>NC_051310.1:103355770-104605770 GCF_015220235.1 Choloepus didactylus | reverse complement strand
GTACAGAGTTTTCAGGGAACTACAAGACATTTGGGAAGGTGGGAGGAAATAAGACAGAAAAGCCAGGCGGGGACCAGGTCACTAAGGTCCTTGCATTCTGTTCTAATAAATTTAAAGTTTATCCTATGTACAATGGGAAGCCATTGAACAAACCGTAAGAAATTGATCAGACTTGTATTTAAAAATGATTATTCAGATATCAATACAGACACTAAGAGTCTAAAAAAAAGTCAGCAGTGGGAAGTTACTGAAGTAACTCGGGCAAGAGATAATGAGGGCTTAAACTGAGGTAATGGTAATAAAAATAAGAGAACTCAAGTATGTAATCTATTTTGTTTTTACATATTATTAATTAAAATAATACCCTGGTGTTCTTTGTCAGCAAAACTGAAAGATTTAGCAGAAACGGCTGCACTAGATAGATAGTAAATGGTCAAACTGAGTTCTGGTGAGTAACTATTTGATTTTGCCATTTAAAACATTTTCCACATGACCTTAGAGTAATTAAAAATATTTTTCCATAATACTTCCCCTCATAATTGATTTCACTTCAATTAGATAAAAGGAATAAGAATAATTAACTCAGAAGTACTAACAACCTAACAGGTGTTTCATGAGTGTTCTAACTGCCCTTGTGTTGTCAACCTTGAGAGTTTTCGGTACTTGGTAGACCAGGTTAGACCAGCAGGGACAAGGGGGAGAGTTCAGCCCAGCACCATTTTGCAAACATGTCTACAGCCAAAGAGCAACAAAAAGCTAAAACCAAAAGCCAAAGTTTGAAGTTCAACTGGGTTTATTGTTAATTTTGATGTCTTCGTGGATTTTATAAAACATCCATCCCCAAAATAATTGGTACAAAATGGCGTCCTTTGATACCTTAGTACCTCACTTTAGCTTTTATAAACATACAACAAGACAGATCTATTTCTAATCTTTTACTGAATTAGAGAACACAGATGATGCCAACCTAAATAGCCTAAATCCATTAATATAATCATTTTCTGTGATCTGTTCTTTATTTCATTTTGGTTTCTTGCCTTTATTTGGTCATATTTTCTAAAACAAAATAGAAAAAAAAACCACCCTGTGATGTGAAATTTTCTATTTTCTCAGTTAGAAATGTTGAACAAATAAAAAACTCACTTATTCTTCCTTGAATATTTCAGATTCAAATCCTGCTATTTGTACTCCCTTTTCCCATCACTGATAACTGCTGAAGTCAGGAAATCTTAATAGAATTTGCCACCCCATGATGCTGAAGCAGGTCGACTACTTAGCAGCTTACTTTACTATTTTTTGCCTGATTGTTGTAACAAGAAGAAATAAAAACATCCTTGAAGACAAAAAATTCTTAAGTCAGAAATTTAGCATTCAATGAGCCCTCTATCGTGGGGCTTGCCCTTATGAAGCTTGTTACTACAAAGGAGAGGCTAAACCTACATATAATTGTGCCTAAGGTCTCCCCCCGAGTACCTCTTTGTTGCTCAGATGTGGCCCTCTCTCTCTAGCTAACCTGATTCAGCAGGTGAACTCATTGCCCTCCCCCCTACGTGGGACCTGACTCCCAGGGGTGTAAATCTCTCTGGCAACACAGGATATGACTTCCGGGGATGAATGTGGACCCGGCATCAAGGGATTGAGAACATCTTCTTGACCAAAAGGGGGAAGTGAAATGAAATGAAATAAAGTTTCAGTGGCTGAGAGATTTCAAATAGAGTTGTGAGGTCACTCTGGTGGACATTCTTATGCACTATATAGATAACACTTTTTAGGTTTTAATGTATTGGAATAGCTAGAAGTAAATACCTGAAGCTATCAAACTGCAACCCAGTAGCCTTGACTCTTGAAGATGATTTTATAACAGTGTAGCTTACAAGTGGTGACAGTGTGATTGTGAAACCTTGTGGATCACACTCCCTTTATCCAGTTTATGGATGGATGAGTAGAAAAATGGGGACAAAAACTAAATGAAGAATAGGGTGGGATGTGGGGGGATGACTGTGGTGTTCATTTTTACTTTTATTTTTTATTCTGATTGTTTCTGGTGTAAGGAAAGTTTTCAAAAATAGATTGGGATGATGAATGCACAACTATAAGATGGTACTGTGAACAGCTGATTGTACACCATGGATGATTGTATGGTATGTGAACATATCTCAGTGAAACTGAATTTAATAATAATTTTTAAATCACTATTAAAAAGTTTAAAAAAAATTAGCATTCAATACATCCTTCAAATACCTAGAACAGGATGGAAGAACAAATGATCCTGGGCAGTGGATATATGTATTGTTTCAGAGACTTAATGAGAAAAAGTCACATCAAGTATTTCGACACACAGTATTGTTATAGGTATCTAAAGAGTTACAAAGCATATTGGAAAAAAAAATCCAAGAGTAATAACTTTCATAACATCTTATGGTTTTGAGTGTTTCACACATCTTTAATGAAGTATACCAGAGACAATATTTCCAAGCCAAACAATAGTTTAAAGTACAGGAAAAATTAGGATAATGTTATGTTTATAAGCCACATTTAATTCGACATGTTTTAGTACATGGAACAAGGGAGTTTTCAAGACTAATAGTCAATGAAATAACATTTACAATGCATAATATTTTAGGAATTCAGCAAGTATTTATTGTATACAGCAGAATGTGAGAATATATGCTGCTCTGTGTTCCTGTGGTTTTCTTTTGGTTTTCTTCTGCCTCTGATACCCATATAACTGTTTCTCTCCTCCTGCATTCTTAGTCCTCCCTATAGAAATAAATGCACAGTCTAAAAGAATTAACTCCCAAGTCTGTCCCTGTAAAGAACCTTTTTTCTCTGAATACCTATAGACATTTAAGAACAAAACAACAACAAAATTACCATGTATATTACATTTTATAGCTTAAAAATCTATTCACTATGCCGCAGAGCAGATACCATTTTTCCCATTGTACTGCTGAGGCCAGTGAGGTAGAGAATAATTCAATAATTTGCCTAAAATCAAATTTCCTGGTACAGGGTGGAGTTAGAGTAAGTAACCTATATTCTAATGCATAATGTGGTACTAGTGACAAATAATGATAGTAATGGATGATAACCTTCAGAATAAAGTTAATAAATCCATACAGATATAATCAAATAAATGAATAGGTAAATAAGGGAATAAGGACAGCTCTTTCTTACAGAATTCCAGTTTATTAATGTAGAAGGAAAGATGGAAATAGAAAATTGATATTTGGCAAACACCAGAGCAATAATTGTTGTAGGCAAGAATCATCAGTGGATGCTGAAATTAGTAGGGAAGAGTAAAATGATAAGCACAATGTTTGCATAGCCTCAAAATATCTCCCTAGAAGAAACTTATTAATTACAAAAGGAAAAACAGTAACTTTACAATGGAGAAACCTGACAGATATCACCTGAACTAAGTAATCATTATTAACATCACAAGTAACAAGACAAATCAACAGCATGTACTTCCTGAGAAGGTGCACTGAGAATGATAAGACATTTCTTCTACCTTTGAGACATTCTACAAAATAGCTGGCCAATACTTTTTAAAAAGTATCAAGATCATAAAAGACAAAGAAAGGCTGAGGAACTCTCCCAGAATGGAAGATACAAAGGAGACACAGTAACTAAATGCAATGTAAAATACTAGATTAGATACTGGGCAAGATTAAGGACATTAGTGAGACAATTGGCTTATTTGAATAAAGTTTATAGATTATTTAGTAGTACTGTGTCAATGTTAATTTTCTGGTTTTGATTATTGTACTATGGTTATGTACAGATATTAACATTTGAGGAAGCTGGATGGAGGGTATGGGGAAACTCCTCTTACTAGTTTTGCTACTTTTGTTATAAGAGTGAAATTATTTAAAAATAAAAAAGTAAACATTGTGCTGGTGCTTATAATCTAAGCAAAACCTTTGGAACATGCATTTTCTTTGTTTCAGTTGTATAAATTTTGTCTCAATAAGCTCCACTGAAGGGTTAAATATTCCCAAGTATAAGGTATCTTAAAGGTTTAAAGAGAAGAGTTTAAATAGCAATAGTCAAAGTAAAATCTGCTCATTTCTCCTTCATAAATAATGAATGATCTAAAAATTGACCACTTAATTCCAATAAGAATAAAAGATTTAATATTTTCAAAGAATCCAAATAAAGTTAATCTAACTGAAACTAGTGTAGACTTGAACATTGTAAAAAACATGTGTCATGTGTGTGCCAGAAGGAGAGAAGGCAAAAGTGGCAGAAAGAATATTTGAGGAAGTAATGGCTGAAAATGTCCCAAATGAAAGATATGTATGTCCAAGAAGCTCAATGTACTCCAAGTAGAATATCATAGACCTACTCTGAGATACAAAAGGTCAAATGCTAAAGATAGAGATTCCTGAAAGCAGCAAGAGAAGAGCAACTTGTCACACACAAGGGAGCAAGAGAAAAGGGATTCTTCACTTACAAGGAAACTACAATAGGGTTAAGTTCTGATATCTCATCAGAAACCATGGATGCAAGAAGGCACCTGCCCAGGAAAAGAAGCGGGCTCCCAACTTCAGCTCCACACAGGCTTGGATAAGAAAGAGAGAATCCTGCATTTCCCAGTTGCCTTGGGCTGATCTTCATGATGGGGTGGCTAAGCTCTGAAGGAGACCACCAGCCAAAGCAAAGCCAGTTTGCAGAGACAAATTGATTAGCTCCTGGCATTTAAGAAAACCTCTGTCATATCAATAGCTGGTTACAAACTTAAGGGACAGCCCAGGAACTAACTCCACAGTTCACACTTTAATGTATTAAAATGTGCAGTGTGCAACACAAGTTTGAAAGACAAACAGTGAAATAGGAAATGATGTCCCATCCCCAGAAACAAGATAAAAATCCAGAAACCATCAACAAAGAGGACCAGACTTTGGACTTATGGGACAGGGACTTTAAAATAATGACCATCAGTATGCTCAAGAAGATAAAGAAAAACATGAAGAACTATAGGATTGAGGAAAACAATGAGTGAAAAACATGGGAATCTCTCCAGAGATATACTGGAGTTGAAGAATACAATAACTGAAATCGAAGAAAGAATCAGTGAACTCAAGTACAAGACAACTGAAATGATTCAGGCTGAGGATTAAAAAAGATAAAAAAATAAAAAAATAATGAACAGAGCCTAAGATATCTGTGGGACACCATGAAGTATACCAATATACATGTTATAGGAATCCTGGAATAAAAGAAAGGGAGAAAGGAACAGAAGGAATATTCAAAGAGATAATGGCAAAAGACTTCACAAATTTAATGAAAGATGTGAAAATGCAAGGAATGAAGTTCTGATTCATGCTACAACATGGTTGAATCTTGAAGACATCATGTTAAGTGAAATACGCTAGGTATATAAGGACAAATATTGTATGAATTCACTGATATGAAATAATCAGAATAAGCAAATTCATAGTCAGAAACTAGACTATAGGTTACCAGGGACTGGGTTGGGGGATAGGGGATTGGGAGTTAATGCTTAAATTGAATAGAGTTTTTAATTTGTGTTGATTTTTAAATTTTAGTAATGGATGGTGTTGATGGTAGCACAACATAGTGAATGTAATTAACCACTGAAATACATACTTGAATGTGGTTAAAAGGGGGGTAGTTTTAGATTGATTATGTGTTGCTAGAATAAAATTTTTTTAAAAGATAGGACTTTGCAACACAGTGAACCCTATTGCAAAGGATGAACTATAGTTAGTACAATTAAAAAACGTTCTTTCTTAAATTATAACAAATGAGTCACACTAATGTAAGGTGTTAATAATAGTGTGGTATATGAGAACTCTATTTTATGCATGATATTTCTGTAAACCTAAAACTTCTCTAACAAAGAAAAAAAGGGACAAGAAATACATATAAAGGTGTGCCAGTTGGGATTTATGATGTCCCCCAAAATGCCATTATCTTTGATGCAATCTTGTGGGGGCAGTTGTTAGAATCCTTTGATTGAGTGTGTCCGTGGAGATATGACTCAATCAACTGTAGGCAAGACTTTTGATTGGATAATTTCCATGGAGGTGTTACCCCACCCATTCAGGGTAGGTATGAATTAAATCACTGGAGCCATATAAATGAGCTGACAAACAGAAGGAACTCAGTGCATTTGTGAGTGACATTTTGGAGAGCAACTGAGAGTGACATTTTGAAGAGGAGCTGCAGCTAAGAGAGGACAAAACTCCCCAAGAGCAACATTTTGGAGAACGCCATTTTGAAATGCAGCCTGGGAGCAAGCAGATGCCTGCCACGTGCCTTCCACACTAACAGAGGTTTTCCAGACTCCAGTGGCCATCCTCCAGTGAAGGTACCTTACCTTGGACACTTTATGGCCTTAAGACTATAACTATGTAACCAAATAAATCCCCTTTGTAAAAGCCAATCCATTTCTGGTGTTTTGCAAAATGGCAGCATTAGGAAACCAGAACAAAAGGCCACAATGTTTAAGTGCAGCAGAATAAAAGCATAATTATAGATTTAAAACCAACACTGGCCAGATAAGCCTTTAAATTCCCTATCAGAGGGAAGGAGCTAAGATGGCGGCATAGAGAGGAGTGGAAGACTGTTAGTCCCCGTCAGAACAATTCACAAATGACCAAAAAACTAGTAAATAATCTGGAATAACTGCGGGGAGACAAACGTGACTATCCACTTATCATCCACCAACCTGAATTGGGAGGAATGCCCGAGATTGCAGCATAAAATCTGTAAGTAAAAACTGCGGACCTGCGCTGAGAGCCGAGAGCCTAGAGCCCCTCCCTTGTGGTGCTAGAGAACAGCACTCGCTCAGCCCAGCTCCAAATGGGGTTTTAATGTTAACTGCTCAATACGGACAGCGAATCCTCAACAAGCAGACAGAGGCTTTTGGTGACAACTGACCTTGGGAGAGTCAGGGGATAGACATATCTGTCTCAGGACAGGGAGCCCAGAGGATCGGGTGCTATCTCTGGCTGATGGGTAAACCTGGGAGCTTTTCTGTCCCTTTCTTTCTCTGTGGAGAAAACCTCAGCGATTTTCAGCCCACAGCACTTTGCAGTAAATACAGCCTCAGCCATTTTAAAATCAAAACACTTTGATCAGCAGACTCAGAGAAACCAAGAGCTTGTTGATATCCAGATGACCTCTCTGGAGGGGGCATAGCTTCCCAAGATGAAAGGGAGAGGCCCAGATCTACTGCCCGCCTTTCCGGAACCAGACCCCAAAGCCTGGGGGAGGAGAGCCACAGGCCACACCCTCTTACACTTGCCAGTGACAGGCTGACAGGTGCACTTGCTGGGCAGAAAAGCACAGGTGTATTAATCCTCTAAGAAAAATCATCAGGGAGACCAGATACTGAATATTTCCTCCTTCTGTGACCTGAGCCTGTTCTCGTCTGGGAAAACCTGATTGGGGTGGCCTAGGAAGTCAGATGCCTAGACAACAGAAAACTACAATCTACACTAAGAGAAACGAAGCTATGGCCCAGTCAAAGGAACAAATGTACACTTCAACTGAGATACAGGAATTTAAACAACTAATGCTAAATCAATTCAAAAAGTTTAGAGAATATTTCGCAAAAGAGATAGAGGCTGTAAAGAAAACACTGGGCATACGTAAGGCAGAAATTGAAAGTTCAAAAAAACAACTAGTAGAATCTATGGAAATGAAAGGCACAACACAAGAGATGAAAGACACAATGGAAACATACAACAGCAGATCTCAAGAGGCAGAAGAAAACACTCAAGAACTGGAGAACAAAACACCTAAAAGCCTACATGCAAAGAAGCAGATGGAGAAAAGAATGAAAAAATATGAGCAACATCTCCAGGAACTTAAAGATGAAACAAAGTGCAAGAATGTATGTATCATTGGTGTCCCAGAAGAAGAGAAGGGAAAGGGGGCAGAGACAATAACAGAGGAAATAATCAATGAAAATTTCCCATCTCTTATGAAAGACATAGAATTACAGATCCAAGAAGTACAGCGTACTCCAATCAGAATAGATCTGAATAGGCCTACACCAAGACACTTAATAATCAGATTATCAAATGTCAAAGACAGAGAATCCTGAAAGCAGCAAGAGAAAAGCAATCCATCACATACAAAGGAAACTTAATAAGACTATGTGCAGATCTCTCAGCAGAAACCATGGAGGCAAGAAGGAAGTGGTGTGATATGTTTAAGATACTGAAAGAGAAAAACCACCAACCAAGAATCCTATATCCAGCAAAGCTGTCCTTCAAATATGAGGGAGAGCTCAAAATATTTTCTGACAAACAGACAATGAGAGACTTTGTGAACAAGACACCCACCCTACAGGAAATACTTAAGGGAGCACTACAGAGTGATAGGAGAAGACAGGAGTGCGTGATTTGGAACACAATTTGGGGAGATGGTAGCACAGCAATGTAAGTACACTGAACAGAGATAACTATGAATAAGGTTGAGAGAGGAAGGTTGGGAGCATGAGACACCAGAAGAAAGGAGGAAAGATAAAGAGTGGGACTGTGTAACTTGGTGAAATCTAGAGTACTCAATAATTGTGATAAAATGTGCAAATATGTTCTTTTACGAGGGAGAACAAGCAAATGTCAACCTTGCAAGGTGTTAAAAATGGAGAGGCATTGGGGGAGGGATGCAATCAGCATAAACTAGAGACTATAACTAATAGAATCATTGTATTATGCTTCCTTTAATGTAACAAAGGTGATATACCAAGGTAAATGCAGATAAGAGGGGGGGATAGGGGAGGCATGTTAGACACTTGACATTGGTGTTATTGTCTGATTCTTTATTCTAGTTTGATTTAAAGTTATTTTTCCTTTTGCTGCTTCCTAGCTGTCATTTTTTTTTTCCTCTTTCTTTTGCCTCTCTACCTTCTTTGACTCTCCCTCCTGCCTTTTGGAAGAAATGTAGATTCCCTTATATAGGTAGTGGTGAAGGTTGTGAACACATAAATGTATGACCATGCAGAGAACCATCGATTATTTACTTGGGATGGAATGTATGGTGAGTGAACAAAACCATATTAAAAAAAAAAAATGGGTTGATGACAAAACCTCAATGGCAATATACTGACTGAAATAAGCCAGACACATAAGGACAAATATTGCAGGGTCTCACTGATAAGAACTAATTATAATATGTAAACTCATAGACATGAAAAATAAGGTACCAAGATATAGGACGAGGCTTAAGAATGGGAAGCAATTGCTTAGTATGAGCAGAATGTTCAACTAGGATGAACTCAAATGTTTGGAAATGAACAGAGATTTCGGTAGCAAGATGTGAGAATAACTTACAGTGCCGAATGGCGCGTGAATGAGGTGGAAAGGGGAAGCTCAGAGTCATATATGTCACCAGAAGGAAAGTTGGAGGTCAAAAGATGGGAATATAAAACTGAATCCTATGGTGGGCAATGTCCATGATTAACTGTACAAATACTAGAAATCGCTTCCATGAGCCAGAACAAATGTACGACAGTACAACTAGAAGTTAATAATAGAGGGGCATATAGGGAAGAAATATATACCTGTTGCAAACTATTTACTACAGTTAGTAGTATTTCAACATTCTGTCATAAACAGTAACAAATGTACTATACCAACACTACGAGTCAACAGTTGAGGGGGGTTGGTTAGGGACATGGGAGGATTTGAGTTTCCTTTTCTTTTTTTTCTTTTTTTTCATCTTTCACTTTATTTCTTTTCTGGAGTAATGAAAAGTTTCTAAAAATTGAACAAAAATTAAGTGCGGTGATGGATGCACAGCTTTATCAGGGAACCAGAGGCAACTGATTGTACACTTTGGATCTATGGATAATTGTATGGTATCTGAACAGTCCCAATAAAAATTTAAAAAAAAATCCCTATCAGAGACATTATCGTATCAGTGAAGCTAGATATATATGAACTTGTCACATTACAGTATAACAAAGTAATTCAGGCTTAGGTCAAACTCAACATTTTACCCAATTAGAGTGCATTTGTCTGATCTATAATAAATGAATTATTTACATCTATATAAATGTTCTTGATCTATATTTGGATATTCTAGTCCAATGATAACATGTTTACTCAATTTGCTAAACATAGCCTCATCTAAGACACCCTGAACAACCAAACCTCACAGAGTTGCAAAATTTTAACTGTTTGTTATCCTATGATGAAAAAATGCATATTCTAGTGGTATATTTAAAGTGCTTTAATTTAAAGGAAAAAAAAACAGAAAAATTAATCTAAAAGGTTTAGGTAAGATGATATCTTGAACAGAGGCTTTTAATTCATACCCTGACACCATTTCTATTAAAACACCAAAGCAAATATACATATATATGAACTAGGAACAATTGCCATTTATTTGACAACAAACAAATGTTGAAGAATTTCGGAAAGATACCATAAGATATGTCTAGATGGAGAAAGATGCTGAGAACAAACTAGTGACTTGCCTTTCTGAGAAAGGAGCAGTGTGATGCAAAAAGAAAGCAGAGAACATACTAGCAAAAAGACCAATAACACCTCCAAATTTAAAGAGGCAAGAACTCGGGAATGGAGAGGTCGTAGGACAAGATACAAAACCCCCTGTTTGGAATCTATTTCACCACTGCCAATCAGCAGCATTTTAACTATGCCTCAGGATGTGTACTGCAGTATCCTGAGCAGTAAATCTGGAAAATCAAGGAAATTCTCCCTAAAACAATGGGGAAATATACCAAGAAGATAGATGCCTGACCATACTATATACAGCTTGCATTGTGGCAAGGAAAATACTGGTTCCTCACAGAAGAAACTAGAGAGAAACATAATTCCCCCATTAGAACAGGCTCCCAGTCTGCTCCTCTCAGGCTTCTGGGTTGATGAACAGAAATATGAATTTTAGCCAATCTAATGTAATATTTGAAAGGAAAAATCTAGTAACACCCAAGGACAATGAAGTTATTGCATATGAATATACCTGCAGGTCTCTAGAGAGGAGACTTCTCCATGCATAAGGAAGAATAAAATAGAAAAAGGAGGGAGGAGGAAAGAGGAAGCAAGTGGCAAGAGGGTGGAGAAGGAGACGAAAGAGGAGAGAAAAAGAAAAAGACAATACAGAAACATGCTGTTTCTTCAACAAAATTGAAAGGAAAATATAACACTGAGAATACAGAGAAAGGGCACAGTTTTGGAAACAAAACAAAAAGTAAATTTTAGTTAAAATTCCCCTGTATGAAATTCAGTAAAATTTAGAAAAGCACAGATTCTCTGAAACAAGATGAAAGATCAGAAATTAGGAACAGATTGAGATTTGCCTGACAGGATTGTATAAATAAGTAGGGAGCTGAAGAAAAATAAGAGGAATAAAAAAACATAATAGCTGAAGTAAAACAACATCAACGATAATCCATAAGAAAAATTAGCAAAGCATTTCATCACACACTTCTCAAAAGAGAATACCCAGATGGCCAATAAACAAGAAAAAGTGCTCAACTTCACTAGTAATTAGGAAAATATAAATTAAAACCACAATGAGGTATCACTGCACATCTACTAAATTGGTTAAAATAAAAACAGAAAACCCAAATCTTGTCAAGAATGTGGAGACACTCTCATGTATTACTGGTCAATGTGTAAATTTGTGAGCTTGCTGGAATTACTTAGTTCTAGGAGCTTTGGGTAGATTTCTTGGAATTTTTTACCTAGGCAATCATGTCATCTGTAAATAGAGACAGTTTTATTCCTTTTCCATCTGTATGCCATTTTTTTTTTTCCTTTTCTTGCTTTATTGCACTAAGACTTCCTGTTGAGTTGAATAGGGCTAGTTATATCCTTGTCATATTCTCGATTTTAGGGAGAAAGCATTCAATCTTTCAACATTAAACATGATGTTAGCTTTAGGATTTTTGTAGATGTTCTTTATCAGGTTGAAGAACTTCTGTTCTGTTCCTGATTTACTGAGAGATTTTGTCATGAATTGGTGTTGAATTTTATCACGTGCTTTTTCTGATGTGTCAACTGATGTTTCATGTGGTTTTTCTTAAGACACCTAATATAGTAGATTATATTGATTTTTGAAAATTGAACCAGGCTTACATTTGTGGACAAAGCCCCATGTGGTTGTGGTGTATTGTTTTTTATATATATATTACTGGATTCTATTTGCTATTTTAAAGATTTTACATCTTTGATCATAAGGATACTAGTCTGTAATTTTCTTCTTTTGTTGTTATTATTTTGGAACTGTTTTTTTTCTCGATTTGGATTCAGGGCAATGCTGGCCTTGTAAAATGACTTGGGGAATATTCTCTCCTCTTCTGTTTCCTGAAAAATATTGCGTAGAATTGGTGTTATTTCTTCTTTAAGTGTTTGGTACAATTTTCCAATGAAGCCATCTGTGCCAGAGATGTTTTGGAAGGCTTTTAACTACAAATTCAGTTTCTTTCATAGTGATGGGACAATTAAATATTGGGAGAGTTTTAGTAGTTTTGGGGTTTTGAGGCATTGGCATTGTTCATGTATGTTGTCAAATGTATGTGCATAGTGTTGTTTGTAGTATTCCAATATTATACTTTTAATGTTTGTGGGTTATGTGGTGATAGCCCCTTTTTCATTCCTGGCTAACACCGTTTGTGACTTCTCTTTTTTCTTGGTCATTCTTGCTAGAGGCTTATTAATTTTATTGATCATTTCAAAGAACCAGCTTTTGATTTTATTGATTTTATCTGTTTTTCTATTTTCTATTTCATTAATTTCTTATCTTTACATTTTCTTCCCCCTGCCTGCTTTGGGTTAATTTTGTTCATATATATAGTTTGTTTCTTGAGGTGGAAGCTAAGATTATTGAATTGAGAGCCGTCTTCTTTTCTAGTATAAAAGTTTAGTGTTATAGATTTGCCTATAGCATTAAGTACCACTTTAGCTGCATCCCATAGATATTTTTTTAATTTAGTAGAGAAGTTTTAGGTTTACAGAACAATCATACATAAAATACAGGATTCCTATACCACCACCGCCACAGGATTCCTATACACCACTACCCCCACCAATACCTTGCATGTTGTGGAACATTTCTTGCAATTGATGATAGCACACTTTTATAGTTGTACTATTAATAGTTATACTATTAATTAAAGTCCATGGTTTAACTACACTTGTTTGTATAATAGGGTTACATAGATTCTTTAAAAGTTTTTATTCTGTTACCATATGTTCAATCTAATATTTCCCCTTTTAGTCACATTCAGATATATATTTCAGTGCTGTTAATTGTGTTCACAATGTTGTGCTACAGTTTGGTGGTTCCTTAGAAAGCTAAGTATAGAAATACCATATGACCTGGCAATTCTACTACTTGGTATAAACCTAACAGAATTGAAAGCAGGAACTCACACAGATATTTGCACACCAGTGTTCATAATGGCATTATTCACAGATGCCAAAAGATGGAAGCAACCCAAGTGTCCATCAACCAATGAATAGATAAAATGTGGTATATACATGCAAGGACATATTAATCAGCTGTAAAAAGAATGAAGTTCTGATCCATGAGACAACATGGATGAATAGATTTTTAATAAGTACTTCTATGTGCAGAAGATATATACATAAACAAGATAGATATATCCTTGCATTCACAGAGTTCATAGTATAGTGGAGAAGAGAGAAAATGTATAAGTAAATGAACAAATGTTTAAACAAAAAATGTAGTTTATCCCTTTAATTGTTATAATTATATAAAAATGAATAGAAAATCTGATTTTTGACTAAACTAAAAAGAGTAACATAACTATATTGCAGGTATAGGGAGAGAGAAGTTGGGAAGTTGTAAGAAAACTAAATCACTGTCTGTGTTAATAGGAAGTCAGCAGATAATGACTGAAGTTGTTAAACCAAGATACATACTTTATGTATATTATTTTTAGATATGTGGAGGTAACTGTCATAGGAAAAAATTGAAGGGAGTACTTCCTTTTATGGGAAGCACAGGAAATAAGTATTTTACATCCTATGTGTTCTTTTGTTGTTTTTGTTGTTGTTATTGTTTTTTAACACTCCCATTACTGTGCTGTCTGATGATGTTTGTTCCCTTCTGAGGTTATGTACCTGGGTGGCAGAAAGTATCCTAGTCATTCCTTCTTGCCCCAAACCGATAGTTATTTTCTCTCCTTTTGGGTTTCTTTAGGCACAAGCAATAGTTATAGATTTATGGTGCTTTGGTGAGTACTTACTCCCCTCCAGGATTGGCTATGGATCATTTAAAATTTTTCCTTAGGAATATCCTTGGTGGGGAGGGGGCAGGTAGGAACAGGAATGCTGATTTTGCATTTTGGATTGGTCTGGCATATGCTTGTAAAATTTTTTATTACTTATTAAAATATTGAGTAAACATATATGCTTACACAATTTTAACAGGTTTTGTTAGGGAATATGGACATTTTGTTGAATTCTATTTTAATTTGTGTTTAGAAATCTTGGACCTTGGATTGTCTAGATTTCTATAATAATAAAATTGCATCCTCTTCTCTAGTCACACTAAATTATTTTCTATTCTTCATTTATGCCTGTTCCTCTACTCCTCTGTATATTTGTATTTGCTGTCCTCACTTCTTAAAATGACATTTTTTCCCTTTCTACTTGGAAAACTCTTACGTTTATCTTCTTCACTAGACTATAAGCTCACATGATGTCGTGTTCATCTTTTTTCATATCTGCCTTGCAGAACTCCTAAAATGTAGTAGAGGCCCATAAATGTAAATGAATGATTTTAGTATCACTGTGTTTATGGTATTCTTCAAGTATAAAAGTTTTTACATTTTTCTCTAATTAATTGGACATTTAGTCAGTGCAAGTTTACCAATGAGATACGTATGTGCCATTATTGGTCATGTCCTACCATGTGTACTCAACTTGTTTGTCCTGAATTTAAAATCCACCTAGGTTCTTATGTAAATAGGTTTTTGTCCTGCTGGTGTACAGGTAAATTTTATGCCCATCTCTTTCATGAAAGCTCCTTAGGACCATTTTATTCTTTACCCAATGCCCATTGCTCTATATAGGGCCTTTTTCTTTTTTTATCCAACAGCCAGCTCCGATTTTCCTTCTTATTCTAGTTATAATTCATAGAAAATTCTCTGATTATACTTTGTTATAGCTTTTGTAACCACATACTTGTAATTTGCAAATGCTTTCTTTATATTTTTATTTCTACTGATGGGGTGCTTGAAGATGACATACCTGAGAAATGAGTTGTGCAGAGCACATCCTTTCTGAGCTGACAAAGGATTAACATACTACCGCCTTTTTTTCTTTTTATAAATACATGTTTTGTATTGATTTAGTCATTTTATACAGAAAACCTCTTCCAGTAGCCTTCATAAATTAAAGGTAAGGAAAGCTTTGTTATTTCTTTAGAAGCTAAAAGCTTTATTTTTTGCTTTTGGTCTTTTGTCACAGTTTTTTTTCTATTAATGGAATATAGTCTGAACTGAAAAATAACGTTCTGAATTGTGACCCTTCTCTTTTTTTAAAAGCTTTGCTACGTTGTCTTGATTCTACTTTTAATGTCACATAGTATTGTCTAAGCTTTACTGAAATAGCAAGAGGTGGCATTCTACCTAGCTCAGCTGGTTCACTGCACTGTTATAATTACTAGTACTTGTGAAATCTAAAAATTAAAAGTTTAAAGAGATGTCTGTGGTGCTGATAGGACATGGCTGAAAGTGCCACTAGAAATGAATGCAAATGGAAGTACTATATTTAATAACTCAGAAATTAGGTCAGAAATCAGTGTTAACTGTGAACAATGTAGCTATAGTTGGTTTGATAATAATTATAGTTTAATTCATATTTCCTTATCAAAACTAAATTCAGTCCTTTGTAGAATCATTCTTATTGTAATAGTAAATCTTGGGGAGGGGGCAGTTAATGTAAATGAATGAACGGGGTTTATAAGTCTCATCTCATGTGGCTGGTAGACCAATTACCACATCATATCTAGAAGCCAGCCCCTTGGGAGATCAAGCACAGTACAGGTCTGGGAACAGGACTTACATAAATTTGTGTATTATGTCCATAAATTTCTGACCTTAGAAAGGATTTTAAAAATCACTAAGGAAAAGATAGCATATTTAACTACATAAAAATGGAAAACTTTGGTATGTCAAATAAAACCAAACTAAACAAGTTTTTAAGTCTTGGGGTGAGGAAAGCCTTTCTAAGTTAGATGTAAAAAGTCAGCATCTATAAAAGAAAAGATGCATAAAGTTTGCTACATAAAAATCAAAACTTCTGCACAGAGAAAATAGTATAAACAAAGTTAATGAAAAACAGATGATAAAAAAATCAGCTTGACAAATACAAAGTGTTCATTTACTAGATATGCTAAGAATGTCTATAATTCAACAGTAAAATAAATAATAACACAATTAAAATGGGTAAAGGATATAAAGACGGTCCACAGAAAGGGAAACTATATAAATTAGCTTATAAATTACATAAAAGTTTATTACATGTGAATAAATGTTTGTATATGCATAGAATGTATCTAGAGGATTTACAAGAACTTAATTTCAATAGTGGCCCCCAGGGAGAGGAACTGAGTGGCTGGAGGATGGGGATGGTAAAAGGACTTAATCTTTACTTAACTTTTGTTTACCATTTTATTTTTCAAAGTCTGTGTATCAGTTTAATAAATAACTATAATTATATATCTGTGTGTATATATACACATATATAATTTTTTCCAAATTAAAAGCCTTAACAATATTTAAAGCACAAAATGACCGTATTTTTCTTCAGATAGTTTCTTTGCTGTGTGACTGTATCTTAATAAAATTGCATTAAAAAAAAAACATATTTTTATTATAACAAAAAGCTCACAGAAATTAACAGAAACACCAAGGCTGTTATAGGTATGTAAGCAAACATAAATAAGCAATCCATTTACAAAACTAGAAAACAGAATGAATAAACAAATATACAGAAATACGTTTAATGTTAGTAGTAATCAGAATAAACCTGAGATATGGCCTCCTCAGGAAGCCCTTCCCAACCACCTTCGGTGCCATTTCTGTGTTTCCCCACATCTTGTACTTGCCTTTGTGGCACTTATCTCAATTTTGTAATTACTGGGTTATTTTGTTGTTGTTCTTAGGCTTTTGTTCTTTTTCTTTTTTTTTTTTTTTCCTCTGCCTCCACTTCTGAACTACAGATTCTTTGAGGTCAGGGATGGTGTCTTTTGTTTCAGGGATGGTGTCTTTTGTTATTTTCCCCATGTCTTCCATGGTGTCTGGCACATAGAGGGCTGTTTGTTGAACGAATATGTGAATAGAGTAAATAGATAGTATTCACAAATATGGTAATTATAGCTGTTTTTGATTAATAAGGGGAAATTAATTTGTAATATAGAGTATGTTGATAAGAAAGTGATAAAACCATTATGCTCATATTGCTGGTGGCATAGTACATTGCTTTTCTAGAATGATTTCATCATTTGTCAATGTTTGCACAATTGTCAGCTTTGATCCAAGTTCATTTCTTGGCATCAGTCTGAAGATAATCTTATGTATCTAGAGATGCTCATCACAGTGTTATTCAAATAGAGATAAAATGGAAGTGCCCATGACTCTAATGATTGTTAACACTGTTGTAGCCATGTGATAGTCATTTAAAATTATTTTCCTAACAAAAATGTAGCAACATGAAAAAATTCTCATGATATACTGTTAATTGAAGAAAGCAGAATTCAGAATATAAGTATATTTTTATAAAAATTATAAAATATAAAAAAGACCACAAGGAAATACTTAAAAATGAGGAAACAGGAGGGAATTCCTGTTTGCTGTAATTAGAATAATTTTAAGTACAGTGACTAAAACTCCTTTTTTTTCTAGAAAATGTTCGAATTGGCACTACCAACATTTGCCTCTGACACTCTTGGAGAGATTTTTTTCTTTAGATATAGTATTACATTCAAACAACTTACTGTATTATCTTTTATTGTTTTTGGTAGGAATCGGAGAGATTTCTTTTACAATAGTTCTCTAATATTTATATTATTTTTTAAATTAAAAATGTTTACATATCTCAGCAAATCTAAGCTATGTATTTTTACTGGGGTGCTGCCATTATTGTCTTGGTTATATTACAAATTCCCAAAGTTTTTTGACAAGTGACTTTCATGGACTGAATTTTCATGAATATGAGATGCTGTTTAATGCACAATAGTAGCCAATTTAATATTTTGCCTGCAATCCATTTTATTCACAAGGAATTGAACATAAAGATCAGTTTTTATGGTTTTAAACTACCAATAAAATTAAGGTTCTGTTTAATGTTGTTCTAAATACAAGGGGGCTTTAAAGAGGCACCCAGCAGTGACCTGAAACAAAGAAAACAGAGTCTACTGTGAGAGTCAAACAGTAAAATCAAAGCAGAGATATGGAAAGGTTTCCCAAGAGATAACCTTGTTCCCAGACTGAGTCCTGGGGAAAAGTTAATTAAGATAGGCCAGCAAAACTTTGGAGTATATTAATGAATGAAGTACCCCATGCCATGAAAGTGAGGCAGCATTCTAGGTCATGTCTTACTCAAAGAGAGGTGTTATAAAAGATTTTTATAGGCTCCAAAATAGCAGTGTTTTTCCAAGACCACTCCCATCAATCCCATTCCTCCCAACGTCCATATTGAGAAAGAAAGGCATAGAGAGAATCTCGTCAGGAGAGAGGCTTTTTCTGTGTCCTTAGACTTTTATCTTAAGAAATTTCAGGTTCTAAATTGTCTTTATGCACTCTTGGCATTTTGTGATCTTCAGAAGTCTTCTCATAAACTAGATACGCAAACATTTATATACTTTAAACTTCCCACTTATTCCCTTCTTTATCTTGAGAGAAATAGAAGATTTGAAGGATTTTAAGCAAGAAATTGACAGGGTAAGTTGAGTTTTTAAAAGATAAAGATACCTCTTGCCTTAATGTGTAGAATAAGAGGTAGTGGGCTGAATAAGAATAAGAATGTAGGAAGGCTGGTTAGGAGGCTATTTTAGTAAATCAAGAAAGAATATGGTAACTTGGACTTGGATGGAAAATAATAAATGTATTCAAGAGATTTTGGAAATGGGAGTCAAGGAGGGAGAGGTGTGATGGAAAACTTCTAGTTGTGTGGTTTATGCAATTCACCTGAAAGTAGTGTCATCATTGAGGTTAGGTAACATGAGAGAAGAGTGCACCTTGGCAGCAGGTGTATATGATGACCATGCTCTGGTTTTAGACAGTTTGAATTTGAGGTGTCTTTGAGACACTCAAGCAGTGATGTCAGTTCCACATGTCCTCATTTTCTATTTAACGGTTAACTGTCCTGACTCTTTGAAGTCAGAGGAGATGCCTGTGCTAGGTATATGATTTGGGGACTTGTAGGCATTTAAATAGTAATTGAGACTGTTGGTGTGGAGGAGATAACCTTGGGATATGGTAGGAAAAAAAAAAAGCAGAGAATGAGAAGGTACCAGAGAATAAGGGAGCAAAAGAAGCAAAGATGAAAGTGTCAGTGGTAACAGGAAAGCCAGGACAGTGTGGGGTCATGGAAACCAAGGCAAGTGTGTTTCAAAAAGGAAGAAGCAGTCAGCTTTGTTGAATGCTGCTAAGGGGCTGAATAATGGTAAGATTGAAAATTAACTTTTTAATTACTATATTTTTAAATAAGGAGATGCAGACAGAAATTGGACAGAGAAATTTGGGTAATTGAGCTGTTTAAGGAAGTGAATTAAGCTGGTGTATTAGTTGTGCTGATTTGGATATATTATGTCCCCCAAAAGCCATGTTCTTTAATGCAGTCTAGTGAGGGCAGAAATTAATCTTTTGGTTGTTTCCATGGAGATGTGACTCAAACAACTGTAGGCGAGATCTTTGATTAAATTATTTCCATGGAGATATGGACCCTGCCCATTCGGGGTGGGTCTTAATTAAATCACTGGAGTCCTGTAAGAGAGCTCAACAACAGAATGAGCTCAGAGCAGCTGAGAGAGACTTCTGGAGAGATGCTTGGGATGGACAGAGATTCTGAGATGCTTGGAGACATTTGGAGATGCTAGCCCAGAGTTTGCTCCAGAGAAGCTAAGAAAGGAACCCAGATACTTAGATGCACAGGAGCCGAAGAAGCTAAGAGAGATAAGTCCAGAAACATTTTGGAGAAAGCCATTTTGAAACACAGCCCTGGAACAAAGGACCAGCGGATGCCAACCTCGTGCTTTCCTAGCTGACAGAGGTGTTCTGTATGCCACTGAACTTCCTTCATTGAGGGTATCCTCTTGTTGGTGCCTTAGTTTGGACACTTTTATGGCCTTGGAACTGTAAATTTGTAACTGAATAAATCCCCTTTATAAAAGCCAATCCATTTCTGGTATTTTGCATAATGGCAGCATTAGCTAACCGGATCATTGATCAAACTCTCTGGATTACAAATAACAAAAACCCAAGTCAACCTCTTTTAAACAAAATAGAGAATTTATTGCCTCATAGAATTGAAATGCCCAGGAATAGAAATCAAATACAGGGACTCAAACAATATTATTAGGTATGCCTTTTCCTTTATCTCTCTCTGTCTCTACCACTATGTCTCATCTCTGCTTTCCTCTAAGGAAAGATCTCTCCTGGTGGTCCCTGTAAACTTCAGTCTTTTCTTATCCCTACAGTAAACAATCCTAGTGGAAACAGAGCTCCTCTTCCTCAGTTCTAGCAAAAGTCCTAGGATTTATTTGGATTTTACTCATTTAGATCAAATGCTCATCTGTAAACTAATCACTTTGGTTAAGGGCAACTAAATATCCTGACAGGCCTGGCCTGAGTTACCTGCTCACCCCTGCAGCTGGGCCAGGCGAGGAAGTAGCCTCATCTGAATCACATCAGGAGGGATGATTTCCCAAAGGAAAATCAAGATGTTCGTAGAAGAAGAAAGAATGTATGCTGGGTGGGCAGAAACAACACGTTTATTTTGATTGTAAAAGGAAGCCTTTGGCACAATATATTTGAATACATGTTTCTACAGTATACTTTGTAGGTAATCTTTTAGCCTAAAGGATGAATGAATCTATGTGTTGCTTTAACTGATGAAAGAGCCCCAGGTCTGATTCTTGTGGCTAGAGAAAGGTGGTTATTATTCTTGCTACTTGTGCGGTACTGGCTTGTGGAACTGAATAATAGGTAATCTTTACAATGATTGACTGATTGAATAAATTATATAAACAGATGTTCCTTTAGTACTAATTTATTATATTTCTTAAAAAAGAATTGGTGTACATAGGCAAAGGCAAGGAGATACCAGGTTTGAATTTACCGGAAGATATAAATACCTAGCACCACCACTTCCCTGCCCAATTTTGCCCTGATTATGCCTCTGAACTATGTGGCAGTTTTACTTTGCATTGGCATTTATGGATATGTATAATCTATTAACCTTCTTTTGCCTGGTCCTCTGTTAAATAGTCCATTTGTGTTATTGGAATCTGCCTTTTAAAAGAATATCTTTAATCTGATTGCTAGGAGTTTGTAATTCCTTATTTTATGCATTTAAGAAAATAAATCAACCCATACATTTACATGCTATTGAATAGGATTACTGGACTTCATTTTCTTAGAGGTAATGACTGAGCTCAACTTTTTTTGTTAACATAAAATGCTTAAGAAATAGACAAATCTATAGTCATAGTGTTAGACTTTAATACACCTTTCTCAATAGCAGGTAAAGAGCAGACAAAAATTAGTAAGGATATAGAAGATAGAACAAAATTAACAACCTTAACCTAATTGGCATATGTAGAACACCGTGCTCAAGAATCATAGAATTTATATTCTTTTCGAGTGCACATAGTTCATTTACCTAAATTGAATATATCTTAGTCTTAGCAGTGCTTAGAGGAAATTTTATACCTACAAAGGCATATTAGAGGAAGTGCCTGGTTGGAAGATTACTGCAGAGTAAGAAGCTCCAGGAATAAGTCCCTCTACCAAAACAATTATTGAACTGGCATGAGCTGTCTGAATCAACTATTTCAAAACTCTGGAGTGTGGTGGAACACTGCAGCATCCTGAAGGAAGAGGCTGGTGAATAGCAGAAATATCAGTGAATTTCACCCTCTGTGCAGCGGCTACTATTCCCCATTCCCCAACCACATGGTGGGCAGCAGTGGGAACTGCAACCCTGGTACCTGGTGCAAGAAAATCCTTGGAGGATTTTAATTCTCCAAAATCTTGTGTGGGGGCTGATCACTGTTTTTGATTAGCTACTTCCAGTCACTAGGAGGCAGGTTCTGAGAGTGGCCACTGTTGCAACCCCCTTCAGGCAAAATCAGCAGTAGAGTCTTAAAGAGGCTATAACATTGTTTTGTTTTGTTTTGTTTTGTTTCTTTACATTTACTGTTTAGAACCAAAAATAGTTAGGAAAAGTCAAAATTGACAGCTCCAGCCCTCAACAACAACAACAAACTAGCAATCCCAGAGGAATGGAAGAACTAGATTTCAGGAGTTATAACAAAAAAGTAACTCAGAATGTCCACTTCTGAACAAAAAAGTACAAGACACACAAGAAAACAGGCAAGTATGGCCTATTCACAGGGAAAAAAAAAATGAATTTGCCAGAAACCACCATCAAGGAAGCTCATATATTGGAACTGTTACTCAAATATTTTAAATCAGCTAATTTAAATATGTTCAATGAACTAAAGGAATCCATGTACAAAGAAGTAAAGGAAATTAGGATAATGTTGCCTTGACAAAATAAAGGACTAGAAATGTTGAAAAGGAACTGAGCAAAAATTTTCAAGCTGCAAAATAGAGTAATTGAAATGAAAACTCATTTGATGGATTCAACAGCAGAACTGAACAGGAAGAAGTAACGATCAGAAAACTTGAACACAAGACAATTGAAATTATCCAAAGAGAGGAACAGAAGGAAATAAAATGACAAAAAAATGAATATAGCCTGAAGGACATGTGAGACACCATCAACCGTACCAACATACACATCATTGGCGTCCCAGAATGACAAGAGAGAGAGAAGGGAGCAGAAAAAATATTCAAAGAATTGATGGCTGAAAACTTTCCAAATGACTATACCATCCGGGAAGTTCAACAAATTCCAAGCAGGATCGACTCAGAGATCTACACCAAGATATATTATAGCAAAATTGTCAAAATCCAAAGACAAAAGAGAATTTTGAAAGCAGCAAGGGAGAAGTGACTTGTCACATACAAGGGGTCCCTAGTAAAATTCACAGTATATTTCTCATTCAGAAACCAAGGAGGCCAGAAGATAGTGGGATGACATATTTAAAGTTCTTAAGGAACAAAACTGTCAACTAAGAATTCTCTATCTGGCAAAATTGTCTTTCAAAAATGAAGGAGAAATTACAATATTTACAGATGAACAAAAGCTGAAAGTGTTCATTACCAGAAGTCCTGCCCTACAAGAAATGCTAAAGGGAGTCCTTCAGGCTGAAATAAAAGGACACTAGACAGTAACTCAAAACGATAAGAAGAAATAAAGAACACTGGTGATGATAACTACATAAGTAAATTTAAAAATCCTATATTATTGTATTTGGCATTTGTAACTGTTTTTCCTCTCATATGATTTAGCAGGCAAATGTGTAAAATAATATTGTAATCTGTATTGAAGGGCATAAGGCACTATGAATTGAAGGCATTAACAATATAACAGGGAGGGAGGGAGATATATAGGAGTAGAGAGTTTACTACTGAAACTAAGTTGGAACTAATCAAACTAGGTTGTTTTTAGTTTAAGATGTACAGTGTAATTACAAAGGTAACCACTATGAAATAATGAAAAAATATATAGAAAAAAGGAAAGAAGAATGGATTCAAAAGGGTACACTACAGGAAAGCAACTAAATGCCAAAGACTGCAGTAATGGAGCAATTAAGGAACAAAAAACATACAAGACATACAGTAAACAAATAGCTAAATGGCAGAAGTAAATTGTTCCCTCTCAGTTATAATCTTAAAAGTCAATGAATTAAATTCCCCTGTTAAAAGGCAGAGATTTTCAGATTTGGATGAAAAAAACATGATCCATCTATATGCTGTCTACAAGAGACTCACGTTAGGTACAAAGACACAAAGACATTGAATGTAAAAGGGTGGAAAAAAGATATTCCATGAAAACAGTAATCATAAAAGAGCCAAAGTGGCTGTATTATTGTCAGACTAAATAGAATTTTTCTAAAAAGTTTACAAGAGACCAAGAAGGATATTATATATTGATACAAGTTTCAATCCTACAAGAAGATAAAATGATTATAAACATATATGCACCTCATAGCAGGGCCCCAAAATATTGACAAAATTGAAGAGAGGAATAGATAATTCTACAATAATAGTTGGAGACTTCAATACACCACTTTTAATAATTGATAGACTATCTAGACAGAAGATCAGTAAGGAAATAGAGGACTTGAACAACACCAATCACACTTAATGGACATTTGTAGAACACTCTATCCAGCAACAGCAGAATATGTATTCTTCTCAAGTGCATGTGGAACATTTTCTAGGATAGACAATATGTTAGACCACATATCAAATCTTAATAAATTTTAAAATAGTGTAATCATAGACAGTATCTTCTAAAGCTAGAAATCAATAACAGAAGGAAAAGTGGAAAATTTATAAATATTTGGAAATTAAATATCCCATTATTAAACAACCTGTGGGTCAAAGGAGAAGTCACAAGGGAAATTAGAAAGTATCTTGAGATGAATGAAAATAAAAACACAACATGCCAAAACTTAAGGAATGCAGCGAAAGCACTACCCAGAGGGAATTTTATAGCTTTAAATGACTATATTTAAAAAAATAAAGATCATAAATCAGTAACCTTACCATCACACCTAAAGAAACTAGAATGAGGAAGGCAAACTAAATCCAGAGTGGGTAGAAGGACATAGTAAAATTAGAGCAGAAATAAATGAAATAGAGAACAGAAAAACAATAGTGAGAATCAATAAAAGTAGAAGTTGATTTTTTGAAAAGATCAATAAAATCAGCAAACCTTCAGCCAGAATGACAAAGAAAAAAGAAAGAGAAGATACAAATAACTAAAATCAGGAATGAAATCGGGGACGTTACTACTAACCCTATAGAAATAAAAATGATTATAAGAAGATACTATGATCAATTATATGCCCACTAATTAGAAAACCTAGATGAAAATGGACAAATTACTAGAAGCATACAAATTAGCTAATTTGATGCTAGAAGAAATAAAAAATTTCAAGATACCTATAATAAGTAAAGAGATTTAATCAGTAATTCAAAACCTCCCAACAAACAAATGTCCAGAATCAGATGGTTTCACTGCTGAATTCTGTCAAACATTTAAAAATTTAACACCAGTTCTTCTCAAACTCTTCCAAAAAACTAGAAGAGGAGGTATTACTTCCTAATTCATTCTATGAGGCTAGCATTACCCTGACACCAAAGCCAGATAAAGACAGCACAAGAAAAGAAAATTACAAACCAATATCCCTTATGAATATAGATGCAAGAAAACCACTGGAAAACTGAATGCAAAGGTATGTTAAAAGAATTATACACCATGACCAAGAGAGATTTATTCCAAGAATGCAAAGATGATTCAACATAAGAACATCAATCAGTGTTATACACCACATTATTAAATGAAGTTGGTGCAAAAAAGGCATTTCACAAATCCAACATTCTTTCATGATAGAAACACTCAGGACACTTTGGAATAGAAGGGAAATTTCTCCACTGATAAAAGGCATTTATGAAGAGCCCACAGCAAACATCGTACTCAATGGTGAAAAACTGAAAGCTTTCCTCCTAAGGTCAGGATGAAGATATGGATGCCTACTGTCACCACTGTTATTCAATATTGTACTGGAAGTTCTAGCCAGAAGAAGTCAAATTATCCCTATTCACAGATGACATACTATATATAGAAAATTCCAAAGAACCCACATGAAAACTACTAGAACTAATAAATTCAGCAAAGTTCTAGGATACAAGGTAATCACACAAAAGTTGTTGAGTTTCTATACACCAGGAAAGAACACTATGAAAAGGAAATCAAGAAAACAATTCCATTTACAATAGCATCTAAAAGAATAAAAGACCCAGGAATAAATTTAACCAAGGTGAAAGACTTATACATTGAAAGCTATAAAACATTGCTGAAAGAAATTAAAGACCTAAATAATTGGAAATATATCCCTTGTTCATGGATTGGAAGACTTAATATTGTTAAGATCCAATACTGCCTAAAGCAATCCACAGACTCAGTGCAATCCCTATAAAATTCTAGCAGCCTTTTCTAAAGAAATGGAAAAGCTGATCCTCAAATTCATGTGGAATTGCAAGAAAACCTGAATAGCCAAAACAATCTTGAAAAAGAAGAACAAAGTTGGAAGACTTACAAATCCTGATTTCAAAACTTACTTCAAAGGTATAGTAATTAAAACAGTGTGGTAATGCATAATGATAAACTAATTGAGAGATAAATCCCCACTTCAACAAGGGTTTCAAGTCCATTCAATGGATAAAGAATAGTTTCTTCCACAAATGATGCTGGGACAACTGGAAATCCATATGTAAAATAGTGAATGTGGAGTCCTACCTCTCAGCATATACAAAAATTAATTCAAAATGGGTAAACAGCCTTGTATTAGTTAGGGTTCTCTAGGGAAACAGAATCAATGAGAGGTATCTATGACTATAAAATTTATAAAAGTGACTCACGCAACTGTGGGTATGCATGAGTCCAAATTCTGTAGGGCAGTCAGCAAACTGTCAATTCCAAGGAAGATGTCTGATGAACTTCTCAGGAAATGAACCAGCAACTTTGACGAACTCCTCAGGAAATGAACTGGGATCTTCAACGAACATGTTTGATGAACTCCTCAGGAAATGAACCTGCAACTTCCATGAACTCCTCAGGAAACACTTTGCTGGGCAGCCAAAGAAGTGAAGGTCCTCCCTCTGTCTCGCTTATAAATCTTCAACTGATTAATTGGATTAAATCCAGCCAATTGCATTCTCTCATTGTGGAAGACACGCCCTTTGGTGAGTCATCAGTCACAGCTGCACTCAATTGACTGATGATTTAATAAACCAGCCTGTTGGTTTATTAACCAGCCACAAACATCCTCGCAGCAATTGTTAGGCCAGTGCTTGCTTGACCAGACAGCTGGGTACTATCATCTGGCCAAGTTGACACATGAACCTAAACATCACAAGCCTAGATATGAGAGCTGATACTATAAAACTCTTAAAAGAAAACATGGGGTAATATCTTCAGGATCTTGTATTGGGCAATGGAATTTAGATTTTACACCAAAAGCACAAGCAACAAAAGAAAACATGACAAAATGGACTTCATAAAATATAAAAAATACTTGGGCATCAAATGACATTATCAAGAATGTGAAAAGACAACCTATACAGAATGGGAGAAAATATTTGTAAATCATATATCTGATAAAGTTTTAATATCCAGAATATATGAAGAATTCCTACATCCACAACAAAAAGACAACCCAATTAATAAATGGGCCAAGGATTTGAGTAGACATTTCTCCAAAGAAGATACTCAAATAGTCATAAAGTATATTAAAAAGAAAAATGCTCAACATCATTAGCCATTAAGGAAATGCAAATTAAAACAACATTGAGATACCATTTCATATCCACCAGGATGGCTATTATTTTTAAAACTGAAAATAAGTGCTGATGAGGATGCAGCAAAGTAGAAACTCTAGTATGTTTTGGTGGGAATGATGAATGTGCAGCCCCTGTAGGAAACAGCTTGATAGTGCCTCAGAAAATTAAACATAATTATCATACAGTCCAGGAGTTACACTCCTAGGTATATACCTAAAACAATTGAAAGATGAGACTCAGATATTTGTACACCAATGTTCTTGACAAAATTATTTATACTAGCTAAAAAGTAGAAGGAACTAACAGATGAATGGATAAACAAAATGTAATATATCCTTATATTGGAATATTTATCAGCTGAAAAAAGAAATGAAGTTCTGGCACATGCTATAACATGTATGAACCTTGAAGATATCATGTAGAGTGAAATAAGTCAGATACAAAAGGAGAAATACTGTATGATTTCTTTTATATGAAATACTTAGAATAAGCAAATTCATAATGAAAGCAAAATAGTAGTTACAGTAGTGGGAGTGGTGAGTTATTGGTAAATGAGTATGAGTTTTGGTTTGGGATGATGAAAGTAGTCTGGACATAGATAGTGGTGAAAGTTACAGTATTGTTAATGTACTTAATGTCAGAGAATTGTCCACTTAAATGGTTAAAATGATTTTTATATTATGTATATTTTATCACAATTAAAAATAAATTATGATTACTACGCGCTCCTTGTGTTTCTCCGTGCTGTTTTGGAAGGTCCCGGCCCGGCTACTGTCGCCCCACACTAGAAATTATTTTATTCTTTTTGTATTCAACCTTTGTTACATCGCACTGAGGCTGCATGACGGTAGTTCATTCAAAGCCCCAATTCCACAGGGTAGTGATTTCTACCATTATGAATCTTTTCAACCTGGACCGTTTTCGCTTTGAGAAAAGGAGTAAGATTGAGGAAGCGCCTGAAGCAACCCCCCAGCCCTCCCAGCCCTCCCAGCCCAGCCCTTCTTCACCAATTTCTATTAGTGCTGAAGAGAAGAATGCTGAAGGGGAAGTTAGCAGGGCAAGCACCCCTGATTCAGATATAACTGAAAAAAACAGAAGATTCTAGTGTTCCAGAAACTCCAGAAAATGAAAGAAATTCAAATATATCATATTTCAAGAATCAAAGAGGAATACAGTATATTGATTTGTCTTCTGATACTGAAGATGTTGTTTCCCCAAATTGTTCCAATGCAGTTCAAGAGAAAAAATTCAACAGAGATACTGTGATTATAGTTTCTGAACCATCTGAAGATGAAGAGTCCAAAGACCATCCTACCATGGCAGTTAGAAATGATGACATTTCAGAATTGGAAGACCTTTCAGAATTGGAAGATCTCAAAGATGCTAAACTTCAGACCCCGAAGGAACTTTTTCCACAAGGAAGTGACAACGATTTACTTAAGTTGATTGAATCAGCAAGCACTATGGATGGAGCAATTGCTGCTGCCTTGCTGATGTTTGGCGATGCAGGTGGTGGACCCAGGAAAAGAAAATTATCTTCTTCTTCAGAGCCATATGAAGAAGATGAATTTAATGATGATCAATCTATAAAAAAGAAAAGACTGGATCATGGAGAAGAATCCAATGAGTCTGCAGAATCCAGCAGTAACTGGGAAAAGCAGGAAAGTACTGTATTGAAATTGCAAAAGGAATTTCCCAATTTTAATAAACAGGAGCTAAGAGAAGTGCTCAAGGAACATGAATGGATATATACAGAAGCTTTAGAATCTCTAAAAGTGTTTGCAGAAGACCAAGATATGCAGTATGGTTCACAAAATGAGGTTCCAAATGGAAAAGAAGTTTCTTCAAGAAATCAACGTTATCCTAAAAATACAGCTAAACAAAACTAAAACAGAAATGTTCCATGAAACCACAAAATGGTTTTAATAAGAAACGTAAAAAAAAAATGTATTTAATCCCAAGAGAGTTATGGAAGACTCTAAATATGATTCAGGTTCTGATGTCGGTAGTTCACTTGATGAGGACTATAGTAGTGGTGAAGAAGTGATGGAGGATGGCTATAAAGGTAAAATTCTTCACTTCCTTCAAGGTGCTTCAGTTGGTGAGCTTACTTTGATTCCTCAGTGTTCTCAGAAAAAGGCTCAGAAGATAACAGAACTCCGGCCCTTTAATAATTGGGAAGCTCTGGAAGTAGTAACATGGTGGCAGTGGAGTGTTCTTCCACCTTTCCTTAAGTGCCACACCAACCCCGTACTTAATGAAGATATCGTGGAAGTAAATGTTGAGTTTCTATTGCGCGCGCTCTCTCTCTCACTTTAATATTTTTACTTGAGTTATGCATGCACCTAGGTTGACAAGTAAACCTAAATAATTCTATGGGCTTATTCCCCACCCCCTCAAAAATCCATGTCCATCCTCTCTCCTGGCCTGTTTCCCACTCTGTAGATAACTGCTTACCTCTTTTATCAGATTCTTATTACCTCCATATCTCTGGGTAATATAATTGTATTTTTTTTTCCCCAGTTGTTGGCATTATGTATTGTCATAACATTATGATAGAGGGATTTACCTCTTTTCACTGTCTACCTCACCTCATTCACACACATACTTCTTATTCCCTACCAATATATGTTAATAATGTGGGAATTTTAAAGGTCACTTTTGGGATCTACATTGTTTTGATAAAACATTATGTAAATGTATTGCATAGTTGAGCCATGTAGTATACTACATAGTTACTTTTTTTTCCTTGCTCAGCATTTTGTGTTCCCTGGTTATTACTTGTTTTTGGTTTGCTTATTTTTCAATATACTTATCATTACTTCAACTCTAACCTCTTTCCCAAGTTATGTAAATTTCCCCTTAGTTTTTAGACACTGCAGGTATTCCGTCAATTCCATCTTCTTGAGGATGTCTCTTCCAGAGTCTTGTGACCTGCTCCAATTTGGACTGGTTTCACTGTAGGCCAGCTGATCAGCTATAATCTTGGAATCTCATTTCCTTGACATCCTGGGGAATCCTTTTGCCTCTTTTTTGTTAGATTTCTTATTTCTTCCTTTCATGCATGTCTATCCTACTCTTACCTTGGTTTTGTGAGTACATCTAAGGAGGTAGGTGAATAATGTGGTAGAACCAGATGGCCTGGTTTTGCATCCCAATTCTGCCATTTCTAGCTATGTTTGTTACTTTAAGCAAGTATTCTCTGTTACTGTGTTTCCTTATCTGTGAGTGGTATGTAATTGTGGTACCTATGTGTGGGGAAGTAATTAAGGATTAAATATAGTAAATGCCTATTCAGTCGCCCAGCTTTCAGAAAATGTTGGCTGTAGATATCCGCAACATTTGCATTGTGAGCATTGTATATATTACTAGTGAAATGCTAAGAAAAGTTCAAATGCTATTTGTTGGTTTCTGATTATCCTCTAATATCAGTTCTACCCATATTAAATCAAACTTCTTAGGTCAAACCAATTTCCTCCTTTTCCTCCCCCCACCCCCAGCCCCAGTGCTTTTAATGAAATTTATGGCTGGGCACATTACCCACAATAAAGACTAATTTTCAGCCTCCACTGTAGTAATTTGATAAAGTTCTGTCTAATGGCATATAAGCAGAAGTATATTATATTATAAGACTTATAGAAAGTATCCTTAAAGGATCCCATTTTCCTGCTGGTTGAGATGTCAATTTGATGGTGGAAACCACATGTCAAGGATAGTAAAGCAACAAAATAGAAAAATCCTTGAATTTTGGAACCACTACACCAGATGTGACCTGCTTACTCAGGACTTCATTTATGGGAGAAATAAACTTATGTTTCTTTAAATCCCTGTTATTTTGGGCTTCCTGTCACTCACAGCTGAACCTAATCCTACCAAAATCATCATTGAGTAAAACCACTTTTTCTCAAATTTATTAGATGGATCTAAATTATAAACCAGCAACAATAATTTGGGTCATTTCTAAAGCTGGTTTACCTGTTGTATGTGTTGAGAGGAGGGGGGTAGGGAAAATGGGAAACCCCAGAGTTAAGTGGTTCTAAAATTTTGACCTCTAAGTTACCAAAAAAGTCAAGTTCAGTTAAAAATCTTAGTAACCAACTCAAACTGCTACAACATCCTGAAGTTATAAATAGACTTTTGTACCTCTTTTGCTGCCTAATCTGTTTTCTAAGACTTTTAAATTTAGAGTAGTATAATGAGCTCCTCTTTCATTTATACTCTCGTGTACTTCCTTTCATCTTGTTATTTTGAAGTAAATATCAGACTTCATATCATTTTATCCTTACAAATTTAAATGTAATCTCAAAAAGTTTTTCCCCTTAACAAAACTATAGTAATATTATCTAATGTTATAAAATATCCATTCATTGTTCTCACTGAATCATGGACTGAGTTTTCTCGTAAGCATCATAATTGGCTTTTGGTTTTTTTATTTTTACAGTTTATTAGTTTGAATTAGATTCCAAATAAGTTTCACATACTGAGATTGCTTAATAGTCGTTAAACCCTCTTTTAATCTATAGGCTCCCCATCCATCTCTCTCCCCTTCTTTTTCATACATATCTTTGATGAAGAAACTAGGTCATCTGTCATGTAACATCCCATAGTCTTTACTTTCCTGATTATACCTTTCTCCTTATACCTGATTATAACATGTTTCTCTTGGACCATATTTTCTGTAAAATGATAATTGGGAAGTTAAATGTTCCCTCCAGTAATGTCACCTAGCTGATGAATGTGTTTGTTCATCAGGAGGCAGTATTGTCTGGTTGCTTCTTTTTTGTAATGTTAGAAACTACTGAAGCTTCATGCCTAGATCCATTAATTCATTAAGGGTTGCAAAATTAATATTCTAATTCCATCATTATTTTTTCTCTCAGAAGCAGTCTTTATAGAGAACTTTCCCATACCTACCACTCTTAATGTTACTGTTCATATCTGAAATTCAGAATAAATGCTTAATTCTTTCCCTTTATTTCCCAACTCTTAAAATAATGATTTGGCTGTCCATTCTTTAAACCTTTCTTATAGTTTTTGAATGACTAATTTATCTTGTAAAAAAAATAATAAGTACAAGGAAGAAAAAAAGATTTTCACTTTGTAAGTTGAAATAGCTTAAGCAAATTTGGGATCATCATTCATATGCCCTTTGTAAGTTTTCATCTTTTAGGAAGTACAGAACACAAACCTTACATTCCAGGCATCTGTTCAGAAGCAGAAAATAACACGATAATTTTTTTTTTCCAGATGACCTGTTATATACCATGTTTTTGCAACTATTTCAAGATAATATTCTTCCTAAGTAAAATTTTAAAAAAGAGACTTGAAATGACTTTTTGAAGAATCAGTATATGCTTCAGTATTACTTAAGACATATCCACTTACTGTAGTCTAATTTTGATTTTGTAAATAACAGTGATGTGACTTATTTATTTCCTTATCTATTTCTCAGGTAATAAAAGTAATATGTATATAATAAATGATTAGTCATCACTAGCTCATACTATGCTTAGGCACTAATCTTCAAAGCTGCAATAAAATCTTTAAATTTCTACTGAATATGTGATATATTACTAGATGAGTATTTGCCTACCCAGGTGCTGCTGACATATGTCTTAAAAACATAACCATTGTAGATATATATTAAATTTCTCAGAACCGTCAATGAGAAATGCTAAGTTAGTTAACACCATGTGGTATATTTTTATCTCAGTTCATTTTAATTGGTAAAAATGAGATCAGATGAGTTGATTGCTCTTTTGACAGTTGAAACTGCACTCTCATTTTTCAAACGATCTCTTCTTTGACTTCCTTGATGCTGCATTCTACATTTCTTCTTGTTTCTCGCGGTCTCTTTTAAAATTCTTAAAGATTCTGTTCTGGGTCTTCTAATCTTTAGTTCCACGTGAAATCTTCTAATTCTGTGTGCTTTTCCTTAGGTAGTCTCATCAATATCTCTGACTTTGATGGCCACCTATGCAGACATCTTTTCCTCCAGCTTATGTATTTCCCTAACTTCTAGATCTTTTTATCTGTGTTTGGCTGTGTCCTCTTCAGAATTTGGCAACCACCACAAATTTAATATATCTAGAGGCAGATGTTCCTCTAATTTGTTCTTCCTTCACCATCTCAGTAAATGGCAGTATCCAATAGATGGTATCACTGGCAACTTAGTTGCTGAAGCCAGAAATCTGGGAGTCGTGTAATTCTTTTTACTCATCTCCTGACACTTGATGGATTCTACCTCCTAAATATCATGAATCAGTCCACTTCTGCATGTCTAACCCAGGCCATTACTGTCTTACCTCCAGGGATGTAACCACCCTCTTAGTATTCCCCACTCTCTTTCAAGCTATCTTCACATTGCTGTCATAGTGATCTTTCTAAATAAGAAGTCATATCTTGTCACTTTTTGACTTAAAACCCTTCAATAGCTTTCCAGTGCCCTTTAGTTAAACTTAGAACTCATTAATGATTGTGACCCTTCCTGCCTTCCTGTTCAGGCTTATCTCTTAATTCTCTGTGTTCTGGGCATGTTGAATTAGTCTTTGGATCAAAACCTTTTTTTCTTTGTTTTTGGCGTTTTTAATCTGAAATGACTTCCTGGATCCTAGGTTAGGTCCCTCTCCTTGTAATAAGCGCCCATAAAATCCTGTTTTTCCCTTTTGTAATACCAACTGTTACACTTAAAAGTATCTGTTGTCTGTCTTTTACAGTAACCATGAAGGGCAAGAGGACAGGAACTCTGTCTACTTGGGACCTTTCAGTAGCTAGGATAGTGGTTGCTAAATAGTAAGGGCACTCCTGGTGCGGGTATTGTTCTGTATCCTGATTGTGGTGGTGGTTACATGGCTCTATACATTTCTAAAAACTCACAGTTACATACACCTAAAAAAATCAATGTATTGTATGTAAATTGAAAATGTTCTGTTTTAAATGTAGGCAGCCCTACCTTTCCTCAAGTGTGAAAGTAGAGATAATATAATAATCAGTTGTAAGTATACAGTACTTTCCACTTTAAAAAGTATTTATGTTTATTAAATCCTTTAATTTCAATTGTATACCTCCATTAGTATTGACTTTAAAATTGGGAAACTCATGTCCAAGAAGTTTATGTGATGTGAAAACAAATGTTTAATAGATGTATTGGAATGAAAATAAAACTGTCTCCTGAAAATAAATAAATAAATAAATAAATTATAAACAATGTTAGAAAAAATGAAAGGCTGAAAATTATTTAAACTTCTGTCTCAAGAAGATGGAAAGGGGGAACTTCTGGGGAAGATGGCAAAGTAGGGAGCTTCAGGATTCATTCCTCCTCCAGAACACCTAGTAAACAGACAGGAATTTTCTGAAACAACTGTTCTGGAGCTCTGGAGGCCAGAAGAACATTGTACAGCATCTAGGGAAGAGTGGGACCAAGAGGCTGAAAAACTGCAATAAAGAACCATGAGTAGCTGGCTCTGGTGGCTGCCTAGTGCCCATCCCACACTTGAGATGGACCACCTTGGAGTCCAGTCTCTGGCTAGCTGCTACAGACATAAAGCGACAGAAAAAATCCTCTTCCCCAAGAACAGGGGGAGCATGACCAAGCACTGATCATGGCTTTTGATTTGTGAATTCAGATCTCTGGGCCCCGGCTCTGAGCCAATATTTCAACCTGCCCTGGCTGGAGATGGCCACAGCCTTTGTTTCATCCCTGAGCTGGTTTGAATCTATTATGTCCTCCACAAAAGCCATGTTCTTTAATGCAGTCTTGTGGGGGCAGACTTATTAGTCTTTTGATTAGGGTGGAACCTTTTGATTGAATGTTCCATGGAGATGTGACCCACCCAACTATAGGTTAGACCTATTGATTAGATCATTTCCATGGAGGTGTGACCCTGCCCATTCTGGGTAAGTCTTAGTTAGATGACTGGAGTCTTTAAGAGAGCTTAGAGCCCACATAGACCTGGATGCTTGGAGACGCTGGGAGATGCAGACAGAAGGATATTTGGTGAGAAATGCCCCAGGGGAACAAAGCAGGGAGTTGAGAGAAGCTAAGAGAGACAGAACCCCAGAGAGATTTTGGAGAAAGCCATTTTGAGACCAGAACTCAGGAGTAAAGGACAAGCAGATGCCAGCCATATGCCTTCCCAGGTGACAGAGGTGTTCTGGACACCACCGGACTTTCTTTAGTGAAGGTATCCTCTTATTGATGCCTTAGTTTGACACATTTATGGCCTTAGAACTGTAAATTTGTAACCTAATAAATCCTCTTTATAAAAGCCAATCCATTTCTGGTATTTTGCATAATGACAGCTTTAGCAAACTGTAACACTGCCCCGGACAAGGGCAGAGGTGATGGAGGTTAAAGACACAGTTCCTCCTTAGAGCAGCAGAAAACACTTTGTTGATAGGCACCATCTTCTGGGCAAACCAGGAAAGCACAGTTTCATTGAATTGTTAAAAAGGCTTTGAGAGTCTTTCCTAACACTCTCCCCAGGGCTCTGTGGTGCTGGTCTGCACCTCCTTCTTGAGTCCCAGGCCTTGTTTTGGCTGAGAAATACTGATTTGAGAAGGTTCTCTCTGGAGCTATCCTCATCCCAGAATTTACTCTCCAGGCAAAAGCAGTTAGAGGCAGTGAAAAGAGTGTATAAAAAAAACTAGAGGCAAAACAAAAACAAACAGAACAGATGAAGATTTCTGGAGACAGAACAGAGGAAAGAAAGTTTTCTCCTGGGGGTGATACAATTATACAAATAGTGCAGTCTTAAAAATTGTACCACATGTCCAGAGCAAGAATCAGAAGGAGAGCTGAGAAAATATGAACAGTTAAGCACAGGATATTCTAAAGGTCTAGAATAAGTTGAACCAAGTGTCAAAGAAGAACCTTCACACAAAGCCTATCAACAGTAAAACTCTAGGCAAGAAAGAGAAACTGACCTTCAAAGTAAACCATTAGGATAATCAGATGCTTAGATATAGCAAAAAATTACAAGCCCATACTAAAAAACAGGAAGATGTAGCCTTATCAACAGAAAAAATTAAAACTTCAGAGGAGACACAGAATTTGGAACAACTAATCAAAGATGTTCAAACAAATCTCTGAAATAAATTCTAGGAGATGAAGGAAAATATGGCTAAAGAGTTAAAGGATATTAAGAAGACACTGGATGAGCATAAGAAAAAATTTGAAAGTATAAAAGGAAACATAACAGAATATATGGTAATGAAAGGCACAACAGAAGAGATTTAAAATATATTAGAGGCATACAGCAGCAGATATGAACAGACAGAAGAAAGGATCAGTGAACTAGAAGACAGGACAATCAAAATCTTACAGACAGAAGAACCGATAGAGAAAATAATGTTAAAAACTGAGTAGAGTCTCAGGGATTTGAATGACAGCACAAATCACACAAAAATATGGACCATGGATATCCCAGAAGTAGAAGGGCAGAAAGCATATTGAGGAAATAATGGCTGAAAACACCAACTCTTATGAAAGACATAAATATACATGTCCAAGAACCTCAACATACTCTAAACAGAATAAATCCTAATAACCTGCTCTAAGACACATATTAATCAAAAGGTCAAATACCAAACACACAGAGAATCCTGAAAGCAGCAAGAGAAAAGCGATTTGTTACATACGAGGTGTTCTGGTTTGCTAATGCTGCCGTCACGCAAAATACCAGAAATGGATTGGCTTTTATGAAAGGATTTATTAGGCTACAAATAACCTAAGTTCTAAGGCCATGAAAGTATCCAAACTAAGGCATCAACAAGAGGATACCTTCACTGAAGGAAGGCCAGTGGCATCTGGAACACCTTTTTCAGCTGGGAAGGCCCATGGCTAGCATCTGCAGGTCCTTTGTTCCTGGGTTGTGTTTCAAAATGGCTTTTTCCCAAATGTCTCTAGGCTCCAATCCCTCAGCTCTTGTGCATCCTTGCTTCTTTCTCCCAGGGTGTTTCTCTCTAAGCATTTCAGGGTCCTCTCTTAGCTTCTCTGGGGCAAAATCTGGGCTTCATCTCTTAGCTTAGCATTGCCAAACATCTTTCTGTCCACATGTCCAAGCATCTCTAAACGTCTCTGTTGGCTCCTAGTCCTCTTAAAGGACTCCAGTGATCTAATTAAAACTTACCCTGAATGGGTGGAGCCACACCTCCATGGAAATGATCTAATCAAAATGTCTCACCTACAGTTGGGTGCATCACATCTCCATGGAAACAGCCTAATCAAACATCACATTCTAATCAACACTAGTAAGTCTGGTCCCACAAGATTGCGTTAAAGAACATGGCTTTTCTGGGGGACGTAATATATTGAAACTGGCACACAAGGGAACTGCAATAAGACTGTCAATTTCTCAACAGAAACATGGAGGCAAGAAGGCAGCAGTATGATATATTTATGATAATGAAAGAGAAAAACTATCAACCAAGAATCCTTTATCCAGCAAATCTCTCCTTCAAATATGAAGGAGAGTTTAAAATATGCACACAAAAACAGAAATTGAGTTTATCAGCAAGAGAACTGCCCTACAAGAAATATTAAAAGGAGTTCTGCATGTTGAAAGGAAAAGACAGGAGAGAGAGGCTTGGAGTAAAGCATAGAAATGAAGATTATTGGTAAGGGTAACTAAAAGGGTAAAAAGAGAGAACAAATAAAATATGACATATGAAGGATAATATGGTTGAATTAAGTACTGCCCTTACAGTAATAACATTGAATGTCAATGGATTAAACTCCGCAATCAAAAGACAGAGATTGGCAGAATGGATTAAAAAAAAAAAAAGTAGTATCCAACTATATGCTGTCTACAAGAGAGTGGCCTTAGACACAAAGACACAAATAAGTTGAAAATGAAAGGTTAGAAAAAGATATTCCATGCAAACTGTAACCAGAAAAGAGCTGGGGTAGCTATACTAATATCAGACAAAGTAGACTCTAAATTCAAAACTGTTTGAAGAGACAAAGAAGGACACTATATATTAATAAAAGTGGCAATCCACCAAGAAGAAAAAAACAATCATAAGTATTTCTGAAATTAACCATGGTGCCTCAAATACATGAGACAAACCTTGGCAAAACTGAAGGGAAAAATAGACACCTCTACAATAATAGTTGGAGATTTCAATACACTACTCTCGTCAGTACATAAAGCATCTAACCAGAGGATCAGTAAGGAAAGTGAGAACTTGAATAGTATGATAAATGAACTAGACCTAAATAGACGTATACAGAATATTGCACCCCAAAACAGGAAATACATTCTTCTCAAGTCCTTATGGATAGTTTTCCAAGATAAACCACATGTTGAATCACAAAACAAGTCTCAATAATTTAAAAAGACTGAAATTATACAAAGCACTTTTTCAGACCATAATGGAATTGGAAATTCACAAATATATGGAAGTTAAACAACACACTCTTAAACAATCAGTGGGTCAAAGAAGAAATCACAGGAGAAATCATTAAATATCTCAAGATGAATGAAAACAAGAACACAACGTATCAAAACTTATAAGATGTAGCAAAGACAGTGCTGACAGGGAAATTTATAGCCCTAAATTCTTACATAATAAAAAAGAAGAAAGAGCTAAAATGACTACACACTTGGAGGAACTAGAAAATAAACAGCAAACTAATCACAAAGCAAGCAGAAAGAAAGAAATAACAAAGGTTAGAGCAGAAATAGATGAAATTGAGAATAAAATACAATAGAGAGTATTAAGAAAAGTAAAAGTTGCTTCTTTGAGAGAATCAATAAAATTGACAAACCTTTAGCTAGAACGACAAAGAAAAAAATAATATGCAAATAAAATCAGAAATGAGAGGGGTGTGGGACATTACTACTGGCCCCTTGGAAATAAAAAGAATCATAAGAGAATATTATAACAATGGTATGCCAACAAATTATACAACTTAGATGAAATGGACAAATTACTAGAAACACACAAACAACCTACACTGAGTCTAGAAGAAACAGAAGACCTCAGCAGATCAATTACAAGTAAAGAGATTTGAATCAGTCATTCAGCCAAAACCAGATGGCTTCACAGGTGACTTCTACCAAACCTTCCAGGAAATTAATACCAATCTTGCTCAAACTCTTCCAAAACTTGAACAGGAGGGAACATTACCTAACTCATTCTGTGAGGCCAATATCACCCTAATACCAAAGCCAGATAAAGGCACTATAAGAAAAGAAAATTATAGACCAATTTCTCTTATGAATATTGATGCAAATATCCTCAACAAAATACTTGCAAATCTAATCCAACAGTACATTAAAAAAATTATGCACTGTGTTCAAGTGTGGTTTATCCCAGGTATGCAAGGTTGGTTCAATACAAAAAATTCTGTTAATTAATACACCACATTAACTAAACAAAATGATCATCTAAATTAATGCAGAAAAGGCATTTGACAAAATCCAGCATGATCTCTTGATAAAAACACTTTAAGTGATAGGAATAGAAAGAAACATCCTCAAAATGATAAAGGGCATATATGAGAAATCCATAGCTAACACCATACTTAATGGTGAAAGACTGAGAGCTTTCCCTCTAAGATCTGGAATAAGACAAGGATTCCCACTGCCACCATTGTTATTCAATATTTTGCTGGAAGTTCTAGCTGGACGAATTAGGCAAGAAAAAACAAGTAAAAGGCATCCATATTGGAAAAGAAGTAAAACTTCCACCATTTGTAAATTATATGATCCTATATATACAAAGTCCTGAAAAATCTACAGCAAAGCTACTACAGTTAATAAACAAGTTCAGCAAAGTGTCAAGATACAAGATCAGTGTGCAAAACTCATAGTGTTTCTATGCATTAGTAATGAAGAATCAGAGGAGGAAATCAAGAAAAAAAAATTCCATTTACAATACAACTAAAAGAATGAAATATCTAGGAATAAATTTACCCAGGAATGTAAAGGACTTGTATACAGAAACTACAAAACATTGCTAAAAGAAATCTAAGAAGACCTAAATAAATGGAAGGACATTGTGTGTTCATGGATTGGAAGACTAAACATCATTAAGATGTCAGTTCTACCCAAATTGATTTAGAGTCAACACAATCCCAGTCAAAAGTCCAACAGCCTTCCTTGCAGAAATGGACAAGCCAATTATCAAATGTATTTGGGAGGGTAAGGGGCCCTGAATAGCTGAAAACATCTTGAGAAAGAACTAAGTTGGAGGACTCATGCTTCCTGATTTTAAAGCATATTACAAAGCTAAAGCAATCAAAACAGTGTGGTACTGGCCTAAAAATGGATATATTGACCAATGGAATAAAATTGAAAGTACAGAAAGAGACAATCAACATCTATGGCCAATTCATATTTAACAAGGTCGCCAAGTCACCACAACTGGGACAGAAAAGTCTTTTCAACAAATGGTGCTGGGAGAACTTGATATCCATATGGAAAAAAAAAAAATGACAGAGGACCCCTATCTCACACCTTACACAAAAATTAACTCAAAATGTGTCAAAGACCTAAATGTAAGAGCCAGTGCCATAAACCTCCTAGAAGAAAATGTAGGGAAGCATCTTCAAGATCTTGTAGTAGGCAGTGGTTTCTTAGACTTTACACTCAAAGCACAAGCAACAAAAGAAAAACTAAATAAATGTGACCTCCTCAAAATTAAAAACTTTAGTGCTTCAGTTGCACTTTGTCAAGAAAGTGAGCAGGCAACCTATCCAATGGGAGAAAATATTTGGAAATCACATACCCGATATGGGTTTAATATCTGGAATATAGAGAGAATTCATACAACTCAACAATAAAAAGACAAACAACCGAATTTTAAAATGGGCAGAAGACATGAATAGACATTTTTCCAAAGAGATAATACAAGTGGTTATAAAGCATATGAAAAGATGCTTGATACCACTAGCTATTAGGAAAATGCAAATCAAAATCACAGTGAGATATATCATTTTACACCTACTAGAATGGCCATTATTTAAAAAACAGAAAACTGCAAGTTTTTGAGAGCACGTGAGAAATAGGAACACTCATTCATTGCTGGTGTTAATGTAAAATGGTGCCGCCACTGTGGAAGATAGTTTGACAGTTCTTCAGGAAGCTAAATATAGAATTGCCATATAATCTGGCAATCCTGCTGCTATGTTTATACCCAGAAGAACTGAAAGCAGGACCTGAACAGATATTTTCACACCAATACTCTAGCAGCATTATTCACAATTGCCAATAGATGGGAGCAACCAAAGTGTCCATCAACTGATGAATGGATAAACAAAATGTGGTTTATACATACAATGGGAATTTATTCAGCTGTAAGAAGGAATGAAGTCCTTACGCATGCAACCACATGGATGAACCTTGAGGATATTGTGTTGAGTGAAATAAGCCAGAGACAAAAGGACAAATACTGTATGATCTCATTGATGTGAACTAATTATAATAAGCAACCTCATAGAGTAGAATCTATAGGATTGGTTACCAGGAGATAGAATGGGGGAAGAGAATGTGGCGCTGATGCTTAATTTGTGAAGAATTTCTATTTAGCTTGATTGTAAATACTTGGAAATTGATAGTGGTGATGGTAGCATATTACTGTGAGTGTAATTAACAGTGTTGAATTAAGTTTGAATTGATTGAAAGGGGAAGTTTTTGGTCATGTATGTTACATAATTAAAGTTAGAAGATAAAACATGGGACTGTATAACGCAGTGAACCCTGTTGTGGATGATGAGCTGTGGTAATAGTACAAGTATAAGAATGTTCTTTCATAAATGTGTGATACTGTCACAAGGTGTTACTAATAGCATGGTCTATGGGAAAAGATACAACTAATGTAAACTATGTACTATAGTTAGTGATAATGTTTTAATATTCTTTCATCAATTGTAAACAAAGGTACCACACTAATGCAAAGTGTCAACAATAAGGGGGTATGTGAGAACGTTGTTCTTTTTACGACTTTTCTGTAAACCTGCAACTTCTCTAATTAAAAAATAATAAGTGAAAGAAACCAGACACTGAGTACTACATATTATATGTTTCCATTTATATAAAATTTAAATATAAATAAATCTATAGAGACAGATTAGTAGTTAGGCGAAGGATAGAGGTATTGAGAGGTGACTGCTAAGAGTTAGGGGGTTTTTCTTTTTCAAGTAATGAAAGTGTTCTAAAATTGACTGTTGTGATGAATGCACAACTCTGTGATTATAGTAAAACCCATTGATTGTACACTTTGGATGGATTGTATGGTATGTGAATATATCTCAAAACAGCTTTAAAAAAAAACTAAAATAAAAAAACTAAAAAGAACAAAAAAGCTAGAAAAAGAACAGCAAATCAAACCTAAGGAAACCAGAAGAAAAGAAATGATAGAGAAGAAATCAGTGATTTAGAAAACAAATGTAAGTAAAAGAAAATCAACACAATGAAAAGATGGTGCTTTAAAAAGATTAATAACTTGATAAACTCTTAAAAAGATGCACTTTTAAAAATAGAGAAAATAGATTATAAATTAAAAGGAATATTAATATAGATTATACAGACATTATAGATATAAATGAGGATATTTTAAACATCTTTATGCAATGCCATTTAATTATTTGATGAAATGGGCAGATTTTTTGAAAAATGCAACTTACCAAAGCTAACAGAAGAAGGAAAAAACTCTGAATAGTAATGTCTTAAGAAAACTGAATCCATTACTTAAAACCTTCCCAGAAAGAAAACTTAGGCCCAGATAACCTCTTTCAGACGTTTAAGAAAGAAACAATACTACTCTTGCACAAACTCTACCAGAGAACATTAAAAGAGGGACTAGTTCCTAACTCTTTCTATATGAAAAGAATTTTAAGAAGAATTTACAAGAAAGGAAAATTATAAACCAGTCTCTGTTACTGATCTTTCTTATAGATGCAAACTTCCTTAACATAGTATTAGCAAACTGTAGTCATAAAAAAGGATAATGTTTTACAAGTGGCATTATTTCAGGAATGCAAGGGTGGTTTAATATTAGAGATCAATCAGTGTATTTCATCACATTGACAGAAAGGAGAAAACTTGGTAGATGGAAACTTTTTAGCTTAGCAGAAAAGACCGTATAACAGCTCTGTTTATTGTCATACATGCACATTTTCTTTCATCATATATGGAAGAGTCTGTACTTCCCAAATAATGTCATGTTGTTTCTTGCCTCCCTGACTTTACTTGTGTTGGGCTACCTCCTTCATTACCCAATACCTTCCAAAGTCCAATTAGGATTCTGGGAAGATGTTGGCAACATAGTTTCCCCCTTCTTTTTCAACTTCTTTGAGGCTTAAGTTAACACAATAAAAGGTATATGGTACCCACCACAGTTAATATATAGAACGTTTTTATTACCCTTACAAGATTTCCTTGTACCCCTTCCTATAAATATATGCTGCATTCCCAGCCCTACTGACAGATCAATAGCAGCTACTGATCTATCTGCTTTCTGTTTCTATAGATTAGATTTGCATTCTAATGTAATAATTGGAATCATATAGTATGAACTTTTATTATCTGGCTGTTTTCACTCTGTATTTCTGAGTTAACCTATGTTTGCATCTATATTCATTCTCTCTTATTGCTGAATTGTATTACAATTGTATGAATGTACCACAAATTATGTATCCATTTACATGTTCATGGACATTTGAGTTTCCAGGTCTAATTATGGATTTGTCTGTTTCTTCTTTCAGGTCTGTAGTTTTTGCTTCATATATTTTGAAGCTGTGTTAATGGGTGCATACACATTTGAGTTTATGTCTTTTGATGAACTTAACCCTGTATAATAATGAAATGCCCTTCTTTATCCTCAGTAATAATCTTTGATCTGAGGTACATTTGACTTATATTGATACAACCACTCCGTATTTCTTATGTTTAGTGTTTAAATGTTACATATCTTTCTATCCTTTTATTTTTAACTTTTAAGCACCACTTTTAAGGTATGATCCTCCTGTGTCTTCTACTGTATGCCTGTGTATTCAGTGAAGGCTTCTATCTAGCTAGTGGGACCCAAAACAATTCCCAGACCTGTGGAATTCTGGGAATTCTTTAGCTGTTCTTTCTTGTAATTCTTCTTTTCTCAGAAGTTGTTCTTGCTCAGTCTTGTGGGATTTTTACCTTGCATATGCACAGATTGCTGTCCATCCATTCAATGAGACCTTTATGGAGGTTTCTGAAGCTCTTTCTCTAGTGGTCCCCTTCTCTTGTTTACTCTGCCCTGAACATTCTAACTACCTAGGTCTCCCTGAATTTCCATCCCCTTCTCCTTAACTCATCAAGATTGCAGGCTCTGGATTCCCTTTATCTGTGTCACAGTCTGGAAATTAATTCCAGCCCAAAAGCCTGGACAATGGTAGGATTCACTTCATTTGTTTCCCATGTATCAGGTATCACAGTCCTGCACTGCCTGTTATCCATTTCTGAAAATAATTGTTTCCATCGTTGTACAATTTTCTAGTTTTTATGATGGGAGCATAATTTTTCACCCTCTTATTCCCTCTTGGCCAGAAATGCCATCATAGCTTTTGAATCTCCTCAAATTTCTAGGTAAAAATAGATCAAACAGAACAGCAAACTCAAAGACCCTTGGATAATGTCTACAACAAAACTAGGAGACTAGGTATTCCTTTGACCCTGCAAATATGAGTGGGTGGGGCTTAACCACTGACAGTTACAGATGTTTTTTTATCATCATCTGTACAGGAAGAAGCAAAGAGAAGGCAGCTGAGCTTTTGATAGCTTTAAGTTTACTAGGGTCATGGCATAAGGACCAGAAGTCAACTTGAAAAGGCTCTTGCTTGCCAGAGAAACAATTAGAGCATTAATAACTGCAATGGATTGGAACATCAAATGTATTTAAATTTGTGAGTTTCAAATGATACTTTAAAAAAAAAAAACCTCATCATCATCTTTGGGAGACTCCAGGGAACCACTCCATTATTTTGAAAACTAGGTAAATAAAGAAAAAGAAACAAACATTTTTTTCCTGTTTTTACCTAGGGTAACAAAATAGTTGATGAGAAAAAGTTTCTCATAATAGATATCTCCTGCTTATAAATGAAGAGTGAATGATAAAACTAAACTATCAACATTTTGCATCTCATGGTGAGTTAATGGGTCTAGGCAATGATCATTGATGTACTCTAACTTCCAAAAGGGTAAAAAGACATCATGTACCTTCTGATGGAATTATACACAACATCCTAAGTAGTTGTCTTATAAAATTTGAAAAACTTCAAACATGAATCTCATCAAGCCTATTGGTCTGACAAATAATCTACAGGAATTGCAAAGGGCAGATGTGCATGTTAAAAGACGCCATGCAGAAACAATAATAAAATTTAGTAAGGTTAACTCTAAAGCAAGGGTCAGCAAACTATGACCCATGGGACATATCAGGCCCATTGCCTATTTTTGCACATCTTATGAGCTAAGAATAGTTTTTAAATTTTTTAATGGTTGAAAAAATCAAAAGAATATATTTTGGGAGATATGAAGTTATATGAAATTCACATTTTAGTGTCCATAGATAAAGTTTCATTGAAACACAGCCATGTTTGTTTGTTATGTATTTTCCAGAGCTGCTTTCATGCTACAAGGGTTGAGTTAAGTAGTTTCCTCTCTATGGTCTGCAAAGCCTAAAATATTTACTAACTGGCCCTTTACAGAAAAAGTTTTCTAACCTCTGATCTAGAGGACTAATGATCCAGTTTCTTCAAAAAAAAAAAATTGTAAGAAAAAAATAAGGGATGAAGGGAAGAACCAGTAGTTTAAGAGACTAAATATTAAGATGTCAATTCTGCCCAAAGTGATCTACAGTTTTAGTGCAATCCCATAAAAATTCCAACAGCCTACTTTGTAGAAATTGAAAAGCCAATTATCAAATTTATTTTGAAGGGTAAGGAACCCCAAATAGTCAAAAACATCTTGAGAAAGAAGAACGGAGTTTTCTGCCATTATTTCCTCCAATATTCTTTCTGCCCCCTTTCTCTTCTCTTTTCATTCTGGGACACCCATGATGCATATGTTTGGATGCTGTCACTCAAATGCCTGAGACACTGCTCCATTTTTTTCTGTTATTTTCTCTGTCTGTTCTTCTAACTATGATTTCAGTTGTCCTGTCTTCCAGTTCACTGATTCTTTCTTCTGCCTGTTAAAATATGCTCTTGTATGCCTCAAGTGTGTTTTTAATCTCCATTATTGAGCCTTTCATCTTCATAATCTGTTATTTTTTTTTAACTTTCTAATTCTTCTTTATGCTCACCAAGTGTTTTCTTTTCTTTTTTTTTTATCTTCATTTTATTGAGATATAGTCACATACCACGCAGTCATACAAAACAAATCGTACTTTCGATTGTTCACAGTACCATTACATAGTTGTACATTCATCACCTAAATCAATCCCTGACACCTTCATTAGCACACACACAAAAATAACAAGAATAATAATTAGAGTGAAAAAGAGCAATTGAAGTAAAAAAGAACACTGGGTACCTTTGTCTGTTTGTTTCCTTCCCCTATTTTTCTACTCATCCATCCATAAACTAGACAGAGTGGAGTGTGGTCCTTATGGCTTTCCCAATCCCATTGTCACCCCTCATAAGCTACATTTTTATACAACTGTCTTCGAGATTCATGGGTTCTGGGTTGTAGTTTGATAGTTTCAGGTATCCACCACCAGCTACCCCAATTCTTTAGAACCTAAAAAGGGTTGTCTAAAGTGTGCGTAAGAGTGCCCACCAGAGTGACCTCTCAGCTCCTTTTGGAATCTCTCTGCTACTGAAGCTTATTTCATTTCCTGTCACATCCCCCTTTTGGTCAAGAAGATGTTCTCCGTCCCACGATGCCAGGTCTACATTCCTCCCCGGGAGTCATATTCCACTTTGCCACGGAGATTCACTCCCCTGGGTGTCTGATCCCACATCGGGGGGAGGGCAGTGATTTCACCTTTCAAGTTGGCTTAGCCAGAGAGAGAGGGCCACATCTGAGCAACAAAGAGGCATTCGGGAGGAGGCTCTTAGGCACAACCATAGGGAGGCCTAGCCTCTCCTTTGCAGCCACCGTCTTCCCAAGGGTAAAACCTATGGTAGAGGGCTCAACCCATCAAACCACCAGTCCCCTATGTCTGTGGTCATGTTAGCAACCATGGAGGTGGGGTAGGCGAATACCCCTGCATTCTCCACAGGCTCCTCAAGGGGGCACTACATCTTTTTTTCCTTGTTTTTCTTTTTTTTTTTTTAACTTTCCCTTCTTTTTTAAATCAACTGCATGAAAAAAAAGTTAAAAAGAAAACAAATATACAATAAAAGAACATTTCAAAGAGACCATAACAAGGGAGTAAGAAAAAGACAACTAACCTAAGATAACTGCTTAACTTCCAACATGTTCCTACTTTACCCCAAGAAAGTTACCTAATATAGCAACATTTCTGTGAACTTGTTCCTACTATATCCATCAGAAATTAACAGACCATAGTCATTCCTGGGCATCCCCAGAATGTTAAATAGCTTATCTGTTCTTCTTGGATTATTGTTCCCCCTTCCTTAATTGCTCTCTATTGCTAGTTCCCCTACATTCTACATTATAAACCATTCGTTTTACATTTTTCAAAGTTCACATTAGTGGTAGCATATAATATTTCTCTTTTTGTGCCTGGCTTATTTCGCTCAGCATTATGTCTTCAAGGTTCATCCATGTTGTCATATGTTTGACGAGATCGTTCCTTCTTACTGCCGCGTAGTATTCCATTGTGTGTATATACCACATTTTATTTATCCACTCATCTGTTGAAGGACATTTGGGTTGTTTCCATCTCTTGGCAATTGTGAATAATGCTGCTATGAACATTGGCGTGCAGATATCTGTTCATGTCACTGCTTTCCGATCTTCCGGGTATATACCGAGAAGTGCAATCGCTAGATCGAATGGTAACTCTATATCTAGTTTTCTAAGGAACTGCCAGACTGACTTCCAGAGTGGCTGAACCATTATACAGTCCCACCAACAATGAATAAGAGTTCCAATTTCTCCACATCCCCTCCAGCATTTGTAGTTTCCTGTTTGTTTAATGGCAGCCATTCAAACCGGTGTTAGATGGTATCTCATTGTGGTCTTAATTTGCATCTCTCTAATAGCTAGTGAAGCTGAACATTTTTTCATGTGTTTCTTGGCCATTTGTATTTCCTCTTCAGAGAACTGTCTTTTCATACCTTTTGCCCATTTTATAATTGGGCTGTCTGTACTATTGTCATTGAGTTGTAGGATTTCTTTATATATGCAAGATATCAGTCTTTTGTCAGATACATGGTTTCCAAAATTTTTTTCCCATTGAGTTGGCTGCCTCTTTACCTTTTTGAGAAATTCCTTTGAGGTGCAGAAACTTCTAAGCTTGAGGAGTTCCCATTTCTCTATTTTTTCTTTTGTTGCTTGTGCTTTGGGTGTAAAGTCTAGGAAGTGGCCACCTAATACAAGGTCTTGAAGATGTTTTCCTACATTATCTTCTAGGGGTTTTGTGGTACTTTCTTTTATATTGAGATCTTTGGTCCATATTGAGTTAATTTTTGTGTAGGGGGTGAGGTAGGGGTCCTGTTTCATTCTTTTGGATATGGATATCCAACTCTCCCAGCCCCATTTGTTGAAAAGACCATTATGACTCAGTTCAGTGACTTTGGGGGCCTTATCAAAGATCAGTCGGCCATAGATCTGAGGGTCTATCTCTGAATTCTCAATTCGATTCCATTGATCTATATGTCTATCTTTGTGCCAGTACCATGCTGTTTTGGCAACTGTGGCTTTATAATAAGCTTCAAAGTCAGGGAGTGTAAGTCCTCCCACTTCGTTTTTCTTTTTTAGAGTGTCTTTAGCAATTCGAGGCATCTTCCCTTTCCAAATAAATTTGATAACTAGCTTTTCCAAGTCTGCAAAGTAGGTTGTTGGAAATTTGATTGGGATTGCATTGAATCTGTAGATGAGTTTGGGTAGAATTGACATCTTAATGACATTTAGTCTTCCTATCCATGAACATGGAATATTTTTCCATCTTTTAAGGTCCCCTTCTATTTCTTTTAGTAGAGTTATGTAGTTTTCTTTGTATAGGTCTTTTACATCTTTGGTTAAGTTGATTCCTAGGTACTTGATTTTTTTAGTTGCTATTGAAAATGGTATCTTTTTCTTGAGTGTCTCATCAGTTTGTTCATTTCTAGCATATAGAAACATTACTGACTTATGTGCATTAACCTTGTATCCCGCTACTTTGCTAAATTTGTTTATTAGCTCTAGTAGCTGTATCGTCGATTTCTCAGGGTTTTCTAGATATAAGATCATATCATCTGCAAACAATGACAGTTTCACTTCTTCTTTTCCAATTTGGATGCCTTTTCTTTCTTTATCTTGCCGGATTGCCCTGGCTAGCACTTCCAGCACAATGTTGAATAACAGTGGTGACAGCGGGCATCCTTGTCTTGTTCCTGATGTTAGAGGGAAGGCTTTCAGTCTCTCACCATTGAGTACTATGCTGGCTGTGGGTTTTTCATATATGCTCTTTATCATGTTGAGGAAGTTTCCTTCAATTCCTAACTTTTGAAGTGTTTTTATCAAAAAGGGATGTTGGATTTTGTCAAATGCTTTTTCAGCATCTATTGAGATGATCAATTGATTTTTCCCTTTCAAATTTTTAATGTGTTGTAATACGTTGATTGATTTTCTTATGTTGAACCATCCTTGCATGCCTGGAATGAACCCCACTTGGTCATGGTGTATGATTTTTTTAATGTGTCTTTGGATTCGATTTGCAAGTATTTTGTTGAGGATTTTTGCATCTATATTCATTAGGGAGATTGGCCAGTAGTTTTCCTTTTTTGTAGCATCTTTGCCTGGTTTTGGTATTAGATTGATGTTAGCTTCATAAAATGAGTTAGGGAGTGTTCCATTTTCTTCAATGTTTTGAAAGAGTTTGAGTAAGATTGGTGTCAGTTCTTTCTGGAAAGTTTGGTAGAATTCCCCTGTGAAGCCATCTGGCCCTGGGCATTTATTTGTGGGAAGATTTTTGATGACTGATTGGATCTCTTTGCTTGTGATGGGTTGGTTGAGGTCTTCTATTTCTTCTCTGTTCAGTCTAGGTTGTTCATATGTTTCCAGGAAATTGTCCATTTCTTCTACATTATCCAGTTTGTTGCCATACAGTTGTTCATAATATCCTCTTATAATTTTTTTAATTTCTTCAGGATCTGCAGTTATGTCACCTTTTTCATTCATTATTTTGTTTATATGGGTCTTCTCTCTTTTTGATTTTGTCAGTCTAGCTAGGGGCTTGTCAATCTTGTTGATCTTCTCAAAGAACCAACTTTTGGTGATATTTATCCTCTCTATTGTTTTTTTGTTCTCTGTGTCATTTATTTCTGCTTTAATCCTTGTTATTTCTTTTCTTCTACTTGGTTTAGGATTGGTTTGCTGTTCACTTTCTAGCTTCTTCAGTTGATCCATTAGTTCTTTGATTTTGGCTCTTTCTTCCTTTTTAATATATACGTTTAGTGCTATAAATTTCCCCTTCAGCACTGCTTTTGCTGCATCCCATAGGTTTTCGTATGTTGTGTTCTCATTTTCATTCGTCTCTATATATTTAGCAATTTCTCTTGCTATTTCTTCTTTAACCCACTGATTGTTTAGGAGTGTGTTGTTTAACCTCCAGGTATTTGTGAATTTTCTAAGTCTCTGATGGTTATTGACTTCTAATTGTATTCCATTGTGGTCAGAGAATGTGCTTTGAATAATTTCAATCTTTTTAAATTTATTGAGGCTTGTTTTATGTCCCAGCATATGATCTTTTCTGGAGAAAGTTCCATGAGCACTAGAAAAGTATGTGTATCCTGGTGATTTGGGATGTAATGTCCTGTATATGTCTGTGAAATCTAATTTATTTATCAGATTGTTTAGGTTTTCAATTTCCTTATTGGTCTTCTGTCTGGTTGATCTATCTATAGGAGAGAGTGATGTGTTGAAGTCTCCCACAATTATTGTGGAAACATCAATTGCTTCCTTTAGTTTTGGCAGTGTTTCTCTCATGAATTTTGTGGCACCTTGATTGGGTGCATAGACATTTATGATTGTTATTTCTTCTTGTTGAATTGCCCGTTTTATTAGTATGTAGTGGCCTTCTTTGTCTCTCAAAGCATCCCTGCATTTAAAGTCTATTTTATCTGAGATTAATATTGCTACACCTGCTTTCTTTTGGCTATAGCTTGCGTGAAATATTTTTTTCCATCCTTTCACTTTCAGTTTCTTTGTGTCCCTGTGTCTAAGATGAGTCTCTTGTATGCAACATATTGATGGTTCATTTTTTTTGATCCATTCTGCGAATCTATATCTTTTAATTGGGGAGTTTAATCCATTTACATTCAACGTTATAACCGTGAAGGCATTTCTTGAATCAGCCATCTTATCCTTTGGTTTATGTTTGTCATATTTTTCCCCTCTCTCTATTAATATCCTTTATTGTACCCATACCGAATCTCTTTAGTACTGAACCTTTCTCCAAGTCTCTCTGTCCTTTCTTTGTTTCTCTGTCTGTAGGGCTCCCTTGAGTATCTCCAGTAGGGCAGGTCTCTTGTTAGGAAATTCTCTCAGCATTTGTTTCTCTGTGAAAAATTTAAGCTCTCCCTCAAATTTGAAGGAGAGCTTTGCTGGATAAAGTATTCTTGGTTGGAAATTTTTCTCACTCAGAATTTTAAATATATCGTGCCACTGCCTTCTTGCCTCCATGGTGGCTGCTGAGTAGTCACTACTTAGTCTTATGCTGTTTCCTTTGTATGTGGTGAATTGCTTTTCTCTTGCTGCTTTCAGAACTTGCTCCTTCTCTTCCGTGTTTGAAAGTGTGATCAGAATATGTCTCGGAGTGGGTTTATTTGGATTTATTCTATTTGGAGTTCGCTGAGCATTTATGATTTGTGTATTTATGTTGTTTAGAAGATTTGGGAAGTTTTCCCCAACAATTTCTTTGAATACTCTTCCTAGACCTTTACCCTTTTCTTCCCCTTCTGGAACACCAATGAGTCTTATATTCGGACGTTTCATATTATCTATCATATCCCTGAGGTCCGTTTCGAGTTTTTCAATTTTTTTCCCCATTCTTTCTTTTATGCTTTCATTTTCCATTCTGTCATCTTCCAGGTCACTGATTCGTTGTTCAACTTCCTCTAGTCTTGTACTATGAGTGTCCAGAATCTTTTTAATTTGGTCAATAGTTTCTTTAATTTCCATAAGATCATCCATTTTTTTATTTAGTCTTGCAATGTCTTCTTTATGCTCTTCTAGGGTCTTCTTGATATCCTTTGTATCCCTTACTATGGTCTCATTGTTCATCTTTAGTTCTTTGAGTAGCTGCTCTAGGTGCTGTGTCTCTTCTGATCTTTTGATTTGGGTGCTTGGGCTTGGGTTATCCATATCGTCTGGTTTTTTCACATGCTTTAGAATTTTCTGTTGTTTTTGGCCTCTTGGCATTTGCTGAACTTGATAGGGTTCTTTTAGGATGTGTAGACCAATTGAAGTCCTTATCTCTAATTTATCAGATCTACAGCTTCGTGGAGTACAGTTTCTCTAACTAACCAGCAGGTGGCGTCCACGAGCCACCTGTTCTCCACAAGCCAGTTCTCCCCTGCTTAGCCTTTTTGGTGAGTGGGGGAGTGAGTCTTGTGGGGTCCAATTGGTGTACCAAGCTTGCATGTGTAGTTGGTGTTGCCCGCCCTGTATATTGGGCGTGTTTCTGGGCAGTCAGGGAGGGGGCGTGGCTCTAACAATCAAACCTCCCTGGTGATCCTGGAGTTTTAAAGCTGCTGCAATAGTCTAATCCTTCAGTTCAGTCCTGCCACAGTTTGTCTTTGCCACTGACCCACAAGTCCTTGGTATTGGCGTATGGCTCCTGAGACTTGCAAGTGGGCCCCTCTTCCAGGCCATGCACCCCCTGGTCCTCTGTTGAGGGATGACTGTGCTATGTCACAGGTGAGTGCCGTCCCCCCAGGGCAGTTCTGGGCTGCTGGGCTGTGTAGGGAGGCTCCCAGTCTGCTGAAATGATGGCTGAATGGGGCTTTGTTAATTCACACTGCTCCACCTTCCCAACTCTGGGACAATCAGCTGAGGTTGCAGGGAAGGCTAATGTCCACGGCCAGTTTTGTGGTGTGTGCCTGTTATTTGAAGCGCTTCCGTCACACTGGGTTGTCTGGGACACCTCTGGGCTATGGGGCTGGTGATGGGCAGGAGTGTTTCCTGTCCACCAGGATGATGGCTGTGAGCGGACACCCCCCTTTTCTTGGGAAGTTGTGGTGTTTAGTGAAATTTCTCAGCCACTGGATTATTGCCTTTTGTCTCAGAGCTCTCTTAGTTCTGCTCTTGTCTTGACCTGCCCAAATTGCAAGTCTTTGAAGCTTTCTGTATTGGGCTTCTTAGAGTAATTGTTTTAGAAAAAGAAAAAAGGATTAAAAAAAAGGGCCCTCCTCAGAGATCTAATGGGCTATTGAAATGCTAAGAGACAAAGCAATTAGGGCCATTAAGGAAAGGTCCACAGGGCAGAGAGATCAGCTTTTCTTCAGGATTTGCATATGAGCCTCAGGGCCTGAGCTCTGCCCTTCCCCTTTCTATGTTCACCAGAACTCCAAAAATCCTCCGCTTTTATTTTGGAGTTTTTCGTGTTGTTTTTTTCTATGCCTGTCTCCTCTCTGCTGGGCTGGCTGCTCTCAGATTCTCTGGTGTCTGGTCTCAGTCTATCTATGGTTGGAGTTTGGATCAATAGAATGAGTTTCTGATAAGGGCTGCCACTGCAGTTCTCCCTTCTCCTTCCTGGAGCTGACAGCCCCTCCTCCCATGGGACTGAGCCTGGCAGGGAGGGGTGCGGGTCCCCTGGCCACAGAAACTTACAGATTTCGCTGATCTCAGCAGTTCCACGTTTTCATGAGTGTTGTATGAAGTATGCCCAAAGTCAGATTGCTCTGTGGTGTCCAGTCCACGCAGTTCCTGGCTTTCTACCTACTTTCCTGGAGGAGTAACTAAAACATACAGCTCACCAGTCCGCCATCTTGCCCCACCTCTCCCAGTGTTTTCTTAATATCCTTTAGCTCTATATCCATATTTTCCTTCTTCTCCTTGCATTGATTTAGGAGATTTGTTTGAATTGTTTGATTAGTTGTTCCAACCTCTGTGTTGTGTGTGAAGTTTTATTTTGTTCCCCTTACTGAGCCCTGTTTCTTAGTATGGTTTGTAATTTTTTGCTGATGTTTAGGTATCTGGTTATTTTGATGAGGTAAGTCTGAAGGTCAGTTTCTCTCTCTTGTCTGAGGTTTTATTGTTGATTGGCTTTGTGTTAAGGCTCTCCTTTGGTGCTTGATTCAACTTATTCTGGATCTTCAGAGTGGCCCATGTTGAGAGATTTTCTCTGCTCTTTTTCATCTGATTCTTGCCCAGGATATGTGGTACAGTTATTAAGATTGAACTTTTCATTCAGTCATTTCACCTCCAGGAGAAAGCTTTCTTTCCTCTGTTCCTTCTCTGGGAATCTTGATCTGTTCTGTTCTGTTTTTGTGCAGAATTTTATCCCCAGCTCCTATGCTTTGATTACATTCTCTCCCTCACTCAGTGCCCCTTTTCCTTATACTTTTCAGTTCTGGGACTTGTCCTGCCTTACAATTGTTCAGTTTCCCTATTTTTTTTTTCTGTGAAGCTTTTCTGCCTCCAGTTTTTTCCCCAATAGGGTAGTCCACCCAGGGTTCCCACATGAAGTCAATCCAGAAAGGTGGGTCAATACAGAAAGGTCCATTTTGCTTTTAGGTGGTCCAGCAAACAGAGACTGGATTGAGTCTGTGTACCTCTTGTCAGCAGTTCTGCTGCAGTCTTTCTGTTTTTTCCCCTGGGAGCCCTTTTGGATGTGGCACTCCTCAGCCACTTGTGTTCTGCCCTAGGTCTTTGCAGAGCTGATTGTCTGTGCCTGGATATGTGAGGTTTCTAACTCTCACTGAGAGTGGCTGAATAGTGTGCATCCATGGCAGTAGGAATCTGGGCTTTGCTGCCTCTTTGCAGCTTCCAAGCTGTATGGAACTGATTGATGGGGAGTAGCCTGGACTGTGGGTCTGGGATGCAAATCTTCTACCTGATCTAGGAGATCATTTTCTTTTTCTTTGATTCAGTGTTTGTGGAATCCTTCTCTAGTCTGTATCATCCTCCAGAGTTCCAAGCAAGTGGGATTTTGTCATTTTGTTTTAAATAACTCAATTTTATTGAGATATATTCACATACCATGCAGTCATACAAAGTGTACTATCAGTTGTTCAGTGTCACCATATTTGTGCATCCATCACCAAAATTAATTTTTGAACATTTTCATTACCACACACAAAAATAATAAGAATAAAAATTAAAGTGAAAAGGAACAAGTAAAGTAAGGGTAATACTGGGTGCTCCCCCCCCCTTTTTCTACTCATCCATCCATACACTGGACAAGGGGGAGTGTGATCCACATGGCTTGCCCAATCATATTGTCACCCCTCATAAGCTACATTTTTATACGATTGTCTTCAAGATTCAAGGGTTCTGCATTGTAGTTTGATAGTTTCAGGTATTTACTGCTAGCTATTCCAATTCATTAGAACCTAAAAAGGGTTGTCTATATTGTGCATAAGAGTGCCCACCAGAGTAACCTCTCAGCTCCTTTTGGAATCTCTCAGGCACTGAAACTTACTTCATTTCATTTCACATCCCTCTTTTGGTCAAGATGTTCTCCATCCCACAATGCCAGGTCCAGATTCCACCCCAGGAGTCATATTCCACATTTCCAGGGGTATTTACACCCCTGGGTGTCAGATACCACGTAGCGGGGAGGGCAGTGATTTCATCTGCCAAGTTAGCTTAGCTAGAGAGGGCCACATCTGAGCAACAAAGAGGCATTCAGGAGGAGACACTTAGGCACAGTTATAAGCAGGCCTAGCCTCTCCTTTGCAGCAACAGTCTTCACAAGGGCAAGTCCTGTGATTGAGGGCTCAGCCCATCAAACCACCAGTCCCCAGTGTCGGTGAGCACATCAACAACCATCGAGGTGGGGAAGCCCAACACCCCTGCATTCTGTCCCAGCAATGTTCACATTAGTGGTAGCATTTAATATTTCTCTTTTTGTGCCTGGCTTATTTTGCTCAGCATTATGTCTTCAGGGTTCATCCAAGTTGTCATATGTTTCACGACATCATTCCTTCTTACTGCCATGTAGTATTCCATTGTGTGTATATACCACATTTTGTTTATCCACTCATTTGTTGAAGGACATTTGGGTTGTTTCCATCTCTTGGCAATTGTGAATAATGCTGCTATGAACATTGGTGTGCAGATATCTGTTCATGTCACTGCTTTCAGATCTTCCGGATATATACCAAGAAGTGCAATTGCTGAATGGAAGGGTAACTCTATATCTAGTTTTCTAAGGAACTTCCAAACTGACTTCCAGAGTGGCTGAACCAGTATACAGTCCCACCAACAATGAATAAGAGCTCCAATTTCTCCATATCCTCTCCAGCATTTGTAGTCTCCTGTTTGTTTAATGGCAGCCATTCTAATTGGTGTGAGATGGTATCTCGTTGTAGTCTTAATTTGCATCTAATAGCTAGTGAAGCTGAACATTATTTTATGTGTTTCTTGGCCATTTGTATTTCCTCTAAACAGAACTGTCTCTTCATATCTTTTGCCCATTTTATAATTGGGCTGTCTGTACCATTGTCATGGAGTTGTAGTATTTCTCTATATATGCAAGATATCAGTCTTTTGTCAGATACATGTTTTCCAAAAATTTTTTCCCATTGAGTTGGCTGCCTCTTCATATTTTTGACAAATTCGTTTGAGGTACAGAAACTTCTAAGCTTGAGGAGTTCCCATGCATCTATTTTTTCCTTTGTTGCTTGTGCTTTGGGTGTAAGGTCTAGGAAGTGACCTCCTAATACAAGGTCTTGAAGATGTCTCCCTACATGATCTTCTAGGAGTTTTATGGTACTGTCTTTTATATTGAGGTCTTTGATCCACTCTGAGTTAATTTTTGTGTAGGTTGTGAGGTAGGGGGGTCCTCTTTCATTCTTTTGGATATGGATATCCAGCTCTCCCAGCACCATTTGTTGAAAAGACTGTTATGTCCCAGTTCAGTGGCTTTGGGGGCCTTATCAAAGATCAGTCAGCTGTAGATCTGGTGGTCTATCTCCGAATTCTCAATTCAATTCCATTGATCAATATATCTATCTTTGTTCCAGTACCATGCTGTTTTGACTACTGTGGCTTCAAAGTCAGGGAGTGTAAGTCCTCCCACTTCGTTTTTCTTTTTTAGTGTTTTTAGCAATTCGAGACATCTTCCCTTTCCAAATAAATTTGATTACTAGCTTTTCCAAGTCTGCAAAGTAGGTTGTTGGAATTTTGACTGGGATTGCATTGCATCTGTAGATGAGTTTGGGTAGAATTGACATCTTAATGGCATTAGGCTTCCTATCCATGAACATGGAATATTTTTTCCGTCTTTTAAGGTCCCTTTCTATTTCTTTTAGTAGAGTTATGTAGTTTTGTTTGTCTAGGTCTTTTACATCTTTGGTTAAGTTTATTCCTAGGTACTTGATTTTTTTAGTAGCTGTTGAAAATGGTATCTTTTTCTTGAGTGTCTCTTCACTTCTTTCATTTCTAGCATATAGAAACATTACTGACTTACATGCATTAATCTTGTATTCTGCTACTTTGCTAAATTTGTTTATTAGTTCCAGTAGCTGTATCATTGATTTCTCAGAGTTTTCCAGATATAAGGTCATATCATGTGCAAATAATGACAATTTTACTTCTTCCTTTCCAGTTTGGATGCCTTTTATTTCTTTGTCTTGCCGGATTGCCCTGGCTAGCACTTCTAGCACAATGTTGAATAACAGTGGTGACAGCGGGCATCCTTGTCTTGTTCCTGATCTTAGAGGGAAGGCTTTCAGTCTCTCACCATTGAGTACTATGCTGGCTGTGGGTTTTTCATATATGCTCTTTATCATCTTGAGGAAGTTTCCTTTGATTCCTCCCTTTGAAGTGTTTTTATCAAAAAGCGATGTTGGATTTTGTCGAATGCTTTTTCAGCATCTGTTGAGATGATCATTTGATTTTTCTCTTTTGATTTGTCAATGTGTTGTATTACATTGGTTAATTTTCTTATGTTGAACCATCCTTGCATGCCTGGAATGAACCCCACTTGGTCTTGGTGTGTGATTTTTTTTTTAATGTCTTTGGATTTGATTTGCAAGTATTTTGTTGAGAATTTTTGCATCTATATTCATTAGGGAGATTGTCCTGTAGTTTTCCCTTTTTGTGACATCTTTGCCTGGTTTTGGTATTAGATTGATGTTAGCTTCATAAAATGTGTTAGGTAGTGTTCCATTTTCTTCAATGTTTTCAATGAGTTTAAGTAAGATTGGTGTCAGTTCTTTTTGGAAGGTTTGGTAGATTTCCCCTGTGAAGCCATCTGGCCCTGGGCATTTATTTGTGGGAAGTTTTTTGATGACTGATTGGATCTCTTTGCTTGTGGTTGGTCGGTCAAGGTCTTCTATTTCTTCTCTGGTTGGTCTAGTTGTTCATTTGTTTCCAGGAAATTGTCCATTTCCTCTACATTATCCAGTTTGTTGGCATACAGTTGTTTATAATATCCTCTTATAATTTTTTTAATTCCTCGGGATCTGCAGTAATGTCACCTTTCTCATTCATTATTTTGTTTATATGGGTCTTCTCTCTTTTTTTATTTTGTCAGTCTAGCTAGGGGCTTGTCAATCTTGTTGATCTTCTCAAAGAACCAACTCTTATTGTTATTTATTTTATTTTTTTTTTTTGTTCTCTGTGTCATTTATTTCTGTTTTAATCCTTGTTATTTCTTTTCTTCTACTTGGTTTAGGATTAGTTTGCTGTTCATTTTCTAGCTTCTTCAGTTGCTCCATTAGTTCTGTAATTTTAGCTCTTTCTTCCTTTTTTATGTATGCTATAAACTTCCCCCTCAGTACCACTTTTGCTGCATCCCATAGGTTTTGATATGTTGTGTTCTCATTTTCATTAGTTTCTATATATTTAGCAATTTCTCTTGCTATTTCTTCTTTAACTCACTGATTGTTTAGGAGTGTGTTGTTTAATCTCCAGGTATTTGTGAATTTCCTAAGTCTCTGACGGTTATTGACTTCTAATTGTATTCCATTGTGGTCAGAGAATGTGCTTTGAATAATTTCAATCTTTTTAAATTTATTGAGACCTGTTTTATGTCCCAGCATATGGTCTATTCTGGAGAAAGTTCCATGAGCACTAGAGAAGAATGTATATCCTGGTGATTTGGGATGTAATCTTTTGCCCATTTTATAATTTGCCCATTTTATAATGTTCTGTATATGTCTATTAAATCAAATTCATTTATCAGATTGTTTAGGTTTTCAGTTTCCTTATTGGTCTTCCGTCTCGTTGATCTGTCTATAGGAGAGAGTGATGTGTTGAAGTCTCCCACAATTATTGTGGAAACATCAATTGCTTCCTTTAGTTTTGCCAGTGTTTGTCCCATGTATTTTGTGGCACCATGATTGGATGCATAAAGATTTATGATTGTTATTTCTTCTTGTTGAATTGCCCTTTTATTAGTATGTAGTGGCCTTCTTTGTCTCTCCTAAATCCTTTCATTTAAAGTCTATTTTATTTGAGATTAATATTGCTACTCCTGTTTCTTTTGGCTGTAGTGTACTTGAAATATTTTTTTCATCCTTTCACTTTCAATTTCTTTGTGTCCCTGTGTCTAAGATGAGTCTCTTATATGCAACATATTGATGGTTCATATTTTTTTAAACATTCTGTCAATCTATATCTTTTAATTGGGGAGTTTAACCCATTTGCATTCAGCATTATTACTGTGAAGGCATTTCTTGAATCAGCCATCCTGTCCTTTAGTTTATGTTTGTCATATATATTTTTTTCCTCTCTCTCTTATTGTCCTTTAATGAACCAATATTAAATCTCTGTAGTACTGACCCTTTCTCCATATCTGTCTCTTCTTTCTTTGTTTCTCTGTTGGTAGGGCTCCATTTAGTATCTGAAGTAGGGCAGGTCTTTTATTAGCAAAATCTCTCAGTATTTGTTTTCTGTGAAAAATTTAAGCTCTCCCTCAAATTTGAAGGAGAGCTTTGCTGGATAAAGTATTCTTGGTTGGAAATTTTTCTCTCTCAGAATTTTAAATATGTCATGCTACTGCCTTTTCACCTCCATGGTGGCTGCTGGGTCGTCACTACTTAGTCTTATGCTATTTCCTTTGCATGTGGTAAATTGCTTTCTCTTGCTGCTTTCAGAACTTTCTCCTTCTCTTCAGCATTTGACAGTTTGATCAGAATATGTCTTGGAGTGGGTTTATTTGGATTTATTCTATTTGGAGTTCGCTGGGCATTTATGCTTTGTGTATTTATGTTGTGTAGAAGGTTTGGGAAGTTTTCCCCAATGATTTGTTTAAATACTCTTTCTAGACCTTTACTCTTCTCTTCCCCTTCTGGGACACCAATGAGTCTTATATTTGGACGTTTTATATTATCTATCATATCCCTGAGGTCCATTTCGATTTTTCCTATTTTTTCCCCATTCTTTCTTTTGTTCTTTCATTTTCCATTCTGTGGCCTTGAGGTCACTGATTCATTGACCACCTTCCTCTAGTTTTGTCCTATGAGTATCCAGAATCTTTTCAATTTGGTTGACAGTTTCTTTTATTTCCATAAGATCATCTATTTTTTTTATTTACTCTTGCAGTTTCTTCCTTACGCTCTTCTAGGGTCTTCTTCGTGTCCTTTATATCCTGTGCCATGCTCTCATTGTTTGTCTTTAGTTCTTTGATTAATTGCTCCAAGTACTGTGTCTCTTTTGATCTTTTGACTTGGGTATTTGGGTTATCCATATCGTCTGGTTTTTTCATATGCTTTAAAATTTTCTGTTGTTTTTGGCCCCTTGGCATTTGCTGAACTCGATAGGGTTCTTTTAGGATATGTGGGCTAATTCAAAGACTAATCTCTAATTTGTCAGATCTACAGCTTGGTGGTGTACAATTTAACTAACCAGCATGTGGCATCCATGAGCCACCTATTCCCCTCAAGCTAGTTCTCCCCAACTTTGTCTTTGTGGTGTGTGGGAGTCTGATTCTTGTGGGGGTCCAATTGGTGCACCAAGTTTGATGTGTTGTTTGTGCTGTCCACCCTGAATGTGGGGCATGTGTCTGAGCAGTTAGGGAGGGAGGGCAGCTTTAATAATCAAATCTCTGAGGTGTTCCTGGAGATTTAAGGCTGTTCCAAGAGTCTAAACCTTCATTTCAGTCTCGCCACAGATTGTCTCTGCCGCTGACCCACAAGTCCTTGGTATTGGTGTATGGTCCCTGGGATTTCTGAGTGGGTCCCTCTTCCAAGCCGTGCCCTCCTAGGGCCTCTGCTGAGGGAAGGCTGTGCTGTGTCACAAGTGCCCACTGTCCCTCAAGGGAAGTTCTGGGCCGCTGGGCCATATAGGTGCGTTCGAAGCCTGCTGAAAGAATGCCTGTATGGGGCATGTTAATTTCCTCCTTTTCACACAGCTCAGCCTTCCTAGCTCCATGACAATTACCTGTGGGTGTCCGAGAGGCTATTGTCCATGCCTGGTATTGTGGTGTGTGTGTGCGTGTTACTGGGAACACTTCTGTCACACTGGGATTTTTGGTGTGGCTCTGGGCTGTGGCGCCAGCACCAGGCAGGAGCATTCCCAACCCTCCGGGAAGATGGCTGTAAGGGGCATGGTTATTTTCCCCTTTTGGCTCATCTCTTCCTTCTTCACTCCGAGACAGTTAGCAGTGGGTACATGAAAGGCTATCGTCCATGCCAGATATTGAGGCATACCCACAGCCTGTTCCTGCCATGCTTCATTGTGTGGTTCTCGCTGCCAAATCTGCAGCTGCTTTTGGGTTTTTTAAAAAAGAACTAGTCCAACTCCAAACGCCAGCCCATGGTTTCCCCCACACTGCAGCATGGCTGCCAGATATTCAGCAGGCTTACTCACTCATTTCAGAACACAGACTCCTGGTTTCACCAAGTGCATGGTCCCTGTGGATTTAGCAGAACTTGTCCATCTGGTGCATCACTGGAACTGGTGTTCTGGGTCTCTTTCTGGCTTTTATCTAGTATTTTTCACAGAGGTGTTTTTTTGCCCTGTCTCTCCTAACTGCCGTCTTCCAGAAGTTGGGATTTTGTCCTTTTATTAGTTGATTATGAGAGTAGAGTTTTCCAGGGGGATGTCTTATGTCACTATGTTGATGCCCTCACTGTATAAATTATTTTTATTATCTAGCTTATTGCTCCCTTTCATTAGTTTAATAAGTAACAATTCATTACCATTATTGAAATTTTAATTTTTGAAAAAATCCCCCAATTTTCCTTTCTCCCCTCTGCACATTATTGTGTTTTCATAGTCTGTACCAGCTCTTTATAAAGGGTTTTACCCATCTTTTCAGTGTAATTTGAATCTCACAAACCCTGACCTCCATGAAACATGAGTCAGAAACACAACCTTGAACCTTAAGCCAGGATCTAATTTTTAAATAAGTCACCTGGCATCTTAATACCTTCTCATATTTATCAAGAAGCCCTTTGTGTACTCTGGGCTTAGGTACTAGGTGGGTTGTCAAATGGTTAGTCATGAAGTTATTTTTGTAACACTATTTTTCTATGCACTTTTTCCCTTGAATCATGGTATTCGTAGCAGCATTTTTGCTGGTCATTTCCACAAAAAGTAAAATGCTGTGTTTTCTTCAAACCACTTATTAAAGTATAACTGGCATGAGTTTAAAGCTTATTTACCTGGCTAAATGCCAATAACCCCATGCTTCACTCCTGTCTTGCTTACTCAAACTAGTGGGTGAAATCAGAGCTAAAGAAACTGACAGCAGTCAACAGCAGAGGAAACTGACACAATTTGGATGAGGGCACAAGTGGTTTTTTCTACCATCCTTGAATTGCAGGTGGTCTGCAACTAATCTTTGAATCTGTTTTATTTGGGTACTTTTACAGCTCTCCCTACCCTCAGATGCTTCCTTTTTGTTTGTCTATTGCAACTCTTAACTATATGATAACAGGGGCCATAGAAAATCTGAATAAAATCTAGAAATGGACTCCATAATTTATAATATTTGAAAATCAAAGCTTGAGATGCTCTTTATATAATGGTGTCGTACGCTCCCCCTACCCTGAACCTCAAGGAGGCTGTGCCCAAGCTAGACAAGAAGATGAAGTGTGGGTTAGAGTCTGATTGGAGGAAATGGGGGTGACAAGCATGGTCAAAGATTGGCACTCTTCTTTTTATTCATCAACAGATACATGGGATACAAAGATAAATGACACACAGTTTTTGTTCTCAATGAAATTTGCAATAAAGTGGGAGCTAGAAAGAGAGTGAGATGGAATGACATACCTGTACACAGATGCTGCCATGCTTAGCACCTCCTGACTGGCAAATTAAATGCAGACTTTTGAGCCCTTATTTTTAATTGGTCCCTGTGCATCACCTGACACTGTTCACCATTCTCTTTTTGAAACTTTCACCCATCTTCAATTCCCTGAGACTACTCTATCTCAGATATTATTTTTTCCTGTTACGGGCTCCTATTCTTTTGTCTAATGGTAAATTAGAAAGTAGAGTTCTTTACACTCCCCCTCCCCACTGTAAATTCTCAACCATTTTTCCATCCCTAACACTTCCAAGAGATAAGACAGACTTATCAATAATGGTGGCTTCTTATTGCAATGATTTTTGACCTGGTTGGGGAGCAGCAGTCACAAGTACCAGTAGAAGCAGCTTCCTGGGTGATCTGGATGCATCACTCCTCGGGGAAGATTGTGTCTCTTTTTAAGCCCAAGCACAGTGTCTGGCCATAATAGGAGCTTAGAAGTATTAAAGAGTGTTTTCATAGCAGCAAGCACACCATGCTATGGGAACACAGAGCAAGTCATTAACCATTGAGAAAGTCAGGAAAGGCTGCAAAGAGGAGTCATTGGTTAACTAAGCTGCATTCACCAGATTTCAAGGAGATTCCAAGAGGTGGATTTTCAGTTATAAGGAGGTAAATGATTGAAATCTGACAATTTATGAATAACAAGTAGTCAGGTACACACAAACGACTTCTTTACTAAATCCCAAAACATTATGAAAGTACTCCTTCTGAATCTTGAACAAGATGAGTATAAGTCAAATAAGACGTTCTATATCATTGGACAGTTAATAAATTTGTGGACATTATTGCTTCCAACAATGGTGCTGGCATGAAGAATTCTGTTACTTTTTAAAAGGGGCTTTATGCATCCATTCACTCAATAAAACATAGTGAAACATCTAGTATCGAAATGCTATCTAATGCTATGCATACAGTAGTGGGCAAAGCAAACTTAGTCTGCCTTTATGAAGTTTATGTGGTCTGGAGGAAAAAATAGACATTAAACAAATAATCACCACCTACACACAAACTGTGATAAATACTGCTGAACAAAAAGGTTGTTATGGGAAAGTTGAATGGGGTGGCCCAACTGAGATTAGAGATGAAATGAAGAATGATTAGAGGTTAATTTGGCAAACAGTCGGGATGGGGGGAGGCAGAGGATAGATGTACGAAGTTCTAAGCCAAAATGGTTTGGACAAATTGACGAAGAAGAGCCATAAAATGGCTCAGCCAACTGTGTCTTGTGGTGAATAATTGAGATAAAGCTGGGTTTTAAAAGATCAGTGAAAAGAAAGACCATTCCAGGGATATGCTGTACAGGAAATCAAGATATGAGCTGCATGGTACAGTTGCGGAACTGCGGGTAATTTGATATGGCTCTAATAAAGGGTTTATACGATAGTTGAAGGAAATAACGTGCATGAAAGAAGCCAGCTGAGGAATTTGGACTTTATCCTGCAGGTGTTTCTTGGCAGGGGGCGGAGAGGATGATGGCTTTGAAGGAGAGTGACTTCATCACTTTTTTGTTTTACAAAACCACTCTGGCACAGCTTAGGTAGATTGTACAGGGGATTTGGCCTGGAGGAAGAGAAAGCATTTAGGAGGATATTGCAGTAATTCTGGGGAGAGGTGATGGTGGCCTGATGTGGGCAGTGACAGTGTAAATGGAGAGAGTGGTCAGATGGGAAAGCTGTTTGTGGGACAGCATCTCTAAGACCTGGTGGTTGATTGGTGTTGGGGAGGAGTGAGAAAACAGGGAGTAAAGCATGGTATCAGGTCAGTTCATTGCTTGGGACTGGCTGCTCTGTTATGCTGTTCACTGAGGCAGAGACTGTAGGAACAGCAACATGTGGGGAGAAAAACTGTTAAATTCTGATCTGGGCAGTTTAGATTGCAGTGTCTATGGAATAGCCAAGTGGAGATGTCCTGTAGGGCCCAAATTGACTAGAGCTATGAAAAGGAAGGCCAGGACAAGTACAAGAGCTGATCATTTCATTTCATTCTTTTTTTAAAATTTTTTCTTTGTTTTAGAATAGTCTTAGATTTACAGAAAAGTTGCAAAGATGGTACTGAGAGTCCCCATATACTGGTAATTTCTTTAGATCTTACTTATTCCTTGACTTAACTCAGCTCCATGCCATACTGGAATAGATATCCTTGTTTGCACAAATTTCCTCATATGTGTACATAAAAGCCTATATGGTTCAAAATCAAAACAATATAAAATGGTAGATAGTGAAAAATCTCACTCCCACCCCTGCCTCCTTCTGCCTTGTTCACGCCCATCCCCTACACACAACTATTTCTACTAATCTGCTGTGCATCTGTCAGTTTGTTTAGGTAAATACAAATAAATAAGATCATACATTACGATGTTCCTTCCCCTTCTTATACAAAAAGTGGCATATTACCTTGTTCTGGGTCTTGGTTTTTTTGCTTAACAATATATCTTAGAGATTATTGGGACATATAGAGCTGCACTATCTGAGAAGGCAACCACAAGCCTTATGGGACTATTGAATACTTGAAATGTGGCTGGGGCAACTGAAAAACTGATTTTTTAATTTTATTAAATTTAAATTTAGGTTTAAAAACAGAAGCAGCATAATATACTTTCTCATTAAACTCAACTTTATTGTTTTGGTAGTTGTGCTGGTTTGGATGTATTATGTCCCACAAAACACCATGTTTTTTGATGCAGTCTTGTAGGGGCAGAAATATTTAGTCTTGATTGGGTTGTTTCCATGGAGACGTGACCCACCCAACTGTAGGTGATAACTCTGATTGGATTATTTCCATGGAGGTGTGGCCCCACCCATTCAGCATGGGTCTTAATTAAATCACTGGAGCCCCATAAGAGCTCAGACAGAAGGAGCTCAATGATATAGCCAAGAGAGACATTTTGGAGATGGCCATTGAAAGCAGACTTTTGCTGACACTCTGCTCTGGAGAAGCTAAGGGAGGACAAAACACCCCAAGAGGAACATTTTGAAGAATGTACAGGACCTGAGAGATGAGCTTGAACACAACCCGGGATCAGGAGACACCAGCCACGTGCATTCCCAGCTAACAGGTTTTCCAGATGCCATTGGCCTTCCTTCGGTGAAGGTATACTTGCGTTGATGCCTTAATTTGGACATTTTCATGGCCTTCAGACTTCAAATTTGTAGCCAAATAAACCCCCTTTATAAAAGCAAATCCATTTCTGGTATTTTGCATAATGGCAGCATTCGCAAACCGGAACAGGAGTGCTACAATTTTGTTTTAACCATTGAAACTATAGTGGTCTGTATTGAGATAAGCTGTTAGTGTAAGACACATGACACATTTCAAACATTTAGTACAAAAAAAAAAAATGCCATTAATTTTTGATCCATTCTACCAATCTATATCTTTTCACTGGGGAGTTTAATCCATTTACATTCAACGTTATTACTGTGAAGGCATTTCTTGAATCAGCCATCCTATCCTTTGGTTTATGTTTGTCAGGTATATTTTTTCCCTCTCTCTCTTAATGTTCTTTAACATACCCATACTGAATCTCTTTAGTACTGAACCTTTCTCCATCTCTCTCTCTCCTTTCTCTGTTTGTCTGTCAGTAGGGCTCTCTTTAGTATCTCAAGTAGGGCAGGTCTCTTGTTAGCAAATTCTCTCAGCATTTGTTTGCAAAAAATTTAAGCTCTCCCTCAAATTTGAAGGAGAGCTTTGCTAGATAAAGAATTCTTGGTTGGCAATTTTTCTCTCTCAGAATTTTAAATATGTCATGCCACTGCCTTCTCGCCTCCATGGTGGCACCTGAGTAGTCACTACTTAGTTTTATGCTGTTTCCTTTGTATGTGGTGAATTGCTTTTCTCTTGCTGCTTTCAGAACTTGCTCCTTCTCTTCTGTATTTGACAGTGTGATCAGAATATGTCTCAGAGTGGGTTTGTTTGGATTTATTCTATTTGGAGTTCGCTGGGCATTTATGATTTGTGTATTTATGGTGTTTAGAAGATTTGGGAAGTTTTCCCCAACAATTTCTTTGAATACTCTTCCTAGACCTTTACCCTTCTCTTCCCCTTCTGGAACACCAAGAGTCTTATATTTGGACATTTTATATTATCTATCATATCCCTGAGGTCCATTTTGATTTTTTCTATTTTTTTCCCCATTCTATCTTTTGTTCTTTCATTTTCCATTCTGTTGTCCTCCAGGTCACTGAGTCGCTGCTCAGCTTCCTCTAGTCTTGTACTATGAGTATCCAGAATCTTTTTAATTTGGTCAACAGTTTCTTTTATTTCCATAAGATCGTCTGTTTTTTTATTTACTCTTGCAGTTTCTTCTTTATGCTCTTCCAGGGTGGTCTTCATGTCCTTTATATCCTGTGCCATGGTCTTGTTGTTCATCTTTAGTTCTTTGATTAATTGCTTCAAGTACTGTGTCTCCTCTGATCTTTTGATTTGGGTGCTTGGGCTTGGGTTATCCATATTGTCTTGTTTTTTCATATGCTTTAAAATTTTGTTGTTTTTGGCCTCTTGGCATTTGCTTAACTTGATAGGGTTCTTTTAGGATTTGTAGATCAGTTAAAACCCTTATCTCTAATTTGTCAGATCTACAGCTTCGTGGAATACACTTTAACTAACCATCAGGTGGCATCTGCGAGCCACCTATTCCCCTCAAGCCAGTTCTCCCCTACTTTGTCTTTGTGGTGAGTGGAGGTGTGAGTCTTATGGGGTCCAATTGGTGCACCAAGCTTGCATGTGTAGTTGGTGTTGCCCGCCCTGTATACGGGGAGTTTGTCTGAGTGTTTAGGGAGGGATGACGGCTTTAATAATCAACTCTCCCTGGTGTCCCTGGAGATTTAAAGCTGTTGCAATAGTCTAATCCTTCCGTTCAGTCTTGCTACTGTTTGTCTCTGCCACTGACCCACAAGTCCTTGGTATTGGTGTATGGTCCCTGGGACTTGCAAGTGGGTCCCTCTTCCAAGCTGTGCACTCCTAGGTCCTCTGTTGAGGGATGACTGTGCTATGTCACAGGTAAGCACCATCCCCCCAGGGCAGTTCTGGGCTGCAGGGCTGTGTAGGGGTGTTCCCAATCTGCTGAAAGAATGACTGAATGGGGCGTGTTAATTTCCTCCTTTTCACACAGCTCTGCCTTCCCAACTCTGGGACAATTAGCTGAGGGTGCAGGAAATGCTAATGTCAATGCCTGATTTTGTGGTGTGTGTGTGTGTTGTTGGAAACACTTCCCATCATATTTGGTTGTTTGGGCAGCCCTGGGCTGTGGAGCTGGTGCCGGGCAGGAGCATTCCCTGCCTACTGGGAAGACGGCTGTAAAGGGATGCCCCCCTTTTCTTGGGAAGTTGTGGTGTTTAGTGAATTTTTTCAGCCACTGGACTTATTGCCTTGTGTTTCAGAGTTCTCTTAGCTCTACTCTTGTCTGGGCCCAAATTGCAAGTCTTTGAGGCTTTCTGTAATGGGCTTCTTACAGTAATTGTTTTAGAAAAAGATAAAAAGATAAAAAAAAAAAAAAAAAAAGGAGGGGCCCTCGTTGCAGATCTAATGGGCCATTGAAATGCTAAGAGACAAAGAGATTAGGGCCATTAAGGAACTATCAAGGGAGCAGAGAAACTGGGCTCTTCAGACAAAGAAACTTGCCTTCTGGATTTGCATATGAGCCTGACTCTGCCTGAGCCCTCCTCTTCCCCATTCTGTGTTCACCAGAACTCCAAAAAGTCTCCACTTTTATTTTTGGGTTTTCCTTGCTGTTTTTGCTATCCCTATTTCCTCTCTGCTGGGCTGACTGCTCCCGGATTCTCCAGTGTCTCGTCTCAGTCTGTCTCTGTTTGGAGCTTGGATCAGTAGAATGAGTTTCCAGTAAGAGCTGCAACTGCAGTTCTCCCTCCTCATTCCCAGCACTGACGGCCCCTCCTCCCACGGGACTGAGCCTGGCAGGGAGGGGCGCGGGTCCCCTGGCCGCAAAAATTTACAGATTTTGCTGATCTCAGCTATTCCACATGTTCATGAGTGTTGTATGAAGTATGCCCAAAGTCAAATTGCTCTGCAGTGTCCAGTTCACGCAGTTCCTGGCTTTCTACCTACTGCCCTGGAGGAGTAACTAAAACATACAGCTCACCACTCCGCCATCTTGCCCCACCTCCTCTCCCATTAATTTTTTACATCACTTACATGTTGAAATGATATTCCACCTATTTCTTTTTGTTTATAAATGTAGCTGCTAGAAACTTTAAAATGACATACGTGGCTCATATTGTATCTCTGTTAGTGTGATACAGAGCAACCATTTTTTACAGCTGTATAGTATTTCATTATATAATGTACCATAGTTTAACCAGGCCACTATTGGTCACACTTGATTTGTTTCCAGTCTTTTACTGTTTAAAAAATGCTTAACCTTATGCATGTATCACTTCATATGTGTAAAATGAATTCCCAGAATTGGGATTGCTGGGTCCAAAGGTAAATGCATTTGTAATTTTAATATGGCTAAATTGCCCTCCGTAGGGGTTGTCCCAATTTGCACTCCCACAAGTAACTTTTGTGAATGCCAGTTTCTCTATATAATGAATGCCCTTTTAAACTGCAGGTATCTACATGTTTGGATATAATCAGGAATGAGTTTCTTTTTGCTAATTCTGAAAGTTTTAAGGAGAAATCACAAATGGTTTGCCTAGCTTTTTCTATTTTTTAAAAAAGTAAAGAAAACCTATCGATGATTAAACTCGTAGAATCAGCATTTTAGACCTGACTTTTTTTGTTGGATGGAAATGTCAAAAAATTCCTAAGCTCTATATTTCTGTGGAAATTGAAACTTTCATCATATTCAGATATAGGAAGAGGGATTCTGTGAAGGTTTGAATGGATAAGGTACAACATTTTTTTTTCCCCAAGAATCAGGAATTTCTTAAATTTCTGCAGTAGGCTTCACAGGCTATAGGTGACTAACATTGCCAAGTAGAAAGGCAGTCTGCATGCAGATTTTGCATGCTATCAGTTCATCAGTTGTCTGGATTGGTTTTACTGTATGCTAAACACATTCTAGTTTAATGGGCTGCTTAACTGAGGAAATCCATGGACAAATCGTTGGCGCTTAAAGGCTGCCAAAATCATGAGAGTCCAATTTATTAACTTTTTAAATGCACTGCAGAAAAAGTTCATCTTTCCTCCTTAAGGATCTAATTCTTGTCCCTCTTGAGACTTACGAGCCCTCTACTGCTCTCAGTGCCTGTTTGTTTGGTTTGGGGGCTCTGCAAAATCAGTATCCAAAATCAAATTTCTTCAGTTTTTCCATCCAGAGAAATCTGAAAATAAGATTTTCATGAAGAGAAATCTAACTATGTATTTAGGGATGTGTTAGATAAGTTAACAAATTAGTATAAAGTAAACCCTTGTTTTTCAGGGATATAGTCATATTTTGTCAAATCCTGGAGGCATAGAATAGTTGCATTTTATAGCAAATATGACTATGGACATTATCTTTACTATTTTTAAAATTTTCAATATCAGAAGATTAAGAAAAGGAAAAATAAGCTGAGACTATTAATGTTGATCATGTAGGAAGAACATTAGGACATGAGGACATATACTAAAGGTCATCCTTGGCAGTTGATGATGTTGAATCATTTCTCTTGTGCTTAAATTACAGTATAAATATACAGCTTTCTTATAGAAAGCAGTTGTACCACAGCTATTCATATCCCTTTGGGCTTCTGTTGCTTATTTTGCTTAATTATTTTGTTTCAGGAAGGGTTTTCACTCATTGATAGCAAGAATTGGTTGAAGATTGTAAGACGCATGGATTGTCTCTTGTTTGGAACAACAATAAAGGCAAGATGCTTTGCAGCCAACTGCTCTCATCTGTGTCTGTACGGTGAGAGAGACGAGGGGTGGGCCGGGAGCTTCTCTTTGTAGGTGAAATGGTACTGGGAAGTACTCAGATGTTTAAGAAAGGTTTAAATTATGAGCAAAACATGAAACAAGAACTGTAGAGAGGCAGAAACCTAGTTAGCAAGGGGACAATGCTAAAGAGCCAGGACTTTGATTGTTAGTACCTGTCTGACAGACATGTGTAACCATTCACTCTCCCCCAAGCACAAATGAGGAGGAGGTGGAGTACTTATTGTTTGTCGTGATATTTGGATGTTTAAAAGCTGTGTATTTTGGAATGTTTCACTGAATATGTCTTTTCATTTCTCCCTCTTTAAATATGAAATGAAAATTCTCTTTTATTTGCTTTCTAAGCTGTTTGAAGTGTAAAGAATGATCCTCATCAAAGAAACATGCAGACTAATCACCTGCATTATTTTCTTTCAGAAATAACTATAAAAACCAATCTGTTAACATTCACTGCATAGACAATATTGAAACTCAGGTGAAAGATCCTAATTTTTAAGGGACTTAAAAACTCTGACAGTTGGAAGAGGTCTTTAAGAGCATCCAGTGGAGGGGTTCCAAACTGGATTCCACTGGTCCTCAAATAATTTAAAAGATCTATGATCTTGGATGATTTTGACTGACTGCTAAATGAAATTTATCATTTTTTTTTCAATTATAAATGTAGGCAACAGACGTCACTGATGGAAATTACAAATATTTTCATATCCCATTATAATTGTTTCAGGTATCTCAAAATGTCATTTATGCTTTTCTCTACTTCAAAACTACGGTGGTTATTGGTTCCATTACTAGATCTTTTTTACAGAATACATTAATAAAGAAGCATATATATTACTTGATCACAAATTGGTGAATTAATATTAATATTGTAAATTAATGTTATTTCAATAAATTTGTTTCCTTTGTAATCTTAGGTATTTATTGTATGTATCTAAGAACATTATTCTGAGAAGAGGTCCAATGGCTGGAGCACACACAAAAACCATCAAGAGCTCCTGTTTCATTGTACAAATGAGTAAACTGTATTTGACTTAAGCCAATGGCCAAGATTATACCTGGCTAGCAGAGTACTGGGCTGCTCATTAATCTTCCAGTCCAGGAATTTATCATGAAAATATATATATTTTCAAAAAGTTACACTATGCCATATGTTTGTTCCTTGAGATTTAATTTTTATCTGATTATTTATTATTAAAAATTTTATCAAACTCTAGAGAACAAAGTAAAAATCATCCCATAATATGACCACTGACCACTCAAAAATAACAATTATTAACATTTTGAAGGTTTTACTAGGCATACTGTATCCATTAAAATTCTGTTCAGATACAGAAAATCCAGCTATAATGACCCAAAGAAATAGAGGTTTATTTTGTTTCTTAGTAAGAAATCTGAAGGAATGCAGTTGCTGACATTGGTTCAGCAGCTCAGCAGTGTCGAGGCTAACATCTCTGCAATTCTCTTGGCCTCTCCTTCAAGGCTGAAAAATGACTGCTGCAGCTCTATTACATTTGCATTCACGACCAGCTTCATCTGTCCTTTTTATGTGGAAAGCAGAAATTTTCTATTTATAAGGCGCTCTACCACCCATAAGCCCACAAGATGTCTGCTTATCTCTCATGGACCAGAACAGTGTCATAGGGCCACCCCAAACTGCGAAGGAGATTAGGGAAAAGAATGCTTTTCTAGCTTCTATTATGGGGAATGACAGAGTTTTCAAAAAGGAGATTGAGATGGTTGGCGGCATTTAACAGTGTCTGCCCTATAAACAATTTACAAAAGATGAGGATTGTAATATACAGAGTACTTTGTATCGTGCTCTTTTGTCATGTAATATATCAGGACCATTACACCACATCATTGCCTAGTCTTTGAAATCATTTGATTCTTAGTGGCTACATAGCATTTAAAGTTTGAATGAACTTAATTCAGTTAACCAATCCCCAGTTTTTCATAAGGATTTATTTACAGGTTGTTTATCTGTGATTATTTTCTTGATTTAGACATCTTAGAACAAACTATGAATTGTAAATTTGCCCCTCAGATAGGCTGTCCCCATTCTACTACAAATGCTGTCCAACAGGGTGATATTTAAATTTATAAACTAATCTCCAATTCTGTAGGCAAAAATTAGCATCTTCTTTTAATTTAAATGTATTTAATAACTAATGAGAATGTTTTGTGTGTGCTTAGTAGCCATCTGTATTTCTTCCGTGAATCGTCTCTCTTCTTTTGCCCAACTTTCCTCCTCTTCAGAGTATTTAGAACACTAGATGTTATAAAGATTACATGTTATATAGAAATATATACATTTATACCATTTATAAAGCTATATAAATGCATATTTCTGTATATATCATATACATTATATATATAAATATTTAAGACTAGAAACCTTTTGCCTGTTGTAATTGTGAATGGTTTTCTTTGTCCCCAAGATACTTCTAGCTGTTTATGATTGGATTTTTTCTCTATTCATTTTTATTTAGCTTCCTTACTAAACTTTTATTAGTTCTGATAATTTTGTTAATGTTTTAATTTCTAGGAAAGTAATTATATAAACTGGAAATGATGTTTATTTATATAAAAGGTATATACCTTTAATACTTTTCCAACTTACTGAATTCGCTAGACCGTCCAGAACAGTGTAATAATATGGTTATATTGACATTCTTGACCTCTTCCTGATTTGAATAGAAAGTGGTATTTAGATGTTAAGTGCATCTCTGGCTGTTGATTGGATATTCTTTACCATGTAAGAGAGGTAATCTTTCATTTATAGTTTACTTAATAGTAATTTAATCAGGGTTATATATTAAATTTTATCAAATGTTTTTTGATACCTATCATGTTTTTTTTCTCCTTTGATCTATTTATTGCCTTGATGCATCAATATTGAACAAACAGATTCTTCTTTTTGCTCTACCTGGCAAAGGGTACCTTTGGTGCTTCTTGCTTGGTATAAATTTTAGTTACCAAGTATTATAAAACATACACCATTGTTTAAATTGACAAATGGAAGGTGTATTTTAAAGTAAAATTGTCATTCTTCCAACAGCAATGTAATACAACTTAAATTCTGTGGGTAGTAAGCATTGTATTTCTATTTCTTTCTAGGCTGAAATAAGTAGATTAAGTTTTGCCTCCTTGTAAGATGTGCTTCCTTTTTTCCCCAGCAATCCTGATCAAAAATGTTCCTGGCTCATTGGTTAATGGTAGACATATAATTCCCAATCCGAAGGGCACTTGGGTTAAAGAAGTGAACCTAAACCACTTTCCTCTTTGTCACCCCCACTAACTGACTGAAGAATTTTTTCATGATTTTGTCTGGGCTGTGCTTTCAGTATTGCCTCGTGGTTTCAAGGCAAAGAATCGAAGAAAATACTGAATATCCTTCTCTTACATTAAGTCTATTTCTGTACTTCCCCCCACCTCTTCTACAGTAGAGTAATTCACGGTTAGTGGTGGGGAAATCTGCTTCAGATAGGTCCCAGTGGTGATTGAAAATTTCTTACAGATCTGGGTGATGAAACTAAAACCAGCAGGGAAACCGACTGCGTTTATGAGGCCTCTCATGTCTCCTTGGCTCTCCTTCCTGGGCACCGCATCTCACAGAATGAGATGATGTCCCTGTAACATCTGCCAAATAGCCTGTGGCTTAAGAATCTTTCCGTAGAGATCCTGTTCACACCTGTGAGTCAGATTACTGGGCATAACCCCCACACTACCCCACCCCAGAAAGCAAAGTAGTCTTGATTTTCTTAATTGTGAGTACAGGAGAAGTGTAAAGAGACAAGCACTTATCCTTGACTTTTGTTTCCTAAGAGTCTGTGTAATAGGGAATTTCTTATTAGTTGTAGTAACTTGAGATTGTTTTGAAGTAGGGTGGAAACAACTGAACATGTTGAGCACTACTTAAAATATAGGAATTATGTACTGATTTTCCTTAGGTGGTAGAAACCAGAGACCGTATATATTGGAGCAGTTTATGACTGTCAGTGTATACTTGAAAACTTTTTATTTCCAGCAAGGAGCTCTTTCTGACTTTAATCGTGGCATAAAAATAAACTCATCAAGATTTTCAACCTCATAGTTCTCTTCATTAACCTGGTATCAGATTTCCATTGGGATACCGGCATCGAGGATGTGGGATGGGGATATAACTCACTTTCAGGTTTTTCTTGATGTGTCTTAACTTTATCTTGGCTCCACATGCATTGAAGTGGTATTTCTGGCTTCAGATGATATACTCAAATCCTATCTGAGAATTTTACAGAGGCAAACATGGAGAAAGACCTAGGTTAGGCTATCAGACATGTAGCCTACCCTGTCATTTCTTAGAACTGCATTCCAAAGAAAACCTATGTATACAAACTGATTCTTATGTACTCTCACACATAGATACCTCTGGACTTACCCAATGGGTCTCTGTTTTTGCCCTGCTTATATACTTAAAATAATTGTTTCTTTGTGCATACACCTTTTCAGATAGCTACGAGGCAGTTACTTAATGTGATTTTTTTCTCAAAATGCCAGTTATATATTACAGAATCATAATAGAAACAGCTAAAATAAAGATACTTCATATAGATGTCTTCATATCGATTCTTAACTAAATTGGAAACACAAATTAATTGTAAACAAGAAATCAGCCATAATTTCACAAAAGAAGATTCATAGTGTTATCAAAACCTGTATATACGTATTGTTCTTTTGACTGTTCTTTTCCCTTCCTCAGGGAGAGTTAGTTTTCGATGACTCTCGATAATTCTGAAATTATCCATCCAAGAGAAAAATAGGCTAAGGGAATGAATAGTAAATACACAAAGAAAAAGTACAAATAGCCAATAAGCCTAAGAAAAATACTCAACTTCACTAGTAATAAAACTAAAATTTTAAAAATCCATTTTAAACTAGTTAGGTTAAAAAAAAAAAAAAGTATTTCCAGTGTTAGAGAGGATGCAGGGAAATGGGCACATAGACTCTTAGTAGGAGTAAAATGGTAGTATCTTGCCACAGGGCAGTTTGATAATATATACCAAAACATGAAATACCCATACCCTTTAGCCCAGCAAATCTGCTTTTGGGCATTTATGCATAGAGATGTATGTATTGCTCATCATAGCTTTGTGGTTTGTAAAAGGAATAAAACCTGGAAACAACTTAAATCTTTGTCAGTAGGGAACCAGTTAAATAAAGGAATACTCTTCAGACATTGAGAGTAATTAGTTTACTTTTATTTTTATATACTTATTGTTAAATGAATAATTAGGTGACAGAACAGTCATGTGGTTTAAAATATCATATATACAATAGATAATATATATGATTTATGTACATATATTTATGAATGAATATACATTCTAATATATATATATTAAAATATTTCTTTTTCATGTTTTTTCAGTTTTGGGGGAGGTAATGCTAATGGATTACTTTTATACTCAAGGGAAAGAATTAAGCAAATTAAAAAATAGGATAGAGAGAAACAAACAGTGGGAGTAAAGGGTAAAGGTGTCTAGTCTTCTAAACATGACAAGAGTTTTTATAACCTAAATATGTGGCCTTGTTTGATGGGATTATCTAAAAATTTAAATAGTATACATGAATAATAAACAGAAAAATTGGGGAATATTTGTTTTACAGGAATTTATAGAATTTTATTAAATTAAAAACAGATTCTCAAATGCACATATATGCATATTCATAGTAGCACTAGTGCTACTTCAATACTTCATTCTCTTTTATGGCTGCATAATATCACATTGTGTGGCTATGCCACGATTTGTTTACCCATTCATCTATTGATGGACATCTGGGTTGTTTCCACATTTTGGCTGCTGTGACTAGTGCTACTATGAATATGCATATGTGCATTTGAGAATCTGTTTTTAATTCTTTTGGGTATGTACCTAGGAGTGGAATTGGTGGATCATATAGTAGTTCTATGTTTGACTTTTTTAGGAACCACCAAACTTTTCCACAGTGGCCACACCATTTTATATTTCCACTAGCCATGTACAGGGGTTTCTGTTTCTCCACGTTCTCGCCAACATTGATATTTTCCATTTTTTTCTAATTGTAACTATCCTAATGGGTACAAAGTGGTATCTCATGGTTTTGATTTGCATTTCCCTAATAACTAATTATGTTAAGCATATTTTCATGCACTTTTGGCCATTTGCATATCTTTGGAGAAATGTGTATTCAAGTCCATTGCTCATATTTTGATTGGGTTGTTTGTCTTTTTGTTGCTGAATTATAAGGGTTGTTTATATATTCTGGATATTAAACTCTCATCAGATATATGATTGGCAAGTATTTTCTCCTATTCTGTAGGTGTTCTTTCATTTTCATGATGTCCTTTGCACAAGTTTTTAGTTTTGACAAAGTCCAACTTATCTATTGTTTCTTTTATTGCTTGTGCTTTTAGTGTCATTATCTAGGAAACCATTTCCAATCCAAGGTCCTGAAGATATTTCCCTGTGTTTTCTTCTAAGAGTTTTACAGTTTTAGCTTTTATATTTAGGTCATTGACCCATTTTGAGTTAATTTTTGTATATAGTGTCAGGTAGGGGTCCAACCTCATTGCTTTGCATGTGGGTATCCAGTTTTCACAGCACCATTTGTTGAAGAGACTATTCTTTCCCTGTTGAGTGATCCTGGCACCTTGCCAAGAGTCAGCTGACCGTAAATGTATGGGTTTATTTCTGGACTCTCAATTCTATTCCATTGGTTTGTGTCTGTCCTTTTGCCAGTACCACACTGTTTTGACTGCTATAGCTTTGAAATCAGGAAGTGTGAGTCTTCCACTTTGTTCTTGTTTTTTCAATATTGGTTTGGCTATTTGGGGTCTTTTGCAATTCTATATGAATTTGAGGATCGGCTTTTCCATTTTTCAAAAAAAGGCCACTGGAATTTTGATAGGGATAGTATTGAATCTATAGATTGCTTTGGATAGTATTGACATCTTGATGATACTGTCTTCCAATCCATGAACTCTGCATGTCTTCCCACTTAGTTAGGTCTTCTTTAATTTTCTTCAGCAATGTTTTGTAGTTTTCAGTATACAAGTCTTTTATGTCCTTGGTTAAATTTATTCCTAGGTATTTTCTTCTTTTGGATGCTATTACAAATTGAATTGTTTCTTTAATTTCCTTTTTGGAGAAACATTGGCTGTTGGCATATCTGCCTGTACCCCCTTTTTTAGTTTTTGTTTTTGTGTTGTTTAACTCGCTGGCTTGTTTCATATGGATCTACCTGGTTTGCTCTTTTATATACTTAGGTTTAGAAAAATTTTGTTGAGCCAGAACTATGCTGCATTATATTATCATTGCTGATTTTCTGCTTAAGAAATTACAAGCTCTGAAATTTTTGTTCCACAGCAAGATAAAACATTGATCTTTTACTTCAGTCAGCATAGTGATGTTCTTTATGATATGGGCTTTTTCATTTTTGCTGACATCAGTTCCCTGTAGGGAGTGAATTTTAATATGAGGAATAGCTCCCAGAAGGGAGAAAAAAACTATTCACTTTGCTGTACCCATATCAACAACCTAGTATAACTGCTCCCTCATCTGTACCTCTCCCCACTCCAAGCAAAAGGAACAACTCACTCACAGTAAATGAAAGTAGTGACATAACAAGAGCCACTCAGGATAACTTTTGATTTGTCAAACAGAACAAGAGTCGCATGTTTCGGGTACAGTTTAGTGGAGAGTCAAAGGAGCAGGCGCTGGAACGCTGCTGCAGTTGTGTGCAAAATCTGGCCCAGTACATAACCGTCCAGGTGCCCGATGGAATCATCCAGGAGCTTCGGCCGAGTCCTGGTTCATGGGCAGGTGAAAGCCAAGGGAAGGACTGTGCAAAGAGTGCCACGTTGCAGCCTGGGGTAAGTAGGCCCCTGCATGGGCTATACAAGAAACAAGAAAATGTAATGCAGTATGGGATCCCAAAATAAAAGTGGAACTTCTCAAGTTCATCAAGTTTGTACTTTAGAAGATATCGAATGTTGAATAACTTATTTTAATTGAAGGTTTGATTCTCATTGTAGTTTTTTATAATTCTAGAACTTAAGAGGGGTAGAATCCTGACTGCATTCTGGGTTTCACAATAGAATTGTCAACATGTGGTCTCTGACCACCTCTCTGAGACCCTTTCAGGGTATCTACAAGGTCAAATTATTTTCTTAATAATATTAAAGATGTTTTTTGCCTTTTAACTGTGCAGACATTTGCACTGATTGTACAAAAGCAGTGGTGGGTAAAGATTCTGCCACCTCAGCTCCAGTCAAGGCCGTGACACCAAACTGTAAGTCACTGTATTCTTCACCAGTCACTCACAGTAAAAACAAAACAAAAAGACCCTGCATACCAAAGAATGATGGCAGTCTCAAGGAAAAGCACTTGTGCGTTTAAGTTGCAAGGTAAATGAGCCTATTTTTTCATAGAATACCATGTTTACTTGAAGACAAACTATGGTTATTTGGATTTGGGTGTTTGGCAGATATTTTTTGAAAAAGAATGAAGTGAGCCTATCAGTTCAGGAAAACAACTGATGGTATTTGACTATGATAAAATTTAAGCTTTCAAGTGAACATCGGAATTTTGGAAAACTTGTATCTGCTGCACGAACTTGACAATTTCCTAAGCCCAAAGACTTTTCTGATGGTGAGCTTAATGAATTGATTTTTTTTATAATTGTGTATTAAAATGTGTCAATTTTTGGAAGATCTGTATAGATCAGTGGACCAAGATTTTCCAAATGATCAATGTATGATGTGACAAAACCATGATATATAAAAGATCCCTTCAAAGTACAAGATGGACCAAATGGATTTTAATATAACAGAGTATAAAAAGTTTGTTGCTAGGGTTTCAGATTCAACATTACAATTAACCTTTAAGAAACTATCACTTGTTGAGTTTTGGTGTTAAAGAAGAATATCCACAATTATCTGAAAAGGGTGTTTTACAATACTCCACCCTTCCATCTCAATATCTGTGTGAGGCTGGATTTTCTTCATATTCTTCCACCAGAGCAACATATTGCAGAAGACTGGATCAAAAGGAGACAGAATCCAGCTGTTTCTATTAAACTAGACATTAAAGATATTTACAAAATTATAAAACAATGCCACTCCTCACTACAGTTTTGTTTTGGAAAACAGTGATTTTTCATAAAAAATTTTAATATTAACATATAATTGGTTATTTTTAAATGAATTAAGAAACCAATTTTTGTTTTAATTTCTAATATGGTAAATATTGATAGCTATAACTCAATTAAATAAAAGCTCTTCGAGGTCCTCATTAACTTGTAAGAGAGTAAAGTGATCTTGAAATCAAAAGTTTGAGAATTGTTGCTATAGAATTTCTCCTAGAAGTACATATTCCTAAATGCTGTTAGCAATAAGCATTTGCCTCTGCTCTTGGATTTTAGATTCAAACTTGGTTTTTTATTTTCTATTTTGAGAAATGATTTTCCAAATCTAGTTACCCATCACTTCATCCTGTTACTTTCGCTTAATTCAGTATACCAAGAGAATTCATTTTTTGCTCTTTAATCACTAAGTTTCTTAACATTTATAATTTATCTAAGGTAAAATATAGATTTTCAGTTTATCAAGTTTTTTACTGTAAATAAGTGCTGTGTTTTGTTTCCTCTTGAAATGTGTTTAGTTTGTCAAATCAGATTTTGATGTTTTTAGAATTCTTTCTCTTCATTTGTTTCAGCACTATCTTTTTTGTGAAGATGCCTTAATGCTAAAGCTTCTTATCTCACAAACCTTGGATCTAGTTTCAAATGATATGCTTCATCAGCTACTGCTATATTCTTTAAGAATCCCCTCACTACAAATGGTGGTATTCTCATTTATTGCAGTACAAAGAGTTTATTTTCAAACTTGTCTAGATTTTTTCCAAATTAAAAGGATTCATTTCCCAATTAAAAATTCAAGGCATGCTGAAATGCTTCATTCAATTTGATATGTATATCTTCAATACCAAATATAGAACATCTGCTAGACTTCTGTCATTCAACCTGGTATAAAGCTATCAAGGTGGTTTAAAGAAGTTTATTTATAAGGTACTGTATTGCTTATGATCCTTTGCCCTTTAAATAGATTTCTTTTTTTCATAGGTTTTATTGACCGATTATTAATATTTAGAATATAGCAGAGTATAACCCAGTGCATGGTATGCATCAAGAACCAAATATGGTCCCAGGATTTGGGGACTAAGTTTGGAATGCCTTGTAAAAGTAATGAAGACACATCAGGCTAGAACCTCATCAGGCTAAACAATTGTCTAAATTTTAAAAATGTAAGAGAAGATGAAGTTGTAACATGTAGTAATAAATGGAGTCTGATGGGGTTGAGGGCAGCAGCAGATGCACTCAGATTTTAAAGGCTGGTCCCAAATACCTAGATAGGAATATCCTTAAAGTAGTCGGGAAACTCCCTCATCTTTTCTTGATTCTGTATTCAGACAGAGCATGAGGTTGTGCAGAGACCACAGGCTTTAGAATCCAGACAGACCTAGGTTTGTTTCCTGGCCCTATCTCTTAGTAGCTGTGTGATCTCATGTAAGGCACTGAACCTGATTTGTAAAATGGTAAGATTGAAATGCTGCACATAAAGTACCAAATACAATGCCTGGCAAATACCATCTAAATGACATTATCCATTATTACGATTATTTCAAGTACTGTACCCTTCTGGTCAATTAGCAAAGGTCAGACCCTCCAGAGCCAACAGGGGACATAAAAAGATTGAGTGTCTGAAACTGGAGAGCAGAAGAGAAGGCAAAGCCACCAGGGTAACTGAACCGGAGTGCAGACACTGTGAGGCACTGCCTAGAACATTCTGGGTGTCCTAACGACAGAACAGGCCAGTCATTCCCAGGTTTGCTCTTACTGCTAACTCTGCAAATATGGTGTCATGCTCATTTTCTCAGAATTTATCTTCAAAGCTGCAGGATGTGGCCGAGTTCCAGTCACCTTGCTGCTCTCCTGTATTCAGTTGTGTAGTTTTCCCATTGTATACTTACATACTTTATATATATAAATTTTATATATATGTACAAAGTAGTAAGAATATATTCTTCCCTTCTTTGCAAATAGAGATAATTCTGTGTCTTTCAAGTTCTTGAGTCATTTCCTGACTCATATTTTGGTTTTTACTTTTCCTCAGCTTTGCGATTTTGCTAATTGTGGCCTTACTGGGTATTTCTCAACCTGAGAGCTTCTAAAACAAACATCAGAGGGGAGGGGGAAGACAGGAAGGAGGATGGCAATTCCTGTGTGAACTCTTTCCTTTGTTAGCACAAAAAGTCCAGTAGAAACTAGTCAGGGGGATCCAGCACTGTGTGCCCAGAACCTTCCATCTCTGTGAAGTTTGGGCTGAGGACTGTCTAATCCTGGCACCTCCCCACCAGCCTCGGGCTCATGGCACCTGGCAGTCGTTACAGTGTATACAGCGTATGTAGTATGTCTTTCCCAGTTGTTTGAAGAGCACTGTGTGAGCTGAACTGAGAGGTATCTTAAGATAGCGTCAGATATAAGAAATGAAGAAACACTAGACCCTAGAGTTTTACTTAATTTAACAGATCAGAAAACTGAGGTTCAGAGAATGGGGCTTGTCTAAGGGTTCCCAATTCATTCTAGTGTTCCGTAGCTCATTCTCATTTTGGTATTCTCAACTATTTTCTTTCCTTTCTTTGTTCTTTCCTGTCGCTCCACCCCCTTTTGATTTTGATGGTTCCAGATCTATTTTTCTGCAAAACCTACTGAATGGGAACAGTATGCCTCCAGATAGGACAGAAGAATTTGGCATCCTAATAAGGGCCAGAACATGTTGCTGGTATATACAGGGGAACCCTCCAGAAAGTGCCCTCTGTCTCCCTATGTTATACCATAAGCTCTCCCCTAGAGCAGGGTCCCAGCTACTTGTCTGGAGATGAGCGTTGCAGCAGCCACAGCTATCCAAAACATAGCCAGAACTTGCAGATGTATCCACTATGAAGGGCATGGGTAGTGAGGATACTGGAAATTCTTGAAGCAGACCTTATACTGTACATCCTGTTTCCTTCCTGGAAAATACCCCCTGTATTCTACCTGAAAACTCCCCCTCGTCATTACAGATTCCTTCAAAATAGCATGGACTCTGGAGCATTCCTGCACATCACGCTTAGCACACACCTTTCCTCCAGTGCACCCCCTCCTCTAAGAGCCTAAAGCACTTACACTCACTGCCATTCGAGTACTTAACAGAGTTGGCATTATAATCAGTTCTCACTAGGCTGTAGGATTCTTAGAGCTGGACTTCTATCTTACTCGTCTGTATTGCTAGCCTCTTCTTTTATCCAGTGTCTAGTATAGTAGGCACAAAAATACTGTGAAATAAATGAATTTTACTTGTAGAGGAACTCATTCCCGCAGACCATCTAAAATGAAATTTAAAAAAAAAAAAAAGTAACCAACTCAGTTTTACTAAAAACATATGGTTAACTCTCTCAGTTATGGGTTTCTTTTCTTTTTTGCTTTCCTGCAATGAACATGTATTATTTAAGTAATAATTTCTAGAAGGCAGCAAACCATGATTATCAGAAACAGCAGTGAGCACTGCATGTGGCTGCTGGACTGTGGGCAGAGGAAGACATGGTGATCATTCTGCTTCCGTGGGGCTGGCTCTGTGCCCAGCACCGGTCTTGGCCACTGGGCCACACTTCTGAAGACACAACGGCCACCAGCCTGCCAGACATCCAAGAGCAAAAGATACAGGAGAGGAGTCTCAGATTCAAACTCTCTTACTACCTCGAGTGTGGTCACTCAGCCTTATTGTAAAACCAGAACAGATCCACACACTGGCAATGATTTTCACCACTTTTACTGATACTTTTTTCTTTCTTTGAACATGAACCCATGTGTTTCCATTTCTTTAATGGCCTACGGTGTGTAAGAATATGTTCAGCTAGTCTCCTAATTGCATGTTGTTTTATTCCAGTCACACCAGAACCCAGAGCAGCAGCACAGGGTAACAGCCCAGCCCAGCGCTCTAGAGGGAAGCATCTCAGTGGCGCGGTTAGCTCAGGTAGAGCCTATTATGTGTTCTGCTTTCTTGTCATTTAAAAAAACAAGAATTTGTATTCCATGGTTACGTCCTGGTTCTAGAAGGGTAACCTAAAGGGTTGCTGTAGAAGATAGTAAAGACAAAAGACAGGCTGTTTTCATCAGCCCCTGTTGTGAGGTTAGTTGGGATGGCACATACCAAAGAACTGCTCTCCTAGGGAAATAATGAGTGAGAGTAATTTTTAGTGTTAGCCTTTAAATACATGAGATCGAGACTTCAATAACCAATTTCCCCCCAAACAGGAACAATTTCAGTTTAATTCTGGAAATGAAATTTGGGAACTTATTCTAAGATAAAATACCAAAATGATTTGGAGTCAGGCAGGTCAACTGTCATTTCTGTATTTGGACCTGTGGAAACCTGAGAGGATCTGACTGTTACCACAGACCTGCTTGCAGACATCTCCTTTCCCTTTGCAGTTTGCTGTTTATCTAAGAATCCTGCAAAACCTATTTATTCAAAATCGTGGTTATCTCCTTGAGGATGAATCTCCTTGAGGATGATGTCTCTTCACCACTGCACTTCCTGCTGCCCCCAGCAGCTGGCTCTCATGAGACTCTGCGTGGAATACATCCGTATTCAAGGATGAATTGTCTTTGCTGTGCATCTATTAAATTGTGCTAACAGTGGTATAAGAAAGAAAATATAGGTGTTTTCTTCTGGGCTTACCAATAACTGAAAATAAATGGACAATCAGAAGATAAAGCTCTCCAGAGATAAGAAGACTGGTTAAGAATTCACATTTCTTTTAGTAACCCAGCAACTATGACAGAGAAAATTTAAAAGCCTATTTGTCTGTCAGTGGGGGCAGATTTCATAATGCCCAGTCTGTAGCCTTGGTTTGCACTGGGCTAACTGGATCAGAGTGTCTGAGGACACTAGAGCTGCTGCAAAACAAGGAGCTAGGAGGGTATGATATCATTATTCAGGAAAGTATCAGTTGCTATAAAAGGCGTACCTTAGCCTAGTTTAGATAGTATATAAGAACTATGTGCAAATGAGAAAAAGCACCAGACTTTTAGCTCAGATATGTTACTTAATGCTCATAGAATGAGCAAGTCATTCTATGAATGTGAATTGTCAAAACTTTTTGGAAGGTGATTTAGCAATACATATCAAATTTAATGTTTTATCTTATTACCTAGTAATTCCATTTGAACTACACAGACATACATATGAGAATATTTGTCACAGTGTGTTTATAGTAACAAAAACTGTAAACAACATAAATGTTTGTAAATAGGATATTTAGTGGTTACATTGTGGTACCACCAAACATGAGATTAAATGCAATCAATAAAAGAGATATAGAACCTTATCTATTGACATGGAAAGATATTCACTATGCAGTAAGTTTTTTTAAAAGGAAGCTGCAATACAAAACAGCATATATGATTCAATTTTTAAATAAGTACACATACTAAAGTTTGGAAGGATATATGTTACCATTGACTCTTACTGGTAACACCAAATGCTGGATAAATGAGGAGCAACTGGAACTCATATACTGATATACAGTCACTACGGAAAACAGTTTGGTGGTTTCTTATAAAGTTAAATATGCACCTATCATATAACCTGGCAGTACTACTCACAGTATTTACCCAAGTGAAATGAAAACCAATACTGATGCAAAAACCTATATGTCGATGTTTATAGCAGCCTTATTCATTACTGCAAAAACCAAAACCATCCAAGTGTCCCTCAGCTGGGGAGTAGATAAACTGGCACATGCAAAGGATGGATACTCAGCAATGAAAGGGAAAGAACGGCTGATATGGGCAGCAATGTGGATGGGCTCAAACGCATTTTTCTAAGTGATTTAAACAAACATTGCAAGCCAGAAAAAGATGTTTGTGACCTGTGTCCCTTTGTTTGAGACTCAACTTCTGCATGGTGGACTGCTCACACCTCCTCCTATACCTATGAGATGAAGAAGTCATCAGTGGAGTTCACTCATTGATAGGCTTTCTGTCAACCCACAAAAAAACGTAATCAGCACAGTACTCTTCATTAAAGCAGCATTTCAACTTTGTACATTATTTCATCAATACATTTGAAATATTTTTTTAAGGACACCAATTTTTCTCAATTTCCATATGAATCTGGAAAATGTGTATATTAAATTGTAAATCTAACAGTTAAACCTAGTAAGGTAAGCAACACTGTAAAGCTATTTAGCCCCTAGTGATTTTTTGTGTAGTTTCCCTAAACTTTCCTTAAAACAAAGTTTTTCTATGTTGTGTCATTCAGACTGCTGCCTTCGTCACTTGCAATCCCTACTAAACTGACTCTTTCTGGTATCCTTGCAGTCTGTCCTAGCGTCGGAGCAGCTTCCCCTCATCTATGAACAATCCGCATGGGGTGCTGAAGAGCTCGGTCCCTTCCTACGCTTGTGCCTTATGGATCAGAATTTCCCAGCATTTGTGGAAGAAGTGGAAAAGGAACTGAAAAAGCTGACAGGGTTGAGAAATTAATGGTCTATGTACATATGCAACTGCGGAACTTGAAAGTATTAAAAATGCTTCCTTCTATAATTAGAGAAGATAGTGGAATAAAGAGTATTATTTCAAACACCTTTTATTGTTTTATTTTTAAAAACAGGTGAATCCACTTTTTTATACATCATTGCACTTCAACAATTACACAAAACACAAGTACATGCATCTACAGTTATGCACTGCATGAGAACCCTGTTAGGTTATAAAATCTACAATCAACCATTAAATCAATGTGGAAAAAAAATTCAGTGTCAAACCAAAAAGTATAACTAGTTGCATAGAATACCACCATGCTATAACATTTCAAGGTCATTGAAAAAAAAGGTAAATTATAAAAGTTTGCCTTAACTGAATGTATAAGAATAGGTTCAACACATCAGTGCAAAAAGGATTTAAGAGTTTGTATGATTTAACAAAAGAAAAAATAATCACTTAAAAAGCAATCATACATATATACTGCAATTCATTATGCATTCAGTGGACAGTTCCAGCTTCCTACTCAAGTCGTAAGTTAAGCCCTTAGAGATTTCTTTTTATATTACTCATCTTTATGTACCAAAACTGCAGTTTCTTCATCTGACAACATACACAATAAGGAATGAATATCAGCAGCTTAAAAATGAAACAAGCATTTACTTTATTTTGGATTTCTCCTACCCCCAAAAATATAAATATATATATATTTATATTTATATATTGTATATATCTGTAGATTTTGCTGTACTTTACAAAAAAATGTGTCACTAGATGGCAGCAGTGCATTTTAGAGTATTTTGCCAATTTAACCATTGCCTTAAGTAAAAAATGGCGCATGCATGATCTGATCCTCAGAGGACCTTTTTACTTCTATTTAAATATTTTAACAAAGGAAAAAAAAAAAAAAAAAAAGGCAACATTCACAGCACATCAAGCCCAAAGTAGTTTACACCTTCTACACTGAAGCATTGTTTAAAATGTGTCTGGCTAGGTCATCCTTATAGAAGAGGCTAAATAAGGCATGCTTTAGACAGTCATTGTGGTGTTGCTCACTTGAAAAGGGGAGAAAAATGTAGTTTTAGAACCAAAGAGGTCCAAGCATAAAATTTAGCAGGTCATGTTGCCACCAGTTTCAGGAACCTAAAGATCTGAAAGAAAAAAGTGTTTGGAAATTAAAAGGGGAGATGCATTGCCACTCAGGACTACATCAAATGACAAAACAAAGCTTTGGTTCAAACAACATGCTCAGGGATGTGGTGTGAAATTCTGATCTCCATGTGCTTCACAAAACCATGCTCTGGCCTGGCTGCTGCCTGGACACCACTGCTGCATTGCCCTCAGCAACAAAGACCAATTGGCCTCTGGGAGCAATCCACCTAAGAAGGTGACTATTTAATTTTTACCTGTGTTTAAAGATAAGTAAATGGTGGTGCAAAGTATTTATTTTGAAGCATCATACATATTCTATAAATATGTAAAACAATGCAACCGAAAAATGCTCTTTTCCAGCCACTAAACTGGGCAGACAGAATTCTGTTCCATGACTATTGGCTGCTCTAAAATTAACAAAAAGATCTCACAACATAATACCGACTATTGAAGAATTTCTAACAAGCAGCTTTCCCTATCATTTCATTTGAATATAATTTTTTAAACTTCTAAAGAAGGCCATACTTACATTATAAGCAGTACTTAATTTGTGTTTCTCTGGCGCAAGTTTTTATCTTTGTGATTGTTGGTAGAGTTGGTTTTCCTTTGGAGGAAAAATTGCATTATAAAATGAGTTAAACTCAAAGTCAGTAGCAACTTTTAAAAGTATAACACATGGAAATACAGGGAGTCTTTCACTTACTGCCATCCCTGGTGTAGTAAGAAATTACTCCACAGTATCAGTGCATAAAAATATTACTGTAAATAGGTAAAGTACCTATATATCTTCCATTAATAGATCCTTTTGACTCCCAAGGCCGACAATATGCAGGTTAACTTTGCCTTTGTTTATAAACTATAATCCAATTCCTATAAAGGTGAGAATAAACCATTTTTTCCCCCACTGAACACCACTGTCCGTTCTCAACTGATGAAAATCATTACACAAAACAGGCAGTGCTGTGCCCTGTGGCACTTAAATTTGGTCACTGTCTGCCCACCTTTCACTCCTTAGCTCCCAATATAGGTGATTCTGCCAATCCTGGGGGATCCTGATTCCACCCTTGCAGCTACATCTCTCTCAGGTACTAGCAATTGATAAGAGCTAGCCAGTTAACCCATGCTATCGTCCAAAGCGTCAAATTAACTTCCAACAACAAAACTGAAAGCCTCAGACAGAGTTCATTTTTGCCACGTTATCACTTAAGCATATGGGATATGCAAAACTTTAAACAATTCTTTCATGGTATTCCATTTTGTATTGCTACTAAAAACAGCTATACCACCTGTCTTGGGAATCAAATGATCATCCATCAGGTCAATGTCAAAGAAATCTACACTGCAATATTCATTTCCATTCACTATCTTCTCCCTATAATCTTAGCTACTCCTTCCTTTTGATTAAACTGCAAATACAAAATAATTCAATCAGAACTGTTGGATGAGTATCTTATAGAGTACTTACATTGGTCCAGCTGGTTCATCATCTACACACGTGTTCAGTATTTTAATAATCCATTGAAAGATAGAAGAAAAGAGAAAATAGTTAAGATTCTGCCTAAGGATTAATGCAACAGCAAACTGCAAATGGCAAACATGGCTATTCATAGCAGTTATTAAAGGCCATTCCATCTGGAGGTGCAAAACACTCATGGAGTTATTTCTAGATTAAAGTTTTTAATGGCAGGTATGTTGTTTTGATGGTTTTAGTTAACACTTTGAATGCTTGTCATGAAAAACTGCAACTGTAGCGGACAGATAGACTGCAATTTCGTTATACTCATCTTGTCCCCAAGTTCCAGTGGTTCACTCTTAAATAGATGAGAAGACAAACCAACATTTCAGTTGTAAAATCCTGCTGTTTGTTTTCTTGTGATGAATGCACGCAGTTCTGGCTCGATCCTACAATGTAGATGGATGTGTACGTTCTGCACGCTTAGCCACACATCCTCACTTCCCCAAAAAAGCACAGTTTTTCTAGATGTTTTACAATCTTTAGAAATGTCTTTTTGTCTGGAAAATGAGACTGAGGAAGAGGAAGCCACAAGAGTTCAGTCTAACACTGGGTCAGCCATGCTGGGCTACACCGGCAACAAGCATAAGCAGATCAGAGATGTTCCAGGACACCAGGGAGCTGGACAATGGTGACAGCCCTCTAGAAGAGACTTCAGATATAAGGACAGGCGTGCTCTTGTGCCCTGGCCAAAACCAGAACCCAAACCCAGATGGGCCACGATATATATATATACATTTTAATCAAAAAGCTTCTATTATCTGAGCTTAGAAGCCTTCTTCAATTGATATTTACGATTCTGATAGATAACTTTTTCTTTCCTGTTTCAACTAAGGGCAACTAGGTCCCCTTTAAGCAGGGAAATAAATACATGGAGAGAATATTTTTTTAAAAAGAAAAAGGGAAAGGAAAAAAAAAAAAAAGACCCACCAAGGGGAGAGAACACGTAAGTGCTCTTAGTTTCTTTGTAATATACAAAAGTCAAGTGGACTAAAGATCCAGAACAGTCTGATTTTACTGAAGGCTTACAGAAAAACTCTCAGCAGGATTCCACAAGGGGGCTTGGTGCACATGAAGCAGTTATGGAGCTCAGTCTGTGTGGGCATCTGCAGGAGCACACATCAGGAGGAATGTCTGTCAGAGCGAGACATTGCTCCACCTGTTCCTTCAAGGCAACGGAGAGGCAAAGCCACTGGGCCAGCACACACAGTGACCGGAGCAAAAAAAGATTTCAAAAAAAAAAGAACCAACCACAAACCAATGACTCATCAGCCAAAACAACAGGCTAGCGACACACCAGTGTCCACAGGAGTCCATTACTAACCACAAGGCACTATCAAAACAGGGACAGAGAACAAACTAAGACTTAGGGACACCCACGACATCTGTGTGCTGTGAATGCAGCGGGGATATACAGAGACGGATCAGGTCCTAAGGCACACACGCCCAGCCTGCGTCCTCCCCTCACACCGTCATAATGCTCTCAGCATCGCGGCCAGGCCAGCTCAGCGACATGCTGGGAACTAAGCTCTGTGGGGACTTGAAGGAAAAGACACAGGAGCAAACGGTATTTTTAATGCTCTGGCTGTGTACCCCAAAATACAAAATTCTAATGCAAGATAACTGATTCAAGAATATCACCAATCTGTGCCCAACTTTAAAAGGAAAAGCAGGAGAAATAAGGGGTGGGAGGAATCGCGATAGCCAGGCTAATCTCTTCAAAGCGTAACACTGTGGGCGCCAACCCAAGCACTTCACATCACAAACTTGTTTTTCTTTTGGTAGTGGAGTATTTCGGGGTGTCTGATTAGTTACATTATTTTCCAGCCCAACAAGCTGTTAACGTGCAAAAGGTCTGCAGGAGAGGTGTTTAAGCAACAGTGGCTCGGCCGTGGCTGCGAGTGGGAGCAGCTGTTATACACACTGGTGTCTAACTCTGATGAACCCCCTTCATCTTTCTCCCCAAGTCCATTTCACATTTACGAGTTCCAAAGAACAAAGAAAAGACACTTCCTGTCTCCCTACTCTCCCAGACTGAATCACTCTCTGCAGCAGCACCACTTTCCATTACAAGTCAGACAACAACAACAACAAAAAATACAACAACAACAAAAAAAAACCCAACTTTGACCCTTAATGGGGAAATCAGGAGAGAGGGAAAGAACAGAACTACAGAAAAAAAAAAAAGGTACGAAAATCAAAGAAATGAGGATTAAACAGCAAACTGAAATCCAAATTAGTTGTGAAAGTGAATGAAGTAAACTTGAAGAAAAGTGTTAACAATATGAACTGTGCATCGTATAGACTGAAGCGGAGATTAAACAAACTCCAAAAGCATGCATATCGCTCACTTACCACCATGTTTTAAGGGTATGATGCAATTGAGGGGGGAAAAAAAAGAAGTCATAGTAACCGACAAATATCAACATACCCCAAACCCTCAGGCCAAAAGATAGCCAGCTTAAACCTTGACTGTTCTCTCCACCTCAGTGTTACTCACAGCCACTAGCTAGATGAGAGGAAGAGGACTGGGGGGAGGATGGAAAAAGATGCTTCTGGAATCCACCTTATGAGTGATGTCCTGGTGGAGCTGGTGTACACAATGATTCATCTGAATGTTCAGTCTTCCCAACCGAATGCCCCCAGCCCTCGCTCCCCATATCTGCCTCCTAATCCAAGACGGGTGCCCTGCGCCGTGGCTGTGGATTACCTGATACAGTATCACCTCCAAAGGGAGGGCTTCAAATCAGAATAACCAAGTCCACTATCTCTTCAAAGCTCCTTTTTCACTGCTTTCATCTCACTGAGGATGGGGTTTTATGGTTTTTTAATCCATTTAAATTTCACCTCAGCAGAGTAGTATTAAACCCAGGAGATTCAGTTACTTCCAGTCTCATTCTTTGTTTGGTATATCTTATATTCTCCATAGGGTAACATGTTACTGACCTGGTTGAGCCTTAGTTAAGAACCTGAATGTGGGTTTTGGAGGTCATTTTAAAGACCCACAAATCTTTCCCAACATTCCTGGCCTGCTGTAAAGTTTTGTATGCTACCAAATGTTCTGACCAACTAATACAGTTTGGATCTTTAGAACTGAAAGAGTTTGGATATGTCAGAGCCACTAAAAATGGCCCAATAAAAAACCTCAAATGTATTGGAGAAGTAACTTAAAGGAAGAGTCCCTTTTACTTGTTTATAAAACTTAGCCCGCTGACATGAAAATAGAAAACCCTTTTTGATAGCAGTACACAGGTCTATTGTTTAAATGTGATGTCTGTGAGGTCACAAAAATGTCCAGTAGAACTGAGGGCCCCAGCAGCCAAGCAGGTTCACTTCCCACCTTCCCGGTGTTGGGGGGGGGGGAGACCTGGAAGCACACAGTCAGCCCTCTCCGGGCTTGTCAGCTGCAAGTTCAGTCGGCAGGGAACCCACATAGAAGGTGGGCTCCAGGCACACGTACAGCCACAAGATGGGCGGAGGGCTAGAGGGACACTAGCTTGAACTCTTCTGTTTAGAAAATTACTGTTTAACATTTTCAGAGAATACAGTCAAGTAGTAAGTAAAACGGAAGCCCTTAAGTGGCTCTATGATCCATCTGCTCTTGCAAACAGTGAAGATAAAAGGTGGTATGTAGATAACCCACCTGAAAGACAACTTGTTGGGTACCGATTCTCAAAGGGACCGTAAGAGGGGCCTAAAGGAGTGTACATGTGAGGGTATATTTATAAAATGGCTTGAGCATACTCCAGTAGATAAAAATACAGGGTTTTTGTTTGTTTGTTTGTTTTTAATAATACAGCAGCTAAACCTTAACCCTAAGCATTTTCTGAGTCAGAAATTTAAAACAACATTTGCTCCTAGTGGGATATGTAAATCCAGTGCCCTTACTAGGGAGATGAGAAAAACAAACTCACACTATACTCTTTATTAAGTGCAAATTTGCATGATTTTGTATTTTTGTATTGTTCACTTAGTGTTTTTCTAGAAGAGGCTGAGTTGCCAAAAATTCACTGATAAATATGAATATTATATATGAGTTCATGGAAAAAAAAATCCATGTGCTTGAAATAAACTGTAGGTATATCTTCATAATAAAGTACCTATTTGGCAGAGAAAAAGCATATCAGTCCTATTTTTTAACATTCCCATTTTCATAATGGCATAAATAAGTCAGCACAGGTCAGTTAGCTGATAAGTAAAAATTCATTAGCTCTCAAACTCCAAATTTGTATCAGATATGTAACATGCCTCTTCATTCCTAAAAGAAGTGTCTATACATTCTGTATGTAAGTTTGGGGAGGGGCATATGAGAAGAAAGTACAGGAGGTGAGTTTGTTCTTACTATGAATTGCATGGGCATGAGGGGTAATTGACTAAGAGAGAAGAAAAAGTCACATTAGGAAAACCCAGAGAAGAACGATAAGCTTTTTTTTTTTTTTTTAAATGATTACCTTCTGGAAAGAAGAAAAATATGAGCAGGGAGCAGGGAGGGTCTGAGAAAAAGCAGTAGAAAGAGACAAAGGAGGACAGATAGAATGGAAATGCTGGAGCAGGGAAGGGCTGTGGAGATGGAGAATGGAGCCTGCACCACGTTGGCTGTCAGGAAGGCAACGGAGAGATGGCAAACACTGCAGTAATTCCAGCATCCCATATTTTTCACCCCAATTCAACAACAAATAAAAGTAAAAGCTGCTTGCATTACAGGATTCTCCTAAGAGACTAGAGCAAGGAGTTTTTACTTCACACTTACCCTGCAGTCACCTCTTTTATGTAGGATTCATTCACTGTCTATAATAATTTAGCTTAAAAGAGGTATTCTCCCTCCAGGAAGCTGCTCAGAAGACTTGCTGGCCACAGGGTCTCCTATAGCAAACTGGTTCCCATTTGAGTACAATAGCCAAGGAGCTCTTAAAAAAACACAGATATCTGCTTCCCTGGGCAGGGGTCTGCACTTGCCAAATGGAAAGGATACTAGCCATTCCTCAAATCGAAACGGAATGTTTACCATACACACAGGGATAAACAACCTGGTAGCTCAGTGGCTCCCTACAAGGAAGAATGGAACCTCTGAAGGGAACATGCTAACCCAACATGACACTCTGCCATGAGACTGGCAGCCAGCCTTGTCTTAAAATTAAAAATCAGGTTTTGAGGCCCATCTTTGCTTAAATCCTACCTGACTTTTTGCTTTTCAACCTTCCTAAAGGGCAGGCTGAGGAAGGCAGTATTTGGCAAAGCAAAAGCCCTCTGAAGAGATGAAAAGGCCCTTTTCAGGAATGAGCAACTGTTCCCAGAGGCAAAACCAAAAACAACAGAAGTCAGGCAATTCTCTCCCTCTACTCTGTGGTCTAAACATAGGTGCACTCTGCTTTGGGAGTCCTATTATGTAGCAGGAAAAAGAAAAATCTAGAGAAAGAAGCAACAGGAATGCATGAAAATCCCAGGAGAGCAATTCCATTTCATACAGTATCCTGGGGATACTCCTATGTTGCAAAAAACTAGACCACTTATTTAAAGAGGCCCATTTGCTCCCAGCTGATGCCCATCCACCCCAATCCTCCATCTAAGTTCACTATTGACTGTGCCTTTGCGGGAAGCCCACCAGGTCTTCCCACATGCATCATTAGTTTCAGCAAAAAAACCTCTTCACCACCCTCACTATACTACTCTGCTTAGTGCAGGTGGAGATTTAGGAGCTGCTGAGAAGAAAGGGAAGGGAGGGGGCTGGTGCTCTCAAATTTGTCTTTCCAGCAAGTCCAAAGCTGCTGGCATGCCTCTGCAGCAGCACTCTTTCTGAGGAAGTACCAGACCTCACTTAGTGTTCTCCAGCGGTAGACAGCTGAGAACAGGGGGATCTGTAAGAACTGCTGGGCGTGGTGGGGTGCTGCATCCTGTGGTTTCAGCCAAGAGAACACAGACAGCTCTGTGGGGCAGGGCACAGTACCCAAGGGCAGCTTCCCTGAGCTTAGAAGCACACCATGTGGGGTGCATATACCCTTCTATTCCAAAGGGCAAGCAAGTGGCGGGACTGGCTGGTTAGCTAATTTGTTGTGGGGTGGGGGTGGAAGTACGGGTGAGGGAAGGAGTGGTGGGGAGGACCCAAGTTAGGAATTCCCAGTACTACTGCTCCAAGTCTCCATCAGTAGCTCCCCCAAGTTATAATCAAAGGGTTAGAAATGGAATATCCATGACAAAAAAAAAACAAATTTTTCCCAGGGTTTTTCTGACTCTAGGCATGTCCAATCACCTGAGATTTCAGCTCTTGCTCTTTACAGTGCTTCACAGTTCACTGTGGTTCTGCTGCTCTTAGCCACTCCTCTGACCCAAGGCTGGCCTAGGGGGCTGCCTCAGAGCATGCACTCCAGTTGTTACCCCTTAGCTACGTCTATCTTAAACTGGGTGAGCAGATATATCAGACTCTCTCTACCATTCTGGTCTGTGAGACACAGACAGAAAACCCAAACGATAGGTGCCTGCTTCACCAAGAGCCTCGAAAACCTCTCAAAGGGACTGGCTTGTTCCTGTGGCTGTTCTGAGAATCTTCTGGCTGGGGCTATACCAGGGAACCATGTGACAACCCATTATATACCTTAAATCTGCCTTAAAGGCCAGGTGGCCTGCGATCTTGGGGTGGCTTCTAGGCTTGACTTGGATTCTCCTCAAGCTCAATCTGCCTGATGATCTGTATTGAAGGAGGACAGAGCTGAACAAAGAGGCTGACAGCTGCCTATTCCCCAAATGAGGTCTGAGGGGCAGATGGGACTGGGATTTGGAGAACACCTGAACAGAGGGAGAGAGCCAATTACAGCTCTAGGTGACTAATGCAAAACAAAACAAAAAAACAAACAAATCTTGGGGGTAGGGAGTGAGAAAATGGAATAAGAATTTTCCTTCTCTCATTTTGGGATCAGATCCCAACATCCTTATAGTCCTCTTTGGGTACTTGGAAACCAACCCAAGGAACCAACCCCAACATTACAGCCATCTTGTAGGAATGCTCTTACCGTCAGGAACCTCGTCCGGCCTCTTCCTCTTCTCGTACACAACAATGATCACCACAAGGATGACGATTTCAGCTAGAATTCCCAAGAAAGGCCAGAGTGGGGCCAGGTGGCTCCGCACCCTGAGGATGGTGACGACAGAGTCAGAGCCAATGGAGTTGGTGGCGTTACATTCATACTCGCCAGGGTCTTCTGTGATCTGGAGGTTCACAATGTTCAACTCCGTGTAATTTTCCTTGTTGATGATGAAGAAGCGGCCAGAGGTATTGACAATCTCCTGCTCAGATGGAGAAAAGGTGAGAATACAAAAGAGTTAGAGGAGGTGAGCTAGTGCACGAGAGATGGTCCTTTCTTAGCAGGACACTGGCTGGCATGAGGCAGCAGCGTCTAGGACTGACTCAGCCAGACCATCCTTGTCCGAGGAACTTAGAGCACTTCATTAATGACTTCCTTTCAATTTTTATATCACAACAAATCCAGAAGCCTCTGATAAAGCCATGGTAAAAACTTCCCCTGCCATTTGGTCCTCTGGGTTTCTCCAACTTCCATGGAGTGAGTAGAGGTCCTACCTCTTGTACACCTGGAGATCAACTCGATCTAGTAAATGGCTGCTGCGAACACCAGGTGGGTAATAAGCCACGGCAGGAGCCTCGGGGTGTGGGGTGACCATCATGGCAGACCCTCAGGCTGGTCTGATGACTTCAGAGCCAGCACATCTACTTCAGGTTTGGTGATTTCTGGAAGTCTCCTTAAACTTCCTCCAGAAACAATGCTAAGAACTTGCTCCTAGTCAGAGACGGGAAAATATATAACTTCCCTTTCCTTTCGGGACTGCAGTTAAAGGAGAGGCTGTTCATTCAATCAAATATTTACTAATGTACACTAATGTTTTATATTCTAAGGGGAAGGTGAGAGAGACAGGGAGAAGTATGACACAAAGATGAACAAGGAGCTTGCCCTCAAGAGGGAAACAGACCTCCAAAAGGATCATTACAGGAACATGTTAAGAAGCCCCCAACAGCGATCCAGGATTTGCAGAGCACTGTGGGGCACAAGTGGGGACCACTGCCAGAAAGAGTCAAGGAAAGCTTCAGAAAAGAGCTACTACTGGAACCATATTGTGAAGGAGGAGGAGGTGATCAAGCAGGACAGGAGAGAGAAGTCTGTGTGTGAAAATTCACGACCAGGAATTTGAGTGGGGCTGGGACGTGCTTGCAGCACTGGCCTCATAGGATCCTGGCAGGGGAAAAAAAAAATTGATTTGTGTGTCTTCACCATTCAACAGCTAAAGCATAGTCAGAGACAGAGAGAGGAAGGGGAAAGAAATTCACCTACCATCCCCACCCCCCACAAAAGAAGAAAGTTGTCTATAGTTTTATAACATACAGTTGTGACTGTATTTCAGAGTGAGTATGGCTGAAAAAGAGAACTCATAACCTTCAAAATTGGAGTTATTCTGTGAAGTTTCATCCCTGGACTGGGAAAGCTGCCAACTTTTTTAATCCCTACTCCACCCACTCAGTAATTTCATACTTTTCACTTACAATTAGAGGTGATGAGTGTCACCTTTGGTCATCAAGCCTTCCATGGTCATTTTAAAAATAGCATCACATGCAAGAAACTTCCACGTTTCCAATCTGTGCATAATAAGATGCTGAGCAGGACTTGACCTGTTGCCCTAAAACAGATAACTAAGGAGAGAGGCATCAAAAGTACCCTATCTTCTAAAAAGAAGCTCAGGGCAGATAGATAGTCCTACAAGGGCTTACTAAAAAGGAGCCCCATCACCTAAACCACAGAGTACAAAAGAGAACACAGGGTTGAAAGGGGTAGGAAAGATGTAATATGCGCAGCACTGAATCCTTCTACCCTGCAGCCAAGCAGAGCAGGCACTAAGAAAATGACAAAAAAGATGCCAAGAAGAAAGAAGACCAGTATCTCGTTTTTCCACTGGATATTCACTTAGGCAGGAGACTGGTTGATGTGCCCTGTTGCCTCTTTCTCAAAATAGGATTATATAGACATAAGGAGGCCAAGCAACCTACACCACCACCATTTGGAGAGCCATGATGTTCAAATTTCCTCAGCTTAAGAGGGCTGCCTTCTGGGTGAGAGGACCCCAGCAGTGAGAGACTCAAAAATAGATCCTCTGTGGCTGGAACTAAGCAGGGATCAAAGATATTGACTCACAGTGGATCTCTCACATCTGAGAACTGTTCCCCTAAAGAACTTACCCAAGTTCCCATAAGATCCAGCCTTTGGAAACCTGCCACACAGAGGCAAGTCAATTGAGGCCACAGACGCAGCCAGAGCCAAGAGGGACCACAAGAAAAAATCAGATAAGCGATAACTGCCTCCCCCTTCTCTGAAGAAAAAGGGACCCAGAAGACAGAGGATAATCCCCTGCCCTCCTTGCAGGTCCCCAGGTGATGGGAGAAAAGACTGGAATTTTGGATTGGTCTAGACTAAACTTTTTAACCAGCAAAGTGTTCCAAGAAACTATAGAATCTGTCCAGAAAAGGAAGTTAGAGCACAGCTGAAACCAGTATCTAGAAACATTGAAAGCATTTCATCTCAGCACTTGACCATGTTTATGCTGTTCAACAAACTGGTTTTCAAAGGCATTGACCTAGGAATAGCCTCTTATTCCCCTTTCTGTTTAACAAAAACTGTTAACAGTGCTTGAAAATAAGGGGGAAGTATTTGAGTTGAAATGTTTTTCAAAGTACATCAGATAATTAGAGTTTGCAGGCATGAGAAGAGTAAGAGAGACCAAAACACCGTTTGAGGAACCCCAAACTGCTTTGGCAAAAGCTCAAGGGCCCTTCCTCCCAATGACAAGTACAGAGAATGGGCATTTCCTCACCAGTACCTTGTTAGACTAAATGCCTTGTTGATTTTCCACTGCCTGCCCGGAAAGTACTCAAATCAGCATCTTCATCTCTCCATGGCTCGCCCTGGTCTCCCCCTACTAAAGGCTTTCTGAAATCAAGCCACGTTACTGACGCTGGAGTCATCACCATCACCATGGCATTTTATTATTGACAGGTCACAGAGTGGAAAGAATAATGGACTTGGAATCAAAACACTGAGTCTGACCCTTGGTTTTGCCACTAAGATACCTTGGTTAATACGTAACCTGTGTTTTCTTTACCCCTCTATAAAGTGAAGAAGTTAGTCAGATGAGCTTTAAGGTCCCTTCAGATTCTGAAGACAGATAAGGAACGAGGATGCCTCAGTAGTACAGTTGGGCACACCAAGGCCTAGGAAGGGGAGTAATTTCAACAATACCACCTCTTTCGGGAAAAAGAGAAGGGCCGAACATAACCAGTACATCAGAGAGAAAGAGGGAAAGCTAAGGCTAATTCTCCAAACATCATCACAAATCATCCCACAGACTGGAACAGATGTTCTCTTTGACCTTGTCTTGAGCTAATACTGTCAGATTCCCAGTGTCCAAGGCTGACCTTAGGCCTCATGAGGTTGCCCCAGTTTCTAATCAGCTTTTCCTGTGTTCCAGGAATATACTGATAGTAGTCCTTGGTGCTTTGTCTTCCCAAAACACAAGAAGGTATATTAATACCACTTCAAAAACAGTATTTTTTTTTCGGATAAATGGACTAGAATAATAGTAAAAGTTTAAGAGTAGGTTTAGCTTACTTAGTGTCCTATTCTGAAGGCAGGTAATCTCATCTCTTAGCAAACAGACAGCTCTAACAATAGGATAACAAATCACAGATCCCATGCTGGACAGACACAGTCAGTGAGCTCCAGACTCATGACATAAACGGTTCACGACTCTAGAAAGGGCACCCAAGCCATGCACAAATCCAAAAATATGGCTGCTGCAGCAACCGATCCAGTTGTCCAGACCTCCCCCAGAGAACCTGCAGCCACAACACAGACTCAGTGAGAGAGAAACAGGGCTGCCTCCGACTCACCAGGAGCATTCCGTTCTCCTTCTTGTGCCATATCCACTCTGGGTGGGGGTAGCCAACCGACCTGCAGTACATCATGGCATCCTGCCCTTCATTCTTGTTCTCGCTCCGCTTATGGCCAGTGATGTCAGGAGCAGCTGTGAGAAAGAGTATTTAAGAGTTACCATGGGAGTCTGCTCTGAACAGGGATCCAAAGGACCCACCACTGCCCAGAGCCCTGCTTCTAAGGCAGTCAGGCTTTAGGTCCATCCTCATACTCAGCTTTGATCAAGAGCATTCAGGGCAGAATGGGGCAATGGAACCAACCCCATCTCCCACTCCCCTCCCAACCAAAGCAACCCAGGCAGATTACCAGGGTTGCTAATCTATGAGGTTCTACTGATGTTAGTGGTTCTCTGACCTACTACAAAGGGGCACAGGCCCAAATGTCCAAAAGTAAGCCCTCCTTTAAAGAAAATGCAAACAGAAAATTACCATCTCTTCCACCAGTCAAGCTTTTTTCTTGAAACATCTCACTAACAATGATTATGGATTAATGTCAAATGTCACACATTCCCTTAAGGAAATGAGAGATCTCTGAGCTCAAACACCTAAAATCAAGTCCTATTGCAAGTTATGTAAAAACAGTGAATGCTGGGAGAGACTAAAAGATGACACCCATTGAGTATCATTGACAAAGGCTCTTGCAGGCAAGAAGGAATCCAGCAAGCTGGTCTTCACAAGGGGGAAGGAATGAATGAACAGGAAAGTAAAGCAGCATCCCCAGAGATTTTATTGGCTCTCACTGGCACACCTGATTTGCAACATCTCAATGAACCCAATCTTAGGAAATTTATAGAGCTGCTAGAGAATGTTGGTCTTCTCTGCTTTTAGAGTCACTTAGGAAGAAATAAACAGCACCCGTGGTCTAAAAATTGGGTCGAAGATCCAGGAAGCCTAAGATGGGGGCTAATTCTTTGAATTTAGTCTTCTATTACCTTAATTACATTTTCCACCAATAACTCAACAGTTACAGTTATCAAAAGGCAATAAAACCCAATATAGACCAGATGACACTTTGTTGGCCAAAGTGGTAAAAAGAATCAATAGGCCTGGTCCAAATTCCAGTTTTTCTGGTTCTTTAATTATTCTGTGCTTCAGTTCTATACTCATTATCAAAAAGAGATAACTCTTGCCCCTGCCTACCTCCCAGGGTTCTAGGGCAGAAACATAAGGTATAAAAACATTCATTTAGTGGTTGTAAAAGCCCATACAATTGTTTATCATGGGCTGATCCTATGTGTTCTCTCTGACTAGCCTGTCTCTTCCTGGCTTAAAAATGATAAAGGTCCTGCTGGCTTCCCAGGCCACCTCCAAAGACACCTGGATAGGAACAGAATGGGCAAGCCCCCAAACCATTGCTACAACCAATCCCTGCCAAACAGGTCTACTTAGCACTACTCAGTATAGGGTGTTTTCTAGACGAGACATTATGGAGGGAATGTTCTTTTGTTTTTCCAGGCAAAATTCCTCCCTATAGAAAAGGGAAGCGGGTCAGGCTAGCTCTATCATATTTCCCAGCAAGCCAAATTTTTCCTATAGCCACTTGGTTTACTTCTGTCCTGCTGTTTGACCTGGTCACTGTTCCTCAAAACTTTCTTCAGTCAATGAATACTAATGACCACCTTAAGCATTTCAAGGAGCAAGCTCCATGGCCATACTCTAAGTAAAACCCCCTAGTGGCAGGGCGGAGGGACATGACAGCAGAAGAGCTATCACATGTTGCTTCTAGCTGCATTTCATTCATGTGATAAACATTTGTTTAGCACCCACTACATGCCAGTCATATCAGAGCAGTTGGGGATGGCCTTTCCAATGAGAATGTTAGTACAGTCATTCAGAACCTGCAGGAAGACTATCCCAGGCAGGGGAAAGGCAAAGGCCTCGAGGCAGAAGTCTGCTTGTTATGTTTAAGCAACAGCAAGGAGTTTGTCTGGGGAAAGGACAGGAGATAAAGTCAGAGAGATGGGGATCCAGATAAGATGGGACTTTGCAAGCCACTATAACCACTTTGGCATTTACTCTGAGTCAGCCGGGAAGCCACAGGTGGATACTGAACAGAAGAATGAAAACGATTCGTATGTCTGAACAGGCTTCTGGCTGCAATGTGAACAATTGTGGGAAGACAACCGTGGACTCAAGGAGACCAACTAGATACGGTGGTCTCAGCCAGGGTAGCAGCAGTGGAAACGGTGAGATTCTGAAGGTTGATCTAATGTGCTGCCAATGGACTGGATATGGGATGTCGGAGACAAAGCAGTCAAGGATGACTCCAAGGTTTTGGCCTGAGTAACTGCAAGAATGGAGTTGCCAGTTACTCAGATGTGAAAGACTCACCTGCTTTGTTTGGGGTTGAAGGAGTGGAGTGGTAAAAGCCAGGAGTTCAGGTTTTAGGATATGTTAAGTTTGAGGTACATATTTAACATCCAAGTGAAGTTTTCAAGCAAGTAAATGAATATCAAGTCTGGTGTTCAGAGTAGCGATGTAGGGTGAAGATATAAATTTCTGAGTCTTCAGCATCCATGTGGTATATTTTTCCATTTTCATTCTTCTTTGCCCCAAAGAGAACACCCACTATGGACCAGTTATTTGACCAATTCTAACAGCACTGTGAAGTCAGCTCTTGCTTTGGTGACATCCTCAAAATTACCAGTTACAGCAACATAGACAGCTAAAAGATGAGTATATAGCCCCACAGCTTCCAAAAAATCACTATTATCAAAGGACCCAGACTTGGAAGCCAGGCCCTGGGAAGAGGAGTGAGAATAGAATTGACTCCTGCCGTGGTGTTTAGGAGAGAAGCCCACCACCTACCCTTGTCATTCATCAATTTTGGCATTCTCTGGAGGCTTCTATTTAAGATGCAAACATGGCCTTAAGAAGACTAAGCCTTTCCATGTAGGAGCCTAGCTAAGCCCCACATTTTGTTGGCCACGCTTACATAAAATGAGCCTACAAAAGTGTTTTCAGTTGTTGCTGCTTTCTCATCTTAGCAAAGAAAAGCAAACGAAGCTTAGGAATATCCCCCTGCTACCTGATGTACTCAAAACATTAATGCCCTGATTATTTCATGTTGGGGGTGGGAGTGCTGTATCACTCTACCCATATAGGTATTGATTGTAACAGCTATTACTCTAGCCATTGGATCAGTGAAAAGTTTTTTCACTTCCTTCTATCCTTTACAGTAGCTGCTCAAACAGAAAGCCTGTTCCTGCCCCCCAACAGCTGAGCAGGGCAGTGGGCCCATGGCAAGGAAGGTAACCAGGCTCTCGGAGCATATGGCAGCAGTAGTCAGAGATTTTAAATAGTCCACAAATCCTGGGATACTCCTCCATCCTTTCAAGAGGTTGAACCTACTTCCCTTCCCTTTGAGCATGGGCTGGTCTTAGACTCCTTTCTAATGAATAAAATAAAGCCAAAGTAAAGGTGTCCGACTTCAGAGACTAGTTCACAAAAGGCACTGTGGCTTTCTTCTTGCTCTTTCTGGGATCAGTCACTCTGGAGATTAGCTCCCCTGCTGGGAGGACACGTAAACAACCTACGGAAAGGCCTACATAGCAAGGAACTGAGGCCTGCTGCCAACATCCATGTGAAGGCACCATCTTGAAGGGGATCCTCCAGTCCCGAGCAAGCCTTCAGATGACTACAGCCCCAGCTGGCAGCTTGAATGAAATCTCATGAGCCCCAGAACCTCCCCACTAAGCTGCTCTGTAAGTACTGATCCACAGAAACCATGAGGTAACAAGAATTTGTTGTTTAAAGCCACTAATTTTGGGGGTAATATATTATGCAGCAATAAATAACCAATGCACTATCCAATGAGGGAGACATATAAAAATAGATGGAAAAACTCCAGTTTGGAAACATTAACATCTAAAATTATACTGCTAGTAAATGATAAACCTGGAATCCAACTTCAGGACTGTCTGACTCAGAGGCTATGGTTTTTTTCTACTTCACCAAACAGAGGGAAAGTAAGTCAAACTAAAACAGGTCCACAAAAATAAAATATAAAATATGTGTTACTGGTAACTGCATAGCAAATTGCCCAAATGTCATCTCTCCTTGTAGACATACCAGAACACCCTAGACCTGGGGGGGGGGGGTGATTTATCTGTCAAACTAACTACGCTGTATAGTGTAACATAAAGAAAAGAGCTTTGCACTTGAAGTCAGAGAAACTGGGGCTCTATCAAGGCTCTGTCACTCACCACCCAAGTAACCTAAGGCAGGTCATTTAAAATCCTTTGAGTTTCAGTTTTCACTTTTGTAAAATGGGAACAATATCCACATAGTTCACAGAGGTGCTGTGACGATTAAATTACCTCTCTATACCAATCTAGCACATGGTTGGTGCTCAGGGTCAACAATAACCTTTAAAGTGAGCCATTAATCAAGGAATGGAAAGGCTAAGGCTTAGACACAGGCATTATTAGTTTTAAGACGTAAAAGAGATGATTATTATGTACCCTTCTCAAGTTGCTGATATAAGCAAGAGTGGTCCCTAGTAGGGATTAATCAGGTCAGATATCAACAGATTGTATTGACTAGTGGCCTGTTTGATGCCTCACCCCATGTGGGCTTGCCATTTAATAAGTGACTGCTTAACCAGGTCCTCGGTCTGAAAGCAGGTCTGAAGAGAAACAAGCTTTACGGGAGGGAGACGGGGTAAATATTCCTTACTTCCGTTTACCCTCTCAAGGGGCACACACTTGAGTGGCAAGAGTGAGGGTAGAAGCAGGAAAGTAGCAAAGCGACCCTTATAAGAGATCACCGACCCACCTGGGAATAAACTCACTCTCTGTCCTTGTTAGCTGCATGTTTATTCACATCAGGTAGTGAATACCCTCCCAGTAACCTAATGAATGGCAGCACAGGAATTCCAGAGGAGTCTCAGCCACTCAATGGCACCTGACCTAATTTAATCATCTGGGCAGGCTGGGCCTTCCCCTGAAAGCAAACCCTCTGCTACCCTGCCTGCCTTCAGAGCAAAGCATCTAGCTTCTCTGCCAGGCTGGTGGTTGTAGAAAATGTCAACTCAGGCAACGGAAGCCATGTTTAGCTGAAGCTGATGTCAAATAAAGTTAAGCAGGACAGAGATGAATAAGGGGTCAAGCTTTAGAGCCTCTTCCACAGACTGCATAATTGGTGTTCACTTTTGAAAGCAAATTCATAACCTAAGGATTCATTTTCAAAGAAACTCCATCCTTTAATGTGTTGTCAATGAATGGACTGTTACCAAGTAAATGCACTAATTCTGCATATACCATCTCTTCGTTTCTATTGTGCAACCTAGCAAATCCCAGAGACGCCTTATCTTTGCTGTAGCCAAAATGAAGGCTTGGCTGAAGGTAGAGGGAGAGCCAAGATTTACATCTAGCCAAGGGCTAAAGCCCAAGAAGGAATATGAGGTTGGTAAAGATGAAGGCAAGAAGGATGTTGGCTTTTGGCTCAACAAGCCTTCTCCACACAGAATAAATTCATCACTGACTATGAAGATGAGTTCAGTCCAGGAGTTTCACTGCCTTCTGTAGATGAAGCTTTTCTCTTTTCTACAGGTGAAACTGCTGAGGCACTGAAGTTTCCTCTGAGGCTAGATATTAAAGTCATCTGGGGTACTTTTAAAAAGCCTGGTGCCCTGGCCATATGCCACACAAATTAAATCAAGTTTGAGAACCACTGCTCTGTTCTAACACCTCTCCTGGCACTGTATTTGAGGTCAAGGGACTGCAAGGAGGGAGTGTCCCCATAAGACAGGGAGTTGACTGGGTGGAGGTATGGGGTGTACTGCGGGACATTCTCCAAGTTGAGAAGCTGCCAATCACCACAACTAGGAAAATGAACTTAGAAATCGTTTCCTTCAACATTCCAATATCTCCCATGTTCACAGTACTTTTCAGAGAACCACAGAATGTCAGAGGAACCCTAAAGATCATCTTTCTCACCCTACTTTTTCATCATACACTTTGGGGAAGCTGAGGCCCAGGGAAGGAAAATGCCTGGTCAGGGTCACAGTGAGTTGAAGGCAAAACCAGGATTAAAGTCCATTTCTTCTAACTCTGCATCCAAGGCCTTTTAATTGTATGTTCAACAAAGCAGTGTGGATTACCAAGTAGGAGCTCAAGCTCTGGTGTCAGAGTGCCACAGTGAAAACCCTGGCTCTGCTAGTTAAATTTGTCACAGTGAGCAAGTCATTTAATTTCCCCGACCCTTGATTTTCTCCCACTATCAAGTAGAGATGGTAAGTGCATTTACCTCATAAAGTTGTGTAGTCTAAAAGAGAGGAAAAGAACATGAAATATATTTAGCTCTGGTCTGACACATAGTGTACAATAATGCTAGCTATTCTTACTAAAGAAGGTCAGGGTAGCACCCTAAGAGAGGAAAACAAAGAGTAGGTACAGCTATTTGGGCTGCAGTTGATGCTCAAAATGTCTTAGAAGCTTCAAGGGATAATTAAGTTTTCAAAGACTTTTCACATTGTGGCAGTTCTGAGTCAGAACCAGCTTTGCCAATAGCTCTGACCTAAAGAATGTCAAAATTTCTAAGCATCCTCACCTGTCAAACTAGCTGGCTTTTCTTGCCTGTCAAATGAAGAAGTGACCCGGAAAATGCTGTTTGCTCAAAGTGCTGAACAAATAATGTGATTTATATATTATTACTCTTAATAACGATATTTATCAACAGCATCATGCAGTCCATCTCAGTCATTTTGAACTTTGATATCTCATCACCTGGAAGGCCTTACGACAGAGTAGGAAACAGGGAAGCAAGGAAAGGTCACTTACAGAATTCCTAACATTTAATCATAATGTCCAAATGGAACAGCAAGCAAATTAGGGAGGAGACAAATAAGATCAATCTTGGCTCCAGTAGCCACCAAAAGACTGAAACTCATTTAGATGCCCTATGAACAGGGAGAAATAATGGTGGGTCAAATAATAAAACAGTAGATCCAAACTGTTCTGGGGCTGGGAATGTGCCTTTCACAAGGAGCAGTGGCATGTTCATTACAGAAAATCTGATGATGACCAAATGCTTTTCTAAAAATAGCAACTAAACTCAAATCCCTTGTTTCTTGGACTAACCAAAATGGCTGAGGGATGAAGACAGGGTTTGGGAGTCATGAGGGGTTTGCTCTTGTAAATTATACAGAAATTTTTTATTTGCTTTGGGGGGGCAATTTTTTAATTTTAGAAAAGGAAGGAAAGGGGAGAGGGAGGGAGGAAAGGGTGGAAGTGTTAAAATTTTCAGTATCCATTCATTAATTCTCTGTGATAAAGTGTGGTGTCTCTGGAAGACATTCTCTTTGGATCAGAAAGCTAGGGAAAGGGATGCTTCCCCAGGGTTATCTAAGCCAGCCCTCAGGGGAGGCCGGGTCACGGGACAGAGGTTTCAACAAGGCTGGGACTCTGCTGTCTCCTCCCTCTGGCCAGCCCTGCGCCATCTCCCACCGGCAGCACATGTGCAGGTCACCTGCCAAATACGGGAAATGTGATCCTGAACAGTAACAGTATCTTCTTGTCCACAATGTGCCTCATTCTTATCCTCTAGAAAAAGAGCAAGAGGAAAAAAAAAATACTACAAGATACACAGGCCTTCCCTGCTACGTACAGATACCACCACTCTCAAAATTCCTGTCTTGATAGGGAGCTACAGGCTCAGGTGAAAAAGCACTGTCACTTCAGGTCTATTCCCAGACTCATGTCTCTCCCTCTGATTCCTTCAGGCTTCCTTTGTTTTGTACACCACAGGAACTCAAGAGGTAGTAATCTGACAGATAAGGCCCAGTCCCTGGCGAGTATTAAGTCCTTCGCTCCCCCATAGAACTGAGGCCAAACAACACCCTGAAGTTCTGAATTACAGGGAAAGCCACATGAGGAAGAAACGGGCAAAGTGTACAATAAATGCTAACGAAAGATGTATATATGGTCTGATACACTGCCCTGAGTGCTAATTTAGTTAAAAACACAAATGAGGAAGATTCGCAGATTCCTTTCAGCAAAGAGGTCACTGGTGTGCCCTGAATCGCCTGAATTTTGCTGTTCTCATGTACAACCACTTCTCACCTCTCTATTACTCAGCATCATTATATCTACAAAAAGATACTCCTGCTTTCCACCCTGGAGGCACTGAGTGAATAAAATGCAAGTTTGTTAAGAAAATGCTTTGAGAATTCACACACTTCACTCTAAACGCAAGGCAGTTTTTCTACTCCAAACACAATCACAAACTGGTTTAGAATATGATCCTGGGCCCATGGCCTGCTGGATTAAGTTCTTTCCAAACATCTACACATAAATGTTCATGATCTTTAGCAGACTCAACTATCCATGATCTGAAAGACAAGACATTAAGCATTCAGCTAACTCTAATCAGATGTCAAGGGAGGGAAGGAAGGGGGACAGACTGAACTTCTTATGAATTTCTTGAGAGATTATCAAAAGAATGTATTTTAGGATTATGAAAAAAACGGAATTCTCTGAAAGTCCACATCTCTGAAACCAGATGCCACCACCTGCTCCACCGTCCTCTCAGGGCTGGAGCGCAATGAACCTGCAAGGTGCACAGTAAGCAGCGCAGATACCGCCACCTGCCTTGGGAAACACTGCTGCCTTCCTGACTGCTGCTTCACATCCGCTAAAAAGAATGTGAAGAAAAATGCCACTGATCGCCCCTCTTCTCAGGAAGCCAAACCAAGGGGGAAAAATAACCTGTTCCATTCCTCAAAGTTCTGCTTCAAAATCACCAATTCCAAATCAGTAATGATTACAGAATGATATGTAATTGCAATGGTATGTAATCATTCTTTATGCTTGGAGAAGACAATAAACCACACACTACCATTTCCCTCCCTCACCCATCCTGTGCCTTCTGCATTTGGACTCTGTGCCAAAGGCTCAGCCTGAAATTCACAGAGCTTCAAGTCCCATAAGGAGTGAAACATCTTCCCATGTAGTTCAGCTCACCCAGGCTAGGAAAGGCATTTGCATGGCTTAGAGGAAACACTTTCCCACACCCTTCATCTTCATGTTGAACAAAAGCGGAATTTTTCAAAAACAGATAAACCCATATCTCTCCAAGAAAATCCACTGAAGAAATCAAAACCCAGGTTTTCTGGCCTGCTGTGAAATGTAACCATCCTACCATGACTCAACAACCCCTTCAGGCATTCAGACCAGAAATAAATCTGGCATTTCCTAGATCAATTCACGAGTTAGGGCTGTGACACCAGGATATTATTTTCATTTAATAACGCCATCTAATGGAAACTTTGAATTTATCCAAACCTTTCATGAATCTGCATTTTTAATCTTCTAAGTATTTGAAGGAAGATCTGAATATCTGCTAGACATGCCCTTTCTTTTCCTAAATTTACCCTTCCAGCTTCTGGGGATCACCCTATGGATTTAAAAGTTCATGTCAGCTAAAAAGATAGCAGCATAGAGAGGACTGCAAGTTAGTCCCCCCAGAGCAACTAATAAACAACCAGAAACAACTAGGAAGTGATCTGGAATAACTCTTGGTGAACAACCATGACTATCTACACATCGTGCATCAACCTGGACTGGGTGGAATGCCTGAGATCGCAGCATGGAGTCTGTGAGTAGAAACGGCAGATCCGAGATGGAAGTCCCCTTCCCCCATGGCAGCCTGAATGGCAAAGCCTCACTGTGATAGAGAGCAGCACTCTCTGAATAAGCGAATATACTTCAGTCCAGCTCCAACTGCAGTTTTAATTGGCAAACATGGACTGCTCAATGCAAACTGCAAATCCCCAACAAGCAGACAGAGGCTTTTAGTGATAACTCACCGTAAAGAGCCAGGGGACTTCTTGTCTCGGGAGGTGGAGCCCAGGAGACCGGGTGCTATCTCTGGCCGGCAGGTGAAACTGGGAGCTGTGGATTAACCCTGAAAGGGGACTTTCTGTCCCTTTCTCTCTCTCAACCTAAGTGCCTCAGTGGAGAAAGCCTCAGCCATTTTCAGCTCGCAGTGCTCTGACCCAGACAAGGGTGGAGATAGCAGAGTCAAAGAAACAAAGAACCTTTTTAAACGCAAATGAAATCTCCCTAGGGGTTGTATCTTCCCTAAGAGGAAAGAGGTGGTGCCCAGCTCTACTATCTGCCTTCCATTCAGAACCAGACCCCAGAACCTGGGGAAAAACAGCCACGGGCCACACTCCTTACACCAGTTAGGAGCTACAGGTTGACAGGGACCACCTGCTGGGCAGATTAGGAAAAGCACAGTGGCTTGAGGCCTCACAGGGTGTGTCAATCTTCCAAGACACACCCTCAGGGAAACTGGATACTGAATATTGCCTCCTTCTGGGACCTATTTGGGGTAACCAAGGAAGCCAGATGCCTACACAACAGAAAACTACAACCTATACACTAAGAAAAATGAAGTTATAGCCTAGTCAAAGGAACAAACTTACACTCTAACTGAGATACAGGAATTGAAACAACTAATCCTAAATCAACTCAAAAAGTTTAGGGAAGATATGGCAAAAGAGATGAAGTCTATAAAGAAAACACTGGGTGTACATAAGGTAGAAATCAAAATTTCGAAAAACAATGGGCAGAATCTATGGAAATGAAAGGCACAACGCAAGAGACAAAAGACACAATGGAGACACACAACAGCAGATCTCAAGAGGCAGAAGAAAACACTCAGGAACTGGAGAACAAGACACCTGAAAACCTACACACAAAAGAACAGATAAGGAAAAGAATGGAAAAACATGAGCAACATCTCAGGGAATCAAATGAAAACATGAAATGCATGAATGTATGTGTCATGGGTGTCCCAGAAAAAGAGAAGGGAAAAGGGGCAGAAGCAATAATAGAGGAAATAATCAATGAAAATTTCCCATTTCTTATGAAAGACATAAAATTACAAAGCCAAGAAATGCAGCATACCCCAAACAGAATAGATCTGTATAACTCAGTGAAACCTAGAGTGCTCAACAATTGTGATAAAAGACACTTAATAATCAGATTATCAAATGTCAAAGACAAAGAGAGAACCCTGAAAGCAGAAAGAGAAAAGCAATCCATGAGGATTTCTCAATAGAAACCATGGAGACAAGAAGGAAGTGATGTGATATATTTAAGATACTGAAAGAGAAAAACCTCCAACCAAGAATCCTATATCTGGCAAAACTGTCCTTCAAATATGAGGGAGAGTTTAAAATATTCTCTGACAGAGAATGACAGAGTTTGTGAACAAGAAATCTGCTCTACAGGAAATACTAAAGGGAGCACTACAGACACATAGGAAAAGACAGGAGTGAGAGGTTTGAAAAAAATTTTGGGTGATGGTAACACAGAAATGTAAGTACACTAAACAAAGATGACGGTGAGTATGGTTGAAAGAGGAAGGTTAGGAGCATGTGGGACACCAGAAGAAAAGAGGAAAGATGAAGACTGGGACTGTATAACTCAGTGAAACCTAGAGTGCTCAAGAATTGTGATAAAAGATAAAAATATGTTTTTTCATGAGGGAGAACAAATCAATCTCAACCTTGCAAGGTGTTAAAAATAGGGAGATATTGGGGGCAAAATACAATCAATACAAACTAGAGACTATAATTAACAGAAACATTGTATTATGCTTCCTTTAATATAACAAGGGCAATATACCAAGGCTAAATGCATGTAAGAGTGGGGCATGAGGGAGGGGTATGGGACTCTTGGCATTGGTGATGTTGTCTGACTCTATTCTACTTTGGTTTAATGCTATCTTTCCTTTTGGTGCTTCCCAATGGTCATGTTTGTTTTTTTGTTTTGTTTTATTTTTGTTTTTCTCTTTCTTTTTTCTTTTTCCTTTTTTCTCTCTGCCTTCTTTGACTCTTCCTCCTGCTTTGTGGAAGAAATGGAGGTATCCTTATATAGATAGTGGTGAGGGTGGTGAATATATAAATACATGACTATACATGTAGGGAACTATCAAGTGTTTACTTCAGACGGAATGTATGGTGTGTGAACAAAACTGCCTTAAAAAAATGGGTTGATGAAGAAACCTTGAGAGTGCTATACTGAGTGAAATAAGTCACTCATAAGGACAAGTATTGCAGGGTCTCACTGATATGAACTAATTATAATATGTAAACTCATAGAGATGAAATATAAGTTACCAGGATATAGAACAAGGCTAAAGAATGGGGAGCGGTTGCTTATTCTGAGCAGAATGTTCAACTACATTGAACTTAAATGTTTGGAAATGAACAAGTGACGGTAGCACATTGTGAGAATAATTAACAGTGCTGAATGGTGTATGAATGTGGTGGAAAGGGGAAGCTCAGAGTCATGTATGTCATCAGAAAGAAAGTGGGAGGTTAAAAGATGAGAATGTATAAAACAGTGAACCTTGTGGTGGGCAATGTCCATGATTAACTGCACAAATATTAGAAATCTCTTTCATAAACCAGAACATATGTATGATACTATAAATAGAAGTTAATAATACAGGGGCATATAGGGAAAAAATATACCTATTGCAAACTGTATACTACAGTTAGTAGTAATTTAACGTTCCATCATCAACAGTAACAAATGTACTGTACCAATACTATGACTCAACAATGGAGTGGGGGTGGTTAGGGGTATGGGACGATTTGAGTTTCCTTTTTTTTGTCTTTATTTCTTTTCTGAAGTAATGAAAATATTCTAAAAATTGAAAAAATAAGCTGTGGTGATGGTTGCACAGCTATATGATGGTACTGGGGGCAACTGATTGTACTTTTTGGATCTTTGGATAATTGTATGGTATGTTAACAATCTCAATTAAAAATAAAAAGTTCATGTTCTTCCTAAGCAAACTGAAAAAGAATGGGGAAAAACCCTCATCTCTTCAGTTTGACCTCAAATAGTTACCCCACCTCGCCCTAAGGTCATTTTATAACACTGAAAAGAATACTGGATTGGGAGGCAGACCTTACACTAGCTCTGCCGCGACCCACTGTGAACCACAGAGCTGGTGGTTTTGTTTTTCTGGGTCCCAGCCCCTTCTCTGGAATAACATGGGAAAGCTTGGATTAATGAAAGGCAGTAAATGATGGGGCTAGGATTTAAACCCAGGGAAGCAGGCTCCAGAGTCTGTGGTCTTAACCATACGTCATGTTGCCTCTCTTAATAGAAAGAAGAGCTTGAAGACCAGGAGTCCAGTACAAGGTAGTGTCATGGAAGGAGAGTAAGAAGCTCAAACTGCAGGCTCTGTTGGGTTGTACCTTTCACTTCAATGGTGGCATTTGCTTTAGGAGCACTGACAAAGTGATATACACAGTGGTATTCGCCCGAATCCTCAGCTCTCGGCTTACTGATCCTGCAGAAATGAGAAAAAAAACCAAGTGAGGAGGCTGGGAGCAGTCAAAATATGCAACAAAAGGAGAATCAAAAGGGCAAACTGGGACTCTGTTCTCCAAATCCTGCCCCTTTCCTCCTAACTAAGCACATCTTGCTCCTTACTGGGTGCCAAGAATACAAAGATGGGATGATACATGGCCCTAAACCTCAAGGTGCGTTAGTCTATTGGGAGAAACAAATATATGAAAGCAAGTAATCAAAATAGAGGGCTGTATAAAGTACTATAAGCTATACTCAGATAGAGGATAAAGCCATTACTAAAAATTTCTTGCTTATCTGGTGGTTCAAGTCAAATAAATAAGAGCAGGAAAAAAGCAAGCTTTTTCCTGAGCTTCCTTAAAGACCTTGTTTTGAAGAGTCCTGTTGTTTCTACCCTGTGTTTTTGCAGCATGTCCTTCACTGTATCTACTCATTAAAGATGACAAAGATCTGCCCTCAGAGCATCAGCCACAGGGATGCTGGCTAAACCAAAGCCTCACCAAGAACTCCAGAGCCCTGCATGAACTGACCCCTGCCCACCTCCCTAGCCTCATCCCCTACCACTCTTCAGCCATGCCCATCCCTTTTCAGTTTTTCAATGTACCAAGTTTGTTCCTACCTCAAAGCCTTCCCACAGCTGTTCCCTTACGTAGAATGCTCTGCTCAACACTTAGTCTGCTAACTACTTTTCTAAAAGGTCTTGGCTTACATGTCACTTCCTCCCACCTCCAGTCTAAACTATATCCCCCTCCCTGACATGCTCTAACTACCCTGTAATTTTGCAGCACTTATCACAATTACATATTTATGTGATTGATTCATGTCCATCTCCCAACAGATCAATCTCTGTGTAAGCAGGACTGTTTATTTGGTGTACAATTCTATACTCTGCACCTAGCAAGATGCCTGGCATACAGCAGGGGAATGAAAGAACTCAGAACGAATAGCTATGCATAGATCCAGACTGAATTAAGCAGAATGACAGGGAGAACTGTAAGAATGACAGGGAGAACTGTAAGAATTGTGCATAGCCAGACAGCACTTCCTCTGAATTCCATCGGGTGATCCCAATCAACCCTTCCTGCTCCTGAGGAACAGCTTTACGCTGATTCCGTGCACTCTGGCCTACACACACACACCAGACGTGGGCAGAAATGTCGATGCGTAATTACAAAAAGCAGAGAAACAACAGCCTCCAGACCAGAGGACAAATATTTATATAGGGCTGGGCTCCTGCAACTCTGCTCAGTGGTTAAAAATGATACTTGGGATGGTTAAATTGCCATTGGACTAGTTAACATCTGAGAGAAACCTCTAATCTTAAACACTGACTGGCCTAACCCTCTTATCCATCTTAACTGTTCATTCCAAAAACGAAACACAGGTTAAGAGACTATGGATGAAGTGAGAGACCGTTCATCTCCAGGGCTGTCTCAGCGTATCCATGGCAGCACAATACTCTAAGAGAAGCGGTCAGAGGCCTTCTTAATTGCACACAAGCAACCTCTTCTTAAATCAATATCTCCCAACAGGAAAACACACAGCTATTCTTTACCTCCGAGTTTGCAGGGAGCAGCAGCTATACCTTCAGGGCTTTGAACTAATTCTAAATTCCTTTAGAGAGATTTAGGAAGATGACTCCCAAGCTGGAGGCCATACTTTGGGCTCAAAATCTCCTGTTCCCATTCCTTTGGACTAGCTACTAGGAAGCAATTAAGGCAAAATGGAAAATGTCCCCAGGCTAAGAGAAGCATGTTTCCAAGAGCGGCTCCACAGCAGACTTCTTAAGTGGCCCAAGGAACTCATTAGCCGTAATTCCACAAAATGCAGGAGAATACAGACTCCCTGAAAAACTCTATAGCAATGCAGAACACCCTTGACACGGGACACACCTTATTTGGAGCTAAGCTGGAAAAAAAAAAAAAAAAAAAAAAAGAGGGGAACAGTCATTTTATAAAGTCAGGGCATGTGCCTCATAGTTCGAAGATTCATGGTTGATATAGTACAAGACCAAGAGAAACATGATCAGGTGCCTGCTACCTTGAAAGAGATATTATTAAAAACAAACTTGTAAAACTTGGCAGACCAAGAATAAATGCCTTTCACTCCACCCAACACCTCTATCTGATAACCAATTTTACATCAGAAGAAACTACAGTGCAGATAGGTTACCAAACATGCCACTAAATGTTACAGTACAGCAGTCAAAACAATAACCTAGATTCTACAAAGTCAGAAGACCTAGAATCTAGCCCTGGTTCTGATATTTACTGGATACAGTACTTAGCCTTGCAAGCATCCAAGAGTCACTCTTTGAGTCTTAGTTTCCTCACCTGAAAATTGGGAATGGCTCCTCTCACAAATTCATGTAGATCCAATAAAACAAGGGGCATGAAGAGATCTTGCTGCTGCAAAATGCTGCAGAATGCCCCTGCTAGTCCTGGGTACACAGGTCTTCTGGCTCTCACTCCAGTGCTCTCTATCTTGGCACTGCATCATCCTGCCAAGCAGGATTAGCTGGTCCTCTCCAGGAACAAACTAGTCTGAAAGGTGAAGTGTCATGTGTTCTAGATCTTCCAAAAGATACCAAATCTTTTGGGTGCCAGGTATCTCCAGCCAGCCAAAATCCATCTTTCTTCAAAGGATATTTCTAGGCTACCATCCCCACTCCAGAACACTAAAGAGCCCTGTAGCCCCTGGTCTTGATCATATGATGGTGATACTAACCACTCCTAAAAGGTACTCAGGGAAATCTACCCAGTGAAAAGATCACATCACTTAAGAGATGTCTTACTCTAAAAAGTTCCAATGCAGATTTCAATCTGATCCCTCAAGAGACCTGCATTCTAACCATGACTCCCCTACTGACCAGCTCTGTGGCCCTGAGCAAAGCACCTCCTCCTGCCCTGAGTTTCTTTCTTATCATAACGAGAGGTTCATCTATAAGTACCTCCCAAACCTGGCTGTTCATTAGAATCACTCGGGAGGCTTTTAATTCTGGAGACTGACTCCATATACGCTCGATTAGTCTCCAGGGGAGGACCAACTCCATTGCATCTGTCCCTCCCACACACACGGTTATGAATACCGAATACCCAGTAAGCTCAGGCACACTCCCTCCCATCTTTGCAGGAGCTGCTGCTCCCTCTCACCTGTATTCCATGTTGCTGGCATTCTTACGAGTGGCAGTGAGTTCTACCCCATTCTTTGTCCAGTAGCTGAATGAAAGCGTGTGAGAGCTGGAGGTGAGGTTACACTGCAGGGTGATGGGGAGGACAGGGCTGTCTCTCTCTCGAACAATGACCTCTTCACTGGTGATAATCCTTGGCTCTGTAATAAGAGTGCACAGTGATAGTGGGCATACCTTGCATCCTCCACAGCCCTGGCCTGAGAACTGGATGGGATAGGAGGGGAGAGAAAAGCAAAGGGAAGGCAGACAGAACCACATGAGGAATTTCACTTGACCACTTTGGAAGAAAAACAATGATCATAAGCAAATGACCACTAGCGCAGACAACAGCCTGAAGACCAGTTGGCCTAGACGTGAGAGAATGGGAATATTACAGGTGCTTGTAGTGGCAACAATTTACTTAGCTTCTAAATACCACCTTTTTATGATATAAGACCCATCAACCCATCCGGCTTCAATTTAGAAAAACCAGGTTCCACCTTGCAGTTCTCAAGATAAAGGCAGTATCATTTATGAAAGTAATAAACTCCTTGTGGAGTAACTAGGCCTTGGAACGGTAATAAGTACAATTAGATAATACATGTATAGCTTTCCCATATTTAAATCTGATAAACCTTCTATGGTAAACCAGCTGTAGCCATCATTTTATACAGAAAAAGGTCCTAAAAGCCAATTTCTTTTTGGAAGTCTGTGGCAGTTCCCAAAGTTTGCCAAGGCAAAATTCTTAAGGAACTATCAATTCTTCTCTCCAGCATATATTTATTCCCAAAATAAACTTTTTTTCAGAAAAACATTCTATTCTGAAATAATACAATGACAACCAGAGTGCAATGTGTTGGTATTATGGGCTCCTAGAATTTTAGAGCTGAAAAGCTTAGAGCTAGAAAGGTGAAATGACTTCCACATAGCCATGACTGTTAATTATTAGTGGCAACACTGAGCCTAGAAAACACATTTGATTTAATTCTCTAGCCCCATCACCCAGTACCCCCCTCCTAGAAAAAACACCCCCCCCCCCTTTCCACCCTAGAGCAAAGTGTATACTCTGCCTCCTTGTTCTGTCCTGGGCTAGATAACCTGAGATTACTAGTTCAGTACCTACAAAGATAACCTATTTCAGTTTAAGTCACACTGTATCATTACTGGAAGGTTCATCATTAGACCACTTTGACAACCATCACTAGTATTAAAGTAAAGATATTTCTGTTTGTTATTTGTCTTTAATATTTTCCCAGGCTTAGCTCTTTTCCTACTTTTGGTCAAACATTTTCAGGTGAAAACTAAACTAACCATCTTTTCCCACCCACAAGTAGAGGTTTTTTGTTCTTTTTCTTTTTGTCAATTCTCTCTCAGAAATCCTTGACTGACTTCCCAGTTCCCTGTATCTGGCGACTTACTTCCTGTCTCCACCTCCATAGCAGCTACCTGAGACCATTTTGGGCAGTGGAGTGCTGACTTGCTGACTCTTCTTGAGGACAGAACTCTCCAACTCTACTGGAACCAAGTTCTGTTCATTGTACAGGAAGGAGGAGAGGATGGAAAAGGGGAAGTCATGGGATACTTGAAAAATATAATGCCCAAGGACCTCCTAATCAATGTAACATTTTTGACTGTAGAGCCAATATCTTCAAAGAAACTTGTGATAAATAAAGCAAATCCTCAAGTTTGCTCAACTGTAAATCAATTCTAACTATTTTCCAACTCTGGCAGAAGGATAGTAGATATCTTCCATTCAGCAATGGTCCTTATCAATAACATCAAACATGGTCTCTATGTACAGATAATGGAGGCATAGCAGCCACTAAGACAGAAGCAGATGCAGGTAAACATAGCGCAGTGGTGTCCTACGGTTTCCAAAACACACTGGACAGAAGCCAAGTCCCTGGGCCTTAAGAAGTCGAGCAGAACGGCTGCAAACCCTGCAATGGAAGGTGCACACACACCATCAGCCGAAAGCATCACAAGTCCAAGTAAAATCAAAACCAAGCAAAAACAAAAGAGAGAAAAAGATAGAACCAGTACTCCACAGAAGAGAAATTAAAGATATATAAAGGCAACATTAAAACCCAAACACACGTTTAGATTTTTATTATCCAATTTCATTTCCTGTCCCACTTGGGACTCGCCTGTTTCTTCCTCTCAGACTGCCCTGAGAAAGGGTGAACTCTGAGAATGAGGCCAAGAGCTTCCAGATATTTAAATATAAGGAGGCTAAAGTAAATGCTCCTCTTACCTGTGGCGATGCAAACATCTACTGCAGCTTAGGGAGATTAAGAAGCTGATGAAAGCAATCTGGTAGACTTTCTTCCAAGAATTCTTGGAAGGCAAAGGAAAGCACTTTTTCCCTTCAGTTAGAGATCCAGGAGCAAATCAGCTGGAAGCAAGTAGCATCATTTAAATAGGCTTAAATATTCTGCCCCATAGGAGGCTTGTGAGTAGGGGCATGCCTCCTGTGACTGCTGTATGTGGAAACTGATCCTGGACCAAGCGCCATGGCCATGGTGCCACATCTGCATTCTGCACCAGGATGAGGGGGGACTTTTATTCTTAGGGGCAGCCATAGCCCAGTGAGTCCAAGAGTGATGAACACTGAGGAGAACTTCAACATTTTATGTGCCACGGATCCCTATTTAGAAGCAGCAGGTAGGAGACCCTTACCCTAGGCATCATGTATATGTGGCAGAACATGCTATGGCCAGCAGGACACCCTAAAAACTGGGCACATTTCTATTCCTGCCTTACATTACTCATGGAACTTTGGAGAGAGTACTAGCCAGGAGGTTCTTCTTAGATGGAAGACTTCAACCTCCCCTGGGAGGTAAATGTCCTTGGGGATGCTGAGATCACAAAACAATCCGATTACAGTTGTTTTCAAGCAATTAAAAAAAAAATCAGAAGAAGATGAAGTCTGGCTCTCCAAACAGTTAATTAGGTTTAACTGACTGAAGGAGAAACTGACCTGGCCTAGGGTTTGGTTCAACCACATTTAGACACTCCTAAGTTAGGAAGCATGTTTCCCAGTAACATGGGGGAATGCTCCATACTCTCCAGGCAGATAGGTGGGTGTTTCAAAGCTTCATCTTTTCTAGCCCTCAGGCCTGGCCTTTCTAGGTATGAGTCTACTTGAGTCAGGCTCCTGGAAATACAAGAACCAAATGTCCAGCCCAGTCCATGCCTATAAAGTTCTGCAGATCTCTGTGGCCATTTGGGTAATTCTGTTTTATAAGGAAAGGAGCAAAGGGGCAGGAGAAGGAGGCGTGCAAGGGAAAAAAATTGTTAAAAAAAAGAAAAATCGCTGGGTTAATGTTCCCTGTTTTCACATAGACAAGATTTTCTTTTCCCTCTTCCAGAAGCAGGTTCTCTGATTCAACAGTATCACCTGCAGCAGCCTTTCGTCTTGCTCCTCTGAGGCCTCTTTTTATCACTGGGGTATTTTAACTTGCTACAAAGAACAGTAATTTCCTACTTTCCACATAAGTATGTAGATTCAGGGCCAAAGTCATATTACGCTCTTGTGTTATTACCAAATTCCTCACGAAGGTATTTTACTATTTTTACTTGCTCTTCTAAATCAATCATTTCTTTAGGTTAGACCTTCCTCCTTGAAGAGGAGGAAAAACCCAGAGGATCTTTCCATTAAATAGACAACATCTCCTCAAGTATAACCAGGTCTGATGTGGGGCTGGAACTTCCCCTGGCCAGAAGCGCTGGCTCTCTGGTGACCTCTCTCCCTCCCTCTCCTTTCCCCTACACAAGTAGCAAGTCACTTTTCAGAAAGAAAAGTGGCAGCAAAAGCACCTATGTCAGATGTGCACTTTACCTGCTACACTAGATGAAGGGAAGGATTCAGAGCCAGCTGATCAGCTCACTCCCATCACTCAGAGGAATAGTGTTGGAATTTAGTTTCCTCTTTGTTCAAGCTGCACATAAAAGGCCAGAGTGAATGTCTTCCAAATAATTTCTGAGGTTGCCAGCCTCTTGCGTGAGGAGCACTACGCCAACAGTTGGTCATCAGAGTCAAACTGTCTTTGAACAGGAATCAAATGCAACTCTGACTTCAAGACAGTGTGGTGGGGTTTTAATACTTTGCAGCTTCGTGGTGCCTGGCCCCTAAGAGCAAAATGTAGGGAGGGAGTCTCAGACTGCTGCTCCGAAGAGAACAGGAGACCAGTAAGGAGTGTACTGCTGCAGTGGAGGGCTGTTATCAGAAGTACATGCTACTGTTTTTAGAAAAGAAAAAAGAGCCAGAACTCTGGGTATATTCAAGCTTACATGCCACCCAACAACCAAAACACACCACCACACTTCACCCATGGCAACATTCCCACCACAGAACAAGATGACACCAAGTCACAGTGAGGAAAGAGGCTGGGCAGACACAAATTCAAAACCATACAAGGTGAAGGCAGCTGCTCAGACAGCTTCAAACAGATGAACAGAAGAAATAAAAAGTAGCTACACTGGGGAGAGAAACAAAAATAGAAAGGCACCAGAGAAGAAATTGGCAAACGGGTAGCAGGAAACCTACTACAAAATTAAAGGGGAGGGAAAGAAATAATTTCAACACTACCCTGGTTTGACTGTGTGATTTTGTGAGTTTTCAACTTTTTGTTAACCTCCCCAGTTCCCCCTCCCCACCTCTCCCCAGTGCAGATGATTTTGGACAGTCACGGACTTCCCCAAGCTCTTTGTTCCTGAGGAGAAAGACACAGAGAAGGTTGGGGGATTATGGGAGGTAGAGAGGATGGCAAAGAAGAAAAGAAAAAAAAGTTGCCACAGATGTTTTCATAAACTACAACCAGAAGGGTCGTGGGTTTGAAAAAACAAAGACAAGGAGGGGGAGGGGTGAGTGATCATGGTGGGGAAGAGGGAAAGGAAGCAGAAGGGAAGGGTCATCGGGCCACCTCTAGACTACAGTACTACTACTGTAGGGTGCTGGACTCACTCTGAAGGACGCTTATGGTGGCCTGGGCTCGAATCCATGTTATGGAGGGGTTTTGCCTCAAGTCATTCCTCTTGGGGTCGTTGCTGGCCCTGCACTCGTAAGTCCCAGAGTCCTCCAAGGTGAGCCGGGTTATTCTCAGCACACTCACGCCGTTTGACCCGTAGGCGGTGTTTACGGTCACACGGCGCTTCCGAGCACCGTCCCACAGCTGTCTGAAAGACTCTGCCCGGTTGACTTCCGCGTACCACCACTGGATCTCTGGCGTGGGGCTCCCGACCACGTCACAGTACAGCTCAAAGGCGTCCCCCGTGAGCTTAGTTTCTGACATGGGCGACTTGACAAACCCAGCTAGAGGGAGGGGGAGCAGGAATGCAGTGACAGGCCAATCAGAAAAAAAAAGAATCAACAGGTGTTAATAATAATTTTAAAGAAAAAGAAAAGAAAAAAGCAAATGAGTTGCAAAGAACAAAAAAAAGGATTTATTTTTAAACTATAAAGAGACAGTAATAGCAATTCATACAAGCTTTTAGAGAAAGAACCACCCTGAGAAGCTTATGAAGCAAAGGCAGGCTAATTACAAGCTGGGGCAGCCCAGGTGCTGGCCAGGCAGAAGCAAGCCCACTGGAAAGCATTGTAGCAACGGGCCCAGCTGGTAGGAAGGAGAAAGCCTCAAGGCTTGGAGAAGTCTCTTTCCTTAGAGCACAAACCATTCATTACCTTTTCAAACTCAGACAAGTGATGAAAGATAACTGGAAGTGGCAGTAGGTCTATATGCCTCTCTTTAGGATGGGTGAACACTTGGATAAAGATGCAGTGTCTTTTGTGAGCTTCAACAAAGAGTGTTAACGGAACTACTGGCTCCTTCTCTTGGGAGTCAAGAGTCCAAATTTCAAGTGAAAAGGAGACAAACTTTTCTCTCATGCAGGATTCTGTCCTGAGTTCAGATTAGACTTTTCTCTGGGCCTATGGCAAAAAACAGCTCAGTTGTCTGTGATGAGGCAGCCCCTACCTGGAGGCAGACCCTCAGGAAAGAAGGACAGGATAGTCTGTGCTTCAAACCAGAGTCAGAATTATTACGCAGGCCAGCTCAGGAGAAACCGACAGTAAGAGCAACATAGTGCATGCTCTCCATAATCCCCAGAATCCATATCACTAGAAAATCTCCTGAAAAGCCACCCTTAGAAACAATCATGATACTTGATAGCCTCTCTCCACACAGTTTTGTTGCCTGGCCTCTCGGAGCCAGCTCAGAAAGAATGATAGATGTATTCTGATGAATTAAATTAAACTCTATGGTGAAGGCCAGGCTTCAACCAACACTGCTAGGTACTGCCCAGGACCTGAAGTTGATGCCTACTTCCACTTGCCCATAATTTGCTTGAGGTTACAGTTTCGTAAGAAAAAGTGGCAATGACAGAAAGAGTAAGAAAAATTAAGGCTTATTTGAAAAATTTGCCGTTGGGTCCCTAGAAAACTAAATTACAGTCCAAGCATACTTTCTTTCTCACCTATTCATTCCACCTAGCATTCATTCAGCCTTTCTACCAATTCAGGCAGTGTGTTAAGGTATGGGAAAGAAGCTAAGGGGATATTCTGAGCAGCTGGCCAACTTCCCCTTGGATGCTTGCCCAAGGGCTAAGCCAACCCCTTTGCAGCAAGCAGAGTAGGGCCAGGATTTGCCAAGATCAGACTGAGAGCATTTCAGGGAAGGGATATAAATTAAATAGAATAATTTTCCTATAGTCCAAAAGTCAAGGAATATAACAGAGGTGGCTAAAATTGAGCCTGTACAATGGAGAACTCCGTTTATATCCATAGCAATATTTGCCTTTGGAAATAAACCCCACCCCACAAATCTAAGAATGGTAAGAGAGGTAACTATACTTACTCATGTGGATGTCAAGAACTCCAAATTCACACTAGGCTTTAAACACTCAGAATCTGGGGAGGGCAGGGACGCAGTTATTAAAAAGCTTAGACTAAATGTTCTACCTGGAAAATGCCATTGTGAACTACCTCTTCAGATCCAGTGTGAGATCCCTGTAAGAACTATCTACCTGAAGCCCCAAGAAGCCAAAAAGATGTCATTCTCAGATGCAGAAGAAGTTTTTGAATTACAGATTTCAAACACCAAGCCCCTGCAATGAAGAACTGTGCTTACTTCTAGGTAAAGTAGTATCCACAGAGCCATGTCTCAGTCAGTCTTGCAAACTGCCATCTTCCCACCTGACAAAGTCAATGCCAACTAATACAAAGGGAGAGGTAAAGGAAGCTGTTTTTATTCATTTTCCTACTGCTTCAGTCACCAGGGAAAACTGGAAATCGGCAAACCCCTAGACAGCAGTAGAGGGTATTACTACTTAAATCATATTCTTGACCAGTAAGTAGAAATCACAAATGGCCTCAGTCTCACATCCTCTGTTAACTTAGGGCGTTTATGTCCTCTCAGCTGCTGTGATTATGCACTTGATTATGCCCTAGAAATCTATAAGTGGATTTGCTCTGCATCTTCTGCCCTGTGAACTGCTTAGATTTAAGCCTGTTTATCAATCTTTTGACCACACTAACATACATGGGGTACCTGCAAGTATGTTCAGAACCACCAAGAGCCCATCCAATTCCAACACCACACCATTCAAAGGTAGCTGAGAAACAGCCTCAACACAATTCCCAATGTGAAGAAATGAACTAGTTACTCAACCTGACACTACCACCCCTGGGCAAGAAAACTTACTTCTAAGGACAGAGGAAAGACTGCTGATCTAATTTAGTTTAATGTTCTACCTGTGCAGAGAATAATGGAAAAGTAAAAATGTTCTCTAAATTAGTAAGTTATATTATGTATATTTAAACAAGCTGATTTTAAAACAAGATAAAAATCCCATAAAACACTGACAAAGGACATCTTTCTGTGCTCTCTCCCAAGGCCATTATTATTATTATTAGACATGTCTATCAAGAGGTAACATTTTCTATGTATGCATTATGTGCTAGGCAATGTGCTAAGCATTTTATATTAATTATTTCACTTAATCCTCACAACAGTTTTAAAGGTGAAGTAACTAAGGCCCAAAAAAGTTAACTACTTTGCCCATGTTCACAAGCTATGAACTAAAAGAATATGCCTAGAATCCAGATGTGTTGAAAGTCAAGCGTGTTTGGTATTCCCACAGCACTCCTCCTTTCCCAAAAAAAATTTACAGTGTTCTGTCTCAATGCTAAATCTACAGTGTAATGTGAGTGCATTGCATGGGTTTGAAACCAAAGGATGAATAAAGCATTCAGAGACTTAATATTTGAAAAAGGGAAATTCTGTATTTCACATTTTATTACAGGTATTAATATTTATAAACTTGATGAACTATACTATTCTGCTATATGTGTTCAAGTACATGTTGAATAATAATGATTGAGGAGTTTTTTTTTTTTTAATAGTCACCTAAAGCAGCTGTAGAAATGTTAAACTAAAATTCTGCATCTTGAAACACCTTCATAAATTTGTCATTTGCAAACTTTCTTAACATTATTTTAAAATAGGTACTTTTAGGCTCTGAATATCATGTAGACCAGAGCAAAAACTTAAAAGTTGTTTACATTACTATTCATTATCAAACTTCATTGGAATGCTTTAATTTATGTTTGAATAATCCATGTTCAATCTCAGCTTTATTTTCAGATGCTTAACTTTCTGGGAAATGAAGTCTAACTTCCAGGTTGAACTTTCTCATGCTCAATCTCAGGCTAAATGTAAAGGATAATTGTAAAGTTTGAATAAAATCTTTATACTTATTTTGAGTTTAAAAAAAAAAAAAAGGAAGGAAAGCCAAAGCATTGTTTTTCAACACTTTTCACAACTGCAGACAATGGGTCTTACTAAGCCGGAAAAAGTTTTTGTAGCTATTTAAAAGTTTAAATTATGCTTTGTCACCACTTAATTAAATTAATGAATTAATAATTCCTGGCTACAAAAAGCCAGGAGCCCTCCACTGGGATGTTCAGCACACTACAATCACTAACTCCTTAAAGTTATAATCTTATTAAAGAACAGACACAGAGGAACAAAGGACAGAAGAGTTCACAAAATGACTTGCCTGAGAGAGGAGGGGGAAAGTGAGGGGAAAAGAGAATGCCCCCTTGTTCTGATGATTCAAATGCCCTGCTCTTGAGAAGGCTGGCTTCAAAGGAGAAAGGAGTTTAAAAGACATTAGATGCATTTCTCCAGTGTTCTGGTCAGATACCAAGTTAATAAAGGGTAGCACCTTATATTTTCGTAAAACTTCACAGTTTACAAAGTGCTTCCATATACATATCTCATTTCATTCACATAATTTCACAAAGGTTAGAGGGCAGGTGCAGAAGTAGGTTCATGACTTGCCCAAGATCACTGACATGGCTAATCCTCGGTGGAGGTGGGACTAGAAACCAGGTCTGTCTTCCAATTCTTAGTCTAGGGCTCTTTCCAATAAGCTATACTGCCTCTGAACAAACCAACTAGGAGATTCCTTGATAGCTGAATGCTCATCAAAAATCATAAAAACTTCTATTTCCCCTTCTAGCCCTGGGGAAGGATAAAACCTCTCTCTACACACGGCACTGTGAAATCACAGTCAGCAAAGGAAAGTAATTAGCAACAATCTACCTCATTATCCACCCAAAATTAGCTCCAATTCAGAGAAGAGACAACCAGCTCTCAAGCAGCAGCAGGAGGCAGGCAGCTCAGAGCCTGACTCACTGCCCTGCCTTTCATCACCAAGGGCTTTCAAACAAATATGTGCCCTCAATATGCAAACACACCACTGCCTAAAGTTAGGAGACCAGCAGAGGCATCTGTTTGATCTCCTGGTCAAGACTCATCGATATTTCAGAAAAAGCCTAAATTTCAGAAAAGCAATCTCCCTCCCTTCCACCCCGCCATAATCTCCACCCACTGTCATCAGTGTCTGGGCTCAGACCTCAAACAGTTTTGTGAAAGCACTAATATCAGTGCATTCGGTTCAACATGATAAAGAGAGGAGATGAACATGGTAACTGGCTTTGGGAGAGGGAAGGAGAAAAACTAGGGGTGAGGGGAGAGGGGTGGCAGGCAGAGTACAAAAAATGGAGGCAGCAAAACTGGAAAAAGAGTAATTTAAAATTGCATAACTCAGGGTGGGGGATGGGAAGCAAAGATGACAGCTGGGGCTAGCAGCCAGAGAAAAAGAGGAGCTGAGGCACTCCTCTGGCAAGAAAAACTGGATGTGTAGATATGTAGCAGAGGGTGAGAAGAAAAAGGGAACACAGAAGAGCAAGCTGAGTCCAAATCCCTTTTGCTGCTTTTACATATGCCCTAACAGAGCAAAAAATAAGCTTAGCTTAGACCCACAGAGGAGGGACCATCAGGGATTTTTAAAGCTGAAGTACTTTTTTGCCTCCAAGACAATCACTAAACAGGTAATAAGACTAACTTCTCTCTCTTCTCCCTCACTTGACTACTGCCTCCCCTGCTTTTATCTCTTTTTAAAAAAAAAATTAAACAGCCATTTCCTTCAAGCCCCTTTTTACCACTGTTCCCCACCGGCGGCTCATGCTGTTCTCTCCTTCGAGACTCACCATAAAGAAAAAATGACAGTCAAGGACACAAGAGCCTCTCTCTCTCTTTTACACACCCACACCCACACAAATTCAAATCATCTACCTCAAAAAGAAGAAAGACTGAGCAAGACCCACCAACATCTAACTTGTGGTTACAGGGACTAGGAGTATTTTAAATCTGTCTAAATGACCCTTAACTGCAGTAAGATGTAAACACACATAGGATACTGTACAGTCCGTCCGTCCTGTCAATTTAAGAAACAGCTTGTTTGTCGCTATTCCGTAACACCAAAGGCAGGCAGCAGATCCTAAGTCTGTATGCACCCATTCCACGTGTTCTGGCCAAGAGTAAGAGAAGCTGGAGGCCCTGGGAGTGGATGAAAATGAGGTAACCTCATTCTCTCAGCAAGAAAGAGGTAGAGGTATATGGGTCTGATCTCAGGGATCAGTCTGATCTCTAGGTAGAGGTGGCAGCAATTACAAAGCATTCAAATTCAAATCCTCTCCTTTCTCAGCTACAGAAATGACAGAAATAACAATGGCTTAGAAATTAAGAACATCTCCATCCCAGCTTCTAACTCATAGCCCACTATTTATTCTGAAATTATACCATCCAAAATGGCTAAAGGAGTCTGCTTGCCCTATTTTAACTAGCCTTCAGCTTTGGAGCAATAGAGAAATCTAGTTCATGCCAAGGGAAACTATACAGTTTAGTGTTTAAAAGCAGCAAATTCTAAAACCAGACTGCCTGGGTTCATATACAGGCTCTGTCACTAAGCTCTGTCACCTTAAGCAAGTGACCTAACCTCTCTGAGCTTCATCCCCCTAATCTGTAAAATAGGGCAAATAATAGTAGTTACCTCATACTGTTATTGTGAGGATTACATGAGATAACATAGCTCTTAAAACAGTAGCTGGCATATAGTAAACATTCAATAATGTTAGCTATTATTATATATCTCCATAGAAACAAATGCTAAACAGGCCACATGCAGCAGCCTTCGGCACTGTGCCCATAACCGGCATCCAAAATGAGTTCAAACTTGGAACTCTCCTCAAGAAACGATAAAAAAATTTGCCTTAACCTTTCAAATAAAATTAATAACAATAGAAATGTTAACTACAGAAGGCAATGAAAAAGAAGGGAACTCTTCATTCCTTCCTATGCTTACAGCAAACTAGAATGGGGGGAGTAATAATACCCTACACATATATGTAGACTCAAGGACTTAGCTAACATTATAAGAATCAGCAGCAGCAGCTATCAAATCTGAGATTTATGAACAATGTAGAAAGACCAAGAATAATGAAAAGGAGGTGTACAAGATTTTTCTTAAAAATAACAACAAAACAAAGTAAAGAATAAACCAACCAATTACAACTCAGGCTACTTAATGATGATACAAGGAAAGATATTGGATGCTGGGTAGGCCAACTTGTGAATACACAAATGTAAGATAAGATGACAGTTACATGATTTTAGATTGTTACATGATGTCAGCTTAGTTTATAAGTCTAAGAAATAGTGTCAGCTTTTGAGTCGGTACCTCCACCACTTAAATGCTCTTGACTCTGAGCAGTTTCTTCAAATATAAAATGGAAATGATGCCACCTAGTTTGCAGAGTAGTTGTGAAAGTCATGTAACATCTGCGGTTCTGCAAACAGTAAAACTCAAAGCAAATGTTAAATTACTTTAGGACAAAGGATCAGCATCTGACATGAGTAATGCATTCTTTAACAAGGATTTTTATTCAGTTCTGTGGCATTCCCACTGACGAGCTACAGCAAGAATGATCTACCTAGATGTGTGGGTCTTAAAAAGCAAGTGACAAAAAAAAAAAAGTTAAAAAATCCCACCCCAGGAAAATAACACGCAAACAAAATTTTGCATATGACTTCAGGGGTGTTCCATACTGGTGAGTCTAGATTGTACTGTTGCTGGATGAGTGGTAGACAGATAAGTGTCTTTCTATTAAGCCAAGAGCTCACCTTATAGGGAAATGAGTCATGGTTTAGAACATCTGGGTGGGAGTCTTCAACCACTTCTTCAAACTCAGTCTCCTCATCTGAAAAATGGGGATAATAATTCCTACCTTCTTCACAAGGTCATGGCAAGGTTCACATGAACATGTATAGAAAAATATTTTGTAAACCTGTAGAGCCATAAATGTAATAAAACAAGATGGCAGTTTTATGTAAGCATTCTTTTCTGTAACTTAAAGAAAGATCTAAACCAGTCCTATGTGTTCTGTTAAGGTACCTTAAAAGCAATAGAGGAGAAAGTGGGGGGCAAGGCTCAGAGACTTACCCATGGGGGGTTGGGGGGGGTGGTTAGTCTGTTGGGCTTTTTCTGAATTTTTTAATTTTCCCAAAAAAAAAAAAAAAAAAAGTTGAAAACCACTGACCCAAAAAAATCAACATGTTTCAAATACAAAGTGACATTAAATAAGGTAAGGTTGCCAGCAGTTAATTAAAATGACTTAGAATAAATTCTGGTTTTTAAAAGAAATGACCTTATAAAAATAGAACTTGACACCAGGTCTAAAAAAACAAAAAGGATTAGAATGTTTTAATAACAAAGAGAAGAATCAGCTCAAAACTGACCCCCTCTCCCACATCTTCCATGTCTAACATGTCCCAGGGTCTCATGAACACTTGGCTATGATCCTAAATAACATCACATGGGCTCTAAAGATTGAACGCTCTGCTTATATGTTATTTATCAGAAAATCCTAGCCACTTAGTCTAGGCTTTTATCATCCTCAGCTTCAGTGTCAAAGATACTCCCTGAATCTAACATTTTTTCCAGACCCCAGGGAGCAAAGAGGCATTTTAATTTTTTCTTGAGCAAATACAGTAAGAACCAAGAAAGTGCAGCTAATTACAATAATAGATCAGGTCCCATTTTGATTTTGATATCAAAATGACCATGACCTTTTAAAAACTAAAGATGTGTCCAAGGGAAAAAATTCAGCAGCTATAAACTGCTGTCAAGCCAGTCTTTTTATAAAACTCTACTAAAATCACTTCCTAACTCCACAAACAGTACTCAAACTGCTGGTATATAAAAGGAAAACGCTACTTTTGCTAGCCATTATAATCCACGGATGAATCAGAGGAAACATATAGACACAAACCAGCTGTATCTCAAAGAGAGTTAATGAAAGGTTTGGTTTAAGCAGTAAAACCCTTACATATTTAAGTAAATGCTCATAAAAGTTCTCTTACCCCAAAAGCAGTCAAAAGTATCCATGGACCAACCTAGAACTATTCCTAAAATGGAGCTCTGAAGCCAGGAACTGTTTTTTTCTTTTTTGGAAAAAAGTTACAGAGCTCTTTTAAGACTGTGCCTCCACTGGCCCTCCAGTTAAGATTTATTAAAGGCAAAATAAAAACAATATGCTGGGAAACTTGAATACTCCATTCTCAAAGACTTGGATAATTAGTAAAAAAAGCTAACCCCCCCTGATTTCTTTTGTGAAATGCAGTTATCTTTAACATAGAGTAACTTCTGATAACAAAATCACTTTGTCTCTAACAAACATGCAAACAATCAGGAATTAAACGTTAAACATAATTTATCTCATTCTTCCAAAGGATAATATAATTCATCTCCATAAGGCTAATAAGTGGTAGTGTTGAGATCTGAACCAGGCAGTCTGCGTCAGAGTCTGTGCTCTTAACCACTTAAGCCACAGTGCCTCATTTATATGAGAAAATTATTTTCAGGCTATGGCTTTGTTCAAAAGTATTAAAGCTGTAGCTACTTCCTTAATATGGTTATAATAAATGGTTTGACAAATAATGCTATGCCACAAGGTGTTTTTTCGGTCCTTTGTTAAAGTAGCTCATTTCCTTTAAAAAAAAAAAAAGTGTGTATGTGTGTGTACATATATATATATATATCATTCTTCTATTATGATACACCCCATTACAGTGACAGTGAAGACAAGAAGTCCAAGCTGATAGTCAACACATAATCTAAAGACTTTTTAACTAAAGGAGGTAAAAAGTCCTCCCCAACCCCCCACTCTTTCAACCACCATTTCCAGAAACCACAAAGTCCTTGGCACATGGGGAAATTCAATCTCTGAATCAGATCCCCAGGATGTTAGGTAACATAGTCCCATATATCCAGTTGATGGATTATTTCTAAAACATAAATTGCTTATAGTGAAAACTACACTGGGAATTTTGTGATTATAAATCAAAGGCAAAACTTTTCTTAGCAAAATCCTAGAGCAGTAATTCTCAGACTTCCATGCATCAGAATTACTTGGAGGCCTTTCAAAACAGATGACTAGGCTTCACTCTCAGAGTTTCTGATTCAGGAGGTCTGGGGTGGGGCCTGAGAATTCGCATCTCTAACAAGTTCTCAGGTAATGCTGGTCCATGGGACACAATTTGACAGTGACTGTCTTGGAGACACACGTGTCTGAAACCATATAAAGACACTCCCTGCAACTGAGTGTATGATCCAAGACCAAAAGAGGCAATGCGGCAAAAAATGACTGCTAAAAAAGTCACTCACTGTATGTCTTCATAACACTAACCTTTATCTTCTATTCAGCTTACCAATCTATAATTGAGACCACACCTTCAATTCAATTTATAATTTATTGAGGGCCTATTTGCCAACAACTGTGCACAGAGACAATTAAGATTATCTCTGTTCCTAAATAGATCACAATCTTTCAAGACAAGGGAAAGGCTAATAATCAAAATGCAATTTATAACAACCACTTCTATAACAGATGCACAGACACAATGGGAACATATATGAGGAATAATTAATGTTGTTGGGAGAAAGGCCTGATGTATACCTGGAAAGCTTATGCATGAGAGAGGACCTAAGCCTCAGCAGGAGGTTGGAGGGAGGAGATGTTTTTGTTCTAGGCAAGAGGAACAGTATGAGCACAGTGCTGGAAAAATGGTCGGAATTAAGAGCAGTTGGAGATAAAGCTGGAAAAGTTCAACATTTTTGGAGTGTAATTATATGCCAAGCAACTACATGCTCATGCTACTCAGAAAAATAAGACATCTTCTATCCTCAAGACCTCACAATCTAGGGAATGACACACATCATGCTGATTAAAAAAGCATGGATTCTAAGCTAAGCAGTTTGGGATTCTTTCAAAGGATTAGGGGTGGGACTGATCTGACTGGTGGCAATACGAAGGATGGATCAGAAAGAAGGAAAGAAATCCGAAAAAAACCACTTCAGAAGCTCCTTCAATAATCCAAGTGAAAAATGAGAGTCTGAACGAATTAGGAATGGCTGTGAGAATGGTGAAAAGGTGATGGATATAAGAAATGATATAAGAATCAAGTAAACTTGTTGACCATGTGAGTGGACAGTGACACTACAAATGGAATAAGGGAAGACAGCCTGAAAGTTGGCTTGGAGGCACATACAAAATTGGCTATCCAGGTGAGATGACTGGTAGGTAGTTAAAAAACAGGGATCTGGTATTCAGGAGTGAAGTGGAGGCTAGAAATATGCACTTAGGAATCAATAGCTCAGGCAGAAGGTGAAGCCAAGAAAAGAGAGGAGATCACTCATATAGGATAAGAAAGGGACTGAGAATGGAACTTTCCAAATGATTCATCACTGAATGCAGTATACTTTTACTAAGATAAAATACACCAAATTAGGAATTAATCTCCTTCCTATATCTGGACATTTTTAATAATGCAATTATGATTTTTTTAATAATGTAATGTTAATTATTCTGCTTTAGAAGATTTAGAAGAGGGAGTCTTCTCAAGATGACAACAACTAAGACAGACTGCAGGATATCCACACCAGCAGCTTCCGGAGGAGCATCTGACGTCACCCGAGCAAAGTGCGTAACTGCCATTAGCCTTCGTAGAGATCCTTAACCTCTCAGAAGCTAACACCACCCATTTGTTCCAAAGATTATCTTTGGAAATGCAATTGGGAAAATGCTACACTAACACTGATCACCAAACAAATTTTCTTCACTTTTAAAAAGGAAAATTATACAATTTCAGTTTAAAAGCCAAGGCAACCCTTGAGAGACTGGGGAAAATGCAGAAATATTAAATTTACCCACCTGGGGAACTCCTTATAGTCTCACAAGCATTGAGGACTACCAATTTAGAAGGCTGAGCCCTCTATCTTGGGGCTTGCCCTTATGAAGCCTGTTACTTCAAAGGAGAGGCTAAGCCTACTTACAATTGTGCCTAAGAGTCACACCCAGAGAACCTCTTTTTTTGCTCAGATGTAGTCTCTCTCTAAGCCCAATTGGCAGGTGAACTCACTGCCCTCCCCCCCATGTGGCACATGACTCCCAAGGTGTATATCTCCCTGGCAACGTGGGACATGACTCCAGGGGATGAGCCTGGCCCTGGCATTGTGGGATTGAGAAAGCCTTCTTGACAAAAAGGGGGAAGAGAAATGAAAAAAAGTAGTTTCAGTGGCTGTGAGATTTCAAAGAGGTCATTATGGAGGGTATTCTTATGCATTACAGAGAGATCCCTTTTTAGTTTTTAGTGTATTAGAATAGGTAGAAGGAAATACCTGAAACTGTTGAACTGCGATCCAGCAGCCTTGATTCTTGAAAATGACTGTGTAACTATATAGCTTATATGGTGTGACCATGTGATTGTGAAAACCCTGTGGCTCACACTCCTTTTATCCAGTGTATAGACAGATGACTAGAAAAAATGGAAAAATGGGGACAAAAAAGCAAATGAATAAAAGGGTGGGTGTGGGGATGGGATGTTTTAAGTGTTCTTTTTTACTTTTATTACTTTTTTTGGAGTAATGAAAATGTTCCAAATTTGATTGTGATGATGAATGCACAATTATATGATATACACTTTGGATGACTGTATGGTTAAGTGGCTATATCTCAATAAAACTGCAGGGAAAAAAAAGCCAAGGCCAGAGGCAATCCCTTCCACACCTCTCGTCGTGACTCCTCCTGGAGGCCGCTGTCAGGGGGAAGGCCGTGTCTCGTGTCTCAGGAAGCACACCCTGGGAAAGAGTAGGTCGCGAGGCTCTGTGACAGAGGAACGTGATGAGCTGCCCTTCGTTGTCAGCCAGGGAGGAGGACACCACAACTCTCCCCACCAGCTATCCATGATCATCCCATGGTGGCGATGTCCACCGCCAGCGTCCGAGGCCTGCTGGCCACCTACCACAGGGTCCTCGTTAAAGTGGAGCTGATGCTGCCTTTGAAATTGAGGCCTCTGTACAACTACCCAGCAGGTCCCAAAACAGTTTTTTGGGGGGCTGCAATCATGAAGTGGGGATTGGTGTGTGCTGGATTTGCCGACATGGCCAGACCTGCAAAAAACTCAGCACAGCTCAGTCTACTGTTTTGATGGCTACAGGGTTTATTTGTTCAAGATAATCACTTGTTATTATTCTGAAAAGCTGGAATCTGTCTGCTGTTAATTTTTTTACTGGAGGCAGCAGGAGCCTCTCAGCCCTTTCTTCTTTGGAGATATAACCAAGAACTAAAAGCTAAAGCAAACAAATGAAAGAGTTCCTGGTCACCTGAACAATCTACATCTGAACATAACCACTGGGACCTAGTTTGACTTTTTTATTTGGTTAACTTTTAGAAGGCAAAAAAATTCTAACTGTAACTAGTGGCTAGTGCTTGATTCAATGGAAAAAAAAAGTGAACTTTTAATAGCAGTTTAACATATGATTTAAGGAACTTATCTATGGATATTAGTACTACTCTTTCTTCCATTCACCTGTCAAGAATAAACAGAATCATACTTGCTCATACATACCTCTGGCCTCCTCCTATTCTCCAAGACGTGTATATATATATGAGAACACACATTCAAAAGAGTGGAAAGATAGCTGAAAGGTTAGAGTGTACATATATGAGAGCACACACATTCAAAAGAGTGGAAAGATAGTTGAAAGACTGAATAATCTGTTGTACAGGAAAGGATGATCGAGTAGCTATAAGAGAAAAGAAACAGAGCTCAGGAGAGTAAGAAATGGGTAGTGGAGTGATGAGCAAAATTACTTCAAGTTCTTTTAAGACATTTTAAATTCAAACGAAGCATTTGGAAGATTATTTTTATTTTTATTTTGCATATTGTACAAAATTCTTTTACAGCCAGAGTGACAAAATATTTCTAAAATTTTGAACTATACTCAGCAACTGACAATGCAGTGGAGCGGCGGGCTCTAGAGTGAGAGAGACCTAAATTTGAATCTGCATCTTGTAAATTTATGACTTTGAGCAAGTTAAGAAAGTGCCAAGCAGAGTGCCTGGGACATTGGCTTTCGATAGATGTCATTGACCATCTTCCCCGTAGTGAGGAAAGAGTGGACATAGATTACTCCACACTGGAAATAATCACCAATCTCTCTGATTTGGGCTCCAATTCAGTGTACCAAGCTAAAAGTGCTAGTAAAGCCAGTCATGGTCAAAACAATATTCAGAGGAATCAGCAAAGCAGGTTATTTCCAAACTGGAAAAGCAAATGACAAAAGAACTTTTTGAAAGATATACTGTAGCTGAAGAAAATTTGGCAATTAACAGTTGAAAATCTTGCATTTTATCCTTGATCTCTTCACCACAGTCCATCTTGAAGGAGGAGAGATATGAGAATTTGACAAAGACAAAGTGAGGGGGTCCTGAAGAGTCAAATTATAATTGCTCTCTTTTCCTAAATTAACTATTAAATTAGTTTGTTTGGCATGTGTGTGTGTTTCCTGGATTAAGCCTTTAAGAAAAACATGTTTCAAAGTATGAGACAGATTAAAAAAAAAGTTTACTAAAATATATATGCCAGGAGGCGGGGCAAGATGGCAGCATAGGGAGGTGTGGAATTTAGTTAGTCCTCTGGAACAACTAGCATATAGCCAGGAACAACTAGTAAATAATCTAGAACAACTGTTGGGGGACAACTGTGACCAGACAAACATTGCACAACAGTCTGGAATGGGTGGAACGGCTGAGATCACAGCATAGAACTGTAAGTAAAGCTCCCCCACTGCAGAGCTGGTGCCTCTCCCCAATTGCCATGGCGGGCTGAGTTGGAAAACATCACTGTGGGAAAAAGAAACAGTCTACTAAGAAGGAGGAAGGGAAGGTAGCTCAACCAAGTTCCAATTGCAGTTTTAATTAACAAATCTGGACTACTGAATATAAGCTACGAACACAGATAAACCCAAAACAAGAAGGAAAGGAACCCAGAGGTTTCTCCAAGCAGAGAGCAGGCAGGGCTGATGGAAAAAAAAAAATACATAAATAAATAAAAACACAGGCTTTTGGAATCAAATCAGCTGAGCTCAGAATACTAGAAAAGGGCTGTGTCCCAAGAAAAGGGCACACAAAACCGGGCACCAAATCCAGTTCTTGAATGGTAACTATGGGACTGAGGACTGGCTCTGAAAAAGGGACTTCTTTCTTTTTCTGTTTTTTCCCTCTAATTCTAAGTAGCTCATTAGAGAAAGCCTCAGGCATTTTCAATTGTCAGTGCTGACCCAGGCAAGGGTGGAGTTAACACAGTCGGAGAGTCAAACGAAGAAGTGAAATGTGGGAAATAAATCCCTAAAGGGCTTATCTTCCCTAAGAAAAGGGGGATGTGGGGCCCAGTCCAAGTGGCTGCCCTCCCTTAGAAAACTCAGACCCTAGGGCCTGGGGGGAAAAAAAAACACAGAAAGAGCTTAAGCTTGACTTCTGACACTCTCAGCCCTGGCAGGGACAGGGTCTACTGAGAATTAAAGGCAATGCACCTCATTACACCTGTCGGGAGCTGCAGGCTGAGAAGCACCACCTGCTGGGCAGGATAGGAAAAGCACAGAGTCTAGAGGCCTCACAGGAAAGTCTGACAACTCTCTGGGTCTCAACCTCAGGGAAACCTGACACTGATTACTCCCTCTTCCTGAGACCAGGCCCCTCTGGTCTGGGAAAATCTGATTTTGTTAATTAAGGAAACCAGATGCCTAGACAACAAAAAATTACGAATCACACTACAAAAAAACTAAGATATGGCCCAGTCAAGGAATAAACTTACACTTCAAATGAGATACAGGAGTTGAAACAACTAATTAAAGATCTTCAAACAAATATGCTAAATCAATTCAAAATGAACAAGTTGAGGGAAGTTATGGAAAAAGAGATGAAGGATATAAAGACGACACTGGGCGAACATAAGGAAAAACTTGAAAGTTTGAAAAAATAATTGACAGAATTTATGAGAATGAAAGGCACCAAGAAGATATGAAAAACACGATGGAGACATACAGAAGCAGATTTGAAGAGGCAGAAGAAAGGATTCAGGAACTAGAAGACAGAACATCTGAAATCTACATAAAAGATCATATAGGGAATAGAATGGGAAAAATGTGCAGGGTCACAGAGAACTGAATAATGACACGAAGTGCATGTATATACATGGCATGGATGTCCCAGAAGAGAAGGAAAAAGGGACAGAAAGAATAATGGAGGAAATAATCACTGAAAATTTCCCATCTCGTATGAAAGACATAGAATTGAAGATCCGAGAAGCACAGTGTACCCCAAACAGAATAGATCTGAATACATCTACTCCAAGACACATAGATTATCAACTGTCAAAGACAAAGAATTCTGAAAGCAGCAAGAGAAAAGCAATCCATCACATACAAAGGAAGCTTGATAAGACTATGTGCAGACTTCTCAGTAGAAACCATGGAGACGTGAAGGCAGTAGCATGATATATTTAAGATACTAAAAGAGAAAAACTGCCAAACAAGAATTCTATATCTGGCAAAAGTGTCTAACAAAAATGAGGGGGACGGGCAGGGCAAGATGACAGAGTGGTGAGGTGTGTGTTTTAGTTACTCCTCTGGGGCAGTTGGTAGATAACCAGGAACTGCGTGGACCAGACACCACAGAGGTATTTGAGTTTGGACACACTTTATACAACACTCACGAATGCGTGGAGCAGCTGAGATCAGCGAAATCTGTAAGTTCTCGCAGCCAGGGGGCCCGCGCCCCTCCCTGACAGGCATAATCCTGAGGGTGGAGGGGCCGTCAGTGCTGGGAACCAGGAGGGAAAAACTGCAGTTGCAGCACTAATTAACAAACTCAGACTGCTGAACAAAAACTTCAACCACAGATAAACTGAGACCAGACACTAGAGAATCTGGGAGCAGTCAGCCTGGGAAGAGGAGACAGGACTAGCAAAAACAGCAAAAATAAATAAATAAAAACAGAGACTTTTGGAGTTGGGTTAAACATCATAGGAAGAAAGGCTGGGCTCCAACAGAACAGGTACATATGCAAACCCAGGGGGCGTGGGCCCTTCTCTGAAAAGCTGGTTTTCCTGGCTTCTTGATTATCCTTCATTGCCTTTAACTCCTTGTCCTTCTGCATCTCAATAGCCCACCAGAACTGCAAGGACTATGAATAGTCTATACTTCGTCCTTTTTTTTTTTTAATCTTTTTCCCTTTTTTAAAAAATAACTATTCTAATAATCTAAGAAGCCCATTACAGAAAGCCTCAAAAACTTACAATCTGGGCCCAGGTGAGAGCAGAGCTAAGAATGGCTCACTCTGAGAGACAAAGCAATAAGTCTAGTGGCAGAGAAAATTCGCTAGAGACCATAACTTCCCAAGAAAAGGGGGGGTGTGGCCCAGCTTCAGTGGCGGCCCTCATTTGGGGAATTCAGACTCCAGGAGCTGGAATTCAGAAACCAACTTCAGTCAGCCACGCCCCCAACAGGGTCAGAGTCACCAGGAGAACTAAAGGCTCCACACCTCCTCACACTGGTGGGGGAGCTGCGGGCTGGCAAGCGCCACCTACTGGACAGGAGAGGAAAAGCACAGAGTCTAAAGGCCTCACAGGAGGGTCTCATTCTCAAGGAAACTCCATACCCTTCTCCTGAGACCTGGGCTTTCTGGACTGGGAAAACCTGACTGGGGTTGACCATATCCAAGGAGACCCTCACACAAAAAGGCTACACAGAGGCAGGGCAAGAAACAGAAAAGCAAGAGGTGAAAAACTCTGATCAATTAAATAGAACCTAAGTTAGAGGCCTAGAATAAGATGAACTAAACACCAAAGGTTAGAGAACAAAGCCAACCAACAAGAAAATCCTAGGTAAAAGAGAGAAAATGAGCTCCAGAATAAACTAATCAAGAAAGTCAGATGCCTAGACAGCTCAAAATAACGAGCCATACTAGGAAACATGAAAATATGTATCAGCCAAAGGAACAAACTAATAGTTCAACCAAGATACAGCAGTTGAGGCAACTAATTCTAAATCAATTCAAGAAACTGAAGGAAGAACTAACTAAAGATGTTCAAACAAATCTCCTAAATGAATACAAAAATCAAGTCAATGAACTGAGGGAAGATACGGCAAAAGAGATGAAGGATATGAGGAAGACACTGGATGACCATAAAGAAGAATTCATTGACTTAAAAAAACAAATGGCAGAACTAATGGGAATGAAGGGCCTAATGGAGGAGATGAAAAAAACAATCAAGGGACACAACAGATTTCAACAGACAGAAGAAAGGATCAGTGAATTGGAAGACCAGACATTTGAATTCATACACACAAAAGAACAGATGGTGAAAAGAATGGAAAAATACGAGCAGGGTCTTAGGGAGCTGCATGATAACATGAAACACAGAAATATATGTGTTATGGGTGTCCCAGAGGGAGAAGAGAGGGGAAAGGGGGCAGAAAGAATAATAGAAGAAAATTTCCCAATTCTTATAAAGACAGAAAATTACCTATTCAAGAAGTACAGTACACCCCAAACAGAATAGACCCCAATAGACCTACTCCAAGACACTTACTGATCAGATTGTCCAATGTCAAAAGACAAAGAGAGAATTCTAAAAGCAGCAAGAGAAAAGCAATCCATCACATACAAGGGAAGCTTGATAAGACTACGTACAGATTTCTCCGCAGAAACCATAGAGGCGAGAAGACAGTGGTATGATATATTTAAGATACTGAAAGAGAAGAACTGCCAACCAAGAATTCTATATCTGGTAAAACGGTCTTCAAAAATGAGGGAGAGATTAAAATATTTTCAGACAAACAGATACTGAAAGAGTTTGTGAATAAGAGACTGGAGCTACAAAAAATATTAAAGGGAGTGCTACAGGCTGATAGGAAAAGCCAGGCTTGGAGAAGAGTGTAGAAATGAAGATTATAAGGAAGGATAAAAAGAGAGGAAAAATTAAGACATGACATATAAAATCCAAAAGACAAAATGGTAGAAGTACTGTCCTTACAGTAGTAACACTAAAAGCTAATGGATTAAACTCCCCAATAAAAAGACACAGACTGACAGAATGGATTACAAAACAGGACCCATCTATATGCTGTCTACAAAAATGAGGGAGAGTTTAAAATATTTTAAACAAACAGACTCTGAGAGAGTTTGTGAACAAGAAATCTGCTCTACAAGAAATACTAACGGGAGCACTACAAGCAGATAAGAGTGGTTTGGAGAAGAGAGTAGAAATGAAGACTATCAGTAAGGGTAAAAAGAGAGAGAGAAAAATAAAAATAATATACAACATATAAAATCGAAAAGACAATATGACAGAGCAGACATTACATTGAATGAAATTAGCCAGAAACAAAAGGACAGGTACTCTATGGACCCACTAATATGAACTAACATCAATGAATGAAATTTGAGGGTTAAAGTTGAGAACACAGGTTATCAGGAGATAGAAAGTAGTTACAGAATGGGCATTTTTTTGATGCTGAAGGAGTACATAAGGTTCAACAGGATTTTATAGATCCAGAAATGGATAGCATAACACTGTGTGATGGTAGCACAATATTGTAAGCACTCTGAACGGAGATGATTGTGAGTACGATTGAAAGAGGAAGGCTAGGGGCATGTTTGACACCAGAAGGAAAGACAGAAGATAAAGACTTGGATTGTATACATTAGCAAAACCTAGAGTGGCCAATGATGGTGTGATTAAATGTACAAATACAAGAATGTTTTTAAATGAGGGAGAAAAAATGAATGTCAACATTCCAAGGTGTTGCTGAAAATTGTATGGTATAGGGGGAAAAACACAATCAATGCAAACTAGAGTCTATAGTTAACAGTAACATTGTAAGGTGCTTCCATTAATTCTAACAAACGCAATATACCAAAGCTAAATGTCTATAAGAGGGAGTTATAAGGGAGCGATATGGGTTTCTTGGTGGTCGTGGTGTTGTCTGGCCTTCTCATTGTGTTTCACTCTCTTTTATATTTTTATTCTTCATTTTTTTTCTCCTTTTTCTCTTTCTTTGTGGAAGAAATGGAAGTGTCCTCATAGAGATTGTGGTAGTGAATGCATAATTATGTGCTTATACCAGGAATCATTGATTGTTTACTTAGAATGGAATGCATAGTGAATAAAAGCATTTAAAAAATAAACAGGAATACAAATGCTAGAGAAAATGTGGAGAGAGGGATGTACCTATTCGCTGTTGGTAGGGAAGTAGAATGGGGCAGCCCATCTGGAAGGCAATGCATTGGTTCCACAGGAAGTTAACTATGGGGTTGCCATATGGGCCTGCAACCCCATTATTAGGTATATTCTTGGAAGAAGTGAGAGTAGGGACATGAATGGACATTGCACACTGGTGTTTATGGTGGCAGTATTCATGATTCACAATGAATGGAGGTGACCTAAGGGTACATTGACCAATAAAAGGAATGGTGAACTGTGGTGTATATGTACAATACTGAGCGGTGGCAAAAAGAAATGAAGTTGTCAGGTATGCAATTAGGTGAATGGACCTTGAGGACAGAATGTTGAGTGAAATAAGCCAGAATCAAAAAGACAAACATTATAATGCCTCACTAATATGGACCAACTATAATGTGCAAACTCTGAGAACTGAATCTGAGAGCACAGGTTATCAGGGGAAGGCTTATTGTAAGGGTTCCTAGATTGTAAGCTCTTACAGCAGTAACATCTATTCATGAGTATGGTAATGGTTATTTCTAAATTCTGAAATGATGATGAGCTGTTTGTGTATAACCTGGTCGATCCCTGGAACTTTGGGTATCCGTGTGATACCTGAGACTCAGAGCCAGAATTTGGCAGCTATGAATGTCAGCATTACCCCATAAAGCAAAATGTAAAGGAGCTGAAAAAAAGATCAGACTTTAATTACAGATATGAACAAATGGACTTGGTTAGGACTAAGGTAAACCATACTAAAGAGAAAAGGATGATATTGACCGTGTTTTAAAACTTCGACTTCCATGTGAGACCACAGGAACAGACGTTTACTTGGTGGAAAATCTATATTTTCTGTAGCATGCTACATCATGTAACTTGTGTGGTCAGTTTACTCAAACACCAAAATTACATGGAACCTTGAATAGGGGCTGAGATGGTTGGTTTGTACAGGTAAGCATAAAACCCCGATACATCCCATAGTAATTTGGGCACAGAATAAAATCTATTTGCAAAGCCCCCTTGAGGGACTGGGGAAAAACTGGAAACATTAAACTTCCCCAACCAGGGAATTCCTGATATTCTTGCAAGCATTGGGGACTACTACTAGTAGGCCAAGCCCTCAACCTTGGGGCTTGGTCTTATGAACCTTGTTACAGCAAAGGAGAGGCTAAGCCTACTTAAAATTGTGCCTAAGAGTTGCCCCCAAAGAACTTCTTTCGTTGCCCAGATGTGGCCTCTCTCTCTAAGCCAACACTGCAGGTAAACTCACTGTCCTTCCCAGTACATGGGACATGACTCCTAGGGGTGTAAATCTCCCTGGCAAGGTGGGACATGACTCCTGGGAATGAGCCTGGACCCGGCATCGTGGGATAGAGAAAGCCTTCTTGACCAAAAGGGGGAAGAGAAATAAAACAAAATAAAGTTTCGGTGGCTGAGAGATTTCAAATGGAGTTGAGAAGTCACTCTGGTGGGGACTCTTATGCACTGCACAGATATCCCTTTTTAGGTTTTAGTGTATTAGAATAGCTAGAGGGAAATACCTGAAAGTATCAAACTGCAACCCAGTAGCCTTGATTCTTGAAGACGATTGTATGACTATGTAGCTTCCATGGGGTGACAGTGAGATTGTGAAAACCTTGTGGATCACACTCCGTTCATCCAGTATATGGATGGATGAGTAGAAAAATGGGGACAAAAACTAAATGAAAAATAGGGTGGGATGGATGGAGCGGGGGATGATTCGGGTGTTCTTTTTTACTTTTATTTTTTATTCTTATTTTCATTCTTTCTGGTGCAAGGAAAATGTTCAAAAACTGACTGGCATGATGAATGCACAACTATATGATGGTATTATGAACAGTTGATTGTACACCATGGATGATTGTATGGTATGTGAATATTATCTCAATAAAAATGAATTTTAAAAAATCGGGGAAGAATGGAGTACGAGTTGTTTTGAGTGTTCTTTTTTATTCTCATTTTTATTTTTATTCTTACTTTTATTTCTTGGAGTAATGAAAATGTTCAAAACATTGACTGTGGTGATGCATGCACAACTATATGATGAATGCACTGTGAAAAAGTGACTGTACACATTGTATGTTTCTATGGCATGTGAATGTATCTCAATAAAATTACATATGTATATTATATGCCAGGAAAAAAAAAGCCAAGGCAAAACCAACCGCCACCCTGCACTCTACAGTAAAGAGCACTAAAAAGAAGCAAAGCCAATATGCTACAGATCAAGTCATTCTAAACAAAATACCAACAAAAATAGTAGCTCCTACTTTAGATTGTGATAAAAATTCATGAAGCATTGTAATGTTTATGTTATTTTTCCTATCTTTTGCTCCTCTTCAATATTTCTGTAAAGATTAATCAGATACGACTTTGGAAAATAAAGATGTGACAGTAACACACAGGCAGGGTGTTAATCTAAGAGATTAGATTCTCCTTTTCTCCAGACGTCAACAATGGTATGAAAATGGGAAATTTCCTTCCTCCCTCTGGACTCCAATGGTTTCTCAATTTAAAAACTGAGGATACTCAATTTAGAACTATAGTCTTATTTTGAATGTTTTTTAAATGAACTATAAAATGAGACAACTCCTTCACCTACGGAACACATTGCCAATGTGCTAAAATTGCAAACTTGCCAACTAATTTAAGTTGTAATGGTGGCAAAAATTATTTATATGGTGACATGAAGCACCAGAGTCCAAGGAATATTTTGTATTACACACTGTACATGGAGATGTGTATTTCTCTCAAAATTCCCAATAACTTCTATAACTATAGTTCACTGCAGGAATTTTACTTGTCTCTCCAAAAAGAAGAAAAGTTTAACATTCAAACAGAGGGGGGAAAAGGAAGGAATAAGCAAAACATCTTAAAGGAATAAGCAATTTCACCCCAATAAGTTGGAATTAAATATATTCACCCCACTGTTAAGAATATGAAAAATCCTACTTATGGAACTTAGCATGCCAATCTAGAAACAGACTGTCTAGAACACTTATCTTAAAATTAAAGATACTAACTGTAAAATACTTACAGCCTTGTAATGAGATTTATTTGCCCTCAGGACTGAGTGCCTCTGAGTACAGAAAAATTTAACAATTACATGATACACAAATGCAAGTTACCCTTAAACAACGAGAATTTGGTTCTGCTCAGAAAAACCAGTAATGTCTACCTATCTTGTGTTGCTATGTCAAGCACAGAAAACATAGGGCTTTTTTCTAGCCCATGAAACCTTTAACTTTGAGATCACCCAGACTTCCACTAGGCTACCTTAATGACATCCCAATTCCATTAAACAGAAATCTCCCAGCTTAGGGAAAAGAATGTTACCCAATTTAGAAGGAAATTTCATAAGCCTTCATTACATTAAGTACCCCAGAGGCAGATATTACACATAGGGTATGGTAACCACAGAATTTCTGATCCAAATCAGGACAGCCTTGAGAATGAAAGGGATGCCATTAATAATTCTGAAGGGGGAAAAGGGCACAAACTGAGAATTATAATCACCAACTTATGGAGAACCTAGACATTGTGTTGGGTAAAGTCAAGCAATTAGCAGCAAACAACCCCAAAATAAAACTTCAGGTCAATTAACTTCCAATTCTAAATACAGTATAATTGTGATTTGCAAACTTTTTCCAAGGAATTCAAGCCATAATTTTCTGAAAACCCTGCTGACTGATTAGATACTTGTATCTCAGGTTCAAATGTATTTAGCCTTCCAAAGCACTCCCCAATTCCTAGTTTTATTTTATTTTTTCTTTATCAAAACTGAGAAATCCACAACCCATACTCCTCTACATTCAATATTATTTGCTACCTATACTACCACCCTTAGCTTACATAAATCACTCATTAACTGGAACCTCTTGTGTTACTGTAGAGCACGTAAGGTCAAGGCACTATTGCCCAAAAGGAAGAAGATGTCTCTCCTCTTGATTTCAAATGATAGTATACAAAAACCTAACATTTGCAAAATATATTTCTCTACTTAATAATCTCCAATTATTGTTATACCTAGTAAAATTATAAGCCCTGGTGCAAAATAGGCCAACAATGACTCTCTAGAATGTATTACCTTGTACTCTAATGAATGAATGAATACCAAACTGCATGGTATTAAAATGTTAGGCATATCAACTTAACTTGTGACATTTTTAATAAGTATATTATTATATAGAAATCATTCCATTTTATAAATATATATACACATTCAAATCTGAAACCTAAGTTCCCATATATATATATATATACACACACACATATATATACACACATACCATCAGTAGATTGGAATAGAGACTTCTAAGGTTCCTTTCAGAACTAGCATCTGCAAATCTACATATTATAAATTTACTATAAATGATCATTTAATTGAAATGCAGTACTCCATGAATGCATGATGATACATAACGTGAAACTGTATTCATAAGAAAGAATGTGAGGCGGGGCAAGATGGCAGACTGGTGAGCTGTATGTTTTAGTTACTCCTCCAGGAAAGTAGGTAAAAAGCCAGGCACTGCGTGGACTGGACACCACAGAGCAATCTGTCTTTGGGCATACTTCATACAACACTCATGAAAACGTGGAACTGCTGAGATCAGCGAAATCTGTAAGTTTTTGCGGCCAGGGGACCCGCGCCCCTCCCTGCCAGGCTCAGTCCCGGGGGAGGAGGGGCTGTCAGCTCCAGGAAGGAGAAGGGAGAATTGCAGTGGCTGCTCTTACCGGAAACTCATTCTACTGATTCAAACTCCAACCATAGATAGACTGAGGCCAGACACCAGAGACTCTGAGAGCAGCCAGCCCAGCAGAGAGGAGACAGGCATAGAAAAAAAACAACACGAAAAACTCCAAAATAAAAGCAGAGGATTTTTGGAGTTCTGGTGAACACAGAAAGGGGAAGGGCGGAGATCAGGCCTTGAGGCGCATATGCAAATCCCGAAGCAAGGCTGATCTCTCTGCCCTGGGCACTTTTCCTTAATGGCCCTGGTTGCTTTGTCTATTAGCATTTCAATAACCCATTAGATCTCTGAGGAGGGCCTTTTTTTTGTTTTTTTTTTTTTTAAATCCTTTTTGCTTTTTCTAAAACAATTACTCTAAGAAGCTCAATACAGAAAGCTTCAAAGAATTGAAATTTGGGCACGTCAAGTCAAGAGCAGAACTAAGAGAGCTCTGAGACAAAAGGCAATAATCCAGTGGCTGAGAAAATTCACTAAACAACACAACTTCCCAAGAAAAGGGGGGTGTCCGCTCACAGCCACCATCCTGGTGGACAGGAAACACTCCTGCCCATCGCCAGCCCCATAGCCCAGAGCTGCCCCAGACAACCCAGTGTGACGGAAGTGCTTCAAATAACAGGCACACACCACAAAACTGGGCGTGGACATTAGCCTTCCCTGCAACCTCAGCTGAATGTCCCAGAGCTGGGAAGGGGGAGCAGTGTGAATTAACAGAGCCCCATTCAGCCATCATTTGAGCAGACTGGGAGCCTCCCAACACAGCCCAGCAGCCCAGAACTGCCCTGGGGGGACGGCACTCACCTGCGACATAGCACAGTCATCCCTCAACAGAGGACCCGGGGTGCACAGCCTGGAAGAGGGGCCCACTTGCAAGTCTCAGGAGCCATACGCCAATACCAAAGACTTGTGGGTCAGTGGCAGAGACAAACTGTGGCAGGACTGAACTGAAGGATTAGACTATTGCAGTAGCTTTAAAACTCTAGGATCATCAGGGAGATTTGATTGTTAGGGCCACCTCCCCTCCCCGACTGCCCAGAAACACGCCCCACATACAGGGCAGGCAACACCAACTACACACGCAAGCTTGGGACACCAATTGGGCCCCACAAGACTCACTCCCCCACTCACCAAAAAGGCTAAGCAGGGGAGATCTGGCTTGTGGAGAACAGGTGGCTCGTGGACGCCACCTGCTGGTTAGTTAGAGAAAGTGTACTCCACGAAGCTGTAGATCTGATAAATTAGAGATAAGGACTTCAACTGGTCTACAAACCCTAAAAGAACCCTATCAAGGTCAGCAAATGCCACGAGGCCAAAACAACAGAAAATTATAAAGCATATGAAAAAACCAGACGATATGGATAACCCAAGCCCAAGCACCCAAATCAAAAGACCAGAAGAGACACACCTAGAGCAGCTACTCAAAGAACTAAAGATGAACAATGAGACCCTAGTACGGGATATGAAGGAAATCAAGAAGACCCTAGAAGAGCATAAAGAAGACATTGCAAGACTAAATAAAAAAATGGATGATCTTATGGAAATTAAAGAAACTGTTGACCAAATTAAAAAGATTCTGGACACTCATAGTACAAGACTAGAGGAAGTTGAACAACGAATCAGTGACCTGGAAGATGACAGAATGGAAAATGAAAACATAAAAGAAAGAATGGGGAAAAAAATTGAAAAACTCGAAATGGACCTCAGGGATATGATAGATAATATGAAACGTCCGAATATAAGACTCATTGGTGTCCCAGAAGGGGAAGAAAAGGGTAAAGGTCTAGGAAGAGTATTCAAAGAAATTGTTGGGGAAAACTTCCCAAATCTTCTAAACAACATAAATACACAAATCATAAATGCTCAGCGAACTCCAAATAGAATAAATCCAAAAAAACCCACTCCGAGACATATACTGATCACACTGTCAAACATAGAAGAGAAGGAGCAAGTTCTGAAAGCAGCAAGAGAAAAGCAATTCACCACATACAAAGGAAACAGCATAAGACTAAGTAGTGACTACTCAGCAGCCACCATGGAGGCGAGAAGGCAGTGGCACGATATATTTAAAATTCTGAGTGAGAGGAATTTCCAGCCAAGAATACTTTATCCAGCAAAGCTCTCCTTCAAATTTGAGGGAGAGCTTAAATTTTTCACAGACAAAGAAATGCTGAGAGAATTTGCTAACAAGAGACCTGCCCTACTGGAGATACTAAAGGGAGCCCTACAGACAGAGAAACAAAGACAGGACAGAGAGACTTGGAGAAAGGTTCAGTACTAAAGAGATTCGGTATAGGTACAATAAAGGATATTAATAGAGAGAGGGAAAAATATGGCAAACATAATCCAAAGGATAAGATGGCCGATTCAAGAAATGCCTTCACGGTTTTAACGTTGAATGTAAATGGATTAAACTCCCCAATTAAAAGATATAGATTCGCAGAATGGATCAAAAAAAATGAACCATCAATATGTTGCATACAAGAGACTCATCTTAGACACAGGGACACAAAGAAACTGAAAGTGAAAGGATGGAAAAAAATATTTCATGCAAGCTACAGCCAAAAGAAAGCAGGTGTAGCAATATTAATCTCAGATAAAATAGACTTCAAATGCAGGGATGTTTTGAGAGACAAAGAAGGCCACTACATACTAATAAAAGGGGCAATTCAGCAAGAAGAAATAACAATCATAAATGTCTATGCACCCAATCAAGGTGCCACAAAATACATGAGAGAAACATTGGCAAAACTAAAGGAAGCAATTGATGTTTCCACAATAATTGTGGGAGACTTCAACACATCACTCTCTCCTATAGATAGATCAACCAGACAGAAGACCAATAAGGAAATTGAAAACCTAAACAATCTGATAAATGAATTAGATTTAACAGACATCTACAGGACATTACATCCCAAATCAACAGGATACACATACTTTTCTAGTGCTCACGGAACTTTCTCCAGAATAGATCATATGCTGGGACATAAAACAAGCCTCAATAAATTTAAAAAGATTGAAATTATTCAAAGCACATTCTCTGACCACAATGGAATACAATTAGAAGTCAATAACCATCAGAGACTTAGAAAATTCACAAATACCTGGAGGTTAAACAACACACTCCTAAACAATCAGTGGGTTAAAGAAGAAATAGCAAGAGAAATTGCTAAATATATAGAGACGAATGAAAATGAGAACACAACATACCAAAACCTATGGGATGCAGCAAAAGCAGTGCTAAGGGGGAAATTTATAGCACTAAACGCATATATTAAAAAGGAAGAAAGAGCCAAAATCAAAGAACTAATGGATCAACTGAAGAAGCTAGAAAATGAACAGCAAACCAATCCTAAACCAAGTACAAGAAAAGAAATAACAAGGATTAAAGCAGAAATAAATGACATAGAGAACAAAAAAACAATAGAAAGGATAAATATCACCAAAAGTTGGTTCTTTGAGAAGATCAACAAGATTGACAAGCCCCTAGCTAGACTGACAAAATCAAAAAGAGAGAAGACCCATATAAACAAAATAATGAATGAAAAAGGTGACATAACTGCAGATCCTGAAGAAATTAAAAAAATTATAAGAGGATATTATGAACAACTGTATGGCAACAAACTGGACAATGTAGAAGAAATGGACAATTTCCTGGAAACATATGAACAACCTAGACTGACCAGAGAAGAAATAGAAGACCTCAACCAACCCATCACAAGCAAAGAGATCCAATCAGTCATCAAAAATCTTCCCACAAATAAATGCCCAGGGCCAGATGGCTTCACAGGGGAATTCTACCAAACTTTCCAGAAAGAACTGACACCAATCTTACTCAAACTCTTTCAAAACATTGAAAAAAATGGAACACTACCTAATTCATTTTATGAAGCTAACATCAATCTAATACCAAAACCAGGCAAAGATGCTACAAAAAAGGAAAACTACCGGCCAATCTCCCTAATGAATATAGATGCAAAAATCCTCAACAAAATACTTGCAAATCGAATCCAAAGACACATTAAAAAAATCATACACCATGACCAAGTGGGGTTCATTCCAGGCATGCAAGGATGGTTCAACATAAGAAAAACAATCAATGTATTACAACACATTAAAAACTCGAAAGGGAAAAATCAATTGATCATCTCAATAGATGCTGAAAAAGCATTTGACAAAATCCAACATCCGTTTTTGATAAAAACACTTCAAAAGGTAGGAATTGAAGGAAACTTCCTCAACATGATAAAGAGCATATATGAAAAACCCACAGCCAGCATAGTACTCAATGGTGAGAGACTGAAAGCCTTCCCTCTAAGATCAGGAACAAGACAAGGATGCCCGCTGTCACCACTGTTATTCAACATTGTGCTGGAAGTGCTAGCCAGGGCAATCCGGCAAGACAAAGAAATAAAAGGCATCCAAATTGGGAAAGAAGAAGTAAAACTGTCATTGTTTGCAGATGATATGATCTTATATCTAGAAAACCCTGAGAAATCAACGATACACCTGCTAGAGCTAATAAACAAATTTAGCAAAGTAGCGGGATACAAGATTAATGCACATAAGTCAGTAATGTTTCTATATGCTAGAAATGAACAAACTGAAGAGACACTCAAGAAAAAGATACCATTTTCAATAGCAACTAAAAAAATCAAGTACCTAGGAATAAACTTAACCAAAGATGTCAAAGACCTATACAAAGAAAACTACATAACTCTACTAAAAGAAATAGAAGGGGACCTTAAAAGATGGAAAAATATTCCATGTTCATGGATAGGAAGGCTAAATGTCATTAAGATGTCAATTCTACCCAAACTCATCTACAGATTCAATGCAATCCCAATCAAAATTCCAACAACCTACTTTGCAGACTTGGAAAAGCTAGTTATCAAATTTATTTGGAAAGGGAAGATGCCTCGAATTGCTAAAGACACTCTAAAAAAGAAAAACGAAGTGGGAGGACTTACACTCCCTGACTTTGAAGCTTATTATAAAGCCACAGTTGCCAAAACAGCATGGTACTGGCACAAAGATAGACATATAGATCAATGGAATCGAATTGAGAATTCAGAGATAGACCCTCAGATCTATGGCCGACTGATCTTTGATAAGGCCCCCAAAGTCACCGAACTGAGCCATAATGGTCTTTTCAACAAATGGGGCTGGGAGAGTTGGATATCCATATCCAAAAGAATGAAAGAGGACCCCTACCTCACCCCCTACACAAAAATTAACTCAAAATGGACCAAAGATCTCAATATAAAAGAAAGTACCATTAAACTCCTAGAAGATAATGTAGGAAAACATCTTCAAGACCTTGTATTAGGAGGCCACTTCCTAGACTTTACACCCAAAGCACAAGCAACAAAAGAGAAAATAGATAAATGGGAACTCCTCAAGCTTAGAAGTTTCTGCACCTCAAAGGAATTTCTCAAAAAGGTAAAGAGGCAGCCAACTCAATGGGAAAAAATTTTTGGAAACCATGTATCTGACAAAAGACTGATATCTTGCATATACAAAGAAATCCTACAACTCAATGACAATAGTACAGACAGCCCAATTATAAAATGGGCAAAAGATATGAAAAGACAGTTCTCTGAAGAGGAAATACAAATGGCCAAGAAACACATGAAAAAATGTTCAGCTTCACTAGCTATTAGAGAGATGCAAATTAAGACCACAATGAGATACCATCTAACACCGGTTAGAATGGCTGCCATTAAACAAACAGGAAACTACAAATGCTGGAGGGGATGTGGAGAAATTGGAACTCTTATTCATTGTTGGTGGGACTGTATAATGGTTCAGCCACTCTGGAAGTCAGTCTGGCAGTTCCTTAGAAAACTAGAGATAGAGCTACCATTCGATCCAGCGATTGCACTTCTCGGGATATACCCGGAAGATCGGAAAGCAGTGACACGAACAGATATCTGCACGCCAATGTTCATAGCAGCATTATTCACAATTGCCAAGAGATGGAAACAACCCAAATGTCCTTCAACAGATGAGTGGATAAATAAAATGTGGTATATACACACGATGGAATACTACGCGGCAGTAAGAAGGAACGATCTGGTGAAACATATGACAACATGGATGAACCTTGAAGACATAATGCTGAGCGAAATAAGCCAGGCACAAAAAGAGAAATATTATATGCTACCACTAATGTGAACTTTGAAAAATGTAAAACAAATGGTTTATAATGTAGAATGTAGGGGAACTAGCAGTAGAGAGCAATTAAGGAAGGGGGAACAATAATCCAAGAAGAACAGATAAGCTATTTAACGTTCTGGGGATGCCCAGAAATGACTATGGTCTGTTAATTTCTGATGGATGTAGTAGGAACAAGTTCACTGAAATGTTGCTATAGTATGTAACTTTCTTGGGGTAAAGTAGGAACATGTTGGAAGTTAAGCAGTTATCTTAGGTTAGTTGTCTTTTTCTTACTCCCTTGCTATGGTCTCTTTGAAATGTTCTTTTATTGTATGTTTGTTTTCCTTTTAACTTTTTTTTTCATACAGTTGATTTGAAAAAAGAAGGGAAAGTTAAAAAAAAAAAAAAAAAGAAAAAAGACAAACAAGGAAAAAAAAAAAAAAAACGATGTGGTGCCCCCTTGAGGAGCCTGTGGAGAATGCAGGGGTGTTCGCCTGCCCCACCTCCATGGTTGCTGACATGACCACAGACATAGGGGACTGGTGGTTTGATGGCTTGAGCCCTCTACCATAAGTTTTACCCTTGGGAAGACGGTTGCTGCAAAGGAGAGGCTAGGCCTCCCTGTATTTGTGCCTAAGAGTCTCCTCCTGAATGCCTCTTTGTTGCTCAGATGTGGCCCTCTCTCTCTGGCTAAGCCAACTTGAAAGGTGAAATCACTGCCCTCCCCCCTACGTGGGATCAGACACCCAGGGAAGTGAATCTCCCTGGCAACGTGGAATATGACTCCCGGGGAGGAATGTAGACCCGGCATCGTGGGATGGAGAACATCTTCTTGACCAAAAGGGGGATGTGAAAGGAAATGAAATAAGCTTCAGTGGCAGAGAGATTCCAAAACGAGCCGAGAGATCACTCTGGTGGGCACTCTTACGCACACTTTAGACAACCTTTTTTAGGTTCTAAAGAATTGGGGTAGCTGGTGGTGGATACCTGAAACTATTAAACTACAACCCAGAACCCATGAATCTCGAAGACAGTTGTATAAAAATGTAGCTTATGAGGGGTGACAGTGGGATTGGGAATGCCATAAGGACCAAACTCCACTTTGTCTAGTTTATGGATCGATGTGTAGAAAAGTAGGGGAAGCAAACAAACAGACAAAGGTACCTAGTGTTCTTTTTTACTTCAATTGCTCTTTTTCACTCTAATTATTATTCTTGTTATTTTTGTGTGTGTGCTAATGAAGGTGTCAGGGATTGATTTAGTTGATGAATGTACAACTATGTAATGGTACTGTAAACAATTGAAAGTACAATTTGTTTTGTATGACTGCGTGGTATGTGAATATATCTCAATAAAATGATGATTAAAAAAAAAAAAAAAAAAAAAAAAAAAAAAAAAAAAAAGAAAGAATGTAATTTAGATTATAAATTATTTGGAAACCAGGATATTTCTCTAATTTTGTATCCCCACAAGCCTTGCATCACAATCAATAATATTTGTTAAAAGAATGGCAAGACCCCACCTCCATGGTTGCTAACATGACCACAGACATAGGGGACTGGTGGTTTGATGGGTTGAGCCCTCTACCATAAGTTTTACCCTTGGGAAGACGGTTGCTGCAAAGGAGAGGCTAGGCCTCCCTGTATTTGTGCCTAAGAGTCTCCTCCTGAATGCCTCTTTGTTGCTCAGATGTGGCCCTCTCTCTCTGGCTAAGCCAACTTGAAAGGTGAAATCACTGCCCTCCCCCCTATGTGGGATCAGACACCCAGGGAAGTGAATATCCCTGGCAACGTGGAATATGACTCCCGGGGAGGAATGTAGACCCGGCATCGTGGGATGGAGAACATCTTCTTGACCAAAAGGGGGATGTGAAAGGAAATGAAATAAGCTTCAGTGGCAGAGAGATTCCAAAACGAGCCGAGAGATCACTCTGGTGGGCACTCTTACGCACACTTTAGACAACCTTTTTTAGGTTCTAAAGAATTGGGGTAGCTGGTGGTGGATACCTGAAACTATTAAACTACAACCCAGAACCCATGAATCTCGAAGACAGTTGTATAAAAATGTAGCTTATGAGGGGTGACAATGGGATTGGGAATGCCATAAGGACCAAACTCCACTTGGTCTAGTTTATGGATGGATGTGTAGAAAAGTAGGGGAAGGAAACAAACAGACAAAGGTACCCAGTGTTCTTTTTTACTTCAATTGCTCTTTTTCACTCTAATTATTATTCTTGTTATTTTTGTGTGTGTGCTAATGAAGGTGTCAGGGATTGATTTAGGTGATGAATGTACAACTATGTAATGGTACTGTAAACAATCGAAAGTACAATTTGTTTTGTATGACTGCGTGGTATGTGAATATATCTCAATAAAATGATGATTAAAAAAAAAAAAAAGAATGGCAAGAAATAAGATTCTCATTAACTAAGGATTAAGGATAAAACCCCTTCATTAAATTTCAACCAATTAACAACTTAAAATAAATCAGTAATCATTAGAATATTAATGAACAGTAAATAAATGAAACTATCTTTCTTTGATTACTGGGGTTTTTCATGACAATCAGGACCATTTTTTTTTTTTTAATATCAACAGAAGAACAGATTGTAAGATGCTAGACTATGGTATAATTGAATTGACCATAGATGCCCTGGAAGTTGCTTTTCAATGAAAATTAAAAAATAAAAAATAAAAAATAAAATCCCTAGCATCAGTTTGTTTTTTTGCCATACATCTATTAATGCAAGTGAAAAAAAATTGAGTGCAAAATTGATTTTCCTCTGAGATTTTACTTTATAGGTAGAATGCAACTTTTCTACTCTTTTCCAAATTGGGTAACGGTGATGCCCCATCATCAATTCTAAAAGAGTTTCAGATTCTCTGTAATCTTCTAGAGTCAAAAACAAACAAACAAAAATGCTAGAAATCTCTTTCTTTGAAAAGACAGCCTTGAAGGAAACCATTGGGGTAGAAAGGGTAGGGAGCAGGACATTTTCTAATTATTCTAATAAAGAAAATTTCAAAAAGGGTACCGAACATACAAGAAATGTCTCTGAAAGGAAATTCATTATAACAGCAGCTAACCTTCACTGGTCATTTATTTGTGTCAGCCATAATGTAAAGCACTTTATGTAATTTAATTCACCATCGAACATTAGAATCTACCACTTAAGGTTGTTATCGCCATCCTACAGATAGCACAGAGGCACAGAGGTTAACTAATTTGCCCAATTTCACACAGCTGACGGTGGCAGAGTCAGGATGCAGACCCTAGCAGTCTAATTCCAGAGCTCCTGCCTCTACGCTATCCGCCTCAGCGAAAGCAATGCTTTGTTTACCATGGACATTTAGAATCAAAGAATAACCTATATACATCATTTAATCCAAAACATTTTATCTCAGAATGACTGATACACAACTTGTTCTGCTTCTTTGTCATCAAAGTTACCAGTTCAGGCTTTAGTCATTACACATCCATCCCCAATTATCTGAGTCATTTATATAGAAATTCTATGTGGATCTATGAGTTTAAAGAGTATTTAGCATTACTAAACATGAACTATTTTTTAAGCTGGCATTTCTAACTAGTAAACTGGGACTTGGGAATAGATCTGTTTGTACTGGCAGATCTCCAAGGTAGTTGCTAAAACCACACACCTCTATGATTTTCTCCCCATCAAGAAGGGTTAAAAACTAGCAGCACTTTTCATCCCCTTTCCAAAAAGGGACTTAACACTATTCTCCTATCCTGTGCATATTCCTGGATTTTAAAACTCAAGACAAATGACAAGCAGCTCTTTCCCAAAAAGACGTTGACAAACCTCGCAATAAAAATTGTTTTACTGATCATTTTTTTTAATTCAGTTTTATTGAAATATATTCACATACCATACAATCATCCATGGTATACAATCAACTGTTCACAGTACCATCCTATAGTTATGCATTCATCACCACAATCTATTTCTGAACATTTTCCTGACATCAGAATCAGAATACAAATAAAAAATAAAAGTGAAAAAAGAACACCCAAACCATCCCCCCATCCCACCCTATTTGTCATTTAGTTTTTACCCCCATTTTTCTACTCTTCCGTCCATACAATAGATAAAGGGATTATGATCCACAAGGTTTTCACAATCACACTGTTACTGATCCATTTTGCATAGGATGATTATCTTTGTGTTACTCTATAGATACTGCCAAAAAAGGGATCATCTTTTCTTTGGGCCTTATTTCAACTATGGCATGTGTATTTAACCATTGATTTTGCAAAATATGCACAGGACGTTTTCCATGCAAGTGTCAAGACTGACCTAGTAGATCATAAACCAAAGGTACAAAGCATCCTTGCACAAAAACTTTGGAAGTAGTTCTACAAAGGGATCATCCAATTTCAACATCCCTTCTACAAAGGGATCATCCAATTTCAACCTTGGGAACAAGGTTTTAGGAACACTCAGTGGACTCCCTCTACCCAAAACTGACAAATTGAGACTTACAGAACAAAAAAAGGACTACTCTCTGCTGCTGCTCAAGTTTGCAAACTCCTGAATCTAATCCTTGCCTGCATCTAAAAATTAAATATTTCATAGTCCTGGCTGTCATTTAGTTGCAGAACCCTTACTAGAATCCAAATAAAATCCAAATTCAGACTCCTATTCACCAATGTTCCACTAAAACCTCCTACCACCTCAAGTCCTCAAGAAATCCCAAAATTCAGTCAATTCTCCAAATTTATTCTATCTCCTTTCACAATTATTTCCTATTTTGCATTCTTTATCACCTTGTTTCACGTCCCCATTACCTCATAAATACATGCCTAGGTAGTAATATGAGGTGGAGGACCAGGTTATATGATTCATCTTGTGTCTCAAAAACCAGAAACACATTGTTGCTTCTCTTGAAAAGGGACAGCAAAGTTGTTTGCAGAATGCTTTCAATAAAAAGGTAGCAAGTGTCCCAGGAATTACCCACTAGGATATTAAATGTGTGAACATTTAGGATTTCTGCCAAAAAGCATAGCTCAGGATAAAAATCATAATATATTGTTTTTTTCCATTTAATGAAGCTTTTCCCTGTTTGGAATGAAAAAGTCCCCCTCAGTAGGCCAATTTCAAAATCAAGAAATCAGTCATCATTGACATAATTCCCTTCAGTGACAATTAGTAACAAAAGATGTATTCTAAAGGCTCCATACACTTCATAAATGGAAATATCTGTCACTTCTAATACTATATTCAAAAAAGGGAACAAACCAAGATGAATAACATAATAATACTATTACTAAATGCAAAGCATTACAGTCTGTAGATGACATGAGTACACAGAGCAAGCTTTGACAGGATATACAACAAAGTACTAACAGTGCTTACTCCTGGGGAATGTGAATCAAGGATGCAGAACGAGGAACTTAAATATTTTACTTCAAACACCTGGGTATCAATTGATATTATGAAGCAAGGCCTTTCATAATTTTTAAAAATTAATAACTTTTTCCTTTTTTCAAAGAATTAAAAAAAATAACTCCATGTCAAAATATTGGTTAATCTCTATCCAGCTAGGAGAGTTCACCCATCCTGTCTGCTAATACTCCCTCTGTAGTTACATCTTCCTGAAAATTCAACCTGGTGAAAACTTCATTAAATTCTAGGCAGAGATGGCTAACAAGCTTACGTATCTGGTTACCTCAGGCTCACCTGGTACTACTGTGTCTCTCAAGTTTTTCCAATGGTATATTTTGAGAGTTTAAAACCCGATAAAATTCTTGAGCTCCTTCAGTGACAAACAGATAGTGTTGCAGAATGGTCAGGTGACACTCTACTAAGACACTACCAAAACCACATTCTACTCAAAATCATTCCCCACTGTGGCTTTAGAAAGCTAAAATACACATACCCATTACTGAAATACAAATGCCAGCAGCTCATACTTCTCCTGGTAATTTCTGAGCAATTTTCACTATAGTCTAATGTTGTTCCTACAGAAAGAACTACTACTTAGTAAACTCTAGTGGGGTTTTTCCCCCTCTATCGCACCTCAAAATTTACCCTTTCATTCTACAGCTGTAAAATCGGATTACCCCAACACCACCCCCACTCCATAATTGAATTTTAACATCTACCTGTACAGAGTAACAAATTATATGCTCCATGGGAAGACATTTCAGGATGTTTCATGTGCACTCCACAGTAAGCAGTGGCATTGAAGGGAAGCACTAAAATTTACCATCCCACAGCAAGTACCTCATATTTCACAATCAATATTCATTACTAGCCACCTGCCTGGAATTCTTTCTACCTTGATGTCCTCAGTACCATCAGGAATTAATTTCTTTGTGACTAAGCCTTGAAGACCAGCTGAGTTCTTTCTGAGAAATATGGAAATTATGACCCTGTGGGGATTAAGAGATTTGAAAAACATGTTAAGAAGATCTCCACTACACAGATCATTAAAACAGCTTCCAGGAAATGTAAAAATACCCAGAAGTCACAATATGCAAATACTCCCGCTCAAAAACATCAGTCATAAATGTACAACTAAACTCTGTTTATTACAAGTATAATAGAATTTGCCATCCCTCTGCCTAAAAAGGAATCAAATAAAACAGGACAAAGGATTAAAAAGTGCCAAATGTTTATGCAGAAACAAATGAAGATACCAGAAGGGACAGGATCAAGTAGTATACATAGAACTAAGGCACAGAGCTCTTAAAAAGGACTCAAAATCGTTTTGTGAAAGAAAACAAAAAGGGATGACAGAATTTTAGGGATAATACACATTTTTAGTACTGCTTTAACCATTCAGATCACTGTCTTAATTACTAAAGACAAGTTTAAAATGTTTGAAATAGCAAGATGCCTTTATAGTATTTTACAAGCACCAAGAATATGTGGAACTCTCAAAACAGTCACTGGACAACTGGTAGAAAATCAGAGACCAGAGTTTCTTAGTAAAAAATTATGTTGCTAAACTTTTAATTCAAGCAGTGACTATCAAAACATGTCACTTCTACGGCACAGCCTAATTTAGAGATGCAATAAATTAAATCTGCAGACCTGGCAAAATTTTCTACTCCAACATTACTTCCAAAATAAACATCATTGATAACCTGGATATGCTGTGGTTGAACTCTAACTAAAACACTAAGAGGTCAATCTACTTAAATAGCTCAGAAACAGCATGTTTAATGTTAAAGTATCAGGCTCCAAATAGCTTAAATGGCAGGTAAGTTGTGTGTTAACCACAAAATTTCATTTTAATGACTTCCTTGCTTCTGTTAAAAATAAAAGGGGATTCCTTCCTGCCAGAACCGCCATCTTGCAGTAATGCGTCAAAATGACGAACACAAAGGAAAAGAGGAGAGGCACCCTCTGTATGTTTTCTAGGCCTTTTAGAAAACATGGAGTTGTTCCTTTGGCCACATATGTGAATCTACAAGAAAAGTAATGTTGTAGACATCAGGGTAATGGGCACCGTTCAAAAAGGAATGCCCCACCAACGTTACCATGACAAACCTCAGGAGTCTACAATGTTACCCAGCGTGCTGCTGGTATCGTTGTAAACAAACAAGGGCAAGATTTTTGCCAAGAGGATTAATGCATGTGTTGAGCACTAATATAAACACTCTAAGAGCCAAGATAGCTTCCTGAGACCTGTGAAGGAAAATGATCAGAAAAAGAAGGGAAAGGTACATGGGTTCAACTGAAGCGCCATTCTGCTCCACCCAGAGAAGAACTTTGTGAGAACCAATGGAAAGGAGCCTGAGCTACTGGAACGTATTCCCTACGAATTCACGGCATAAGAGGTGTAACAAAGAAATAAAAAACTTGTGGATTGTAAAATAATAAAATTAAAAAAATAAAAGGGGTCTAATATCCCACACATTAAAGATTTCAAATTACATAAACATTCCATAAACTACAGAACACAGAGCTAGCTTTCAAACAATATATTAAAAAGTAAACCAAGATAACCAAGCCAGTATTGGTGGAAGAGAGAAAAACTTATCAAGCACATACTTGTGCCAGGTTCCATACTAAGCACTTTATGTATGCAATCTCATTCTAACCACCACATGGTGAGGTGTGTTTTTATTCCTAATAAACAGTTAAGGAAGCAGGCTAAGAGAGATTAAGAGACTTGCCAAAAACAGGATTTCAATCCAATTTCTCAGGCTCCAAATTTCATATTATAATTCTTTAGTAAAGAAGATGAAAACCGGGGCCCCACAGAAGGTTTTCTTTAACCAGCTTTCAGAGTTTTCAGTCAATGCATGTTATCTCCAGTTTAGCAAACAATACCTGCCTACCCCCAGCGACCAATGAGTTTGCAAGTCCTGCTTAAATTCATGTTAACGAAAAGAATAAAGACAAGTGAATAGCTGCTCCCCTTGCTTTCCATTCCTAGAAGAGGTGTGGGTTTCACCAGTGGTAGCCCAAGGGACCAGGTTCTGTAAGCCTGTACTACTGGATACTTCAAAGTTCAGGAACAAAATGTAGATTTTCAATGGAGGCCATTCTGCCTTTTGTGGGACGTTTTGGAAATTTGTGGAGGTATTTTTGGTTGACACAATGAGGGGACACTACTAGCATTTAGTGGGCAGGGACCAGAGATGCTTAATATACCACAAAGGAGGGAAAAATCTTGCACAACAAAGAACTGTCACTCTTCCTACATAACTTTCAAATGACATTCAAGTAGATGAAAAACTTATTCTGAGCCTAGAACCTAACTGCTTAAAATATAACACAAAGTATTCTTGCATAGTTTTTGTATTAGTTAAGGTTCTGTAGGGAAACAGAATCAACGAGAGATATCTATAAATACAAGATTTATAAAAGTGTCTCATGCAACTGTGGGGATGCACTAGTCCAAATTCCATAGGGTAGGCAGCAAACGGGCAACTCCAACGAAGATGTTCAATGAACTCCTCAGGCAGCGAACTAGCAACTTTGAAGAACATGTTCAATGAACTCCTCAGGGATGAACTGGCAACTTCGAGAACTCCTCAGAAAACACTTTGCTGGTCAGCAAAAGAGGAAGTGAAGATCCTCTGTCTGGCTTAGAAGTCTTCAACTGATTGGATTAAATCCAGCTGACTGCATTCTCTCATTGTGGAAGACAGCCCTTGGATGAAGTCATCAGTCACAGCTGCAGCCAATTGACTGATGATTTAACAAACCAGTCTTCTGGTTTACTGCAGCCACAAACGTCCTTGCAGTAACGGTTAGGCCAGTGCTTGCTTGAACAGATACCTGGCCAAGGTGACATATGAACCTAACCATCACAGTTTTACTCATCAATTTTCCAGGAATGCAATTACTGGGTAAAATGAGGATAGACTGTACTTTGTTTCATTTGGAACTTTACCAAGAGTTGTTCACCTTTTCAGAAAATCATGCCACCTGTGGTATTTGAATCACCATTCCAGCACACCTGTATGAATCTGGCAGCCATCACATTCTTGATTTATCTACATATGGGTATAAACAGCAGGCTACTTCATTGTATATCCATGTCTGAGCATTTACATACTGAACTAAGTATTTTATTATGAATTATCTTCCTTTATTTTCTCCTTTACATTACATTGAGGGCATTATATATTTTTTTTCTTTAATAATGTGTGTAGGTAGGTCAAAACACCAATAAATTTCATTTTGAGATAGTAAAAGGGGAGTTACAAAACCTTGCTATAAAAAGAGGACACAAGAGGCGGGGCAAGATGGTGGACTGGTGAGCTGTATGTTTTAGTTACTCCTCCAGGAAAGTAGGTAGAAAGCCAGGAACTGCTTGGACTGGACACCACAGAGCAATCTGACTTTGGGCATACTTCATACAACACTCATGAAAATGTCGAACTGCTGAGATCAGCGAAATCTGTAAGTTTTTGCGGCCAGGGGACCCGCGCCCCTCCCTGCCAGGATCAGTCCCGTGGGAGGAGGGGCTGTCAGCTCCGGGAAGGAGAAGGGAGAACTCCAGTGGCAGCCCTTATTGGAAACTCATTCTACTGATCCAAACTCCAACCATAGATAGACTGAGACCAGACACCAGAGAATCTGAGAGCAGCCAGCCCAGCAGAGAGGAGACAGGCATAGAAAAAAAAAAAACAACACGAAAAACTCCAAAATAAAAGCAGAGGATTTTTGGAGTTCTGGTGAACACAGAAAGGGGAAGGGCGGAGCTCAGGCCTTGAGGCGCATATGCAAATCCCGAAGAAAAGCTGATCTCTCTGCCCTGTGGACCTTTCCTTAATGGCCCTGCTTGCTTTGTCTATTAGCATTTCAATAACCCATTAGATCTCTGAGGAGGGCCCTTTTTTTTTTTTTCAATCCTTTTTTCTTTTTCTAAAACAACTACTCTAAGAAGCCCAATACAGAAAGCTTCAAAGACTTTCAATTTGCGCACGTCAACTCAAGAGCAGAACTAAGAGAGCTCTGAGACAAAAGGCAATAATCCAGTGGCTGAGAAAATTCACTGAACACCACAACTTCCCAAGAAAAGGGGGGTGTCTGCTCACAGCCACCATCCTGGTGGACAGGAAAAACTCCTGCCCATCGCCAGCCCCATAGCCCAGAGCTGCCCCAGACAACCCAGTGTGACGGAAGTGCTTCAAATAACAGGCACACACCACAAAACTGGGCGTGGACATTAGCCTTCCCTGCAACCTCAGCTGATTGTCCCAGAGTTGGGAAGGTGGAGCAGTGTGAATTAACAAAGCCCCACTCAGTCATCATTTGAGCAGACTGGGAGCCTCCCTACACAGCCCAGCAGCCCAGAACTGCCCTGGGGGGACGGCACTCACCTGTGACATAGCACAGTCATCCCTCAACAGAGGACCAGGGGGTGCACGGCCTGGAAGAGGGGCCCACTTGCAAGTCTCAGGAGCCATACGCCAATACCAAGGACTTGTGGGTCAGTGGCAGAGACAAACTGTGGCAGGACTGAACTGAAGGATTAGACTATTGCAGCAGCTTTAAAACTCTAGGATCACCAGGGAGATTTGATTGTTAGGGCCACCCCCCCTCCCCGACTGCCCAGAAACACGCCCCACATACAGGGCAGGCAACACCAACTACACACGCAAGCTTGGTACACCAACTGGGCCCCACAAGACTCACTCCCCCACTCACCAAAAAGGCAAAGCAGGGGAGAACTGGCTTGTGGAGAACAGGTGGCTCGTGGACGCCACCTGCTGGTTAGTTAGAGAAAGTGTACTCCACGAAGCTGTAGATCTGATAAATTAGAGATAAGGACTTCAATAGGTCTGCAAACCCTAAAAGAACCCTATCAAGATCAGCAAATGCCACGAGGCCAAAAACAACAGAAAATTATAAAGCATATGAAAAAAACAGACGATATGGATAACCCAAGCCCAAGCACCCAAATCAAAAGGCCAGAAGAGACACAGCACCTAGAGCAGCTACTCAAAGAACTAAAGATGAACAATGAGACCATAGTACGGGATATAAAGGAAATCAAGAAGACTCTAGAAGAGCATAAAGAAGACATTGCAAGACTAAATAAAAAAATGGATGATCTTATGGAAATTAAAGAAACTGTTGACCAAATTAAAAAGATTCTGGACACTCATAGTACAAGACTAGAGGAAGCTGAACAACGAATCAGTGACCTCGAAGATGACAGAATGGAAAATGAAAGCATAAAAGAAAGAATGGGGAAAAAACTTGAAAAAATCGAAATGGACCTCAGGGATATGATAGATAATATGAAACGTCCAAATATAAGACTATTGGTGTCCCAGAAGGGGAAGAAAAGGGTAAAGGTCTAGGAAGAGTATTCAAAGAAATTGTTGGGGAAAACTTCCCAAATCTTCTAAACAACATAAATACACAAATCATAAATGCTCAGCGAACTCCAAATAGAATAAATCCAAATAAACCCACTCCGAGACATATACTGATCACACTGTCAAACACAGAAGAGAAGGAACAAGTTCTGAAAGCAGCAAGAGAAAAGCAATTCACCACATACAAAGGAAACAGCATAAGACTAAGTAGTGACTACTCAGCAGCCACCATGGAGGCAAGAAGGCAGTGGCACGATATATTTAAAATTCTGAGTGAGAAAAATTTTCAGCCAAGAATACTTTATCCAGCAAAGCTCTCCTTCAAATTTGAGGGAGAGCTTAAATTTTTCACAGACAAACAAATGCTGAGAGAATTTGCTAACAAGAGACCTGCCCTACTGGAGATACTCAAGGGAGCCCTACAGACAGAGAAACAAAGAAAGGACAGAGAGACTTGGAGAAAGGTTCAGTACTAAAGAGATTCGGTATGGGTACAATAAAGGATATTAATAGAGAGAGGGAAAAATATGGCAAACATAAACCAAAGGATAAGATGGCCGATTCAAGAAATGCCTTCACGGTTATAACGTTGAATGTAAATGGATTAAACTCCCCAATTAAAAGATATAGATTTGCAGAATGGATTAAAAAAAATGAACCATCAATATGTTGCATACAAGAGACTCATCTTAGACACAGGGACACAAAGAAACTGAAAGTGAAAGGATGGAAAAAAATATTTCATGCAAGCTACAGCCAAAAGAAAGCAGGTGTAGCAATATTAATCTCAGATAAAATAGACTTCAAATGCAGGGATGTTTTGAGAGACAAAGAAGGCCACAACATACTAATAAAAGGGGCAATTCAGCAAGAAGAAATAACAATCATAAATGTCTATGCACCCAATCAAGGTGCCACAAAATACATGAGAGAAACACTGCCAAAACTAAAGGAAGCAATTGATGTTTCCACAATAATTGTGGGAGACTTCAACACATCACTCTCTCCTATAGATAGATCAACCAGACAGAAGACCAATAAGGAAATTGAAAACCTAAACAATCTGATAAATGAATTAGATTTAACAGACATATACAGGACATTACATCCCAAAGCACCAGGATACACATACTTTTCTAGTGCTCACGGAACTTTCTCCCGAATAGATCATATACTGGGACATAAAACAAGCCTCAATAAATTTAAAAAGATTAAAATTATTCAAAGCACATTCTCTGACCACAATGGAATACAATTAGAAGTCAATAACCATCAGAGACTTAGAAAATTCACAAATACCTGGAGGTTAAACAACACACTCCTACACAATCAGTGGGTTAAAGAAGAAATAGCAAGAGAAATTGCTAAATATATAGAGATGAATGAAAATGAGAACACAACATACCAAAATCTATGGCATGCAGCAAAAGCAGTGCTAAGGGGGAAATTTATAGCACAAAACGCATATATTAAAAAGGAAGAAAGAGCCAAAATCAAAGAACTAATGGATCAACTGAAGAAGCTAGAAAATGAACAGCAAACCAATCCTAAACCAAGTAGAAGAAAAGAAATAACAAGGATTAAAGCAGAAATAAATGACATAGAGAACAAAAAAACAATAGAGAGGATAAATATCACCAAAAGTTGGTTCTTTGACAAGATCAACAAGATTGACAAGCCCCTAGCTAGACTGACAAAATAAAAAAGAGAGAAGACCCATATAAACAAAATAATGAATGAAAAAGGTGACATAACTGCAGATCCTGAAGAAATTAAAAAAATTATAAGACGATACTATGAACAACTGTATGGCAACAAACTGGATAATGTAGAGGAAATGGACAATTTCCTGGAAACATATGAACAACCTAGACTGACCAGAGAAGAAATGGAAGACCTCAACCAACCCATCACAACAAAGAGATCCAATCAGTCATCAAAAATCTTCCCACAAATAAATGCCCAGGGCCAGATGGCTTCACAGGGGAATTCTACCAAACTTTCCAGAAAGAACTGACACCAGTCTCACTCAAACTCTTTCAAAACATTGAAGAAAATGGAACACTACCTAACTCATTTTATGAAGCTAACATCAATCTAATACCAAAACCAGGCAAAGATGCTACAAAAAAGGAAAACTACCGGCCAATCTCCCTAATGAATATAGATGCAAAAATCCTCAACAAAATACTTGCAAATCAAATCCAAAGACACATTAAAAAAATCATACACCATGACCAAGTGGGGTTCATTCCAGGCATGCAAGGATGGTTCAACATAAGAAAAACAATCAATGTATTACAACACATTAAAAACTCGAAAGGGAAAAATCAATTGATCATCTCAATAGATGCTGAAAAAGCATTTGACAAAATCCAACATCCCTTTTTGATAAAAACACTTCAAAAGGTAGGAATTGAAGGAAACTTCCTCAACATGATAAAGAGCATATATGAAAAACCCACAGCCAGCATAGTACTCAATGGTGAGAGACTGAAAGCCTTCCCTCTAAGATCAGGAACAAGACAAGGATGCCCGCTGTCACCACTGTTATTCAACATTGTGCTGGAAGTGCTAGCCAGGGCAATCCAGCAAGACAAAGAAATAAAAGGCATCCAAATTGGAAAAGAAGACGTAAAACTGTCATTGTTTGCAGATGATATGATCTTATATCTAGAAAACCCTGAGAAATCGACGATACAGCTACTAGAGCTAATAAACAAATTTAGCAAAGTAGCGGGATACAAGATTAATGCACATAAGTCAGTAATGTTTCTATATGCTAGAAATGAACAAACTGAAGAGACACTCAAGAAAAAGATACCATTTTCAATAGCAACTAAAAAAATCAAGTACCTAAGAATAAACTTAACCAAAGATGTAAAAGACCTATACAAAGAAAACTACATAACTCTACTAAAAGAAATAGAAGGGGACCTTAAAAGATGGAAAAATATTCCATGTTCATGGATAGGAAGGCTAAATGTCATTAAGATGTCAATTCTACCCAAACTCATCTACAGATTCAATGCAATCCCAATCAAAATTCCAACAACCTACTTTGCAGACTTGGAAAAGCTAGTTATCAAATTTATTTGGAAAGGGAAGATGCCTAGAATTGCTAAAGACACTCTAAAAAAGAAAAACGAAGTGGGAGGACTTACACTCCCTGACTTTGAAGCTTATTATAAAGCCACAGTTGCCAAAACAGCATGGTACTGGCACAAAGATAGACACATAGATCAATGGAATCGAATTGAGAATTCAGAGATAGACCCTCAGATCTATGGCCAACTGATCTTTGATAAGGCCCCCAAAGTCACTGAACTGAGCCATAACGGTCTTTTCAACAAATGGGGCTGGGAGAGTTGGATATCCATATCCAAAAGAATTAAAGAGGACCCCTACCTCACCCCCTACACAAAAATTAACTCAAAATGGACCAAAGATCTCAATATAAAAGAAAGCACCATAAAACTCCTAGAAGATAATGTAGGAAAACATCTTCAAGACCTTGTATTAGGCGGCCACTTCCTAGACTTTACACCCAAAGCACAAGCAACAAAAGAGAAAATAGATAAATGGGAACTCCTCAAGCTTAGAAGTTTCTGCACCTCAAAGGAATTTCTCAAAAAGGTAAAGAGGCAGCCAACTCAATGGGAAAAAATTTTTGGAAACCATGTATCTGACAAAAGACTGATATCTTGCATATACAAAGAAATCCTACAACTCAATGACAATAGTACAGACAGCCCAATTATAAAATGGGCAAAAGATATGAAAAGACAGTTCTCTGAAGAGGAAATACAAATGGCCAAGAAACACATGAAAAAATGTTCAGCTTCACTAGCTATTAGAGAGATGCAAATTAAAACCACAATGAGATACCATCTAACACCGGTTAGAATGGCTGCCATTAAACAAACAGGAAACTACAAATGCTGGAGGGGATGTGGAGAAATTGGAAGTCTTATTCATTGTTGTTGGGACTGTATAATGGTTCAGCCACTCTGGAAGTCAGTCTGGCAGTTCCTTAGAAAACTAGATATAGAGCTACCATTCAATCCAGTGATTGCACTTCTCGGTATATACCCGGAAGATCGGAAAGCAGTGACACGAACAGATATCTGCAAGCCAATGTTCATAGCAGCATTATTCACAATTGCCAAGAGATGGAAACAACCCAAATGTCCTTCAACAGATGAGTGGATAAATAAAATGTGGTATATACACACAATGGAATACTACACGGCAGTAAGAAGGAACGATCTCGTGAAACATATGACAACATGGATGAACCCTGAAGACATAATGCTGAGCGAAATAAGCCAGGCACAAAAAGAGAAATATTATATGCTACCACTAATGTGAACTTTGAAAAATGTAAAAAAAATGGTTTATAATGTAGAATGTAGGGGAACTAGCAGTAGAGAGCAATTAAGGAAGGGGGAACAGTGGTCCAGGAAGAACAGATAGGCTGTTTGGCGTTCTGGGGATGCCCAGAAATGACTATGGTCTGTTGGATTCTGATGGATGTGGTAGGAACAAGTTCACAGAAATGTTGCTATATTATGTAACTTTCTTGGGGTAAAGTAGGAACATGTTGGAAGTTAAGCAGTTATCTTAGGTTAGTTGTCTTTTTCTTACTCCCTTGTTATGGTCTCTTTGAAATGTTCTTTTATTGTATGTTTGTTTTCTTTTTAACTTTTTTTTTCATACAGTTGATTTAAAAAAGAGGGGAAAGTTAAAAAAAAAAAAAAAAGAAAGAAAAACAAGGAAAAAGAAAAAGATGTAGTGCCCCCTTGAGGATCCTGTGGAGAGTGCAGGGGTATTCGCCTAACCCACCTCCATGGTTGCTGGCATGAACACAGACATAGAGGACTGGTGGTTTGATGGGTTGAGCCCTCTACCATAAGTTTTACCCTTGGGAAGACGGTTGCTGCAAAGGAGAGGCTAGGCCTCCCTATGGTTGTGCCTGAGAGTCTCCTCCCGAATGCCTCTTTGTTGCTCAGATGTGGCCCTCTCTCTCTGGCTAAGCCAACTTGATAGGTGAAATCACTGCCCTCCCCCCTACGTGGGATCGGACACCCAGGGGAGTGAATCTCCCTGGCAACGTGGAATATGACTCCCGGGGAGGAATGTAGATCCGGCATCGTGGGACGGAGAACATCTTCTTGACCAAAAGGGGGATGTGAAAGGAAATGAAATAAGCTTCAGTGGCAGAGAGATCCCAAAACGAGCCGAGAGGTCACTCTGGAGGGCACTCTTACGCACACTTTAGACAACCCTTTTTAGGTTCTAAAGAATTGGGGTAGCTGGTGGTGGATACCTGAAACTACCAAACTACAACCCAGAACCCATGAATCTCGAAGACAGTTGTATAAAAATGTAGCTTATGAGGGGTGACAATGGGATTGGGAAAGCCGTAAGGGCCACACTCCACTTTGTCTAGTTTATGGATGGATAAGTAGAAAAATAGGGGAAGGAAACAAACAGACAAAGGTACCCAGTGTTCTTTTTTACTTCAATTGCTCTTTTTCACTCTATTATTCTTGTTATTTTTGTGTGTGTGCTAATGAAGGTGTCAGGGATTGATTTAGGTGATGAATGTACAACTATGTAATGGTACTGTAAACAATCGAAAGTACGATTTGTTTTGTATGACTGCGTGGTATGTGAATATATCTCAATAAAATGATGATTAAAAAAAAAAAAAAAAAAAAAAGGACACAAGATAGATACCCGACTTCACTTTCTATCACCTACCTCAGAGAGGCACGGAATGGGGGTAAGGTGTAATAGGGTGTCCTTGTGACTACACTTAATTTGAGGTAGAGCAATACTAGGAGGCAGGCTTCAAAGATTAAAGAAATTCACCATAAGCCTACTCTAGTAGAGAGGGATAATTAATTTCAAGAAAGCCTACTCTGCTAACAACCATCTAAAATGCACAGTTTTATTACACAGCCATCATTTCTCAGAAAAACCAACCTTAAAAATCTGGCCATTCTCATTAGTACTTTATTTTTCCTCTCTACTTTCCTATGAACTACCACAGTTGCAGTTAACTTATTTAGGAAAATATTTTATAAATACCAGGACCTATAACTCAAAAAGTTATACATAAATATACCTCCATTAAATGTAACAAAGGCGATACGCCAATGCTAAATGTATATGAGAAGGGGATATAGGGGAGTAATATGGGATTCTTGGTAGTGGTGTTATTTGCTGTCCTTAGTAGTATATTGTATTGTATGACATGTTATTTTTCTTTTTATCATTTTTTCTTATTGCTAAAAAAAAAAAAAAAAAAATTTTCTTGTAGCAATCAGTATGTTCAAATGCTGATTGTGGTGATAAATGTACAACTTTATGATGATACCATGAACAACTGATTGTACACTGTGGATAAATGTATGGTATGTGAATATAACTCTGTAAAATTGTAGGAAAATATATATATAGGAGTAAAAGTGTTGGAGAAAACATGGTGAGAGGGATGATGCCTCACCAATATGGACTAACTACAATGTGTAAACTCAGAATTGAATCTTAGAACATAGCCTAACGTGGACACAATAATTGTAATAGTCCCTAGATTGTAAGCTCTTACAGCAGTTAACTCTATCCCTGAAGTGTAAGGCCTATCTCTAAACTTTAAGATGCTGATCCCCTAGCATATGTTGTCACAAACACTGGGACTGGCGGTTTGATGTGCTGAGCCCTCAAGCATGGGACTTGCCCTTATGAAGCTCATTACCACAAAGGAGAGTCTAAAGTTGTATGTAGTGGTGCCTAAGAGTCTCCCCCTGAGTACCTCTTTGTTGCTCAGATGTGGCCCTCTCTCTCTCTAACTGAGCCATCTCAACAGGTGAACTCGCTGCCCTCCCCCCTACGTGGGACCAACTCCCAGGGGTGTAAATCTCCCTGGCAATGCAGAGTATGACTCCCGGGGATGAATGTGGACCTGGCATCGTGGGACTGAGAGTATCTTCTTGACCAAAAGGGGGATGCAAAATGAGACGAAATCGTTTCAGTGGCTGAGAGATTCCAAATGGAGTCGAGAGGTCACTCTGGTGGACATTCTTATGCACTATATAGATAACACCTCTTAGGCTTTAATGTATTGGAATAGCTAGAAGTAAATACCTGAAACTACCAAACTCCAACCCAGCAATCTGGACTCCTGAAGACAATTATATAACAATGTACATTACAAGGGGTGACAGTGTGATTGTGAAGACCTTGTGGATCACACCCCCTCTATCTAGTGTATGGATGAGTGGAGGAATGGGGATAAAAACTAAAGGACAGATGGGGTGGGATGGGGGGATGATTTGGGTGTTTTTTTTCACTTTTATTTTTTATTCTTGTTCTGGTTCTTTCTGATGTAAGGAAAATGTTCAGAGATAGATTGTGGTGACGAACGCGTAACTATGTTATCTTACTGTGGACAGTGGATTGTATATCATGGATGATTGTATGGTGTGTGAATGTATTTCAATAAAACTGAATTTAATAAAAAAAATGAAAAAAAAAAAGTTATACATATACACCACTTTACAATATAGCAGCTCATGAACATTTTTATATATGTATTACTTTTAATCTCACAAAAACCTGTGAATTAAGTAGTGTACTAATTTTAAAAATACCTTAGGGTCTAAAATAGAATTAGACAGGAATTTAAAGCTACTGCCAAATCCAATGCTCTTTCTAATCAACTACATTGCCTCACAAGACAGACTTTTTACCATAGGTTTTATTTATGTTTTACATTTACAATGGTGACAGTGTATCAACTTATTTACTCTGTTATATTGTCTCCAATTGACTTTAGGCATCAAATTTAAACTATACTAATTTCCTAGGAGAAATATTAATTTAATATTTCCCAAAATTGCCTTAAATATATTTCAAATAAGTATGGGTATAATTATGCTTCATGTTACTTAACATCATTCACCCTGGAACCTGTTTCACTGTTCAATTCTTATTATTCATAGCCACCACCATGGCCCCTGCCCCAACCCAAGGACAGAAGGTAGATCTCTTAGACTGATTTACTGATATACAGTGATACACCACTGGTCAAAAGATCTTACACTAAAGCTCATGAAACCATGATTTTTCTTAGTATTGGAATTTAACTGTCAAGAAATCACATACCCAGTCAGTAGATCTAATATCCACCTTTCTTGACTCTCTAAATAAGGTGGTTATAATTTAGCAAATGAAAATTATTCTGAATTGATTAGGAGGAAAAGGTTGTGGTCAGTCACATCTTCATTCATACCCTTTTCTTCTTCCAAACCTCCAAATCAAGAATACAAATACATACAATACAAATATATTCCAGGCCCCCAGGAAAAATTCTGAAAAAGGACAATCCTTGAACCTCTATCCCCAGAAACAAAGTCTAGTGAACTCTTTACAGCTTACACCTCTGAGTCTTAAACATCAACTGGAAGAATTTCATAATGTAGGTTTTCAATAACTAAACAAAAAGAAGTTGCTTATAAAGATTATAATAAATGGAATCCTCTTTTAAGTACTATAGACAAGTCCTAAAAGCTACTTTAATGGATTCCAAAGTTAATCTGCCATTTTTCTTGAATTGATAATCACAGAATTTTAAAGCTGAAAACAAAAATAATTTCTGACCCTTAAAAAGGTCTGGAAACCCCGTTTCATTTCACGTTTATTTTCAATAAAGCTTCTTATTTTCTTCTATTGAGCTCCTAAACTAGAAATAACAGGAACAAAAAAAGATCCTCCCTTATTTTATGAAGTCCCACTCAACCAGCTCTTTACCCTATTGCTGATGGATCTGACAATTAGTACAAATTATTCTGTTCTTCTGCTAGTTTCATTAAAATCATCTTGGTAATACTAAACCTATGCTTTTCTTCCCCGTGCTTTAGGCCATTGCTCTTGAATATAGCCCATCCATCTTTAGAGACTATCTAATTCCCTTACTTCATTTACACTGCTACCTTGAAGGTATTAATAGATAATCACATCCCCCCAGTGCTCCCTTTTCGTAAGTTTAGCTCCTTCAGCTTTTCTCCTAAATCTCATGCTACCAATGACATAGAATTTACATCTTTTCCTAAATGTGGTTAGAAAGTATTCTCTATTATTTGGAGTTCAATCCTGGTAAGAAAACTGTAACACTGTTAGCAGAACATTGTTTTGATGAGTGATCACCATGTTATTTCTCTAAGCAATTCAATGCAATTCATTGCAAACTATTTGAAACCTCTTTATACGTGCTCTTTTCCAGGCAGCAGTTCCCTGGTTTGCATTAAAGGCATTTATTTCATCTCCTTTGGTGAATGATTTGAGATTCAGCATTAATGAATATAATTTCAGTGCTGGAGCTGTGTGCTATTTTTTCCCAGTTGCTCTACAATGGTTCCCAATCTGCTAAACTTGTTTATAATAAAAAAATTCTAAGATAAATTTAACATATTCCTTCAATCTATGGATTGAAAAGTATTTCACAGATAGTTGCCAACACAGGATAGGGACATCTTGATCCAAGAAGCAATGTTTTAAAAAAAGAGAGAGAGATGGGGTGGGGCAGAAAGAAGGCTCCTGCTGCCTGAGGATATTAAACATGAAAGGCAAATAAATTGGTCGTTGACGATTATGCTTCCCCTCTCCCTCTCTTCCCCTGGCCAGTATTCAAGTCAATCCATACTCACCAGAAATGTACCTCAGACAACAGCATCAGAGTAGGCATTCAGCTAGGAATAAACAATAATGCTCCCAGTCCTGTACTCAACCAATAACTCAAAGAAGAAAGCAGAGAATAAGGAAAACAAGCTCTAATTTAAAAGCAAAGATAAGTATATATACTGGAAAAATTCATTTTGAATATGCTATTCTAATTTGTATGACTTCCCTTTTTTCCAAATTCAAGTAAGAAAAATATTATATAGTGACTAATGCATGAATTCAACAATGCTGTATTTTCTTTACTAATAAAGACTAGTAATGGTATATGCTGATATTACTGATGCCTCATGAAAATCCTTATCGTAAGTGATTACAAAATCATCAGACTATTCCGTGTTAACATGGCATTTAAAAAACAAAACAGAAAGCTACTCAATTCTTGAAAATGCCATTTTTCAAACTGAGACTCATGACCCATTAATAAACTGTGAAATCAATTTAGAAGGTCACAATAATTTTCTTTAAATGAAATAGAATTAAGAATTCATCATACAGAGTATCATTTCAAAAACATTATATATTTATATATACAGTCACAAAGAAAACCTCTTTCTTGATCTGTGTCACAGACAAAAAAGTCTGAAAGCCTTTTTTCTAAAGAGCATTTATTTTTTTCAAGTCATTTCAACATGATTACATGTGAACCAAATATTGTGTTTTACTAACATAACCTAACTTCACTAATTGCATTTCAGCTTCTGGAAGATTTTAGTTTGCAATGTAATTCTTAAAGTTCATTTTTAAATTAATAAACAGCAACAATGAGGCTGATAACTGCTGAACAAAATGATGGGTACATGGGGGTTTATTACATTATCTGTTCTACTTCTGTGTATGTTTGAAATTCTCTCTAACAAAACCATAAAAGAAAAAAGAAAGAAAAAAAAAAAACAAGGAAATGGGCCAACCTAGCAGATACAAAGAGGTATAATGACTAAGTTTATAAACTGAGACCCTTAGCACATTCTTTCTAAGGAATATCAGTCTAGGAACTTCCTCAGATTTAATTCAGGTAACACTTACGTTACCTTCATCAACTATTAAGGGACAGGTATAGATGTCTTAAATACATAAGGGACAGGAGAAACTAAGTCATGTATAGAAGACAAACCTCCTCAAAGGGATAACATAAAAATACCATTAGATTAGTTAAGTTTGCTACATTGTCTCTTCATTACCTCTTCAATACTCAACTACTTTTCAACCAACAGAGCTAACATAAAATATCTATCTACCTGGCAGGGATTTTCATTTCTTAATTATTTAATTCACACTGGCAATTTTCCCAGGAAGTTTAGCACGAGATCACTGTATAACAGACAACAAGCTGCTTTCCTTGAAACAAGAACTGTGTTGCCCCAAGTGTCAAACAGTGTATGCCTCAAGGTCAGTTTTTATTATTTCCAAAAGTAAGTTTCTAAAAATTATTTAAAACAGAAAGTATTACCTCTTCGGGCCCTTTATTCATTACAGGCAGTACCTAAGTTGTAAGGTCAATAGAATTGTCTAAACTTAGAACTGAAAAGGAATTGAGACATCATCTAGTTCAGTGATTACTACACTCAGGAAGAAAAGAAGAGTCAATAGCAAAACAATTTATATATGCAGGCACACTCTTACCTGTTTTTTTAAAACATATCTTATTGTATATGGAACACTGTGTCTTATTAGTGTTCTACCAGAAAAAGACTTCACATTTTGTCATGAATTTTATATTCATCACTTTTAGAACATGAGCATCCATTTGGATATGGTTAAAAGTACTGGTGCAATTTGGAACTTTATATTCTCTAATAATAGACTCTTACATAATATATAGAACCCTGACATTTTCAGAGTGATTTTACAACATCTCATTTATATTCCACTGTCCAGTCAATGTGAAGCAACAGTTGGATGTAATAATGAAATGAATCAAAATAAAACAAAGAGAAGTGAGGCATATCCAAATTGATGTTCTTCCAGAACATACCATAAAGCATACAATAATGTTCCAGTAATTAAGAGTATCTGGTAAAAAGATTAGTCTTAAAACATTCCAGAATTGTTTTCAGAAATGCAGCAGGTGTCTTAGGAACCTTAATTATGTCACCCAATAACTTACTGTGTGCAGATAAATGTAGACACACTTAGAAAATTCTTTAAATATTTAGTAAACCCCAGTTCCACATACATAGACCAAATTAAAAGTTCTGAGCAATCAGGTCAAAATAACCTCAAATTAATTAGGTTTGATTGATAAATGTGTATCTTTGTACATACACAAAAGCAAATAATAAAAAAGTTAGGCCTACTTTCAATTTCAGGAAACGCTGGAATTAGGTAAAATCTTTTGACTCTCCCCTCCTAAATAGAAAATAAACTCTTGAAAAACAGATACATTTTACTTTTATATATATTTACTTTTGTGTATTCAACCTTTTAAATTCAAGTATTAATACCAGAATTTAAAAACACTATAATAATGCTTTTACGTAGAATCACTGCAATATTTCACTTCAAATTAGGTGAGTTTATTTTTGTAGATAAACCACAAAATGTAATAGTTTATAATCAACTAATTTCACTTGAGAGATTACCTGACTTTCCAAAACTAATCCTTACTAGCTAAAATTAGGAATTCTGCCAAAAAAAAAAAACAAACACACAAAAACCTCACAAACAAGTTAAAAATGCACTGTCTAAGGTGCTTAAAATTAAACTCCATATTACCAATGGCATTTTTAAAAATTCACGTTAAATGATACAAGAAGTTAATGTTTTGTTTAAAGAGGCACACAGAAAGCCAAATCAATAGTTCACAGGGGGTGATTTTGCACCATTACTTTAATTTTGATTTGTGAAGTTACTTTAGAAATCCCTGGTCTATTTATTCTTTCTGACAGATTCTATTTTTCCAGATGCTCCTCAAACGAAGATTCATTCCTCATTCTTGCATACTGCTTCTCTCTTTGTACTACTGCAGCCTTTCTTCTATCTTTCCCTTTCTCTTATAGCTTCATTCTCTACTTCTGATTCTGTACAGATTGTGCTCTCACTGTAAGCAATAAATTGAATAGAATGCATCAGAAAAATTTTCACAGAATTCAACTTCTTCCAAAATTTCTTTGCATATAATTAAATCAAACTTTTATTGAATACTTCATGTATGAAATATCCAAGTCATTATTTTTCTAAATAACTCATTCTTACAGATATTAGTACCTTATCTCCTTCCTAAATTGTATGTTTTTAAAACCTTTACATAGATCAAGCAAAGTTCCAGATTTTACATATAAAACACCTTACTTTAAACAAAAAAACTGCCACTTCAAACTAATTAAATGAAAAACAGTGTCCAAATTAACAGCATTTTTCCAGTCACATCTGGTCACCTTTGAAGGCCGTTAAATAATTACTTTTCATTTAAAAAATAAAAATAAACATAATACAATAACATGTTGCCTTTTATTAATGTCTAAAGATTCACTCCACAAGAGAAAATGATTTCACATCAAAATCATTAATGGGGAAAAAAAAGGGGGGGGGATTCCTTTAAGACATGCAAAATCTGACTTGTAATGAATATCAAGCTTTATGGTAAATGGCTGGAATATTAAGCACATTTACACTTAAGGGTTTTTATTTCCTTGTTTTTTTTAAACCTTGGTATCTTTACAGGTTAAGCTCTATTATGTCTGGCAACACAAAAATCCATCCATATCTCTTTCTAACTTAATCCAGTAACTCACTGGAAAACAAAGACTCAAGAGACCAGAAACAGGTCCTGATGTAGTCACATGGCCTATCCCCCCAAGATTACTGATCAATCTCTTATGCCTAGTTGCCCCTTTATATGAGTAGCAACATTTTGGTCAGTTACCTAAGAAACTGAAGGCTTATGATCCCCTTATGTAGTCTTTATTCCAAGCAAACTACTACTTCTGGTCATTTTAATGTTACTTGGATCAATTATGTCAAAACCTATTGCTTAATATGTAGGATATCATTTGTGCCACAGCAGCTACAGATAAGATCTATCTTCTGCTCATTTCAATTCACCCAAAGAAGAGGTGCACAATCAATAGCAAATACACCTCTAAAAATGTACTCAGGGAGATAAAATTGCCAAACCAATGAAGCAAACACTTGGCAGAAAAGAAAAAGATCCATGAATCATTTACCGCAAATGCTGATACTGTTACAAAGCACACTGTTCACAATTATCTAGTATAGAAGCAAAATGGTTTCTTAAAATTTAGTTTGTTAATAATAAAATTCATTACTTATTTTCCCCCACTGAACAATGTTAATTATCTAATTTTGTATTTTCAGTATGAATATATCACCATGTTCTTCACTCCACATCTGTTCATTCAGCTACCATTTGTATTGTAACACTCCCACTGTGTGCCAGGCACTACACTGTTTCTCTTATTCGTGACAACAGTATTCTATGAAAAGGTGTTATCTGGCCCATATGAAAAAATATTTGGTTCAATGAAAGAAAAAGAAAGCCATGAAATCTCTCAGAAGGTGAAATGGAAATATAAACTTCTTCACCAAAACTTGCAATTGCAGAGGTGGTGCAGCTGGTCTAAAGCACAAATTTCTCTGTGCAGGCCTTTGAATGGCTTTTTTTTTTACTGTTATTTAAAATTATAGTGGGCACAAACATTGCGGACTGGCAGTTTGATGTCCAAACCCTCTATAATGGGACTTGCCCTTATGAAGCTCGGTACTGCAAAGGAGAGGCTAAACCTGCATATAATTGTGCCTAAGAGTCTTCCCCTGAGTGCCTCTTTGTTGCTCAGATGTGGCCCTCTCTCTCTAACTAAGCCACCTCGGCAGGTGAACCCCCTGCCCTCTCCCCTATGTGGGACCTGACTTCCAGGGGTGTAAATCTCCCTGACAACGCAGGATATGACTCCCAGGGATGAATGTGGACCTGGCATTGTAGGATTGAGAACATCTTCTTGACCAAAAGGGAGATGCAAAATGAAATGAAATAAAGTTTCAGTGGCTGAGAGGTTTCAAATGGAGTAGAAAGGTCACTCTGGTAGACATTCTTATGCACTAAATAGATAACATTTTTTAGATTTTAATGTATTGGAACAGCTACAAGTAAATACCTGAAACTATCAAACTCCAAATCAGTAGCCTGGACTCTTGAAGATGAATATATAACAATGTAGCTTACAACTGACGACAGTGTGAATGCGAAAATCTTGTGGATTGCACTCCCTTTATCCAGTGTATGGATGGATGAGTAGAAAAATGGGGACAAAAAACTAAACGAAACATAGGGTGGGGTGGGGGGGTGATTTGGGTGTCCTTTTTTACTTTTATTTTTTATTCTGATTCTTTCTGGCATAAGGAAAATATTCAAAAATAGATGACTGGGGTGATGAATGCATAACTGTATGATGGTACTGTGAACAACTGATTGTACACCATGCATGGTGTGCGAATATATTTCAATAAAACTGAATTTAATTAAAAAAAGTGACAATGAGCAATTAAGTGTTCAAAATATACAAGAAGAAAAATATATAATTAATAATACTTTTTAAAGGATGATAATAATAACAGCCTAAATTTAATGAGACTCACAATATGCTAAGCAGAAATCTAAGCGCTTTATGGCCATCATGTCATTTAATCCTCACATCATCCCTAGGGGATTCGCATTTATTATAAATCCCATTTTACAGATGAGGAAACTGAGGCTTGGAGATATTAAGTGCCTTACTCAAGATCACTCAGCTACAGGGTAGAAGAGCTGGGACGCAAACCCAGGTCAAGCAGAGTCCCAATCCGTGATCTTGATCACCATATTACTCTGCTTGGTTTACACCCATTCAGTTTTAGTCTAAAGTATATGAATATCTTATCAGGAAGGTTATTTTGGGGGGCAGGGTTCTAACTTTTAAATGAAGTACATTTTTGTTGATCCATACAAAACTCAACACCTTAAATAAGGATTTTACTTGAAATTGTGGTTTCAAGGCTAAATGTTTGCACGGCAAACAAAATCTACCCAAAGGAAAACTCAGAATCCTTATTGTAAGGGGTCACAGACTCAGAATTTGGGAGCTAGAAAGGGCCTTAAAGACCATCTACCCCAAATTCTTCATTTTAGGAATAATGAAACGAAGGCCTTTCAAAAAAAAAAATCTATATTCAATCTAAACTACCAAATACCCAATCCAGAAACACTTAAATTATTTTTCAAATGACCATTTTAAATAAATAATCTAATATTTCTAACATTTCAATGCCATACAGAGCATGGTATCCATTTCCAAAGCACCGTAAGAAAATACAGGACTATTATCAGCTGAAAGCTTAAATCTTATAAAAGAAAGCTATAAAATGGTATCCTTACCTATATGAACACAGAGCTCAAACTCAAAAATTAGCCATTTCTTCCTTGAATTAACTGAAATTCATTTGGGTCAACTGCCAGCTCAGCTTCACTTCATCAGTTACATCATGTGACTGAATTCAAGTTCATTTCAGGGAAAGGGCCGTACTACACTGTATTTAGAAAACATATCACTGAGAACAGCCAGATAAGTCTTTGTTGGCCCATCCAAAAACCTTACTTTTTGTTGCTAAGAAATCACAATTTCAACATACTATAAATCTTTGAAGAAAGCCATGCCAACACAGAGATTAACATGTTAAGATAAAGACTCTCACCTATTGCGCAAAATGAAACCATGCCATTCCACAAATCAAACAGCTGAAATTAGTTTTAGGCTTGTTTAAGTCATATTGTTAACAGATTAAAACCGACAAGACAAATCTGACTAACTTTACCCTGCCTTCCACAGTGACCTCATGCTTTGGAGGAAAACAGGAAAAATACCCAATATACTTAGCATATGCAATGCAACAGACAGAAAAATGTTCCCATCCTGACCCCTGCAGTAATAATCCAAGGCCATGAAGCATACATAAGATTTGCTGAGTTCTATTGGTACAAGAAACACTTGATTAACCAGATGCCTTTTCACTCCCTTATTGATGTATTTTCACTGTAATCTCCAGCATTTTAAGCCCAATTTCTTCTTGGAATGCTCAACTCCAATGGCTCTATCATTGACGTTTAAAGAAAATGTTATTTAAATTTCAGGTACTCTAATGGAGTAACTTTAAATTGTTCTGGCAAACAATTAAGAAACATTGAAGGACTAGCAAAAATGTATGGTTCACTCTCCAGTACTGACTTCTGATAACATTCTTTCACATAAAAATATTTTTAAAACATCTTAGTTTTAAAACCGTTTCCACAAGAGAAGAAACAAGTTCTTGATACTTCTCCTGTCATCTCCTAAGATCAGCTCAGCAGCTGAATTGTAACACACACCTTCAAGCAGGATCGGTTTTGTCTATATCCCTCATCATCATGATTCGCCAACATTTCTCCATCTTCCCCAAAAGGCTTCAAAGTTTAAAACCAATTCTCTCATTTCCACCTTACCCTGCGCACATCTCAGGGATTACTTTCATGTCCCTCAAAAATAATGTCTCTTGTCTTGAAACTTGTAGATCTCGAAAACCCACTTCCTCCACCTCCCTCCCAGTTACTGCTTTCAATTTCACCACTGCAGCTCCAGCTAGGTGTCCCTGCCTTCCCAAAGGCCCAACCAATATCACACAGCAGTTGCCACAACCCAGCTCCTCCCTTCCCTAATATTATCCTCCACACTGCAAACTAACATTACATCCCCGGCTTCCTGAATTTTACTCCCTTCCCTTATTTTTTGTCTTCCCCTCCCCCATCTCTATACCTAGGCACCCCTATTTCTCTAATAAATATTCCCCCTACTTCAGTTGCAACCCTTTCTCCACATCCTCTGCTCATTTTTCCTCTCCTTATTTAGAAACCCCTTTTTGCTCTCGCAACCACTACCCTAGAATGCCCAGCTCTTCAACCTCCTTAGCAAACCCAGCCCTCCCCCACCCATCTCGTTTAGAGCCACTGCTGCTCTTTCCAAGTTCCCCACTGCAGTAAACCCATTCCCTTAGCTTTCCACCCACTTTCCCTCCGCCCCCATATCCAAGGTCTCCGATTCTTTACTCCCTCCTTAGGGCTCTAGTACTCGGCTCACCATCAGTATTCTTCAGAACTCCCTCCCCCCAATTCCTCCTCCCTTATTTTTAAGGATGTCACCAGCCTTACGGAGCGGAGCCCCAGTAGATTTCCAGGCGAGCCGGACCGGCAGCCCACCCCAATCCTCGTCGCCTTGAATACAAATGCCTATCTTCTGCCGCCTTCTTTAGAAGCTGTACCCCCCTCCCCATTCGCCCCCGCAACTCCAGCTCCTCACACTGGCTTCCTCGGGTTCCTTTCCCCAACCTGGAGCGAGGAGCCCCACGATGGAGAGCCTCTAAGTCAGCAACAACTCAGGCTCACATCGGACGCCCCCTCCTCTCGGACAGGAGCCTCCTGTCCACACACCCGAGCCCCTTCAAACCCCCGACCGTCATCTCCTCCTTTCCGAACTGCAGTCCCTCCGGGCTCCGACGGTCCCCCCTTCTCCGGTTCCCGCACTTCCTCGGGTCCCGCACCAGCCCCTCTCCGGCCGCCGGCGCCCCTCAGCCCCCGCCCGGCCCGCCCCCGGGACCCCGCTTACCATTCTGAGCGGCGCCAGGCCCGGGGAGGAGGGAGCCAGAGACCAGCAACAGCGAGAGGGCCAGGGCGCTGGAGGGCGAAGAGCCCGACATCCTCCCTAGCAGAAGACGAAAAAGCCAATGGGTCGGGGCCGAGCCTGGGCCAGGGAGGGGAGGGGAGGGAGGGAGGGGGCGGGCGCGAGCGCGAGGGAGTGAGCGAGGGAGGCAGCAGTGGCTGGCCTCCGTCCTTCCCCGTCCTCCTCCTACAGCCGCAGCGCCCAAGCCTCGCGAGACTTTCGCGCCGGGCCGTGGGCGGCTGAGGAGCGACGGCGGCAAAGCTCGCGAGAAGAGACGGCCTCGACTGACATTCCCGCCTCTGGGACTCCGCGTCCCCGCCCCTGCAGAGGCTGATTGGTCTAGCCTGAGGTAGGTCACGTGCCAAGGGCACGTCTGCCCACGTGACAGAGCGAGGTGGGGTTGCGCCGGCTCACTTGGCACTGGGGAGCGCATAAGTTGGTATTCAGTTTACCCTTCTGTGAAACGGGATCGCCCATAAATAAAACCGAGCTTTGGCAGCATGATATATTTCCTCCACCCGTTCTGCCTTCCATTTGTTAGCGCTCTTGGCTGCAAAATTTCATAGACCACCGCCTCTTTTACGCCTTCCTTTCATTGTCCCCCGTCAAAATCCTGCTATATTTCTTCCTTCTGGACTTTGGCCACAGACCTCTACTGGCATCTGGCCGCAACCTCCCTTTCTCATCTCATGTTTCCACCACCCCCTCAGGCAGAGTGAAGCACTCCCTATGCCCTGAATAACCTTTGTGCTTCCTGCCTCCACATCTTCTCTGTCTGCCTGAAACGTCCTCCTTTTCCGCCCGTCCCCTGTTCTATTCCATTTTGGCCTTATTTTAGCTTTATAGCATCTCAGGATCTGACATCTGAGAGTTCAACTAGCCTAATTGCACGTCCTTAGACACTAAATTCTACAAGGAAGCCATATGCATATGCATTAACTTACATAAAGAATCTTCAGAAGCATTATAAATGCAAAGGACATTTATTGAGTGGAACTCAGATGAAAAGATGGTTCCAGCCCTCAGTTCACAGCCTAGTCTATCAGAGGAGTGAGGAAGGGGAAATGATAGCAGTACTCAGCAAAACAATCTATAGGAAAGGAGCCAGCAAAGCATTCTGGAATTTGATTGTCAGTATGGTCTCTACTCTTTGCTCCAAAGTTTGGGAAATGTTCTTCATACGCCTATTTCATGTTCTACCCTCAGCACTGTCAATTCTTAGTTGGCAAAGGAGTTTCTGTGACAGCTCATCCCTGATTCAGCAAGCATCCTGGGGAGTGTCTGAGGAGTGAAACTTCCAGGAGCCAAGTAAACAGCCCTGGTGATCTGACTTGATTCGAGAAACGGAGGAAAGGCATGTTTACCATCACCCTTGCAATCTTTCTCAAGAAAAAGTGGTCTCAGCTTTCAATAGGAACTGGACAGCTGGCAGTCCCAGATAGGCTTTGTAGCAAGAGCCAGAACTACAACTGTGGTGTGTTGTTGACTGAAGTGAAAACTACATATTCTTCAAGACCCCAGCAGTGAGTGACAAAAAAGTTGGCATGTAGCTCTGTCTGGACAAAAGCCATTACACAGACACCCATGTAAGATGGGTTACAGGGCTGCCTATGGCAGGATCAAGATTTCATCTGGTGGAAGCTTTGGTTGGATGCAACCATTCTGCGTCATAATTGCCATGAGCAACAACCCTATTTGATCCTTATAACAAAGGTAAGGTAGGAGGTGAGCAAAACAGTGATAAATATGCTCATTATGTGAATAAGAATACTGAGATCGAGAGAGGGCATGGTCTGCTCACGGTCTCAGAGTGTTTGTAGTAATCATTAATGCCAAATGGTCTTGTTCCTCCTTGGCTCATGGTAGAATTTGTATTTCTTTGCCCCCTTGAAGTTGGAAGTGGCATATGACTTGCTCCGACCAGTGACGAGAGAAGCGACACTTTTAGGCAGGAGTATAAAGCGACACTTTCAGGCAGGAGTATTTCATTTCCAGCATAGATACTGCAGCATGCTCATTTGCCTCCGAGGTAATCAGTACATGATGGTGAAAGTATGTATCAAAATGAAGCTTATGTCTTCCTGAGTCTCTTAGTTAGCACAATCGGCTGAGCCCTCCTGCCAGCTCACATTGAACAGGTAGCATTTGTTGCAGTAAGCTACTAAGATTTAGGGGTGTTTGTTCTTATTTCATAACCTCGACAGTCCTGGTTAGAGGAAAGATGGCAGTCAAGTCCACCAACCCATTGCCACTGTCTACTAGCTTGTGTGACCCTGGGTAAGTGACCTAATCTTTCTGGACCTAATTATTTACTTATCTGTCAAATGGGCTAATAATAGTACCTACCTACTAGGATTAAATGTGGAATAAATGAATAAGTTTATGTACAATGTTTATAACAGTTTCTGGTCCATAGTAATTACTCAATTGTGGTTGTTGTTAATGACGATGATGATAAATACTATTATTGCTGCTGCTGCTACAGTTCTGACTCCAGCCCTGTAGTCTTACAACTATCACAGGCTTCTTCTAAAAAGTGATTTAGGAGGAACATTTTTAAGCCAGGTGTCACCAGTCAACCCTGAAAACTTGCAGTTACAGGAAGACTTTATTTTTTACCCATGGAAATACCTCACATTATAGGAGCTGAATTGTTAGTTCCCTTTTGTTGAGAAAATACATGATTGACTAAAACCTTCCAATAATTCAGTAACTTCTTTAAACGAATTTGGATTTTTAAAAATTACATACATTTAAAGATCTCTCTACAAATAAGTGCAGCCATGCTGGAAGATGGCATATCTCCTTGCAATACCTCAGAGTGGTCCCAGGGGTCCTCAGTGCTCAGGCTGAGACTCACTTTCCTGGCCTCCTGGGATTGGTTGGAGGTCTGGTTTCCAGTGGTGATAGCACCTCTATTACCGGTGGAAAGGATTCATGTGGGTTGGTTTGGTGTGGTTTGCTGAGCCATTGGAAGGATGTCAGTCAAAATGATAGTAGTGTCGGCAAAACTGGCATTGAACTTCCTGATGTTTCCCCATCCTTCCTGTAAAGATTCCTGCTTCTTTGAAGTGCTTATCATTCAGATATACCACCCAACCCATCTTGATTGCTGTCATCTTCTGGCTTCCCAGTAGCTCTCATTTTTTCCCTGCCTCTCCCAACTCCTAGCACCATCCCTGAACTCCACACTTATGTTCAACATCCATATTGATGATCTGTGCAATGCTCTGGCCTCTCCATCCCTTGACCTTCTCACTTCCAACAACCTTCTCCTCAACTGAGCCACTGCTTATAAGGCTGCACCCTTCAATGTTTTAATCACCCAAAAATGTTCTTACTACTTAATTCAAAATGGCCAAAACAGAAAACAACTCAAATATCCATCAGCAGATGAATGGAAAAACTGTGATGTATTCATACAGTGGAATGCTATCTGGCAATTAAAAAGAATGATCTATTTATAAATGCAACAACATGGGTGAATCTCAACCACGATGCTGAGCAAAAGAAGGGAGACAGAAAAAGAATATATGCAATATGATTCTATTTATATCAAGTTCTAGAAAAGGCAAAGCTACTCTTTAGTGATGGAAATAAGATCAGTGGTTTTCTGGGGTGGGGAGAAAATTGACTGGAAAGAGGCACAAGGGAGCCTTCTGGAGTAATAGAAATGTTCTATATCTTGATCAGAGTGATGGTTACACTGGTGTATATACTTGCCAAAACTCATCGAACTGAACATTTAAGATCTATGACTTTTATAGTAGGAAAATATACCTCAATTTTGAAAAACCAAGAAAGAAAAAAGAATCATCCTGTTCTCACGGAAGTCTTTTCTGGGTTCCATAACTCAGTCAAACCTTCCTATTATATATACCCATTGCTCCATGTACCTCTTCTTCATAGCACTTTTCACAGTTGGGGTTTTACATTTATTTGTATGGTTTTTTGATTTGCATCTGGGTCCTCTTCTAGACCTCCAGGAGGGAAGAAATCATGACCAACTTGTTCACCACTATATTCCCAGTGCCTACCACAGTGCCTGGCATGTGGTCGGCATTTGTAGAATAGCTGTGGAGTGAAAGGGCCCACAGTGGTGCCCAGAACCTGAGTCTGCCGACTTCCCCTTCAGTGGTGCTTCCTTAAAGCCCTGCCCTAATCCTTCTTGCTCTGAGAAGCCAACTCTTCACCATTCACTCAATCCTCATTCATTCCACAAATTTGCCTACTCTTTGCAAGGGTGTGAGTATTTAATTGTGAACAAAACAGATGTGGTCTGTTCCCACAAACCTTGTATTGTAGCAGGGAACACAGACAATGAATAATAATGATGCAATTCCTTATTAATGATAATTTCTGTATATGCTAAAAGTAGACATACTGGATGGTATGTTATGTGTTGTGATGTGATGTGATGTGATGTCCTGTAAACCTCTCTGAGTCTGAGACTTCTGCAGGAAGGGACAGTGAAGCTGTGCTCTGAAGGATGCATAAGATTTAACCAGGCAAAGATAGGGGAGGCATAGACAGGAAGAGCTCTTCCATACAGGCAGAAGTGCAAGTGTGAAATGAGAATGAGCTTGTCAAGGTCCACAGAGAAGACATTTGCCTGGATCTGGGAGAGCAAGGGGGAGAGGGTGGAAATAGATGCTGAGGCTGAACGAGGGGTGTTGGTGCCAGATCAGGCAATGCCTTGAAGACCACATTAAGGATTTGAAATTTTGATCACCTATAAGGAAATCTGTAGCTTCCTTTAACAAAATCTGGTCCAGAACCTCCTTGGATGGCAATGAACGTAATCTCCCTATAAGGGACTGTTCCGGTTTGGTAATGCTGCCATTTTGCAAAACACCAGAAATGGATTGGCTTTCATAAAGGGGGTTTATTTGGTTACACAGTTACAGTCTTAAGGCCATAAAGTGTCCAAGGTTAAGGCATCAACAATAGCGTATCCACTGGAGAAAGGCCATTGGCATCTGGAAAATCTCTGTTAGCTGGGAAGGCACGTGGCTGGTGTCTGCTTGGTCCCAGGTTATGTTTCAAAATGGCGTTCTCCAAAATGTCAGCATCAGCTTTCAGCAGCCGTCTTCATAATGTCTCCCAGCTGCAGCTGCTCTGAGCTCCTTCTGTCTGAGCCTTTATAGGGCTCCAATAAACTAATCAAGACCCACACTGTATGGGCAGGGCCACACCTCCATGGAAATAATCCAATCAGAGTTATCACCTACCTTTGGGTGGGTCACATCTCATGGAAACAACTTAATCCAATGATTCCAACCTAATCAACACTGAAACATCGGCCCCCACAAGATTGCATTAAAGAACATGGTGTTTAGAAGGACATAATATATCCAAACTGGCATAGGGACCACATATTGAAGAAACGTGAATAAGTAAGCCATGCTCTATAAGCCTGATCATGTTACTCTCCACCACCATTTCCTTATATTAATAACATCTTGCTCAGCTATCCCCTCCAGGCTCAGCTGTGCTGCAGGGAATTAAGGGAAAGGTCATGTGTCCCTTAAGTTAGAGCATAAAGTGGGAGGAGCCCTCCCCGAGGTCACTTTGTGGTGGCTGCTGTACCCAAGGGGAAAGTGAATGAAGCACAGAGAACAGAGATTGTTATGGTGGGTGGGGAGGAGGACCAGCTCTCCCTCAGCACCAGGTGACTCTCTAGCCATTGCCAAGGCTGCATGACCAGCCCTTATGCCTCCTTCCTTCTCCAGATACCTACAAGGCTCTTCACTGTACCATTGAAAATTTACCAAGCTTTGCAGGATGCATTAATTTTACACATCTTCACATCCAGGCTCTCCATGTAGAACATGAGTTCATTATAACAAACTCATATTTTACCACTTTTCACAGGTTACAAAGAATTTCCACTATTCAAAGCATCCATTATGCTATTATTTCACTTGGTTATCAGAATAACTCTATTCCATAAACAAGGTAACTGAGGCTAAAAGAAGAGAATTACTGATTCAGGTTCCCACCTGGCAGGTTAAGGAGCCAGAATTTGAACGTAAGTCCTTTGGACTCCTAAGGGAATTTGCTGAGGATGGCTGAGCCACCATGTTGGAGGAGACAGTCTCCTGAGATGAGCCTCTTCAGATAACTTGAGCCTTGCCTGAAGATAAATCAATCTCCTTGGATAAGCTCTCCATTCAGGGTCTGCTGAGACTGAAATAAAGCCAGTCCACCTCCTGACCAGGGATTTGGGGTGCTCATCATTTCTTCCGGAAACACTTTGGGCACCACCTCTCCTCTCATGGCCAGTGCAGGTATGGGTCAGGGCAACTCAACAGCCAGTTAGGCTCTTCCTAGTGTTGGGGTAGGGGTTTCAAGGGCTAAGAGGTAACAACCTTATTTCCTGCTCAAACTGGGAAACAACTGAGAGACAGACATAGGAGTCAGGCATACAGGGATCAGATAATATCTTCTTACAAACGTGATGTTGGAAAGCATGACTTAGTCTGCTGGCCAAGTGTACTTTCTAATACTTGTCCCTAGATTGGGCAAACAAATCCACTCAGAGACACTAGCCATGCAGGAAAACCACAGGCCTCCTCACTACCACGGGAAAACTTAGGCTACCAGGGAGGAGCAGAGTAAAAAACCTGATCTCTGCAAAGTTCCCAAAAGCAAGAGGGAGAGGCTAACTGAGCTTGCTTAGCTGCTTCTTCCACGCTCACCCCTCAGAAAACTGACTCCTGTATCCATGAGGAGGAGCAAATAAAAGGAAGTTACAGGAGGAGGCGGGGCAAGATGGCGGACTGGTGAGCTGTATGTTTTAGTTACTCCTCCAGGAAAGTAGGTAGAAAGCTAGGAACTGCGTGGACTGGACACCACAGAGCAATCTGACTTTGGGCATACTTCATACAACACTCATGAAAACGTGGAACTGCTGAGATCAGCGAAATCTGTAAGTTTTTGCGGCCAGGGGGCCCGCGCCCCTCCCTGCCAGGCTAAGTCCCATGGGACGAGGGGCTGTCAGCTCCGGGAAGGAGAAGGGAGAACTCCAGTGGCAGCCTTTATCAGAAACTCATTCTACTGATCCAAACTCCAACCATAGATAGACTGAGACCAGACACCAGAGAATCTGAGAGCAGCCAGCCCAGCAGAGAGGAGACAGACATAGAAAAAAACAGCACGAAAAACTCCAAAATAAAAGCGGAGGATTTTTGGACTTCTGGTGAACATAGAAAGGGGAAGGGCAGAGCTCAGGCCCTCAGGCTCATATGCAAATCCAGAAGAAAAGGTGATCTCTCTGCCCTGTGGACCTTTCCTTAATGGCCCTAATTGCTTTCCTTAATGGCCCTAATTGCTTTGTCTCTTAGCATTTCAATAACCCATTACATCTGTGAGGAGGGCCCTTTTTTTTTTTTTTTTAATCCTTTTTTCTTTTTCTAAAACAATTACTCTAAGAAGCCCAATACAGAAAGCTTCAAAGACTTGCAATTTGGGCAGGTCAAGACAAGAGCAGAACTAAGAGAGCTCTGAGACAAAAGGCAATAATCCAGTGGCTGAGAAAATTCACTAAACACCACAATTTCCCAAGAAAAGGGGGGTGTCCACTCACAGCCATCATCCTGGTAGACAGGAAACACTCCTGCCCATCGCCAGCCCCATAGCCCAGAGCTGCCCCACACAACCCAGTGTGACGGAAGTGCTTCAAATAACAGGCACACTCCACAAAACTGGGCGTGGACATTAGCCTTCCCTGCAACCTCAGCTGATTGTCCCAGAGCTGGGAAGGTGGAGCAGTGTGGATTAACAAAGCCCCATTCAGCCATCATTTCAGCAGACTGGGAGCCTCCCTACACAGCCCAGCAGCCCAGAACCGCCCTGGGGGGACGGCACTCACCTGTGACATAGCACAGTCATCCCTCAACAGAGGACCAGGGGGTGCACGGCCTGGAAGAGGGACCCACTTGCAAGTCTCAGGAGCCATACACCAATACCAAGGACTTGTGGGTCAGTGGCAGAGACCAACTCTGGCAGGACTGAACTGAAGGATTAGACTATTGCAGCAGCTTTAAAACTCCAGGATCACCAGGGAGATTTGATTGTTAGAGCCACCCCCCCCTCCCTGACTGCCCAGAAACACGCCCCATATACAGGGCGGGCAACACCAACTACACATGCAAGCTTGGTACACCAATTGGACCCCACAAGACTCACTCCCCCACTCACGCCAAAGGCAAAGCAGGGAAGAACTGGCTTGTGGAGAACAGGTGGCTCGTGGACGCCACCTGCTGGTTAGTTAGAGAAACTGTACTCCACGAAGCTGTAGATCTGATAAATTAGAGATAAAGACTTCGAATGGTCTACACATCCTAAAAGAACCCTATCAAGTTCAGCAAATGCCAAGAGGCCAAAAACAACAGAAAATTCTAAAGCATATGAAAAAACCAGACGATATGGATAACCCAAGCCCAAGCACCCAAATGAAAAGATCAGAAGAGACACAGCACCTAGAGCAGCTACTCAAAGAACTAAAGATGAACAGTGAGACCATAGTACAGAATACAAAGGATATCAAGAAGACCCTAGAAGAGCATAAAGAATACATTGCAAGACTAAATAAAAAAACAGATGATCTTATGGAAATTAAAGAAACGGTTGACCAAATTAAAAAGATTCTGGACGCTCATAGTACAAGACTAGAGGAAGTTGAACAACGAATCAGTGACCTGGAAGATGACAGAATGGAAAATGAAAGCATAAAAGAAAGAATGGGGAAAAAAATTGAAAAAATCGAAACGGACCTCAGGGATATGATAGATAATATGAAACGTCCAAATATAAGACTCATTGGTGTTCCAGAAGGGGAAGAAAAGGGTAAAGGTCTAGGAAGAGTATTCAAAGAAATTGTTGGGGAAAACTTCCCAAATCTTCTAAACAACATAAATACACAAATCATAAATGCTCAGCGAACTCCAAATAGAATAAATCCAAATAAACCCACTCCGAGACATATTCTGATCACACTCTCAAACACGGAAGAGAAGGAGCAAGTTCTGAAAGCAGCAAGAGAAAAGCAATTCACCACATACAAAGGAAACAGCATAAGACTAAGTAGTGACTACTCAGCAGCCACCATGGAGGCGAGAAGGCAGTGGCACGATATATTTAAAATTTTGAGTGAGAAAAATTTCCAACCAAGAATACTTTATCCAGCAAAGCTCTCCTTCAAATTTGAGGGAGAGCTTAAATTTTTCACAGACAAACAAATGCTGAGAGAATTTGCTAACAAGAGACCTGCCCTACTGGAGATACTCAAGGGAGCCCTACAGACAGAGAAACAAAGAAAGGACAGAGAGACCTGGAGAAAGGTTCAGTACTAAAGAGATTCAGTATGGGTACAATAAAGGATATTAATAGAGAGAGGGGAAAAAGATATATGACAAACATAAACCAAAGGATAAGATGGCTGATTCAAAAAATGCCTTCACAGTTATAACATTGAATGTAAATGGATTAAACTCCCCAATTAAAAGATATAGATTCACAGAATGGATCAAAAAAAATGAACCATCAATATGTTGCATACAAGAGACTCATCTTAGACACAGGGACACAAAGAAACTGAAAGTGAAAGGATGGAAAAAAATATTTCATGCAAGCTACAGCCAAAAGAAAGCAGGTGTAGCAATATTAATCTCAGATAAAATAGACTTTAAATGCAGGGATGTTTTGAGAGACAAAGAAGGCCACTGCATACTAATAAAAGGGGCAATTCAACAAGAAGAAATAACAATCATAAATGTCTATGCACCCAATGAAGGTGCCACAAAATACATGAGAGAAACACTGGCAAAACTAAAGGAAGCAATTGATGTTTCCACAATAATTGTGGGAGACTTCAACACATCACTCTCTCCTATAGATAGATCAACCAGACAGAGGACCAATAAGGAAATTGAAAACCTAAACAATCTGATAAATGAATTAGATTTAACAGACATATACAGGACATTACATCCCAAATCACCAGGATACACATACTTTTCTAGTGCTCACGGAACTTTCTCCAGAATACATCATATGCTGGGACATAAAACAAGCCTCAATAAATTTAAAAAGATTGAAATTATTCAAAGCACATTCTCTGACCACAATGGAATACAATTAGAAGTCAATAAGCATCAGAGACTTAGAAAATTCACAAATACCTGGAGGTTAAACAACACACTCCTAAACAATCAGTGGGTTAAAGAAGAAATAGCAAGAGAAATTGCTAAATATGTAGAGACGAATGAAAATGAGAACACAACATACCAAAACCTATGGGATGCAGCAAAAGCAGTGCTGAGGGGGAAATTTATAGCACTAAACACATATATTAAAAATGAAGAAAGAGCCAAAATCAAAGAACTAATGGATCAACTGAAGAAGCTAGAAAATGAACAGCAAACCAATCCTAAACCAAGTACAAGAAAAGAAATAACAAGGATTAAAGCAGAAATAAATGACATAGAGAACAAAAAAACAATAGAGAGGATAAATATCACCAAAAGTTGGTTCTTTGAGAAGATCAACAAGATTGACAAGCCCCTAGCTAGACTGACAAAATCAAAAAGAGAGAAGACCCATATAAACAAAATAATGAATGAAAAGGTGACATAACTGCAGATCCTGAAGAAATTAAAAAAATTATAAGAGGATACTATGAACAACTGTATGGCAACAAACTGGATAATGTAGAGGAAATGGACAATTTCCTGGAAACATATGAACAACCTAGACTGACCAGAGAAGAAATAGAAGACCTCAACCAACCCATCACAAGCAAAGAGATCCAATCAGTCATCAAAAATCTTCCCACAAATAAATGCCCAGGGCCAGATGGCTTCACAGGGGAATTCTACCAAACTTTCCAGAAAGAACTGACACCAATCTTACTCAAACTCTTTCAAAACATTGAAGAAAATGGAACACTACCTAACTCATTTTATGAAGCTAACATCAATCTAGTACCAAAACCAGGCAAAGATGCTACAAAAAAGGAAAACTACCGGCCAATCTCCCTAATGAATATAGATGCAAAAATCCTCAACAAAATACTTGCAAATCGAATCCAAAGACACATTAAAAAAATCATACACCAAGACCAAGTGGGGTTCATTCCAGGCATGCAAGGATGGTTCAACATAAGAAAATCAATCAATGTATTACAACACATTAAAAATTCAAAAGGGAAAAATCAAATGATCATCTCAATAGATGCTGAAAAAGCATTTGACAAAATCCAACATCCCTTTTTGATAAAAACACTTCAAAAGGTAGGAATTGAAGGAAACTTCCTCAATATGATAAAGAGCATATATGAAAAACCTACAGCCAGCATAGTACTCAATGGTGAGAGACTGAAAGCCTTCCCTCTAAGATCAGGAACAAGACAAGGATGCCCGCTGTCACCACTGTTATTCAACATTGTGCTGGAAGTGCTAGCCAGGGCAATCCAGCAAGACAAAGAAATAAAAGGCATCCAAATTGGAAAAGAAGACGTAAAACTGTCATTGTTTGCAGACGATATGATCTTATATCTGGAAAACCCTGAGAAATCGACGATACAGCTACTAGAGCTAATAAACAAATTTAGCAAAGTAGCGGGATACAAGATTAATGCACATAAGTCAGTAATGTTTCTATATGCTAGAAATGAACAAACTGAAGAGACACTCAAGAAAAAGATACCATTTTCAACAGTTACTAAAAAAATCAAGTACCTAGGAATAAACTTAACCAAAGATGTAAAAGACCTATACAAAGAAAACTACGTAACTCTACTAAAAGAAATAGAATGGGGACCTTAAAAGATGGAAAAATATTCCATGTTCATGGATAGCAAAGCTAAATGTCATTAAGATGTCAATTCTACCCAAACTCATCTACAGATTCAATACAATCCCAATCAAAATTCCAACAACCTACTTTGCAGACTTGGAAAAGCTAGTTATCAAATTTATTTGGAAAGGGAAGATGCCTCGAATTGCTAAAGACACTCTAAAAAAGAAAAATGAAGTGGGAGGACTTACACTCCCTGACTTTGAAGCTTATTATAAAGCCACAGTTGTCAAAACAGCATGGTACTGGCACAAAGATAGACATATAGATCAATGGAATCGAATTGAGAGTTCAGAGGTAGACCCTCAGATCTATGGCTGACTGATCTTTGATAAGGCCCCCAATGTCACTGAACTGAGTCATAATGGTCTATTCAACAAATGGGACTGGGAGAGTTGGATATCCATATCCAAAAGAATGAAGGAGGACCCCTACCTCACACCCTACACAAAAATTAACTCAAAATGGACCAAAGATCTCAATATAAAAGAAAGTACCATAAAACTCCTAGAAGATAATGTAGGAAAACATCTTCAAGACCTTGTATTAGGCGGCCACTTCATAGACTTTACACCCAAAGTACAAGCAACAAAAGAAAAAATAGATAAATGGGAACTCCTCAAGCTTAGAAGTTTCTGCACCTCAAAGGAATTTCTCAAAAAGGTAAAGAGGCAGCCAACTCAATGGGAAAAAATTTTTGGAAACCATGTATCTGACAAAAGACTGATATCTTGCATATATAAAGAAATCCTACAACTCAATGACAATAGTACAGACAGCCCAATTATAAAATGGGCAAAGGATATGAAAAGACAGTTCTCTGAAGAGGAAATACAAATGGCCAAGAAACACATGAAAAAATGTTCAGCTTCACTAGCTATTAGAGAGATGCAAATTAAGACCACAATGAGATACCATCTAAGACCTATTAGAGTGGCTGCCATTAAACAAACATGAAACTACAAATGCTGGAGGGGATGTGGAGAAATTGGAACTCTTATTCATTGTTGGTGGGACTGTATAATGGTTCAGCCACTCTGGAAGTCAGTCTGGCAGTTCCTTAGAACACTAGATATAGAGTTACCATTCGATCCAGCGATTGCACTTCTCGGTATATACCCAGAAGATTGGAAAGCAGTGACACGAACAGATATCTGCATGCCAATGTTCATAGCAGCATTATTCACAATTGCCAAGAGATGGAAACAACCCAAATGTCCTTCAACAGATGAGTGGATAAATAAAATGTGGTATATACACACGATGGAATACTACGCGGCAGTAAGAAGGAACGATCTCGTGAAACATATGACAACATGGATGAACCTTGAAGACATAATGCTGAGCGAAATAAGCCAGGCACAGAAAGAGAAATATTATATGCTACCACTAATGTGAACTTTGAAAAATGTAAAACAAATGGTTTATAATGTCGAATGTAGGGGAACTAGCAATAGAGAGCAATTAAGGAAGGGGGAACAGTAATCCAAGAAGAACAGATATGCTATTTAACGTTCTGGGGATGCCCAGGAATGACTATGGTCTGTTAATTTCTGATGGATATAGTAGGAGCAAGTTCACAGAAATGTTGCTGTATTACGTAACTTTCTTGGGGTAAAGTAGGAACAGGTTGGAAGTAAAGCAGTTATCTTAGGTTAGTTGTCTTTTTCTTACTCCCTTGTTACGGTCTCTTTGAAATATTCTTTATTGTATGTTTTTCTTTTTCTTTTTCTTTTTTTTTTTTTAATTTTTTTTTCCATACAGTTGATTTAAAATGGAAAAAAAAGATTAAAAAAAAAAGGAAAAAAATATGTAGTGCCCCCTTGAGGAGCCTGTGGAGAATGCAGGGGTATTGGCCTACCCCACCTCCATGGTTGCTAACATGACCACAGACATAGGGAAGTGGTGGTTTGATGGGTTGAGCCCTCTACCATAGGTTTTACCCTTGGGAAGACAGTTGCTGCAAAGGAGAGGCTAGGCCTCCCTATAATTGTGCCTAAGAGCCTCCTCCCCAATGCCTCTTTGTTGCTCAGATGTGGCCCTGTCTCTCTACCTAAGCCAACTTGAAAGGTGAAATCACTGCCCTCCCCCCTACGTGGGATCAGACACCCAGGGGAGTGAATCTCCATGGCAACGTGGAATATGACTCCCGGGGAGGAATGTAGACCTGGCATCGTGGGACGGAGAACATCTTGACCAAAAGGGGGATGTGAAAGGAAATGAAATAAGCTTCAGTAGCAGAGAGATTCCAAAAGGAGCCGAGAGGTCACTCTGGTGGGCACTCTTACGCACAATTTAGACAACCCTCTTTAGGTTCTAAAGAATTGGGGTAGCTGGTGGTGGATACCTGAAACTATCAAACTACAACCCAGAACCCATGAATCTCGAAGACAGTTGTATAAAAATGTAGCTTATGAGGGATGACAATGGGATTGGGAAAACCATAAGGACCACACTCCACTTTGTCTAGTTTATGGATGGATGAGTAGAAAAATAGGGGAAGGAAGCAAACAAACAAACATACAAAGGTACCCAGTGTTCTTTTTTACTTCAATTGCTCTTTTTCACTTTAGTTATTATTCTTATTATTTTTGTGTGTGTGCTAATGAAGGTGTCAGGGATTGATTTAGGTGATGAATGTACAACTATGTAATGGTACTGTGAACAATCAAATGTACAATTTGTTTCGTATGACTGCGTGGTATGTGAATATATCTCAATAAAATGAAGATTAAAAAAAAAAAAAGTTACAATAATGAAGTGGTTATGCCCTGCCTACACATTAGAATCACCCGGGAAGCTTTGGAAAAAAATACCAATGCCAAAAAATACATATCTCTGGCTCCAGCCCCAGAGATTCTAACTTAATTGATCTGGGGTGGGGTCCAGCATATGTAGTAGAGTAATACATGGTAATGCTCTGTAGTAGTCTGTAATGTGCTGTAATGCACTGTTCTTCAGACTTGGCTGCATATTAGAGCACATGAGGAACTTTTTAAAATTCCAATCTCTAGACAATACCAATTGAATTAGAACCTCTAAAGGAGGCACCCAAGACTTAGTATATTTGTAAGACTCCCCAGGTGATTCCAATAAGCAGCCAAAATTGAAACCAGGTGCTCAAATGTGGTGGTTTTCAAATTTGAGTGTGCAGTAGAATCACAAGGAAGGCTTGTTAAAATGCAGAGTGCTAAAACCTGCCCCCAGAGATTCCAATGCAGGGGGTTTGGGATGAGGCCTGAGGATCTGTATTTCTGTCAAGCTCCCAGGTGACGCTGATGCTCTTAAGGCTCTGAGGGTCATACTTTGAAGACCACTGCTCTAATCACTGTCCGTCCACAAAACAGAGCAGAAAGGGTTTTCCCCATCAGCTGACATGCCATGGGGAGGCCTGATGGGATACCTTTTGTTCCTGAAGGTCCATGAAAAAATAATTATGCCAAAATAAGTCACATTGTCCCATGTGATTTTTAAAAAGAGGGCTAATAAGTTCTGACTTTAGAAGAGATAAAGTTTGCCACACTGTGGGTCAATGTCAGAAGGCCCAAGATGCTCTCTAGGTTGGTGATCTTCCTGCCGTTGGGAAACTCATTTCTGGTATTTACCATGTTAATGGCTGATTATAGTGGACACAGTAATTTGTGCTCAGCATTGTCCCTTTCTCCTGATCCACATGGCTATACTCAGACTCCATTCTTGCAAGACTCCATTCTTGCAAGACCTGGTCCCCCTGCTTAGTTCAGAAGTGGTAACCAGACTCAAGCCAGGCTACCCAGAAGCCATGGAAATTTTTGGATTAGAACTCAGGAAAAGATGTTAGTTTCTCTCTCCTCATTGGTATAAGGTGTGAGATGTGAGACTTGAGGAATCAGTAGCCAGGGGTCCTGCTGTTTGGAAGAAGCCAGTCTGCAAAGAGAGGATGAAGCTGACCAAAAAAGAATCAAAGATGTTCCCTCTCTACTGTGAGTTCCTTCAAGACGGGGTATTATTTACTGCTACATACCCCAGTGTCTAGCATAGTGAATGGAAAAAAGTAGGATGTCAATAAATATTTTTAAACAGTTTTCCTGAGGTTAAGTAACATACAACAAACTGTACATAGTTAAAGTGTACAATTTGATAAGTTTTGATGTATTTACACACCCATGAAACCATTGCCATCCCATCACCCCCAGAAGTTTCCATGTGTCCCTTGGTAATTCCTCCCCCCACCTCTTCCCACCCACCCATGCCCAGGCAACCACAATAAATTAGTTTGTCTCTTCTAGAGTGTAAAATAAATGGAATCATATAATATGTTATTATTTTTGACTGCTTTTTTCACTCAGCATAATTATTTTGAGATTCATTCATGTGGTTGTATGTATCAATAGCTTGTTCCATTTTATGGCTGAGTAGTAGTCTATTGTATGGATATATCACAGTTTGTTTATCCATTCACTATTGATGGAGTTTGGATTGTTTCCAGTTTATGGATATTACAAATAAAACTGCTAGGAATATTATTGTAAAAGTCTTTTTATAGACATATGCTTTCTTTTCTCCTCAATAAATTCATATGTGTGGAATGGCTGGATCATATGGTGGGTGTATGACAAACTTTTTTTAAAACTGCCAAACTGTTTTCCAAAGTGGTTGTATAATTTAAAATTCCAAATGACAGTGTATGAGAGTTCCAGTTCCTCCACACCAGCACTTGGTATGGTAAGTCTTTTAAATTTTTGCCCTTCTAATAGATATATAGTGGTATCCCTTTATGGTTTTAATTTTCACTTTCCTAATGATTAATATATTTAATATCTTTCCATGTACTTATTTGCAATCTGTATAAAATCTTTTTTGGTGAAATGTCTGTTCACATCTTTGGCCCAATTTAATTAAGTTGGTTGTCTTATTGAGTTTTAAGAATTCTTTATATCTTGTGAATACAAATCTTTATCAGATATATATTTTCCAAAAATTTTCCCCTGTTCTGTGCCCTGATTTTTCATTTTCAGAACAGTGACTTTTGAAGAGCAAATGTTTTAATTTTGATGCTGTTCAATTTATTGACTTTTTCTTTTCTTGTTTATGTTCTCTTGTGTCTTATCTAAGAAATCTTCATCCAACCCAAGATCACAAAGATTTTCTCATGTGTTTTATTCTGGAAGTTTTAAGTTTTAGCTCTTATATTTATGCCTATGATCCATTTAGAGTTAATTTTTGCATATAATGTGAGGTAAGGAGCGAGATTTTTTTTTTTTACATGTGGATATCCTATTTACAACAAAATATCCTATTTGTTGAAAATACTATCCTTCCCCCATTGATTTACCTTAGCATTTTTGTTGTGAATGAGTTACCCATATATGTGTGGTCTATTTCTGGACTCTCCATTCTTTTCCATTGATTCATACATCTAGCCTTCCACCAGTACTACAATATCTCAACTACTGTAAATTTATTCAGAATAAGTTCCCCAGAAGTAATAAATATGTGGGTTAAAATAAATGACATTTTTCTTATTTCTGATTTTAAGTATCTTTAAAGGATAATATAAATGTAAAACAATGTGTTTGGGGGTGTTCTAGTTTGCTAATGCTGCCGGAATGCAAAACACCAGAAATGGATTGGCTTTTATAAAAGAGGGTTTATTTGGTTACACAGTTACAGTCTTAAGGTCATAAAGTGTTCAAGGTAACACATCAGCAATGGGTTACCTTCACTGGAAGATGGCCAATGGTGTCCAGAAAACCTCTGTTAGCTGGGAAGGCATATGGGCTGGCGTCTGCTCTGGAATTCTGGTTTCAAAATGGCTTTCTTTCAGGATGTTCCTTTCTAGGCTGCAGTTCCTCAAAAATGTCACTCTTAGTTGCTCTTGGGGTGTTTGTCATCTCTTAGTTTCTCCGGCGCAAGAGTCTGCCTTCAACAGCCATCTTCAAACTGTCTCTCATCTGCAGCTACTCTCTCAGCTTCTGTGCATTCTTCAAAGTGTCCCTCTTGGCTGTAGCTCCTCTTCAAAATGTCACTCTCAACTGCACTTCAAAATGTCACTCGCAGCTGCATTGAGTTCCTTCTGTTTGTCAGCTCATTTATATGGCTCCAGTGATTTAATTTAGACCCACCCTGAATGGGAGGGGTAACACCTTCATGGAGATTATCCAATCAGAGTCATCGCCCACAGTTGGGTGGGGTGCATCTCCATGGAAACACTCAAAGAATTACAATCTAATCAACACTGATATGTCTGCCCACACAAGATTACATCAAAAAAGTGGCATTTTGGGGGACATATTACATTCAAACTGACACAGAGGGTTTATTACGTATGTCAAAGTAAAATGTATGACAATAATAGCACGAAGGTCATGAGTGGCAAAATGGAATATACTGCTTTAAGATTCTTATATTTTATATATGAAATGGCATAATACTACTTGAAGGTAAACTGTGATAAATTAAATATTTAGTACAGAAACTACCAAAAAATGAAAGAAGTAAAGCTAATAAGCCAGTAGTGGAGATTAAAATGGAATCTTAAAACATAATCAATTAATCCAAAAGAAGAGATGAAAGAAGGGAAAATTAACAAAGAGCAAATGGGACAAGCAGAAAACAAAATAAATAGTGGAATGATAGATGAAAATCCAACCAAATCTATAATTATATTAAATGTAAATAGCCTAAACACTCTATTTAAAAGGCAGAGATTTTCAGATTGGATAAAAATATCACGACCCAACTATATGCTATTTACAAGAAAGCCACTTCAAATATAAAGACACAGATGGATTTAAAGAAAAATGAAGGAAAAAAATATCTTTTGGAAAGCTGGAATGGCTATAGTAATATCAGACTATTGGATTTCAGAACAAGAAATATTATCAGGGAAAACAGAGACATTAGATCATTATAAATGGGTCAACTCACCAACAGCACATAACAATCTTAAATAATATGCACATAACAGAAATTCATTTCACATGAAGCAAAATCTGAAAAAAAACTAAAAGATAAAGTAGATAAATTCACAATTTTTGTTCGAGGTTTTAACACTTCTCTTTCAGTGCTTGATAGAACATGTAGACAGAAAATCTGTAAGGGTATAGAAGAATTGAACAATACTTTCCACCAACTGGAGCTAAGGACGTTAATAGGATACTCCATCCAATAATAGCAGAATACACATGTATCAGTTTGGATATATTATGTCTCCCAGAAAAAGCCATGATCTTTTAATCCAATCTTGTGGGGGAAGATGTATTAGTGTTGATTGGGTTGGAATCCTTTGATTGTTTCCATGGAGATGTAACTCAATCAACTGTGGGTGAGATCTTTGATTGGATAATTTCCATGGAGGTGTTACCCCACCCATTCAGTGTGGGTATTAATTGAATCACTGGAGTCCTATAAAAGTGTTCACAACAATCGAAAGTACGATTTGTTTTGTATGACTGCGTAGTATATGAATATATCTTAATAAAATGAAGATTAAAAAAAAAAAAAAAAAGACATAATGCTGAGCAAAATAAGCCAGGCACAAAAAGAGAGATATTGTATGTTACCACTAATGTGAATTCTGTGAAAAATGTACAATGTTTTATACTGTAGAATGTAGGGGACCTAGAGATACCAATTAGTGGAGGGGGAATGATAATCTAATAAGAACAGATAAACTATGGAGGGTAATCTCAATGTTATGGGAATGCTCAGGAATGATTATGGTTTGTAAACTTTTTTGGATATAGTAAGATCATGTTGGAAGCAATAGAGTTATTTTAGGTTTTTTTTTTCTCTTATTCCTTTGTTTTCTTAGGGGTTGTTAATTTTCTTGGGGTATGGTAGGAACATGTTGGAAGCAATGTAGTTATTTTAGATTATTTGTTTTTCTTACTCCTCTGTTTGGACATGGTTTACTAATTTTCTTGGGGTATGGTAGGAACATATTGGAAGCAAAGTAGTTATTTTAGGTTATTTGTTTTCCTTAATCCACTGCTTTGTTTGAAATGTTGTGGGGTTTTTTTGGTTGTTGTTTGCCTGTTTGTTTTTAATTTTTTGATAAACAAAGTTAAAAAATTGAAAAAAAATCAGTAGAAAAATGGGAGTAAAAACTAAATGACAAATAGGGTGGGATGGGGGGATGGTTTGGGTATTCTCTTTTCACTTTTATTTTTTATTCTTATTCTGATTCTTTCTGATGTAAGGAAAATGTTCAGAAATAGATTGTGGTGATGAATGCATAACTATATGATCATACTGTGAACAGTTGATTGTATACCATGGATGACTGTATGGTTTGTGAATATATTTCAATAAAACTGAATTAAAAAAAAAAAAAAGTGTTCACAGACAGGAGGTGATGCACTCACAGAGACGTTTTGAAGACAGCCATTGAAAACTGATGCATTGGAGAATGCCATTTTGAAATACAACCTAGGAGCAAACAGATGTCAGCCACGTGTCTTCCCAGCTAACAGAGGTTTTCCAGATGCCAACGGCCTTTCTCCAGTGAAGGTACCCGATTGTTGATGCCTTACCTTGGACACTTTAAGGCCTTAAGACTGTAACTGTGTAACCAGATAAGCCCCCTTTATAAAAGCCAATCCATTTCTGGTATTTTGCAAAACAGCAGCATTAGCAAACCAGAACAACACATTCTTCCCAAGTACACATGGAACATTCACTAAGATAGATTATGCTCTGAGCTATAAAGCAAGTCTCAATAAATTTAGAAGTGTTGAAGTCATACAAAGTATGTTCACTGACCACAAGGGAATTATACTAGAAATCAATGAGAGAAAGATAATCTGGAAAATCCCCAAATAATTAGAAATTGAACAACACACTTCTAAATAACCCAAGATAAAGTCACATCAAAACTTAAAAATTTATTGAGTAGCCTATTACATTTTAGAGACCTTTTTTTTTTTTTTTCATACAAAACAAATTGTACTTTCGATTGTTTACAGTACCATTACATAGTTGTACATTCATCACCTAAATCAATCCCTGACACCTTCATTAGCACACACACAAAAATAACAAGAATAATAATTAGAGTGAAAAAGAGCAATTGAAGTAAAAAAGAACACTGGGTACCTTTGTCTGTTTGTTTGCTTCCCCTACTTTTCTACACATCCATCCATAAACTAGACAAAGTGGAGTTTGGTCCTTATGGCATTCCCAATCCCACTGTCACCCCTCATAAGCTACATTTTTATACAACTGTCTTCGAGATTCATGGGTTCTGGGTTGTAGTTTAATAGTTTCAGGTATCCACCACCAGCTACCCCAATTCTTTAGAACCTAAAAAAGGTTGTCTAAAGTGTGCGTAAGAGTGCCCACCAGAGTGATCTCTCGGCTCGTTTTGGAATCTCTCTGCCACTGAAGCTTATTTCATTTCCTTTCACATCCCCCTTTTGGTCAAGAAGATGTTCTCCATCCCACGATGCCGGGTCTACATTCCTCCCCGGGAGTCATATTCCACGTTGCCAGGGAGATTCACTTCCCTGGGTGTAGAGACCTTTTTTTAAATGGGAAAATATTTATTGTATTTGTATCCACATATTTGCCATTTTCAGTACTTTTCATTTTTATGTGTAGATACAAATTTCCATCTGATATCATTTTCTTTCTGCCTGAAAAACTTCCTTAGCATTTGTCATAGTGCAGTTTTGCTGGTGAGGAATTCTCTAAGGTTTTGTTTGTCTTGAGAAAGTCTTAATTTTGCTTTCCCTTTTGAGAGGTATATTTGCCAGAATAGAATTCCTAGTTGACAGATTTTTTTTTTCTTCAAATCTTTAAAGATGTCATTCTACTATGTTCTGGCTTAGTTTCTGATGAGAAATCTACTATAACTCTTGTCTTTGTTTTTCTTCCTCAGGAACAAAAAAAAAAAAAATGTTTCCCAGAAACCCCCTTACAAATTTCTCCTCATGTTTCATTGGCCGGACTTAAGTTACATGGCTGACAGCAAAGTGAACAGGTTAGTATTGTTGACCTATACTAAGCATTTGGATGGAATATGAGTTGCAGAATCCACCAGTGTACACTACGGTGCTTCCTGTAGTGTTCACCAGGGGAAAGAAAATCCTGTAAGATCATGGTGCAGCAGGTCTGGAAGCCATTCACTTCATATTGGAATAATAGATCAGTGGGCACCAGAAAGAATGTCTTCAAGAAGGAGAGTAGAACAAATTCCAAGCAAACAATAGTAGGTAAGAAGCTGGAAGAGCTTAGTTACATGGTAATATTATCTTCTCTTTGAAGGTGTGAAAGTATTTGCTTCTAAAACCATGTGGGGCTAAGATTTGCTGGGGGAGCTCAGGACAGGTGGAACACAACTTGTTTTTCAATGTTCTCTTGTTAATCTAGTTTTTCTGCCTCTTCCTGAGCCAGTTTTGGAAATTATGTGTTTCCTAGGAAATCATCCATTTTATTAAATTTATTCATGAAAAAAATGTATCTAGTGGTTCCTATTACCTTTGTAATCATCTTTTGTAACTTTAATTTGAATCCCTTTCTCATTGTTATTATTTATGGTTTCTCTATTTTTTTAATTATCTGATTTATTATTCCCTCTTTCCTGAATTCCTATGATGCATATGTTGGATCTTCTAGATCTGTGCTGTCCAATATGGTAGCCACTTTCCACATGTGACTATTTGAATTTAAATTTTAGTTAAAGTTAATTAAAATTAAAAATTCAGCTCCTCAGTGTCATTAGCCATATTTCAAGTGGTCAATAGCCATATGTGGCTAGCGGCTACTGTATCAGACAGCACAAAATGAATGTTCCTATCATCAGAGAAAGTTCTATTGATCTAGAAAACACTATTCTACATCTACTCTCCACATTCTTATTTTTTCTTTAATATTATATAACTCTATATCTGTGGTCTCCACTCTGAGAGATTTCCTTGACTTTATCATCCTGGCCTTGATTGGACTTCAACCATGTCCATTATATTATTGATATCTGATATGGAATTTTTAAATTTTCTTTTTTAATCTTTGCTCTTGATTACTCTGAGGACACTAATTCACTTTAAAATTTTGTTTTAAATTCTTCTGTTTCCTACATTGTTTCTTCCAGTTTTGAAGGTCTTTTTTGTTCATCTTGATTCTTCTCTTCCATGCTGTTGGATTCCCTCAAATGTCTAGTGATTCTTGATTGTACATTTATATTTTATAAATGCAAGACTAGATTGATATATATCTTGTATTCGTTCTCTTAACAACTGAAGCTCTGTTTCTACAATGGCCTGTCTCCTTAATTGCAGGATTAACGAAAAGACCATTGGTGTGTGAGGGCCAGGAACAGTCAGGTAAGCTCCGCAGTTGCTTTATTTCACTCATGGATGGACTGCCTTTCTTTTTTTCTTCCTTCCTTCCCTCCACTTATATTGTGAATTTACAGAGTTGTCTTGGGCCTGATCTGATTCCCTGGTCCCCTTGAATAATGTTCTCAAATTTGATTAAAAAGTGGTAATCATGGCTTTATCCTGGGTCCAAACATTGCAGCCAGATGTTCTATGTATAGGGAGGAGAGATGATAACATTTGTTCCAGAGCAGATCTTTAATTACTTTTTACAAGGTCTACTCCTGCTCCCTGTCCTTGCTGACTCCTTGAAGCTCTTTGAGAAAAAGCATCTCTGACTTATGTTTCTGATCTCTGCTGTATCTGTATAAGATGTGAATTCCTCTTCTCTGCTTTTTACATCAATTAAATGCAATATTCATTAATTGATCTTTGCTTCTGTGGACTGCAGGTGTATAGGGTTGAATTAATCATACTTCTCAATTTATGGTAATCCATTGTCATCGGTCTGATGATGATGATACGTATTTTGCTCTTTATGGTACATCTCAACTCCTATGCCCCTTTATAGGATGAATGTATTTTTGTTGTGCGTATGCTTGTTTGTATAACTTATATAAATGGTACTAAAAACCTTGTTTTGTTTCTTACTTTTTTCAGTCAACACTGTGCTTTAAAAAAAATATCCATGATCTTCTATGAAAATCCAATTAAGTGCTTTAGAATGCAGCATGGTATTCCATTATAATCCTCCATTATACTTTACCTATTTATTCTCTGTTGAATATCTTGGTTGTCTCCAACTACCACAAACAGTATTGCAACTAATAATCATCATACATTTCCTTTATTTGCCTATGTGAGAGTTTCTCTGGGGTATATCACCCGAAGTGAGATTGCTAGGTCATAAAATACACAGCTATTTAATTTTCCTAAGTTATAGCTGTGCCAGGCTTGGCTCCCATAAACACTTTGTGCTGGTTTGACACTGTTAAGTACCTCAGAAAAGATCATGCTCTTTTAATCCATTCCTGTGAATGTAGACCTATTATGGGTGGGACCTTTTGATTAGGTCATTTCAACTGAGATGTGACCCACTTTATCCTCTTACTGTAGCCCTTTTTAAGAGGACAAAAGGCAAAAAAAAGCCCACAGAAGCTAAGAGAGACAGAAGACAAAGGAGAGAAACACCTGCAGAAGCTAAGAAAGGACCCACAGAAAACAGAGAGGAAGCCACTGAAGCCAGAAGCTGAAAGCAAGGAACCCAGGAAAGAAGGACCAGAAGACACTGGCCATGTGCCTTCTCCTTTGATAGAGATGTCCTGGATGCCAGCAGCCTGTTTTCAGAGTCCAGGTGTCATCCTGTTGATGCCTTCATTTGGACATTCTCATGGCCTAAGAAATGTAAATTGTAAGATAATAAATGGAAAAGCCAACCCATTTCTAGTATATTGCTTTCTGGTAGCTTTAAAAAACCAAAACACACTTCATAGGGAGACTTATTTCCCCATATATTATGACACTTATTTCTCTACTTTCTCCTTTCTGTGCATCTACTGATATAAAGTATTTTATCACTGTTCTAATTTGTATTTCTTGAGCATCTCTTCCTATTTACATGCTAATTGTTAGAGTTCATCTTCTCCAAATTACCTATTTTATTAGTCAGGTTAGACTAGATTTTACTGCTTTAACAACCAACCAAAATATCACATTGTCTTAAGAAATAAATGTTTACTTCTTGCTCTATTTTTTAACTTTTTATTTTGAAATAATTTGAAACTTTCAGTACAATGCAAAAATAAAGCAAACCCCATATAGAGAATTCCAATATACCCCAACCTCCCCAGATACCAAGATCCACCAATTTTAACATTTTGCCACCTTTGCCATATCATTCTGTCTAACATCTATCTATCTACCTACCCATATGTCTATCTATCTATCCATTCATCTATCCATCCATCTATCATCTATCATTCTGAGCATTTGAGAGCAGGTTGCACATATCATACTCCTTGAACACATAATATTTCCATGTAGATTTCCTATAAACAAGGAGATTCACTTATGTAATCACCTTAAATGCAAGTATCAAGTTCAAGAAATTTAATGTCTATATAAAGCTTACATTCTATATTCCAATTTTTTCTTATGTCCCAATAATGTCCTTTTAGCCTTTTCTCCTCCATTCTTAGAACCCATTCAGTATCATGTACTACATTTAATTGTCATTATCTCTTTAGTTTCTCTTTCTTTTTTTTAATTGTGGAACCATATATACAACATAAATCTTCCCATCCCAACCCCTCCCAAGCATACAATTCAGCGGGATTAATCACATTCACAGTGTTGCAGTACTTTCACCACCATGCATTACTAGTACTTTCCCTTCACCCTAAACAGAAACCCTACACTCATTTTGCATTAAGTCCCCACTGCCCCTGCCCCTCATACCTAATAACCTGTAGTCCACTTTCAGTCTCTCTGAGTTTGCATATTCTCTAATATTTTCTTTTTGGTTACCACAGGACTTAAATTTAACACCCTAAATCTATAACTATCTTGTTAGCTTTGATACTAGCTTCAATAGCAGACATAAATTATGTTCCTATACCTCTCTGCCCCCCCACCTTTATGTATTTCTCACAACATAGATAGATATAGATACATATTATGGGTCCAAACCTACTGATTTATCATTACATTTTATGCATTTGCCTTTTAGATCCTGTAGGAAATAAAAAATGGAATTATAAATCAAAAACACAATAATACTAGCATTTATATTTACCCACATCATTGTTTTTACCAGAAATCTTTATTTCTTCATGTGGCTTCAGTCAATTGTCTAGTATCCTTTCCTTTCAACCTGCAGAACTCCTATTAGCATGTCTTGTAGGGAAGGACTAGTGGTGATGAAGTCCCTCAGCTTTTGTTTATCTGGAAATGTCTTAATTCCTTCCTCATTTTTGAAAGACAGTTTTACCAGATATAGAATTCTTGGTTGGAAACGTTTTGCTTTCAGCACCTTAAATGTCTTCCCACTGCCTTCTTGCCTCCATGGTATCCGATCAGAAATCAGCACTTATTCTTCTTGCAGCTCCTTGTATGTGACACGTTGCTTCTCTCTTGCAGCTTTCAGAATTCTCTATCTTTGGCATTCAACAGTTTGATTATAACATGGTGTGGTGTGGGTCTATTTGAGTTTATCCTGTTTGGAGTTCATTAAACATCTTGAATGCATATATTTATGTCTTTCATTAAATTTGGGTATTTTGCATAACAGCATTATTAACAAACTGGAACAGATTTTGGTACCAGAGAAGTGGGGTGCTGTTGAGTTTGCAAATACCAAACATGTTGGAACGGCTTTTTAAATGGATAAGGGGAAGATTCTGGAAGAATTGTGAGGAGCTTGATAGGAAAGGCCTAAATTACTTTGAAGAGACTGTGGAAATATGGACTCTAAAGATACTTCTGATGAAGGCTTGAGCAGAAATGTTGAATGTTTCATTGCCAACTGGAAGAAAGGTGATCCTTGTTTTAAAGTGGCAGAGAATTTGGCAAAATTGTGCCCTGGTGTCAAATGGAAGGCAGAATTTGAAAGCGATGAGTTAGGATACTTAGCTGAGGCGATTTTGAAACTGAATATCAAAAGTGCAGCCTGGCTTCTCCTTGCAGCTTATAGTAAAATACAATGGGACAGAGATAAACTGAGAAATGAACTCTTGGGTACAAAGAAACCAAAAATTGATGGTTTGGAAGATTCTGGGCTTCCAGAAAGTGAATCCCTGGAGGCTACAGCCCCACGTGAGGATTTAACCAAACATGGAATCTTACTGCCATTTCAGTACAAGCCAGGATTGGAGATAAAGTTATGCAGAAAGGATCTGTGGAAAGTCCTATTGTCTGATGGTTTGACCCCTGTAAACTGCACTTCAAGCTGTGCCAGTTTGAATGTATTATGCCCCCCAAAATGCCATTTTGTTTGATGTAATCTTGTGTGGGCAGACATATCAGTGTTGATTAGATTGTAATTCTTTGAGTGTTTCTGTGGAGATGTGCCCCACCCATTCAGGGTGGGTCTAAATTAAATCACTGGAGCCATGTAAATGAGCTGACAAACAGAAGGAACTCAGTGCAGCTGAGAGTGACATTTTGAAGAGAAGCTACAGCCAAGAGGGACACTTTGAAGAATGCACAGGAGCTGAGAGAGTAGCTGCAGCTGAGAGACAGTTTGAAGATGGCTGTTGAAAGCAGACTCTTGCTCCAGAGAAGCCAAGAGAGGAAAAATGCTCCAAGAGCAACTAAGAGTGACATTTTTGAGGAACTGCAGCCCAGAGAGGAACGTCCTGGGAGAAAGCCATTTTGAAACCAAAACTCTGGAGCAGATGTCAGCCACGTGCCTTCCCAGCTAACAGAGGTTTTCTGGACACCATTGGCTATCCTCCAGTGAAGGTACCCGATTGCTGATGTGTTACCTTGGACACATTATGGCCTTAAGACTGTAACTGTGTAACCAAATAAACTCCCTTTTATAAAAGCCAATCCATCTCTGGTGTTTTGCATTCCAGAAGCATTAGCAAACTAGAACACAAGCCTACAGAATTTTTGTGAAATTTGTATAAATGGAACCACTGCTGGTCTGGACTGGAGGAGATGAAGAAGGAACAAATTGAAGGAAAAATTTCTTCAAAGACAGAGTCATGGAGATTGAGGTCTGGAGTCAAGAGGACTGGGACTGGGAGAGCGGAGCACACCACACACATGGAAAGGGTGAGTTTGCTCTGGAGGCAGAGTGCGGGCCTTTCACCTCAATGCTCAGGAAGACTGCTGCCATCCCAGGGCTCAGAGAGGGTGGAGCACATTCCCAAGGGATTGGAGAAAGCCTGGCCACCACCCCACTGTTCAGAGAGGGGAGAGACTTTGCCCCGGAGAGGCAGAGTCCGGGTGGCAGAGTCCGATGTTTGAGGAGGGTGGGGCTGAGAAAAAGGTGGTCTCCCCAAGCATTTGGAGAGAAAAAGGCTGCTGCAAAGGGCCTTGGAAAAGGTTGGACTCCTGCTCTCTCAAGCCCCAAGGATAAAACGTCATTTTAGAAATGACTCTCAGACTTTGAAATCAAATGGAGTTTGCCCTGCGGGCTTTAGGAAATGTTTTGTCTCCTTAAACTCTGTTTTCCTTTCAGTTTCTCCTTATGACAATGGGAATGTTTATCCTGTAACTGTCCCTCCTTTGTATACTGGCAACAGATAACTTGTTCTAAGTTTCATAGGTTCACAGCCAGAGGGGAATTTTGCCTTAGGATAGACCACTCTTGTAACTGATTTTGATAGTATCTTATACTTACCTATTGTTACTGAAATGATTTAAGCTTTTGTGATATTGTCATAGGATGAATGTATTTTGTTATTTGGAAAGATCATGTTTTTCTGGGGTCCAGGGGGTGGAAAGTGCCAGTTTGGATATATTATGTCCCCCAGAAAAAGCCATGTTCTTTAATGCAATCTTGTGGGAGCAGACATATTAATGTTGACTAAGTTAGAACCTTTGGAGTAGGTTGTTTCCATGGAGATGTGACCCACCCAACTGTAGGTGATAACTCTGATTGGATTATTTCCATGGAGGCATGGCCCCGTCCATTCAGCATGGGCCTTGATTAGTTTACTAGAGCCCTATGTAAGTGCTCAGAGAGAAGGAGCTTGCTGCTGTAACTTACAGAGACATTTTGAAGACAGCTGTTTGAAGCAGTTTTGCTGATGCTTTGGAGGTACTAGCTCAGAGTTTGCCCTGAGAAGCTGACACAGAGACATTTTGGAGAACACCATTTTGAAACACAACCTGGGAGCAGCTAAGAGTGATATTTTGGAAAACTGCTGCAGCCCAGAGAGGAACGTCCTGGGAGAAAGCCCTTTTGAAACCAGAACTCTGGAGCAGACACCAGCTGCATGCCGTCCCAGATAACAGAGGTTTCCCTGGCACCGTTGGCCATCCTCCAGCGAAGGTACCCGATTGTTGATGTGTTACCTTGGACAATTTATGGCCTTAAGACTGTAACTCTGTAACCAAATAAATCCCCTTTATAAAAGCCAATCCATTTCTGGTATTTTGCATAATGGCAGCATTAACAAACTGGAACAATTGATATGATCATATGGTTTTTCTTCATTAGTCTGTTGATGTAATGGATTATATTAGTACATTTTCAAATGTTGAACCAGTCTTGCATACCTGGGATAAAATACTTGCTTTTTATTTTTGGTTTTTAGCTGTTTGTTATGTAATGTCTACGTGAAGTTTTCATTGTATTTATCTTCCTCAGAGTACACCAACAATCATGAATCTGTTGGTAAATGTCTTGATCAGTTTTGGAAAGTTTTCTTTTTAACCATTTTATCATATGTTCTGTTATTGTCTTTAATATTTTTGTAATATTTATTTCAAATGCCTTGTTTGCTAACTGAATTATCTGGATCATCTGTGGGTCTTCTTCTATTGTCTCTTTTCTGTTGAAAATGTATGATCACATTTTCCTGTCTTTTCACGTACATTATAATTCCTTATAGTATCCTAGAGTTTTTATATACATGAACTCAGCCTGCCGTTGCTGCTGCTATTTTTCTCCAGATAGGTTTTACCATTTTCTTTATTAGGCAAATAGGGTAAGGAGCCAATCATGACATTATGACTAGCAAGTGAGCTGGACTGGATTTGGGTTGCAGTTATTTTAGATTCAGTTTCCCTCTGGATTTGATTGAGAACTTGGAAAGTCTACCTCCACAGTCACAAGACACTGTGGTATATTCAGTTATGCCTTTGAGACATTTGAGTTTAACTCTTTAGCTTCCTACCCATCTAAGCTTCAAATTCTGGGAAATATCATGAAGGGATATTGTTTTTTGTTTTTTGTTTTTGTTTTTGTTTTTGTTTGGAAGGAGGGGTTGGTAATTACCTCTAACATATTATCACCCGCATTAATTTTTATTTTGTTTTAGTTTGCTAAGATGTTCAAAACAGATACGTGAAATGTGTTGGCTCTAACAATGGGAATTTACTAGCTTATAAGCTTACAGTTTTGAGGCCATGAAAACATCCAAATCAGGCATCACCAAGATGATGCTTCCTTTCTAAACACTGGCTGTTGGCGATCCTGGACTCTTCTGTCTCTTGGCAAGGCACATGGAAGCATCTGATGGTCTCTCCCTTCTCTTCCAGGTTTCATTGTTTTCAGCTTCTTGCTTCCATGACGCTCTCTCTCTCCCTCTCTCTCTCTCTCTCTCTCTCTCTCTCCCTCTCTCTCTCTCTTAATCCCCCTTATAAGGGACTCCTGTAAGAGGATTAAACCCTGGGCCACACCTTAACTGAAGTAACCTATTCAAAGGTCCTACTTACAACAGGTTTACACCCACAGGAATGGATTAGCTTTATGAACATAATTTTTCTGAGGTAGATATCGTTCCCAACCACCACATTTTCCCCCAGTTCCTTAAGCTTATCCATATCTATGCCTTCCCACTTATCAAGGAAAACATGTTCTCATCTTCCTGCAGTTTTACAACTTTCCTCTCCCTATTGGTATAATCTAGGATTGTGTTGTCCAACAGAGTAGTCACCAGCCACAAGAAGCTATTTAAATGTAAATAAATTTAAGTTAAATAAAATTAAAACAGTTTCTTGGTCACACTAGCCACATTTCAAGTGCTCATTAGCCACATGGGTTAGTTGCTACCATTTTGGACAACAAAAATGTACAATATTTCCATCATCACAAGAAAATTCTAGAATACAATGCTGGTCTAGAGGGATTTAAAAAAACTATAGATATGTTTTTCATTGTTGTTTATTTATTTGATCAGTCTTAATTCCTACATGTCTTTTTATTTGAACTACTTCTTCCTCAAGGAGGTTCTTTGTGTGTTAAACCTCCTAAAGCCTTACAGGCCTAAGAATACCTTTATTTTATCATCAATTAAATAATAATCTAATTGGACATAAAATTCTAGATTTAGAGTTCTTTTCCTTCAGTTATTTGAAAATATTAATCCATGGTTTTTTGTTAAATTCAGGGTTGGTCTAAGAAGCCTCATGTCAATCTTATTCTTGTTCTCTTGTGGATTATCAACTTTTCCTCTTTGAGTGCTCCAAGGGTTTTCTTTCTTTTTTCCCCTTAAACTTTTTATTTTGAAATAATTTCAAACTTATAGGATAATTGCAAAAATAATAACAAAGCCCATGCAGATAATTCCAATATACCTCTCTCAAAAACCCAAAATCACCAATTTTAGCATTTTTCCACATTTGCCATATCATTCTATCCATCTACCAATCCATCCATCCATCTGTATCTATCTATCTATCTATCTGTCATCTTCTAATCATTTGAAAGTAGGTTGTGTACATCATCCTCCCTGTATATATAAACAACATACTTTCCTGTACATTTCCTAAGAACAAGAATATTCACTTATGTAACCACCTTAAGTACAGTTATTAAGTTCAAGAAATGTAACATTGATACAAAGCTTACAATCTATATTCCAATTTTTTCATATGTCCCAATAATATACTTTTGCACCTCTTCTCCTCCATTATTAGAGCCAGTCCAGGACTACGTATTGCATTTCATTGTCATCATCTCTTTAGTTTCTCCTATTTTAAACTGTGGAAATGTATGTGCAACATAAGCTTTCCCATCTCAACAAATCCCAAGCATACCTTTCAGTAGGATTAATCACATTCACAATGTTACACTAACCTCACCACCACCCACTACCAGAACTTTCTGTTGTTGACTTTTTTTTTTTTAATTTTTTATTCTGAGAGTATCCTTTGTACCTTTTCAATATGTGGTCTCACATCTTTAATTGTGGGAAATAATTGAACATTACACTTCAAAACATTTCTCTTCTGTTTGTTTTTCTCCTTCTGAGATGCTTGTTAAATGAATGTAGACACTTATAATTTGGTAATCCATATCTCTTAACTTTTCATTATATATTTACCTTATACCATTGCTGATCTTTTTTTAATGTTGATGTTGCTCCTCTGCGTGATCTTCCAACTCCCTAATTTGTTCTTTGAATACATTCTGCTGTTTTCCCCATCTATGAAGTTATTTATTTCAATGATATTGTCATTCCCAGCATTTCCAGTGGATTATTTTTCTATAGTTGCTTTTCTTGCTTCATATTACAATGTATTCCCTTATGTCTTGAGGATATATATTGTCTGTATTGTAAATTCTTCTTCTGCCTGTCATTTTACTTCGGCTATACATACTTGTTTTATTGGTTGTCATTGTCTCTGAACTCACATTCCCCTGCAAGTTTCATCTGCGTTGGCCAATAATTTATACTTTGGGGTGGTGGTAGTAGAAGAGTGAGACTGAAGACCAGTTCCAGCTTTGGTTCCTCCTAGTGAAGTTATTGGGGTAGTTCCTCAGGGTACAGAGCCTCTAGGCATCTATTCCCTGTTTGACACTGCCCGCAGGTAAACCAAGAATCCTGCCCTCCACAGATCATCTCTGAGCTTTGCCTTAGTCACTGCTCTTTTCCAAGGGCTGCCTCACTCTTTTAGTCACTTATCCTAACCAAGGTATGGAAGAGGAAGGAGAGAATGCCCAGTAGCTCTGCCAGCCTGCATCTGTTCAATCTGTTCCCCACCTCAGCTGACTCTAGAACTGCCTTGAGGTTATCTTACCATTCACGGCTGGGGCCATGCTTATGTTTCCTGCCCATAGAGGTGAAGGAGAAGGCCACCATCCACCTGGGATGTTTAGAGGAGAGAAATACCACAATTAGAAAGTGTTCCCTCAGACTCTCATACATCATGGCATCCATCTCTCTCTAGGCTGCAGAATAGGGTCCATCTTATTCCCCCACTATTAGGTTTTAGAATATATCACCTCTCTCTCACTTCCACAGTATCTCCAGGGTTGAGTTTGGTGGAAGGAGTCTATAGTCCATTTAATTCAGAACCAAAATAGGAATCTGAAGTCCCCATTTGCTTTCTATCTTCTAGAAATTACTCAATATTTCAGGTCTTCTAATGGTTCTTCTTATGTTTTAGCACTGTTATGTATTGATACACATATGTATTTGTTTATCTTTTATGTCATTTCAAAGGTAAGACCATTTTCTGAAAGCCGCCTTTCTCTTCATTTAAAGGATCTCCTACTTAATAAGAAGCAGCCATGAAGCATGAGCTCTTGTCTGGTTTTGTAACTTACATTCATCTCTTCCTTCCTCTCCTCAGTTTTTCCATCAGTAAAATGGGAGTGGATGGACTGGATGATGTTTAAGGGCTTTTCCACTCCCCATGTGCCATGAGTCCATGGGTTAGGTATGAATGTTGCTTGGTTTGTTTTCTTCTTTACCTCCCCACATTCATTCAGGGAGATGTGTGGTGGCACCACATTCTCCCTGATTTCACTCTGGTCATGAATGATCAGAGAACAAAATATAGAGCTGAGAAAGGAAGACTGCTTCCTCTTAGATAAAAGCATTAACCATCTACAAAATAATTCCCACAATGTCCAGCTGGGTCAGGTGAACAAAGGACTATCCTGAGAAATGTAAGCATGATAGTTGGGGAATACAGGCTGGAGGGAAGTGTTTCTTGTTCCTTCTAAAAGCACAATCAGACTTCCAAATTAGTTTTATCTTGCATGCCGGCCTTTTTCAAAGTCCCTGGAGCCCCCAGGAGCTTCTAATGAATAACATGGACTATAACTCTTTGGGGGACAGGGCTGTCTCTGTGTAGCCAATGCTGCCAGAAAGCAGGGAGAGAGACTGAATGACCTCTAAGAATCTTTCCTATCAAATATTAGAGATGTCTCTTTGTAGGGGCAGAAACTATTGGTGCTTCTTAGAAGACCTGAAATCCATTTTGAGGATGGTTGGAAGAGTTGAAAGTAGCACCAAGATATTCACTCTCTCCTAAATCTAATGTTGGACTTGAATTTATTTGGCCTGTGACACCTGGCCATAAAGACCTGAGCCTGACAGATCTAGAAGTAGAAGGGCTGGGATGAGGGGTGAAGCCTTTGAGGTCCAAAAATGAGGTGCAAGTACGTCATATTCCTTGCTACCCATGATTTTAGTCACTGTGAAGCCATACACTATTGGACAGGGACCTCAGCTCAACCCTCGTCTACAGATGACAAACAAGAGGCACTGAGAAACAGTGCCACCCACCTCCCCTTTCCTTCCGTCCCACTTTTTCCTCCAACACTAAGACTGGCATTGAGGAGCAGGCTTGTTAATTTAGGATACTCAGAGACTTGCCTAATGTCACTTAGTGAGTCAGCAGCTTTACTGGGATTAGAACCCAAGGCCTCTTTCTCCATGCATGACTCTGATAGCTGCACCTACATGCCTCACATAAGTTCCTGAAGCTTCAAACCTCCCACAGAAAACAGATCAGGTATAGAGTAAGAACTAATTCAACATGTAGCCCTGTGGTGGATGCCGTGGTGTGCTGGCTGGATCCCCCCAGCTGCTAAGTTTATTGCAGGATGACAGCTCTCAGATGTAAGTCCTCTTTGGGAATTGCCTCTGCTGAAGAAAGTAACCTGGTTCAAGGTCATTCCTCCTTCCCAGGGGATCCTCATCCAATTATGGATCAGTCCTGGAGTATAAAGGCGTAACCCTGACCCCAATATAGGACAACTCTAAAGGGATCTTCTCAGCTTCAGAATGACCCATGGGTTGGATGAGGTCTTTGTTGAGACTGTTTTGTGACCCAGTTTCTCCCTTGGCCCAATCCGGTTTCCTTCCCTTTCATTCCCCAGGTGTTGAGCCTGAGAGCACTCCCTAATAAACTTCCTGCATGCTGACCTCCATCTCAGCATCTGCTTCCTGAGAAAATGATCCTGCCACACTTAGACTGAGTTACAGTCATGAGGAAGCCAGAGCTTGGGAAGAAGCTGGGGTCTGGAGGTTTTGGTCCTGATGGGAAAGCAGATGAAGAGCAGGAGGCAGAGCAGAGACTCTGGACCTGCAGGCCTGGGTTCCTGCGTCCCCAGGGCATCTGTTCTGCTATATTTTAGCCTTGCCTGCTACCCCCAAAGGAGATGGAGGAGAGATTAATTATTGCAATCCAAACCATGGCCTTTCATCATAGCTTAAAAACTATTCTAGGAACTTTCAGTTTCTGGTACAGCAAGCAAAGAGCTTAGAAGTCATCACTCCTGTCCGAAAAACAAGAAAAAAGCTGAAAAACTGAAAAACAACAATTATTCTTGGATCCCTCATGGAACTGTGGTCATATGGCAAGCTACTGTCCCAAAATTTGGAGAGAGAGGCAGATGCAGAGAATCACGGCTTACTTGGAGGACAAGCCCAGGAATGGAAGCTGCCTGCTGGAGTCGGTACTAGTAGGAATACTCAACTGTAATTGACCAATTGCTGGAGGCTCAGGATGGTCCAGCTTGAGAGTTAAAAACTCCAGGGCACCCACTCTTAGGGGGACCACATGTTTCTGTGAGTTTTACCTCCAGGACCCCACACCCCACATAGAAGAATGGTGAAAACTCTCCTCTTATTTCCAGCATGGAAAGGGGAAAAGATAACCATTTTGAAATATGCCCCAAGCACTCTATTCTCTTTAGAAAACAACTGCCCTCAAAAGAAATTGTTTGGGTAGAGCCTAACCAACTTGGGTTTTACCAGAGACTAACTGACATGGGGGAAGGTAAATACCCAGCTTCAGCCTCCTCTAGGTTTCTTGTCTCAGCTAAGGTGGGGGTGCAGGATAAGCTGAGAAGCGGTAAGAGGGTCCCAGCCAGGGGCACAGGCCCCTAAAAGACTGAGACCTGATCATAGGATTGTAGAATACTTCCCTCCCACCAGCATCACCACAGCAGAGATCCTTGTAGTAACAGGGGATTACAAGGAGAATAACTGCCAGGTTCAGACCTTACTTAACAAGTCTTTAAGGGAACTCAAACAAAATAGGGGATCAAAAACAAGGACCCAAGAGGAAATTTTAGCCTCTGACACCTCAGCTACAGAAAAGAGTAAACACAGCAGTAAAAACAGTAAATATAACAAACACAGTTCCCTAGCTGGAAAAATATAAAACCTCACACTAAAGGTCTATTTACCTCAGTCCCCTTTTACCTGGTATGGCACATTCGGCTTTCAAAAAAAAAGTGTAAGGCATACAAAAAGGCAAAAAAACAGTCTGATAAGACAGCACACGCATTAGAACCAGACTCAAATATGGCAAGTATATTGGAATCATTAGACCAGGAATTTAAAATAACTATGATTAATATGCCAAGGGCTCAAAAGGAAAAAGTGGACAACATGCAAGAACATAGGGGTAATATAAACAGCAAGATGGAAATTCTAGGACGGACTCAGAAGGAAATGTTAGAAATCAAAAACATTACAACAGCAATGAATAATGCCTTTGATGCTCTCATCAGTAGACTAGAAATTTCCAAGGAAAGAATCAGTGAGCTTGAAGATATGGCAATAGAAACTCCCAAAACTGAAATGCAAAGATAAAAAAATGAATTAAAAAGATGGAATATCCAAGAACTGTGGGAAAATGATAAAAAGTGTAATACACATGTCATGAGAATACCAGAAGGAGAAGAAAGAACAGAAGAAATATTTAAAGTCATATGGCTGAGAATTTTCCAAAATTATTGACAGGCACCAAACCACAGATCCAGGAAGCTCAGAGGATATCATGCAGGATAAATGGCACCCTGCCACCTTACCCTAAATGCGCCACAGCATATAATATTTAAACTGCACAAAATCAAAGACAAAGGGAAAATTTTGCAAGAAGCCAGAGGAGAAAACACTTTGAGGTTGTTTTGGTTTGGTAAAGCTACAAAAATGTAATATACTAGAAATGGACTGGCCTTCGACAATGAGGATTTATTAGCTTACAAGTTTACGGTTCTAAGGTCATGAAAATGTCCAAATTAAGGCATCAACAGGATGATACCTTCTCCCTGAAGAAAGGCCGCTGGCAATCTGGACACCTCTGTCACATGGGAAGGCACATGGTGATATCTGCTGGTCCTTCTCTCCCAGGTTTTGTTGCTTTCAGCTTCTGGCTTCAGTGGCTTCCTCTCTCAGCTTCTGTGGGTGTGTCCTAGTCTCTCAGCTTCTCTGGGTTTTGTTCTGTGTTTTATCCTCTCATAAAGGACTCCAGTAGGAGGATTAAGACCCACCCTGGGGCAGGCCTCAACTGAAATAACCTAATCAAAAGGTCCCACCTACAACAGGAAAGGATTAAAAGAACATGATCTTTTCTGGGGCAAGAATAGCTTCATCACAAAGGTTAAGAATTGTATCAGACTTTTCTTCAGAAAACATGCAAACAAGAAGAGAGTGGAGTTAAATCTTTAAAGTGTTGAAAGACAAAAAAAAAAAGAAAAGAAAGAAAGAAAAGAAAAAACAAAAACAAAAAAAACACCAACCCAGAATCCTGTATCCGATGAAATTTTCCTTCAAAAGTGACAGAGAAATAAAGACTTCCCAGACAAACAAAAATTGAAGGAATTTGTCTCCAGTAAACTTGCCTTCCAAGAAATGTTAAAAGAAATTCTTCAGAGAGAAGGAAAATGATCTAGGTCAGAAACCTGGATCCATATAAAGAAGAAGAGCATTTAAGAAGGAATACAAGGAAGTAAAATGAAATCTTATTTTCCTTCTTCTTAACTGATCTAACAGTTTGTTCAAAATAACAATATCAACAATATATTGAATTAGTATAGCTTATGGATAAGTGAATGCAAGACAGAATGGTTATGAGGGACAAAACTCTATTATAAGATACCTGCACGACCTGAGGAGTGGTACAGCGTTATTTGAAAGTGGACTTAGATTCATTGTAGATGTATATTGCAAACACTAGGTCAACCAGTAACACATTTTTAAAATGAAATATAATTATACACTAAAAGAGGAGAGAAAATGGAATCTCATAAAATGCCCACTTGAAACCAAAAGGCAGGACTTCCAGGGAAGATGGCAGAGTGGGGAGCTCCAGGATCAGTCCTTCCACCAAAACAACTATTAAACAGGCAGGAACTGTCTGAAACAACTACTTGGAAACCCCAGAGGCCAGAAGAACACTGTACAGCATCCAGGAAAGAGCAGGAGGAAGGATAAAGAACTATAAATTGCTCTTTCTACACAACAGCTACGATGCATACCTCCCACTCTCACAGCAGACCACCTCGGGATCTAGTCCCTGGCTAGCTGCTGCTGACAGAAAGGGACAAAAAAACTTCTTCCCCCAAAACGGGGGTGTGCACAGCCAGTCACTGATCACGGCTTTGGATTAGGGAATTCCGATTGCTGCGTCCCAGTTCTGAGGGCAGCTATTGTTTCAACCCATCCCAGACAAAGGCGGCAGCAGCCATTGTTTCAACCCTCCCAGGACCAGGAGGAGGCGGTGGAGATGTAAAGACCCAGGGCTGCGGGGGAAGGTTAGCTGAAGGACTTCATTTGCTGGGCAGTCCAGGAAAGCTCTGCATTGCGGAGCTGTCAGAATAATTTTTGGTGCCCTTCCTGAATCCCTCCACAGGGCACTCTGGAGCCAAACTGTACCCTTTGGTGGATCCCTGCCCTATTTTGGCTGGGAAAGACCGAGCTAGGAAAGTGTTCCCCCGGGTACCCTCCTTGGTGAACTTGCCCTCCAAGCAAAAGCAGCATGAGGCAATGAAAGGAGTGTAAAAAACTATAAAGGCAGACAGTCTGGGATAAAGGCCTGCCAGCTTCAAATACCCAGGAGAGGGAGGTTTGTATCCTGGGAAATAGAGGTGACAACCAAACTCCTGTAAACTGGGGAACTCCAAAACAATCAACAAACAAAAGCCCAGAACAAGACAGAGGCCCAAGAAGACCAGAAAAACCTGCACACTGCACACTGCATGCACTTTGTGCAGACCTTCCTGGTAGGAGGGCTGACGCTGAAGAAAATCTCTGTCTTAAGACCACCTGGTTACAAAACAGGAAACAGACATTCCAGGGAGTAAATCCCAGAGTTAACATTTTAAAATATTAAAATGTACAGTGTGCAAAAAAGAGTGCAAAACAGGAAATGATGGCCCATGAAAAGGAAGAGGATAAAAGTATAGAAAACACCAATGAAAAAGATAAGCGTGTGAACATACTAACCAAAGCCTTTTAAAAAATGATCCTAAAAATGCTTGAAGAAATGAAGGAAAGTACACAGAAAGAACCACAGGATATCAGGAAAACAATTAATGAACAACATGACAGTCAAAGTAAAGAGATAGAAATTAAGTAACCAAACAGAACTACTGGAGTTGAAGACCAAAATAACTGAAATGAAAAATGTTCAGGAGGATTTCAAGAGCAGAATGGAGCTGGGAGAAGAAAGAATCAGTGAACTTGAAGACAAGATACTTGAAATGAGTCAGGCTAAGAGGCAGAAAGAAAAAAGAAATATTAAGAGTGAAAATAGCCTAAGACAGCTGTAGGACAACATGAAATGCTTCAATATAAGCATTATGGGAGCCCCAGAAGGAGAAGAAAGAAGGGCACAAGGAATAGTCAAAGAAATAATTTCAGAGAACTTCACAAACTTAGCAAAATACATGAATATGTACATCCAAGAAGCTGAGAGGATCAACATCATATATTGATTACACTATAACACGTAAAAGATAAGGAGAGAGTTCTGAAAGCTGCAAGGAAAAGCAATGCGTTACATACAAGGGAATCCCAGAAAAGACTGTCATTTTCTCACTCAGAAACCATGGAGGCAAGAAGGCAGTGGGTTGAAATACTTAAAATGCTGAAGGAAAATAAAGACCAGCCAAGAATTTTATATCCAATGCAACTCGCTGTCAAAAATGAGGGAGAGATTAAGACATTATCAGAGAAACAAAAGCTATGGGAGTACACTACCACTAGATGTACCCTACAAGCAATGCTAAAGTTAGTTCTTCAGACTAAAATGAAAAAACACTGGACAGGTTCAAAGCATCATAAAGAAATAAAGACCTACAGTAAAGGTAACCATTTGAGTAATTATAAATGCCAGTACTATTCCATTGTGTTGTTTGGTATGTAAACTCCATTTCTTACTTTCTACAAGTACTAAAATGCAAATGCATAAAAATTAATGACAAAGCTAGGTTTTTGGACATACAGTGTACAAAGATATAAGTGATAACAAGTACAAAAAAAAATGGTGAGGGAGGATAGAGAGGGTTTGGAAAAATATATATGTGAGCTATTGAAGTTAAGTTGGTATCAACCGGAATATAATTGTTATATATTTAGGATGTTAAATTTTAACCCCATGGTAATGACAAGGAAAACAGATGAAAAATATATCCAGATAGAAAGGAGAAGGCATTTATTGTGGTACAAGAAAAGAAAGCAAATAAATATAAAAGTAGGCTTTAATGGAAGTGAGGGACAAAAAAAGTATAAGACTTACAAAGGCTAAAAAGTAAATGACAGAAGAAAGAACTGCATTATAGTGACTTTAAATGGAAATGGATTAAACTCTCCAGTCAAAGGCAGAGACTGGCAGAATAGATTTAAAAAGCATGACCCAGTTATATGCTGTACATGAGAGACTCACCTTAAAGTCAAAGATACAAGTAGGCTGATAGTGAAAGGATGGAAAAATATATACCATGCAAGTAATAACCAAAAGAGAGCTGGGATGGCTGTACTAATATCAAACTAAATGCAAAGCAAGCAGAAGGAAGGAAATAACAAAGATTAGAGCAGACATAAAGGAAATAGAAAAAAAAAACAATAGAGAGAATCAACAAACCAAAAGTTGGTTCTTTGAAAAGATCAACAAAATCAACCAACCGTTAGTTAGACTAATAAAGAAAAAAAGAGAGAGGATATAAATAATGAAAATCAGAACTGAAAAGGGGGACATTACAACCAACCCTGCTGAAATAAAAAGGACTATAAATGGATACTATGAACAACTGTATGCCAATAAATTAGATAAACTAGATGAAATGAACACATTTTTAGAAACACACAAACTACCTTCATGGACTCAAGAAGAAATAGAAGATCTCAACAAACCAATTATTAGTAAAGACATTGAATCAGTAAACAAAAACCTCCTAACAAAGAAAACCCCAGGACTAGAGGGTTTCACAGGGGAATTTTACCAAACTTTCTAGGAAGACTTAAGTCCAACTGTACTCAAATTCTTCCAAAGGACTGTGGGAAGATGGTGGAGTAAAAGCTCCAGCAACCAGACCCTCTACCACAATAACTATTGAACTAATAGGAACTGTCTGAATCAACTATTTCAAAACTCAACACTCTAGAGGAACATGGTGCAGCAACCAAGAACAGCGGGAGGAAGAGGCTGGTAAATTCTGGCTACAAGCAAGCATAAGCCAAGAGAAAGAAGCAGGCTCTGTGGTACCATACTGTACAGGCAGCCGTGCACCGAGGCTGAGGCTGGACACAGCTCTGGCTGCCCTGGTCGTTGCTTGATTCACCCACAGGGATGAGAGCTGCCTGATTGCTGCTGCTTTGGGACACCTGAAAAAGGATGTGGATGGCTTCTAGAAGATATTGATTTGCTCCCTGGGAAATATTGTTTTACTGGGTTTCCTGTCACATTGTACCCCCTGTCGACCATGAACCAGCCAGACCCTGCCAATGACCTGGACCCCCGCCCTGAGCCCCTGTGTGTGGTCTGCAGTCAAGCCCACTCCCCTGAGGAAAACCACGTCTACATCTACACGGAGGAGGTGGACGATGACTTCACATGCCACATCTGCCTGCTAGCTTTGCTGGACCCTCTCGACACTCCCTGAGGACACATCTACTGCACACTCTGCCTCACCAGCTTCCTGGTGGAGAAGGACTTCTGCCCTGTGGACCGCAAGCCTCTAAGTGCTGCAGCACTGCAAGAAGTCCAGCATCCTGGTCAACAAGCTCCTCAACAAGCTCATGGTGACCCACTCTTTCATGGACTTCTGCTTGGAGGTGTTATAGCACTGTGATCTTGAGCATCACTTGCAGACAAGCTGTAAAGGCACTTCCTGCTACGGCCTGACAGGAGAGGAAGAGGTGCTCGCAAGACAGCTATCCTGAGGGCTGTGGGAGCCTTACAGCAATGACACTCTCCCCAGAGGTTTCCGTAGCCGCCACCATCTCCCTGATGATGGAGGAGCCAGTCCTAGACAACCCTGCCTACGTGCCCATGATGGAGGACGACCAGCCGGCAAACAGCCCATTGGCCCCTGGCCACAGTCACTGAACTAGGACACAGCCCTTTGGGCGATCCACTATCAGAAGCAGGTCTTTTAAAAAAAATAAATTGAGCTTTGAGTGTTCTTTGAAGGACAAAGAGTGGAAGTGCAGTTGCCAACCAGGCAGACCAGGGAAGGGAAAATTCTGAAAACACCATTGACGCTGAAGTCTTTCCAAGGTTGTACCACCTGATTCCAGATGGTGAAATTACCAGCATCAAGATCAATCGAGTGGATCCCAATGAAAACCTTTCCATTAGGCTTGTGGGAGGCAGCGAAACGCTCTGGTCCATATCATTATCCAACACATTTACGGGGATGGGGTGATCGCCAGAGATGGCTGGCTACTGCCAGGAGACATCATTCTAAAGGTCAATGGCAGGGACATCAGCAATATACCCCACAACTATGCCCTACGCCTTCTGTGGCAGCCCTGCCAGGTGCTGCGGCTGATGGTGCTCAGGGAGCAGAAGTTCCAGAGCAGGAGCAGTGGTCTGGCACTGGACATCTATGGCCTCCAGGATGACAGCTTCCGTGTGGTTCTCAACAAAAGCAGCCCCGAGGAGCAGCTTGGAATAAAACTGGTGCACAAGACAGATGAGTCTGGGGTGATCATTTTCAACGTGCTGGGTGGTAGAGTGGCAGATCGACATGGTCAGCTGGAGGAGAATGATCGTGTATTAGCCATCAACAGACATGACCTTCGATACAGCAGCCCAGAGAGTGCAGCTCATCTGATTCAGGCCAGCGAAGGGCGTGTTCACCTTGTCGTGTCCTGCCAAGTTTGACAGCAGAGTCCTGACACCTTTCCGGAAACGTGTTGGAACAGCAATAGCAGCCAGTCCCCAGGCCCTGGGGAGAGAAGCAACAAGCCCCTTCATCCTGTGGTCACTTTGTCTTGAGAAGGTGGTAAGTGTCCGAAAAGACCCCAGCGAATCCCTCAGCATGACAGTTGCCAGGGGTGCATCGCATATGGAATGGGATTTGCCAATCTGTGTCATCAGCGTTGAGCCTGGAGGAGTCATAAGCAGAGATGGAAGAATAAAAACAGGTGACATTTTGTTGAACATGAATGGCATTGAATTAACAGAGGTAAGCTGGAGTGAGGCAGTTGCATTATTGGAAAGCACATCCTTGTCTGTGGTACTCAAAGCTTTGGAAGTCAGAGAACATGAGCCCCAGGAAGACTGCAGCAGCCCAGCAGCCCTGGGCTCCAATCACAACATGGCCCCACCCGGCGACTGGCCCCCTCAAGGGTCATGTGGCTGGAATTACCAGGTTATCTGTATGACTGTAAAGATGTTATACTACGGAGAAACACAGCTGGAAGTCTGGGCTTCTGCATTGTAGGAGGTTATGAAGGATACAATGGAAACAAACCATTTTTAATCAAATCCATTGTTGAAGGAACACCAGCATACAATGATGGAAGAATTCGATGTGGTGATATTCTTCTTGCTGTCAATGGTAGAAGTATATCAGGAATGATACATGGTTGCTTGGCAAAGATGCTGAAAGAACTTAAGGGAAGAATTACTCTCATGGTTGCTTCTTGGCCTGGCACTTTTTTATAGAATCAGTGATGAGGTCATAGAAAAACAGAAAATCACAAATAGGCTAATTAAGTTGAAATAATAAATTTATCTTACCAATTTTTGTATTTAAAGGATACATTATAAAAAATGTAAAATTCAATGTCAGGTAAAGTATGATTTCATGAAAGCCAATGATACCTTCAGAAAATCTAACCCAAAATATGAAAACTAATAGTTTTTATTTAGTATGGAAGATTTCTCATTACTTCACAGCTTTAAGTTTATATTTTTCTATTCAATAAAAAGCCCTTAAATAGTTAAAAAACAAAAACAAACAAAACAAAACAAAACAAAAATTCTTTCAAAAAAATTGAAGAGGAGGAAACACTCCCTAACTCATTCTATGAGGCCAACATCATCCTCTTACCAAAACCAGATAAAGATACCACAAGAAAAGGAAACTACAGACCAATACCTCTTATGAATATTGACACAAAAATCCTTAACAAAATATTAGCAAACCAAATCCAACAGCATATTAAAAGAATCATACACTGTTCTAGTTTGCTAATTCTGCCAAGAAGCAAAACACCAGAAATGGATTGGCTTTTGTAAAGGGGGTTTATTTGGTTACACAGTTACAGTCTTAAGGCCATGGAGTGTCCAAGGTAAGTCATCAACAATCGGGTGCCTTCACTGGAGGGTGGCCAATGGTGTCCGGAAAACCTCTGTTAACTGGGAAGGTACGTGGCTGGCATCTGCTCTGGAGTTCTGGTTTCAAAATGGCTTTCTCCCAGGATGTTCCTCTCTGGGCTTCAGCTTCTCTCCAAAATGTCACTTTCAGTTGCTTTTGGGGCGTTTGTCCTCTCTTAGCTTCTCTGGAGCAAAAGTGCTTTCAAAGGCCATCTTCAAAATGTCTCTGTAAACTGTAGCTCCTGTCTCAGCTCCTGTGCGTTCTTCAAAGTGTCCCTCTTGGCTGTTCTTCAAAGTGTCCCTCTTGGCTGTAGCCAGCTCTCTCCTTCTGTCTGAGCTTATATAGTGCTCCAGTAAACTAATCAAGGCCCATGCTGAATGGGTGGGGCCACACCTCCATGGAATTTATCCAATCAGAGTTATCATCACCCACAGTTGGGTAGGGCACATTTCCATGGAAACAACTGTATTCAAACATTCCAACTTAATCTCCACTAGTATGTCTGCCCCACAAAATTGCATCAAAGAATATGGCTTTTTGGGGGACATAATGCATTCAAACCGGCACATACACCATGGCCAAGTCAAATTTATCACTAGTATGCAATGTTCTTTCAAATAAGAAAATCAATTAATGTAAAATACCACATTAAGAGAATGAAGGGAAAAAAACCACAATCATTTTAATAGGTGCAGAAAAGGTATTTGACAAAATACAGCACCCTTTCTTGATAATAAAAAAAAAACCACTTGGAACACTAGGAATAGAAGGAAACTTACTCAATATGATAAAGGACATATATGAAAAGCCCACAGCTAACATCCTACTTAATGGTGAAAGACTGAAAGCTTTCCCTCTAAGATCAGGAACAAAGCAAGGATGCCCACCATCACCACTGTTATTCAATATTATACTGGAAGTTCTTTCCAGAGCAATTAGGCAAGAAAAAGAAATAAAAGGCATCCAAATGGAAAGAAAGAAGTAAAATTTTCCATATTTGCAGATGATAGGATCCTATACACAGAAAACCCTGAAAAATCCACAACAAATTGAGCTAATAAACAAATTCAGTAGTGTACACTATCAACATTCAAAAATCAGTAGTGTTTCTATACATAAGCAATGAACAATCAGAAGAAGAAATCAAGAAAAAAGTTCCTTCACAATAGCAACTAAAAGAATCAACATCTAGGAATAAATATACCCAAAGATGTAAAGGACTTATACACAGAGAACTACAAAACATTGCTAAAACAAATTAAAGAAGACCTACATAAATGGAAGGATATTCTGTGTTCATGGATTAGAAGACTAAACATCATTAAGATCTCAATACTACCCAAAGCATTTTATAGATTCAACGCAATCCCAATCAAAATTCCAACAACCTTCTTTACAGAAATGGAAAAGCCAATCATCAAATTTAAATGGAAGGGTAAGGAGCCCCGAATAGCTAAAGCCATTTTGAAAAAAAAAAGAATGAAGTTGGAGGTCTCACACGTCTCAGTCTTAAAACTTATTACAAAGCCACAGGAATCAAAACAGCATGGTACGGGCACAAGGACAGACATATAGACCAATGAAACTGTATTGAGAGCTCAGAAATCAACCCTCACATTTATGTCCAAATGATTTCTGAAAAGGTGGCAAAGACTAGTCAAGTAGGAAAGGATAGTCTCTTCAACAAAAGTGCTGGGAAAACTGGATCTCCATTTGCCAAAAAAAAAAAAAAAAAGAAAAGATGGAATCTTACCTCATACCATATACAGAAATCAACTCAAACTGGATCAAAGACCTATATATAAGAGCTAGAACTATCAGACTACTAGAAGAAAATGTAAGGCAGCATCTTCAGGACCTTATGTGAGGCAATGGTTTCTTAGATTTTACACCCAAAGCACAAGCAACAAAATAAAAAATAGATAAACAAGACCTCATCAAAATAAAAAAAAAAAAAACTTTTGTTTCTACAGGATCTTTATCATGAAAATAAAAAGACAACCTACACAATGGGAGAAAATATTTGGAAACCACATATCTGATCAAGGATTAAAAAATCCCAATTTAAAAAATGGGTAAAAGGCTTGAACAGGCATCTCTTCAAAGAAGATATACAAATGGCCAGAAAGCACATGAAAAGATGTTCAGCATCATTAGCTATCAGGGAAATGCAAATCAAAAGCACAATGAGATATCATTTCACACCTGTTAGAATGGCTGCTATTTTACGAAATGGAAAATAAGTGTCAGAGAGAATGTGGAGAAATAGGAACACTCACTCATTGCTTATGGCAATATAAAATGGTTCAGCTGCTGTGGAAGACAGTTTGGCAGTTCCTCAGAAAGCTTAGAACTACCATATGACCCAGCAATGCCACTACTAGGTATATTCCCAAAAGAATTGAAAGCTAGGGCTTGAATAGGTATTTGCAGGCTGATGTTCAAAGCGACATTTTTCACAATTGCCAAAAGATGGAAGCAACCCAAGTGTCCATTAACTGATGCAGGGATAAATAAAATGTGGTACATACATGCAATGGAATATTATTTAGCCATAAAAAGGAATGAAGTCCTAACACATGCAACAATATGGATGAACCTTGAAGACATCATGTTGAGTGAAATAAGCCGGGTACAAAAAGACCAATATTATATGATCTCACTGATTTGAAACAATTAGAATAAACAAATTCAGAGTCAGAATCTAGAACATAGGTTACCAAGAGATGGGGTGGGGAGAAGAAATGAGAAGTCAAGGCTTAAAATGTACAGGGTTCCTATTTGGAATGATGGAAATGTTTAGTAATGGATGGTGGTGATGGTAGCACAACACTGTAAATGCAGTTAATAGCACTGAAATATATATCAGAATATGATTAAAAGGGGAAATGTTACATTGTGTATATATCATAATAGAATAAAAATTTTTTAAAAATCCATGGAACGACACTACACAAACAGTTAAACCCTAAGTTAAACCATGGACTTTAATTAACAGTACAATTATATAGATGTGCTATCATTAATTGTAACAAATGTTCCACCACTTGGTGTTGAGGTGGTATATGGGAATCCTGTATTTTATGCATGATTGTTCTGTAAACCCATAACTCTTCTAAGTAAGAGGAAAAAATCCAAAAGAGGTAAAAAAGGGTAGAAGACACACACACAAAAAGAAACAAAGAACAAGGACACTGAATAGAAAAGTTACAAATATGGTAGCTATTAATTAAACATATCAATAATCATTTTAAGTGTGAAGGGTATAAATACACCAATAAAAAGACAGAGACTATCAGAGTGGATAAAAAAGTAAGACCCAACTATATGTTGTCTACAAGAAAGCCACTTTAAAAATAAAGACATGGATAGATTAAAAGTAAAGGGATGGATCCTACTTTTACTAGTGTGTTTATATTGACCTTACTGCTTTAAATCTGAGTACCATATACTATGGTCATTGAACTTAATATTTTTTTGGTGTTAAAAACTTACTTTAGAGAATTATCCTAAGACTTTTAGAAAAATGGAACTGTTGTGGTAAAAACCAGGTTGGTTTCAAAAAAGCTTATTTGGACATCATTTGGCTATTAATACTTTTCTTTTAAAGCTGCAGTAATTTATATATTTGTATTGCTCTGCTTTGGAACCATATATATGTGTGTGTGTGTGTATATATACGATTGTCTACTATTCTTAATTTTATAAAAATAAAATAAATATTTGTTATCTGCTAGTTTTGGTGGATGTTTTTTGAGTACTTTCATTTTTTTAAATTGCTGCTCTGTATGAAGGGTTTTGTTATGCAGGCTTAAGAAGGCTATCTTAGATTTGTTATTTATCTAATAATTTTATCTCTTAATTTCTTATAAGACTCTCACTTTGAAACTATCTTTTGATACTTAAGTTCCCTCTGACCCAAGAGTCCAGAAGCAGGATATATGATTTCTGTGACTTATTGGATATCTATGCAATTTTAAAAATTGGGGTGTAATTTACATACAATAAATACACAGAATTTAAAAAAAAAGTAAAAGGATGGAAAAAGATACATCATGCTAACACTAATCAAAAGAAAGCTGGAATAGCCAGATTAATTTCAGACAAAGCAGATTTCCAAGCAAGGAAAACTATGAGAGAGAGAGGGACATTACGTAATGATGAGGAGGTCATTTCTCCAAGACACATAACAGTCGCTAATGTGTACATGTCTAACAACAGAGTAGCGAAAGAAGTGAGGCAAAAACTGATAGAACTGCAAGGAGAGATAGACAAATCCACTTTTATAGTTGGAGACTTCAATACCCTTTTGTTAGTGATTGACAGATGTATCAAGCAGACAATCAGTAAGGATATAGTTGAATGGAGCAGCATCATCAATCAACTTATCTGACTGACATTTATAGAATACTGCATCCAGTAACAGCAGCATTCTTCTCCAGCTCACAAGGAACATTCACCAGGATAGACCACATCCTAGCCATAAAACACACCTGAACAAATCTAAAAGGATGGAAATCATAGAAAATATGTTCTCAGACCACAGAAAGACAACTGGAAAAGCCCAAAATATTTGGAAATTAAACAACACACTTACAAGTAACACATGGGTCAAAGAAGTCTCAAGAGAATAAACATTTTTGAACTAAAGGAAAATGAAAATGCAACTTATTAAAATTTGTGGGATGCATCAAAAGCAGTTCTTTAGGGACATTTATATCATTAATTGAATATATTAGAAAAGAAGAAGGATCTAAAATCAGTCATCTATGCTCTCACCTTAGGAAACTAGAAAAAGAAGAGCAAACCAAATGCCAAGTGAGCAGAAGAAAAGAAATAGAAATTAGGGCAGAAATCCATTAAAGTGAAAACAAGAAAACAACAGAAAATCAAAAGAACCAAAAGCTACTTCTATGAAAAGATCAATAAAATTGACCAACCTCTAGTCTAGCTAACCAAGAAAAAAAAGACATTGATCCCATGTACATTAAAAGGATAATAAAGGAATATTATGAATAATTCTATGCCTACAAATTTGATAACTGAGATGAAATGGGCAAATCCCTTGAAAAACAGAATTTACCAAACAAGGAGAAATAGACAATCTGAATAGGCCTATATCTTTTAAAGAAATTGAATCAACAATTACTCAAAAACAAAAAGGAACAGGCCAGATGGTTTCAATGGTGAATTCCACCAAAAGTTTAAAGAACAAATAATACCAATTCTCTATAGTCTCTTCCAGAAAAAAGAAGTAGAAGATCACTTCGTAACTTATTTTATATGGCCAGTATTACCCTAAACCCAAAATCAGAGAAAACATTACAAGAAAGGACAATTACATAGCAATATGTCTCATGAACATAGATGCAAAAATCCTCAACATTAACAAATCAAATCCAACTATGTATAAAATGAATTGAACACCAATTAACAAGTGGTATTTATTCCAGATACACAAGGCTGGTTCAACATTCAAATATCAATTAACGTAATCCATCACATCAATAGACTAAGGAAGAAAAATCATAGGATCATATCATTAGATGCATAAAAATTATTTGACAAAATCCACACCCATTCATGACAAAAACTGAACAAACTAGGAATAGAGTTGCACTTACTCAATTTCAGAAAGAGCATCTCCAAAAACCTACAGCCAACATCATACTTAATAGTGAGAAACTAGATGCCTTCCCCTTAAGAAATGGGAATAAGGCAATGATGTCCATTCTCACCATTCCTATTCAACATCATACTGAAGTCCTAGCTTATTGCTAATGCTATAAGACAAGACATGGAAACAAAAGATACACAGATTGGGAAGGAAGAAATAAAACTGTTTCATTTGCAGATGACATGATTGTCTATGTAGAAAATCCCAAAGAATTGGGGGATGGGGGGAGTGGTGAACAACACATCCTGGAACTGATAAGTGATTACCACAAGGTTGCAGGATACAAGGGTAATATTAAAAAATCAATTGCTTTCCTATATATCAGCAATGAACAATTAGAATTTGAAATTGAAAACAATACCATTTATATGAGCACCAAAAAATGAAATACTTGATATAAATCTAACAAAATATGTACAAGATCCATATGAGGAAGGCTACAAAACTCTAATGAAAGAAGTCAAAGTAGAGCTAAATAAATGAGGAGACATTCCATGTTGATGGATAGGAAGACTCAAGATTATTAGAATGCATTTTTTTTTTCTGAACTTGATTTATAGATTTGATGTAATCTCAATCAAAATCCCAACAAATTATTTTGTGGACATTGACAAACTGTTTCTAAAAGTTATATGAAAAGGCAAAAGATCCAGAATAGTCAACACAATGCTGAAGAACAAAGTTGGAGTACTGACATTACCCTACTTCAAGACTTACCATAAAGCTACAGAGGTCAAGACAGTGTGGTATTGGCCAAAGAATAGAGCAATAGACCAATGGAACAGAGTAGAGAGTCCAGATTTAGATCCACACAAATGAAGTCAACTGATCTTTGATAAGGAGCAAAGGCAATTTAATGGAGAAAGGATAGCACCTGGAACAACTGGACATCCATATGCAAAAAAAATTAATCTAGACACAGACCTTAAACCTCTCACAAAAATTAACTCAAAATGGATCATAGACCTAAATGTAAAATGCAAAACTATAACATTTCTAGAAGATTACATAGGAGAAAATCAAGGTGACCTTGGGTTTGGCAATCAGTTGTTAGATACAACACCAAAAGCAGAATCCATAAAAAGAAAAATGGATACATTCAATTTCATTAAAAATAAAAATTTTTGCTCCATGAAAGACTTTATCAGGAGGTTGAAAAGACAGCCAGACACTGGGAGAAAGTACTTGCAAAGCACGTATCTAATAAAGGACTTGTATCCAAAATATACAAAGAACTCTTAAAACTCATCTCTGTGAATAATAAACTAAAGACATGCATGAATTAAAAAAAAAAGTCAATTGACCATAGATCTGAGCGTCTGTTTCTGTACTCTCAGTTCAATTCTATTGATTGGTGTGTCTATCTTTGTGCCAGTACCATGCTGTTTTGACTACTGTGACTCTGTAGTATGCTTTCAAGTCAGAAAGCATGAGTCCTCCCACTTCATTCTTCCTTTTCAGGATGTTTTTGGCTGTCCCAGGCCCCTTGCCCTTCCAAACAGGTTTGATGATTGGCTTTTCCATTTCTGGAAAAAAAAATTCATCTATGAGAGAACAAACAATCCAATTCAATAAATGGGCAAAAGATCTGAACAAACACCTCAGCAAAAAAGATATACAGATAGCAAAGAGGCACATGAAAAGATGCTCAACATCATACGTTATTAGAAGCTTCAAATTAAAACAATGAAATACCGCCACACACCTACCCATTAGAATGGCTAAAATCCATACCCCTGACAACACCAAATGCCAAAAGCTGGGGAGGATGTGGAACACCAGGAACTCATTCATTGCTACTGGTGTGCAAAATGGTGCAGCCACTTTGGACGGCAGTTTGGCAGTTTCTTACAAAGCTAAGCAGTCTTATCATCTGATACAGCATTCGTGCTCCTACCTATTTACCCAAATGAGTTAATGACTTACCTCCACACAAAAACCTGCACACGGACGGATGGGCAGCCGCTGCCCCAGCCCTCTCCCACTCAGGAGCTCGGCTGGCCCCCGCGGCACCTCTGGCCTCTCGCCACCCACCCAGAAGAAGCTGTGAGGGCCCCAGAGGGCCCCTGCCCAGCAGCCTGCTCACCGTGACATCCGCATCCGCAGGCCGGCGTCCCGCGTCCCCCCTACCCCTAACCCCACAAGCTGTTCTTCCTTGGAGCCTACGGACCTCTCTGGAATTGGGGATTTTGTAGGAACCAGCGTTCCCTGGCACGGGACCATGGAGCCCCTGGAGCCCGGTGCTCAGGGTGCCTGCCCAGACACTTAGTCCTTGAAGCCGGTGCTGGAGCTGAAACCACCGACGTCCCTTGCTGAGGCTCCCATACACCTGCCGGGCCGCAGCCTCAGGCCCAGGCTCCTGCCCACCCTCGCCCGGGTGTGGCCGGGGGTGAGGGGCCCCGGTCTCCAGAGCAGCCCCCAGCCGGCAAGCGTGACTCGGTTAGCGCCCAGCTGAAAGACCGATGCTGGGGTCCCTGGGGCCGATCCCGCCCGCGCCCCAGCTCCAGCACCGAGGCTTTTTCTGCGCCACCCCCTTTTCTGGCCTCACCTGTCATGAGGGCCACCAAGTCCCAATTTGCTCAGGACTGCCTCACAACTGTGGAACCCCCTCAGTCCCAAGCAAACCCGGACGCTTGGGCCCCATGTGTCACCCGCGTGGGTTCAGCCTGCGGGGGCGGCTTCCGCGTCCCTTTGCCATGTCCCTCCCCCTTCACCAAGGCCTTGAGGGCTCCCCAGGTGGCTGCGTCCACACCACCTCTCCCGCACTGCCCCAGTGAGCCCCTCCTGCATCTCCCAAGACCCCCACCCTACACGCCGATAAGCCGGGGCTGCCCGATGGCTCCCTCCCTGGATAGGAGGTCTCTAAGGTTGGGGAGCTGGGCGCCCACAGGGAAGTTCAGTGGCAGCCTCCAGGCCAGTGTGAGGTGGGGCTTGCCCTCTCCCGCGCCCAGGTCCCTCCAGGGTTCTCGGCGGAACACGGTGGAGCCTTGGAGACACTGGGTTCCTGGGAAAAGACCCCTGACCTCTATTTGCCCCCAGGATGGATCAGGGGGCGACTAGGGGCCCATCAAGCTCGTCTGGTCTGTCTGGAGTTCCTCTCTCTTTTGGAGATCCCTGGCAAAGGTCACTGCCTCAGTTTCCCTCTTATTTTGGCTTTTGGTTCTCCCTAATGAGCCTCTGCAGCCCGTCGAGGCCCCGTGGAGTTTGGGATTGTGTTTTATATATATAACTTAAATTATATATATGATGGGACTGACCCAGCAACAAAGCCAAGTGGTTGGGGAGGGGGTAGGGGGGGCAGACCACAGTTTGGTGGGGGTGAGGGTGTGCTCTAAGTAAAAGATAACTTCTCCAAAAAATTTTTTTTAAGAAAAGTAATTTTATACAAGTGTCAAAAACCTGAATATGAATGTTTATAGCAGCTTTATTCATAATTGGCAAAAATTTGAAGGAAACAAGATGTCCTTCAATAGTTGAATGGATAATCAAACTGTGGTTACATCCATACAATTGAATATTATTCAGCAATAGAACGAAATGAGCTATCAAACCATGAAAAGACATGAAGGAATGTAAAAATGCATATAGCTAAATGAAAGAAGCCAGTTTGAAAAGGCTACATACTGTATGATTTCAACTACTGTACGATTTCAACTACTAGAAAAGGCAAAACTATAGAGATGGTACAAAGATCAGCGGTTGCCAGGAGTTCAGAGGGAGGGAGAGAGAGGTGAATAAATGTAACACACGGCATTTTTAGGGCAGTGAATCTATTTTCTGTGATACTGTAATGGTGGATATATGACATTGTGCATTTGTCAAAACCCATAGAACCCAACAACCCAAAGAGCAACCCTAATGTAAACTATGGACTTCAGTAAATAATAATGTTTCAATATTGGCCCATCAATTATAACAAATATGTCATACTACTGCAAAATGTCAATAATAGGGGAAACTAGCGGGGAGCAGGGGTAGGTTGGTAGGGAGGAGAGGGGATATAAGAGAACTCTGAGCTTTCTGCATGATTTTTCTGTAAACCTAAAACTGCTCTAAAAGGGAATGTTTCTTTTTAAAATAAAAACATCCTATTTTTTTAGGATGAGCTAACACTCATCCTAGGTGAGCAGTCACTCCCATTCCTCATAGCCACCACAGAAAATCCTCACCTCTCTTTTCAGGCCCCTGCTCACCCTCACTTCTCTCTCGCTCAGTAGATCTTCCCACATACTTCACAGGAGGAAAAAATTAAACCATTGGTGAGGCATCCTTTTATCTCTCATCGAACTCCCTTATTATGCCATCCTCACCTTCCCTCCAGCCCAAGGAAGGGGTGCCTCTCCCCTGGCTCTGTGTCCTGTCCCTTTCTACCTCTTCAGAGATCTCTATGTGCCAATTATTCCTGCTCTCTTTTCTTCTTCCCCTCTTCTTGTACCTTCCCATCAGAATGTAAACATGCTTAAGTCTGTTCTGTCTTGCAAATGCATGACAGTCTTTTCTCATCCATGTGCTTTTAACTACTGGCCCTCCCACCCATCCAGCCATTCAACAAATATTTATTGACCACCTACTACAGGCCAGGCACTATTCTTGGTTCAGGAATATATCAGTGAACAAGACAAAGTCTTGGCCCTCATGGAAGTCATATTTGATGGAAGGAGATAGAAAATAGATATAAATAAGTATAGTATAAAAAATAATGTATAATATTGTCAGAAGGTAAGGGAAAAACTAAAGCAGAGTGAAGAAGAGGGAGTTGCAGGAGGGTGGAATCATTTTATGTAGGATCATAAGGGAAGGCCTCTTGTTGGGGATTGAATCATGTACCCAAAAACGTGTTCAAGTCTTAATCTGTGTTCCTATGGGTGTGAACTCATTTGTAAATAGGACCTTTTGAAAAGATTATTAGTTAAGGTGTAACCAAATTGAATCAGGGCAGGTCTTAATCTGTATAAAGAGAGGAAATTTGGGCACAAAGGATGGCACAGGAAGAAGCCAGAAGTCAGAACGAGCCAGAGAGGAGAAAGAGATTGCCTTGTGAGGGAGGACTGCCAACACCAGGACACTACCAACTCCTAGAGAAAGCATGACCTTGCAACATCTTGATTTTGAACTTTAGCCTTCAAAACCATGAGACAAAAAATTCCTGTTAAGCCAACCAGTGTGTGGTATTTGTCATATCAGCCCTGGCAAACTGAGACAGTAACATTTGCACAGAAATCTGAAGAAAGTAAAAGAAGGAGCTGTATGTGCATCTGAGGGAAAAGTGTCCCATCAGAGGGCATAACAAGTGCAAAAGACTTGATGTGTTCACAGAACAGCAGGGAAGGCAGTGTGGCATGAAGGAAGCAAGGGGAAGAGTGGCAGGAGATGAGGTCAGGGTTATGTAGGCACCAAGTTATGTAGGACGTGGTAGGCCAATTTAAGGACTCAGCTTTCACCCTGAGTGAGATGGGGAGCCACTGGAGAACACTGAGCAGAAGAATGGTTTGATTTACCTTGTATTTAGAAGGATCACTCTAGCTGCTGTGTAGAAAATAAACTATAAAGACCAAAGGTGGAAGTAAAGAAATCAATCAGGAAACTGTTGCAATACAGACAAATGATGATGCTGGTTTGGACCAGTGTGGTAGTAGTGAAGGTGGATAATCTGAAAGTAGAGGCAGTGTGATTGCTGATGTGGGGTTTGCGATAAAGAGAATAATCAAGGGGTGACTGCAAGGTTTTTGGCCTGTGCAACTGGGTGAATAGAATTGTTATCATCTGAGAATGGGGAGGCTACAGGGAAAATGGCTTGTTTTTGTTTTGTCAGCAGTAAGGGGGAATGGAGATCCTGAATTTGATTGGAGACAAGTTAAGTAGAGATGTTGATTAAGCAGTTACATATACAGAATTCGAGGACATGGTTCAAGCTGGAGATTTGTATATGAGAGTTGTCAGCACACAGATGGTATTTAAAGCCCCAGGACTGGATGAGATGACCAAGGCAGTGGTCATAGACATAGAAGAAAAGAGTTCTGAGTCCTGGGATTCCCTGATGTGAGGAGGTTGGGGAGAAAACAAGGACTCAGCATAGACTAGAAGGAGTAACCAGTGAGGTGAGAGGAAAAGCAAGAGAGGAGAATATTCTAGAAGCTCAAGTGTTTCAAGAAAGAGAGTGAGTGATTCAGGAGAGAATGAGAAGATCGATGATGCAGGAAAGAGGGAGGATTGCTGGAGTGACATCCTCGAGAAGTGAGTGTGCACAAAAGGAGCTTGGACTCTTCCTCCACAACACCAGGAGGGAAGGCAGAGTACTGGGCACAGATGCTCTTACCTTCCCTTGCAGCTCTGCTCTTCTACAGGAGGGCTTTTCCCTTCTGTCTCCATCACCCAGCCCCCTTCCCCAGGGCAGACACCATGAGGAACACCACCTGGGTAATTTGGGCGAGGTCTTCCCAACTGGGGCAGGCCTTTTCACTTGTCAAATTCTCTGGGAACCTCCCCTGACCTCGGCAGCCCTAGCCCACACTGTTTTCCCTCTCCTCCACTCACACATTGTCCTCCAACTCCAAGACTGGCACTGAAGATCGTCCTTGTAGGGTCTGATGGGTAACGGGGTAAGCCCTCTTCAGCTGCATTTCCACTTTTCACCAGGAGGGGGCTTAGGGTAGCACATTCCTTGGTCAACTACGTGGAAAGAAAGGCTGGGGACTGTTAGTGCCTTCCTGACTTTGCAGGTGGCTTGTCCAAGACTCTAGCCTTGTTCATTCATCCTGCCTGCTACAAGCCGAGGGGGAGAATCCTTCTGGTGCTTGCCGGGAGAAACAGTCAGTGGCTCAGCAGGCTGGTGAGGAGCCTGGGGAATGCTCTTTTGGAGAAAAAGGAGTCAAGAGTTGCCAAGAACTGACTAACTCACTTCCCCCATCCACCTAGCCAGACCCTAGCAGGACTGGGGTGGGTGCATCTTGGTGTCCAGGTTTGCAGCCTATTGTACTATCTACACGCCACTCCTGCAAGCCAGTGTTAAGGCATTCACTCTGGAGTTCAAGCTTTAGTTTGGCTATATGACAGCAATGTTGACCTCAAGATAATGATGAAAGGTTGGCGGGTGTATTAGTTAGGGTTCTCTAGGGAAACAGAATCAATGAGAGGTGTCTATGACTATAAAATTTATAAAAGTGACTCATGCAACTGTGGGTATGCACAAGTCCAAATTCTGTAGAGCAGTCAGCAAACTGTCAGCTCCAAGGAAGATGTCCGATGAACTCAGGAAATGAACCGGCAACTTCAATGAACTCCTCAGGAAATGCTTCGCTGGGCAGCCGAAGAAGAAGTGAAGGTCCTCCATCTGTCTTGCTTATAAGCCTTCAACTAATTAATTGGATTAAATCCAGCCAATTGCATTCTCTCATTGTGGAAGACACGCCCTTTGGTGAGTCATCAGTCACAGCTGCAGTCAATTGACTGAAAATTTAATAAACCAGCCTGTTGGTTTATTAACCAGCCACAAACTATTAACCAGAAATTGTTAGGCCAGTGTTTGCTTGACCAGACAGCTGGGTACTATCACCTGGCCAAGTTGACACATGAACCTAACCATCACAGTGCATAAACTTTTAGGTGAGAGGAGAAATTTTGTGGCAGGGTCATTCCTCCAAGGTGCCACACATCTCCCGGAGTGGATAATGTCTATGTTGTTGCCACCATGCATGTAGAGAAACCCGAGGTCCAGCATGATTTGTCTTTGGAGGTGTTGGGTTTCCTCAGAAAGTCTGGCTGTAGGGGATTTCTTTAGAAGATGTGTTAGCAGTGATCTCATCATGGGAAAGGAGGAAAGAAGAGATGCCAAATATGTTGTTGAGCTGGAAGTCCTGCTTTTAGGAAAACAAACACAATATTGTATTCATGAGCACTGCTAACCACAAAAATAGTAAAAGCAATTAAGCCAATAAGAAACAATACCTCACATCTAATGTGGTAACCTTGGATGAAGTGAGCCAGGGGGAAGAAAGCCCCACTTCTGATGGCAGAAGAGGGTGGGAGGGAAACTGTAAGAGGACTGAGCCTTGGCTGCTGCCTGGAGATGCTGCAATCAACACATGGTGTTTTGAGACCTGGCTTGTCTCTTGGGCTTTTCCCCAGGATCAGTGACCCAAGTGGAGACCTAGCAACAGCTGAGATATGGTTCAAGAGGAGTCACTTCCATCACACAGTACAAATCTCCAGAAAAGGGACAGTCACCACCTTGGAAGCAAGGGAGAGAAGGACATGGATTGACAATCAGTGGTAGGATTGACATGAAGAATTGGCAGGTTAAAAATGCTCCATTAGGGGTGCAGCCACTGAGGAAAGCAATACGGCGTTTCTGCAAAAGTTAAATGTAGAACCAACGTATGACCTGACAATTCCACTTCTAGGTATGTACCCAAAGAAAGTGAAAACAGGGTCAGGTACTTGTTACACCAATATTTATAGCAACATTTCTCACAGTAGCCAAATAGCAAAAACAACCTAAGTGTCCATGAACAAATGAATGGATACACAAAATGTGAAAATACACACAGTGGAATATTCTTCTGCTCTGAGAAAGAATGATGTTATGGGATATGCTGAAACATGGAAGAAACTTGAAAACATTATGCTCAGTGAAACAGCAAGGCCCTTAAGGACAGCTATTGTATGACATCACTTATAAAAGATGACTAGAAATAGCAAATTTGCAGAGATAGAAAGCAGATTAGAAGTCACAGGGGAGGGGGAAGGGGAGGATATAATATTTGTGTGTGGGGGTGGCATTATGGAGGATGGGATAAACTGTTCTCACCACTGGGGCAGTTAAGGCCTTCCTTGAGCTCCATGACAGGGCTGGGTAATGGTAAGAAGCCCTGTGGATGCCCAGGCAGGGAGTCTTGGGCCCAGCTGATAACAAGTCACCACAAGTCCCTGTGACTCTGAAAACAACAATCTAACTACCTAAGATTTAGCATCTGGATTAAGATTAGGATTTCTGGATTTCAAATGGTTTATTCATTGTCTTCCTTAAGGGGGTCTTCACTGCTGCCTGCTGGTGCTGGACCCCTTGTTCTCCGTGCCAGAGGCATATTTTTCAAGCTGGACCCCTCAGTTGGTTTCCTGTTCCATGCTGTCCTCTCTGAGCCGAATCAAAGACCAGAACCAGGACTAGGGTGAGGTAAGTGAGGCTCCTAAGGCGCAAAATTTAAGGAGATACTCATTTTCAGATTGGTGCAAGTGCCGACTCTTTCGAATACTCAATTATTTGCACCTGAATGCCATTAGGAACATAAACACAAACTCTCACTGAGATGGGAGTTTTCCTCTGGCACCATGGTGTTGTTTTTGCTTTGTTTTGTTTTTTTATTAATTAAAAAAAAAAAAAACAAAAAACAAAAAACAACTCCATCCCAAGATGCAAGTTCTGAGTTGGATTCTTGGTACTTGGGAGTATTATAAGTTTGGCCTATGGAAAAGGAAAAGGAAAAGGAAAGGGGGTTTAAATGGGCCTACCAAGAACAGGGGCAGGAGGATGGATAACAGAAAAGGGTGAACATGAAATAAAAGGGATAGTGGAAATCAGACAGTGGCAATTAGTTACAAAAGCTCTGTAAGGCTCTATTTTGTAAGTGAATGGGAGTGGGTGGATGGGGGAGTGATCCCCGATGATCCTCCTTGGAGACCAGTTCCTCTCTTTCTTCAGGCTGCTCCTGTTATTTTGCCTGCCAGGCAAAATATGCTCCCAGCTGGAAGTATTTGGATCTACACACCTGAAGACCTGAAGTCTCCTGCAAGACTCAGGTGCCAGGAATAAGAAGCTAGAAAGCAGAAAACTTCCTGCACTCTCCAAGCACTATATTTAACCCTATACTGGATTCAGTCATTTGGGGGAAATGTGGTTGCCTTAAGCAGTCTGGGCTGGATGGCATGGCTCCAGGCAGCAGCCTTGTGATCCCCAAATGAATGGGCAGGGCAGGGAGAGTGGCCTTTTCCAAAACACCAAGAACTTGAGGTCTGAAAATGCAAAGAAGTCAGGAGGTAATATTCACCAAGCAGCCAGAGCAGGAGGAGGCCAATGCCAGATGTTGGCTAAGTGTCACAAGGGATTCTCAAGAAAATGTCCAAATGGGGCCTAAAACCCCCAGCACTGCCAAGAATTGATTTTTCTTTCTTATGGAAGGAGATGAAATGAATAGCTTTTGAGTATCATTCTTAGATGAGGCATGCCAATGTCCCTGGGCCTCTTCCTGAAAATGGGCTGCTTAGCTGCCCTAAAGGAGAGCCAGAAACATATGCATAGCCTTGACTTAAAGCTAGGTTAAGGAGAGTGGTTTGCTTGAGCTAAATGTATTTAAATAGATGAGGGAGAAATTTGCCTTTCTGTATGCCAAAGGAGGCAAAGGAAGTTGTCTCTGAATTTAACTATGAACTCATAATTTCTGCCCTGGGGAAAGTAATAAATGGATCAGAACACCCACTTCCTTTGCAGGAATGGTTGTCTGATGTCCTTACAGGTGAGGACAAGTCCATTAAGGGTTCACCACTCCTCTCTCAACAATCCCAAGTGAGCATTGACAACCTGGGGCCAGGCAAAGGGCTGGAAGCAATCCAGGGCCTTCAACTTTCCCCTCTGCCACTCTTAGCTTTTGTCCTCCTGGTTGCAAGGTGGCTGTTTTCCCTTCTGGTTTTGCATCTGTATTTCAGGCCCAAAGAAAGAGAGTTTGAAAGGCAAAAGACAAAGGCACATGCCTCCTAAGGCAGCCCCTTTAACATGCTTTCCCCAAAGCTCCAACCAGAGAGTTTTAATTCTATCTCATTTGCTATACTGGGTACTTGACTGCCTCTAGCTGCAAGGAAGTCTGGGCAACTACGTATTTTCAACTAGGCACAGAAATTCTTAGAATAATAACTGTACTCTGTTGGTAAGAAAGAAAGGAAGAATAACTTTTAGGAGGTAACTAGCAGTCTGAGGGCAAATGAGAACCATGGAAGGGCTTTAAATAGGGGAGGGACATGGATACGTTTGTATTTTAGAAAAATCTCTCTGGCAGCTGTGCAAGGGGGTTGGACTCAGTAAGAAGCTGACATAGCAACCCAGTGGGGAGGGATGGGGGCCTAGATAAGGTTGGGGTGGCAGTAATCAGGAGAAGTGATGGGTTCCATATATGCAGGGGCATCCCTTCATGCCTGTCTGGATTTTAGCAATGAGGGGAGGGAAAAGTATAGGATGAGTCCTGATAGGGCTTGAATCACTGGGAACCTTCATGGAGATCCAGGAGGAGAAACAGGTTTGGGGGGACAGTTCAGTTTTGCATGTTTTGAGTTTGAGGAGCCTGATGGATGTGTAAGTAGAAAAAAGCAGGCTTGTCCAAATTTTGGCCCTTTGGGGAATTTGTGGTATAACTGGAGATAGACTGCTCTGAACCATCTGCTTTCTCCTGTGCTGGATCCAGAAGCAGGTGGGGGTTGCTCCTACAACCTGAGTTTTCTGCTTCAGGTAGTGACCTCTGAGAAGCCCCCACCCCCACACTGCATTCCTGAGGTCACAGGACAACCGGAAAAGCATTCTCTGAACTAAAGAGGCTCCTGTGTGCTGGGATGGTTACTCCAGCTCTTTGTCTGGGACCAAGCATCTGATCTTAGCAGAGAGATGCTGCAGAGATGCTGTTCTTGCCCTGCCCAAGCTGTCTTCCCTTCCTGGAGGATCAGGGTCCTTTCAAGCTACTGCATCCAGGAATGGAAGCTGTATTAGTTAGGGTTCTCTAGGGAAAGAGAATCCATGAGAGATACCTATAAATATAAGATTTATAAAAGTGTCTCATGCAACTGTAGGTATGCACGAGTCCAAATTCCATAGGGCAGGCAGCAAACTGTCAACTCCAATGAAGATGTTCGATGAAATCCTCAGGAAAGAACTGGCAACTTGGAAGAACATGTTTGATGAACTCCTCAGGAAACTTGGAGGAACTCCTCAGGAAATGCTCCGTTGGTCAGCCGAAGAAGAAGTGAAGGTCCTCTATCTGTCTTGCTTAAAAGTCTTCAACTGATTGGATTAAATCCAGCCAACTGCATTCTCTCATTGTGGAAGACATGCCCTTCATTGACATCATCAGTCACAGCTGCAGCCAATTGACTGATGATTTAATAAACCAGCCTGTTGGTTTATTAACCAGCCACAAACGTCCTTGCAGTAAGGGTTAGGCCAGTGCTTGCTTGACCAGACAGCTGGGTACCATCACCTGGCCAAGTTGACACATGAACCTAACCATCACAGAAGCTGATACCCATTTCCTTCACAGCCAGACTGTAGGACAGTCTGGGACAGGACCTATGCCACTGCTGCAGGGCACAAAGCACAGGGCCGACAGTTGGTAAAGGGAGGGAAAGTGAGTTGTCTCCTCTAGATCCATTCAAATGCCACTTCCAGGGTCTTGGTTCCCTTGGCCCAGGGACACCTCAGATATGCTTCTCCCCTAGGTTGCTGGGACTGGTGGGGGCTTTATTTCCTGAGAGCTGGGATTGGAGAGCAGTGTGGACAAGAGAATGCTGCTTCCTTATCAAGCTGGGTAGGAGGGGAGGCTGATGACAGCCAGGGACTCTGGATCATTTGACTGGACCTTGATCTCCAACCCCCACCCCCATCCCTAGGTGCACTCCACAGATACAGCTGCTATCCAACATATTCAGAAACACATATGCACATAGACTCAGATGCAGAGAATTGCTCACGTGTTCACAAAAACCTACGCCCACGCACTCCCCCCACCTCCACCCCCATACACCACATTCACAGTTAAGTTTGCATTCAGGACTTAAATTCAAGGGAGCAAATCCTGGTTCCTCCACTTAATAACTGGGTGTCCGAAAGCAAGTCACTAATCTCTTTGTGTCTCAGTTCCTTCTCTGTAAAAATGAGGATAATAATGGCATTCATCTCATTGAGATGTTGTGAAGATTAAATGAGATAAAATGGTAAAGACCTTAAAACAGTGGCTGACACACAGGAAACGTTCAATGAATATTATCACATTATCACATTATGTGTATCCATGCAGAGACACACGTATTCATACAATTTCCTAAGCCCTCTCCCACACTGCTGCTGTCACGTGATCATGATCCTGGCAGCAGCCCAAGGTTGGAGTCCCTTCACCCCTCTGAGCCTCGGTTTTCTCATCTATAAAATGGGGATAATATTATTTACTCTGTGGGGCTATTGTGAGGCTCTATAGAGGGCTGGTGTAGAAAGCTCCTAGTCAAATCCTGGCCAAGAGAAGCCTCCCTGCACTTTAACTGTTACCGTCTGTGTGAAGAACAAGTCCAAGAACAGGTGTAGGAGCCGCATGGGCTCTGGGGAGGCACACAGCCTCCTGGCCAAGGCAGGCCTTGCCTCCATCTCCTCCCCAGGCTGGAGCTGGGCCCCATAAAGACAGAGCCCAAGGTCACTGGGTGTCAGGTCTGCTTCCCTTTTGGGGGCCGGGTCTGGCCAGCAGCCTGGCATGGGCCTGGGGGTAGGGCTGGCTGGGTGGCCGTGGGTGGAAGTAAGAGAGGAAAATCAGCTCAGTGGAAATTGCCCTGTGGTTGGCTCAGGCGCCCACGACACTGTATTTATAGAGAGCTCCCTGCAGCTCTCAATTCCTAGCAGTCGAGTTAACCCTTGCCATGCTGTGGTGCCAGTCTGGTGCAGAGGGAGAACACAGGACTGGGGGTCAGACAACCGAATTTTAGGCCCGGCTCTGCTGCCAGCACCTTGCAGGGAGGGGAAAGTGTGGTGGTGGTTGGTGCTCACCTGTCCCCTCTTACTGAAAATAAACTTCGGATCTTGCAACTGTGGGAATGGGCTGGGGGTTGGGAGGCTATTAGACCAGCGTCTCCTTCCTGGAGCACTGGGTCTTCTCAGCGTGGGTCTGGACTGGGGGGAGGGGGCGGGGCCCGGCCAGTGCCCTGCCCACGGGCGGGCTCAGGGCTTAGCCCCAAATTGCCGCCGCAGGGCCAATCCGGCCTCTGGGGCGCTCCCGGGCCGCCTATTCCGTCACCGCGGCTTCCTCCAGCCCGCCCCGCCCCTCGGACTCCCAGGCCGCCCCCGGCCCCATTCGGGCCTGGCCTCGCGGCGGCGACTCGGCTGCGCTCCGCCGCGTCCCCGAATCCTGGGAATCGGCGCGCGCGGTGAGTGCTTGCGTGGCGCGGGCCGGCTGGCGGGGTGGGGGCGGCCTTTGTCTGCGGCCGTCCCTGGCCCTGGAGGCCCGGGCTGGACGCGCCCAGGCGCGCGGGGCGGCGTAGGTGCTGCAAGGTTGCCATAGCCGGGAGCCACACGCCCGCTCCCTCGCCCGGGCACCCACACCCCAGCTCTGTTTCCGGATCCCGGGCTGGCCTCGAAGCACGTGGGCCCTGTGAGCCCTCGGGGTCGAGTCTCGATCTCTAGGGCCCAGAGAGAGCTGGGGGCTGCCAGAATCCACCCCCGCCCCCAACCTAGCTGCCCCTTCCCTCCAGAAGAGAGGAGGCTGGGGCTCTGTCGGAGCTTGCAGGCACCCGGGATGCAGCTGGAGGAGGCTGGGTAGGTGATTGTGATTACGGAGGCCCTGGGTGTGGAGTGGGGGGTGGGATGGAGGCAGATTTGTCACTGTGTTGATGAGTCTGAAAAGCTTAACAAAGCCACAAGCTGGTGCTTGGAGGGAAGCGGAGCTCCGGGACCCTGCAGATGGAAACGCCCTGAGGTTAACAGACCACCGGCTGGGGGCGGGGTGGTTAGGTGGAGAGTGGGGAGGGGTGCGATGAGGGTGAGGGGTCCACCCAACTTGACTCTGAAGGAGGAAAGGGTGGACGACTGGAAGGCTTCCACAAGCAGAAGTGGTCACGGGGGGAATGGGTTCTGGATGGCATGGTGGAAGGGGTGGATAGATGCTGGGGGGAGGCTGATAGAGGCTGGGGAAGATCAGGGGGTGTGCAGGGATGGGTCAGTTTGGGCTTGGGAAGTCTTAAGGAGATGGTGGATGAGGTGGGACGGAGAGAAGATGGAAGGTAGACACCCAGGGTCAGGGCATCAGGGCACACTAGGGGGCAGGGGATCGAATCCCAGTGTCCCAGTACCCTCAGTCACTACTGTTTAGCTAGTGACTTGGTAGCTTTGGGGACCTAACGCAATGAACTGCCAGAAAAGGGGATTTATTTCTAAGCAAAACCTGCCTTAATGAGAAATGTGTGATGGATGACTCAGATATGGGGTCTATCATTGAGGGCAAATGTTAAGCAAATATAAGGCAAAGCAGATATCAGGGGATTGTTTGACTTAATTGAGAAAAAACTATTTAGCGTCAAATTGAATGTGGATAATTGTAAATGTCTGATTTCTTCATTAAATTAAGGTCCCAGGTCCTTTTCTTAAAAGCATGTCTTTAGCGGTTAGTTTCTATATTAGGATGTAATGAAGCTGTTTTTTCTTCAAGAGAGTTCTTTATTTAGTTGGGCCTTCTCTCTAATTCCCTCTGGCCTCTCAGAAATCCCTAGGAAATCTGATGCACTGCAGCCTACCTTATAGTTTGGGGGCTTGCAAATAGGTGGGGCACTTTTGAAGGCTGGGGAGGTGGGGAATTGAAGTCTAAACTTGGAATTGAAGTCTAAACATGTTGGGCTGGGTTGGGCTGATCGGAGTGGCAGGGAGGCTTTGGGGCTCATATTTCCAGCTTTCTTGGGAATGCAAGTATTTAGGCTAAGTACATTTCCCTGATAATCTGGAATTCTGGAGTTTAGGCACTAACACTTCTGATGTTAGCTGTTGAGCATGGAAACCTTTCTCCCTCTTATTATATACATCCCAGCTTGCTTAAGTGGAGTGTCTTAGTGTCAAGGAAATTTTTGTGACTTTGGGTCAACACTGTGAACATCAGTTTTCACACTAAGAGGTCATATGATGGGGGATTCTTGACAGAGTGAGCTTTTGTTCCTGCATTAAGTGCTTTTCTTGGTCCTGTGACATCACTGGTGGTTTCTCCTGCCTGCCTGCTGTAAGCTTTCCAACTTGCTGCCTCTGGACTCCTTTGCTCCCAGAAATCAGATCTTCCAGCTTGGTGGAAGTGAGAAGGCATGTTAATGCAAGCCTAAGAGGTGAGAGGAGGTGTTGGGTTTTGAGGACCCAGTTTTCCTTCCTGCCTCTGCCCTCTTTACCTCTGCCCTGTTACCCAATGGAAGCAGGTCAGCTGAAATTCTGAGATGCTCAGATGCCAGACAGCTCAGTTGGACACTTTGGTGTTTATGGAAAGGAGTTATAGAAGTGCTTCAAATAGTCCTCTGGGAGGCTGGGTCCTTTTATTCTGGTGAGGTTTATTTCTGAAGCTTTTTGTAGGAATTCCCCCATCCTGGAACTTTGACCTTCTCTGGAATAGTGCATCTTCATAGGATTTGGGTTTGACATTGAGCTTGGCAATACTGTTTGGGATCAGGGATGCGGGGTGATTACAGAGCCAGCTAGGAGTTGGGATTCCAGAACACCCGAAGAGACTCCTAGAAAGTGTTGTAGAACAAATGTCTGGCCTATTGCTGGCTACTTCTTGGTTGGACACGTGATATTTGGCCTGTGTGCAAAAAAAAAAAAAAGCAGCCTCTGAGATTGTGACCACACTGGGTTGGCTGGGCCCATGTACCTGAGTCATTGGGTCAGGGGAGGAGGAGGAAGGGCAGGGAGGATGATATCACTGTCCATGAGCTTATCCTCTGAGTAGGTGGAAACCTCCTTGCTGTCCTTTTCCCACACCCCCCAGGGCAGGAGTTGCTGAAAGGTCTGTCAGCAAAGCAGGGACAATCCGAGTGGGGTTGAGGGGGATGGGATGGAAACCAGTCCTTGTGATCCTTGAGAAATTTCCTCTGGTCTTGCTGGCTCAGAATGTACCAAACTTCTGGAACAGGGCCACATGTGCTGTTCCATGACCTTCCCCCGCCACCCCCAGCCCTGCTGCTCTTACAGTGTGAGGTTCCAAATGGGAGTATTGGGGTTTCAGATTTTGGGGTGTGGACTGTGCTTAATAGACATCATCTCATTCAGTCATCACAGGAGTCCTATGAGGTGGGGCATCATTAGCACCACTGTAAAGATGAGGAAACCGAGGCCCAGAAGGGAGAAGCAGCATGCCCCAAGACTCACAGTTGACAACCGGTGGAGCTGGGATGCAAACTCTTTCTGCCACTCTGGGGGCAGGCAGAGGTTTCACCCCTCATTCTGGAGCCCTGCAGGATGTGCTAAGGATCCTCACAGGGAGGCAAAGAGGACTCATCTGGAAGAGGGCAGGCCTGACTTGGGTGACTGAGAGACTAGACATCTCCGCTGCCCAGTTGGAGCCATTACTGGGAGCTCTTCTCTTGCAGAGGCCTGGTCTTCACCACACTCGTGCCTCTAGCAGTCCCTCCTACCCCCTCTTCTGACACTGCTCCCAGCTACTCCCATTCTCCCTCTAGTCCTCTTTGTAGCCCCAAGAATGGATGCTTTCTCCCTGATACCTTTGGGCATTTGGCTTCCACGGGGCATAGGGAGAGGATGGGGGAGGGAAAACCTCTGGCAGTGGGGAATGAGAAGGATTTCTTGTTGGGGAGCCTTAGAGCAGGGAGAGATACTGCCTCAGAAGGTCAGGGGCCCCAGGTCACCCCCAAAGCCCACCCAGGCTCCCAGGAACTGGGCATTCTCTGGGGAGGCATTGGGATGTGTGCTTTGCGGGAGGCCCTGTAGTGGGTGACGTGGCACCTGTAGGTGCAGTAGAGGCTGAGCCCATGATGGTTGGTACTGGGACTTGGCTTCTGGGAGGGAGGAAGAGGGAGAGGACCGCTAGAGACCTAGATGTATAGCTCGGCAGAGGAGGTATTGGCTGGGGTTGTGGCGGGGTGGAGGGGAGGTTCAGTGCAGAGGGGCCCTGGAGGCCTTGTCTGCATGCCCATGGCAATCATAACAGCAGTGGTAATAATTATTGCCACTGTTTTCCTAAATCCTCTACATAGATTGTCCTATTTTATTCTCACAGCAGCTTTGTAGGATAGTGTTTTAGTTTGCTAAAGCTGACAAAATGCAATATACCAGAAATGGGTTGGCTTTTACAATGGGGATTTATTAACTTACAAGTTTACAGTTCTGAGCCTGTGGAAAATGTTCAAATTAAGGCATCAATAGGACGATACCTTCTCCCCGAAGACCAGCTACCAGAGAGCTTGGACTCCTCTGAAACGTGGCCAGGCACATGGCAACATCTGCTGGTCTCTCCCTTCTCTCACAGGTCTCTTTGCTTCCAGCTTCTGGCTTCAGTGGCTTCCTCTCTGAGCTTCTGTGTGTGTCCTTGTCTCAGCTTCTCTGGGGCTTTTCTTCTGTTTTATCCTCTGAAAATGGAATGAGCACTAATTCCACTAACCATCTTAAGTTGCTTGAGCTTCCGCTTTATCCAGGGAACTATGAAGAAGAGAAGGAGGCCAACTGAGCTAAGCTGACATACCAATAATCCTTTGCAGTGGCAATGAAGGCCTCTTCCCCTGTGAAGAAGGGAAACTGTAAGCGAGCAAGTCAAGGCCGGTGATCCAGTCTGCTGACAATCGCCAGGTGGCCTGGAACTTGCGCAGACATCCTGTTCCTGCAGCTTGCTAATTAACTGTTGCCTGCCCAAGGACACTCCGCCCCCGTTAACCCATACACTCACTCACTCCCCCCTTCCCTTAAACAGCCATATAAGCCATTTCCACAGCCCAGCCTTTTGAGCAGAAGCCCTATTTGGTGCTGTTCCACATGCATGTTGCTCTTGCTCAATAAATAAAACCTATGTTATTATTTTAGCAGCAAAGTCCTCTGATGTTTTTCCTTTTGGAAAGTTGGAACTTAGTTCCTGGGGCTTCAGCTGTTCAAAGTTCTTTTAGGACTACAGTAAGAGGATTAAAGCCCACCCTGGAGCAGGCCTCAACTGAAATAACCTAATCAAAAAGTCCCACCCACAAGAGGTCTACACCCACAAGAATGGATTAACTCCCCTTCCAGAAGCCTTTCTCGGGAGTGTGGCAGGCTCCAGCAGCTTCAGAGCGTGAGGACACTTGGAGTTCCCCTGGTCTGGTTCCCATCTCCACACCCATTGTACAGATGGGAAATCCAAGCCTGCAGGGGGAGGCAGGCTGCCCAAGGGCACACGCTCACCATCAGGGGAGACTGAGCACCAGCTCACGAGTGCCCCAGGCCTCCATTCCTCACTTGTTAATTGGAACCTCCTCAGATTCCAATTCAGAAAAGAAAACTGATCTTTTCTGAAGGTGATGTTTTCTGGGATACATACGGCTTCAGATCATCACAGGTGGGGATTGTTAACCTTGTTTTCTGAGAGGTGGGATTGAGTCTCAAAGGGATTAGGTAATTTACACTTTGTCATGTGGCTTCTGAGCCAAGCGTGAACCCAGGGCTGCCTGCTCCAGTGTCCTACTCTGGGGCAGGCAAGACAACACATGAGGAGGTTCCAATTAACAAGTGAGGAATGGAGGCCTGGGGCACTCGTGAGCTGGTGCTCAGTCTCCCCTGATGGTGAGCGTGTGCCCTTGGGCAGCCTGCCTCCCCCTGCAGGCTTGGATTTCCCATCTGTACAATGGGTGTGGAGATGGGAACCAGACCAGGGGAACTCCAAGTGTCCTCAAGCTCTGAGGCTGCTGGAGCCTGCCACACTCCCGAGAAAGGCTCCTGGAAGGGGAGGGGTTTCCAGATGTGTCTAGGTGGACACCTAGCAGGACTCAACAGATCTTGAGCGAATGCAGATGTGTGTGCCACAGGCCTGCCAATGTCTGACCCAGGATCCTTGCCCCGATTTGGTCTTGAGCTCTCATCCTTTCCTCTCTCCACTCCCCTTCTTCTCATCTCTTTGGGCTTGACTCCCTCTGGGCTTAGTGTAGCCTTTACTCTTTGCAGGGCTCTGTGTCTCCAGTGGTGTATGTGGGTTTGTGTGCACACAAGTGTGTGCCCATGTGCATGTGTAGGGAAGCTCTTCAGCCTCTGCACACAGCCCGGGTTCTGACATGGTGCCATGTGGCCCTGTCAGGTGGCTGCTGGGAGCTCAGAAGAAGCAAATTCATGTGGGGTGGGTCTCCAACCAGCAGGGGGTATGAAAGGCAGACCGGCCCCCATAGCAGAAGTCTAACGGTACTCTGGGACCCACTCAGATGGTGGACTCTCTGAGGTTTTGCCTCCTTCAGGTTCTGACGCCCTGACCTCAGTGTGGAGAATGGTGACGTGGGGCAGACAGTGTGACTTGGAAAGGCCAGGGGCTCTACTCTGTTCTGTTTTTCTCTCTTCCTTGTTATTCCTAAAGCCACAAGGGAATCAGGCAGAGGATGCCAAGAAGACCTTGGCCCCACTCTGCTGGGCTGGCCCTGTTGACACACTGCCGTCCTGACTCACACAGAGATCACTTTGAGAGAAAGAATTGATTTCTTCTCTTGGGTGGGATCACGGGGTTGGGGAACAGTGCCCAGAGCACAGCCATGAACAAAAAAGGCCCAAACTGACTCAGCTTATCAGGAAAAGGGAAGGAGAATGGAAAGAAAAGGGGAGGAAAGGGAAAAGCTCCTTCCCAGAAAACTCTGAGACCCTCCTGTCCCCTCTCCCCAGGCCCCTGCCCACTCACAGAACATCTAGTAGTAGAAATTAGGTCAGTTTAAATGTATTTACTCAGTTGAGTCTTACAGATTTATAATCCCTATTTTAAAATGAACAACCTGAGGTCCTTCCCCAAAGTCACTTGACTGGATTTGAACCTGCCTCTCCAACTCCAAAGTCACCTTCTTAAACACCGGGGCTCACTTCTTCCACGATGCCTCTTGTCACCACACCAGCCCGGCCTCTGAACATGGTCACAGCACAGAGTGGTGATGGGGTTCCTCTTTTGATGGATGAGGAAATGAAGATCCAGAGAAGGCAAGGGGTTTGCTCCTGGGAGCCTAGCAAGTTAGTGAGGGAGCCAGTTCTAAAATCCATGTAATTTCTTTGGTGTTGCTGCTTTCCTTTTCTCTTCTGTTAATTGGAAGGAAAAAAAAAAGTGTGCATTGTCAAAATTACATAAGTGTGTCATGTAGAAAGTGGAAGTGCACTCCTACCCTCATTCCCATGCCTTAGGGTTGGGTCCACTATTAAGTTTCCAGACCCTTTTCCCAGACATTCACCTGTTCATGTCTCTGTATCTCTACACACACATACACACTCATTCATTCATTGAACACTGCATTGAGCACCTATTATGTGCCAGCTCCTTGCTAGAATTCGGGATACACTGGTAAATAAAGAAGACATGGTTCCTTCTCAGGAGGCTCCAGTAAGGAAAACAAATTGGATGCAGTGAAGAATAGGGACCCCGCTAGGGTGACAGACTTCTGACCCTGCTTTTCTGCCAAGGTAACCCCAAGGAGAAAGAGGTTTTACTCATGTCATTCAGGAAGGAGAAACTGCTTTGCAAAAGCCCTGAGGTAGGACAGAGGATCCTATATTGTAGGAACTGGAAGAGGTCCATAGTGGGGGTGAGGGGGCCAAATGATAGCCCTGAGATTAAATATGCAGGGTGAGGGAAGGTAGTGGTGACATAATGAAATTTATGTTTTTAAAGCAATTATTCCGGTGCTGAGTAGAGTCTACAATCGGAGGCACTGGTGGGGTAGAGTGGGGGGAGAGTAAGAGAGAAAGTGGGGAGACCTGTGAGGAGTTTTTTGCCGTCATCTAGGCAAGAGATGGTGGCGACTTGGAAGGCTAAAAAGAGAAGCAGAGATGGAGAGAAGAGAGGAGAGAAGCAGAGAGAGTGAAGATATATCAGGGGTCAGCAAACTTTTTCTGCAAAGGGCCAGACACTAAATATTTTAGGCTTTGTGGCTATACTGTCTCTGTTGCAGCTACTTCACTCTGTCTTGCAGCCTGGAAGCAGCCGTGGATGATCCGTAATGATTCAGCATGGCCACGTTCCAGTGACTCTTTATTAATGAACACTGAAATTAAAATTTCATGATTTTCATGTGTCACAGAATGTTATTCCTCTTTTGATTTTTTCCAACCATTAAAAAATGTAAAAATCATGTTAAACTGATGAGCCCAATAAAAACAGACATTGGGCTGGATTTGGCCCTTGGGCTGTAGTTTGCAGACCCCTGAGATATATTTAGGGGTTGGAAATGGTTCATCTTGGTGATGGAGTGTAGGGGTGAGTGAGAGTCTCAGGTTTCTGACTTGAACAAATAGGGTAGATAGTGGTGCCTTTACCAAGTGGGAAAGACTGGGGGGAGAAATCAAGAGTTTAATTATGCCTATGAGTCACTCGAACAGAGATACTAAGACAGTTGGATTTAAATTTGGAACTCGGTTGAGAGATGTGGACTGGAGAAGTAAATTTGGGAGTTGCCATCATATAAATGATATTTAAAGCCATAGCAGTGGGTGAAATCATCTAGGAAGAAAATTGTAGAGAGTTGAAAAGAGAGCTAGGAGCAAGGCCCAGGGAGCCGCTGCATGCAGGGGCTTCCATGCAGGAGAAGGAAGGGGCTGCAGTAAGCTAGAGGTGATATAGAGATGGAGAGAGAGAAAGGTGACTACACCAGGATGGCTTCACGTGACCATGCGACTTTACCTTTTAATATAGAAATGGGATCGTACATTTTGCAACATAATCTTTTCACTCAGCTATGTCTTGGATTTATTTCCATATGAATACACATTCTTTTGAAGAGCTATAAACTTATTCCATTACATAGATGTGCCGCACTTAATTTACCAGTTTACGAGGTTTGTTACTACCAACGCTGTCACAATGAAAAATCCTGTCTGGGTATGTCTGAGCGCTGGTGCTAGTGTTTCTGTAAATCGAGTAGGCCAACTATGGCCCGTGGGCCAAATCTCCTGCTTCCTGTTTTTGTACAGCCCATGGACTAAGAATGGTTTTTACATATTTGATGGTTGGAAAAAATCATGTGACATGAAAATCTTGTGAATTTCAAACTTCAGTGCTCATCAATAAAATTTTATTGGAACACAATCATGCTCATTCGTTTATGCAGCATCAGTGGCTGCAATACAGTGGCAGGGTTGAATAGTTCAGCAGAGATTGGATGGCCTGCAAAGCCTAGAATTTATACTACCCGGCCTTTTCCAGAAAAACTTTGTTGAGCCCTGCCTGACCCGAACCAGGACCAGCAGCAGGTCCACGCACAGGTAGAGTGGGGTGTTTTGAGCAGGTCCAGGAGAGGTACGATCTAGAAAAAAATCCTTTCCATCCAAAATTCCATCAGCTCTTTCTTCTTTTGAGTAAATCACTGCCCTTTTAAAAAATCTTTCAAAATTCAAACCTTCTCAGCAAGGTTGACATTATGTATTGATTAAATAACCAAATGTTGTGCCTTCCTATAGTGAGAATGCCAGTCCTCTACTTCAAGTCCTTTTCTCCCTATCTCTTACAAACAAAACTCTTCTTCTGTAACTGCCAACTTGCACCTCGTGTCCCACGCCCATATTGAATTACTTGCAATTTCTCCAGCTAGCTATGCTGTTCCTACTTCAGTGCCTTGCACAGATTTCGCCCTCTGCTTGGAATGCTCTTTCCCAACCTAACCACCTGGGAAGCTGTTTTTTAGGACTCAGCTTTGGGGTAATCTTGTCTCTGAGATGCCTCCAAGTAGCCCTCACTGCATCTTATGGAGTGTGCTACATTGAACTGCAGTGGTCTCTTGGCGTGTCCATCTTCCCCTTTGGAGGGCAGGCCCCTTGAGGACAGACACATAGCTTATTTATCTCTCTGTCCCCAGTGCCTGCCGACCAGGGACCCAATGAATAGTTAAATGAGTCACTGAATACACAAACGAATGTGTATTTGAGGAGTCCTTCAGTTGCAGGTAATAGAAACCTAGCTTAAACTAGCTGACAATAAAAGAATTATTGGCTCAAGTATCTGGGCAGTCTAGGTGTGCAGCTAGCTTCAGGCAGAGCTGGATCCAGGGGCTTAAGTGAGATTTTCAGGACTCTGGATTTCTTTAGCTTTCATCTCTCCCTCTGTTTCTTTGAGTTTGGATATCAATTCCTTAGATTGCTGGTAGCTCTTAAATTCATTGCTAACAGCCCCAGACCACATCCTTCTGTTTAGCAACCTCAGCAAGAAAGAGTCTGTTGTGACAGCTGCAGCAGAAAAGCTCTGGGAAGTCTCTGACTGGCTGTGGCTTGTCGCACAGGCCCATTCCTGAACCAATCAGTACGTGGGGGTGGGGCCGTGAGTCAAGTCTGGTCAGTGGGCAGCCCTGGGGCTGGGCAGTCAGCACCCCTCAGCCTCACCAGCACCCTATGGGGCAGGCTCCCCACAGGAAAGTAGAGCCCCCAAATCGGAAGGAACCAGTCTAAAACAAGACAGGGGTGCTCTAATGAATAAAGAGTGTGGAGCAAAATAACTAAGGGTATCAGACTAGCCACACAAGGCAGAGAGCGTCTGCTCAGCCTCTATTTTGCTTCCCCTTCAAGGAAAGAAGGAGCAGAGGCGGTTAAGAAGGAACTGAAGTTCAGTCAAGTGGGGAGGTGATAATCTCCTTTACATGGATTTGTCTTATGGCCCCAGGGATTGCCTGCTCTGGTGCCGAGTGAACTTGGAGATAATATCTCTGAGTAGCTGTCAGGGATATTTCTGGACAGCCTGGGGTGGAGAGTGAGGGGGAGGGGAAGAGGTGTCCCACTGTGTGCACCATCCCTCGTCCCTGACTACCTCCCTTGCCTCGTCTCCTGACAGCCCCTCCCAGGAGTGCTGTCCTCCTGGGGTACGTGTGGATGCTCACTCCTCTGACTTTGCTCCCACTGGCCCCTCTGCCTAAGTGAAGGACTCAGTTTTAACTGGATGAAATGTAATAGTAACAAATGAAAAATCCTATAACGCTCCACCCCTCCCCAACCCCATCAGAAGAGGAAGGCAGCAGTGGCTTAGCAGCAGTTTGCACGAGCGACTTGTGACCTAATTGGCCATAGAACTGACGGTCGCTAATATTTTGGGTTATTTTGGTGGCCAGTGTGACGTGGCTGCCCAGTGGTGTCCTCCTCAAGGGGAAGGAAGGTCACATACTTGCAAGGCTGTTATAAGGAAGGGGGTGGACTTGTTCTGTGTGACGAAGGGGCAAGTGAGGGCTGAGGTGGGCTGTATCGGGAGACAGACTTGGGCTCAAAATAATGTAGAGCTTTCCACCACCGAGAGCTGCCCCACAGCAGCTGGACTGCCTTGGGGGGTTGTGGGTGCGCATCACTGGAGGGTACAGAGGTTGTGGGTGGCTGGAGAGAGCCTCCTTGTTCTGATATCTGGCCATTAAATTCTGCAGTTTCTTAAGGATAGCTTCATTCCGTGATCTCCCTCAGTGATCCCAGCTTTGGAGTCCCTTACTTCCAACCCGTGGCTCCCCTGTTCCTTTCTGTCATGAGCCCCAGCTCTCTGTGTCCAAGAGTTCATAGTACATTTTGGCTTGGATGGCCCACAACTCAAAAGAAGTTGTTCTTCCCCCTGAATAGGCTTCATTTCTGGGTCTTCGCCTCCTGTTACTTATGCCCACACTCACCCAGTGCAAGCCTTCAGCACCTCCTGGACTCTTTCCCAGTCTCCAAGCTGGTCACTTCCACCCCTGAAATAGCTCTTAAAGCTGGGTCCAGGTGCCACTTAGTGATTCTGATGAGGCAGTTCCAGATCATATTTTGAGATACCTATTTTAGATGTGTTTTCTTTTTGTTACCCTGAGCAGTGGCAATTTTCATGGGGTGGGGCCAGGGAGGAGAGAAGACAGAGGGAAAGTAAGGGAAGGTGCCTCTCTATATTGGTTAGTTCAGATGCTTTAAGAAAGTCTTTCCTGGCAGGGCTCCTTGGGCTCCCAGGGGGAAGGAGGGAGCTGGCTGGTGACTCACTGGGAGGGGTGGCACATTTTGAGCCCAGGGCAGGTCCCGCCTGAGGACAAGAAGTCCCCTTTGTAGGGAAGGTGGATGGGGCAGTGTGTACCCAACCCACAGTCTATGTATCTCCATGGGGCTCTGTGTCCCCAGGACTGCCCCTCTGTCCTGACGGGCAGTTTGGCTTTCTGTTCCCAGGCCACCCTCCTGTTCCCTGAGATGTGTGCTTCTCCCTCCTGCTCTCAGCTCCTCAGAGCCCTGCTATTGGGAGTAGGAGTCTCTTGGGGTTGTGGAATTCTCCCGTCTCCTCAGTTCTGAGCTGTCAGGCCACGAGGGTGAGTTTCCTGAGTCCAGATTCTAGGATAGGAATCGAAGGGAGAGCAGTCCCAGCCCACCCCTGAGAGCCCCTTCATCCTCCCTCTGGAGGGAAGGACAGCTCAGCCCTTGGGGAGCCCTGGTTGCTCTGATCAGGAGAGAGGTACTCCCAGACACCCCTGGTCCCCAGTCACAGAGGGTGGCAGGTATTCCCAGGAGATTCTGGGGAGAGTCCAGTGGCTGGAATTAGCTTGATGTATGGAGGAGACAGTTGTGAGAAGGGTCTTGAGTGCCAGGCAGAGGAATGTGGTTTACTTCTGTAGTAAATGGGGAGCCATGGAAGGTTCTTGAGCAGGGGGAGGCTGTGAGCAGATTCCTGTCTTAGGTCCTAAGAGAAGGCCCCTTAGAGAAGGGGTTGGCAGGGAAAGAATGGAGCTCGCGGAACCAGTGAGGGAAGGTGGCAGGAAGGGCTGAGGAGTCTTGGCAAACACAGGTCAGAGGGGGACACGATGGCATGAGCAGTGGGGAGGGGGAGGAAGGGGACTCGGGAAAGACAGGCAGACCTTGGTTTTGCTTGAGTGTGAAAGCAACGAAGGGACCTGGAGTCTGGGAGCTCCTTATTCCTTAGCCCCTAGTACTTCCTGCAGTGGGCAGAGGCAGGCAGGGCTTTGTCCTGTGGGCTGTGGCTGCCCTTGTGGGGCAGGATGTGGAGCCTGCCCAGGGTGTCTTTATGAATGGAGTGGGAAGGCTGCTGACTCAGCAGGCGGCAAGACTTTGAGGCTGCTGGGTTTTAGATCGGAAGTGTCTGGGAAGGAAGTGGCTGCTCAGGGCTTCCCCACAGCGGACAGCTCTGGAGGAGGGGAGGTGCTGGGCAGGATGCACCCGGTCTGGCTGAGGGATGGGGAGTCCCTTAGCTTCTGGGGTGGGGACGATGGGGCAGTGTGCTTGGCTGAGATCAGAGGGTTGAAGTTGGGTGCCAGAAACTGGAATTAATGCTAACGGCCCTGGAAGGGCATAAAGGTGAGGTAGGAGGTTGGGGGCATGGAATCTTCTTATCTCTGCTAACTGGCAAGTTCTGTGACATTAATGAAGTAATTTTACTTATTTGGGCTTTAATGTTTTGTTCTGCAAAATAGGACCTAATCTTCCAACCTGTTTTCTAGGGTGGTTATGAGGATGTGACATCATTTATACTCTTGGCAATTGGTGCTAGTTGGCATGGATCAACTCTGATCATGTGGCTTGATCAGGATGTGGCACGAAACATTAGGCAGCAGCTGTGGGACACAGAGAAAAGTGTCTCCTGCCTGCCTGACTCAGGCACTCTCGGAGGCGGACTGGGAGCAGGGCTGGACCCAACGAAGGGTCCCCCCTGGCTCGGGCCTGACCGGTGGCCACCGACCTGCCTCTCCCTTGGCCCTGACTCCCCCCTGTTGGGGCCTCTTCCACTTCTGATAGGTCTCATTACACATGCATCAAACTGGCTAATGTCCTCTCTCTCAAGCCCCACACTCACTGCAGCTGCCTCCTCGAACTCTCCTGGAAGTGTTGGCACAAATGCCTCTAACTTTACCCTCCACAGTGAACCAACCCTTCCATGTTCTGTCTCAGCCTGGCTCTGGGGCTGAAAACCATGGCCACCTTGACTGCTCCCTTTCTCTCTCCCCATGACCCCAGATGCTGTGGCTGTCACTCAGCCCGCCTCTTCCCTTCTGTCCAGCTCCTCTCATTGATCCTGCAGATAATAAACTGCCAGATTCATCTTTATGAAGTGGCATCATTTCTCCTGTTCAAGAACCTCCAGTGGCTCCAGCTCCCTTTGAGATAAAGTTCAGACCCCCACCTGTCTCTGTGTGTGGCTCCAGCCTCAGCTTCCACCATCTCCTACCAGCGTTTTCTCGAGCCGGATTGATCTGTGCAGGGTCCTCCAGAGCAGGCCTTGCACATGCCAGCCTTGGCTTTATTTCCCTCCCTGCCTCCTGTTCCTTATATTTGTCTGTCAACATCTTAGGTCTGAAATGGGGTCCCAGCTGCCCCCTGCCCCGCCTCCTCTGGCCCCGCCTCTCCAGGGATCCGGCTCCCTCCCACCAGCATTTCTCACAAAAACCCCTCAGCAGGGAGCCTCGTGAGGCCGGAGGGAGGATGGAGCTCCCGTGGGGAGAGCAGCTTTCCCTCCAGCTGGTTCCAGGGGAGCTGAGGGGAGAGCCGGCGGGGAGGACAAAGGCCTCACTTCCTCTTCCTCTCCGCAGGGGCAGCGTCCCGCCACGGATCCCAGCTGTCACCTGCCTGCTGGGAAGATGCTGCCCCGGTGGAGCCTCCCGGGGGTTGTGCGTGCAGCCGCCGCCCTGGGAGTGCTGTGGTTCTGCCTCGCAGGTGAGGGGAGGGGCGTGGGGGGCGCAGAGGGACGGTGGTCCCGGCAGTGGGGAGGGGGCAGGAATAGGGAGGGTTTGGGTGAACTTCCTCCCAGCCCCACCTGCCCACACTCATTTCTCCCTCTGGGATCCAACAGGCAACTTAACTTTATTTTTCTTAGCCTCGTTCCCCCTTTTTCAAATGGTAGTCGCGGCGCGGTCCTACCCTGCGGGGCTGTGAGCGCTCAGCGTGATGCAGTGATTACGCTGTTTTGTGAACACCCTGGGTGTGTCCCTCCTCAGGGCCTTGGCGCTCAGGCTCCCACTGCCTGGAACTTTCTGCTTCCAGACGCCTGCACGACTGAATCCCTACTGCCTTCAGGTCTCACCTTCTCTGTAGAAAATAGCACACCCCTCCCCCATCCCTATCCCCGGCCTGACGTCCTGACTTCATTCTCCTCCCTAGCATTTACCTCCACCTGGCTCGTTGCCTGTTTGCTTCCTTAATGTCTGCCTCCCTCTGCTCTAAGAGCAGGGGCTACCCCAGGGCCAGGATTGTGTGTTCCTGCCACACAGTAGGTGCTCAGTAACCGTGTTGAAAAATGAAAAAGATGATGTAAATCTTCCCACACAATGCTTGGCACGTAGTGAGCCTTCAATTATGGTACCTATTTTTGTAATAATACCCTCCTCATATTTCAAATCCTAACCTTCGAATTTCTGCTCTGAGAGAGCGGCTTCGTCCTCTTTGGGGAAGGCAAAGCTGAGTGTCTGGCGCCATCTTGAGGTCACAAAGAGGCGATGCGGGACATCCCTATCCACGGGTGCTCTGGCTGTTCTAGAGAGAAAGGGCTTTGTCTGGGTGCCTCCCCAGGCTTCATCCCTCCCCTCTCCTCCCCCCAAGAGGGACACCCTGGTCCAGTTGGCGGAGGATGAGAGCTGAGAGCTGGCTGGGACACCTGGGGTTGCATCAAGAGAGCCAGGGCCAACTTAAGAGCTTTAGAGTCCCCCGTGCACTGTGAAGGCTATGCTACCTCCTCCCTGTGTGTAGTACTGCAATTCACAGTAGAAATACTAGCCATAAAATAAATGATATTTTTCTAAATCGAAGAAACCTTTCAGGGGTGCTGTATTCAATTACCTTTCTTTCTTTCTTTTTTTTTTCTTTCTTTCTTTCTTTCTTTCTTTCAAGTCTGTTCTGTCACATTTGTGTGACTGTGCCTGCTTTGCAAAGCACTCACTTAGTCTGACTGCTCCTGCAGAATGTCAGTACCAGGGTAGGGGTATCCCTCATCCAAGAAAGGCTACCAGAGACCCCTGCCCAAGTTGCTAAAAGAAGAGCTGGAATGTAGGTAGAAGTGACTGGGTGGGGAGGCTGCAAGTTAAGTCCAAGAGATGGAGGGTAGAGGTGGGGGGCAGGGAACCTACTCTGGTGGGCTTTTCTCTCGGGGCTGCAGCTCTGGACATGCTTGGGGCTCTGGCTCTGGGGATGGAGTTGACCTGGAGCTGCTGGGATTCCTGCTTCTGCCTTCTCTTCACCTTAATCCATCAGCAAGTCCTGTTGATTCTCCGTCCCAAGTAAACTTTGAATCTGTCCCATTCTCTCCATCTCTACTGCTGTCCTTTAAAGCAAAGGCACTATCACTTCTTACCAGGACCATTGAAATAGCCTCCTAAATGATCTCCCCACTTTCCTTCTTGCCCCCCTACAGTCCATTCTCACAGAGGACCCAGAGTGAATTTGAAGAACTGTTACCCAGATAATGCTTGGTTAAAACCCTCCAATGACTTCCAATTGTGCATAGAATAAAACCTAAACTTACCTGGTGTTTTAGTTTCCTCATTACTAAAGCAAATGCCATGCAATGAATTGGCAAAAACAATGGGTATTTATTCCTCGTGGTTTTGAGGCTAGGAGAAGTTCAAATCAAGGCATCCTTAAGGCAATGCTTCCTTCCCATAGACTGGCGTTCTGGGGCTGGCTGCCAGCGAGCCTCGGTCCTTGGCTCCCCTGTCACATGGCAATCATGGCAGCCTCTCCTGGACTCCCCCTTCTCTTCCAGGTTCAGTTGACTTTCACCTTCTGGCTGCTCCCTCTGGCCTTCTCTCTGTGTGGTCTTCCCCACAAGGACTTCAGTAATAGGATTAAGGCCCTTCGTGATTTAAGCCAGCCTACACCTTAACTGAAGTAACCTTTCGAAAGGTCCTACTTAAAATGGGTTCACACCCACGGGAATGGGTTAAGTTCAAGAACATGTTTTTCTGGGGTACATAGCTCCAAGCCACCGCACCGGGTCTCACAAAGCCCCCTGGCTCAGACATCCCTGCCCATCCAGATATCTTTGGCCACACTGGACACCTCCCTGATATGTGAACACAGCAAGCTGGATCCTGCTTCAGGGTCTTCCCACCTGCTGTTCCCTCTCCCAGGAACTCTCTTGCCCTGGCTCTTTGTATGTCCAGCTCTTTTTTCTTTTTCATCCTCTTTAAATGCTTAATAGAATCTCCTTTAGAGAGAACGTTCTACACCACCATATTTAAAGTAGGTCTTTCTCTTTTTACTGTATAAATATTAGTCATGTTTATCTAGGAAAAAAAAGCACTCATGATCCTTTTTCATGAAGTGAAAACTGCTATTAATATTTTCTTGTATACATTTTTAGACCTCCCTTTCCCAATTTATAAAAAATATATACTTATGGGAAAATGCATGCATCACACACAGGTGTAAAACACCTGCCAGATTTTTGAAAAGCTAAAACCTTTTTTTTTAATCTGTTGCTTTTCTTCCTTCATAACCTTAATCACATGCTAATGGGAATTTATGTACTAGTTTGTCCCACTCTCCTATTAAAATGTCAGCTGGGGGAGGTGCGGGGGGAACGTGACCTTGATTTCTTTAAGGTCTTAACCTTGGGCAAGAGTAGGTGCTCACTGTATTCTCCTTGAATGAATGAATGAGGACCACAGGCACTTACTTTTGGTTGTCAAGCCTAAGGGGAGGGGTGGAACGGGCCAAGGGCTAGGAGAGGAGAGGAGGCGGGGAGGTCCGGAGTGTCGCCGCCCACCTCACCGCCCCGGCGCCGTCCCCAGGCGCTGTGGAGGTCCAGGTTCCTGAAGACCCGGTGGTGGCCCTAGTGGGCACGGACGCCACCCTCTGCTGTTCCTTCTCGCCCGAGCCCGGCTTCAGCCTGGCACAGCTCAATCTCATCTGGCAGCTGACAGACACCAAACAGCGGGTACACAGTTTCGCCAAGGGTCGGGACGAGGGCAGCGCCTACGCCAACCGCACGGCGCTCTTCCCGGACCTGCTGGAGCAGGGCAACGTGTCTCTGAGGCTGCAGCGCGTGCGCGTGGCCGACGAGGGCAGTTTCACTTGCTTTGTGAGCATTCCGGACATCGGCAGCGCAGCAGTCAGCCTGCAGGTGGCAGGTGAGCGCCCAGGCGGGAGAGAGCGGGGCGCCCTTCTCTTGGTCCCTTACGAACAGCTCCACCACTGACCCCAGAATCCAAGCCCCGGTGCACTCAGAACCCTTTTCCTCCACTGCTTTCTCTGCCCTTGCCTCACCCTAACCCCTGTCCTATGCCACCCTCCAGCCCCTTACACGAAGCCCAGTATGACCCTGGAGCCCAACAAGGACTTGCGGCCTGGGGACCTGGTGATCATCACGTGCTCCAGCTACCGGGGCTACCCCAAGGCCGAGGTGTTCTGGCAGGACGGGCAAGGAGCGCTCTTGACCGACAACGTGACCACGTCGCAGATGGCCAACGAGCAGGGCTTGTTCTACGTGCGCAGCGTCCTGAGGGTGGTGCTGGGCGCTAACGGCACCTACAGCTGTCTGGTGCGCAACCCCGTGCTGCAGCAGGACGCGCACGGCTCTGTCACCATCACAGGTGAGGCGGCGGAGGGACCGCTGGGGAAGGAGGGAGGGAGCCAGACTGCCTTTTTATTTCTAGACCCTGAGCTGGAAATTTGGATGGACTTGGGTGGTCAGAAGACTTTTAAAAAAATCACTTTCACACATTTCAGGCATCTCAAACTCTCCCCAACAAGAAGTCCTTAAGGGATGTGCCTGAATGCTGATAAGAATAACCTGTAATATTTGACCTCATCAGAGCCCCTTATATGGTACCTTGTGCTTCTTGTGTAGAGGATCAAGTACACCAGGGGCGGGAGTTCCAGAAGGGGCAGCCTCCGGGCGTGGCTTGGGGCCGTGGTGGGGGAAAGGCTTTCCAACGCGAACTTATCCAGGTGATGGGAAGGTGTGGCCGCGTGCCTGGGCGCCATCTCACCCTGAAGCCCTGAGAGACAGCTGGGCCTCTCCAGTCGGTCGGTTCCCCTCCCCCAGGCCGATGTCAGCTCTTGCTCCTGCAGAGGGGAGCTCCGCCCCGGCGGTGGTGGAAAGGCGGGGGCTGTCTCTGCTGCCCCACTGTAGTCAAACGCTAGAATGAGGCCGCCTTTTTGCTATTCCCTCACCCTTGGGATTGCGGGATCCTGGCCCAGGCACCCTCCCTTCATTGAGTGCTCACCTCGGCAAGCACCCTTTGTGCCTGGAGGTGTGAAGAGGGTTCAGGACCACCTTCAGGCTGAGGGAGGCAGTCTCCGTCTGCCTTTGAACCTATGAGTCAGTCCTCTATCCAGTCCTTCCTCAGGCTTGCTTCTTCAGTCTGGCTCCTCAATCCTTCCCCCTGGGCCAACTGAGCTTTCCCAGGGGCCTCCAGGCACACTCTGGGGTCAGGACAGCAGGTTCTGTCCATCTGGTTCTCTTCTCTTCCCACGACTTCGACCTGTCCCCGTAGCCCATCCAAGTTCTGATTTCCTCCTGGTCCCCAGTTTCTGCAGAAACCTCAGGACTCACTGACTTTTCCTTTCTTGCTTCTCACACCCTTGGGAATGCCAGGGCTGAACATGGCGTCCACTTCCCACAGGCTCAGAGCCAGAGCCCATCACCCTTGTCTTCTAGGAGCCTCATTCATCCTTTTCTTCTGGGTGTTTTCTTCAAGCAAGGCTGTGTTCCCTCTGACCGCCCCCTCCCTGGGACTGAGCCCACCCCCATTCCAGAGCCCTGCTGGGACCCTGCTCTCTGTGTAGGAGTCAATGCCCTGGGCTCTTTGGTACTCTCAGAAGTCTCCTTGACCTTGTAGAGTGCAGAATATGATGGTGAAAACTGTGTTCACAGAGACAATAAGAAATATAAGATAGTGAGATTGACAGAGAATGTGAAGCTTTCAGAGAAGGGAGAGAGGGATGGTCAGGAAAAGCCTCCAGGTGCAGGTGGAAGTTGAGAGGGACCTTGAAGGATAAACGGATTTTGTAAAAATTTGCACCCTGTACTGAATTGGATATTTGCATTATAGTGCAGAAAGGGTTTATGAATAAAAATGATTGCAGGGAGAACATTTAATATGTGTGTGTGTTTTATCAATTGCTTTAGCAGCTACCATTTTTGCAGAACACTTAAAGGGATAATTGCAAATAATAGTCATTCTTTACATTTGTATGGCATTTTAGAAATTTGAAAAGTGTTTTCATTTAAGCCAGTGTTGCTGGCACATTTCGCAGATAAGGGAGCCGACGTCCAGAGAGAAGAGGGAATTTTCCCAAAGCCACAGAATAGCACAGTGTTCCTGAATCTTTTGGGGATCAGGCACCCCTTTGAAAATGAGATTAATGATAAGGACCTTCTCCCCAGACATGCGTAATTGCATATGCAGGCATTTACATATAACTTAAACCTGCCCATGGGGGTCTGTGGACTCTAGCTCCAGCACTCCAATAAACCAGGATCAGAATCCAACTTTAGCCTCGTGGCCTAATTTCCTCTCCTCCCCACCACCCAGCCTCCTGTTTTTGTTAGAGCAGGTCTGGCCTACTTTGGAGCCCTTGGCCCGTATTTGCCTCTGGGCAGCTTTGTGCCTTGTAAAACATTCTGGGATTCAGCCTTTCAGTCATCCAACCTGGTCTCTCCCACAGCTGATGGAGGCTCATGAAGCTGACTGTGCTATTCACAGCCTCTAACATGCTGGGTGCCTTGTGGAGTGAGCACTGGACTTGGAGCCTGAAGATGTGGGTCTGAGCCCCAGCTCTGTCTTTTGTTGGTTGAATGGGGGCAAGTCTGACTTGTGTGGCAGGCACCCAACACCAGCCTGGGGGTGACCATGGAAATAGACTCCCCAAGTATTCCTGTGGCCCCTCCTCCTCCCTTGCTGCAGGAGCCCCCAAACTGGGTTCCCGATGGGTTTCTTACCTGTGCTGTGTGCACTGGACCTCCTGGCATCCCAGCCAGCTGCTGCCCTCCTCTCTTGCTCCCACTCACTGGGGTGATGGATCCCTTTGTTTCCAATGTCTGTTGAGGCAGCTCTACCAGCCATGCCCATGGGAGGTGATATCTGGTGCAAATGCTATCTCCACTAGCGGTGCCTTGTGCAGAACGGCTGGCCCCAGTGCTGCTGATGCCCTGGGCACTCATTGTTTCCAGAGAGCAAAGGGCAGCTCCATGTTCTTCTGTGAGATTTTTGCCTCTGTCCAGGACCCAGCATGGGCCCAGGAACCGGGTTGGAGGATGATGCCCGTGAGAAATGTGGTACTGTGCTCAGATGGTAAATATTTTAGGCTTTGTGGGCCATCTCTGTCATCCCTGACATACCATCTCTGTTGCATCTTTTTTTTTTTTTTAATAATCCTTTAAAAACGGAAAAACCACTATTAGCTCATGGGCTATACAAAAACAAGCCACAGTCCAGATTTGGCCCACAGGCCATAGCTTGCTGACTCCTGATCCATAGATGAGGGATATCACCAGGTGGGGCTGGAATAGTCAGGGAGGGCCTGCTGAAGAGGCGAATCTTATTCTAGGTGGAGAGTTTGAGAGCACTCTGTAGGTAGGGGAAGCTGCCAGCAATGTGCAGAAGCTGGAACGAGCCAGTTCTATTCAGAGAATGAGTAGGACAGTATTTTGGCTAGAGCAGAGGTTCCTGCAGTAGAATTAGAAAGAAGAAAGGCTGGAGGGTAGAGTAAGCAGGTTATAGAGGGCCTTGGATCATCCTGAGAAGTTTGGAGCATTATTCTAAAGTCAGTGGGGAGCTACAGAAGGTTTTTGAGCACCGTTCGACCACAGACTCATCAGCCCTCCCAGGTTGAGACATATCCACGTCAGTCATGGCTGTGTCATGGTTTTGAGGGCATATGGGTGAGTGGGGAGGGGGCATTGGGAACTAAGTACGCTGTATTCATTGGGGTCCACTGAAGACAGGAGCCCCCATTCATACCTTGGGGACAGAGAGTGCTATCCTCAAGGCCATGGGGGCCACGAATGACAGTCTCTTCCCATTCTCCCCACATCTCCTCCCAGGGCAGCCCATGACATTCCCCCCAGAGGCCCTGTGGGTGACCGTGGGGCTGTCTGTCTGTCTTGTTGTACTGCTGGTGGCCCTGGCCTTCGTGTGCTGGAGGAAGATCAAAGAGACCTGTGAGGAGGAGAATGCAGGTAAGTGAGAGAGTGTGTGTGTGAGTGTGTGAGAGAGCTGGAGGCTATGTCTTGCATATAAGGGCAAGTGTGAGCGTGTCAGTGTGCAAATATAGCAGGATGAGTGGATGTGATTGGGAGTGGGTAGAGGTGTAAGGCTGAAGTGTGACAACAGGATGAATGTGTGCAGACAGGTGTAAATGTGAGAGTGTAAGTCAGTGACATGACAGTGTCTGTGAGCGAGAGAGCAGGTTTAGAGCATGGAAATTAGCAGCACAACCGTGAATGTTTCAGTGGTTTGTGTGTCACTGTGTGAGAGTGTGTGCCTGCCTCAGAGTGGATAGAGTCTGAAGCAGGTGCCATTTGCTGTGGGAGTTGACTTTAGTGATTGGTAGATAGGTGGTTATTCATTAGTAGATAGATAAGTTGGCTTTTGCTAGCTAAGTAAGTTGACCTTGGTAGGTGGCTGGGTTGACTCTGGTGAGTGGTGGATGAGTAAGTGGAAGTTGGTGGATGGATGAGTTGACTGTGATGGGTGGTTGGTGGGTAAAGAGAGGCACAAGAGTAAATGGGTAATCAGAGGCTGCAGGTGGCTGGCTGGCAGGAAAGAGGGTACATATGTGAATGGAGAAGAGATTGGTCAGATGACAGATCGGTGAGTCCCTGTGTGGTGGATGGCAGGGTGGGTGGTAGAAGGATGAGTAGATGGGTAGATGGATGAGTGTATATGTTGGAGAGTTGCCTGGGTTGGTGAGTGAGTGGATGAGGTGATAGGGTCAGTAGATTGGTGAGGCATGGGTAGACGGTCTTTGGCTAGGTGCGTGGTGGGTTCTAGGCTGGGTATTTTTTCATCGTATCACTGCTCTGCTCTGCTCTGTGGGGTTGCTGGTTTCAAGCTCTGACCGTTGTCCAGCATTCAACCACAGTTTAACCCACAAAGGCCCCATTTACCTGCCTCCCACACTCTTAGGTGAGGAAGTACAGTGATGAAGGTGGGGCTGAGAGACTTCTTTTCTTCCAGGAGCTGAGGATCAGGATGGGGATGGAGAAGGATCCAAGACGGGTGAGTCTGAGCTTGGAGCTGATTTTCTTGGCTGGGGATGGGGGAGAAGACTCCAGGATCGGGAGGGGCCAGATTTGTTTTAAGATTTGAATGAAAAGTTTACCCTCAAGTCAGAATCTGGTGTTTGCTCTGAGTTAGGCCTAGAGGTGGATCTCCCCTGATTCCCTCCCAGGTGGGGCTTCATTTCTCCCTATCTTTACCCATTACCGGGGCCTGTTCTACCCTGAGTGACTGCACTGCAGAGTCTTGTGGCTTCTGGGGGTGGGGTGGGGGTCTGTCAGGAGACAGGGCAATCCTGGGAACAAGCTTTGGAGTCAGGCAGCATAGGTTTAAGTTCCAGCTCCATCTGTACAAGCTGAGTGACCTTGGGCAAGTCACTTTGTCTCTCTGAGCCTCAGTCTCCTCATCTTTAAAATGGGCATAATCATAGCACCTAACTTCAGAGGTTGTGTGGGTTAAATTAAATGAGAGAGTGTATGGAAAGAGCCTGGTACCATACCTGGCACCTAGTAAATGCTCAGTACATCAGAGCCCTTGTTATTAGGCAAATGGTCTCTGACAATCCTGTTCCAGTTAGAGGCTGTATACCTTTGGGCAAGGTGCTTTGCTTCTCTAGGCTTCAGTTTTCCCATCTGTAAAACGGTCATGCCGCCCCTGCCCTGATGGCACTAGAGGGCTGTTTGGAAGCTTTGTCGAGTGAGTGGATGGGAAGAGGTGCTTTGCAAAGGATACAGTGTTGTGGGGCTACAAACCAGCCCAGGTTGGGAGGGATGTCAACTCGCTGGTGCCCCGCGACCACTGGAGTCCTTGCTGCTTTCCTCCCAGGAGCTCCTGGGCCATTTGGGGTGGTTCCAGATGATGCTGGTGCCCTCCCCACTCCCACAGAAGGAATGACAGGAGCTTGACCCCCGGGACTGCTGTAAATTATGCTAATTCATTCCCACCTGTTGATGCTCCTGTGCGGTGGCCACAGAGACAGCCCTGGGATCAGGCCTCATTTCTTATGCTCAGAGGCACATGTAGTTGGAAGAAGGGAGAGGTTAGGGGGAGAGGGCAGGTTAGAGATTTGGTGAGTCTTGGTTCCTCGTGATCCCGGGCCCTCCTCCAGAGGCTATGCCAATCCTCCCCCAGCTCTTTACCTCATTCACGGGCTCTGTGCACCTTCACATCTCTAGCTCACTGGAGGGCAGGGTGGTTGTCCCTATGTGATAGAGGCAGAAAACTGAGGCCCAAAGAAGGGAGTGACACACCCAGAGAGGAGGTGGGCTTGGGACAGAGGCCTGGCCCTGTCCTGTGCTGCAGTCTTGTCCCACACTTGCGATCCCCGACCCCAGTCCTTCTGTCCCTCGCTTCTTCCTTAGCTCGTCTCTCCCCTGCCTGACCCCCTGCCCCACCACTTTCCATCGTTCCCCCCTCATCGCATGGTCCTTCCTGTTTTGCAGCCCTGCGGCCTCTGAAACACTCCGAAAGCAAAGAAGGTAAAGACGTGGTGCTGGGGGGGGGGGGGGGGGGCTCTGTGTGTGTGTGCATCTGTGTAGGAGCCTGGGAGGGTTTCTCATGGTGGGGTGACTCTCACCCTTTTGCCAGTGTCCTGAGGCTCCCTCCCCAGAAGAGCTGTCTTGACTGACGCCTTTGTGAGGTGGCAGAGGGCTGCATAACCCAAATTAGGGCCCAAATTAGTAGTGGGGGAAGGGGGATACGGGTCCCAGCTGCTCTAAGGGGACCCGCATAGGACAGAGGCTTAAACAGGACAGGAGCTTCTCTCTCCTGCAACAGTCTCAGCATATGTAATCTTAAGGCTGTTGATATCTGGAGCTGGGTTCCGTTTATCTTGGACTTTGGCCTCTTCCATTTCTGGGTCCAAGTTGGCTGCTGCAGGTTTAAGGGCTTGACTGGAAATTGCACACGTCGCTTCTGCTTACATCCCATTGGTCAGAACCTAGTCAGTGACTCCCTGAAGCAAGTGAGTTAGGAAATGTTTTCAGCTAGGCAGCCAAGTTCCTGGCACACGGTGAGTGGTTAGTAAATGCTACCATTCATTTTTTTTTTTTTTTTAATAAGAAGTTTTATTTTGAGATAAATTCAAACTTACAGGAACAGTTGCAAAAACAGTACAAACCCCATACATAGAACTTCAGCATACCCCAACCCCCCTCCCTCAATACCCCATCTACCACCTTTAACATCCCGTCACACCATTTCTTTCTTTCTTTCTTTCCCTCCCTCCCTCCCTCATCATCCATCATCTATTGCTCTGTCTTCTGAACATATGAGAGCAAGCTGCACACATCCTTGAAAAAACAATATAATTCACATATACCTTTCCCATGGACAAGAACGTTCTTTTATACAATCCCATTAAATGCAGCTAAGAAGTTCCAGAAATTCAACCTTGATACAAAGCTTACATTCTATATTTCCTTTTTTTTCCTTATGTCCCATCTGTGTCCCTTTGAGCCTCCTCTCCTCGATCCTCAGATCCCATCCAGGATCATCCTTGGCATTTAATTGTCATCTATTTAGACTGTCTTTTTTTTTTTTTTTTCCAATTGTGGAAACATATATACAGCCTAAATCTTCCCATTCCACCCCCTCCCTAGCATTCCATTAGTGGGATTAATCACATTTAGAATGTTACAATGCTATCACCTTCCCACCATCCATTTCTAGAAATTTCCCTTCACCCCAAACAGAAACCCTACACTCATTTCTTAACTCCCCATTGCCCATTCCCCCACTTCTCGGAACCCCTACTCTACTTTTCATCTATGGTCATATTCTCTGATACTTTCTTTGTGTTTACCATGGGGCTTAAATTTAACATCTTAAATCTATAACAATCTTGTTTTTCTTTGATACCAACTTAACTTCAATATGACACATAAACTATGTTCCTATACTCCCGCATTCCCCCACTTTTATGCAGTTCTTGTCAAAAATTACGTATTTTACATTGAGTCCGAAACCACTGATTTATCATTACAGTTTATGTATTTTAGATCCTGTAGGAAGTAAACAGTCAGTGGAGTTACAAATCAAAAACACAGTAGTATTGGTATTTATATTTACCATGTGATCTTTAGTGGTACCCTTTATTTCTTCATGTAGTTTCAGTCAGTTGTTTAGTGTCCTTTCCTTTCAGCCTGCTCAACTCCCTTTAGCATTTCTTATAGGACTGATCTACTGGTGGTGAAGTCCCTCAGCTTTTTTCTCTGTTGGTAGGGCTCCCTTTAGTATCTGAAGTAGGGCAGGTCTTTTATTAGCAAAATCTCTCAGCAGTTGTTTGTCTGTGAAAAATTTAGGCTCTCCCTCAAATTTGAAGGAGAGTTTTGCTGGATAAAGTATTCTTGGTTGGAAATTTTTCTCTCTCAGAATTTTAAATATGTCATGCCGCTGCCTTCTCGCCTCCATGGTGGCCGCTGAGTAGTCACTACTTAGTCTTATGTTGTTTCCTTTGTATGTGGTGAATTGCTTTTCTCTTGCTGCTTTTAGAACTTGCTCCTTCTCTTCAGTATTTGACAGTCTGATCAGAATATGTCTTAGAGTGCGCGCCTATTTGGAGTTCGCTGGGTATTTATGCTTTGTGTACTTATATTGTGTAGAAGGTTTGGGAAGTTTTCCCCAACAATTTCTTTGAATACTCTTTCTAGACCTTTACTCTTCTCTTCCCCTTCTGGGACACCAATGAGTCTTAAATTTGGACATTTTATTTTATCTGTCATATCCCTGAGATCCATTTCAATTTTTTCGATTTTTTTCCCCATTCTTTCTTTTGTTCTTTCATTTTCTGTTCTGTGGTCCTCGAGGAGGCTGAGCTGTTGTTCAACTTCCTCTAATCTTATATTATGAGTACTCAGACTCTTTAATTTGGCCAACAGTTTCTTTTATTTCCATAAGATCTTCTATTTTTTTATTTACTCTTGCAATTTCTTCTTTATGCTCTTCTAGGGTCTTCTTTATGTCCTTTATATCCTGTGCCATGCTCTTCTTCATGTCCTTTATATCCTGTGCCATGCTCTTGTTGCTTGTCTGTAATTCTTTGATTAATTGTGCCAAGTACTGTGTGTCTTCTGATCTTTTGATTTGGATGTTTTGGTTTGGGTTCTCCATATCATCTGGTTTTATCATATGCTTTAAGATTTTCTGTTGTTTTTGGCATCTTGGCATTTGCTTTACTTGATCCCTAATTTGACAGAACTGCAGCTTGGTGGCATACACTTTCTCTAACTAACCAGCAGATGGCATCCGTGAGTCACCTATTCCCCTCAAGTCAGTTCTCCCCAACTTTGTCTTTGTGGGGTCCAATTGGTGCACCAAGTTTGGGTGTGTTGCTGGTACTGTCTGCCCTGAATGTGGGGCGTGTGTCTGGGTGGTGAGGCAGGCAGGGCAGCTTTAATAATCAAACTTTCCAGGTGTTCCCGGAGATTTAAGCCTTCATTTCAGTCTTTCCACCGATTGTCTCTGCCGCTGACCCACAAGTCCTTGGTATTCGCATAGGGTCCCTGGGATTTCCAAGCGGTTCCCCCGTCCCAGCTGTGCTCTTCCAGGACCTCTGCTGAGGGAGGGCTGCACCACGTCACTAGTGCGCGCCGGCCCGCCAGGGAAGCCCTGGGTCTCTGGGCCATGCAGGGACGCTCCCAACCCGCTTCAAAGATGGTTGAATGGGATGCATTAACTTCCCCCTTTTTGCACAGCTCCGCCCTCCCAGCTCCAGGACAATCAGCCGTGGGTGTATTAAAGGCCACTGTCCACAGCGGATATTGTGGCTTGTGTGTAGTGCTGCTGGAAAGATTCCCCGTCACACTGGGTTTCTTGGCGCGGCTCTGGGCTGTGGGTCTGGCCCCGGGGAAGAGCATCCCCTGCCCACTGGGGAGATGGCTGCAAGGAATGCGGTTTTTTTTCTCTTTTTGGCTCCTCTCTGTTCCTCTGGTCTCGAGACAATCAACAGGGGGTGTGGGAAGGGGTATCCTCCATGCCAGACACCGAGGTGTTAGCCCAGCCCGCTCCCGCCGTGCTTCACTGCGTGGCTCTCCCCATCATATCTGCAGCCACTCCCAGGCTTTTTTTTTCAAAGAACTAGTCTGTCTCCAAACGCCAGCCCACCGTTTCCCCACACCGCAGCACAGCCGTGGGACTTTCAGCTGGCTCACTCACTCGTTTCAGAATGCAGGCTCCTGGTTTCACCAAATGCATGTTCCCTGTGGATTTAGCAGCCCTTGTCCAGCTGGTGCATCGCTGGAAGTGCTGTTCTGGGTCATTTTCTGGTTTTTATCTAGGATTTTTCATGGAGGTGTTTTTTTGCCCTGTCTCACCTAGCTGCCATCTTAGGTTCTCTGCTACCGTTCATTCTTATTCATATTGTTACAAGGTCAGCAGGTACATTAAGAAATGGTTGCAGGTTGGTTTGAGAGTCTTCTTTTTTAAAAGTAACCAACAGCCACATCTATGTGTGTGTGTTAGTGTGTGTGTGTGTAAATGAATGTGTATCGGTGTGTGTGTATGTCTATGTGTATTCTGAAGAAAATATTTTGTGACACAGACTTGCCGTAGATATGAGTGGCTTCCACCTAGAAAATCAAACTTGATTCCAGGTTGACTTGGCATCTGTTTTAGGAAATAAATTTTCACTGATTTCCTGGGTGCTCAGCCCTGTACTTAGCTTTCCTTTGGGGAGATGGGAGAATAGGAGGACCTGGACCCCATCCTCAGGAAGCTTCCATGGGCAGGGGGTCCCTCAGAAACCTGCACAAAATGATGAAAAGCTGGGTGGTGGGTCGGACTTTCATGAAAGGCAGTGAGGTCTTCAGAAAGGCAGGGCGAGCAGAAGAAAGGGCCCCCTGGATTGGGAGGGGAGGCCTCGGTTCTAGTCTCTGCTCAGCAGGTGCTGCTGGCCATGGGATCTGGAACAGGCTACAGAGACCTTCCAGAGAACTTCCTCATCTGTGGAGTGGAGTGGAGTCCTGGCACCTCTCCCCTACAGGTGGCTGTGAGGATTAGGCAAGGTGGCAAATGCACACATGCTCTGTAAACTGTAAAGTGCTGCCTCCATGGTCAGTGGCAGCAGTGGAGGCCTCTGCTGGGGTCCGAGGGGGTAGAAATGAGTGATCTGCCCACCACCCACCCCTTTTATTTTGAACCGAATGAGGCATAGAAGAATCAAATAGATGGAGATCATGATATCTGTCTGGTTCCTGAAGAGGGTTGTTGGAGAATGTGGCCTGGCTCTGTGAAGCAGTGAGTTCCTAATCCTGCTCCCCCCGAGGCAGCCTTGCCCCCAGCCTCTGGCCACACTGAGCGACTGCAGAGGCAGTCCCCAGCTGGACAGGCTATGACGAGTACTTTCCCTGGGGACAGACAGAGACCAAAGAATGGGAGTGGGGGCGTTCTCCCCACCCTGGCGTGTTATAGGCATCTGGGGTTCTGGTGTACCCCTGCCCCAAAAGTAGAACCTCAGATATTTGATTTTTTTTCTCCTTTTTCTTTCCCATCATGAACTGCAGAAGATGGACAAGAAATAGCCTGACCATGACCACCTGGGAGCTGCAGCCCCTGCCCTGGGGCCCCCACCTCTGGCTACACTGGGAACTGGGGGGCCACTGCCCCCAACAGGTGGACCCCACTCTGGCGGGTCTATTCTCCAAAGGGCATGATACATAGACCACCCCACGGTCTTATTTCTCCACTGGACATGATCCCAAGTCATCCTGCTGCCTTATTTCTCTGGTGACATGATAACATAAGTCATCCTGCTGCCTTATTTCTAATGGACACAATACACAGATCACTCTCCATCTTGTTTCTCCAAAGGATATGGTACACAGGCCAGCCCACACCTTATTTCTCCAGTGGATATGCTACGTGGACCATCGGGCTGCCTTTTTCTCCCAAAGGACCCATTGCCTTATTTCTCCAGAGACGTGATCACAGTCGGCCCTTGCCTTGTTTCTCCAGTGGCTCTGACACACTAGCATTTCTCAACCTTCATCTGCCTATAACCCCATCTCCCCAGCCAGGGGCACTGCAGTCTCAGCGTCTCCTTGAGTCTTGAGGCTGCTGCCTGCACCTCCTGCTCTGGCCCCAGTGCTGGCCTTTTCCCTCCCCTGCTAAGCGAAGACAGACTGTCCCCACCAGGTGTGCAGACAAGCAGGTGCATGTGCTGGACCACGTGTGGATCCCCCTGCCCCCCACACCCACCCGTCTCCTCGTTGGTGCCCTGGGCTGTGCCTGTGACCACCCTGCCCTCTGCCCAGCCCGCCCCACCCTGGGAAGCATGTGCTGGTCACACTGGTTCTCTGGGGGTGTGCGGTGGGCCCCATGGGGTCAGCCTCTGTCCTTCTGCCTTTCCCGCCTTGGGAGCCTCGAACCAACTTTGAATTTGTTTGCGCATCCATTCAGTTAATGCTTATTGAGCATCTGCAGGGTGTCAGCAGTGTGTTAGGTGCTGGGGACCTGGAGTGAGAAGAGAGACCCCTCCCTCAAGGATGTCACCATCCAGTCCAGAAGCCCGTGAGGAAACGCTCACTGTGCCACTACAGCTTGAGCCTATGGGGGCGCCGGGGAAGGTGGTTCGAGAGGGCAGCTTCTGCCTTCCTCTTCTGGGCCCACAGCTTCCTGGATACCTCACTGCTATCCCATCCCTAATCCTTACCTGGATCACGGGGCGGGGGTGGGAACCCGGACAGAGGGAGAGAGGGATGTAGCCTCTTGTCACAGCTGGGGGCTCTGATGGTTTCTGAAGTGTCTTCCCAGGCATGAGCCTAGAACAGCCGGCAGGTGGGCAGGCAGCCAAGGCCCCCGGACCTGGGACAGCAGCACACATGAGCCTGGGGGAGGGGGAGGGCCAGGAGGGCTTTGGGGACCCTGGCATACCCCCCACCCCACTGAGGTGCTATTCTGGGGCTGAGGCAGATACCTTCTGGCTTGTCTCAGGCCAGCCCCAGCCTCCAGCAGAGCAGAACTTCTGATGTTCTCTTGGTGACATCTCTCTTTTCCCCAGACATGGAAGATATGGGGATTTCTATTTTAAATGTGGGATTCCGAGGAATTCTGTAGACCGGGGGTGTATTTTGGGAAAAATAAATGCCTTCGTATAAAAGGTTCTCTGTGATGTGTCTGGAAGCGGAGTGGGGCATTAAGGCTCAGTGGGAATGAGTCCCTCTTAGAAATTTCAGACTGGGGTGGGGATGTCTGGGTCTCCTTATTCTCACCATTCTTAACTGACTGTGTTTCCATGTCCGTGTATCCCACCCACACCCCCTGGCCTTGGTTTCCCTGTTGGTAAAGTGAAGTTGGTTGTCCGGAGAGCCAGGCCTTTTGGTCACTGTGTGGGGTTCCTTCTACTCCTGGAAGCAGCGTCTCATTTCTTTGTCTCTGAAGACCGAGAACCCAGGCTTGTTTAGCACCTTGGCCAATACTCCCATTTTATAGGTAGGAAAGCTGAGACCCGGTATTGGAAAAATAGTTCTGCTGTGCTGTTCTTGGCTGAGCCAGTGGAATGGGCACCAGGCTAGGACTTAGTTCTGTCCTTTGACTTCGAGTAGCACATTTAGCTTCTCTGGCCTTAATCTTCTTATATGAAAAATTAGACTGAGGTTTTAACTACCTTCCACCTCAAATGACTATGAGGAGGGTGTAGACGTTGCAGGCAAACAGATTTCCAGAGAGAACCAGGTTCAGGGATGTGAGTCCACAGGGTCACTGGGTTCATTTAGCCCTTGGTGACAGCGTCTCAGCATGGGGCCAGCCAGACTGGGTTGGGAGTCGGGACATTGGGCCCTTAATCCTGCTTCCCTATTAGGTTGTGACCATGCCCTTATATCTCTGAGCCTTAATTTCCTTATCCCTTAAGTAGGAGCGGTATGTCTTCTCCTGAAAAGTATATGAAATTCTTTATAAACTGGAGGGTTTATTATAAAGTCGATGGCTGTAGGAGGGAGATCTAACTCCCTGCTTGAAGTTCCACCATGGAGGCTCTGGGTGGGTTTTAGACTCAAAAGACTTGTGCCAAAGAGCTGCCTTTTCCCCTTATACTGACTCTGTGCCTGTGAGTTTGTCACTTCGCTGCATTGAACTTCAGTCCTTTCCTGTGAAGCATAGACAGTATCATGCTTATTTCATAGCGGATTGGACGAGGCAATGGGTGAGAGGACTCTGGAAGCTATGAGGGGCTGGTCACATGGGAGCGGTTATTCTTTCCCTCCTTACAGTCAGGGCTGCACACTTTTGCTCCCTGGGTGGTTTTGTAGATGGAGCACGGTGACCCAGAAAGCAAGCTGCCCGCACCTCAGTTTACCCACCTGTGAAACAGGCATGATAACCAGTGCTTTTCCTTTCTGACAGGGCTGGGATAAGGCTCAATCATGCTGCTGAATCTAGTGCTCGAGGGAGGGGCCCAGCAGGTGTGGGACCTGCCTGGGGGCTGAGGGGTGAGGAAGGTGGCCACTGAGTCGCCTGGTGACAAGTGCCCTAGAGAGCAGTATTTTTAGCTGCTCCTCCTGGGCAAAGCTCCAACGCCTGCATTTTAATGGAGAAATAATTCTCACAGTGCTACAAGCTGTAGCCTGCAGGTGTCACATCCATATTAAAGAGGGGACAGAGCAAAGGTTCATTTGCCTGACTTGAGGTGTGACCGGAATTTGCCTCCAGGACCATTTGTAACCAGGGATGTGAAGACCAGTTAGTGGATCTGACCACTCAGAGGGAGGAGAGTTGGGGGCAGGTGCAGCACTGCTGGGGTGCCCCGAGCCCTCCTGCCTCTTTCTCTGTCTGCTTGTTTCTTCTTCCAGAGTGCTATGGTTACACTTGCAGGCGTAAAGGGTCCTTTCCATCAGTGTCTGTTCAGGGAGAGGCACCTGACCTTGCTCCATCCCAGGAGGCAGTTGCTGGGTGGGAATTTGGTACATGTGGGTCAATGAGCAGAGACCCTGGCAGATTCTGAGCTGGGCAATGTTCAGAGATTCCGTTGCAAAGTCCAAGGCTTAAATTGAGAAATGAAGCCAAAGCTTCCCCTGAGCAGCCACAACCCTGGACCTCCAAATGCAGGGGACGCAGAAAAGCAAAAGCCAGAGGCTGGCGTGCAATGAAAAGTGGTGTGGAGGGTGGCAGCTAGAGGGCTACAGACTCAAACAACAGAAATGCAAGCAATATAGAATTGTATAAAGTGGTTGTTCTCACCTCTAGTCCCCCTGCCCAGAGGGAAGCTCTACTATTAGTTTGTTATCCTTCCAGACTTTTCCCCTAGGTCTACAGATTTTAAAAAATGAAGTCACACATTGTTTTGCAACATCTTGGGTTTTTTGTCCTTCATTTTTCCAAGTCAGTTCTTCTAGTGCTCTACTCCTTCTTCTCTGCTTTTTTATTGGTGTGCAACAAATGTCTAGTGGGTTAAAGTATGCTAATCTTCAGTGCATGGCTCCATGAACTTCTACACAAGTAACTACCCATGTAGTGGTTTTTTTTTACACAATGTAGTTTTTTACCCATGCAGTTTTTTTTTTTTTTTAACCCAAGTAAATACCCTTGTAGTAACTACTCCATGAACTTTTACCCATGTAACTACCACCCAGATCAAAATATGGAACACATCCAAAGTCCCAGAAAGTTCCCTTGTGCCCCTTCCAGTCAGTAGCCGGAGATAAAAGACTATTCCTACGTCTTTCACCATTGGATTAGTTTTGCTCCTTCTTGAATTAAATTTCATATAAATGGAATCCTACAATATGTACTATCTCGGGTCTAGTGGCTTGAAAAGGCTTCCCTCATCCTTTTTAAGTGACTAAAAAGTATCTCACAGCACTGCTGTTCTAGAACATATTTTACCAGGTCCTAAAGTTTGGATATAAATAATGCAGCTTCCTGCGCAAGTTTCTACAGTACAGAGTTTTAGAAGTGGGATCTCTGCCTCAGAGTGAGCGCATCTTAAATGTTGGTAGGGCTGCTGGTTGTTTGAGCTGCTTTTTTAACCAGTCACTGTGGCCTCATGTGGGAATGTGCAAGCAAAGAGCACCTAGGGCCATTAGCGAAACTGATTCTAGACAGGGCACGGACTGGGCGGAACCGGGCTTGGAATTCTCGCCCCAGCTGGGCCTGGGCCGGGCAGGAGCAGGGCCCGCAGTCATCCCTCCCTCCCCCGTCCCTTCCTGACCACCTTCCCCGTCAGCATCAACCTGGTGGGGTCCACTGCCTCAGTTCCTGAGGATCTGTCTTCATGTTTCTGGGCCCCCAATCTGGAGCGAGTGGGTCTGCCTCCTGCTGGATGGTGAGGGCCCAGCACCGCTGTCTGAGTAATGGACGGGGCAGTGATCAGCAGCTGGTTGGATGCACGTGCCTTGGGGCTAGTTAAATCTCCTGCACTTGTGTCCAAGGAAGTTCATAACTCTCCACTGGCTCCACCACTCCAGTTGATTATGGTGACACTAATTCACCAGTAATGAGGTGGTGCTTTGTGAGAGCAGAGAAGAGCCTGGGTCTGACAGGGCAGGCTCATCCCAACCCTCCGTGACAAAGGGTCTGAGACCTTTGCCTCTGGCTTTTCCTTCTCTGAGCAGCAAAACATCCCCCCTTCCCCTCAGCCTCCTCAGCTGATCTGATTTCTCCACCCTCATGGCCCTCCTCTGCCCTTGTTTCATCAATGTCCTTTTCAAGACGAGGGTCTAGTGTGTATCATAATGTTGTGGCTCATAATAGAGGTCCTGAGGAATATGCTCCTAATAATGCAGCTCTAGGTCCCTTAATCTAGTGGTTCTCAACCCCCACTGCACATTAGAATCACTTAAGGAGATTTTTAATAATACTGGTGCTTAGGGCCCAACCTCAGAAGTTCTGATGCAATTGGTTGAGATCATTGCTAAATATTTGATGCACATACCCCAGGGACTCTAGTTTACAAGTTAATGCAAAATAGGATTCAAACCCTGGGCAGAAATCTTTGAGACCAGGTGCCTGAAACAAGCTGGCTATTCTCAGCGGTCCCTAAATCAGACCAAGGGGTTTTCATTTTATATTTAAAGGAAGCATAGACAATACAAGTGCAAGGAAGTTTGGGGCAAAGTGATCATGTTTAGCATGGAGGAAAGGGGGCCCTGTTCCCGGTTACAGGGTGCAGTGAGAGCAGGAACCCCGATTTCCTGCCCCCAGTCAGACTAGGCACCCATGTGGGGACTGGAGTAATGAAGAAGGATGGGGTGCCATAGATGATGGCTAAGTCCCTTTCAGCTTGTGTACAGGAAATGGGGGTTCCTCCCCACCCTGAGCAGCCCTTCCCCACTGGACTTCCTCCCTTTCTCCCTCTTTCTCACTCCCTAGTCACCCCCAGGCCTCCAGATGTGCAGTCACATGCTGGTTCTGGCTCCACCCTCCCTCCAGCACCATGTTCTCTGCAGAGGGAAGGACCGTCTGTCCTGCTCCCTGCAGCCGTCAGTCTGTATGCATGTGCCAGGTTAAGGGAAACAGCCTTCCTGCTCTTTTTGCTTTCCTCTCTCCCTGCCTCAAATTTGCTCACACCCCAGAATGTCCCGGGTTCTCTTTTAGGCTGCAGACCTGCAGTATCCTGAATGACCAGAACATAGCACCTCTACCACCACCTCCACCCGCCAGCTCCCTTGTAGGGCTTATGGCCTCTAGTCCTTCCTTATTCTCAAAACTTAGCTACCTGGAGTACCTACTTGTTTCCACAGTTCCCGGGCCAGTTCCCTGGGTCCTGGTCTGCACCTTATTCAGCTCCCTTCCTGCCTCTCCTCTCCTGAAAAGTTCCTGCAAAGTGTGACCCCCCACTGTTGGGGGTGGGGAGGAGGGACCGATATGCATCTCTGCAGAGCCTGCCAGCCACTGAACTAATGTCTTGCCTTATTTGCTAAGATAATTTAGTGTAATTTGCTGCTAACAAATGAACACTCTACTTCTTGTTCCTATAGCTTTTGTAATTGCATTGAACTCCATGTTCGCTGTTGGCAGCTTCAGGAAACATTCCGGCCTGGTTGCAGAGGGAGCTCAACCTCCCTGTGTGACCATGCCAAGGGCTTTGGTGACCTGGAGGCATGGGCAGGGTGCTGATTTCCTTGGCATCTCTCTCTCTGTGCTGTCCTTCTGAGTGCTCACCCAGCAGTGCAGCCGGGAGGACCTGGGTTAGGCCAACAAGAAAATGTGCTGGCAGGCAGGGGTTCCAGGCCTAGGGCATTTGTGGAATGGGCTCTGTGGGGCTGGGAGAGGAGAGCACATTCTGTTCTGTAGGATGGGTGATGAGGGAGATGGTGTGGATGGGAGTTACACCCAGGAAATATTAGGGAGAAGGGGACAGAGAAATAACTGATGGAGTGGCAGAAGTTGCATGTACCACATTCAATCCTGCTTATAAACATTTGCTCAAGCCGTTCCCCCACCTGACTGGACCTCTTTTTTCCTCCACCTATGCAAAATCCTACACACTCCCTCCTGTGTGTCCCACCCCACCCCTTGCAAATCTCTGACTGCACCTCAGGGTTTCACAGCCACGATGGAGCACTTGCTCATTCATGATAATCTGGAAGTTCATCTTCTTCTCCCTAGAGCAGGTCTGGGCTGTCCCCCAGCACATGGCTGGACAGAGCAGCCTCTGTCCTTGGGTACAGTGCAGGGAGGGAAGCTGCCTAAAACCACATGAATTCAGGTCTCTGAATGGAAAGGAGTGAGGCTGAAGTTTACTTCTGCACCATCCAAGGGGAAGAAAAAAATAAAAGGATTTCCCAGCAAATGAATAATGTAAATGAGGCTGCCAAAGGGTGCTTAACTTGTTTAAAGGAATAATCTATTTTAAAAATCTTTCAGAAGCCCCTATTTACTCAGAAACAATTGATATGGTAATTGCAAGTCTTTCTTTTTTTATTTACTGGAGAAGGTTCCCGAGGCTCCCTTCACCCACTCCCAGGCTCTGCGTGGGGAATGATACCTGCTAACCTTGGAGAGTGGGACTTTGAGTGCTCAGGGTCCTTGAGGTCTGCATCTGTAAAATGGGCTCAAGAATAGTGTCCCCTTTCCACTGAGATGGAGAAAAATTGTCCAAAGGACAATCTTCAAGGCGCTGCCTCACCCAAGTAGATAGGTCAGAGGAAAGGAGAGAGATTTGACCTGAGACCTAAACAGAGGGAAAAGACAGACCCGGTGGTGGAGGGAGAGGATGGGAGGGGCAGTGGGGGAGGACAGGTCATGGCCCACTGAAGATGGAGCTGACAGAGCCCCAGGCAGGAGAGGGGAGCAGCCGTGGCCCCCTGAGTACCAGCACTGCAGATAACCTAATCCCTTGGCCTGCAGATCGATTCTGCTTTCTTGGCGTTTAATTGGGTTGTTGGCTTTGGCTTGGGGAAGAGAAAGAGGCTCTTGCCCAAAGTGAGTAGCTGCACCAGAGGCAGAAGGTGCCTCCATCTCATCCCACCCCAACAGAAGGATGACAGGTCAACACGCAGGATCCCATTCCCAGCCCCTCCCGGACCCCAGCAGAGGCTCCGCGTGCCTGGTGGAGTAGGGAAGGGCAGCCAAGATACCAGGGCTGAGTGGCCTGGAAGTGTGTGTTCATGAGGGAGCGGAGGGGGGAAGAAAGGAGGTAGATGAAGAGATGGGGGGAGAGGAGGGCAGGGAAAAGTGCGGCATCCACAGATCTGGAAGCATCAGCCTGCCGAGGAAGAGACCTCCCTGCCTCTTCCCCACTGTACCATTGAGCTCAGAGAGGGGAAGCATTGCCCAGCAATAGGGACCAAGGCCCAGAGTAGGACCCAGGAGGCCTCTCCTTCCCAGCTCAATGGCGTATCCTCAGGACTCTGTTATATACCCCTAGGGGGTCGGTCCCAAGGAGAGGAACGTGAGTCTCTGTGCAGCCACCTCCTAGAGGGGGTAGGGGACAGCCTGACAAAGTGGGCTTTTTCTCTTTGCAGCCCCCGCAGGGAGTAAATGTGTCAGCAGAGATGGTGGCGGTGGCGGTGACAGCTGAGACCTTAAGGGGTGGGTGCCTTTCCTCCCAGCCTCGGCCACCTCCTCTCTACTCCTGTGGCGTTTCTAATAAACACCTTTAAGATATTTATGAAGGCAACTTCAATGAAGTAACACAATATTGCTTTAAAATGACTTTCTTCTTCTACAAGGTAGTGTGGGCATGAGCTCCTCTGCCCAGGCGTCTAGCATGGAGCCCCAGGGTGGGTGCTCAGGGGTCTCCATTAGTGAGCTAAGCAACAAGGCTCCCTTCCGTCTCCCAGGGCAATGGGGGCCGTGCCTGGTGGCGGGTGTGGAGGTGTGACTGTGATGGGGCTTGGGGGCTGAACTCTGGAGGAGGGTCAAGGGGGTGGGGGTCCCACCAAGGCTCTGGGAGAACTGACAAGGGACGAAGCTGAGGACTGGAAGCTTCTCGAGAATCATGGACAACTCTTCTAACTCATGCTCGCGGAGGACTGGGAAGCCCAGAAGATGGGAGCTAGAACTCCGGGGTCTGTGCCCCACTTGGCAGGAATGGGAAAGGACTGGACTCGAGAAAGAAGCAGTGAATGCTGTGGGTTGGTGGGAGGCCCTGGGGTGCCTAGACCACCAAACAGTTGGTGACTGAGCCCCAGCAGCCCTGGGCAGGAGAAGACCTGGGAGCAACTCCTCAAGTGTACATGTTGGGTAGGGAAGAGTTTGGGATCTGCAGTTGAGCCCAGAATTGTCTGTCTGCCTTTGCACAATCCTCCTGCACAATCCTTGAATTGCCTTCTCATGTCCAGCTAGGATATTCCTCCCTGCATTGCCTGCCTCTCCCCAGGCTAGAAGGAAAACCCCTGTCCATCTCTCTCTCCCTGCTAAGGAACTGGCATGGAGAGGGAGGGGAGTCCCCGATGGAGGGATTTGGAGAGGAAGGCTCTATCTGCACCCCACCTCATCCCCAGAAACGTCTCTTTCTAACAAGGCCTGTTTTCATCACCATCGCCTAAAGCCTGGAGCTGCTCTAATTGCATGCCAAGCTGGAATCTGACAGGAAGCGTTTTCATTATTAATTTGAAGTGTGCTGAGTGTTGGGATGGAGGAGGGCCGGTTCCCCAAGCTCACGCCCAGCCCTGTCTGTTGGGACCTCATTAGTGACACCTGGGGGTGCCTCCCAGCCTTCCCTCCACAGCTGGGGTCTTGGTCTCCCACCATGGCCCCAAATCTGCATCTCCCACCCCTCTCCCCTCCATAGCCCCTTACTTTGCACAGCACTTTCTTGTTTTCCTTATTTTCCTAAGCCCTTCAGCACAGAGTAGCCTGTCCCTATCGTATAGATGGGGGAGACTGAGGCCCAGGGAGGGCAGGGGATTCTTGGCCCTTGTCACAGACTGCATCAGCCACAGACAGGGGAGGACTCAGGCTTTTCAATTTCGGGCTCTTTGGTTCTTGCTTTCCAGTGGAGGTGACCTTCTACAAGCCTGTCTCGCACCTATTATGTGCCGTCTTCATATCCACTTCACTAGGGTGGCTTCCAAAGCAGCAGTTTTCTTCCTGCATTTACAGCCAGGTGTGAACATGCCCTTCTGGGTCCTGAGCCCAGACCCCATGTCCTGTCCCAGGTGGAGCAGGGGCAGGGGCCACCATGGACAGAGGATATCATTTTGCCTGTTGCCTCTCCCTGCCAATCAAGGGAGACTCACCCTCTGTTCCTGGGCTGTTTTCCCAACTGAGTCCTCCACCTGGTCCTGTGTGCTGGGGCCTATCTCTTGGTCACGATCCCCTGTTCCTACATTCTGGAATCAGGGCCATGAAATCCCAAGCTGGGACGCAGGCCTGGAGCTGAAGAATATACTGCTTCATGTGTGTCCATTTGCTGACTTGGCTTTAAGTGTGAACATACCTTTTGCTCTCCCCTGAGCCCCAGGTGGTTGGTGAGGTAGAGACGGCTTTCCTGTCCCAGATTTGCGTCCTTGTGTTTCTGGCTGTCCTGGCCACCCACCCCCCACCCTGGTGGTCCCTTCCTTCCCAGGGCATCCCTGCCTCTGTCTGCTTCCAAGGCTTCATGCTCAGCAGCCTGCTTTCAGGCTGGGGGCCTTTGTCTTGGTTTCCTAGGGCTACTGTAATAAAGCATACAAACTGGGTGGCTTAAAACAACAGAATTTATTGTCTCACCATTCTGAAATCAAGGTGTTGGCAGCCATGCTTTCTCTTACACCTCTGGAGGAGAATCTGACCCATGCCTCTCTCCTGGCTTCTGGTGGTGGCTTCCCGACAGTCCGTGGTCGATGGTGTTCTCCCCTCTATTTATCTGTCTGTCCAATTTCCTCTTAAAAAGACCCCAGCCATGTTAGATTAGGTCCCACATAATCCAGAGTGGCCTCATCTCGAATAACATCTTCAGAGACCCTATTCCCAAATAGGATCATGTTCTTGGAATCAAGGGTTAGGTTGTGAATATATCTTTTTGAGGGACACAAGTCAACCCACAACAGTCTCTAGCTCATTTCTTTATGCGTACTTCCTTTATTAGATTCCATGCTAAACTCGGTAGGGGATCATGGTCCAAAAGGGGAGATAAATGTTTATAAGAAATTGATCTGGGAGGAACTGTGGGGTCAAGAGGAGGGAGCAAGGAACCCCGGAGAACTGGGGAGGGCTTTCCAGAGGTGGTGACATTCGAGCTGAGTCTTGAACCACTGGATTCAAGGACACGCTGCTGAGGCCTGGTCCAGGGATCAAGAATCGTTGCTGCTGCCCCTCCACGTGCAGAAAATCAGAAGGCTCAATGCTGAAAAGCTGCGGCATTTCCACAGCTGGGCTTGCTGGCCAAAAATGGCCCAACATGGCAACAGCCAACCTCCAAATCTGCCTTTCACATCTTACAAAAGTGCATCTGATTGCTGGAACCAAATTCACAAACAGAATGTGCGTTGTAAGGGAGGCTGGGAAATGTCATTTCCAGCTCTCCAGCCTCTGTGGTGCAGCAAGGCCACTAGGAGGAGGGAGGGACGGGATGCTGGTGTTAAACATTTCAAATACACTGGGGAATAATTAAGGATGAAAATAAGCCCTGCGTGTTAAAGCCCATCTGTGTGCTTGCCACGAGAACCTGGCTGCAGCCCATGCACAGGTGTTGTTCAGGTGGAGGCCAAGTCATTTGCCCAAAGCCCCACAGCAAGGAAGTGGCGAGACCAGGGTTTGAGCATGGCTTTGCTCGACTTCTGAGCTCAAGTGTCTAACCACTATGCAACACCAATGAGGGACCAGGGTGTGTTCCGTGGCGGTGGGGGGGGGGGATTTATCCTTGAAGGACACGGAGTCATGAAAGAGCTTGGCATTCAGGGAGCTGCTAGCAGCTCATGTGCCTCGAACAGCAGCTGCGTGGACGAGAGCAGAAGGGGAAGCTGCAGGGAAAGTGGCGAGCAGGCTATGGAGGTTGTCAAATGTCCTGCAAATGCTGCTATTTGACCCTAAAAATCAAGAGGAACCACTGAAGGTTTTTGTCTTTTTTTGTTTGTTTGTTTTTTCTGTAGAAGGCTTTAAGGCAGGAGTGTGACATGAGTTTGTTTGGTATTCTAGCAAGATCACAGGTTTATATGTGAAGGATGGTTTACCCAAGAGATCACGGAGAAAGGTTAGGAGGTCCCTTCCCTTCCTTAGACCAAACCCACAATCTTGGACCAGACTGAGCCCTGACCCCCATCACACACTGAGCCCTTACACTAAGCCCACACTGAGCCCTTGCCCTGATCCCACACGGAGCCCTGAGACTGAATCCTATCCTTGGCTTCCTCCTAAGCCCTCGTTGTCGACCAGGCCTGGGCCTGTCCCACAGCTGAGACTTTAACCCATCCAACCATCCTAGGAATGCCACTGAGCACCAGGGCCATCAGTAAAAGAGTGATTTGCTCAACACAGCCCTTCCCTATTGCTGTGTTCACAGCCCAGTGCTCACATCTTAAAAAGGTAGAGGAGTGTCAGCTTCCACGTGAAGGATGACCTACCGTGCTTGCCTAGCGCCTGGTGAACTGGGGAGGAGGAGAGAAAGTGTGTTTCTAGAGCACCGAGCTCCCTTTGCCATAGTGAAGGGGGACTCTCACGACACATGCAGAGCTCCCTGATAACCAGGTGGGACTTGGGGACAGGTGGTGACAACCTGGAGCAAGGTGTGCTCTGGCCTTGGGCTTTCTGGGCCCTCCTACAACCGCATCTCAGCGGGTTCTTAGCGAGAAGAGGACCAAGGAAACCTGCAAAGCAGGGCAAGCCGAGCCCGTCCCTCCTAGGCACCCCCCAATGAAGCACAGGCAACACAGTGGATGGAGGCAGTAAGATGCTGCACGGTCAGATGAGGCGCTAGGCAGAACCGGACCCTGGGAAAACCACCCGTTTGTCTTCCGATGGCAGTGGGGTGCAGGCTACTCACAATACTTGGGTCTGCCCAACATAGTCAGGGAAAGGGTGAACCTCTGCCTTGAGCTGGATTCTCTGCCCTGCACTGCCCTCTGCACCCCATCTCCCCTACTTTTCCCTTCCAGCTCCAGGTGTCACCTGGGCCATGCCCCTCCAGGCAGATTTCCTGTTCTGATTCTAGTCCGGCAGGCATCTGTCCTGTCCCTAATATATCCAAGGGACAAGGGAGGGCTCTGTCTACTACCAGGTGTCATCCTCTAGGGGTTAGGGGAGATACACTTTTCCAAATGGGCAGCTCGTTAAAACCTCCAGGATGACACTAGTTCTGGTGGGCCCATTTCAAGCAAAGCTGGGGGTCTCATGGCTATCTGGGGGTGCTCTACCCTGGCCCCACCTTCATACCTGGTCTCCGTGATGACACAGGGACACATTATTAGTACCCGTTCTGCCAGGCTCCAGAATAGGGGCTTTACCTACATTTTGTATCTTTACCTTCACAACAGAGTTGTTGGCTGAGTCTTGTTATCCTTAACAAAGTGAAGCCCCAAGAGGTTAAGTAACTCATGTAAGATCATAAGGCTGGTAAGGAGATGCAGGCTGAATTCAAACCCAGGATTCTCTGGCTCCAAAACCTGAGTCCTCACACTGTCTCACTTTTGGACCAACCTCCTCCTGGCAGGCCCCGGCCACTGCTTGCTCCAGTGTGCAGGCAGCTTCTGAATCTGGCCAGCTCCCAAGACCACCAGCAGTGGGGGAGGTGGAGGATGCCGATGCCAGTGGGTTGAACTAGCCATGCACATCTGAAGCTTCACTGGGTCTTCAGAATGTACAAAACTTATGGGGCAAAGGCACTTGATTAAACAAAAATTCACTTAACTGACATCTCACATTTCCCATCCAACTCTTGAACAACAGCAATTACATACGAATGAGTTATCTTTATGACTGGTGCGCCTGTGGATTGATTGAATAGCTGCAAGGATTATTTGATTTGAAGTTTCCTTTACTAAAAAGTATAAAATCATCCCTCAGCCCTGCTATGATGCTCTAAATTAAAAAAAAAAAAAACAAAACAAAACTGGGAGGCGGGGGTGGGGTGCTTTGGAACTTCCAGCAGATGCTGGTCACCTTGAGGAGCAGGAAGGTCAGGCCAGGGGCCCTTCTTGTCCCTTCACTTCTCCAAGACCTGGAATCACACACCCCTTGTTTTGGGCCGGGAGTCACGGACCCCAATCCTGAGTCTGGAGAGGGGTTTAGGCTCTGCGGACAAAGGTGGGCCAAAGGGACAAAGAGCAGGGAGAGGAGCCCATTCATTCAGTGGCTATTCTCTGAGTAACTACTACGTGCCAAGCCCTGTGCCAGCTCCTGGAAGCACACCAACCTGCCCACAGGGAGCTTCAGTCCACCGGGGGAAAAGAGCTGGGTGAGGAAAATAAACCCCACCACAGGACTGAGGATGGATCAAAGGGATGCTTAAGACACAGTAGGGGCAGACAGGATGGGTGATACTATGAGAGACGAATTGGGGGCCACTTGGGGCAGCAAAGGAGGTGCCGATGTAATGAATGAGAAGCTCCAGGGGTGCAGGGGGCTGCCGAGTGCCTGCCCCATCCAGAGGGGCCCTGCTGCTCGGCTACCACTGACCGTGGTCGGGAGGCAATACCAGCCCAGAGTTGTCAGGTCTCCTGATTTGTTCCCCAAGAAGAAATCTGAAGTCTGGATTTTTTTTTGTGAAATCCTCTACTTTTTTTTCAATTGTGGTAAAATACACGTAATTTACCATTTTACCCATTTTGTAATGTACAATTCAATGGAATTAAGTACAGTTACACTTTGTACAACCATCACTACTATCTCGTTCCAGAACTTTTGTGTCACCCCAAAGGGAAATCTGTATCCATTAAGCAGTCACTCCCCTTCCCCCTCCCCCCACCCTGGGCAGCCACTGACCTGCTTTCTATCTCCAGGGATTTGCCTATTTGGACATTTCATATAAATGGGACCATACAATATCTGTCCTTTTGTGTCTGGCTTCTTTTACTTAGCATAAGGTTGTCAATGTTCACCCATGTTGTAGCATGGATCAGGGCTTCATTTCTTTTTATGGCTGAATAATACTCCATTGTATGGATATACCCCATTTTATTTATCCATTCATCAGCTGGGGGACATTTGGGTTGTTTCCACATTTTGGTCATCATCACTAATGCTGCTTTAAACTTTTGTGTACAAGGTCTTGTTTGAACACCTGTTTTCAACTAATTAGGGTGTATACCCAGGAGTGGATCTAATTTTTTTTTAACTCCATGTTTGGGAACAGAACAGGTGTGTGGGCCACCAATTTGCAACTTCTGGAGGAGAGGAAGAGAAGTACCCAGGAAACTGAAGGATGAGCAGGATCAGCTTGTCCTGGGCTAGAAAAGCTCTCAGGGCTCCCCCCTGGGGGATACTCCCGGCCTCGGCCTGGGCCCTACACAGAAGGCAGCTCCTGGATGAGCCTTCCTTTGAGGAAGGCAGGAACCCTAGGGAGACCCACAGCTTAGGGGGAAAGACTAGATTCCACATCCTAGGGACACCATCCTGAGAGAGCCTCTTCAGGCCTTGAGCACAGTCACCCCTGGGAGAGGCTGTGGGACGGAGGCTGGGGACTGACCATCCTCACCCCGGACCACAGACCACACTCTGAGCTCAAGACCTCTCGGTGACTGGTTTCCCCAATCTAACCCTCTGTGGGGAAGACGCCTCCTCCCAAAACCGTCTCTGTCAGTAGTGGTCAGTCTCTGGGGGCAAGGGGAAGAGATGGTGCTGAGCTGGCTGGCGGTGAGCAGGCCCCAGGGTTCTGTCCCTCTCCCAGCCCTCCTGGGTCACAACCTGTCAGAGAACCCCCTTCCCTGGGAGGGTAAGTGGGAAGGCCCTTCCTCACTTCTCCAACGGTGACTTGGCCATTGCCATTTCCTTTGGGAGGTCTCCCAAAATCAGTCTCTATTTGGCTCAGGAAAAGTTCTCCACCCTCACTGGTGTCTCCTGGGAAGGTCCTACCACTGGCCAGGTTGAATCAAGGAGCTCCGCCCCACCCTGAAATCAGGACCTCCAGGCCTCTTTCCACAGCTCCTCTGCAGGCTGTGCCTGGTGGAGACCCAACCCCCTCCTGGATCCCACTTTTCCGGGGCTTGCTTCCCCTTTCTCGGGGATGGAGGACAGGTGGGTAGAGTGGGTGGCAGGTGAGCTAGCATCTGGAGACTGGGTTTCTATGGTAGTTCAGAGATGGCAGCAGGAAGGATCCCCCCAGGGGTGCTGCACCACTGTATTTGCTGCTGGCAGTGGGGGTGGTGGGGTGGGTGGGAGCTGGGAGGGCACGAACCTCTGTGCAAACCAGTAGGTGTAGGAGGAGAGGGAGGAGCCTGAGTGGGAAACTGAGAGCCGCAGGTAGGTGTGTGAGTGTGCGTGCTCCTGGCAGGGAGTCAGATCTGATCAGGCACGGGGCCTGGGGTCACCTGCCAAGACGCCCGGGTCTCCAAGGCTGGCTTGGCAGGAGAACAGGTAAAGTGGGAGAGGTGGGTTGTGGTGGCAACTGTGCTCTTCTCTGTAGCCAGGCAGGCGGGTCACCTGAGCTGGGTCTCATCAGTATCCCAGCCAGCTCCTGTATAACAGGGAAGATGCATCCCCAGAGTTCCAGCCCAAGTCCCCCCCACCCCCACCCCGGGGAAGGAAAAGTTCACTGAAAATGCATTGTAGGAGAGCTGTTTAACCTACTTAGAAGATGAGGTTATTTTCAAAGGCTTTAGCCTATCTCTTTTACTTACCAATGCGCTAATTATGTGCTGTTCTTATCTGTTCACTAAAGTGGGTCCCTGTCATGATGGTCTCTGCTGACCTATCTTAGATCTATTCTCCCAGTCTCAGGCTGATCAGGAAACCCTGATTCCTCCCTCTGTAGTCAAGAGGATGGGGTGGCTCTGAGGGGGCTGTGGGGACGCTGAAGTCCCTTGCTGACAGTGCTCTAATCTCGACCATTGGCACGGACATGCACCCTCTGCTCTAGCAGGGCCCCCCTACTCCACCTCATGGTCACCCCAACTGCCTTTGTTCATGAAGGTCCACTGGCCCGACACACTCTCCATTCCCACTCTAGGTGCCCAAGTTCTACACCACTTCAAATGACAGTTTCACATCCCTCCTCCTCGAAGGCTTTCCCAGGTACTCCAGCCCCAGGTGCTCCAGCCCCCAACGAGAGCCAGTTAAACCCAGATCAGAAAGGACCTGAGCATTTATTGGGCTGAGAGTAGACTAGTCTCCCCGACTCTGCTAGAGATATGTGAGAAGGGGGGACTGACACTTGGAACCTGTGCCTGTTATTCTGCTGGTCACCTGGGCACTGCCCCAGGCCCACAGGGAACCAGAGGGGGTGGGGAGTTCCGGAGTTCAGGGTGGGGTCTGGCCCAATGCTCCCAGGGGCTGACTTGAGAAGGAGGCAGGGACTGAGCCCCAGTAAGCACAGCTGGCCTGGCTCAGCCAGGGTCAGCCATGGTTACACCGGGAGAAGCCTGGGTTCCGGAAATTTCTCTATTTTCCAGGGTTCCAGTCCCCCCGAAGCTAGGAGTCTGGATTCAGATCCTGTTGCTGCCACTTAGGATCTGGGTTATTCTGGGCAGGAGACTAAACCTCTCTGAGTCTCAATTATCTCATTTGTAGACTTAGTCGTCGTTACTCTGGAGGACTGCTGCAAAGCGGGTGAGATAATTTATGTCAGGTGCCTAACAGCACAGGGTAGGTATTCCACAAAGAGCAGCTCTTATTGTCTGTAAATAACAATAGCAATGTTATTAGCTCTGCCAAATTCTGACAGATTCCTTATTTGTTCATCAGTTCTGTCACATATAAAGTGAAGATTGTGTTAATCCATTTATTCAATAAATAATAAACAATCTACTATGTGCTGGACACAACTAAATCTGTCATTTAGTGTTAAAAGGTGCAGCAAAAAGTGTGTTTTCTCTCCCAAGTGCAGCTGGAGAATAGGGGTGGGTGGACTAGAGAGAGGGCACTCAGGAGGGCTAGAGGGGGAAGCCGGGTCTGCTGCCTCTCACGTTCCTAGTCTCAGACCCCCCCACCCCCATCTTCCCTTCTCCTTTGCATGGCCTCTGTTTGTCTCTAAGGTCGGGGAATGGTGCTAGGAACTCTGAATAGCTTACCCCTCTTTCTGCCCCTTGGGACTATCCGACCACTTCTGTAAGCTAAATCATCTCTCCCTTTCTGTGAAATGGAGACAGTGATGCTTCCAATTTATTCTCGGGCATGGGGGACCTGCCCGGTCCATTAAAGGGGTGTCAGGCTGAGGACCCCCCTGCCCCACGGACATGTCCCAGAGCCATCACCTCACCAAGCTGGCCTCTTGCCTCGTGCTCCTGGCTCCTTCCCCAGGGACCTCCTGCTGCCCCCTGGGTGCCTCTGGGACCACTGGTTGGACCCAATTCCCCCTCTGGCTTCTCAGCACTGAAACCCCAACTCCCTCAGTTTTCATTCTGCCGAGCCCCCAGTCACACCAGACCAGACACTCACAGGGGAATTGTGAGTATGTGTATGAGCAGGCAACGTGAGACCTGGCACATAGGAGGTTGTCAATAAAAGCTCATTGAATGAATGCATAATGGATGCCTCCTCTGCAAATGGGGCTCATTCATTCATTCAACAAACATTGCCAGGCTCTGTGTCAGAGGCTGTGACATTTGGGTTAACAGTCACCAAATTCTCCACAGAATGAATCCTGTTCACAGACAGGTTCCCTGCTTCCAACACCACCCCCACCCCCACCCAGGCCCACCTGACTCTCAGACTCACAGCTCCCTCCCCCACTCCCAGAGACCACATCAGCGGCTCCCCCATGCATTTTGACTGCATCAGATGTTCAAGCACCAAGTCACCCTGTTTAGGGTCGAATCCTGGTTCTATAACCCATCCTATGCCCTTGGGAAGTTACTTAACTTCTCAGAGCCTCAGTTTCCCCATCTGGAAGATAGGCATAAATAAAATTGCCATCTCCTATTTGCTGTGAGGAATGAATGAGATAAGGCACACACTTAGCACAATGCCCAGTGAGTAGTGAACACATGCACCCCTTTCTCTCCTGCCCCTCCTCAGCACGGCTCAGCACAGGCCTGAGCACACAGGAGGTGGTCCATGAAATGAGACTTCTGGAAATACTGAGATGTGATGGGGCATTCTGGGTGAGGAGACCAACACTGGTAGAGGTTTGGAGGTAGGGTAGAGCAGTGAGGGGCTGCTCTCTGCTCACTGGAGCAGGCAGGCGTGAAGGAGGGTCCCCAGGGGTGGCTGTGATGGCCTCAGGGACAGGAGGCCCACTACCCAGAAGCAGCCCATTCCGATGTTCAACAGCTCTGATGGCTGAAACTCCCTCTCTCCCTAGGTGACCACATTGTGCATTTCAAGTCAGAAGAAAGCCACAGGGATCCCACTCCATTGTCAGGGAGGCCCAGACTGGGTGTAGCAAAATTATGCAGGCATAACAGGCCTTCTGGAACCTACATACATTTCAAACCCCACTTCCTCCTTTTCCAGGACACCCTTGCACCACTGCCCCATTTGGGGCAAGGAGCCAGGAGGTGGGTCAGGGAGCAATAGATGGATGTAAGCCATGACCACATACAAACACACACAGCCGCCTCTCGTGGGGGAAACAATTCCTTACCCAGGGCTCTCTTAGAGCCCCCTGGCTCTGTGCCTCAGTTTCTTCCTCTGTAAAATGGGGACCATTCTGTAGGTCTCCTTGCCCTGACCGCTGTAAAGATGAGAGACCATGAGTCCAAAAACAACCCTGCCACTGGAGAGGAAAAATGAGTCTCAGAAGCAGGGCTGGATGTCTTTCCTGAGAGCTAGGTGTACACCTACCTGGGCTGGGAGGCCCCCTCCTCGCTGTTAGAGAGGGCAGGCCCCAGCTGGCCCTTCCCTTCAGGGGAGCCCCTGAACAAAGCTCCTATAGCTGATGGGCTGAACCCCAGCTTGCTCTTCAGGGTTCTGAGCTGGCCAAGGGCTTGAGAAGAGACCCCCATACTGCAGAATGTGCACCCTAGACCTGCCCAATCACATCCTCTTAGTATCTCCTACATCTATCCAGAACGGCCTGCACAATCTCACTGTCTGTCTCCCCATGGCTGGGGCTGGATAAAACCCTCCTTTGGCCCCTCTGGCAGGGGCAGTGGGTGCTGTCAGGCCTGCTGGTTAGGCCCTCCTGAGCCCCCAAGTGAGGAGCAGAGACACCTCCCTCCAGGCCCCGGCAAAGCTGTAAATCTGCCTTAATTGAAATGTACAGCAGGGAGGCCTCCAAGGAGCTGTGTCCTTGCCTGCCACTGCCACCCTGTCTCTGGCGTGAGAGAGGGGCAGTGAATCAAGCTGCAGCCATCTCCTGACCTCAAGCTGCCTCGGGGGACAAAGCAGAGCAGTGTTTGTAGCCCAGGGACAGCTCCCAGCAGAATGGAAGTGGCTTCCTTCTCATCCCACTCAGGACCTCCTTGCCCTGGAAATCACTGGAAATCTGGGTCAGAGCCACATTTATCACAAGGCAACGTCAATGCTTTTGTGATTATTGAGTGCTTTCACATTTACTTACTTATTGGAGCCCCATCACAGCCAGTGAGGTAGATAAACATGATCAGACCCATTCTATACATGAGATGGATAGGCTCAGAGAGGTGAACTGACTGGCCCAAGATCACACAGCCATTAACTAGCAGACCTGGGTGGAGCATGGTCAGGTCTTGCACCCTGCACCCAGGAGACCACATGCTCAATGGAGGCAGGGTAGCACAGGCTCTGTGACCTTGGGTCAGTTAATTAACCTCTCTGAACCTCAGTCTTCTCATCTGAAAAATGGAGATAATAACAGTTCCTATCTTGGGTTATTTTGAGGCTTAAATGAGCAATGCTATAAAAAGTACTCAGCATAATACTGGCATAGAGAACTGCTCAATAGGTGTGAGCAATGATTGTGATTATTACTCAGGGATATTCAGATGTTGTTCCTTTATGGGCCATGTCCCAGGTGAAGCTCTGGTGACTCTAGGCTCATACTGTGTCCCTCTTGGTGTCATTCAGGCCCTGCTAAGGTGGGCTCAGGGTGGGGGTGTGGAGATGCAGGGACAGGACAGTGTCTCTGCACTCCTCCCTAGGGCTGCCTGCCGGGAAGATGGTTAGAAGCCTGTCTGTGGGCCCCGTTCAGAGCCCATGGTGGCTGCTCCCTGTCTTCTCACGTGGACCTCAGGTCTGTCGGGGCCCTTGAGGAGTGTGGACCAGGCTGAGCACAGGGCTGGAAGGATTGCAGGTGGTGCAGTCTCTCCAAACAAATCCCTGCATGCCTGGCCTGATCCTCCAGGGTCTGTGGGAGCCCGTGGGAGAAGCCTGCCCTTCTTCTGCGTCCCAGGCAACCCTGAGATGGAAGAGGTATGGGGTGTGGTGGGGTTTTACGTGTCCCGGTAAGTCTGCCTTCCAGAAGGGGAGGCAACAGGCTGCCCTGAAGTAGTGAGCATGGGGCTGGCAAATGAACTGGGCCTTCGGTCCTGCATTCTCCTCCAGGCCACCCCGACTGCCAGCCCTGGCCTGCACCCTTGCTCCCCTCAGAACCTGCCCCCTCCTGATGAACCCCTCCAGGACGTGGCCCAGGCCAGCAGACCAGCTGCACCATGGACCCTCGGGGCTTGGAAGAGGATTTCCAGACCATTCTGCTCCCTGCCCCAGCGATCCCCTCCCACATCTTGAGAGGAATTTTTATTTACTTTCACATACCTCCCTCAGGAGCTCTCCAATAAGAAGGAAGACATGGTGTTCTGGCCTCCCTTCCTGGGACCTAGGAGGTGAGGGGGGCATCTCTGGGGTCTAAGATGAGCTCCGTGCACGCTGTGGGGCCTGCAGGGTCAGATCCTTGGCATTTTTAGATTTTATTATGACTGCGCTTGTTTAAATATATATATATATTTATAGCTCTATGTGCCCCCCGCCCCCCAGCCCACCCTGGCCCCTAGTTTTTCCCTCTGGCTTTCTGTCTGGAGGCCGTGTAGGGCAGCACCGTCTGCGTGCTCTTGTCCGACACCGTCTGGGTGCTGCTGTTCCTTGTGACCCTCCGGGTCTGCTCGGGGACCAAGGGGGGGCCTGGGCGGCGGCCAGTCAGTGGGGAGCGCTTTGGCTTGTAGGGAGCTGGGGAGGGCTTGAGGGGGCCCGCGTGAGCTTCTGTGCGGGGAGGCTCGGGGGGCAGGCCCACCTCCTCCTCCTCCGCCTCCTCCTCGCCGCCCCCCTCCTCGTCGTCACAGCACAGTGCGTGGTAGAGCACTTTGTCACTGAACCGCACCCTCTCCCGCGTGCCCGGGGTCCGCTGGGTTAGCGGGCCCTTGGTGGGGCCAGCGCTGAAGGCCTCCTCGCTGGAGGAGTCCGGGGTCTCCACCCTGGGCCCATTGGGGATGGGCGTGCCGCCGTTCATGAGCCGGTAGTCAGGGCCAGCACCTGGTCGGGCCGACTCGGGGCCGTCCATGGAATCCGAGGGGGTGGAGGCGTCCAGAAAGGAGCAGAACTCCCAGCTGTCTGAGAGGATGTCGGCCGTCATGAAGTCCAGGTGGCCCAGGTCAAAGGGGCCGCCCACGCCCGCCTTGTCACTGCTGGAGGTGCTGCTCACAGTCGCCGTGGTCCAGTCGTCGGGCTCCAGCTCGAAGTCGAAGTCTGAGGTTAGCTTATCAATCTGGCTCACCACCTGGCCAGGGCAGGGGAGAGGAGATGAGAGGGGCTGGGTGGGGGCCTGGAATCACCGAGACGTGAGTGTGCCCCTGCCCTGCCCTGCTGGGGCCCAGCTGGTGACCCTACAGGATGGAGGCTGGTCTTGGAGTCATGGGTTTGTTTGCCTTGTTAAGGGCCCAGATTGGACCCGGTGGAACAGAGCTTGTTCTAGCCATTCCCAAAGACCTGCCTTCCGCTCCTCAATCCCTGGGGGGTATGAGGGGAGCTGCCACCCACTCTTCCATCCCCGGGGTGAGCCACCTTCCAGCCCTGCACCCTGTCTCTTCACACACCCCACTCCCCTGCAACCAGCTGCTGTCCTGGGGGTCAGGGCTTGATCTTCCTTTCTTTGAGAAGGGGCCATCTAAAAGGGGTCGAGGGACTCCGGCAAACCCACTCAGCAGCCCACCCAGACTCAGAGGGGAAAAGATATGGAGTGACCAGAAGGAAGACCCTGCTGGGGCTTCCTAAAGCCTCCTGGCCCAGCCCGGTCAGCTGCTCAGTGACTGTCCCCCATGGGCCTCCACCATCCTCAGGACAAGAACAGCAGGTGTGCAGCCTGGGGGACGTGAGACTCAAAGCTCCCGGAGGTGCGCTGGCTGTCCCCCCTCCAAACCTCCGGAGCCTCCTCCCTCCTTCCCCTTCCCCACACACTGATGAGCAGAGATCAATCCTGGCTTGTTGGGAGAAGAAATAAAGCAAGCATTATTTGGTAAGCAATAAAGAAACCATCTATCCTGGGTCAAAAGCTGCTTGTTAAATGATCTCAGGGTGTAGCTCAGCTGCTGAGGTCACTGCACCCTGCCCCACCCTGCATAAAGCAAAGCTCTCGGTGGCTGCAGCCGGCAGACCTCCATGCGGGTGGCCCTGCCTGAGGACACCCCCTTGCCTGGGCCACAGCACAAACCAGGGAGGAGGACAGTGGGGGTGGGGAGGAGGGTGGTCAGGAAACCCAGTCAGAGGCACCGGCTGATGTCAGAGCATGAGCAGGGAGACAGAACGTTCCAGACAAAAACAATTCAACAAAACAACCAAAGCAAAAGCAAGGGGCCTGGAGTGACAGAGCGACAGAGACCCAGAGACAAGGAGGTGCACAGCGAGTTGTCACCACCAGAACCTAGCTGCCAGCGCCAACCCAGTGTTCTTCACCTGCGGCCGGCGCAGTCAGTTAATTAATTCACTAATTAATTCCTTAATTCATCAAACATTTTTACTGAGGACTACTGCTGTCCAGGGATGTGCTGGGTGTTCAGCAAGGAGTGGGGGTGGTGAGTGTCCCAAAGTGATGGAGGAAAGCAAGGGCAAAAGGGGTGAGGGTCAGCAGGAGGCCTGCTTGGTCAGGAGTCAGTGACCCACGAGGTGACCTTGGTCAGTTGCCGCCCCTCTCCAGGTCAGTGGGGAGGAAGGCTGGGCTGGCTTATCTCTAGGATTCCTTGTGTCCCTGAGATGGATTCCATGCTTTTAGGGGTGACTTGAGAGGCTGCTTTGGGTGTCAACCTAGAGATGCCCACTCCCCACAGCCCCATGCAGGGCCACTTGGCTGAGCTCGTGAAAGAGCTGGGGGAGTCACGACACCTGGGAGCCAAACTTAGCTTGGGGCAAGTCACAGAACCTCTCTGGTCCCCAACTTCATTCACCACCAAGTGGGTACGATAATCCCAGCCTTCTGGCCTCACCAGAGCATCACCAGGAACAGCGAGAAGGGCAGGGAAAGAGCTCTGGGGACTGTTGGTGATGAAAGTGAACCATCCCCCATCTCCCAAGGACCTACCTGTGTCAGGCTTTCCATCCCTTGAGTCCTCAGCACCGCCTGTAGGACCATCATCTGCCGCGTTTACAGATGAGTATGAGGTGCTAGTCACTGAGGGAGCTGAGCTGCCTGCCGCTGCAGCACCCCTGCAAAAACTGCACACCCCTCTGAGGTGCTTCTGTGATTGCTGGGCTCGGGCAGGCAATGGGGAGGCCACCAATCTGGCCACCCCTTCTTATTCCCCTTGCCCCGCGATGACTCCTCCTACTCCACAGAAGCCCTCGCTCAACCCACTGACCACCTGAGAGCTGGCAGGAGCTCTGGAACTTGCCTGTGCATCAGCTCACTCCCCCAGAGTTTCCAACTCAGAAGTTCAGGATGGGGCTTGAGAAAGTGTGGATCTGACAAGTTCCCAGGGGGTGCTTCTGCTGCTGATCCAGGGACTGAGCTTTGAGAACCACTGGCCTAGGAACCTGGGGGTTTAAGCCAGGGAAGACACAGCAGGCAGGGCACTGGGGGCCTCAGGAGAGGCCCTTTAGCCTCTGCAATAGCCACACCCTCAGATTAGGCTCCTCTGAGCAAGTGAGGCTGTTCAGAGTTCGCTGCTGCCTGAGGGTGGGGGTTGGGGGCCTGGGTCAATGCCAGGGGGGAATCTGGCGTTAAATGACTTGGCCATGATCTCACAGTGTTGGACGAGCCCTATCATGCCTCAGGTCCAGCTGCAGGATAACAGGGAGGTACTGGATCTTTCAAACTCTAGCACAAGGGTTTGTGTAAAGCAGGGCTGTCTCTAGACAGAACAGAAGCAGAAGAGGATCGAAGAGAGAAGCCCAATGGCTGTGAGGCTCACAGGCAAATCTGGCCCAGGCTAGTAGGTGGGCCTGCTCACACCAACTTGATAAATGACACAAGTGAGGCCCAGAAAGGGAAGTGATGTGCACGAGGGCATACGGCTTGCACCCAGGGCTGGTCTGCCCCCACACCCAGCTGCCCTCCCTGGGGCTTCATTTCAAGGGGCCAATGGGGAGGGCAGGTTTGGGCAGGCCCCCCGCTACCTGCCTCTCTGCTCTGGATGTCTTGAAATCTGTGATTTCCCTCAGAGATTTAATAATCATTTTGCCTACATGTAATTTGGGATTGTCTTGGAATGCAGGGAAATAATTATATACACAGAAGGAAAGAGAGGGGGAGAGAGACAGGAGGGAGAAGTGGAGCCATGAAGTCAGAATCATAGACCCTCAAAGCCAAGGGACTGGAGACAAGGCTGAGTCTCACTGTGCTGCTGACAGAGAAGCAGGAAGGGGCTGAGCTGAGGCCAGAAGTTGGGAGTCCTGATTCCTGGGCTTGGCCCCTACACATCAAGAATTACACTCTCAGGAGGCCAGAGGGAGCAATCTAAAGAGGAAGGCCAGGCCTGAGGGCTGGGACAGAACCCACTGGGGGTCTCAGACCCTGTCCCAGGGGCATCCCCAACCTCTGTCCTGGGCACAGCCTTAGGCCCCCTCGGCTGAACAACTGCGTGTGCCCACTGCCAGCAGCTTCCTGCCCAGCTCCTGCCCCATGCTGCACCCAGAGAACTTTCTAATCACGTCACCCCTCTGTTTCCAGCCCTTCACTGCCTCCCAAACTCCTGAGTCTCCCAAACACAATTCCCCTCCAAATCCATCCAGAGGCCCTGTCCTCTCCAGCAAGCAGCCTCTGTCCTGCCTGGCCTGCCTCCTCTCCACCCCCACACACTTCTGCTCACCTCTGCCTCTGGGCCTTACCTGGAGGGCCCTCCTTCCTTTACAACTCACTCCATCATCACTTCCTCTGGGAAGCCTTCCCCAACCCTGGTGGAGGTCAGGCCCCCTAGGGAAGGCTCTCAAAGCACCCTGCATCTCTTCTTAACCTATCTGTCACTGCTAAAACTGTATGTGTGTATGTGTTATGAGGTGGTTGATGTCTGTCTTTTCACTAGACAGTAAGCCCCCTGATGGGCGGGACTGGGTCTGTCTGGCCCACCCTTGTATCCCCATCCTGGCAGGAAACAGGATACAGGGCTCGGCACATTCTTTATAAATGACCGTCAAATGAGTGGATGAGTTGAGACAGAGGGCTTGATAAAAACTGCTAGGAGCTTCTTTGACGAAGAAGAGCACTGCAGTCCTGGATACCCCAATACTGCATGGCCCCAGAGAGCCCTGGCTGAGCCCCTTCCCCATAGACAGCACTTCTGTGTTCCTTAAGGCTCCAGAGCCAGGTCTGGGGGCTCCAAAGTCCTGGCACTGGCACCCTCCCCCTGTCCTCACCTCTGGCCCCCTCACCTCTCCTGACAAGCTGCTACCTCCTTCCCTCCCTCCTAGCTCCCCGGGCAGCTGGTTACATAACTGGGATTCTGCATTATTTATGACTACTGATTATTTTTTAATTCTGTGATTACGTTATTTATTATCTTCCTGGGGGGGCTCAAGCTGGGGTGGGGTGGTGCACGGGAAGTGGATGAGCTGACCATGATTCATGAATCTCATCCTGCAATTTGGCTTAATTGGCCTGGGAGCATGGGTGACTCCATCTGGAGGAGCAGAACGCAAAGGGAAAAGGGAGGAAAGGAAGGTGAGAAAAAAATAATAATAAAAAAAATCCATGCAATTCTTGCCGAGCTGCGGGTGATGGAGCTGACCCACTTTGGCAGAGGCTCTGTGGTCCCCAGCCTCTCCTGCTCCAGCTGCTGCCTGGCCGGGCCACATTTATCTCACGCTCACACGGCCGTGGCTTTCCCTGCCACCTTCATACACAGCACCTTGCTGAAGGGACTGCACAATTGGGCAGACAGTGAACAGGCTGTCACCTTGGCTGTCTCCTGTGCAAACGGATTGGGAGCTCCTCTACCACCACCCCAGGCCAGGGAAGACTTTTGCCCACCTTCTACCACTCCCCCTCCCCCTCCCCACCCTCCTGAGGTGCTCAGGATACGAGGGCCCCTATGCCCTTAAGTTACGTCCTACCTAAGAGTCACAATGGGGTGGGAAGTATAAGAGGTCAATGCAAGTACAGGTGGGCTCCCTTATGTGTCCAGCCCATGATGAGTGACATCCCGGGAAGGGGATAATGGAGGAGGAGGAGGCCAACACCTGAAAGCCAAGGATGAGGGCCCTTGACCCTGCCCTAGAAAGCTCCTGGGTGGTAAGGAACAGGGGGGAACAGTGGGGAGGCAGATTCTCACCCAGTAACACAACCAGGAGATTCCTAGACAGTAGTGTAGGATTCTCACTCAGAACAAAATCTAAATCCATACCACAGCCCAAGAAACTCAATGCAACCTGGCTCCCTGCTCTCTCTTTGACCTTTTCTCCTCCTTATTCACTCCACTCCAGCTGGACCAGCTTCTTTGCTGTTCTTGAGCATGCCAAGCACACTCCCACCTCAGGGCCTTTGCCCTGGCTGTTCCCACTGCTTGGAATGCGCATCCATAGATATGCATTTGGCTTCTTCCCTCAAATCCTTTGGGTTCTCTGTTCAAAAGTATCTTAGACACCCCTGCCACTTTCACTCTCTATCCCCTTTCCCTGCCAGCAGAGAGTGAGACTGCTTACTGCAGGAGAAACTAAAGGGCCTCTGCCAGCCAGAAGTGGGGCTCCTGGCCCTGACCTCCCTGATCATGGCAAAGAAGCAAATGTGACTCCATAAAACAAAACAAAACAAAATGGCTGAGGATCAGGCCAGTGCTATAACAATTCATTAACAATATCTAACAGATATGGAGCTAACTTCATGCCCATCGCTGTGCTATGTACTTTACATATATTAGCTCATTTAGTTCTCATAGCAACCCTGGGAGGGGAACGTAAAATTTATTATCCTTATTTTATGGTAGAGAAAACTGAACCACAGAGAGGATAAAGGAATTTTCCCAAGTTCACACAGTTAAGAAGGGGTGGAGCTGGGGTTTGAAACAGAGAAATCTGGCTGCAGAGCCCATTCTCTTAGCCTTCAAGCTAAGATCCAAATGTTGAGGGGCTGGGGGCATAGAGAGTCTGCTGGGATTGGACTGGAACTCTGGAGTATTGGGGAACCTAGGAGAGATGAGGGCTAATTAACAATTGACCGTCATACCCCTTTGCAGCACAACTGAAGTTTTCAAAGCACTTTCATATTCCTCACCTTTAGTCCTTTAAACTACTCTCCCCAACCATGGGTTAGGACTTGATCCAAATCACCCAGGGAGCTGGTGGCAGAGGTTGGAGAGGATGGGGATGGCACGGGAGAGGGAACTCCAGACCCTTCAGGTGTCTGAGTAGGTGCTGGCCCTCAATAAACCTTTGTAAGGTTATTGTGAGATGCAAGTTACCATCATCTCCATCTCAGAGATGAGCAAACTGAGGCTCAGGGGCCTGGGAAGGGAGGTGCTTTGGTATCTTTCCTCTTCCTATGAATTTCAGGCTGTTTGCCTGAAAATGAGTAGAGTCTGCCATGATCCGTGGTGGCTGGGATCTGGGGAAGGGGAGCCCTGCCTGGAGTTGGAGATAATGCTAAGCTCTTCCTCTTTGCTGGCTTTGCTCCTTCGTGAAGCATCCCATTGCTGTCCCCTGACAGTCTTGGGTGAGTTCTATCTCTGCATCTAAGTGCTTTGCCCTCCTAAGATGAGTACCCAGCTGGTGGGCCCTGAACTGGTGCTGTCTGGGGCATGGGGTGTGATGAGGGAGAAAGTGCCCGCCACCCTCTCGACCTTGGGCCTACCCATGCCCCCAAAAGAAAATGCTAAACAAAGTGCTGAGAAGGAAAGCCAGGCAGATCCAGCTTTACAGCCCCAGTGGAGGTCCAAGAGCCAAGATCACAGGTTCCAGGGAGCAGGAGGGCTGCAATGCAACCCTTTTCCCCAAATCAGGGCCTGGTACCTCTGCTTGGTAACCCCATCCCTGAAAAATCCTTCCCATCAGAATCCAGTTATGGCATCTCCTCTTCTGCTCGGGCCTCCCAGAGCCTCACTTGCCTTTCCCTACACTGTCCTTGGCCCATCACCCCATGTCCAGACCCTGCCTGGGAGATGAGGGAGCTCTGAGGCTTGCACCCCTTCTCCCAGCTGGGTGCCATTGGCAGCGGGCGGGCAGGCGGGCGGGTGGCATACGGGGTAGACTCTTGTTGCTGTAGCAACCTGCCAAAGTCTCGGGTGGAGGCACATGGCCTACAGGGTGTGTCGGGGGAGGGGACTTGTCTTTCTCCATCCTGGCTCAGGCCCCTGGGCTGGCACAGCCTGTGAACCTGAAGCTCTGCTGATAGGGACATGGGAGTGTGTGAGTGTGTGTGCTGAGAAGAGAGAGGACATTTAAAAGTTCTGAAAATAAATCCGAGTGCTTTAGATCCTCCTGCCTCACCCCTTGTAGGGCACCCCCTCATAGCATCATGGCGGGAGCTTCAGGTATCATCTCTAGAAGGCCCCTGCCAAAATGCAAATAGGTCGCTCCAGGCTAGGCACCAGGAACCTGAGTTCTAAGCCTAGTTCTGCTACCGGTAGTCTGTGTGACTTTAGGCAAGTGCTTATTCCTCTCTGATCCTCAGTTTCTTCAACAGTAAATGGACAGGGCTGGTCTGGACTACCTGTGAGATGCCTTCAGGCTCCAGATGGCTATGCTGGTGGGGAGGAGGGCAGGTACCTTGAAGATGCACAGTTGGGAGCAGACTCTGAGCTGTGCCTAAGCTGCTACCCAGGATTAGAGTCAACTCCAGCTCTTTCCAACTGGGCCTGCTAGGGCATGCATCCCATGCCCCTGCCCAGCACTGGGACTCTGGACAGCTCCCATGGCCCCGACCAAACCCCAGAGCATCTGAAATTGAGGTTGGTGGTGGTGGTGTTGGGATGTGCAGCTGTTTGGACCTACGAAGTTGTGGGGAGTGGGGGAGAGTACTCAGGGTCATCTGGCCTCTGACCTCCAAACCGTACTCCCCAAAGTTGTGCTCGGCACAGATCCTGGCCAGCCCAGTCCTTGCAGAGAAGCGGCACCACCTCTCACTCTCTGAAGCAACAGCCATTCCCACATCCTGAGAAAGGACCTCCTGGCAGGCTCCATGAGGCTGACCCTCCATGCGGCTGTCCAACCTCAGCTCCTGCTCTGGCATCTCCATAAACCCCTCCACTGTGAACAGAGCTGCCTTCAACCACAGGTTGGAATGCCACTCTGCCAGCCTGGAGTTGGTACCCACCATCACTCGCCGCCTCAGCCCTCCTAGAGCCCCTAGCCTCCCCGCACAGCTGGCCAGGGAGAACCAGGGCCCATAATTCCAGCTCAATCACTCTCCCTGCCATCTCTGCAGGGGCCTGGTTACAAGGAGTTGAAACTTGCCTAAAGCCCACCTGGTTGGCATAATGGCACCCAACGGGCAAATTCAGGCCAGCGGCTCAGAACACTAGTCATGCCTTCTGGGCTCAAACACAGCCCAGGGGGCAGGGCCGAGGACATGTGTACCTAATTACCCTGGTGATGTGGGAAGCAGTAATTAAACCCGGCTCCACTTAGAAAGAGAAAGAGGAGAGGAACACACACACAGTCCCAGCATCTCTCGGCAACTGTGGGATGGGGACAAGTTCCTTATAGGAGATTCCTTAGAGAATGGCCCCTGCCAATGTACACAAAGAACGCTGCTACGCATTAGCATCTCCTCCCACCCATTCTCACCTCAGGGCAGGGAGGGTAAAGCCGGCTTCAGTTCTTCCAGGATCAAAGGTTCTGAGCACTTGTGTGCTCTCTGGGAGAATGCTCTGAGCCAGGCCTCCAGCAGTGGAGACTGCCTCAGTAGAGCCATCCATACTCTACTAGGGCCCCTTGTGACCATGTCAGAATCTAGGAGGCAGATAGTGAGGTCAAGGGCAGCCTGGGTCCCAGAAGATTATCTCCCACCAAGAGAATGAGCTGGGATTCAGTCCTTGACAGGCCTCCCTGAGAGCTAACCACAGAGCTGTGGGCCCACCGACGTGCTGCCTGGGCAGCCTCCGCAGCCCCGAGGCTCTCCAGCCCTAGGATATGGTGAGATTGTCAGCAAAGCAGATTTGGGGAAAAGAAGAACAAGAGAAGGGAGGCACCCTGCGGGTAGCACACATACACACAGCCCTGGGCACAAACACACTCAAACACACACGTGAGTGTACATTTTTGTACTAAGCCCGGGAAGGTGGGTCTAGGGTCTGTGGGCTTCCAGTTTACCCCTCACTCACCTCCCTTAGCTCCTTGGCCACCTCCTTGAGCTCCCGCAGGATGCCCTCAAGCTGCCCGATAACCATCTTCATGCGCTGTCGAATCCGCTCTCGTTCGCCGCCACTGCTGGGGTCGTCACTGGGCTGCCCGAGGTCCGGGGTGCCCCGAATGTTCATCCTTCACCACGTGGCTGCGGGCCTGCCCATATTCCCCCCAGCCAGGCACACGCTGCGTCTGCCTCCGCGGAGCCCCCCTCGGCCGGGCAGAGCTCCACATCTTAACGGCCCCCCAGCCCACCCTGGCCCTGGGCAGCCCTCACCCAGCCTTGCCCTCTGCCACCCCCACCTCCTCTGTCTCTGGGTGGGGAATGGGACACCCAGAGGGGGACAAGGTCTGACAGAGAGGGTCAAGGTGAGGACACAGGGAGACAGAGGGAAGGGCCTTGGGTCTCAGGAGTGGCCTCCAGGACTTGAAGTGCCTGTGGCTGGGCAGAGCTGATCTCTGGGTAAGCCTGGACACAGAGGCAGGGGGATGTCGCTGCAGGGGCTAAGGGTAAGAGATGCCCTTGGGATTAGGGGTAGGGGGGACAGCAGTAACCCCCTCACAACTCCTAGGCAGTTGGGAAGGCAGAGGGACTCAAGGAGCAATTGACACTTGCAGAGGGGTGTTGGCCCAGGTCTTCTAGATGTGGAGGGGGCTCCAGATGTGGGTAGCTCTGGGAAGGGAGCTGGATTGCAGGAGGGCAGCCCCCTGCAGAGAAAGCAGGCTTGGCGTCAGCCCTCCCAGGCTGCAGCACCAGCCGGCAATGCCACTGCCTGCCTCCTCTCCTCCTCCTGCACCGCCATCGCTGGGGATAGATTTATTTATTTTGTGGGGAGCGGTGATGGAGGCCAATGGCCTACTGTAGCACAGCCCCTCCTCTAGAAGGGAAGGAGGGAGGCCCCTGTTTCAAAGGCAGAAGTCCTCTGCCTGCGATGGGGCACGCTCATGGAGGCCCCCTCCCCCAGCCAGGCCTGGCTCCGCTGGTTCACCAGAGGGCCTCTCCTGTCATCTGGCCTCCCTCCCAGTGCCCCTATGGTGCCCTCGTTCCCAGCAGACCCTCCTTCCCCCAGCCCCGCCTTCCCTTAAAACCCTGGCTTCCCGGACTCACCGAGGGTGGGGACACCGGCCTTCCCTCCAAGCGCGTCGGGGGCCAAGCCCCAAGACGAGGTTGGGGGGCCCCCAAGGCTCCCCTAAGGAGGGCTTCTTTCTCTGGACCCTTCGCCCCCTGGCCTCAGGGAGGTCCTCGAAGAAGCCACCGCGGGAGACATCTGGGCGATGGGAGGGGGCAGGGCCTCCGCACTCCAAAGAAGGGGGCAGGAAAAATCTCCCCAACCCCCGCCAGGCTCCGGGCTGGGAATGAGCGAGGGTCCGGCCGGCTCGGGGCTCCGAGGCCACAGGTGACCCGGGCGCAGGGCGACCGAGGTGACACCGGTCCGGTCCCAGCGCGCGAGCCAAAGTCAGAGGGATCGGAGGGCGCCGGTACCCCCTCAGCCCAAGCCCGGCATTCTCCGGGTCCGGCACCGTCCGGGATGCGCTCTGTCCAGTCCAGACCGGCCGGGTCCGGGCTTCGCCGAGGTCTGCCTTGCCCTGCTCGGAGTGAGCTGGCACCGCCCGTTGCCCGGGACGCTCAGCCCGGACCCGGAATGTCCGCGCTCGGGAACCCGCGGCGTCCGGAGCGGCCGCGAGGGTCCGCTCAGCCCAGCCCGCGGTCCGCCGGGGGCGAGGACGCTCCCACTGCCCAGTCCACGTTCGGAAAGGTCCGGAATCCGCCGGGGCCCCGGGGGCAGGGCCGGTGCCGGCCGCGGGGGACCCCGTTCCCGCCGGGCCGCGCCGCGAGCGCGCGAGGCAGGGGGCCCCAGCCGGGCTGGAGGGGGCCCGGGCGGGAGCGCGCCGAGCCGAGGGGAGGAGGCGAGGGGAGCGGAGGGGAGGGGGCGCGCAGCGGGCCGGGCCGGGCCGAGCCGGGGCGCACGGGGCTCGCAGCCTCCGCTCGGCTCCAGCTGCCTCCTGCCGGTTCGCTCTCTGCTCACAGCCTCGACAGACCTCGGCCGGGACCCGGGTCGCTGCCGGTGGGGCAAGCAGGCGCCGGGTCGGGGTTGGGCCTCCCTCCGCTGCCTCGCCCTGCCTTGCCCCGCCGGGCTCCGCGGGCCTGGGCCGGCTCCCCGAGCGCCGCGTCGCCGCGCTGCCCGCGCCCCGGCCTCCCCCGGCCCGCCCTGCCGCCCGGCCACCCCTCGCCCCACGCCGGACTGGCCGCCCGGGCGGGCGCTGGCTCCCTCAAAGGCCGCCCGGCTCGCTCGGGCTCCGCTCGCCTCGGCGCTGTCAGGGAAGGGGCCGGCCCCGCGCGCCGGGAGGGAGCTTTTAAAGCGACACGCACGCCTCCCAGCGCTGAGCCCTGAGCGCGCGAGCCGGGGGGTCTCACCACCGCGGCGAGCGAGGAGGGTCCTGCGCTCGAGGGTCTGGAAGCGGACAAAACCCGCAGAGTCGGCGGGACTCGGGGTGCAGAGGGGCAACGCGCTAGGGACTTAGTTCCATTCCCACTTTTCCGGTCACTTGCATTGCCCCCTTCCCCCACTGCGGTGCACCCCAAGCTTCCCTTTTGCCTAAATTATCCGTATCCAGACCCTCTTCTTGGACCCCTTTCATACTTCAAAGTATCCCCGACCTTGCCTTAAATCAGATTAATTCGGAAAATAGAATACAACCAAACTCCCTTGAGCACCTGCTGTGTTGGTTGGAGGACTAGAGTTGGAGGCTTCAGCAGATGACCGGTATGCATTGGGACAAAGATGACTTCATGAAGCTATTTGTCCATTTCCTCAACATTTATTAAGCACCTTCAGTGTACTAGGCCCCATGCTAGGCTCTGGGGTTGCAGGAAGGAAAAACAAAACTCAGGGCTCAGGTGTGGACACCTGAGTAAACTGAGGGCTGGTAAACGCATGACCAAGGCAAATTCTGGATGCAGTGGTAGCTCTGGAAGCCTAGCCTAAGCCAGGAGCTGGGCAGCTCTCCCACAGAGGCAACCTGAGCTGCTATTTCCAAGGAGAAGTTGGAATTACCCAGGTGACTGTCAGCATGGGGGAGGTGGGGGTGAACATTCCAGGCAAGGAGGAAGGTGGGAGCAAAGGCTCAAAGTAGAAATCTATGAGAGGGGTTGAGTCAACTGTGCCTTTTAGAAATACAGTTTTGACAGTTTTGTGGAAAGTGGGACTAGAGGAAGACTGGGTCATGGAGAGACTTGGAGGCAGTGGTTAGGAACTTTGATTTTATTCTGTGGGCAGTGGGAGTTACGATGTTGGGGAGGAATCTGATCCTGCTTGCCTTCTTGAGGAATCCCTTTGGTGGCCTGTGGATAGTGGATTTGAAGGCCAGGTTAGAGGCAAGGAGACTAGTTGGGAGTTTGGTACAATAGTGGAGTTGAGAGAGAGGGGACCAGAGTGGCAAACATAGGAAAACATGGCAGGACTTAGAGACGGAGTGCATTTTGAGGGGAGGAAGAGTCCAGGATGACTCTGACATATAGCTTGGGAGGCTGGCAGGTGGTTGTGCCACCAGTTGATAGAGAATAAAGGGGAAGAACAGGTCTGGGGAGAAGATGAGGAGTCCAGTTTGGGACAGGTGGAGATGTCCAGAAGACAGCTGAGTACATGGATAAGTGCTCAGGGAAAGAGGCCTGGGCTTGAGAATAATTTTTTTTTAATCATCACTAGGTGGGATGAGATTAAACAGGGAAAATGTATAAACTAGTAATGAAGGCAGCAAGTCCAGGCTGGAACCTTGGAGAAGAGTCCATGAGTGAAATGGAGAAGGAATGGTCAGAGAAGTTGGAGAAGGACCAGGAAAGTAGGGAGTTGTGTAGGCCCAGGAAAGAGAGGTTTTGGAGGTTCAAAATCTGTGGAAAGGGGCTGTGAGAGAAGGAACGGAAACTGTCCATTGGCCTTGAAACTGAGGAGGCTACAGGTGATTTAACAGGGGCAGTTTGTTCGGGGACGGGGGCCAAATTATTGGGTGGTAAAGTATGGGAGTTAGTGACTATAGATGATGCAATCAAAAAATTTCAGATGAGAGGGGATTAGAGATGTTGAACTAGAGGTGGCCAAGGGGCCAAGGGAGATGGGGTGAGATGGCGGTTGGGGCTTGCTCATGAGGACGCTTGAATCAGGTCCAGTGAAGATGTTTTGGGTACTGTGGCTTTGCTTGCTCTCCATGCTCTCCCTGAGGTGTGTTCACAGGGGCCTTCTGGAGGGTGGGAATACAGCTGCCTGGGATAAAGCAGATGTTTTACTGCGAAAGTGGATCCAGAGGTCCTACCCATCGCTTTTGTGGAAGCTGTGATACTAAGGGATGGCCTAAAAATAGAAAATGAGCTTCTGGTCTTAGGTCCTTGGGATGTATTTGAGCCATGAGTGTTAGGACATAGTAGCTCCATTTGGGATGTGGCTGCTTAATAGATTATGGGTCTCATTAACAGAAACAGTATTTAGAAAAAGGAAGGCGATGTTTTTTTCTGTCATTGTGGACCAAGCCATTTTTAGGACCTCAAATTAAAGTCCATATTGATGCATTGGGTGTGTCCGGAGGCAGCCAGGATGTAGGAGGGAAGGGGAGCAGCCTATATGTCCTGTGAGGAAGGCCTGGGCTCATCGGGGCAGGCTGGTGTCTGTAAATCCCCAAAAGGCTGCCTCAGGCAAGAGAAGTAGGTTCTGGGTGGTTCTCAGGCTTCCTCCGTGTTTGGGATTGACCCAGCCTCTCTTCCCCACAACCTCCCTGACCATCCGCCCAGCTGGTCCTATGCTTTAGGACTCTGCTTAGATTCTCCCCTCCCCCTTCCAGGCAGCCTTTCCCTGTTTGTGGGGAAAAACAGAAGCATTATTTTGGCCCTTAATCTAATGCTTCCTGGGATGATCATTTAATGCGCTAGCAGCGTGACCTTGGGCAAGTTACTTAACCTCTCTGAGCAGGGATGAAGAGCCCATAAACATTTTTATTTTTTCCTGAATTGGCTTTCTTGCAAAGAAAAAAAAAGGTTAATTTTCTATTGTTTCTCTGACTCAGAAAAGTAGGGATGATAATAGCACCTACTTTACAGGGTCATTGTGGGCATGGAATAAGATAATGCATGTGGAAGTTCTTGGCCCAGTGCCTGGCACCAGTAGGTGCTCCGTAGATGGTGGCTGCTCTCAGCTATTATTCCTGGCTTCGTGTCTATAGCCTTATTTCCTCATGAGGCTGAGAGCCCTCCAGGATGGTGTCTGCTTCTGTCTCCCACATGGACCAGTATAATGGACTGTGGCAGCCAGGGACTTCTACCTCCCCGGCTTGCTCTTCATCACCCCACTTCTGGCATTCCTTTCCTTTGGGAAATCTCTCTCCATTGCCACATGGTCCTGGCGGGTTGTCAGGTAATGTGCAAGCTAGTTCCACCCATCCTTTCTCCACTGTCACCAGGTGGGCTTTGACCCATACTGCACCAGTCACAGAACCCCAGCCCCCTGGGATTCCCTGGGATTAATATGTGGCTGCTAGGAGGAAGAAGGCCTCTTTCCATGGGGGTGGGGGTGGGGAGGGGTCGGGGCAAGGGGAGGCTATGGGCCTGAGGCTCTTGAAAAACCATCTTTCCCACTAAAAGTAAGAAACCAAGCCAGGTGACAGAGAGGAGAGGAATCTAGAGAGCAAGCCAGAAGCTTGAGATCACCGTAGACTCTCCTTTTCCCAATCAAGTCCTGATGATTCTACCAACTCTGTATCATGTAGACAGGTTTCTTATTCTCCCTGCAGATGACCATTGGCCTCTGCATTTGCCAGTGATATCTTTTTTTTCCTAATTTTTTTAGTTTTTATTGAGATTGTTCACATACCATACTATCCAAAGATCCAAAGTGTACATCAATTGCCCATGGTACCGCCAATGATCTCTTAATGGATGATTTGACCTTCAGACTCACCCTGCTGCATCCACTGTTGTGGGTATCATCTTTCTGATCTACCCATTCGAGATCCTCCCATGGTTCTCCTTTCTCTACAGGGTGAGTCCAGTCACCTTAGCTTGGCCTTCGCATGTCTTTGGAAGCTGGTCCTTCTCCATCTCTCCAACCTTCTCTCTCTTTATTCCTTCCTGTGCACAATGCTCATCGGACACTGCTCTCCTTCCCACTTGCTCTCCTCTTTGCCTGCAGTACTCCCCTTCCCAGCTTTCTCCTCCAGGCCAACCACCGGTCCCTCCTTAAATATTCTCCCAGCTCTGTGAGGTCCCTCCTCTGAGTCTGAGCCTTCATAGGGTCCCCATCCACCACAAGTATGGCACTTGCCGGCTACATTGTCACTGTGCATCTGATCCTCTCCCACCAGACCACAGGCTGCTGGAGGATGGACCCTGCACCATGTACCGCCTTGCCCTTGGTGCCCAGCAGAGTCTGTCATTGTCATTCTCAGTGTATGCTTTCTGAATATTGAATGAATCTCCAAGATAATTTTTTATTTCACATCTGTAGTGGGTTGAAATTCACATCCACTCAGAATCTCGAACTGTGACCATATTTGAAAATAGGGTCTTTGTAGATGTAACTGGTTAAGATGAATTCACACTGGGTTAGGATGGGCCCTAAAGCAATGACTGGGCTCCTTATTAGAAGGGGAGATGACACACACAGAGTGACACACACACAAGGAGGACACCGGAGGCAGAGATTGGAGTGATGCAGTCACAAGTCAAGGAATGCCAAGGATTGCCAACAAACCCTGGAAGCCAGGAGAGGCACGGAAGGATCCTCCCCTGGAGCCTTCAGAGGGAGCACAGCCCTGACGGCACCTTTATTTCAGACTTCTGCCTCCAGAACCATGAGAGAATAAATTTCTGTTGTTTTGAGGGACCAAATTTGTGGTACTTTGTTACAGCCACCCTAGGAAACAAATAGAACATCTTTATTAAGCAAAATATTTTTAAAGGTAAACCAGAGATGGAAAACGATGAAGGGAAGGGGCATCAGCACCCCCTTCCCCCCCACCCCGGAGCCTTCCTGCCCCTCCCCTGTACCTCTAACCCTCAGACTCTGCCCTCCGCAGGGTGGCGTCAGGGACGGAGCAGGGCAGAGGGCTCAGAAGACCTGTGTGCAAAGCCCTGCTGTGTGACTTGGAATCCTACCCTCTCTGTGCCTCTGCTCCCTTTTCTGAAAATGGGATGTTGGAGTATTGCAGAAAGATGGTGTTTTTCAGAGTACTTTCACACAAAGAATCATCAATTATTCTGGCAACGGCATGGGAGAACTGCGTTGTTATCATCCCCACCTGCCTGCTGGGGAATCTTCTGCTGTCCATTACCCACCACTCTCCTGACAGTTAAATATCTCCTCTCTCTCAGTCCCATTTTGTCTCTCCTTCCCTGGTTCCTTTCCATCAGCCTTTCTCTCTAAACTCCCGTATCTTAAATGTAAGACCCCACTTCCCTTTCCAAGTACCGTTTCATTTTTTCTCCTTTCACAGCAAAACTTATCCCAAGGGTCGTCCCATTCCCTGCCTCTCCTTCCCCAGCTCTCACGTGTCCCTCTTCCTTTTGCAGTCTGGCATCCACCTCCACCACGCCCCTAAGAAACTAAATGCTAAGGTCTCTTGTGACCTCCAGGATGCCAGATCCACAGGACACGTTTTAGTTCCCATCTGACTTGTTCTTCCCACAGCCGGGGGCACAGTCTACCCCCCTGTTGTCAAACCCCTCTCTCCCCTCGGCCTCAGGCACACCAAGTATGCCTGGATTTCTTCTTACGCGGTGCCTGTTGGCTCTCAGCTGCCTCTGCCCACTCCCCTGCCTTTCCCACCTTTCAACAAGGCTCAGTTCCAGGCCCTTTTCGGTTTTCGCCCCACTCTCTTCCCCTCGGCTACCTCTCTCTCTTGTGGAGCAGTTTCCACTGATAGTCTCTGTTCCCGGATGCCCACCTCCAGTCCAGGCTCTCCGCAAGCCCCAGACTCGTGGAGGCTGCTGCCTCCTGGGCAGCTCAGACTCAAAACCCAGCCCAGGATATTTCCTTAACTCTTCCTGCTGTGATTCCAGTCTCGGTGGCTCTTACCCAAACTTTGCAAGTCTTCCTTTATACCTCTTCTCCCTCATCCGCCCACATCAATTCCACTTCGGTTTGACCACTCTGCTTCCCAAATATTTTTCTTGTTTCAGTTCTCTGCTATCCCCTTTGTTCAAAGCACCCTCATCTCTCAACTAGATAATGCCCGTACCCTCCCCGCGTGCTCTCTGACCCCCCCCCCCCCCGCCATGTACTTGTACCAGAGCAGCCACATCGATTAAAAAAACCGGATCTGGCATACCACTCCCTTGCTTAAACCCCCCTCCCCTGTTTCACATTTTCCTAAGGATGGAGTCCCCGATTCTCAAATCATCCACATGTCCCTGTGTGCTCTGGCCCCTGGAGCTCTCTCCAGCTCCCCTCCCTCCTTACTTCCCCGGCTCCCTGCTTTCCAGTCACACTGGCCTTCTTTCCAAGCCTTGGATGCACAGGTTTCTTGCCTCTGGACTTTTATGCATGCTGTTCCCTCTTCCTGGGGCACTCTTAGCCCTTTTTCTCCCAGCTAAATCCTACTCACTCTTAAATTTCAAACCTCAGGAAGGCCTTCCCAGGACTTTGCCCCAGAATGGGTAATGCCCCCTGTAATGATTTAATGTTTGTGTTCCCTGCTAGAATGTAAGCTAGAATGCGCATCCCTTTCATTGACTACAATGCAAGTGCTCACCAGATACTTACTGACTGATTACTGACAAAGTTCAGGGTGGTTGAGCAACTTGCTTGAGGTCACACAGCTCATCAATAGCAAGTCTCATTTTAAACCTCTTAGGCCAGTTTTGGTGCTTCTGCCATATGGCCCCACAACACACAGATTCCCTTTCTCAAATCACTAATCACACCCTATTGTAGCTGCTTGTCCAATGGCCATCTTCCCTGCTGTCATAAGCCCCTAAAGCAGAAGCCATACTATCACACTGTCTTATTCATCCTGTGTCCTCACCTTCCAGCTCAGTGTCTGGCTCCTGGTGGGAATGGAGTACTATGAATGCTTGTTGATTGACTCTCTGTTGATGAGTCCTCCAAATTCTTTTCCAACTCCGACTTCCCATCAAACAACAGTTTTATCCTTCAGTTCAGCTATGGTTTGAACTTTCTTTTAATTTCCATTCTCAGCTCTCCAAAAGAATCCTTTACTAAAAAAAGAGTAAATCAGTGAAAAAGTTGAGGGAAACACAAAAGGAAATAAGATGGAAAGCAAAAACACAAACAAGAGGCTGGAAGTAAGAGGCATGGCTCCATGTAGTCTGTGTGGGCTGAGCTGTGGCAGGTCACAGCCCCATCCAGTTCCACCCTTTTAGTCTTTGGGACAATGTCCTGGTGAGCGGAACACTTCTCATTCTTTGGAAGTCTTCCCTGGGCAAACTCACTTCCCATCTGGTTGGCATATCTGGCATATCTGGGGAAAACACTTCTGAGGGAATTGGAGTCCCATCAGTGACAAGGAACAAAGGCCCAGAAAGAGTTGGGGCCGTGCGCGTGGGGTTCCGTGTTCAGTCCATGCTCGCCCATCCTGCCTGCACTTCCCCAGAGGGCTATGTGACCTTGGCTGGGCTATTTATGCCCCTCCAGGTGTGGAAGGAAAGGAGCAGGGGCTCCAGGCTGAACTGCTGTCGAGGGGGGGTGGTGGGGACTGAACTGATGGGAGGGAAGTTGTCAAGGCTGAGATGGAACCCAGGAGGGAGGGCGGGGCCGCTGGGACCGGGGCTGGACAGAACAGCAGGTTCTTGTCAAACACACAATTTAATTCTGAGGCTGCATTCCTTGTGCTTGGGAGATTTTCGGCTTGCAATAGTGTCATTTACAGATGGATTTGCAGCGGCGAATTACAAGTTTGTAAGCAACAGCTTCTTTGACGCCTCAAAGAAAAAAAGCCTCATCTCTCTGCAAATTATAAATTCATAACTAACTGTTATCCAACTGAAGGCAAAACAGATTCATTCCCAACTGCTTTATTCCATTGAATACCAAGTGAATGAACTGCACAGGGTTTTGTGCGGATCAGGGACGTCAGGAGATGGGAACGAAACAGCCTTCCCCCAACATTCCTCTTTGTGTCCTTTCAGGCTCACCTCCAGCTAACCCCAAATGTCGGCAGAACTGGACGGAAATACACTGCTTGGATGAAAATGAGAGTGGAGGTTATGGAGGTGCTGGTGGCAATGGTGCTGATAATGGTGATGGTGGTTTGCCAGAAGAGACAACCATCCTGCTACTGTGTGTGTGCGTCTTCTGTATAATTACTAGGATTGCTGTGCTGTTACATTTACGTGACTATCTTATGAAGGCGTGCATGCCCGGTCCTTGTGAGTGGGAATACATCCCCTGACGTCCTCTTACTCACAAGGACGTGGACGGGTCTGCTGCTAACCACACAGGAAAAAGACCAGAATGAGAAAATAGGACTTAGCTTAGGCCCTGGAGGAGGGATTCCCTGTGTCTCCCTCGTCACCTGCTGGGGACCAGGCTTCAAGGTGCTGAGACATCTTGGTAGGTGCTCCAAGGTGGTGGGTTCAAAACAGTGCCTGCCATGTGCAGACGGCTCAGGGTCTGGGGTGGTGGCAGCCTGTGTGGGAAGTGGGAAGCCATACTTTTTGACCTGGATTATCAAGTTCCATATGACTCTATGATGTTTTCCCCCTTGAGACTTACTTTTTTTCTTTTACATTTTTAAAGAAAATTAGAAAATACAAATAAATAAACATATATATAATATATAAATATATATACATATAATATATAAATATATATGCATATATAATACATAAAAATATATATGCGTATGTGTATATATATTACCTATAGTTTTCTCTACCAGAAATAACCGCTGTTAACATTTTGGGGTGGATCAGACCTGAAATTCCGCCCCTTCTCTCATTTTCACAGACAAACCGTCTAGAACATCTGAGCTTTTATTAAACTCGATTGAAAACTTGGTAGGGGGCAGAAGGAATTAGGGGAGAAGAAATGGTCCATACTGCAGCCACACCAGCAACTTTCAGTGAAGGGCAGAGGTCTCAGCTCTTTAAAGGTTCTTCCCCGTCTCCCACAGGGAAGTTTTCCTGGCATTCTCACCCCCACCCTGCCCCCATCTTGGCTGCCTTCCTCCATGCTGACTTCTCTCTCTCTCTCCCTTCTCTGATCATCTCTCCTTTCTCCACCATCTTCCACAGGAGCAAAATGAACTATTCTCCTTATCTCAAGTGACTGATTTGCAATCATCATCAATCTAGAAAGTTGGCCAAAGTATTTTTTTTTCCCCAAAGGAGAAGTTTTGTACCAGCTGTTAAGATAAAATATTTTCACCTTGTTTCATGCACACAGCTGTATTTTTAGAAATTAGGGATTATTCTACAAATGCTGATTTGAAACCTGCTAATGTTCATTAACTATATAGAGTTCAGCATATTTTTATGTCTATAGGTAAGCCTGTCTTTTCTAATGACAACATATTTCATATGGTTTCTCTAAACAGTGTCTTTTTTGTTATGCATTTAGGCTATTTCCTTTTTTTTCCTTCTGTTTTAACTCCCACACATCATCTTTGCCATTTATCTAATTATTTCCTTGGAAAAAGTCTTAGAAGTAAAATTTCTGGGCATGAACTTTCCAAAGGCTTTCATCATATTGTTTAACTATTCTTCAGAAAGTGTGCACCAACGTATACTCCCATTAGCAGGTGATAAAATTGCCCCAATTAACTTAAATGTTCTAGCTTTGTCTCAGTTATGCCTTGGAGTATTGAAGAAAGAGTCCTGGTGACCACTTTGGTGGTAACAATGGCAGTTAGTGAGAGGTTCCCAAAGAATTAAGCATCCCAGGGAGCAGGAATGGGGGCCATATGATCCAGCTGCCTCTCCTTCTGTGGATTCTTCCGTGGCCTCCATAGAAGGAACTGAAGTTGATTGATTGAGTTTATGAAGGAAGACACCATTTCCCTTCAAATGACAGTGGTGGTGATGAGTGATCATGTGGTGAGATTGGTGGTGGTGACAGTGGTGGTGGTGGTGAGTGCAGTTTTGATGATAGGGACGGTGGTGGTGTTGACAGTGGGGTGGTGGTGGTGGTGATGATGGTGGTGATATTATGAAGGTGGCAAGAATGGCATTGGTGACAGTGGTGGTAATGGTGAGTACATGTGGGTAATAGGAATGGTGACAGCTGTAGAGAGGGAGATGGTGGTGGCATTAACAGTGGGGTAGTGGCAACAGTGCTGAGATGATGATGGTGGTGAGGGTCAGTGTCATAGAAGGGGTAGTGGTAGGAGTTCACAATAGAGATGAGAGTGGTGATGGTGTAAGTGATGGTGGAGTAGTGGCAGATTTCATAGTGGTAGTGCTGGAGTGCTGTGGAAACTGTAATAGTCAAAATGGTCCTTGTGCTGATGAAGAAGGTACTAGAGTATTAAAGAGAGCGTTTGTCTTCAGTAAGGGAAACAACATAAAGAGAGGAAGCAGCATGAATCTAGTGTCTAGAACAGTGAGGAGACCCACTGGCCAGAGGGGATGGTCAAGGAGAAATCAGGAGGGTGCTGATGGTTGCAAATGATGGGAAGAGTCTAAAGTAGCAAGAGGAATTTGAACTATAGGATGCCAGCACATAGAGACTTTTTTGGATTCCAGAAGGAAGATGGGCCACAGCTGAGTTGCCTGCAGGCTAGAAGAAAAGAGTATGAGGAGCTGAGTTGTTGGCCCCACTGCTGGCCTCCAAGGGGAGCACATGGAGTACTGGGGCCTCTTGAGTGGGAGCTGGCAGGTGTGAAGGGCCTAAAGCACCTGATCCAACCTTTGCACCCGTATGCATGGGAAGGACCCCTCATATCCTCCACTCTTGTGTCTGCCCCAGTTGGCAGACCCTGGTCTCACCTTTGGTCAAGAGGGAGAGGAGTCCAGAGGAGAACTCTGGCTCCTTTTCTCTTTCCTGCTCCCTACCACTCAGCTCTTCTTGGTAGATGAGCTTTTACTCAGTATCATTGCCTGAGGAGAGCCTTTTCCCCTCATCTGCAGCTGCAGCATGAAGCCTGCTTGGCATGTACACAGAACTGCAGGATTCTCTCTTCCTAGGCAAGGATGCCTGGAAAACTTCAGGGAAACCGAAAGCATGTGTCTGAGCAGCCAGCATCCGGGCATCTTGGGGTTAATCGGTCCCTGAGGGCGGGACTGGGTCCCCCTCAGACTGCCTCTACCCTCCCCACTCCCATAAGAAGTCACTGCAGCCAAGAGGGGGGCTCACTTAAGGAAAGGGAGAGAGATTTTTTTCCTCCCCTTTTTAATGGTGCTGGTGACCTCATAAGGTTTCCATGGCGACAAGACCAAGAAGCCAGGGGGGTCTTGGTTGGGACTTGGGGAGGAGGACTTTAGGTAATCAAGGAGCTTGCAGAAGAAGGAAGGGTGGGCGCGTAGAGCGTGTCAGGCTGGGGCATGGAGACAGAGCCGGCCTCCCCTTCCCGTGCATCACCCCTTGTACTGTCTGAAAAGCAACCTTCCCTGGAAGGGTAGTTCTGACTTAGGGGGAATTGGGGGCAACGACAAGGCAGATAAGAAGACCAAAGTTGGTAAGAAATAGAGCAGAGGAGTGCGTTTGAAAGGAGGAGGAGGTGTGCATCTGTTCAAGAAGCAGGGGCTGGCCATCTACACCTGGGATTTCTAAGGAGCAGGCAGGGGCCAGTGCTTGAGAACACCGGCTGTGAGTCCACACCACCAGGGTTAGAATCCAGGTGTAAATGTCACCTGTACTATGGTTGTGGGTTCAATGGGATGCCATAGGTGAAGCACTTAGTAGTGCTCAAAAAGTGCCTTCTCTCTCCTTTCCCTTCCCCTCACAGTCTCCTGAAGAGGTTTGAAGCCCTGTATCACCCCTCAATAATTTCCTGCTTTCAGGCACTGAATAATTTGATCCTCACCTAATTCAATGACTAAAATGCCCCTGTACATTATCCCAGTGCCCAAAATTCCACCATGGAAGCTCCATTGCTTTGTCCCCAACCTCCCTGTAAATGAAACATCTCACCTGAGTGGTGATTGTCCCATCTCTGACCAGGAGCAGTGGTGCAGGGGAGGGGTGGGGGCAGTGATTTATTTTTAAGCGCAGATGGAGCTCATGAGTGAGGACAAACAGGAAGGGGGTACAAGGGAGTTGGTTATCATGAAATGTTGACCAGCCGCCATGCCTTTGACTGTGGGGCTTCTTTGAGGGCAAGTTATGGGAAACCCAGAGATGACCCGATGTGTGAGAGAAGCCACATGTGCCCATCATGCCATATTCACACCATGGATAGAGGAAAAGACTACACGCTTCATTTTCCTTGGAGTTTGAGGATGGGCCCTGGGAGCAATGCAGCCATGCCCCTGCATACCTGCTGGGTGCCTGCAGAGGAACCAGGCCATCCCCAGTGTGACGGGACCCTGCCCCCAGGAGCCTGAGGCAGAGGGCTGGGGAGTGAGCCCCTGACATCACAGAGGAGCTTGGAGATTGGCTGGGTGTGCATCTGAGCCTTGGATGATTCTCCTGGGAAATCTCATTTAAGGAATTGTTCAGAAATGCCCTTTTAGCCAGAATCTCACTTGCTGGGAATCTGTGCCCCTGAGTGGATGAAAATTCTCTACCAGTGCCTGCAGTCCTGTACCCCACATCTCATGCAGCCTGGAGCTCCTGGGGGGCACGTACTTGCCTTCAGCAAGTCCAGACTCTGAACCATTCGGAACTGGTTGGGTCTCATTGTCCTGGGCTGCTGTCTGCACCCCAAAAGGGCTGGGTGTTCCCGTAATGGGACAGCTCCCAGCCCAAACCTAACTATTGCCAGCCCTGAAGATGCTCCTCTACCTCCTCCCTTCTCCTGCCCTCTCCAGCCCTGCCCTGAGCTCCCCGTCTTCCTTTTCTCCCTCCTAACAGGTTCCAACAGGAGATACTTTGAGGTGCTTGGGGCTTATTCCCGAACTTTGAGTTTTCTTGGGCTGCTTCTTCCCTCCAGTCACTCAGGCCGTGGGCGTCACTGATTCAGCACCCACACTGGGGAACTTCTTCTCGTTCCTTTCTGTTAACATTTGAAACTGGATTTTCCTCTTGTATTTATTTTAATACTGGCCATCTTACTGACCCTGCTCATCTTTTTTTATTAGTTGTTAAGTTGATTCTCTTGAGTTTTCTAGATAAACAATCATATCAGGAACAAATAATGATAGCAATTTCTCTTCTTTCTCAAACATTATGCTTCTTTTCATTTTTTTAATGTATTATTGCATTGGCTAAAACTTCCAGGACAGTGGAAAATAATTGTAGCAATACAGGCATTCTTGTCCCACTCTTGACTTAACTGTGAATGTCCCTTGCTGGTGTTTTATTGCTAAGGAGGATGTTGACTGTTGGTTACAGATGGATATTTTTTTATGATGCTAAGGAAATGTTTTTTTATTTTTATTTTACTAAGAGTTTTCATCAGAGTGAATGTTGAATTCTACCCAATGTATTTTTGGTGTCTGTTAAGATTATCATGTAACATTTCCCTTTCTCCTTGATGTGATTGATTATATGGCCTGATTTTCTGATATTTAATTGTCTTCACCCTCTTCCCTTTCTAATGTAGCCATCTGTGAAGCGGGGAGAAGCCCCATGGCAGGAGGACTCGGGTTGAATTCAGACCTCTGTGGTGCTCTGAACCTATGGCCCCCACCACTCCCCAACCCAGGATGGAGTCTCAGGCAGGTGCCCAGTGATGCTCTGAGAGCTGAATGGGCTGTTGGCTGGTCCCGATGGATTTTATTCATGACACATGCACCCGAGTGATTTTTCTAAAGGCTGATCAGATCAGGTCACTCCCTTTGGTGGTCGTTCATTACCTTCAGCAGAAAACCTGCTTCTAGGAACATTGCCCAGGTGCCTCACAATTGGCCTCTGTGCTCCCCTCCTCTTCCCACCCCCACTCCCTCCTCTCTCACTACTTGGAACTCCCGACAGCTGCCAAACCTGGAGCTCCTCCTGGGCCTCTGGGCCCTCTCACCCTCTGCTAACCCTGCCCAGAATGCCCTCTCCACCTTCCTTCCCCAGGCAGACTCATTGGTCCCTCCAGGGAGCCTTCCTGACAGACAGGCTGGGTTAGGAGCCCTCCCTCCCCAGGATCCAGAGTCCCTGAGCCCACTGCCTCCATGGTCCTTACCAGGCCGAGGGGAGTTTGTAAGTACAAGTCTGTCTCCAGGAGCCCTGGGAGGCTGAGGCCAGCCTGATCCACCCTGGGACCCCCTTCCCAGCCCAGGGCCCGCCCCACAGCAAATACTGGGCAGTCAGCTGGCAGGTCCAACACTTTGTTCACACCCATAAATGCACCCTGCTTGAGCCCCCCAGCTGGTCTGTGACTCACAGGGCTCACTGTCCCGGCGCTGACGGGCCCCAACAGCCAGCCTCACAGGAGGCTGCAGCTCCCTCGAGTCTCTTTAGAAAATGCAGCCGGACTTGTTTGCTCCTCATACACGAGGACTTAGCACAGCGTAGGGGCCCCAGGGGAGAGTGTTCTCCCCAAATGCTGTTGCCATTGGAGATGCAGGAGGGGGAAGCCAAGTGGGCCCTGGAGGGACCAGATGACTCGGGATAGATGGGAGGGAGCCAGTGGGATAGGCTTTCACGGGCTGCCCCACCCCACCCCCACCCCAACCCCCACCGGGGTTTCCTGCACATCCCAGAGCCTGGCACCTGATTTGCTCCTGCCTCTCCACTGGGCCTCAGGTCATCCCCTGGTCCCTCCAGGGCTCTCCCCACCTCTCTAGATGATCCATTTTTACTCTCTGCCTTCCTCCAGCCACCAGGCAGCCAGCTAGAGTTGTTAGCTCTGACTTGGGACAAGCTGATATCATATTGGGGGCTGCTTGGCCACTAAGCCTTGGTGGGGTGAGGACAGGGGCAACCCAGACCTGCTCCCTCTCTTCTGTACCTGCCACCGACAATCCTGGGTCCCGCAGCACATTCTTGGACATGAATCACTCTCTAATGCGCAGTTGGTAACATGGGCCTTGAGGTGGGGCTGTGGAGTCAGGCAGACCTGGGTTCAAATTCTAACTCCACCACCTGTTAGCTGTGTGGTCTTGGGCAAGTTACTTAGCCTCTCTGAGTCCCAATTTCTTCATCTGTGGTACAGAGTGCCCATCTGTAGAGCTGTTGTGAGGATTAAGTTAAATGAATGACTGACAGTGAATCACTTAGCACAGTGTCTGGTACATAATAGAAGCTCAACTAATTTTAGCTATTAAACTACAGGTCAGAGCAGGTGGGGGTCTTGGCTGTCACCTCACATGCCTCTGTTCCCCATTGATGGGTGGAGAAACTGAGGCTCAGAGAAGTGCAGGACATCCTGTTGCTCAATCCCCTCCTCAACCTGGGCTTGTGTCTACTGAGGAGCTCTCTGCTATGAGTAACAGTTTCAAACACAAAGATGCTAATGGCTGGAGCCTTGGAGCTTAGTCTCTATCCTTGTGAACATCCCAGCAGTCTTTTGTTTATTTAACAAACCTATACACTGTGAATACTAAGTGCCAGGCACAGTTCTGAGCCCTTTATACATATTAAGTACTTTAATGCTTCTAACAACCAAAGGCAGTAGATACCATTATCTCCATGTTGCGGATGAGGGAACGGAAAGGTTCAATGACTTGCCCAAGGTCACACAGCTAGCATGGTGCTCTCAGGTGGACACAGGCCTGGCCCCGTGGTGGGGAGATGGAGGGTGTCTGTGGCTCCCAAAGCCTGCCTGCCCCCCAAACCATGAAGCTGGGGTGGAGGAGGCATCTTTGGGGGGGATTTGGCAGCCTGTGCCTGGGCACCATGGGGGCATCAGCTTTGTCAGGCCACAGCAGGTATTTCCCTGGAGAGACGACAGTGGAAACTTGGAGCAGGAGAGCTCTTTATTATTCATAATAACCACACTATTTAATTTACTATTAATAATAGCTCTTGAGTCAACCTTCTCCAGAAGAGAAGTGAGAACTGAAAGGATGTCCCTCTCCCTTCTCTCCCCTCCTTCCTCCTTCCTTTCCTGCCTTCCTTCCTGTGAATGCTGCAGACTCAGTCACGAATGATTTAGCTGTGTTGGGGGTTGGAGTGGGAGAAATTGAGGCCTGGCTCACGAAGCAAACCAGATTCCTGACCTCCCTGCGGATCCTTGCTCTGCTGCTCCTCCGTGGGTCCCTGGAGAGCGAGAGGCCACCCCTCTGCTGTAAGACCCCGGAGGGAGACAGGACAGCCTCTGTCCCCTTAGACTGAGCCAGAGGGCAGGGGCCAGGAGGCTGGGTCCAGCCAAAGCCCTCCTTGTCCTGAAGACAGGAGTGTGTGTGTGTGTGTGTGTGTCTGTGTGTGTGTGTGTGTGTGTGTGTGTGTGAGCAGCTGGAGGCAGGGAAGGCAGATCAGAGGCTGGGACCCCTTCAGGGACCCCTCTGTGTCTTTGCATAGGGGGAGTTCTGGTGTAAGAAGAAGCACATCCGGAGAGGAATGCAGCCAGGGAGGAGACTTGAACCTGTGCCAGGGGAGACTACTTGGCTTGGAGTTAAGAAGACTTGGGGGCGGGGGGAGGAGGGGTTGGGGGACTGAGAACTGCCCTCAGAGAACCAGAGGGATTTGCTTTCTCATCCCAAAGCCTTCACCGAGGGCCTTCTCTGCTGAGTCTTGGGCCCGTGCTGGGAGTGTGTGGACCCTCCAATCTCTATGGAGCCCCAGCGTAGCAGAGTTATACCAACAGGAACATAACTAGTGCCACTATGAGGCAGTGCGTCAGGGAGTGGACCACCGCGTCCAGGTGGAAGTCGCAGGAGGTGGGGACTCGACCTGCCAGTTCACAGCTGGCTGGGTCTCCAGGCTCCCAGAGAAGACGTGCAAAATCTCTACTCTACAATTGAGTTTGGCCCCGGAGCTCAGCCTCCTGGGCATCTGTTGTCCTTGACTGCTTCCCATTCTGGGTTCTCTGTGATCTCGGCTGTGTTGGGTTGCCTCACTGGGAAGAAGGCATGGACTTTTCTCACCTTCTTCCAACTACGGGACAGCCCAGAGCCGGAGGAGGTGGCTGTCCCCATGGGCTGTGGGATGCAGGTCTCTGGGGGCTGCAGACCAGCCCCTGCCCTCCTCCTCCATCCCTGGGAGATCAGCCCACCAGCCCCTTCCAGCCTCGTAGACCTCTTCACACCCTGCCCATGTGTAGGGCATCCGTACGCGATTGAAGCTTAGTCAGTAACGGTCTGGTGTATGTGATACTTAAGTCTTCTCAATATGCCAGAGCCGGTTCCACATATCTGCACACACACGTAAACACACACGCTGCCTCACATGCATTCCGGCTGTCGTTGTGAGGGCCCCACTCTTTATTCAAGGAGCCGTCTTGGGTGTCTGAATGGATGCTTGAAGACTCGGTCTTTGCAATTAACACGCTGCTGCAGTATTATTAGCCTCTGATAGGCAGGTCTGCCTTTGCCAGAGACTATAAATATGTGGGGCCAATGACTCAGCAAATCTGCTGCTATTTTTCTTGCAGGTCCGTGTGGATCTGTGTCTGTGTACACGATGGCCCCATCTCTAGCAGTTCCTATGGCTTGTATCCATGGAAACGTAGTTCTCCCCGACTACGGTACTCAGGCTGACAAACACTGGGAGTCTCCCCAGCCCCCTACCCACCTCGGATCGGGAGTGTGGACCACAGAAGCTCCCAGAGAACAGCACATGGGCCCTGATCGGGGAGGCGGCCACTTTCTCACCTGCTTCGAATGTCCAGGCCAAGTCAGGCCTCTGAGCCCTGCCCTGCCCATGTGTGGTCAAGGCCTTGTCTCCTGCCCAAGGCAAAGAGCAGGTGAGGGAGCCCCTTACTGAGGCCTGGCTGCTGGCGCCACCCAGGTTGGCGGGGTCCTGAGAGCTGTGGGCAGCATGGCAGGGGAGGCAGGGGAGGGGGCTGCTGTCCATGGCAGTGGGGGGCACCAGCATGTGTGAAGGGGAGACTGGGGAATGGGGGAAAGGGACAATGAGGTGGGTGAGGGGGAATAAATTTGGGATAAAACTCTTAGGGCCTTGTCTCCTCCACTTGACTCTGTCAAAAGGAGCTGTGGGATGGAGGTGTTCTCCCTCCCTCCCTCTGTCCCTTCAAGGAACACTCACATTTGCCTCCTCTGTGCCAGGCCCTGTGCTGGGTGGGGACACAGAGGTGAATCAGCCTGACTCTTTCTCTGAGGGCTCACGTCTGCAGGGATAAGACAGCCTCGCCATCAAGTCGGTGAGCATGGGTGGCCTAAATGTCAGAACAGATGTCTGTTCTGGGAACAGTGGGGCACAACAGGGCAGTCAGAGCCAGGAGAGGCTTCTTAGGAGAGCTGCAGCTCATGAAGCTGGTCAGGAGGATAAGGCCAAGCAGGAGTCGAGAGCGGGCAGCACTGGGGGAGTGGGTTGGTGAGAGATGCACACCCCAGAGCTGTAGCTCTGGCTGTTATTAGTAGTGTGGCCTGGGGAAGGCTACCTAAGTTTTCTGGCCTATTAAATGGAAACCATACCTACGAGGGTGAGAATTAAATAAAGCCCCTACCCCTGTCTATAGATAACATTTTTTTAAGTACTAACTATATACCAGGGCTGTCTGTTTGTCAGTTACTTTCTTCCCTTCAGGGTCTGTTTCTTCACCTGCCAAATGAGGGAACTGGACCAGATGATGTCTAGAGGCCCAGCAGTTCTGACCTTCCTTACTTGGTCTCCCCATTTTCAGGAGATGAAGGTCCAACAAGTTTCATAAGTGAAGGAATGGATCATGGAATCACTCAGCAAACACCACAGAGATGTATCAAGTACAAACTACATCCTGGGCAGCTTGCTTCCTCCCCTGCTCAGGGAAAGCAGGAGCCAGGCTGCTTTCACAGCCGCCACCTCCATGGGATATGGAGGAGCTGGAGACCCGGCGCCTCACTCAGAGCTCCCAATATAGCCGGAGAGACCCAACACCACACACTAACGTGGAGCAGCAACTCCAGGCCTCCCATGCTTGCTCCCTGCTTCTTCCTCGCCTTCTCTGTCTGTTCCCTCTGGAGTAAGGGGAAGACTCAACGCCCTGGAATCTGAGCTCTAAGGACCATCTTGCCCACAGCCTCCAGACTGCTGAGGTCCTTGTTCTTGAAGCTCCAGGGAGGTGGGGGATCTGAAATTTCTAAACACTTTGTCATCTCATAGTGACTCTGTGAGGTAATTACTATTATTATCTCCATCTTAAAGATGAGGAAACTGGAGCCCAGAGAATTTAGGGACTGGCCCAAGGTCACACAGATGCAGGTGGCAGAAGTGGGATTTCAACACAGGCCAGCGTGACTCGAGGCCCACGCTCTCACCACCCCTCTGCACCCCACTCTCTGGAGCGCTGGTAAACCTCCTCAAATCCTTTGGGGAGGTAGAGAAGATATAAATAGCATGCGGGATTGGGAAGTGAAAAAAGCAAGTTGCAGAACAATATATACAGGATGATTACAGTCATGTAAAAAAAATAACTTTGAAGCAATCTGTATATATATATATATATATATATATATATGTATGTATAAATCAATATGGGAGTAAATGCACAGAAATAGACCAGGAAAGAGACCTGACCTGCTGCTTGAACAATATTCATCTCTTGGTGAGGGAGTGGAGTGGAGACGAGTAAAGGGCGACTATTCCATTATTATTGAATATATTTCTGAATTGGTTTTTATTACAATGATAATGTATTAATGTATTACTTGCACAATAAAAACATACCCAGAAGGAATGACTTCTCCTTGGGTGAACTTCTCCCCATGCATAAGCAATGCTGCGAGGCCAAGGGGCAGCAGTGACCTGCTTTGTGATGGTGGATTTGATACTTGAGGTGGTCTGGGTTGCGGGGACTCCTCAGATAGACCTGGTGGTTTTTGACAGAAGACTCCATGTGCTTCATCAGTCCTTCAACAACCTGGAGAGCAGCTCTTCCGCCCATTTTACAGGTGGGGCCCTTGAGTCCAGACACAGCCTAGATCCAAGGTCAGAGAGCACCGTAGTTGTGGCTTGGCTGGTTAGCTCACTTGCCTAATTAATAAGAGGTCCTTCCTGGTTCAGAGGATCATGAGCTTTACCTTTAGACAGGCCTGGCTTTGACTTTATGCAAGAGCCACAGATTCTCTGAGCCTCAGCTTTCCTATCTGTAAAATGGGGTTGAGATAGCTACCTTGAGGAGATTTTGTAAGGGTTGAATGAGATCAAGTTAGCTGCATGGCTGTCTTGGGACAGGGGCTCCCCAGCGCTCCTTCTCTCCCCACTCTTTGTTCTGCAGTGAGACACAGGCTTTGGCCTGAATCCTGGTTCGGCCAGATGGAAACAAAGACCACAGGTGAGCACCTGCAAGTTGCCAGGAATCATTCTAAGGGCTATACACAGAACTCCCTTAGTGCCCCCAAAATGGACATCCTGGTATATACAACCTATTATTATCCCCACTTTACAGATGGACAGAGATCTCAAGGTTATGCTGGCCTTATAAAATGGTTTGGAAAGAACTCCCTTTTTTCTATTCTTTGAAAGTGCTTGTGTAACACATTTTTTGTTGTTGTTGTTGTTGTTTTGTGCTTTTTTTTTTTAAATATTAGGCAGAATTCACCAGGAAAATCATCCAGGCCTGGAGTTCTCCCTGTGAAAATATCTTTAATTACAAATTCAGATCCTTTCGGAGTGTTAAGACCATTCTTTTTTTATATTTCTTCCTGTCAGTTTTGGTAAATTTCCTCATCTATAGGAAGCTAATAACAGTCCCTCTGGGGTGAGGTTGTTGTGTGGTGTTGCTGAGCTAGCTGGGCATCACACCCACCCAATGCCTAGTACACAGTGGGTCTCCTGACTATACCTGGCACCCTGGCACCTACCTTTCCCTCCATTAGGGCCCAAGAGGGCCAGGGTGGGAGCCAGAGCCTCCCTGTTGGAAGTGAGGACCTGAGCTCTTCTAAAATATCAGAGACATTTGGGTTAGGCAGGAAAGCCTGAAAGGTGGACACAGGAGGCTGGAAGAGCTGTCCAAGGCCTCATGGGGTTGGGCAACATGACTCCGCAAGGCTCCATAAGGCTGCAAAGCCCAGTAGCTTTGGTTCTGGAGTGCTGAGCACCAACTGGTCCTTGGGTCATACTTGTAGAGGTAGAGAATGGGAACGTGGGTGCCCAGGAAAGGTTTACTGGTCCAAAAGAGGGGGGAAGATGAGTGTTTTGGGGGCTTCCCTATCTAGGAAGCCTTTAGGATCAGAAGGTTAGAACCAGAGGATACCCTCTTCCCTTGCCTCCTCTTTGACCCACAGATCCAAACTCTGAGTCCTGGAGGGGATGATTATAATTGCAGACTCTACAAGGGAGCCTCGTAAGCACCCCTAGCTCCAGAGCCTGGGCAATGTGGGGGCTACATCGTAATCACCTCCACACTTTGGCCCTTGACTCTCCTTCCTCACTGAACAGCAGGGGTGAGTGGGTGGGGGCAGCAGAAGGCCCAGAATGAGAACCTTCTTTGCTATCTTGGCTCCAGGCTTGCATCCTCCCCCTGCTCTGTAAAGCTGTAAGGTACTAGGCCTGTGGCTGGAAGTACTTGTCCCTGAGCCCAGCCTTCTGGAGAATCCACTATGTAAGGATGTTCTAGGCCCCATAACAGCTTGGTAGAGCAGAGCTGCTCCACCTGGTATTAAGATTTCTAGGAGAGCCTTCGTAAACCATAGAATGAATGAACAAGCAAATGAATGAATGACTCATTGAGTGGCTGGAATACCTACTATATGTATCCAGCACATAAAGATAAAAAGACATCTCTTCTGGCAATGGAGAGAGCATATAAATGTAGCATTCTATCCTTGGGTGATAAATGCAGTGCTGAAAGTGGCACAGATATGGTGGTGGAGGCTCAAAGGAAGAATGTCTAATCCATCCTGGGAATGTTGTGAGGGAGGTAGCAGTGATTTCTCAGGACAGGTAATATGAGCTCAGTTTTGAAGGATAAATAGGAGTTAACTAAGATGTTGGTGGAGCTGGGAGGGAACTCAGGAGATAAGAAAAGCATGTGCAATCACACAGGGGATTTAAGAGACCACATGGTCCCTGATCTCACCATCTATTAGTGTGGTTACTGATCACTCAACAGTCATTCTTGTTTTCAGGTCATTTCCTGCCCTCAAGGGGACCTAGACTTACAGTGTATTGGAAGCTCTGACCTCTCCTGCAAATACCAGTTGTGCCAGTTTGGATGCATTATGTCCCCCAAAACGCCATGTTCTTTGATGCAATCCTGTGGGTGCAGAGGTATTAGTGTTGATTAGATTGGAATCCTTTGATTGAGTGTTTCCATGGAGGTGTGACTCAATCAACTGTGGAGGAGACCTTTGGTTGGATAATTTCCATGGAGGTGTTACCCCACCCATTCAGAGCAGGTCTTAACTGAATCACTGGAGTCCTATAAAAGTGGTCACAGACAGAAGGAGGTGCTGCAGTTGAGAAACACATTTTGAAGACGGCCATTGAAAAGCTGACATTTTGGAGAACGCCATTTTGAAATGCAACCTGGGAGCAAGCAGATGCCAGTCATGTGCCTTCCCAGATAACAGAGGTTTTCCAGATGCCAGTGGCCTTTTTCCAGTGAAGGTATCCTATCATTGATGCCTTACCTTGGACACTTTATGGCCTTAAGACTGCAACTTCGTAACCAATCCATTTCTGGTGTTTGGCATAATGGACAGCATTAGCAAACTGGAGCACCAGTACAGGGGAAAGAAATCTCTTTCTACCTGGGCTCAGCATTTCTAAACTGGATGAGGGTGCTATAACAGTTAAGGATACATTCGGCTGCAAGTAACATAAAACCCAATAAACAGTAAGGGGGTGCGGTGACTGTTCCATGCAATAAGAAGTTCAGGAATGGGCAGTTCAGGGCTGGTGTGAAAGCTCCACAAGGCTGTCAGGCTCCTTCCATCTTCATGCTTGTCACCTCATAGTAGCAAGATGGCTGCATCTGCTCCAGACCTATGTCCATGTTCCAGGTGGAAAGAAGATGGGAAGGCTAAAGGCAGCTCTGTTGCTTTTAAGAAAGAGTATCCTGAAGCCCCTCCCAGGGACTTCTACTTCCATCTCATTGGCCAGAAGCAGGTCACATGGCCATCTCTAGGCCAATCTCTGGAAGGTGGCTGGGGAGAAAGCGGTTGTGGTGGGGCTTGGGCTCACCAGCTAGTGGTATCTGCACCAATTCCAAAATACCCCAGGCATGGGAGCCAGCAAAGGCAGGGAAGGAAAACAGCCGTCCCAGAAAAGGCCTCCCTCAAATTCAACTATTGTTAATGATTGCCCCCACTGTGCCCAGTTACCTGGGCCGGGAAGCCCAGGAGGGGAAATGAGCTTTCAACACAAGAAAAGAGAGAAAGAGAGCAAAGAAAGCCCCTCACCGGGAGAGGAGAGTGCTAGACAAGGGGTGGGGACATCAGCCAGTCCCAAGCCTACAAAGACCCTTTCTTACCTTTGAAGAAAAGGAGTTGAAATAGGGCCAACCCCAAAACCCTAGCAGAGAGATCTGGCCTCTTCATTGAGCAGATTTATGAAGTGGCTTCCTCTGAGTCTTGCAGGAAAGTGTAAAGACAAATGGGACCCCTCAGGTAGAATTGGGGATGGAGTGGGGGGCAAGGCAGTGGTCACTGCTTTCTCAGCAATGTCAGCCCCATACAGCATGTGGGAGACCAGGCCTGTCCCTGCCTCCCCCACCAAGTCCTCCTCGTCCTACTTCACTGATAAATCACCCATGTTTTCTGGCGTCTTCACTTCTCAGAGGCCTGAGCCTCAGCCTGATGTTATAGTAGAGCAAAGCCATTCAGGCCTTGTTGAGCTTGCCCCTCTGCTCCCACCCCCAACCTCAGACAGACAGCAGATCCACTCTGTCTAGTGGGAAATGCTGAGGCCTGGCATCAGAAGGCCTGTGTGACCTTGGGCAAGTCAGCCAACCTCTCGGGGCCTTTGGTGACACCTTGTGGCAGCGACTGCCTGAAACCAAAGTGCTTGGGTGTAACAAACAAAACAAAACATGTTTTCCTCCCACTCTTCCCCTCCCACTGCTGAGGCCTGTCTCCTCATCTCAAGGCAGCTTTCACGGGAAGCGATCACAGCTCAGGCCTCCAGTTTCTAGTTGCAGGCCTCTGTCCTGCAAGGCACTTCCGTCAGCTCTGGCATGAGGACATGGGGAACACATACTGATCACACAAAGTCAGAAAATTTCCCCATTTTCCAGAAGGAGAAAGGGAGTCCACAGACCTGTGCTCCTGGACTGGGCTGCCAGCCCCAGTTTCCAGTTCTCTCTGTCTCTTCTGGATGGGTATGGGGTCTTGCCCAGTCCAGAGATAGCCGGGAAGGATTCCCTGGCTTGGTTATGTGTGTGTGTGTGTGTGTGTGTGTGTGTGTGTGTTGTGGATCTGGGGAACTTCCTCCTGGGGCTCCTGTCCCTATCCATCTCAACCCAAACTGCAGCCATGAGACGGGTCCTGGTGTGTGGCTTTTGTGATGCGTGCTCCAGCCTTGTTGGTTTTCAGTGCCCTTGGCTGCCTTGCCTGCTCTGCACCTTTGTTCTCACTTTCCCACCAAAATCAGCTCCTAACCAGAGATTTGCTGGTTAGAAGGGAGCTAATCAAACCATTCCTAGAGGCAGCTGCTCAGGACTAAGAAGGGTGCCCAGAGGGGATTTAGAGGTTGAGAAGGGCCTTCCAGGCCCAGAGCCAAGCACTCATGGTGGGATTTCAAAACAGGTCTCCGTGGCCCCAAACCTTTTCTCTTCCAGCCTGCCCGTCTGACACACTGGCACGAGGAGGTGGTTTTGAGCAGGAGGGAAAAGCTGTCCTGAGCCATCTGCACCCCCTACCCAGTCACTTGGGGATTTTAGGGTGTGGGGAGGGCATCCTGGACAGGGCCCAGGGGCTTGGTTTGGGGTCCTGTGGTGGCTGGCCCTGCTCCACATCATCAAGAAGAGTCAGAGTAATTGAGTAGCTACTCTGGGCAAGGTGCTTGCTACTTGAAAGCTGGAGTTTGGCTTGAAACCCTCCCATTAAATGTGCTCATCCCCGGGATTTGAGAGGGCTCTCAAAAGGTAGGAAGCCCATTCAGGCCCTCCCTTGGCCGCAGAAAACCCACAGCAGCCAGAGCGGGTCTGCTCTGACACAAACATTATGTCAGCAAATCCTCCCCTGCCCCCTCATCACCCCAGTTTCACAGAAGGGAACTGAGGCTCCAGGAGCACTGGCTGATTCCTGCCAACAGCTTCTTTCTGGGCTAGAGCCCCAACTTCGGGGCTCTGGGAACCACCTCCCCTGCTGGATGCAAGTCAGGAGCCAGGGGTTTGGGGACCCGGGCCAGGCTGTCATCTTTTCCCCACACTCAACACTGTTCCTAAGGCTGTACCCAGCCTTAGGGTGGGATTTCAAACCAGGTCTCCTCCTGGTGCGGGTGGAGGGGTGGGGGCAGGGCCTGTGCTGGGCTCCCCTCACCCCACCCCACGCCTGATGCCAGTGCTCATTATCTCCCTTCCATGCGAGCGGGGCCTTGGGGTGAAGCCAGCCCTCAGCCTTTGATGACCACGAAGACTTAATTACGGTTTCAGGCAGAGAGAGAGGCTAATGAGGGGTAGACAAAAAGCCTTCACAAGGCCACTCCTTCCCAGGGACCCCGTGAGCACCCAGCCTGCTCCCATCCTCCGCCTCCAGCCTCTTTGGGCTCAGGCTAAGACCCTGTATACTGCTCTTCTGAGGGACCCAGGTGGCCATGGCTCTGGGCGATGCACAGGCCACAGGGATCACCTGATTCTGTCTGCCATGCTGCCTGTAATCCCCCCACTAGGACTTCCTGTTTGGATCACACTGTCAGCCCTCCCACCCAAAACGGAAGGAGTGGTCAGAACCCAGCAGACCACGTCAGCACCCTGAGGACTGGGATTGCTCAAATGAGCCAGTGACAAAGCCAGACATTAGGGCTTCTGGTCTGTGGGACCCCTGAGCAATCCTGTTGGAATGGGAAACAACGGACAATTTGTGGGCCTGCCTCCTCCAGGGGCCTGGCCAGGGGTCTGTGGGCGAGACCAGCTCACCTGGGCTCCGGCAGTTCTCTGCCACCCACTGCAGAGCAGCTGAAGCACCCAGTGTGTTTTTGGCCCTCTGTGGGCACGGGAGGAGGAGTGGGCTCCCCTCAGGTAGGGTTGGTGGGGCGCACCCTGCCCTCATCACCGTGCCTGAGACTCGAGAGGCAGCCAGGGGAGTGGGGGATGTTTGGGTGCTGCCGTTCACTCTGCCACTTACTAGTTTTATGATCATGGGCAAGTTTACTTTTCTAAGCCTTAGTGGGCCTCATCTGTAAAATGGGGATAATAACAGTATCTCACAGGGTTGTCGTGAGGTTCAGAAAAGGTAACATATGGAAAATCCTTAGCAGAATGCCTGGCATGGGCAAATGCTCACGAAGTGTTAGCGATTATTATGGTTATTATTATGAGTCCCGTTGGGCAATATTTCTCAACCTTTTAAAATTCCAGGCTCCCTTGTGATAAGCATACAAATCTCAAACTCCTCCCTTTAATGGCACAGAATTTAAAATGTCAAAGAAATAAAAGGTTGTGCCAAAAAACAAATCAAAGCACTAATTATATTAAATATGCTTTTGCAAACTAGAGAGCACCCCCCTTTGTTCCAGGGCTGAGGTTCACTATGGGGGTGGGGTTAGGGGGAAGGTGAGAAAAGGTAGTACTGGATTTGGGGGGCAGCCCTCTCTGAGATCCCTCGGGTCAGCCAGAGGGAGCTCTGGTGGGGGGCGGGGAGGGGATATGGCGGAAAGAGGTGGAGGGCAGTGGAGGGTGGGGAGCACAGGGCGGGCACCCCTCTGGCAGGGCCTCCAGATTCTGGCCCAACCTCCCAGCTCTGACCACAAAGACTTTGATGGAACAGAGGATGCTCTTTGGAATACAAATACTTAGGGCCCTGGGATCCCAGCCGGAACCCCATTCTCATGCTAATGCAGAGAGAGGGCTTGGACATCGCTTGAAGGGGAAATTGCTGACAGTAGGAAACCCACAAGAGACCTGGGCTCTGGGGAGAGGATCAGAGCGTCTGGGGTCCTTTCCAGTGCAGCCTCCCAGTAACTGGCACCGGTTCCAGCCCCACGCCCTCCAGCAGTGCCGGCACGTTCTAGGGCAGCTGGGTAGATTCCCCAGCTCAGGGTCTATGAGCCAGACAATTGTCCCTTTTGAGTCTCTCTGCACAAATAGCAATCCATTTGACAATAACTTTGTATCTTACCTGTCTGGGTGGGCAATCTTTGTGAAGATGGTTCACACATCTTAATTATTTCATGCATCTTAGTTACCTTTGGTAAACTTACTGCTTAGCCCCCAGAAATGAGACTCAGAGAAGGTGGCAGCTTGCCCCAGACCTCACGACTGTGGTGCCAGGATCCAAATCCAGCTGTGTACCCAGGACTCCCACTCCAAGGCCTTATGTCTCTGCACTGGGCTCATGGGGCTGGCGGCATTGGGGCCCAGTGAGCCACAGGTGGCTTTGGGGAGGCCTGGTAGGTAAGGTGGGGGAGAGGGGAATAGGGCAGAGGATGTTGACACAGGCAAAGATCCAGGCCCTGGGAGACTGGGGCATAGGCAGGACCCAGGTATCCAAAAAGGACCCTGTGCGGGTGGCTCAGGTCCAGCTGGCAGCTTTCCCCAGTGCTGGATCTCAGAGTTCCCAGCCCAGGTTAGGCTGGGGTTAGGGAGCAGACTGGTCTTAAAGGGGTTGATATGGATTTGAGAAAGGTGACTGCTAATGGTGTGTGGTGCTGTGGGCAGGCCCTAGACCTTGACTACCCTTTCTCACTTCTCAGTTGGTGAACTCCTACTCATCCTTCAAAGCCCAACTTAAACACCACCTCCCTGATGAAGCCCTTCCTGATTCTTCCAGGCTAACTTCCTCTATGCTCACACTTTCCCAAACCTCTGGGATGTCTTTAAGAGAGAAGTCTGTGCCTGATTCATCTCCATGACCTCAGTGCCCAGCACAGGACCTGTCACTCAGTGTGCCTCAGAAAATGCTTGTGGAATGAACGAGTGACTGTTCAGGATGGACAGTGATTGCTACTCTATAGGGTCTCTAAACAAAAGGAAGGCACTTACAACTTGGCAGGTGAACTCACTGTCCCCCACTATGTGGGACCTGACTCCCAGGGGTGTAAATCTCCCTGGCAACGCAGGATATGACTCCCAAGGATGAATCTGGACTCGACATCGTGGGATTGAGAACATCTTCTTGACCAAAAGGGGGATGCAAAATGAAACAAAATAAAGTTTCAGTGACTCAGAGATTCCAAACGGAGTTGAGAGGTCACTCTGGTGGGCACTCTTACACACTATATAGATAACCTCTTTTTAGGTTTTAATGTATTGGAATAGCTAGAAGTAAATACTTGAAACTATTAAACTGCAACCCAGTAGCCTTGACTCTTGAAGACGATGTGTAACAATGTAGCTTACAAGGAGCAACAGTGTGATTGTGAAAACCTTGTGGATCGCACTCCCTTTATCCGGTGTATGAATGGATGAGTAGAAAAATGGGGCAAAAGCTAAAAGAAAAATAGGGTGGGATGGGGGGTGTGTGATTTGGGTATTCTTTTTTACTTTTATTTTTTGTTCTTTTTACTTTTTCTGATATAAGGAAAATGTTCAAAAAATAGATTGGGGTGATGAATGCACAACTATATGATGGTACTGTGAACAGCTGATTGTACATCACAGATGATTACACGATTTGTGAATATATCTCAACAAAACTGAATTAAAAAAAAAAAGGGAAGCCATTTAAACCTAAGCAGGAGGGAGACTGCTTTGTGCAGCAGGTCTCTTGGAGCCCCACACCACATCTTCTCTGCCCATCTCTGGTTTCAGCCACACCTGCAGTCTGGGTAAACTCAGACTCATCCCATGTTGGCATTGCCCCCCCTCAAGCATACCCCTGAGATGCTCCACTTTCTGCCGCAGGACTTTGCCCAATGCCAGGAAAGCCTGCCTGACCCACGAACAATGCAGGCTGTAACTGCGGGGGAGTTAACACTCCAGGGACAACCCTTAACCCTTGGGCATGGGAGCCAGCCTGTAATGCTCCAGATTCCTGTAGACAGTGCGTGGAGATAGTTTGCTTCTCAGAGGTCAAGGCCGCACGGAGTCCCCACTGTCCACCGTGCTGACCTTGCTGATGTGCCGCTTTCCTGCTCACTCTCCTGTTTGCTTGCTCTCAAATCAGCTTTCTGCCCCTAAGCCCTGGTCCGAGGTTCTGTTTTGGAGAAAACCCTTATCAAGATACTGAACTACACAGTAGAAATGACTTGACTGCAGCTGCCCTCTCCTGCTGGGCTCTGACCCTGATTCCTGGGGGTTCCTGTCCAACAAAACCCCGTGTTCTTCCTTCCAAGGGTTCTCTGGGGCATGTGCAAGGCTCCAATAGGGGAGAGCTACTCAGGGAATTATTTCCTGAAATTAAACTACATGGGTTCCCCAGGGAGTGAGTGAATGGGGCCCAGGGACGCTACGGTGGAGTGGAGAGAAGGAATTTGTTGGGGTTTGATTGGAAACCCATTTTGCCTTAATTGTATTGTGCACATTAAACCAACAACTACAAGAACAAATGGGAGGTGGAGGCAGAGAGGGAAAATGACGGGAATGAGCTGGCAGGGAGAGAGCGTCTGAGGATTTAATGGGAATAAGGGACTAGGGTTTAGGGGTTCCTTGGCCAGGCAGGGACACCCTACCCCACCTCTTGCCAATTGGGGCATAGAGTAGGTGGTAGGCAGAAGGCACCTACTGGGGGTCTGCTGAATTGACCACCTACTAAGTGCCAGGCCACGTACCTGGTTCTTTGTTCAATCCTACCCACTTAACAAGCTGCTTTATATGCTTTATCACAAAATCTTTTTTTATTAGAGAAGTTGTAGTATTACAGAAAAATCATGCAGAAAATGCAGCATTCCCATATGCCCCCTGTGCCGGTTTGTATATATTATGTCCCCCAGAAAAAGCCATATTCTTTGATAAATTCTTGTGGGGGCAGAGGTATTAGTGTTGATTAGATTGGAATCTTCTGATTGAGTGTTTCCATGGAGATGTGACCCACCCAACTGTGAGTAACGCCTTTGGTTAGGGTGTGACCTCTGATTGAATGTTTCCATGGAGGTGTGGCCCTGCCCATTCAGCATGGGCCTTGATTAGTTCACTGGAGTCTTATAAAGGGGTCACAAAAAGAAGAACCTGAGAGCTGCAACTTAGAGAGACATTTTGAAGATGGCCGTTGAAAGCAGAGTTTCGTTCCGGAGAACCTAAGAGAGGATAAAATGCCTCAAGAGCAATATATTGAAGAAAGCACACGAGCTGAGAGAGAAGCTGGAACACAATCTGGGAGCAAGCAGATGCCAGCCATGTGCCTTCCCAGCTAACAGAGGTTTTCCGGAAACCAATAGCCTTTCTTCAGTGAAGGTACGCTATGGTTGATGCCTTACCTTGGATACTTTATGGCCTTAAGACTGTAACTTTGTAACCAAATAAACCCCCTTTATAAAAGCCAATTCTTTTCTGGTATTTTGCATAACAGCAGCATTAGCAAACGAAACACCCCCCACATTCACTTTTCCTATTAGTAACACTTTGCATTAGTGTGCTAACTTAGTTACAATTGATGAAACAGTATAATTATACCATTAACCATAGTCCAGAGTTTACATTAGGGTTCACTGTTTGTGTTGTGCAGTGCTATGGTTTTAAAAAAAAACTTTTATTCTAGTAACAGAGATGCAACCTAAAATTTCTCCTTTTAACCACATTCAAGTATATAATTCAGTGGAGTTAATGGCATTCACAACATTGTGCTACTATCACCATCATCTATTACCAAGACATTTCCATCACCCCAAATAGAAACTCTGTACCAATGAGGCATTAATTCCCCATTACATACCCCCACCCCCACCTGGTAACCTGTATTCTTGTTTCTGAGTTTATGAATTTGCTTCTTCTAATTATTTCACAGCAATGAGATTGTACAATATTTGTCCTTTTGTGCTTGGCTTATCTCACTCAACATGATGTTCTTCAAGGTTCATCCATGTTGTCAAATGTTTCAGAACTTCACATGTATCATTCCTTTTCACAGCTGAATAATATTCCATTGTGTGTATATACCACAATTTGTTTATTCATTCTTCAGTGAATGGACACTTGGGTTGCTTCCATCTTTTGGCAATTGTGAATATTGCTGTTATGAATTTTGATGTGCAAAGATCAGTTTGAGTCCCTGCTTTCAATTCTTTTGGGTAAATATCTAGAAGTGGGATTGCCGGGTCATGTGGTAATTATATACTTAACTTTCTGAGAAACTGCCAAACTGCTTTTCACAGGGTTACATTCCTACCAACAATGAATGTGTTATTTCTGCTTCTCCACACCCTCTCTACCCCTTGTTATTTTCCATTTTTAAAATAGTAGTCATTCTAGTGGGTGTGAAATGGTACTTCATCATGGTTTTGATTTACATTTCCGTAATGCATAATGATGTTTAGCATCCTTTCATTTGTTTTTTTGGTCATTTGTATATATTCTTTGGAGAAATGTCTATTCAAGACTTCTGCCCATTTTTAAATTGAATGTTTGTCTTTTTGTTGTTGAGTTGTAGATTTCCTTATATATTCTGGGTATTAAACCCTTATCAGATACATGGTTTCCAAACATTTTCTTCCATTGTGTAGGTTGTCTTTTTACTTTCATGATGGAGTTGTTTGGTGCACAAAGGTTTTTAATTTGGTGAAGTCCTATTTATCTATTTTTTCTTTTGTTGTTCATGTTTTTGGTCTAAGTCTAACCAAAGTCTAAGTTTAAGTCTACATTGCTTAACACAAGGTCCTGAAGATGCTTCCCTTTGTTTTCTTCTAGGAGTTTTATGGTTCTAGTTTTCATATTTAGGTTTTCGATCCATTTTGAGTTAATTTTTGTATGTGATGAGATGGGGTCCACCTTAATTCTTTTGCATATGGATATCCAGCTTTCCCAACACATTTGTTGAGGAGACTATTCTTTCTCCATTGAGTGGACTTGACACTCTTGTCAAAATTAACTGGCCATAGATATGAAGGTTAATTTCTGAACTCTCAATTCAACTCCATTGTTCTATATGTCTGTTCGTGTGCCACGCCATGCTATTTTGATTGAGAAGTGTGAGTTCTACAACTTCGTTTTTCTTTTTCAGGATGGTTATGGCTATTTGGGGCCTCTTACCCTTCCATATAAATTTGACGATTGGCTTTTACATTTCTACATAGAAGGTTATTGGAATTTTGATTGGGATTATGTTGAATCTGCAAGTCACTTTGGGTAGAATTGAAATCTTAATGATATTTAGTCCTCCAGTCCATGAACACAGAATGTCCTTCCATTTATTTGGGCTTTCTTTGTTGTTTTTTAGCAATGTTTTGTACTTTTCCATGTACAAATCCTTTACACCCTTGGTTAAGTTTATTCCTAGATATTTTATTCTTTCAATTGGTATTGTAAATGGATTTTTTTATTGATTTTTTCTTCCAATTGTTCATTACTAATGTGTAGAAACACTGCTGACTTTTGGGTGTTGATCTTGTGCCCTGCCATTTTGCTGAATTCACTTATTAGCTGTAGTAGCTTTTTTATTAGCTGTGGAGTTTTCAGGATTTTCCATGTATAGGATTATGCCATCAGCAAATAGGGCAAGTTTTACTTCTTCCTTTCCAATCTTGATGCTTTTAATTATTTTTCTTGCCTAATTGCTCTGGCTGGAATTTCCAGCACAATGTTGGTAACAGTGGTGACAGTGGGCATTTTTGTCTTGTTCCTGATCTTAGAGGGAAAGCTTTCAGTTTTTCCCCATTAAGCATGATGTTAGCTGTGGGCTTTTCATATATGCCCTTTATGATGCTGAGGAAATTTCCTTCTATTCCTAGTGTTCTGTTTTTATCAGTAAAGGATGCTGTATTTCGTCAAATGCCTTTTCTGTGTCGATTGAGATGATCATGTGTTTTTTTTGTTTTTTTTTTTGTCCCTCATTCTGTTAATGTGATATATCACATTAATTGATTTTCTTATGTTGAGCCATCTTGCACACATGGGATAAATCCCACTTGTTCATGATGTATAATTCTCTTAATGTGCTGTTGGATTTGGTTTGCTGGTATTTTGTTGAGGATTTTTGCCTCTATTTCTTTTTGTGGCATTTTTATTTGCTTTGGCAGAAGGGTCATGTTGGTTTCATAGAATGAGTTAGGAAGTGTTCCCGCCTCTTCAACTTTTTGGCTATTGTGAGGAGTAAGTGAGCACTGAGCTCAGGACCTGGAATACGGTAAGTTCCTTATAATTGTTAGCTATTATTATCTGCCTAGTAGACCCCAACATTTCTGAAAAATGGACTTGCCTTATCCTAGAGAGGGAACTGCCACTTTCTGGGGAGAGTGTAGGAAGGTACCTCTGCTAGACCTGCAGGAGTTCCTGGGGAGGAGCTCTTGGGACAGTGCTTCTTCTCTCCCTGGGTAGGCTCCCGGTTAGCAGGGGCTGGTGAATTGGTTGGGCAGGGATGGCCCTCCCTTGCCCATGCCTGGGCTGTGCCAGCCGTTCATTCCCCAGAGGCCTTAGACTCTGGGCGGCTCTGGCTCGACTCGGCCATCCTGCCTGTCGGTGCCTGTCTGGTGTGCAATTCCCAGGGCTGTCTTCCAAGAGCTCCTGCTTGACCCCTGGAAGAGGCCCATATGGATCGTTAGCCTCCAACCCTCATCAGCATCTCACATGGTATAAACTTCCCAAATCCTTACTGAGGAGATCATGACTTAAGAAGGTAATCCTGAAGAGAACTGGCTGTGGAGTCAGACCTGGGTTCAAATCCCAGGTCCACCACTTACCCACTCTCACCTTAGGCAATGTCCTTAGCTTCTCAACCTTAAGTTGCTCACCTGTAAATGAAGATATGTTCCTTGTAGATCTTGACAGTTAATAAGATGAAGGGGACCTAGCTCTGAGCCTGGCACACAGTGAGTGCTCAGAAAACGTCAGCCTCTGTTATATTATCATCATTGTCTTGAGGTTCAGGATCTAACTACTTCACACCTGCCCACCCCTGTCCTCCTGATGTAAATGGGTCAGAGTCATAGGGTACACTGGATCAGTCTCCCAGCTCATCCTGTGCCAGTAGAGCCCTAGGCCCTGGGGTACTTTGCTAGAGGTGGGGAGACATGGGAGAGGGAAGGTACTTGGGCAGGAGTCTCACCCCTTTGACAATCATCAGCTTTTCTTGGGACCTCTGTCTGGCTGTTCCCTGTGCTCTCTGTCCCCAGATATGGGATGAGGACCCCAGTCTCTTAGATGTCAGTTTGCTGGGCTCCCGCCAATCTGCCCCATCCCAAGGGCTCTTTGCTGACCCCATTCTACATGCCTCTTTCTCTGCTCCCCAACAGCCCCATGCCCCCTCCTCAAGCACTCCCATCGCAAGACTCCAGGATCCTTGACTTCTTGTTTCCCCACTCCTCTATGAGGATATTTTCTAAGAGGACAGAATTCTAACCACCAGCCAAACTTCCCTGCCCCATCCAACACAACTCATCATCTGTTTTCTATCTTCTTGGAGGAGAAATGGGAACAAATGGGCTAAAATTGCAATGAGGGTGATTGGGATGAGACTGGTTGGGTTGGCAAGGGAGGGCAGTGAGAGTCTGGGCTGGGCTGGAGGTGGGCTGCACTCCTTTGGGACCCCTACCTCTGATCCTGGTTGTTGAAGGGGACATCCTGACGGAAACAAAGGATGGACTCAATAACCTCGGACCCTCACTTCCTGTCCTAGGACCCTGACCTTTTTAGGGAGGCGCCATGGATTCCCAGCCCTGGGTCTTACTGGCTGAGTGACTGACCTTCGGCAAGCTGCTATAGCTCAGTTACCCCATCAGCAAAACGGGGGTAGTGGGATTATTGATACCTATCCCACAAGGCTATCATGAGGAGTAAACAAGCACTGAGCATAGGCACGCAGTAGGCTCCTTACAACTGTTAACTATTATTATTTACCTAGTAAACCCCAAACATTTCTGACAGCTCACTCCTATCAGAAATAGAAATTTAAGCACTCTCCCAATATTCATATACAGAGAAATCTATTCATTTGTAAATTAAACACATGCACTTCGGTACTAATATAGTCTGTATGTTACAAAATGTATACAAAATAGTCATTTTAAAAAGATGAGATAAAAGAAAACAAATATGTCTGGAAGTTTTGATACTTCCTTTCCACATCTAGGTGGATCCTCTTGAGCCCCCATTGGGGGAAGGCAGGGGACTTTGGAGACCCCTTCATGTATGAGCAGAACTGTCAGCTTGGGCAAATTATAGTGATTTGGGCAGCAGTCCCTTCAGAAAAGCTGCTGCCAGGGCCGATGTGAGAGCAGTGGCTCCAGGGCCCCCACGTGAGAGGCAGGGAGTGCTAATGTGGGTGATTAAATCATTTGCAATAATCCATTTGGAACAGCAGCCGTGTCTAACATGGGGCGTGATGACTGCTCCACAAATAGAAAGGTGGCCAGGGAAGCAGTTGGTGGGACATATTCCAAGGGTGTGGGGTGGGCACGTGCACACTCACCCTTGTGACTCACAGCCTTCTCGCTGCAGTTAACCCACCGAGCTCTGTGCCTGCGCAGTCCAGCAGTTCCTTCTGCCTCTTCCCTGTCCAAACATGCCTGTCCTCTTCTGCCTCTGAATCATCCCTCCTCCTCCAGGAAGCCCTCACTGATTGCTCTTCTCTCCTTACTCTCTCCTTACTCTCTCCTGGACCAAGTCCTCTCAGGTTTGACTCGTCCTTCCTTCCCCTCTCCTTTCCTTTCATCTAACAATAGCTGTGTACACAGCCTGGTTCTCTGTTCTGTGTATGGTGTGTAAAGCAGACCTGTTGATTTTGCTCCCCCTTCTTTTGGAAACCACAACCATATTTTCCTTTTATGAGACCTTCCTTCCTCACTTTCAGTTGTGAGGTTTGGGTGGGATTGATCTCCCACCCGTGGCTCTAAGAATGGGCAAATCACCCAGGCCTACCCCATCCGAGGCACACTGGAAGTCACACGGTCCAGCCCAGGCCAATGACAGCCTGCTCCAGGCCTTCTGCTGGGACCACTGGGAAAGAGGTGCCCTCCAATGCAATTGCCAAGCCAGGAGAGTGGGAACCGGGAACTGCTGGGAACCACATGCTACCACAGGGTATGGGTGGCACAGTGAAAAGCAGATCCAAGTGAGATAGATTCAACCATACCTGAAATGTGTTCCTTTACAGTGTGCCGGTAAATTCCTTTTTTCATTATTAGACCATTTTTGAGGCCTTATTTTTAAAATTCAAATGTACTTGACAGCCTTGACCAAAACATTCACAACCTCCTGTGATTGTTGAATAATTTCTCAACTGGTCCCCCTACCTCCTGCTTTGCCTGTTCCGGCCTACTCTCCACCCTGGAGCAGAAGGTCAGAGCAGGGCAGGCCTTGGCTCTACACCTTCAGCTTCCCCCGGCGGTCACAGGGCCCTGGATGATCTGCCTCCCCTCACCAACCTCCCTCCCGCTCCTCTCCTCCTCCTTATTCTGTTTCAACAAATGCTGAGCACACCGTCCCCTCTGAACCCACTTGTTCCTTCTGCTTTTCTATCTCATCTCAAATGGCACGTTTCCTGATCAGCAAATAGAAAATAGTAATCCTCCTGGCTCCCCACCCCTCCCACCATCATCACTTCCAGTTTCCTTAGCCTGTTTTATTTCCCACACAGCACATGCATCCAACTGTCCAGCTGATTACAGTCAGTCCCGGCTGGCTATTTGGTAAGCTCCATGAGGGCAGGCCTTTGCTTTGTTCAGTGCAGCACCCCGAGGGCCTAGAACTGAGCCTGACACACAGCAGATGCTTTGCAGACATTGGGTGAAGGAATGCATTTCTCCTACTGTCCCTCGAGGCTGAGCTGTGTCTTTCCCTGGCCCAGATCCCCAGGCAAGGGGCCAGGGGCTTTTCCTCCTCTGTCTCTCCCACTGGTCAACTTGCCAGTTTAAAAGCTGGTCCCTTGCATCCTGCATTCTTCTCACGACGTATCAAGTTTGTAATTACTTGCTGAGAGTCTATCTTCCTTATTGCTTAGCACCTTCCTGGCACATCCCAAGTGCTCAAAACAAATTTGTTGAATGAGGGTCTAAACACACTGGTCACGAGGGGATCAGGAGGAGGGCCTGGAAGCTGCCCAGGCAGCCCCTTCCAAAGTATCCAAGTCAGTTTTTAAAGAGCAGGCAGTTAGTTTGCTCCCTAATTACCAGTCTCACTGTGGACATCCTCAAAAGGCATCTCTTTCCTAATTAAACCAGCGGGGCGGACTGCAGACTCTGGGCAGCAGCTCAAGCCTCTCCCGGCAGGAGATGAAGGCAGGCAAAGGTGTTTCATTAGAAGAGAGTTGGGGGGCGAGGGGCAGTCGTGGTGCCCACCACCTCCTAGAAGAGTTACTTGGAGGTACACAATTTAGATGCACCATGAAACAGCAAATACAAGAGTGAAATAACCAGTTCTCTGAGCTGTCTCCTCATCTCAGGGCCTGGGCTTTACCAGGCCTGACCCTCCTTCCAGCTGTCTCCTGCATGGCTGTGAACTCCAGCTAAGAGGAAGCTCTGCCCACCGCTTCTCAAGTGACCTTTGGCCTCCCACCTTCTGTGTGCAGAGAGAGAGTGGCTCAGGGGTGGGCCTGGGACTGCTTGGAGCCCTTCCTCACCCTGGACCCCTGGAAGAGATGACATCTTGTCTCAGGCCAGTCAAGCTCAAGGTCTCAGGACTTATTTGGCTTGGTAGCATTGTTGGCTTTGGCTAAGCCCACATGTTTTGTTCCCAATTCCCAGTCTCCTTCCTTTTTTTTTTTAGTAATAGATCCTCAGTTTTATTCCTAGTTGCAAGATGCCCAGATAAAAGACTACATTTCCCAGTCTCCCTTGCAGCTAAGAGTCACCAATGATATATAAACAGAGTTGTAGGATGGACTTTTGGGAAGTCAGACAGAGGGTATGAACCCTTTTTACACTTTCTCCCTTCTTTTTGCTTCTTGCCTGGAATGTGGATGTGATGGTGAGAGTTCAAACAGCCATCCTGGGCCCTCAAGAGTAGAAATGGTGGTGTCAAAAGACATAAGAAACCCTGGTCTCTTATCTACATGGAGCTGCCACATCACCTTGACTTCCTTTCTGAGAGAAAATAAACTTCTAATTTGCTTAAGCCACTTAGCAGTGAGTTTCTGTTAGTAGCAGCTGAATGTAAATCCTAACTAATGCCTTTGAGAATGTGATAAAAGCTGGAATCCATGCCATAGGCACACACACCTGCAAGGAGCCATAGGCACATGCTTGTACACACACATACACTATTTTGCACACAATTTCAGTGGGGGAGAAGCTGTCACCAACTTAGGAGATTCAGTCATCTCCGCAGTCCCCCACCCCAGGCCTTAGTCACTGTCTCTCCCTGTTTCTGGGCCCTTGGGGTACAAACTCATGATCTGGAGTGCAGAGCCTTCTTTACTGACAGCTCTGCAATTTTAATACTGTTAGATCAAATTTCTGCATCATGGAGTAGAAGAAAATCTAGAGCATGCCCTTGGCGAGTCCTAGGGGAAACTAGACTCACACAGATTGTTATTACCAATACGAATGGGATAGAATCTCATCTAGGTCCACAGCGGGCCACAGCCAGGAGGCTCTCTGGATCTCAGAGATGGCTGTGGCCTGGAGGAATTAAAGTGGGCTTCCTGGAGAAGGATGGAGCCCTGGCTCTGGGGAAGGTCAGCTGAGGGAAGTAAGCCTTGAGTAGCAGAGATGTGGAGGAGACAGGGTCATCCGAAGGACAGAAGACTAAGAAGACACTTAATGCTAAAAGGACTTTGGCCTCCGTGTCCATAGGCGACTGATCAGGAGGACCTGGAATCACAGTGATCATGGTCAGACCCAGCCCTGGTGGGAGACTGAGGGAAGCAAATTCAGATTCTCTTTACCCTAAGAATGTCAGAGAGAGCCTGGCCCATTGGGCCTGGCCAGCAGGACCTGGGGCAGAGGCCATCTGGACCATTTCAGAGACAGGATACCAGAGGTCTCTGCGCTTGCCATCCTGCAGTGGGGCCTCTCTCTGAGGCTTTGAGGAAGCTGAGCTGGTCCTTGCCCACCAGCTGGTGGACCGTGCCTCTGGGAGGGGAAGCCAAGGGTCAGAAGAAGCAGCTGTGAACTTGGAGCATCCAGAACTTCACCTCCAGCCTGGCTCTGTTGCCAGGTCCTCCGTGTGTGCTTCTCCCACTCTCCTTCCTCCTACCCACAGACCCCGTGCTCATGGGCTGTCAATGAATACAGAGACTGTGGCTTTCAAGGCCAGCTGGTTGATGTCATTCCTTCCTTCTCGAGGAGAAGTCTGCTCCAATGCAAACTGGGCCCCTCAGAGTGCTCCCTCCTCCCTTGGCTAACTGTTCTGAGAAGTCCTCCCCTCATCTGCCCTTCTTCCCTCCTCCTCTCCCCCATCCCTGTCCATGGGTGACAGGGGTCAGGGAGACATAAACAGCCCACGGTTTCCAATTAATTTTTAATTGCAACTTGAAATTCTTAATTGCAGCTGAAATGCTCTCTCTGGTGGAGGCATGATGGTGGAGGTGGGGGTGGGAGTGACCCAGTTAGAGATGCTTGGGGCCTGCTGGACCAGGCACTGAGCCAGCAGAGAGGGGATCCAGAGGGCAGCCTGAGCCCCGTCGGACCGTGACTCCAGAGAAGCCATGCCCTCAGCCCTGGGCCTGCCTCCTCGGCGGCCAGAGGCCTGTCCCCTGGCCTGTCCTCTGGGAAGGGCTACCTGAGAAGCCCCATTTGTCAGTGTCTCATTATGTCTGTAGAGGGTCCTGACAGGACAGTGCAGCAAGTGCCACTTGGCCAAGTAGGATCCTCTACTGGAGCAAGTTCCTCAAGTGGGACTGCCGGAACTTTCTGTGGTAGGAGGCCCTTGGGGGTCCTTGCTGGAGACTGGGGCAGTTTCCAGGGAGGCAATAGGCCCTGCAGAGATGTGATAGTGACAGAGGAACCCCTGAGATTAGAGCACATGCTCTCTTCCCAGCTGGGAGGGACACGGGGCTCAGTTGAACTGAGGAGTTTCCTGAAACACAGAGCTTTCTGGACTAAAACTGGGAAGGTCCCAGGCAAATTGCAATGAGTTGGTCACCCAGGCTGGAAGCATGAGCCCCTCTGAGGACTGATCTCAGTGCTGGGGAGTGAGCAGCTGCTGCTGAGGCTCCTCCTGGGTGGGCGGGGCGTCCTCACTACAGAAAGGAGGAGCCATCCCTTCCCTTGACTCCTGGTCTTTGTAATATGACCCTTTGACCTTTAGGGGCCACGCTGTGGCTCACAGAGTCTATCGGTGCCTCTTGTCTCCTTGCCTAGGCTCCCTTGTTCGCTGTGCCCACCCATCTACAGCTCACCACTTGGTGAGTGAGACAGACATGAGCTCTGGCCCCTGCTTTACAGCAGCTTATTATTTGATCTGGAACAAGGCATGGGACTGGCCTGGACCTCAGTTTCCCCGTCTGCCCTCCTTCTGGCCCTCCCTGTGAGCCAGGTAGGGGTGGGGCCTCCAGCCTGTGGGTGAACAGGTGGCTGTGCGCTGACCAGGAATGGACAGCACGGGCCATTGCGGCCTGTCCTGCAGGAGGAGCTCTCAGAGTGCTGGAGAGATCCAGCCCAGGGCCTGTTGTGGAGGCAGGGCTCCCTGGAGGGCCTGGAGGGCCGCGGTGCTCTGCCAGCCCTTCTGCTGGCCGGCTTCCTCCGGGGATGTATTTGCAAACTCTTCAGTTAAGGCAGCTGGTTCTCCACAGGAGTCATTACCTGAGACCTGACAGCTAATGACAACAGAAAGCCTGCATGTTGGCTTTGTTGGCTTCCCTCCCCCAGCTCGTCAGAAGGCCTGCTCGGGACTGTAGGGCCAAGTGAGGGCTGCGGCCTGGGTTTGAGGAAGGTGAGTGGGTCCAGGAGAGGGTCTCGGCCCAGGGTAGCAGCGCGGGTCGGGGGAGGGACTTGAGAGGTGGGAAGATTTGGGGGAAATGGGCTTTCCTGGAGAACCGGAGGTGCACTCAAGGTAAGATCTGCCTAGTAACCCAACTCCTGTCCCCAGTTATTCCTTCATTCGTTCATTCAACAGAGGCTACTGAGCAGCTGGAGTACCTCTGGATGCTGGGTTACTTCAGAGAAGGAAAGAGCCCAAAGCCAGAATACTGGTCCCTCAGAGCTACCCTTTCTCAGGGTGAAAGTCTCCTCTGGCATGTGGTCCCTGGCCTGGGCCCCACCCCAGTTGTGCCTCAACTTCTCTGTCTCCCATCCAGGTCTGCCGTCACAGAGCAGGTGCAGGGGTCTGGGGTTCCAAGCAGGCCCAGAGGCCTGAAGCCTGGTGGGAGGCAGTGCTACAATGCGTGGGGGGCCAAGGGGATGGGAAGCCTGAGGAGGGAGAGGGGCCCTGCCTGTGCCCCAAGGTCATCCCCTTGGCCTCCCTGCTACTGAGCAAGGCCTGATATAGGCAAATCTACTTGGTCCTTGGCAGTAGCCTCCACCCCAGGCCTTACCAGGCACCCCTACTGCCCAGGTGCCCCTCACTCTCCCTTAGGCTCCATACTCCCTGCCATCAAAACTCACCTGTCTTGGGTCCCTTCTCTTCGGGCTCTCCCTGGGAGTTAATGAGACTCAAGGAATTGATAAAATTATCCAATTCACTTTCACAATATATGCCTCATTCATGTTTTCTGTACCTGGATGAGCCTTGAAGGCCCTGTCCTTGAGGAGCCTGGAGACAAGGTGGGAGGGGGGCCTGGTTGCTAACGATAGGAATATTTATTGATCCCCCACAGCATGCTGGGTAGTGGATTTTCCGTTCATTGCTCATGATAACTCTATGGAGTAGGTACTCTCATTAAGCCCATTTTACAGATGTGGACACCGAGGCACAGGGAGGTTCCCTAACTGCCCATGATCATCCAGCCACGGGGCGGGGAGCTTGCGCACAAGCCCGTGCTCCATCTACACTGTTCCCCTGGAGAGGCAGATGGGGTGCGGCAGGGAGAGGTTAAGGGCAAGTGGGGAAGCAAGGGCGCCAGCCTCTTGGTGCTCAGAGCAGGAAGGGCCTGTGGATGGGGTATGCAGCAAAGGCTCCTGCGGAAGGGAGCCTCGGCAGACCCTGAGCAGACCTCTGCCAGTGACCCACCCCCAGACCCGGCACAGCCTGCGATGAAGGCAGAAGTCTCCAGGGTGGATAGTTTTCTCAGAGAGGAAGAGCAAAGCATTTCTGGAAAGGGGAACAGCATGAGCTAAAGTGTGGAGGTGAGGGTGGGTTGTGGGAGGGTTGGGAGGAGAAAAACCATAAGGAAAGATCTGGGCCCTGCTGAGGAGGTGGCTGAGAAGGGAATTCCTACCTGGGTTGGGGAGGGGGAAGTTGAGGACCCCCAAGCCAGTATCGAAACAGAGAACCGGTCTGGCTGAAGCAAACTGAGAAGCTGCAGTAATGCCACTGAGTTGGCTGAGCAGACAGCAAAGTTGCCTCCTGCTTTGGCCCGGCTTTTGGTCCACAGACCTGAGAATTGGGAATAGTTGGGCTGCATGGGTCTTCACGGGTCAGGTAGCCCAGCTCTCCTCGTGCAGGGAAATGGGAGTTCCTGGGAGGACAGGGACTTGACCTTCCCAGCTCCCGTTCTCAGGGGGTGGAGCATGCTGCAGGAAACATTGTGTCATGTTTCCAAGCATCCAGGCCAGACCCTGAAGAGACAGATCCCTGAGAGAGCAGAAACTGAGGCCTGGGAAGGACAGAGGCTGACCCCGTGGCCCCTGTCCTCCTGCCTCAGCACCTCCCAGACCAGCCTCTTTCCCTTGCCTTTGCTCAGCAGTCTTGCCCGCAAGGAATGACTTCCCCTTCTTTCCCATCTCCCAGCTCCAGGCTCTACTTCCTCTAGGAAGCCTCCCAGGATTGCTCCACCTATTGCCCTCTCACCCACCTCGTGTGGCTCTTAATCTAAGTCTGGTTCTGAGATGAGATGAGTGAGACAGTTTCCATGAAATTGGGGTTCCTTCTTTCATCCTTCCACATGCCTGCGGCTCCTTGCTGGATGTTCTGTGCTGCCCAAGGGGATGATCGTGTGGCAGGCTGCCTTCCAATCCTCCCTTCTACCTCTGGGAGCAAGCATTCCGGAGAAGAGTCCTGGTCCAAGGAGGACCCCTCCACCCCTTCCTGCCTGCCTTTGTCCCCTGCATAGACAGGGAAATGGCCTCTGCCCCTGGGGTCCAAAGACCAGGCTGTGGAAATGAGACTAGGTGCCCCCTAATCTCCATGACCTCATTCACCCCCATATCATCTTTCGCCCCCAGGCCAGCCCACTCCCAAGCCCTTTCAAGGCCAGACAAGCATATACAAGAATCAGGCCAGCACCTTTAAGACATCCCTACCAGGGCCCATCCAGCTTCTTTTGTATGCCTCCAGTGACAGGCTGCTCACTACCTGCAGGACCACTCCATATCTGGCCTGAGTCTACCAGAATCTCTGTCTCTTTAGGTCAGCAGTGCCTGGTGCCAGAGTTCCTGTCAGCAGGCCTGAAGCTGGGTGAGCAAAACAGAGTCCAGGCAGCTCGCCGTCAGGCGCTTTGGCATGGGACCAGCCCTGCTCTCCACTCTTGAAGCTGATTCTTTTGTCTGGGGCTGCATCGCCTGCCCGCCCTCTCTCTGTGCGATTTTCTTCTCGTCCCTCTCCCCCTCCTCCCCCCCACTTCCTTGTATCTAAGGATTGCATGAGTCACTTCACTTTGAGCTGCCAGATGTCGGATGCAGTTGGGCTCAGAGTTGAAGCCAATTTACTCAAAGAGAGCTTGGGGCTGATGAAAGCCCCCAATGCTGTCATCTCGGATTTTTTTTCAGGAAGGTGAGGATGGCTACACCAGCTAATGCCATTCATTTCTCCAAGGTCCTGGCCAGCCCGCCCTCCAGCCCCAGCTTGGGAAGCCCTCTTGTCCCCTCACTGGCACCAGGCATGGGGACGTGCCAGCTCCATGAAGTCCAGGACATGCTTGGAGTTGGTTCCCATCACCCTACCACTCAGAGCTTTCCCGGTCTGAGAGGAGCCCAGGGCCCAGGGCCAATCCCCACCCCTCCCAGGGAGTTTTTATTGGGAGTCTCCTGTGCTCCCAGCTCCATGCTGGTTCTGTGGGGGAGACAGGAAAAAATAAAGAAGGTCCTCGCCTTCAAGGAATTGGCAGTCTGTTTAAGGAGGCAAAATCCATACAGATAGCAGTTCCTGTTTTCCACCTGGATTGGGCATCTACTTCCAGACACAACCTCCCTGAATCCTTATGGCTTGTCAGTACGGGTGTCATTGTCCTCTCTTTACAAATGAGGACAATGGGGCTCTGAGGAGTTAAGTGGTTAGTCCAAGGTTACACAGACTGTGGCGGAACTGAGTCCTGCCCCAAGTCCATTGGACTAAAAAACCTTGCTCCATCTGTGGCCAAGTCAGAGAGGAGCAGGGACAGCTTTGGGGTGGGGCATGCCCACTGTCGTCTCCTTCTCTACCCCAGCTGATCTCAAAGGCTTTCCTCCTTTGAGGTGAGAATCTATCTGTGTGGAGCAATTCTGGGAGTGTTTGGTGGGCCAGAGATATTGCATGTCAGGGAGTATGGAAGTGGGGATTTTTTTTAGCTTGCATTCACTCGAAAGCAAAACCTGAGACAAGGACTTGGGTGCAGGTGGTATATTGGGGAGGGGAGCTCAGGACCAGGGAGGAGGGAGAAGGGAGAATGAGACAGGAAAGGGGGGAAAGACAATACAAAGGAGCCTTAACAGAGAAGCCACCGTGGGCAGTGGAGCTGCACTCCCCTGGGACTTCCCGGAACTGTTTGCCTAAAAGCCGGATGGCTGGAATAGCTGTCCATTGGCTCCCGTCTCCCATCAGCTGGGGCTTGCTCCAGTGGGGTGTTTCCTCCTCTGCTCTTCTGCCTTGCACTTGCCCAAGAGCCAAGTGGGCATCAATTACACCAGGAAGATAGTAGAAAGACTGGCAGCAAGCATTTGAGGCGGGCGCTAAGCTTGCATAGAACTGTCACTGCTGAGTGCGGCTGAACCCTGAAGCCACTTCCGCCAGGAGGATTAGACACATTTGGTACCCAGCAACTGAATTCTGGGCACCGGCTGCTGCCGCAGAAGGTGGCTGGCTCAGTGACCCAGTGGGCAAGTGTTATTGAGCATTTGCTAGCAGGTGCCTAACTGGGTGCCCTGGTGTGTGGTTGGGAAAGAAGAAGAAAAGACTTAGGAGGAGGGGACGAAGCCATTGACATGCTGCTAATTCATTTTGCTTATGGTCATCATTAGTTGCCTAAATATCTTCCTTGCCTGCTGGCTGGCAGGCTTCTCAAAGGCAAGGATAGGGTCCAATCCATCTGTATCCTTGGCTCCCAGCACAGGGCCTGGAACAGAGGGGATGCCCAAGGAATTTGCACCAAAAAATTGTAATGTGATCATGATACTGCTCAGGCCCTGGGGGCACCTAGGGGCACCTCAAACTGCCCTGGGTCTCCAGGGGAGGGAGAAATGAGGAGAAGGGACACCCCTCCCCAGTCCCTGACCAGATCTCTGGCTCATAAAGCCCTGGGTTTCCCCTTTCCCCCCAACTCCTTCCTTTTCCACTTGATTACTTATCTCTGGAATGAAGTGGTTTCAGGCTGCCAAGTGTTTGGGAGAAAATATTCTGTGTAGGAAAGACACATTCCCTCCATAAACTTGTATCGTGTTTTTGATGGTCTCCCATAAAGGAGGAGATGTATCTTCCAGTTTATGTTTATGACAGTGTAGCTGAAAGAAAAACAAAACAAAACAACAATTCCTCAGTACAGTTTTTCAACCGGACTTCCCCTAGCAGCCTTTCTGCTGCCCAGAGCTCAGGGCTGGTGGATTTCTGCCATCTGCGGGCAACCGGGGGGCCACAGCCTCGGCCTGGCCACAGGCTGGCACAGGTTGGCACAGGAAGGACTCCTTGTCCCTGCTTGGCTGCCAGCTCAAGTTGGGCCCGTCCCCCAGGCAGGGAAGCTGGAGGCACCCCTGTCACCCCCCTCCCACCCTCCTCACAGCCCCCACACCTGCACACTCTACCAGGTCCCACACAGCCTCTCCCCCCCCACCTCAAGGGCTGCAGCCTCCTGGTGAAGCCCCTCTGACTTCCCAGGGGAAATGGAACGCCTGGATCTGTTAGCTTCCTTGCTGGAGCTCTAGCCAGGCTGCTCCTCTGGCTGCTGTGGGGCCATTTGAGGTCACAGTTGCCTGGTGGTTTAGAGCAGGGCTCCCTTGTCAGAACATTCCGGTTCAAATCCTAGCTTTTCCCTGCTCACTGTCTGACCTTGGGCGAGTGGCCTAACCTTCTGGGGTCTTGGTTTCCTCAATTGTCAGATGAGGGCTATTTTAAGGATGGGATTAGACCACCCTGTTTAAATCCATAACCCTCTTTCTGGCTTTACTGTTCTCCGTAGCACTTGCCACCGTCCAGCATCCTAGAGTTCATTCTGTTGAACACTGTCTACCCTCCCTAGAAGGGAAGCCCCAGGAGGGTGGGGGTCTTTGTGTTTTGTTCACTGCCATATGCCTGGGCCCAGACTAGGGTGGATGAGCACAGAGCAGGGACCTGGCTCCAAGGAAGCATGCAGTAAATATTGTCTCTGTTTTCTCTCTTTTCTTAAGTCTTTGATGAGGCTTTTCAGGCAGAGGAAGCACCAACCAAGGCCAGTCATGAAGGTTGCTACAAGTCAGTCCCCAGCCCCAGACTGGGAGCCCTTTGGGAACAGGGACTGTGTCTTGCCATCCCAGGGTCCCCCGCCTAGTGAGGGCCTTGCTCCTTACGGGCCTTCGTAGCTTCTGAGAGGCCAGACTCTCTCGCTGCAAGAGACCAGAGAACAGATGCTTTGGGTCTCTACAAGGGCAGTTTTGGTCCAAACCATCCTGGCAGGGGCACAGCTGTGGGCTGCCCAGTATCATCATCAAGGAGATCGGCCGGGTGAGCCAGGCCCAAATCGCCGGCACGCTCGGCATACCAGCTCACCCCACAGCGCACGCTAGCTCATTACCTGGTTCCAGTTGGCCAAACAAGCCTCTCTCTGCAAGGTGGGGTGGGGAGGCCACTGCTTCAGACATGGCTGGATTGCTAGACAGCGACCTTGGGCCAGACACAACCTCTTGAGCCTGGCTTTCAGCTTCTGAGAACAGGGTGGGTGGAGATTGTGAGCATGAAGTGGGGTCTTGGATGGGGCAGCCCCCCAGCTTGCCACAAGTCTCAGCAATCACCCCTCACACACCTCTACCTTTCCCCAAATCCTTTCCCATCTTTTATGTTGTCTCATCTTCATGACAGATTCGTTAAGAAAGCCATCAGGAGTTATTGTCATTTTCAAGATGAAGTAACTGAGGCTGAGAGAGGTAAAAATCAGGCCTGGAGGGCCCCAGCAGCCAGTCCAGCTCCAGCCCCAGCTCGGGGGGCCCCCTGCCCAGGCCTCCTCTGCAGGGCTCTGCCTGCCCTCCTGTCTCTTCCTGGCCCTGCCTGGCTTCCTGCTGGTCATTCTCCCCCTGCCTTTAATCTCTTGGGAAGAAGGGCTGACGGCAGTGGGAACAGCTCTGCTCTGCCGCTCTCATGACTGGAGGCTTTTGTTTGTTCACAGAATCATATTTTTACACCCCGGCTTCCGCTAATTTATGCCGCATACCGAGTTCTCCCTTGCTGAAGATCGCGTATGGGAGAGTGGGGAGACAATTCCTGGGTTTATTTAGTCATCTTGGAGCCTATCAGAAGCCAAGCAGGGGATAAATTAACAACCAAAAAAAGTAATAATAGCCAAGCTTGGTGTTTATTTTCTGGCAGTTCCCTCCTCCAATGGACCCGCCGTGCTCCCTCAGCGTATCCGTGGAGGGAAGCTTCGCTGGGAGAATTAAACGGTTCCTCATTTAAGATGGAGCAATCAGCCCTGTGCTTGTCACTGATCAGAACCAATGGGGGCTCATTGCAGCTGAGCTCCAAGGAGAGGGGGGAGCCTCAGAGCACTGGCCCCAAACACACACATGCACATGGAAACCACCACCTGCGACGTCTCTCCACATGAAATGATGATTCTCAGGTGCAGAGCTACAGCATCCTGTAGGAGACGGGGATCAAAGAAGGGCAATCGGGGAAGGCTTCCTGGAGGGAAGGACCTGGGAATCTGAGAATGGAAAGGGGAGTCAGCCTGATCCATAGTTGGCCATGGGCAGAGATGGATGCAGCACTGCTATGAGGTTGGCTGGTGCACCAGTTTGAAAGCCTAAATGGTTGCAAAATCTCTCATAAAATAAGCCCTGAAATGCAAAATCTCTCCTAAGATGCACTTTGAGAGTGAAGTTTGGGTCAGAAACAACTTTGTACTCACTGCAAATAAACCAAGGGCTGGAGCTGCTAAGAGGGTCTGGGAGGAGAATCAAGTCTTCTGAAAGCCCCAGTAACAGAAGATAATTATCTCTTAATTAGTAACTGATCCAGGAAGGGCCCAACTGAGGTGCACGGGAAGGTCAGGCTCCTGCACACACAGTCGTGAGAGAAGGCAGAGGGGACAGAGCAGACGAGGGCAGTGAGAGTTAGCCTCAGGGCTGGCGTGGAGGAGGTGTTCATCACAGTTTACTTCTTAGTGCTTCCTTTACTTCTTGGGACATATGTGCCGCCTTGCCTTACCACCTGCCATGCCATCGGCACCATTCTTCCCAGTGGGCGCACACCTGCCGATTGCAAACAACCATTCACCCATCCTCCCACCCACCTGTCCCCCATCCATCATTTACCCCCTTGCTCATCTACCCATCCGTCTACCCTGCTACTTATCCTCTGTTCACCCACCCTTCACCCACCATCCATCAACATCCAGCCACCAACTCAGTCAGCTACCCACACAACAGAGCACTTTCCAACGGAAAGGCAAACAAAGCAGCACAGCAGCACAGAGGCTGATCACCGGCAACCTGGCTGGGTACCCAGAGGCCCCTCGAGGTGGCATCTACCTTGTGAAGGTACCAAGGGCCTGGCTGTCAGCCTTGGAGGCCCAGCAACCTGCTTTGGTGAACTGGGTGCTAAGGAGGTTTATCTCTCTGTAACAGACTCATGTTTACCAAACGCAGCAGGGAAACACACACACACACACACACACACACACACACCCTCATGCCAATTTATTAATTTATAATAAATGCTACTCAAGGGGAGTGGATGTTTGCCTTGGCAGAGCAGAGTCTCCCCCAATAGGCAAGCTATGTGGGAAGTCAGATTATAACCAAAATGCTGGGTTAGGAATTCACAATGAGAAATAGAACTTCTGAGGGGTCTGGGAACATCTTCTCTTCCTAAAAGCAAGTTACAAGAGTAGACAACCAGAAGGCCCCTGTCTGAGGGCCTGATGCACCCTCCCCCCATGCAAACGCCCCAGGGGCCGAACCCAGCCCCCTGTTTGGTTTCATCTGGCCTGCGAGCTAAGAATGGTTGTTACATCTTTAAATACTTGAAAAAAATCAAAAGAAGAATAATACTGTGTGGCAAGAAAATTATGAAATTCAAATTTCAGCATCCCCAAATAAAGTTTTAATGAAGCACAGTCACACTTGTCCGCTTGTGTATTGTCTGACTGCTTTCAAGCTACAACCGCAGGGTCGAGTAGTTGCAACGGGGACTGTATGGCCCACAGAGCTTAAAATATTGACTATCTGGCTTTAAACAGAAAGTCTGCTGACCCCTGCTCTAGCTTCTTAGGCTTTTGTCCCTTCACTGAATTTCCCTATTGACCTGAGATTGTTCTTGGATGCTCTGGTTGTGGAACCTGCCCAAGGTTCATGCACGTCTTTAGCATGCCACAGCAGCTTAGCTCCCAGCAGGGCTCACCCACACCTCCGTGCACTGTCAGCACTAAACACTTGGTTTCCATCTTTCCTTTCACCAATTGTTCACCCTTTCCCCCTCCACCCTCCACTCAGCGTCCCTTCATTCACTAACATCATTTGTCCATCCGTGATGGAAACCTCCTCTCCTATCTCTTGAACATGCACCCATCCATCCCCTTAGCCACTGGTCTAACCAGGCAAGGGTGTGGGTGTGTGCGTGCATGTGTGTGTGTGAGAGTGTGCATGTGTGTGTAATGAGGGTAGGTGGATGGCCTCACAACTTGACAAACTCCCAGCTGTGACTGAACCTTGATCAGAGGTCATTCCTTCAATGATGGGTGAGAAGGCCACGGTCTGGGCAGGTCAGGGGTCGGGTACCCTGAAACTGGCTTCCTGTCTTCAGTGAGATCTTGCTCTGATTGAACAGCACCACCACGACTCTGTGGCCTTCCCCCTGCCTCAAGACTGTGAAGTATCCTCTGGAGTTCTTAAAAGACAGCTGTGTGGGAGAGATACAGAGAGAGAGAAAAGAAGAGAGGGGCTGGGGAGAGAGAGCAAGGAGATAGAACTGGGATCCTAGGGGAGGAGGCAGGGTGAGGAGAGAGTGACAGGCCTGAGGGAAGCATTTGAATGGTACATGCTCAGGGCCCATCGATTCCTGCTTCCAAGGCTCCTCTGTCCTGAGCCTGGGTAGTGCAAGCAGCTCAGCTGGGAGTGCCCGGTGGTGGTGTGAGCACAGCTGGGTCCTTAGGCAGCTGGCACCCTGGGGCACTGCCTCCCATGGTCTGGCCTGCCCAGCTGGGGATCTGGATTTCTGGCTGCCCTAGAGGGGCTGGGAAACCTCAGGGACTCTCAGGGCGACGGGCCCCTCAGAGATGGGAAAGGGGACTGTGAAGTCTGCAGTGCCTGTCCCACGGCCCCAGAGGCCAGCACAGACCCTTGCCCAGCCAGTTCCAGTTGGCCCAGGCTGGGGAGTGCAGGCCACACAGAGGCGCCCAGGTGGAGGCGGGGACTGAACCCCTGTGTCTGGGACCTCGGCTTTGGGTGCTGTCCCTGGCTCCATGCTGACAGTTGAAAGCAAAGCCCTGGTTTCATGCCCACCTCACACAGCCAGGGTCCCGGAGAACATGGGCAGAAGGCCATAACTACCCCAAAAAAGCAAAGGAAGAACAACCTTTAACAAAAGATGCAGAATGGCAGTTTCTGCCTTTCCTGCTCCTGGCCCAGACCCTTAAAGTGGGAAGTATCTGCCCTCCCATTTTATGGACGGAGAAGCCCAGGCCTTCAGGTCACAAAGAGATTAGGGGCATAGCACGGACAGGCCTCAAGTCTCCTGACCTATAGACCAGAACTTTCTTCTCCATAGGAGGCAGAAAGGACACGGGTTCCAGGCCCACCTCCATTCCTGGGCAGTGTGGGTGTCAACCTCTTTTAGAAAATGGGGATGCTTGCAAGGGGACCTATTTCAACAATTTTTTTTTTAATGCAATTTTATTGAGATACATTCACATACCTGACAATCATCTAAAGTGTACAATTGTTCACAGTATCATATAGTTGTGCATTCATCACCACAATTTTTGAACATTGTCATTACTCCAAAAAAACAGAAGTAAAAATAAGAATAAAAATAAAAGTAAAAAAGAGCACCCAAAATATCCCATACCTCTCCTACCCCACTATTATTCATTTAATTTTTGTCCCCATTTTTCTACTCATTTGTCCATACACTGGATAAAGGGAGTGTGAGCCACAAGGTTTTCACAATCACATGGTCACACTGCATAAGCTATATAGTTATATGATCATCTTTGAGAATCAAGGCTACTGGATTGCAGTTCAACAGTTTCAGGTATTTCCTAGCTATTCTAATACACTAAAAATTAAAAAGGGATATCTGTGTAAGGCATAAGAATAACCTCCAGAATGACCTTGCAAACTCCATTTGAAATATCTTTGCCACTGAAACTTCATTTTGTTTCATTTCTCTTCCCCTTTTTGGTCCAAGAAGGCTTTCTCAATCCCATGATGCTGGGTCCAGGGTCATTCCCAGGAATCATGTCCCACATTGCCAGGGAGACCTACACCCTTGGGAGTCATGTGCCACATAGGGGGGAAGGCAGCAAGTCCTCCTGCCAACTTGGGTTAGAGAGAGAGAGGCCACATCTGAGTAACAAAAGAGGTTCTCTGATGGTGACTCTCAGTCACAATTATAAGTAGACTTATCTCTTCTTTGCAGCAACAAGCTTCATAAGGGCAAACCCTAAGATCAAGGGCTTGGCCTACTAAACTGGTAGCCCCCAATGCCTGCAAGAATATCAGGAATTCCCCAGGCAGGGAAGTTTAATATTCCCACATTTTCCCCCAGTCCCTCAAGTGGGCTTTGCAAATACTTTCTATTCTCTGCCCAGATTACTCTGGGATATATCGGGGCTTCACACTAACCTATGCAAATCAAGCAGATCTCAATCCCTATTCAAGTTTCCATGTAATTATGGTATTTAAGTAAACTAACCATACCACTTAAATTATGCAGTATGCTACAGAAAATATAGATTTTGCACCAAATAAACATATCTTCCTTTGTTCTCACACAGAAGCTGAAGTTATAAAACACAGTCAATATCATCCTCTACCCTTTAGTCCTATCTACCCCTGTCTCAACCAAGTCCATTTCATTCATATCTCCAATCAAAGCATGATCTCCTTTTCAGCCTCTTTAACAGTTGCTTCATGGGGCAATGCCAAGGCTCACAGCTGCCAAATTCTGGCTCTGAGTCCCAGGTGCCATATGGACACACCTGAAGCTCCAGGGACCCACCAGGTCACACACAAACAGCTCAACATCTCAGAATTTAGAAATAACCATTACAACCCATGAATAGATGTGACTGCTGTAAGAGCTTACAATCTAGGAGCCTTTACAATAAGCCTTCCCCTGATAACCTATGCTCCCAGATTCAATTCTCAAAGTTTGCACTTTATTGTTACTTCATATTAGTGAGGCGTTACAATGTTTGTCTTTTTGATTCTGGCTTATTTCACTCAACATACTGTCCTCAAGGTCCATTCAGCTAGGTGCATATCTCACAACTTCATTCCTTCTTGCTACTGCTCAATATTCCTTGTATGTATACATCACAATTCACCATTCTGTTTATCAGTAGACGTACCCTTAGGCCACCTCCACCCATTGCAAATTATGTATACTGCCACCACAAACAGCAGTGTGCAAATGTGCACTTGTGTTCCCGCTCTCATTTCCTCCAAGTGTACAACCAATAATGGGGTTGCAGGACCATATGGCAACGCCATGCTTAGCTTGCTGTGGAACCACCACACTGCCCTCCAGATGGGCTGCACCATTCTACTTCCCCACCATCAAGGACTAGATACATCCCTCTCTCCACATTTTCTCCAGTACTTGTAACCCTCTGTTTATTTTTTAACAGTTTTATTCACACACCATAAATCCATCCTAAGTAAGCAATCATTGATTCCCAGTATAATCACATAGTTATGCCGTCACCACTACAATCTATATGAGGACATTTCCATTTAGTTCTACGCTGTGGTCTCGGTGTTTCACCCATTCCAGACTAGTGTACGATGTGTACCCAGTCACGGGTGTCCCCCAAACAGTTGTTCCAGACTATTTACTAATTGTCCCTGGCTGTTTACTAGTTGCTCTAGAGGACTAACTAAATTCCACACCTCCCTATGCCACCATCTTGCCCTGCCTCTCAACGTGTTTTGAGGAATAAGAGTCCTTGTAGATTGCCTGGCACCTAAGCAGGGGGCCAATATTTGTCAACTTTAAAAAAGACTCAAGTGTGCATTAGACCCAGGGAGACCTGAACAAACCAGACCCCAGTTCACCTGGGAAGACGTGTAAACCCCTGTTCAGAGTGACCAGGACAGTTGTGGTGGGGGCTCTAGGGCACTGTGGGGGTGACAAAGGGAAGGAGTCAGTGGTGGCTCTGCGGTGGCGACAGGGAGATAACCCCCGAGGCAGCTGTTGTTCAAGTGGACAAGAGGAGGGGAGGACACTTGGGGTGGGGGCAGCACAGCACACACGAAGGCAGGGGTTCTTCCTGCCAGCGAAGGGTCCCCAGTCGGCCTCCCACAGCCCCGGGCCCCTCACCACCCTCCCTGCGTGCGAGCTCTGCAAGAGCAAACTGGCTCAATATTTGCTGAAACCAAACACCATTTTGCTTCAGCAAATTTTCTGATGGAAAACATAATTCTGTAATGAGGCCCCAAGTTAAATAGATGTGGCATTTGAGATTATCTGGCCCCACTCTTTGCAAAGAGATAGAAATGGGGTGTGAGGACAAGGGGATTGGCCCAGAAAAATGTGTGAGGCACCTTCTTCACCCTCTCCCCCTCCAGGAAGCCTTCCCAGCTTGCACCTCCATAGTTACACCCATGTACACCCCACCACCACCACACACTGTCACTAGTCACCCTGCACTCACCTCTGAACACTCAGGGTCTCTCACGCCACCCCTAGCCCAAGCACAGTCACACACAGCCACTCTCAAGCACACTCGCACATACCTTTGAGCACAAGCCGACTCCCAAACTTCTGACCGTGTACCACTAGTTTCTACATGCATTCACACAAACACATGGGGCTGTTCTGAGGGCTTCCCCGGGCCATTGCTGCCTCAAACAACCTCCCAGATGCTGAGCACAGAAAGACTGGGTTGGGGGGTCCTGCACCTGGGAAGGTCCCCCCTGGGGCAGGCAGTGGAATTCAGTGCATCTGGGTTCGGATGTGCCCAAGGAGTAAACAATGTCACTGTCAGGCTCCATGGAGAAGTAATCGGGTCTGACGATCCCTGACTAATCTGTGTTTGTCTTCCTCAAACCCCTACATGCTGCCCTCTGCCTGCCCAGCTGCCCACAGCCCTGGGCACTCCCTCAGCTGGGGACAGACCCAGGAGAGGGGGGAGCAAAGGCAGAGACAGGGCACAGACCCAGCTCCAGAGCCAGAGATGCCACATCAGACACATGGACCCAGATGGGCTGCAGTTTCCAGGATTAAACTTGGAGAATCTGGACACTTTGCCTAAGTCCATCTTCTCCCGTCCCTCCAGGCCTCGGAGACCCCTGCTGATGGTCAAGCACCCCCCCTGCTCTAGGGTCAGAAAGGAGGGGTGTCACCCACCTGGCAGGTGCTGACTTGCTCTCATAGCCTGTCACCTCACAGAGCAGGCTGTACCCAGTCTAAGACGTGCTGGTTATTTTGGTGGGTGAAGGTGTGATGTCACAGGTACAGGGACTTCCTGGCTCCCAGAGGGAGGGGTGGCTGTGAGAGGAGGCCATGCTTGCTTAGCTCTAGGGGCCCCCATCAATGCTGGTCTCCGGAGTCACTAGCAGCTCCCTCTTTCATCGGCTCACCTACCTGCCCTGCAGGAGAGGTGTGGGCAAGCATTTCCTGCCCCCCTCCCAGTGTGTCTAGACCCGTGCTAGACTGCTCTGAGGATGGGGTACACCAAACGAAGGGAGAGACCTGGGCCCTGGATTCCCCACAGGGTAGTGTGCCAGCAGATGTCCAACCTGACAGCCATAGGGATTCCAGAATGAGGATTATCCATGGTGGTGCAGCTCTCGGGATAAGGAGAATTTAGACAAGAAAAGGGCATCCCAGGTGGGAGGATGGTGAGAGCCAGGGCTAACACTTCCTGAGTGTTACTGTGTGCCAGGCATTGTTCCAAGTGCTTCCACATGGCTGAATTTATTTGCTCCTCGCAACAACTAAGGCACAGAGAGGTTAAGTAACTTGCCCAAGTTCACACAGCAAGGCTGGGATTTGAACCCAGACAGTCTAGCTCCAGGGACCAAATCATAGTTCCTCTGCTCTTTTGTGTGTGAAGAAATTACATGACTGGAGGCAGGTTTTAGGGTGCAGGGAGTTGGAGCGGTAGGGAGTGGGTGTGGGGGAATTGTAAAGCGACTTAAATGCCAGAGAGAGGATTTGAAAATTGATCTGATGGATGACAGAGTGGCAGAAGCGTCCGTCCCTGCATATGTCACCTGCACTCCTTCCCCACCTGTCACCCTGACCCCGGCTCAGAGGTGATCCAAGAGACCCTTTGTCTTGTCTGCCAAGCCCTTCTTTCTGTTTCTTTTTTCTTTCTTTCTTTTAATTGTGGTAAAATATACATAACACAAAGCCATCGATAACAGAGTTCTGTTTCCCGGGGATCTGCCAATCACAGAACAACCCTCCCCTCCACCCCTTCCATGACTCAAGCCTGGCCCATTAGCAACCTGCCCCGGCACTGGATAACTTAGGACCAAGGAAAGAGAACCCCTTCTTCTCTGCAGGGGGCACTGGGCAGAGGGGAGCCCTTGAACAGCCTGTGGACAAGATTCTGGCCTTCTAGAGAAGGCTAGCATGAGAAAAGGAGGCCGACAGCATGAGAAGAGACAGGAGAGACCAAGGGGGTGGCCTGTGTGGAGGAGCCTCACTTCCAGTCTCCCCAAGGCTTGCTGCTCCCCCTCTTTCCCCATCATTTGCTCTGGTAATACAGCAACATCCCCTTCGTGCTTCACTTGGATTAGGTCCCCATAGCTTGTTGCCAAGAGGACCCTAAAAGGTAGTATCTCCTTGACTCGGGAACTTGAGAGCTTCTAATGCAGTCTCCAGGCCCCAGAAGGCCCCGTGGGGCGTCCACTCACCTCTCCCAAGCTGAGGAGCTCACTGGGCCTCTCTGTGCAGGCCCGGCCTGGGCAATGTTGGAGGCAGGATGATTCGGACCCAGTCTGAGTTCCTGAGGCTCTAAGCCTGGCAGGGAGGGACCTGTAGGCAGCGAGCACGCCCACAGCAGAATGGAGGCTGTGTAGAGATGCTAGCTGCGCACCACGGGAGCTGAGGCTAACACCCCCATGCACTGGTCTTAGGCAGTCTCCATTAAAGCTTTTGCGGGAGGAGGGGGAAGAGTAGACTTGGAGGCCCAGGTACCACCTCGCCAGGAACATGTACCTGCTCCAGCCCCGGGAAAGAGCCTGGTCCAGCTCTGAATGGAGGTGCCAGCCTGAGCTGGGCACAGCAAACACTGTTTCCTGGTCTTGCATGGTGTTGACCACAGCCCTGGCTGTCTTCCCGGCGGCAGGGCCTGCCTCCAGACCATTGAGGGAAAATAGCAACAACATAACAAAACCTCAACACAGAATCATTTTTGCTGTTGTTTCTTTCCTTGGAAACTGTCCTTCTTCCTCAGGGTTCTAGCCAAGTTGCCCTCTGGTCCCTGCTTTCCAGGTGGCTGTGCTGATGTTGGTCCAGTTGTGCCTGCCCCTTTGACTGAGTGCCTTGTACTCTCTGTCCTGCTCCAGGTGTCTGGCTGAGTTCCTCTTGCATATGTCCCCTGTCCCCCATGGACGGTGGTCTTTCTGGTCTAATAGAAATTGTAGTAAAGTGGCTAAACCTTGGCAGCTCATTTCTCAAGTCTGTTGCCACCATGGGCCCTCTCTTCCCACTCTAAGGTAAAAAATTCTTTCCCCATTTAAAAAATAGTGAGAAAAAAAGTTGTTTTCTAAGTGCTGGAGAATTTGGGTTTGGTGGTTGTTCACGGAGATTTAGGCAAGCCACTGCCTGCAATGGGGCTCCAGTGGGGTGAGGGTAGTGGAAGGAAGAGGAAGCCAGGCCCAGGGAGAGAGAGAAGCCCCTGGTAGGCTGGAGGCCTCAGCAGCAGATCGCTAAGAGAAGAAGCTGTGTGGATCTCCTGCCATGGTGCATTTCACCGTGGGGAGCTAGGCTCATTCAAGGCCCGTGATGCCAGGAGAACAAATTGTGGCAACACGCTCCATTTGGCTTTTGGACTTAAAGTGTAACCCAAAGGGCAACTGACAAATTATGAATAGCTCTTCCTGGCTGCCTGGGCTTGGCTTCAGCCCCAGTGTGTGAGTGTGTGTGATTGTGTGCATATGGTGTGTGCGTGTGTGCACACAAACATATATACATGCTCAGGCTTGGCTATGTCTGCGCAGGTCTACTGCTAGTAAGGGCTAGACTTCAGAAAAGCTGAGAAGTTCTAGGAGTTCGAGGCTGTCCCTGGCCCTGGTCCTTGCCCCTTCTCACCCAGAGCCTCTGTCCTTCCCTCTGCACTGTTTTCCCACCATATGCCTCCCTTGACTGACAGGTACCCAATTTTGATTCATATTTTGGAGTTTATGAAGAATATCATTTAGAAATGCAGTCCTTTCCTTGAGGCTTTATAAGCCAGATTTGATTCTTCTCATAGTCTGGAAGTTATTTATTTTTCTTAATTTTTAGCAAGAAAAAAAATGAGAACATCTGCACTATGTCTGTTGCATGAGCTTCAAACCCCATGGTGTGCTCCTCCAGGCCTGCCCCAGCTGAGCCCCACACTTGCTTTCTCTCTCCCTCACCAGACCTTTCCGGACCTTCCTCTCTCCCCAGATAGGAGCATAAGGGGTGGGAGGAGGTGTCTTGGGGTCTGGGGAGGGCTGAGAATTGGGTTCTTGCCGATTTGGATGTATTATGTCCCCCAAAATGCCATGTTCTTTAATTCAGTCTTGTGGGGACAGACGTATTAGTGTTGATTAGGTTGGAATCTTTGGATTAGGTTGCTTCCATGGAGGTGTGACCCACCCAACTGTGGGTAATACCTTTGATTAGATAATTTCCATGGAGGTATGGCCCCACCCATTCAACATGGGTCTTGATTTAATCACTGGAGTACTTTAAAAGAGAGACCCACAGGCCCAGCTGCTGCTGGCACTGATGCTTAGACATGCTTGGAGTTGCAGACCCCTGATATTGGCTGTAGCCAAGAGAGACATTTTGAAGACGGCCACTGAAAGTAGACTTTTGCTACCCCCGAGTTTGCTTGGGAGAAACTAAGAGAATACTCCCAGATGCCCAGAGAGAAACGTTCTGGGAGAAAGCCATTTTGAAACACAACCTGGGAGCAAAGGAAGAAGACGCCAGCCACGTGCCTTCCCAGACAACAGAGGTTTCCTGGATGCCATTGGCCTTCCTTCAGTGAAGGTACCCTATTGTTGATGACTTAGTTTGGACACTATTATGGCCTCAAGACTGTAACTTTGTAAGCAAATAAACCCCCTTTATAAAAGCCATTTCATTTTTGTTATTTTTGCATTCCGGCAGCATTAGCAAACCAGAACAGGGTCCTTGGGTTTCAACAGCATCACTGCCGGTGGCTGGTTTTGTGACCTTTGTGTAAATCCCCACCTCTCCCAGGACCTCAGTTTCTTTCCTTCTCTGTAAGTTGAGGGTCTTGGACAACATCAAAGGCTCTCAGTTTGGGGGACTCTCAGAACCTCCAAGAGTGACTTTTGAGGTTTAGAAAAGACTTATTTTATCCACTGTGGCTCTGATCTGTTGTAAACCATTGCTTTAGCTTTCTGTCACTGTTTTAAATGACAAAAAACTAGATGGCTTAAAATTACAACAATTTATTCTCTCACACTTCTGGAGGCCAAAAGTCTAAAATCAGTATCAGTGGGGCCGAAATCAAGGATTGGGGCAGAATCTCACTCTCTCCACAGCCTCTAGGGGAGAATCCAGTCACACCTCTTTCAGCACTGGTGGCTGCCAGCACTCCATAGCTTGAGGCTGCAACTCTCCCATCTCTGCCTTGTGGTTGCCTTCCCGTGTGTGTGTGTGTGTGTGTGTGTGTGTGTGTGTGTGTGTGTGTTTGTGTGTATCTCCTCCTTCTTCCCTCTCTGAGGATACATGTGATGGCATTTAGAGCCCACCCAGATGATCCAGGATCATCTCCCATCTCAGGATTCTTAACTTAATCACATTTGCAAAGACCCCTTTCCCAAATAAGGTAAAATTTATGTATTCCAGGGATTAAGACCTGATGTCTTTGGGGGCCTTTATTCAGCTCACTACAATCATAACATTGAATTCATCCAGAAGTGTCACCTCCCACTAAAGGTGAGGATGAGATTTTTATATTTATGAAAGGGAAAAAGGGGTTTAAGAGGGTTGAGAAACAGTGGACAGATGACCACTTTGTGCCCCGTGCCCACCCACCCCTGCCTGCAGCCTCACAGCCCCTGGGAGCAGCAACCTGGGGATGGCGGTGGGGGGTAGTTTGGGTCAGACACTCTTGGGCTCAAATTGTGGATATGCCATTTGCCAGCCACGTTTGCTTGGCTCTGACTTTTGCTTTGTCATCTGTAAAATGAAGACAATACTTCTGGGGTCTTGAGGACTAAAGGAGAGAATGGATCTGTGCCCAGTTAGTCATGGCCGTGCTGCTGCTGGGGAAGGAGCTCTGCAGAGAGCTCTTACAAGATGTATGTGTCAGCAGCAAAGGCTGAAATAGAAAAGCCAGAAGGCAGAAGAGTGCAGAGTGGCTGGGTTGGGCCATTTGCAGCTGCACGTATTGGAGAGCAAAAGCCATGGGGACACAGAAGCAGCGTGATGGAGAAAAGGAAGCAGGCAGGATTAACTCTGAATGTCTTATGATGACCTGTAAGGCCTTTCAGGGCCTGCCCCTGCCCATTTCCCTGGCCCCTTCCTGCCCTTTCCTCCAAGCCAGCTGTCTCCAGCTCCACTGGCCCTTTTTTCATTCCCCCAGTGTTCCAAGCTCCTTCCCACCTCTGGGCCTTTGCACATGCTGTCTCCCCTCTCTACCTGGCTAGTCCTCCTCACCCTTTGGGTCTCAGCTTAAACATCACTTTTTCAAGGACACTTTCCACAAGAAAAGGTTCCCCTTCGTATGCTCCATTATAAAACCATCTACACAGGTCACTGGCTCCGCTCTCAATGGACCTCATGCTTCCTCTGTTGGTTCAGCTGCAGCCGGATGGGGAGGCTGCTGGAAGGACAGTGGTGTCCTCTGCCTGGGAGGCTGCAGCAGGAAGGCCTTCCTGAGAGGAGGCCGAGTGTGTGGGCACCATGAAGTGTGCCAGATGCACAGGGAGGAGGCAGTGAGAGGAAACAGGGGCAGCCGATAACTCAGAGCTGATGAGTCCACGTAGCTGCTCTCCCAGGAGAGTTGCCCACCGTCAGGAGGCATCCACTTAGCGCTCCGGCGGGGCCAGTCCGCGGACCTCAGCTGGGGGCTCTTCCAGTGCCCGGGGCTGCGGAGAAAGCAGCTGGACTACACGAGGACAGGGGCTGTGTGCCAAGGGCTAAGGGAAGGGGAGGCTGGGCCTGTGTGGAGGTTTATGCCCAGGTCCCCCTCCGGCCCACCACCCAGCGTGGCTGCTTCCCCTCAGCCAGGCCAGCCTCTCAGCGGCCCTCACGAGGCCCTGTGTGGTCCCAGACTCCAACACCTGGAGTTAGAGTCTGGTTGAAGTTCTTAGCTGAGGACTTCTTAAACATGTTCTTTTTTCACGTCCTTTATGCCTTTTTTGTTCATTGAAAAAGAAACCTCTGTTAGCTGGACTGCCTCTGAGTCATCACAGGTCCTAATGGTGGAGGATGGGCCTCCAGTCGGAGGATCTGGACACGGGGGAGGCGGCTGTGAGGGCTGCTCTGAGGATGACCTTCTCTCCACTTGGGTGGGCCGCTGGTGGGATATGAGGGGGTCCTTGGGGTGCCTGCCCTGTTTTGGCTCACAGTGCCTCAGATCCCTGTCTTTCCCTCTCTGGTTTGCTTTATGATGTGGCCCCCTGTGAGGGGTCACACCCTCAGTCTTTCTCTCTCTGTGGCTAGAAGGTGTGGCTCCCCTGAGCGTGGTCTGAGGGTGACTTGGAGCCTTCCCTGCTCGGGGTGAGCCTGGAGCCCTGATGGGGATGAGGAGGAGGTGTGTGGGAGTCATGGGCCATGTGCCAGGGGCGTCAGTGCCCAGCTCGTGCCCTGCAGTCCCCCCTGGAGCCCATGGAATGACCCCTCCTATGCCATGGATCTGATGTTGGGTCGGGGGTTTGATTGGACAAAATAGGAATTATTAATATGTGTGGTGTTTTCTGGCCATTTTGACTGTCTGTTCTCCTCCCTGACTCTTTAGAGACCAGGCAGGGATTTCTGACAGCGGCCCCTCCTCCCCACCCATGTCACCTCACTTGCAAGGTCAGGCTGGTTATGTCCTTTGTAGATAGCCAGGGAGACACAGGGCAGGTAAACTGAGGCAGGAATGGGAAGGAACTTGCCTGTGGCCCACAGTACAACAGTGGCAGCCTGGAGCTGGGGCCCAGCCCTCTTCTATCCTGGCCCGGATTCTTTCTCAGGAGCCAGGATGGGTGGGAGCCACCGCTGGCTGTGGAAATACCCCAAGGCAGCTTGGAAGCTGTGGCTTCTGGAATGGCTGCTCCAGAGAGGGGCCTTGGGCCCAGCAGAAGTCTAACTGTGAGGCCCCATAGGTCAAAGCGCTGAGCTCCTGACTCCCAGCACTCGGCAATGCCTTGTTCCCCCTGGGAACAGCGACGAGAGGAGAAAGCCGGGCAGGCCCACCGCTCGCCAGACCTCAGCCAGCAGCCCCAGCCCCGGCCTCTGCCGGCCCCACCGTTATCTGCTCTCTCTCTCTCTGTCTCTCTCTCTCAGACTGTGTGAAGTTCTGCCCATGCCTTCGCGTCCCCAGCATGCGCTTGCCTCAGCTCCCCTCCCCTAAGGAATTGGAGATCTGAGCTCAGAAAATGAGGTCTGGGAGGGTGGGAGGAGGCATCTGGACGTGGTGGGAATTTGTAGAGGGAGGTGGTAATAGGGGAGGCCTTCCAGGCCACAGGAAATGTCCGAGTAAAGGTGTGGAGGCAGGAATGAGCCTGTGTCTGTGGAGCCAGGCTGGGCCTTCCCTCGAACGGAGGGAGTAGGAACGATCCCCCAGAACAAGGCCACACAGGGGAAAGGCAGCCTGTCTGTGCCCAGCCTTGAGTAGCAGGCCTAGAGCAGGCGCTTCATCTTCAGGGAAGAAGGAGGGCACCCTGAACCAGTGGGGACAGGACATGGGGCTGCAAAGCCCCAGCTCCTCACACACTCACTCTCTGCTTCCAGGCTGCCAGCCTGTCTTCCAGGGTCCGCTGCTCTCCTCCTGCCCCAGTGAGGACTCCCCTGTTGGGCTCAGGCTCCGGCTCCTTTATAAGGGTGGGTGAGTCCAAGCAGGTGCTGCCCGGAAAAGGAGCTCAGAGGCAGGCCAGGGTGGGGCGGCATGGCAGGCAGTTTCTGGGGCTGGGTCTGGGCGCAAAGCCACTCCTGCATTCCCTGCCTCCTCCCAGGGCCTCAAGCTCCTCCTCCGACAACCTGCAGGATGCAAACTCCTGCCCGGGCTGCCCCAGCCTGGGGCTGGGCATCAAGTGACAGCTGGAACAGCTGGTCTGCCAGAGGGGGCTCTTGGCCACTTTTATCTCTCTGCCTCAGCTTCTCTCTCCATTTTCTGCTCTCTCTCTTGATATCAGTCTTCTCATCTTTTCTTATCTTCCTCCTGGACCTCAACATCCCTGTAATTCTGCTGCCAATCTCTGTGTCTCTCTCCTTCCCTTTTTAGTTTTTTTTTTTCTTTCCTGCTCTCTCCCTCAACTCTGTCTCCACCCAGTTTGTTCTATGGCTGGCTGCACTTTTCTTGGGGACACCTCTCATAGCCATCCCCTTCTGTCTACTCTTGTGGTTGCACTTTAGCTCAGACACCCACAGTCATAGTCTTAAACTACTACAGAAATCTCCAAATGGCTCCCTTTCCTTCCTCGACACCACTGCCAAAATATTTTCCTAAAATACCATTTCTAACTTGTCTTTCTCCAGGTCCAAAACTGAGCACAGTTCCCTGTTGCTCCAAGTGAAAACCACTCCTCTTGGTCTTCAGATCCTCTGTCCTCTGTTTGGGGTCTCTCAGCAACACCAGGGGCAAGGGAGTGGGCTGTCAGAGGTGGGGGCTGCATACAGATGAGTGGCCTTGGGGATTGGGCCGGGTCTGGGGGGGCTTTACCCTTGTCTGTTAGAGGCGGCATTGCTGGGATGAGAGGCAGAATTGCAGCTGGGGAGAGCTAGGAATTAATCTAAAGGATGTGCTAAGGCAGAGTGGCAAGGTAGGGAGCAATGACACTGTGGTCACAACCAGAAGATTCCAGGGGGAATGAAAGAATTTCAGCATCTAAAACTGTTCTCTGGGGTCAGCAGTCATAAAACTGGGAAGGCCGTCCATCTGCCAGGCACCTTGCTGGGTGTATTTATGCAGATGTGGGATTAGGAGCCAAAAAGGGCCAAATTATTGTCACGAAAGAAGAGGAATTTGGGGTGCAGGAGATTACATCCTGGAGGAGAAAGGAGGGGTACTGGAGGCTGGGGGCTGGAGTGGGAAAGGCCAAAGAGAGAACTCTCTGGTGGTGAGGCAGCCAAGAAGAGATTTTAGAGAAATGTCACACATGGATGTTTGAGTTGTTCACTGAGGGGTATGCGATATAGATTCCTCCTTATCTTCCCTATTGTGCCAGTTTGAATGTATTAGGTCTCCTGAAATGCCATTATGTTTGATGCAATCTTGTGTGGGCAGACATATTAGTGTTGATTAGATTGTAATTCTTTGAATGTTTCCATGGAGATGTGCCCCACCCAACTGTAGGTGACAACTCTGATCAGATCATTTCCATGGAGGCGTGGCCCTGCCCATTCAGCATGGGCCTTGATTAGTTTACTAGATCACTAATAAGCTCAGACAGAAGGAGCAAGCTTGCTACAGCCAAGAGGGACACTTTGAAGAATGCACAGGAGCTGAGAGAGGAGCTGCAGATGAGAGACAGTTTGAAGATGGCTTTTGAGAGCAGACTTTTGCTCTGGAGAAGCTAAGAGAGGAAAAACACCCCAAGAGTAACATTTTGGAGAACTCCATTTTGAAATGCAACCTGGGAGCAAGCAGACGCCAGCTAAGTGCCTTCCCAGCTAACAGAGGTTTTCCGTATGCCATTGGCCATCCTCTAGTGAAGGCCGATTGTTGATGTGTTACCTTGGAAACTTTATGGCCTTAAGACTGTAACTTTGTAACCAAATAAACCACCTTTATAAAAGCCAATCCATGTCTGGTGTTTTGCATTCTGGCAGCATTAGCAAACTGCAACACCTACAAAATCATCAGTAACTAACGTTCATGTATGAGTGAATTCCTTGAGGGAGCTTGAAGTGGGGTTGGGTTTTTCATCCGGCCATTGTGATGCGGGCAGAGATAGTTATCAAGGGTGCAGAGCCAGGAGGAGAAAGAGCCCATGAGACAGAAAACCCTAGGAATTTCCAGGAAGCTTCCCCATTGGACTCCTTCGGTGATTGGGGAACATGAGAACAAAGCTGTGTATAGCCTGCTGATCATCTGGGGCAGAAATGGGGCAGGTCTGGTCCTAGAGGAGGGTGTAGGTATGTGTATATGTGTGTGTAGGGGGGGTGGGTGTGCATGAAAGCTGCACTGGGACCCCAGGCCTATAGGACTGTGACATGATCACAGATCAGTGTAAGCTCTCCACCCCCCATATAGCTGAAGAAATTGTTGCTGGACCATCAGGATCAGCACAGCCTGCCCACAGCATTGCAAGAGCACAGGATGTTCAGTTGAAGATCATGGGATGCCGTGGAAGGCCCAGCAGGGTTTCCAGTTTTTGCCTTTGGAGGCAGTTGCACCAGGACTAACACCTATATTGGCCTGTGTCTACATGCCTGGGGTTCTTGGCTTTCTCATAGGCAGCAGGCCCCAGGAAAGGAAAAAAGACAGTCAATGAGACCAGAAAGGGGGTATCATTTAATATCACTAGTAAAAGGATGTAATCTCAGTCACACTCCTAACTGGTTGTGATGGTTAGGTTTATGTGTCAACTTGGCCAGGTGATGCACTGGCCTAACCATTACTGCAAGGACATTTGTGGCTGGTTTATTAAATCATAGGTCAGTTGACTACATCTATGGCTGATTATATCAATGAAGGACGTATCTTCCGCAATGAGAGAATTCAATCAGCTGGATTTAATCTAATCAGTTAAAGACTTTTAAGGGAGAAGAGAGAACTTTCACCACTTCAGCTAGCCAGCCTCTCCTGAGGAGTTCACCAAACACCTTCATCAGAGTTGCCTGCCCTATGGAATTTGGACTTGTGCATCACCACAGTTGCATGAGACACTTCTATAAAATCTTATATTTATGGATACCTCTTATTGGTTCTGTTTCCCTGGAGTGAAAATGACAAATGAGCTACCGATGCCTTGCCCAAGTTGGGTTACTCCTGGCCTGGGAGAGGCAGTAGGAGCCTCTACACCCCTGATGAAAGAATCCTTGGCCCTCAGGACAGCACGATATTATGTGCCCTTGAGAGTCAGAGTACCGAGTCTCATTTTTCTGATGTTTTTTTCAGGTTTCAAGAATTTTAAATGGGACCTTGCAATGCAAGATTTGCACAGCCCGTAAGCCTGGCCTGGCTGTGCTGGGGTGCACCTGGCAAGCTGACCCATTTGATCAAATAAATATTACAATGTTCACATCAGACAGTTATCATCTATGATATGGCCATAGTGAGTTCACCAAACTAGGCTTGGGATAATGTGCTCCCCCAGTTTCAGAACTAGGCCTGGTTGGAATGCACCTCAGGCTAGCGGTCCTTTTACACTATGTAGCCCAGGACATATGGTGATGCTTGTCTTGTGTACAGGCAGTGTCAAGTAGAGGCAGGAGGCTGGATCAGATGACCCTAGGAGACCCTTTCCTTATACATCCTTAGTTCTATCACCAAAGAGATTTTTATTAATGTTGGCTGTCAGCCATAAAAACTTATGTTGAAAAATGATCTACATTACTGAGCACTCACTGTGTTTTAAGCTTTGTGCTAGACAGAGTTACCAGTAGGTAACAAAATAATCATGGCCCTTGTATTAAGTTGAATCATATGAAATTGCCCTTTTTGTAAGTCAAAATGGTCAAATATTCAACCTAATACTCAAGAAGCTCACAGGCAGGTAGAGGAGACAAATAGGCTGAGAAGCAATTACGATACGCTGTGAAAAGGTTTGATGGGAACAAGCTACATAACCCCAAGGGGAGCAGCAGGCCTGAGCTGGATCATCACAGAAGCCTTCCCAGAGTAAGAGACCTCAGTAATAGTGGAAGGATGAGTAAGAGGCAGCCAGAAAAAGATGGGGGTGGGAGAGATGGGGGAGATATGCAGGGCATAAGTCTATTCAGAGCTGAGGAAATAGCATGTAGAAAGGTTCAGAGATGAGAGAGAACATGGCATATTTGAGGACCTGAAAGAAGTTCAGTGTGGCTGATGCATGGAGTCCAAGAAGGGGACTGGTGACAGATGAAGCTTGAGAAGTAAGCATGGTGGGATAATAAAAGGCCTCCTGAGCTGAGTTAAGGATATTGAATTGAGCTTCATTTTAAGGACAATGGAGAGAAATTGAAAGTTCTAAATGGGGGGATGAAGTTATTATATTTGTATTTGAGAAAGATCATTCTAGCTTCCTGAGTGGAGGCAGTACACTGAAGAGGAATATTGGAGGAAGGGACATTAGGAGGCTCTCAGAATGAGAGATGATGGTGGGTGGGCAATGGTGGTGATTACGGAGAGGAAGAGAAAGAATGATTGAGTGGGAGGATATCTGAGAGTCTTCTATTCTTTAGTGGCTGGAGGGATAAGCTAATCTAGAGTAGAGGCCATGCCTCCTCTTCTAGCAGATCTCCTGGGTGGAGCCTGCCACCTTTTCCCATGTAATTCATCTGTTGTCAAAGAGGAAGACATCTAAGAGAATGCGTCATATTAGGTTGGAACTGTGAAGGACAGCCATGACATGCCATTAACACAATAGGCCTAGGATTAACAGAACTCAGCCCTCTAGGAAGCAGGAAGCCACCTTGCTTTCTTTTCTAGGTCCCCAATTCAGTCTTAGCCTATAACCAAGCCTGTTTCCCAAGCCTGTGACTTCACCTTTTCTCACCTGAGCCTTCTTTTTGCCTCTCTGCCTCTGAAGCTGGGGCTCCTGCTCTTTTGCATCTTAACAAGTCCAATCACATCTTATACTACTCTGATTCAGAGTTGATCCTCAGATCTATTCCACCCCATGAGGGGATCCTGGACTTCTCCATGGTCCCTCTCATGTCACAATACTGCCTCTAACTTGGCCACTCCTGTGCTTTCAATTGTCCCTGAAGATCTTCTGCTTAAGGGTAATTGGTGCCTGGTGTAGCTAAGAGGGGCTGAGTCATAAAAAGTGACTTCTTTACTCTAGGAATGGGTTGATCTCTCCACATTCAACCAACCCATCCCAGACCCAAGCTATGAGATAAAGTCTGAAGGCCCATGCTCTGGCTCTATGTTCCCAAGGGTATGGGCCTTAGCTCCCAGCTCTTCTTCAGAACATGCCCCATGAACTTAGACCAACTTCCATTCTTGGTCTAAGTCAGAGTAAATGCACCCCCCTCCAAATGCTTTATCTTTGATCACTGTGTGAGAGGAATATTAGTGGCGGGGGGGCGGGGGCTTCTTTGGCTCTGGGATGGAGAGAGAGAGACCACACTTCTTACAGCCAGCCCTCTTCCCCACAGTTCCAGCACTTTGCCTTCAAGAATTAATTAAAGATGAGCTAAGGCATGTGGAGCATATGGCTTGTCAGTTTTGTTTCCAGGTAAATTCATGAAAAGAAGGTGGAGGGGAAATTGAGGGCACAAGGAGAGGCTCTGGGAGGAGGTGGATGTCAATGAGTATCCAGTGTCCCCTCTTCTTATTCTTGTGGAGCAGGTGATTATCAGTGAGGATGCCTTTGACTATAGGTAAAAGAGAGTTCTAGCTCAACTGGCTCAAATACTAAGGGGTTTTAGTATCTCAAGAAAATAAGAAATCCAAAGGTTGGGTGGGCTCCAGGTGCTTCAATAGCAGTTCTGGCTCTGCTTTTCCACTATTGGCTTCACTCGATCCTTCTGAATGAGACCCATTCTTCCTGTATATTCATTTTCATTTTTAAAAAATCAGTGTGAGATCATTACCCATACCTCCTAGCAGCCTTCCTCTTGCATCTCAGTGGCTATAATTGTTTATAAACCTATTCCTAAACCAGTGATTGGCAAGAGAAATGGGACTACTATGACTGCCTTTGTGAAAATCATCATCTTCTAGAGAAGGAAGTTTCTCCTGAATACCATTTGAGTTCTGTTAAATGGGAAAAATGATTGGTGGGTGGGATGGATGTTGGGAGTAACCAACAATGCTTGCCACAGGCATTGGTTGAAACCAATCTTAACTCTTACTCTGTATTGCTTGAAAAGAAAAGACAATATTTTTTAGAGAAAATCTTTAGAGTGTTAATATGTGAAAAAATCTTTGCTTAAATATATGCAATTTACTACCTTGCCAATTTACTTCTCTTGTATCCTGTAAAACTAACAGGACAGGCATTGGTTGAGACTGATCTTAACTCTTTCTCCATATTACTTGGAAAGGAAAAACAGTGTTTTTAACCATAAGAAAGAAAAGGATGAGAGTCATAGCAGGTCAGAGGTTGAGCTGGACACTTGGACTCAGAGTTCTTCCCATGTGTACTTCTGCCAGTTACATTCAATAATTTTTCTGTCCACTGTCTCATTCAATAATCCTAATGACTTTGTGAACAAGGCAGGGAAATGATTATTCTCTCCATTTGACAGGTGGGGAAGAGGAGACACCAAGAGCTAAAGTGACTTCCTTCCAGGCACCCCTTTCAGTCACACCATCTAGATATACTAGCATGTAATTGTGGCTTATTTTTAGATCTGGGGAAAAAAATTCATTCTCACTGATTACATGGTCCCAGCGTTCTGCTTTTGTACCCTGGTATCCAGTCACTCAGGGCACTTCTCAGGATATTCAGGACATTTTTTGTTCTTCACCTTGTGGAAGGAGATGCTCAGAAAGATCTTCCTGACTCTGGTCACAGGCCCTCTCTAATATTATGGAAACATGGTGTTTCCTAAACCAACCTTGCCGGCCAGGGAGTGGTGCTGTCCCTGGTACTGACTTCTGTTTCCCACTGTCTGTGTCCTTGACTCCTTCCTGTTTCAGATTCAAGGATGAGTTCTTAAACCAAGACCTGGGGAGATTATGGGAACTACAGCTCACTCTAGTATAACCCTTGCTACTCGACTGAGTAATTCCTTTATGGCAGGCAAGTTAAGAATGAATTAAAAAATGATTTCCAAGTTCCAGGCAGAGGCTCTCATGCTAAGCTCCGTTGGCTTAGCACAAGTCCACAGCACTGAACAGTCTTGTCTACATTCTGTAGTTCAGGGATCATCAACTATGACCCACAGCCAGATCCAGCTCTCTGTCTGATTTTGTAAATAAATTTTATTGGAACACAGCATTGTTCATTTGTTTACTTATTGAGTATGGCTGCTTTTGCCCTACGCAGCAGAATTGAGCTATTGCGACAGAGACTGTACAGCCCACAGAGCCTAAAATATTTACTAACTGGCCCTTTATAGAAAAAAAAAAATGCTGAGCCTGGCTCTAGATTATTTCTTTTAGGGCAAAATTTTTTTTTTTTTGGTCTGGGCACAATCTTGTATTTTTGACCATTCTCTTTATCCCTACCTTTTCCCACCAGTTCAAAGAACTGAGTGGGGGGGGGGTGTCTTTCCCCAGTTCTATCAACTCCTGGGGAAACAGCCTTCCTTTCTTGTCTGGGCCCTGGGTCCATCTCATCTCTTTGAATTCAAACTTCTCTTCTTGAATACTAGTTCAGTAGTGTTCCTGGGGCTCTTCCCACAGATATTTCCCAAATATGCCCATTTCAGGCATATGCCTTTTGCTAATGCTTCCCCAAGCCAAGTCTCCTGTCTAGAAGCAGTTAACTCAGTATTAACCCCTAAGAGACTCAAACTTTTTAATAACCTTTCTTGGTATGTTAGGACTCATTCTGTTGCAAATAACAGAAACCCAACCTAAATCAGCTTAATTTAAAAAAAAAAAAGAATTCCACTTAAAAATCCAGAAGTAGATTTTATGCATATACCTAGCACTCAGAACTCAGCCACAAGTCATCTCTTGGCTCTGCATTTCTAATTTGACTTCATTCAGACAGGCCTTTTCCACCTGGTGGGCAGAGGGCAACAAACAGCTTTGGCTTATTTTACCTTCTCAATATCCTCAACAAAAAGAGAGAGATACTTAGGTATAACAAAAAGGCCCAGAATTGAGACTCAGTGGCTCGGCTGGGATCATATAATCCTCTCTGAGCCCATCATTATGTCCAGAGGACATATTGTGATTGGCCAGTAGAATATTGTGGTGGGGTGGACATTGGGTAGATAACCCCACTGGCTAGGTAGACTGAGAGTGGCAGAGGAGTGTTCTAAAGAGGAAAGTGTACTTACATGAAGGCTGACTGGATGCTGGCCAGGCAAGGACAACAGAAAAACATCTCACCCCACAAGCTGGGTTTGTATGATTTCTCCCTCATGAATTTTCATTTTCTTTTCCTCTATTTTCTCCTCAAGAGGAGATAAAGCCTATACTACTTAGGCTCCCTTTTGCCTTCCCCTCCAGCTTTACCTTCCACGCTCCCCTTTATGTCATAAGCTCTCACAATGTTGAGGCATTGTCATTCCGTCTGCCTTTCCAACTTTGTCTACACGGCACGCTTCTCCTCATTCACTGCCAGTATCAAGAATCTCCTCCTCTGGGAAGACCCCTTTCCACCTCCAGATCAAAAGAAAGCACTCCCATGTGTGCTATCTGCACCAGTGTTCCACGGTCCCTCTGATCCTGTACTTACCTCACATGGTTGAAAGGGTTGACTTCTTCTCTGTCTTCTGTTTTAGATCATGAGCTCTTTGAGGGAAGGGACATTTTCAGGACATAATTGTTGAATAAAAGTCTCTTCCCAGTGAGATGACCTTTGTGTGACTTTTCCAACTCCAGGCTTATAACAATGCCAGTTTCTCTAAAATACAACAGGATTAATGTAAAAGCACAGGCTTAAAGGGGGGTTGAAGCCAACTAGATGCATTATTAATTAATTCAGCAGACACTTATTGAACACTTTTTTGTGGCCAGTGCTATGATAAGCAATGGGACCATGGAGGTGATTCAGGCATGTCCCTAATCTCAAGAAACTCACCGTATGATAGAGAAACGAATATCTAAGCCGCTTGTCTTTTCATATATCTCTCTCTCGCCAACACTAACCTAGTATCTGACACATAGTCAATGTTCAATAAACAGTTGCTGAACAAATAAATGAAAAAATGGGAAAGTGAACGAACTAGTGCTATGGAAGGTATAGCTAAGGCTGTGTTAGAGTATGAGGTAAGAAAAGGGAGTAAGGGTACATCGTTTTATCATCTCTCATTTACTGAGGATGCCAAACACTGTGTGAGTTGTTGAAGATTCAGAGAGAGTCTGTTCTCAAAGATCCCAAGGCTCAGGGGATGAAACCAGATGAGAAAATCAATGCTTACAAGATAGTGTAAGAATTACCAAGTACAGATATGCTGAGAGCTATGGTAAGAAAGCATGATGGAGGAATGCATGGAGGGAAAGCTAATGAATTCATTGATTGACCAACCAGTGTCCTTCATAAGGACCTTTCCTGGGTTTTCTGCGGGAGCCCAAAGAGTATGCCAATCTTTTCCCTCAAGGAAATAATAATCAACTTGAGGAGGGAAAACAAAACACTTATAGGACCCTAAATAGAGTAAAAACATTGGACAGTACTTACCAAATTCATGCAAAGAACATCACAGAAGGGAGCACTCAGTTTCACAGTGGGCTCAGCTGATCAGGAAGGGCTTCCTGGAAGCGGGGCATTGTGTAAGGGGAGGTCTGAGGACTACAGATCTCTGAGGGTCTCAAATGCCAGGCTGAGGACCTTTTATATTTTTACTCTACAGTCAGTGGGGAGTCATAGAAGGGTATTGAGCAGGGGAGGGACATGATCAGATATGGATCTTTGAAAAATTACTCTGGGACATAATGTAGAGAATAGGATAAGGAGATGAGGATGCAAGGTAAGATAGAAGGGGATCAGCTGGGAAGCTTTGCCATTGTGCCAGTGAACAATTACTATGACCTCAGCCACATCCTTTAATTGATGGCCATTGCAAATGGTTCCTTTCCCTGGGCTCATGGTCAAGTGGAGGACACTTGGGGTTCAAATTCACTCATTCATTCAATAAATATTTTTTGTATTAAGCACAGATCTAGGCACTGAGGATAGAACTGTGGCTTAAAATAGACAAAAACCCCTATCTTCATGGAGCTTCCAATCTAGCAATCATCTCTACTGCTGTGAATTGCTTGCAGGGAGAGAAGAAAGCTGGCACCAGAGTTGCCTTTCAAGATGGTACATCTCGAGGCGACTCTTGGCGGGCAGCCAGCTGTTCTCCCCACACTCTCTCCCACAGCCCCCTTGGCTAATAAGCCATGTGCTTCTTCCATTTTATCCCATTTAATTCTGATCCCCAGCAGAGCCTAATGAGGTGGATTGCGGTGCCCATTATGCAATGATAATGTGTGGGCAAGGACTCCCTAGGACACCACTGCAACGACTTCCCTTAGAGGCTACCGAGGCAGGGGGCAGCTGTGGGAAGATGCTGCTATGGATGAGGCAGGGATTTTGTGGGGAGGCCCAGACCCAGGCAGAAGGAGGTATCTTTGGTGCCTGAGTTGGTCCATAGGACAGCTGGGGGCGGGGGGGCTCCCCTTCACGCTGAAAGCAACACTGATAGCCACAGAATGCAAATCAGACTCAGACATCAGGATCTAAGACAATAATTGTGATGCAGAAAACACACAAAATAACCAGGCAGCCTTTGTAATTAACTTCCGCTCCCTTCCAGCAGTCATTTGGAGTTAATGGTTTCTTAATTCAGTGCTCATTTGGTGACTTTAATTTCCAATTAATTTTGCTGATTTTCCTCTGAGGTGCTCATGGTGTGATAGAAATTCCTGCATGGCAAGGTCCCCACCACAGGGACCTGGGGCAGAGGGTGGAGGGTGGGAGGTCAGAAAAGGGAGGGGCCAAGGTCAAGCTGCTGCCAAAAGGCTAGACCACTGCCTGAGTGCCAGGAATCAGAGCCTCCTGAGTTCACATAGCTCAGGGGTTCTTGGAGGAGCCCTACTCTAGGGGGAGGCTGGTAACAGCTGATAAGGTGGTGCAAGGACTGGGGTGCCCTTGACTTTCTCTAGCTCTTGGTGAGAGTTTTGGTTTACTGCTGGGGTGGAGTTGGGGAGGAAACCCAGCCTCGTGATAGAAGGAAAGTGTCAGCACCAAGGACAACACTCAACACTTTCCCTTCTGCGGAGCCCGGGGTTGGGTGATTTGAGACACCTCAGTGCTCACTCTTTCCTGGGCCAAAGCACTCATTGTCCAGCTGCTGCAAGTGTCAGTTGCCAACGCTTACAGACACCCTCTTCTCTAGAAATTGCCTTTAGCAAACGGGATTCCCCTTTCATGGGAAGTCGCATTTTCCCTGCCGCTTGGGGCATCTCACCCTGCAGACAAGGGCTGAATGATGTAGCCAAAAGGCCACACCCCTCCCACCACTTCACGGCCTCTTGCATCAAGGTGAGAACAACTCTGTGGTACAAATAATTCTCCAGAGCTCCTGGTGGGATCAGACTGAAGCCAGACCTTAGCTGAGACCACATCCTTACTTAAAACCTTCCTGTGCTCTCTTCTCCTTCCCTCTCTCCCTTTCTCCCACAAGGACTCCTTCAATAAATCCCATGCACTCAAATCCCTGTCTTGTGCCCAGCTTCTAGGGAACACAAACTACAACAGTACTCTACATATCAAGTTCTTATCTAGTTCTTGAGGTGTGCCAGACAACTTTCAAAGCTTTTATTCATTTATTCCTCATAGTAACCTTTTGAGGTAGGTATTATTAGAATGCCTATTTTAAGATAAGAAAACTGAAGCACAGAAAGGTTAAGAGATTGTCCAAGGTCAAAATAGGTAGTAAGTGGGGAACAGAAATGTGAACCAAAGAGTAGCTTCCAGACTCTGCTCTTAATCATTATGCTGCCCAAGATACAATCAAGCACAAAGCCTCTTAGCAATTACCCTAAAGGCATGGGTGATGTAATTCAAGAGACTGAGCCTCCCAAAGAGGTGAGAGAAAAGTTTTCTCACTGTCCTTTGTCAGGGGGACTGAGGATCAGGGAGGTCTTAAACCCTGCAGCTCTGGCCCCATGGTGCTCAGGACACACTCTTCTAGGCAAATACCACCCCACACCCCAGTGGAATGAGCACTAGTTTGAAAGTCAGACACCAGATTCTGGTGCTGTGTCCCTGACTCCCTTTGTGATTTGGGATAAGTAATTTTCTACAGTGGGCCTCCATTTCTCCATCTCTGGTATATGGATGGGAGGTAGTTAGATAGTCTTGAAGAGCCCCAGCTCTAACTTTTTGGCTAACATCTTCCCTGGGGAGCCCCCATCAGAGGATGAAATGAAGTGTCCACTGAAAATGGTGGAGCTACATTCCATGACATGCAGGCACCAATGGCTCTGTCCCTGTAGGCTGAGGGGCATCTATAGAGCCATAACAGAACCTGACCAGTCAATACCCATTTGTGGAACATTCATTCATCATCAAGCAATTATCGAGTGCCTGCCTTGTGCTAGGGACTCTGCACATGTCATTCATATCTCCCCAACCTAGGAGCACCATGGGGGCAAATCCACAGCACTTGCCATCAATTCACTGACCCTTGCCCACCTGCCATTGACAGACCAGCTCCTTGTAAAGAACCCCACACCCAGAACACACACAGTGATTTTTGGACTCTCCATTGCACTTAGGGATAAGTATTTTCTGCTATCAGGTAGGGGTATGCTTCTTGCTTTCTTGCCCAAGACCCTCTCAGGGATGCCCACTGCCTACTGAGCCAAAAGAGGGGACCTCACTGGTGCCTCCATCGCCAAAGCCTTTTATGAAAAAGCCATATCTTGGCTGTGCCGGGCCATGAGGTGTGATGTTCTCTCTGACCCTCAGTGCTCCAGGGACACTCAGTGGTCCTCAAAGGAAGAAGAAAGCCCCCCTGGGTCCCCTGAAGCAGGGCAGGGGCAGGTTGAAGCCACGGAGAGATAGTGAACAGGGGTGGTATGAATATTTATTCTTTCTTCCTCCCTCTCCCCATCTCTTCCTCTTTCTCCAGGCCTTAAGGAGACGATATGCAAGGGCAGCCTCCTCCCCACAGACCAGGGAGGGTGGGAGAGGCAGGGAAGGGGCAGTGTAAGATTCCATCTGCCATTATTCCCTCTGTGAGCCCCAATCCCCTCCCCACCCCCCCAAAAAAAAAAGAAAACCCTTCAAGAGTGTCCATGGCAACAGCTGCTGCCAAATCAAAGCCTCGGCCAGGAAGCTCTGGGCCCAAGGCTTGCCTGGGGGTGCCGGGATCTGTCATGGCTGTCACTGCACAGAACCTAATTCCCCAGCTGGCAAGAGCTGCAAAGTCCAGCTGGCCAGGGCTGAGATTTTATTTTCTAATGCTGTGGGTGAAAAACAGCATCTTTTTAGAGAAGCACACCAAATTTACTCTTCCCAAGACCGTTAGAGCCAGGGCTACCATACTGCATGTTGTGTAACTCCAGGGCACAGTCTGTGTGGCTCTAAGAGTCAGTCTTTGCTGTATCCCAGCTCCTTGTCCCACTCTCCCCATCCCACACAAGCACAGCTCTGACCATGCCCTTCTCCTTTTCAAACACGTTCAGAGGCCCCTTATTGCCAGCTGGATATATCTGACTGGGCCCTTCTGGCATCCAAGGGCTGCCACTCTCTGACTCTAAACTATCTTCACTCATATTACTGACTCAAGTCAAACTCGGAAACCCACTCTTTCCCAAACTTGCCCCTTGCTGCCAAACCTCAGGGCCTTTGCACATGCTTAGAGTGCTCCACCTACCCACCCCCATCCCTACCTGAACAAATGCACTTTTCCCCTGGGAAGCCTGAGGAGTGGGAGGACCCTGGCCATGGGGGCCTGATGGCAAATCTGCCAATATTATCCTCTCCTCTGGTGCCCATGCCACCCGCTGCCACTTCCTTCTTAGATCCCAGTGAACACAGTAGAACTGCACTCTTAGGGTAGGAAGGCACCTGAGAGCTGAGTCCTCTTGCAGCCACCTAGATTGGTGATTCTCAAACTTTAGGGTGCATCAGATTGCCTGGAGAGCCTGTTAAGGCACAGGCTGCTAGGCCTCATCCCCAGAGTTTCTGATTCAGGAGGGTGGGACTGAAGCCCAAGAATTCACATTTCTAACAAGTGAATGCCAGTGGGCTGCCAGTGCGGCAGGTCCAAGGACCACAGCTGAGAACTGTTGACCTAGATTTTGGCCCAGAAATTACCCTCGCATCTCTGTTGCCCCTAAAGGTCCAATGCCAGCACACACATCTCGGTTAGCTCTCCTCTGACGGCTGGGTTCCGGGGAGGGAGGCAGGCACCCGCCATTCAGAGCCCCGGGGGAAGGTCTCAGGTATCATTATTACAATGAAATCATTGACAAGAACATAAAATTCTCTGCAGGGAAAATACCACAGTGATCTGTAAAGTAGCATACTGTAACAATATCAATAGTGGTGATAATAATAGTAATAATGTGATTACAATGTGATGTCATCTGCTCTAATGTGCTAAATCCAGATTGATCTGAGTAATATAACATACACAAATGCTCAGAAAGTCTAGCTTAGAAATATTTGGGGCCATTGGATGATGGTGATGGTGATGATGACTATAATAAACTGCATTTGTACACAGTTTTAGAGTTTCTAAAGCACTGTCACTTGCACTCGTTTCATTTTAGCAGCAACCCTGGGAAGTAGGCGAGGCAGGCTTCTGAGGCTCACATTCACTCATCTTTTTAGCCTTCATTCAGCAGATGTGTACCGAGTCCCTGTTGCGTGTGGGTTTCAGGTACCTGGCGGGGGGCAGGGCCGGGTTGTCAGATAAAATACAGGACAACCAGTTAAATTTGAATTTCAGTAAACAAGCAATAATTTTGGAGTATAACTATTTCCCAAACATTGCATAGGATATACTGATACTAAAAATTTGTTCATCTGAAATTCAAATTTAATGAGGTGTCCTGTATTTTTATTTGCTAAATCTGGAACCCTACTGGGGAAGGGGTGAGGGGATAAAAAGAATAAGAAATGTTTCTTGCCTTCTGAACAAGCTCACAGTCTGGCAGGAGGTAAAAGATCATAGACAGATGATCCCAATCTGTGTAACCCGCGGTGTGGCAGCAGTGCTTCTCAAACTTGAATGCGCACACGAGTCACCTGGGGATCTTGTTAAACTGCAGATTCTGACTCGGGAGGTCTGGGGTGAGGCCCTAGATTCTGCATTTCCAGCAAGCTCGCAGGCGAAGCCGCTGCCACTGCTCCCTGACCACACTTTGCGTAGGGAGGGTGTAGGGGGCAGCGTAGAGGCTGGGGGATCCTAGAAGGGGCCCTCGGTCCACCTGTGGGGGTGGGGGAAGGCTTCTTGGAGGAGGTGGTAGATAGGTGAATCTTGGCTGACGAGAATTATGGGAGGAAAGCGGAGATCTTACAGGCTTGAGAAAGCACTACAAATTTGGGAGGGGCAGGTGGTTGAATGCAGCTGGAGGATAGGGTTGGGTTGAGCTGTGCTGGGCCCTGGGCATCCAGAGATTAATCAGAGAGCGCCCCTGCCATTGCAAACCCCCACTCCATCCCGTCCTATGGGACAGGCAAAGCCATGAGCAGACCAGCACAATCCAGTGTGGCTGGTGCTGAGTTGGAGGGAAGGCCTGGAGTTGAGGGAGCACAGTGGAAGGGCCGCTCACTCTGCCTGGGAGGTCAGAGTAGACTTCCTGCAGGACGGGACATTTGAGTTCGGGATCTTGGACATGAAAATAACTTTTTCTAGGAGAGAGAGGAGGAGAGGAGCATATGTTCCACCAGTGGGGCCATGATGGCGATGTCAAAGGCTTGGCCTGTTTGGGAAGAGCTGTGATTTCCCTGAGGGCAGAGACCACATCTGAGTTACTCGTCACTGTCTTCCCAGTACCTAGCACAGGGCCTTATTGCAGCGATGAGTTTAGTGTGACTTTAGTGAAGGGGCAAAGGCCAGTCCCAGCAGGAGGCCCAGCCGATAGGGAAGCCCAGAGCCCCTGCCCCAGGCCCTCATTCCTTTTACTTCATCTCCACGCCTCTCTCCACACCTTGGCCAGAACGTTGTTCTTCCGGCAGACTTGGTTGCACAGGTGGGGTTCTCTAATCCATAGTAGCTGTGTGTCTTGGGGTGTTTGTGACTGACAGTGCTAGGTTGTCAGCACTCATGAGAGCTGTGCCAGAGTTCTTAGAGTTTACCACAGCAGCCGAGGCAGAGTGCTGGTGTGCTCCCCTCTTCCTTTGGTAATAGAATCTATACATTTGGCTGGGTTCATAGACACTCAGAACAAAATCTCCTTTTCCCAGCCTCCCTAGGTGAGGTCATAGAACCAGGTTCTGGCCAGTTAGAAGTGGTAGAAGTAACCTGAGACTCAGTCCCGGTACAAGACAGGAAGGAGAAACTCCTCTAGATACCCAGGCAGAAAGGGATGGAATAGCAGTAATCAGGTTATTACACAATCATTGGCAGGGCTGGAAACACAGAGGTTGTGGGGTGCTGCTAGAATTTCTGGTCACATCGTGGCAACTGCAAGCCAGAGGTCAGGAAGCTTCAGGAAACCGCTGCCAATGTCACAGCTGTCCCCAGAGTGGCCAAGTGGACAATTCAACCACTGTCAAAACTCCCATGGGCCACAGGCTTCAGGTCAGCTGCCTCCGCTGCAAAAGAAGAACAGTCTTGGCTTCTTTCTGCTTCCAAATCACACATGAGTGAAGCTCATTGGTTGGAGCTGCTCACATCCAGGACCCCAGCAGCAATGGAGTCTGAAACATGCAGTGTTGAGGCTTTAAGACTCTGTGATCAAAGCAAAGCATAGCAGGGTGTGGGGTGCATGCTGAATGCCACTAGTCACTATCCCTCTTTTTGTCACCTGGAGCAAGGGCCTGGTGGTGAGTGCAACCTCCTAGGATGGGAGAGAATTGTTCATGACAGATGTCGTGGAATGGCCATAGGTGCTGTTACCTTTGCATAGGAGAGAAATAAACTTCTACGTTGTTTTTTAAGTCACTGTTTGGGCAGCCTAGCCTGTGTGCTGACACAGCACTGTTAAGTGTAAAACTATGTCTTGGAGGTATTGCATCCAGCATGTATAGTGTCAATTTATCCCGGACATTGGGAGCCAGCAGGCCCTCAACAAATACTCCATTGACAGACAAAATACTACCCAGGGCTGGGTGGCTGGTGCTGAATGAGGGCCATTCCATCTACGTTGAGGGAGGCTGGAGAGAGCTCAGAGGGGCTAGGCGTGTTTGGGAACACTTCTTGGAGGAGGTAGAACTGGAGAAGAAGAGGAAGAAAAACGGTTTCCAGTGGAGGTCACTTTCCTCTCCCCTCATCATCAGTGAGCTCCCCTGTCCTGCCACTGACCTTGGCCTGTGCTGGTCAAGGCTGCAAGGAGATGGGGAGAAGGCGGGGTGCCTACAGTCAACCAGGGGAGTAGATTTTAATCTGGAGCAGGCTGGGGACAAGAAGGGTGGCCCAGGAGGTGTGAAGGGAAAGGAAGTAGGCAGTACTCCAAGGGAGGGCCTGTGACTCTGGGATATCTCCCAGTGGGTCCCCAAGGCTCCGAGGACAAGGATGGGGATGGACAGATTCAAGAAATGGCTGAAAGTTCATGAATTATGGCTGGTTCTGGTGTGCCCCCGCCTCCTCCTCCACCCTGCTGCTCCTCTCCAAGAAGTCACATCCATCCATCCTTCTAACAGGGGTGTCTCGATTAAGCCAGAAGTCTATGGCACAGGGATGGTCATGTTACTCTGTATGCCAAGCACTGAGGTTGGCCACACCCAACCAGCTCGTCTGTATTCACCCATCTTTGTGAAGAGTATGTGTCTAGGACATGGGGAGAGGCTCAAACCAGCCAGGGTCAAGGCTTTCTGAAGGAGAAGGGTCAGGACTGCCCAGAGTGAGGGAGTAGTCTAGGGTCAGGATCAGAAATCGGACCGGGACAGGGGCGAATCTGAGACCAGGCAGCCAGGATGGGGGCTTGGTCTGGGGCCAGGGTCACAGCTCAGTCTAGGACTAGCAGCCGGGCTCAGCTGGGTTCTGGAGTCCGGGCTCAGTTTTTGATGGGAAAGAGTGTTAAGCTAACTGATCTCCTGTGTATGAGTTTAATTTCCTTATTTCTCCCAGAAAATAAACCAAAATGAAAGAGTATCTTTGTAAAATTTCTTCATTTATATCATACTCAACCTTCAAAACCATTTTACTTCTGGGCTCTCCCTTTACTCTTCCCCAAGACTTGTAGATTAGACCCTCTTATTAGCTTTGGGCAAAGGGGTAAAATCCGCTGCCTAAATTCTCACGGCAAGTTCAGAAAGAGTCCAAGCCAGGCGAGAGGCCAGTTGAGCTGGTGCCCAGTACAGGGCAGCCTGGTGGACTCACAGCTTCCTGCAGTGCTTTGGAGACGAGCCCTGGGTCACCCTGAAACCCACGGGCAGGCGGCAGGCAGGCGGGCAGGCAGCTGGCTGGAGGAGTTGGCAGTGGGGACCAGGAGCAGAGCCTTGGGCTGAGGCTGAGGCTGTTTAGTTGGGCTGGATGGTGGGGCTGGTGATTCATTCAGCCGGCTCTGCAGTGAGCCCCGGGGCAGGTGCCAGCGATTTGCCCGTCCTGAGTGATAGAGCCAGGAACCGCTGAATGGCCTGGAAGGCCAGGGATCCCCCAGGTCCCCATGGGCATGCTCAGTCGCTGAAGGAAATACGAAGTGACGGTAAGTGACAAAATTGAAAATGTAATTAAGACAGATGGAACTAACCAGTGGGAATGATAAAAGCCCTTCTCCAGGCTCTGAGATTCAAAGCGAGGCCACAGGACGACCCTATCTTGGCCGTGCGGCCTGCAGAGAGGAAGCGAGGGAATGAGCTTGAGGAAACAAGCCAAACTCAGTGGAGGACAGTGAGAAAACTGGGCTTTGGCTGCACTCAAAGAGATTTAGTTCAGATATAAGGATGAACTTCCCAGAGACGGGGGTGGTTAAACATTGGCATAGTGTGACATCATCTCCTTTACCTAAGGACACGTAGGTCTCTCCTGGACAAGGTTGGACACAGGCCTGGACAACCCAACCTATCTGAGATCTGTGAGATAAGAAATGGCTCCATTATCAAATGAAGAAGCTGCACAGGTGGAGGTGACTGGTATTTGGAAGGAGAAAGGAAAGGGATCTCAGTGTGTAACAAGCCCCCAAAGACTTGCTGCTGGCCGGAGCTGGGAAAGGGGGGTGTCAGCCAGGTCCTCAAAGTGCTGAACCTGACTAGCGAGGAGGTCTCCAAATGACCCCTTCGTCTTCACTGCTGCTGCCCCTCAGCCAGACCAGGGACAGAACAGGTATGGTGGCCAATCGCCAAACTCATGGAGGAAGTGATTGGGGCTGGACCACCTGGTCCTGGGCTCCCCAGAGGCTCTGATGGAGGGAAACCCAGGGACCCCACAGGGAGAGCCATCTTGGTCCTTACGGAGGTGGGATGATAGGGATCTTGTGGGGGGATCCTTGGCAAAATCAGGCACACGGCATCAACATCTGGAACAGGCTCACTTTGCCATCCACTACTGAGAGCATCTTAGCATGTGTTTTGATGGACTGAACTGATCAGACTTATTGTCCCCATTCTTCCTATATTGTGTGTCAGTGCTCTGTGCTGGGCAATGGGGCAGGCAGAGAAGGTGGGTTCTTTATGTTTGGGAGGCTCCCACATTGATAGGAGAGAAGACGCTCATTCTCCAATTCAAGGTAGTCATTCCGTTTACATTTATTGAACATCTGCTATGTGCCAGGCATGGGGCCTCAGGGACCCACTATAGAGTTTAAGGCAACAATTTAAGAAATTTATAGTGTTTGGGGAATTGAAACACACAAAAGCAATCAGATAAAAGTGAAATACTTAGGTATTAACTCAAGGCAATAGGTGGCTCAAATAAGTAGACAGAAATTGGGGGAAGGAAGCAGTTGGTGCAGGCTGGAGTCATCTGGGCAGGCTGTTTAGAGAACGAAAAAGAACAGTTTGGAAAGATTAGAGGATGGGAATGCATTCTGCATGGATTCAGGCAAAGGTGTGGAGGTGAGAAAGTGTATTCAGAAAGAGTTTTGCTAAACTTCAGGACAGAACTAAAATCAGGGCAGGGGCCAATAGCTCCTTGGGAGATTCCAGCAGACCCAAAACCTCTATGGGATCAACTGCTTCTCAGTGAGAAGAGTCTATGCCCAGGGTTGAGTTCCATTCCCCAAGAGGACAGATCCTTCTCCAGGAGGTCAGTCCCAGATCTGAATGACCAAGGACTCAGGCTTCTGTAGCCCCTGCTCTTGGGTCTGTGAAACAGGCTCCCCAAACCCACCCCATCAAACCACACACACAAAAAATAATGGGAATAAATGACACCCTCTGCTGTGCTGATGATGAGTGACCAAAGTCACTCAGGCCACCCCGTGGCCCGTAGGAGGGGAGATGGATGTGATGGGAGGGGCAGTTTGTGCTCCCACACTCATCTTCCACCAAGAGCCGGATCATGAGCTCCTCTGGCTCTGAGGCTGATCCTGCATCCTGCGTTGCCAGGGAAGATGTAATGGAGACAGGTTGGTCCTGCCACCCATGGACCATCTTTCATTACAGAGCATGTCCTTGTTATAAATACTGAGCATAAACCAGGGCCAGCATCATCACCAGAGACTGGAGAGACGCAGGAGGAGTGCTCCATCATTCCAAGCACACCATCCATCCATCCGTCACAGTCCCAGCATTTATGCCTACAGCTAGAACACTGAAATATCAGATCAGGATTTATTGAGGGCATTAAGTCATAATTTGTGCTACTCTTTCTCCCCTTGGTGGGGGGATGCATAGTTTACCTGAAACATCTCTATTTCCCTGACTCACCATCCCTAATGATCCAAATCGTGTGCATCTGTCCACTTGCAGTTGTCTTTTGAAGGTGTTTTCTCCGTTATCACTCAATCCTATGGGTCAGCCTCACACCTCGGGGGAGCTCCTCCCTCTGACATGGGAGAAAGGATCCCCAAAGCATAAACTGTATGCTGAGGAGACGGTAAGGCCCCTTTCTTAATTTGCCTGCTGTACCCCATGGGGATATGAACGTTCCAGAGATGCCCCCAGGCTGTCACCCCTGATGGCTCTAGGGGAGCCATGGCAAGTCCAGGTCTCAGCTTGTAGCTTTGGAAAAGTCACTTTTCTTACTCTGGGCTCTCACCTTCTCCATGAAATGAAGCAGCTGAATTGGATGGACTCTAACACTTCTTCCAAATCCAAAACTGGGTAATCACATGCCCTGGATGCCTTGGCTCATTCAAGGCTCAGCCTGGCAAAGGGTGTTCCAGAAGTTATAAAGAGAATTCTGAGCCAAGTACCAAAATCAGGGCTGTGAAGATAATGCTCTTGCCATCCTGAACATCTCGGAGGTCCCAAAGGGAAGGTGTCCCCTACTTTTCACCTTTCTTTTTCTCTTCTCTCTCTCTCCTTCCCTCCCTCCCTTTTCTCTCTCTCTCTCGCTCCCCGCCCCACACTTATTCCTGACTTGAACCTTGGCGTCTGGCTTTCCCACAAACTATATACTTCAAACCACGTCTTGCCAGACCACAAATAGTTCCAATGTTGACCCAAGCTAAGGTCTGAACCTGAAGCCTAAGACCCCAAACTCTGGTCTTGTTGAGCTCCAAGGACCCTTTCCGAGGAGGTCGTCCTGGGACGGAGTTGTCTGAAGAGAGAATTGACATAGAGGAGACTCTGCGTGGCTCCATGCTCCTGTCTTAATAAACAGGTAACATGATTATGACAGAGTAGCGTCTTTTGTAATGTAGTTACATGGTTAAAAACGTAAAAAGTCTAGTCAAAGGTTTCCTTTCACTCCCATCTAAGAGCCACCCAGTTCTCGCTACCTCCTTATACAAACTATTAATTTCTCATGGAGATTTCCAGAGATTCTTTATGCCTATATAAGCAAAAGCAAATATGCATTTATATTTCCCCCTACTTTTTCACAAAAGGTAGTATCATTTACATGCTATTCTGCTCTTTTCTTTTTTCACCTAGTAAAACATTTTGTAGACTTTTTATTTAATACATACCCTCATTCTTTTTCATAGCAGTATAGTATTCCATTGCAGACTTTATTTATAATGCAAAATCTTCTTACATCCAAAAACATTTTGAGGTGCTTTACAGGAGAGCATACATTCTCTAGAGGATGTTTGAGATAAAGAACAAAACTACCCCGAGCAGTAGGTCTCAGACTTCACTTTGCATAAGAATTAACTTGGGATGCACAGGACTCCTTCTGCTAGAATTCTGACCCACTAGGTCTTAAGTGGAATCATTAAGCTGCATTTTAGCAAGTTCATTCTGTTTCGGCATCTATAGCTCTCTCTTTGAAAAGCCCTGGTGAATGGAAAAGGAAGCAAGGACTGCATCCTACACTGAAAATATCAAGGTAGTGGCAATTAATCATTGAATTTAGCTCTGAGGTTCCTGGCAGCTCAGACCAAGGTAGAACAAAAAGGATATAGTGTTCTCCCTGCCAGAACAAAAGGCCAGTTTTTTAACAGAGAGAAACATGTTTCTGGCACTAAATTCTAAGCGGAATTCATCATGGGAGCCATTACTTAAGGCACACTGAGCTGCATGATAGGCAGCATCTACCCTGATGGCCCCACAGAAAATGCAAACACGTTCTTCACAGCTCATCTGCAGAAGTCATGGCCTGTCCCCAAGCTCAGCTCAGGACAAAATTTCTGTAGGAAGCTCCGGCAACATGGGCTGGAGAGGTTAGAAAACATGGGCTATCTGAGAGCGACTGTAGGGAACACCTGTAACATCATCAAAAGTCCCAGTGAGGCGCTGAGTGTGGCTGAGGGACAGCCAGGAGATGCACCCCACTCCTGGGACTCCCGAACCCAAGAGGAGGCAGGGCCTGTGTCCCCAGCCCACACCCAGTCTGAAGGGGGAGGCCTCTCCCCTTATCCCAAGAAGGTCCTGGAACAGCATGGCAGTGCAGGTGGGGGACTGAGAAAGGGGAGGAAGAGGAGGAGAATGGGGGAGGGTAGGTGATAGGAATGGACAGTTGTTTCCCCATTTTACCCATCTATCACTTTGAATGTCTCCTGAATCTCTGGTAATTGGTGTCACTTCCTCATTAAGGGAACTGGAACACAGGGACTAGAACGTGGTAAGCCCTCAACACTGATGATGATATTGACGGAGGGGGAGGGGCAATAATCAGTGTAGTCACCATTCTGTCCTTTGAAAACCTCTAGTGTTTTATGGGTTCCAAGCAGTGAATGGAAGTGAATGTGTACAACATCCTAAACAGGGTCCTTTAACCCCAACCTCTGTCTGCTTAAACTTTGGAAAACATTTTAGGAAAAAATGCTGACCCCCCAGGGACAAGGTTGGGATGTGTCTGGCACAGGCTGGCTCTGCTCCGGCTCACATAATGTCTTATGGGGGCCACTGGGGATTTGGGGGCAGGTCCTTGGGGGCTAGTTGCTAGTAGCCTACCACTGCAGGGGACTGGGTGGGGGAGAGGGTTATTGAGGACAGTGGGGGATGGGGTGTGGATGCTGGGAGACGGAGAGGAAGGAGGGAACATGGGGTCTGGGCGCTCACTGGAGGCTTGTCTTGAGACATGTCAGGAAGTGGGGGCAGCCTGTGCACCTAGGAAGGGCCTTTGACCCCAGGGGTCTGGAGTACCTAAGAGATGGTCTGAGGACTCTGCTGGGTAAGGGGTTGTACAATTGAAAAAGCAAATGTCTTTCAGTGGGGGAGATTGATCCAGAATCCTCACTGACTCTCTCAAGAGCCCCAAGAAAGGAGCCCATTGCCTCACTGATGCTCCCCTCGGGGAGCCACCCTTATCCCAAGTGCTGCCTCCCAGGAAGGCCTCCCTCTTCTCCCAGCCCTCCTTGGTCTCCGAGCTCTGACCCCTTCTGTCTTGCCTTGCTGCTTCTCCCTGCTCCCTGCGTCACACTCATCCGCCTACCCTAACGTGACACTTGTCCGTCTATCCTAATATGAGCTTCCTAAGAATGAAGGCGTTTCTTCCTGAAAACATGCCTATGTGCAGGTTGGAAGAACTGGAGGTAAGGAAGATGGCTGAGGAAGCTTCCCCAGATGGTGTTTGCTAGAAGACTAGGGAGGGTTGGGGCAGGGAGGGACCCTGATCTGAGTGCAGAAGGGAAATTAGGAGCCCTGGAATTTAGACTCAGCCTTGCCACTGTCTTCCTGTGTGATCTTAGGCAAGTCCCTTCACCATCACTTGCAGAGCCTTAGTTTCCACCTCCAAAAAATGGGACTATTTATCTAAACATGTTCAACCATGGGGCAATTTATGTGGAAGGGTCTTAAAAGTATCAGGAATCCTTATTCAGATTTGAAATTAGGAATAGGCAGAGGGAATGGGGGTTGCACAACTGGCTGAACATCCCATCCATGCAGAGCCAGAATAAGGGAAACTATGTCAAAGCAGGGGAATATGGATCAGACTCCAATAATCTTGTATGGAAGTAGACTCCTGGGGCCTGAGGGGTGGGTGGGAGGTTGGAACCAAGGGGAGGGGGAGCTTTAGGGATGTGCTGTCTACCATCTAGTCAAACAGCTCTGGAGACAAGGGCTGCATGGAATGATCCCTCAGAATTCCGTACTTAAGGCCAGCAGGACAGGCCTCATTCAGACAGGGACAAGGCCAGCTTGTCAACCATTTATACCTTGGTGTGAATTCTGAGGCTGGTTTGCTTCTCCCCAAGGGCCTTACTGACCCACCTGAACTCTCAGGCAAATGCATTATCCTGTTCCCAGCAAAGGGCTCTTGGGCATCACAGTGAAGGGAATTGTCCCTTCAGTTATGAAGTCACTACCTTCACTGCCCTTTGTCAGTGCTGGAATGGCCTGTCTTGCCCTTCCCACAAGATTGAGCAGAGAATGATTCTATAAAGGAAGTAATGAGCTCTTCACCCCTTGGGGGATTCAAGCACCGGACCAGTGGCTCTGTGGAGAGGAATCAGCCTTCTGGAGCTTGCACTGACAACACACAGGGTCCCTCACACTCCTGACAAGCTTAGATTCCAAGATTCTTTTGTGAGGGACAAGCATTCAGGAACTATAAAAACCCTAGCACTCTCTCCCACAGAACTCCCTGGCCCCTTTGTACAAAGTATTTTGTGGGAGAATACTGGATGCAGGTCCAGCCCTTGAAGCTCGCTCTCCAAACTCACTGGAAAACAGACCCATGGAGAACCAGAAGCGACCGTCACTCAGGGTACTGGTTTGCACAGTCTTTGCACACACCCCACCACCACCAGATCTGTCCAGCCTGCGGATAGTCTGAGAATAAGTTCAGGGACAGAGGGTGTCCCAGCCTGGGCACAGCTCCTTCCCGTGCCCAAACTTGCCAAATGCAGGTGGCATGTTTTCCTTCCTTTGAAATTAGAAGGCACTGGCAGTCCTCCCCAAAGGTAACACTGTATGTAACTGTGGCATCAAAACTAGGAAACTGACATTAGCACAATACAATCAACTAGGCTTTTTACTTGAATATCATCAGTTTGGGCATGTACTCATTTTTTTTTGTTGTTGTGTTTGTTTTTTGTATGTATGTATGCATGTATGTATGGTTCTATAAATTTTATCACATATATAAATCTATACAACTATCACCACAATAAAGATACAGAATTGTCCTGTCACCACAAAGGAGGGCACACTTTTAAATTGCCCAGATTGTGACTTATACACAGGCATCAAAGATGTGGAAGCCCCTGTGCTCTGCTCATTGGACTAGAAAGGTCTACATATCCTGTCCTACTAGGGAACATGACTTAGAGTCTAGATTCTCAGGGGCAGATCTCTTGAGATTGGTTGTAGCCCCCAGGCACAAACCCTCTCTGAAGAGGCTCATCCTGCTATTTTCTCACAGAAGAGGAAACTGAAACCTTGAAGATTGTCTTCCCAAGGTGAGACTGGGACAAGGACCCAGAGGTTCAGCACCATGGACAGAGCCAGGGCATTTGGGAAGGAGAAGAGGGCTTATAAAGTCATGAGATAGGACTAGGTGCTTCTCTTAGTCACTTCTTACTCTGAGGTTGGACCAACCCTGGCAAGTACTGACCACCCCCTCTCTCCTAGGTTCCAGCGCAGGGCAGTAAGAGCACACTTCAGGAATGCAAATCCCTGCTTGCCTGACTCCTCCCCATTATTCAAGCCTCATCTTAAGCCTCTTCTGTTTTGAGGGTCTCTATCTCACATTCCCAGCCCACCTTTATGGCTCCCTTCTCTGAATTAATTTGCCCCAAGAACTGGAAGCACCACCCAGGGCAGCCCAGGAGCACACTGTGTACTGCTCTCTGCCTGCTCCCCACATATGAAGCTGCAATCCAACCAGAATGTGAATTTCTTCAGGCAGAACCAACTTGTCCGTTACTTTTCTCTTTCACTCTCTCCCTCCTTTCCTTTCATCCAGTATAACTCTACACAGGGCTAGGTATGCAAGGTCTTTCCAGAAGACATGTTATCCATGGAGTTTATCCTCAGCTTTGATTCTCCTTCCAGAATCTCATCCATTACAGCAGGGAGTAGGGGTGGGGGAATATTCAAACCTCAAACTACCTTCCAGAACTTAGCCCAGTTTCCTTCCCTCTCTTCCATAGATTGTAAGACCCTTGCTCTTTGGAAACCCTCTTCCATGGTTTGTATTTTCCCTGGAAGTATGTCCATCTGAAGTTGGCCTCAGGTTTATCATTGAGAAACCTCTTGTCAGGGATGCTGTGCTGCACCAACCAGATGCCCCCTTCTGAACTGCAGGATTTATTCTCCCAGCTGCTGGGAAGATGGTTGTTTTTCAGTTCTCATCTGTCAGCCCCCTCTGGGAATTGCCTCAGTTGAAGAAACTGTCCTTGCCCAAGATCACACCCCCTTCTCAGGCAGCCCATACCCAACAACTGGTCAATGACAGGTTACAAGGGCCTGATCCCTCACCCCAACTCAAGACAACTCCAAAAGGTCATCCCCACTTCAGAGCTCCTGCAAAGTCAGTTGAAGCCTTCATTGAAATTGTGTCAGTCCAACTTCTCCCTCTGCTCAATTCTACTTCCTTCCCTTCCTGACAAGCCTGTGCCTGAGACCAGGTCCAATAAACTTCCTCCATATTAATGTCCATCTCACAGTCTGCTTCCAGGTAAACCTAACCTGTGATGCTTCCAAAGTCTGGGCCCTGTGGGATTAGGCTTCCTGCTGATACCCCTGACCACCATCTGGCTACTGAGACCCAAGCTTACTCAAAGCAGAGTAGACCTGCCTGCATACTGATTTCCCCCAAGTCTCCGAAAAGACTCTGCTCATTCTGTTTACTATGACAGTCCTCAGCCTTGCCTCTAGAAGTGGGTCTTCTCTGACAGTCCCTGGGTGGATTGGTATAGTGAAAGAGTTACAGTCTTTGAGGGCAAGCAGATCCAAGTATGAGCTCTAGCTCTTATACTATATTAACTTTGCTAGGTGAATTTGGGCCAGTATCTCTCCAAGCCTTTATTATCAGCTCTGGAAAGCAGAAATGATAATAAAAATGTCTCAGGCCTGTTGTGAGGATTAAATGATGCAACACAAGCAAAAACATTAAGCACGGTGCGAGTTGAATAATATGTGCTCAACAAATACTAACTCTTCCTTCTTCCTTTGGGTCTGGAGACACTTTTCAATTAATAGCTAATTAACATTTTTTAAATTAACCCAGGTATTGAGCACCACAAGCACAGGTGTGGTGTAAGTATATACCACTTGAGACGGAGCAGGTGGTAGGGTGGTGGTCATTCAACTCAACTCTCCCTGCTGTCAGCCTTGATTTCCATGCTGTTGGACAATTCTTGGCATTTAATGAAAATTCCTCATGGTGTGAGGAATAGTAGGTATTATCATTCTATTCTGGGAGGAAATGGAGGCCTTCCAAGCCACTGTTTATACCTTGTTGGGACAGAGGCTATATCTCCTTAAGGCTTGGGACACCAGGACCAACACTTCTTGTTAAGCAATAGGTGAATAAGTTGGAGAGGAGGTGGCACCTCAAATTATGGCTGCTTGGACTACACAATTGGGTGCTATCATAAGGAAAATATTTTAATGAAAATATAACTTGTCCCTAAAATAAGAGCACTAAGCATCAAATGTCCCACAGTCATTGCTTCCCCTAATGCAACGATCATCCATTCCCCTCCACATCTCCCTGCTCCTCCCACTGTGTTTTCCCTCTAGTCCTCTACCTCTCTGCCCCAGGTGAGCAGGAGAAGCCCTGAGCTCCTCACAGCTAATGCTGCCTCCTCAGCACAGCGTCCGTGGGCTGGGTGTGCAGGGCAGAGCTGGAGGGGGAGCGGAGTGTCTGGGGCAGGAAGCCACACACCCGGTGCACATTCCAGCTCCAGCTGGGCCTTTTCTGACAACCTTGGACCAGCACATGCCGTCCTCAGCAACACCCGCGCTGGGCTCAGAGAATACTGAATTGAGCCCCAATTAAAGGGCCATCTCAGGGCAGGCTGCTGGCACCAGAAGCTGCTATTTTGGGACTATCTTCTCTCTCTCTTCTCCTCCAACTCTGCTCTATTTTATTTTCTCCCCCCCTCTCTCTTCCATCTCAATTATCTCTCTAGATTTTTTCGTGTATACATTTCTTTACATCTCCCAGTTTCTCTGTGTCTCTGTCTCTCCCTGACTCTGTGACTATTTCTGACTCTCAATCTCTCTTATCAAATCAGTTTGACAAACACTTATTCCCACGTCCACTGTGCCAGGCTCCAGGGGGCTGTGGTGATGAAGGGATGTGCAGACCCCTGATCGAGAAGCCTGAGGGTATGCCACTCCTTCTCTCTCCATCTTGACTGTGCCTGCCCACCCTGCCCAGGAATCCCAGGACTTGCTTCTGAAGGCTGCGGAGAGGGTTTATATTCCAGCCACCCCCTGGCCACAGGCAGGTTCTGTGGCCCTGGGTTTCAAGTTCTGCTCTTGGGGTTGGGGACTTCACTCCTCCCCCACCTCCAGGCTTCCAGTCCCAGCAGCAGAGGAAGGACTGGTATTTCCAGGGTGGGTCTGTGCCCAAGAGGCCACAGGCAGCATTACACCCACCATCCTAGCTCCAGGGCGGTCCAACCCAAGGCCTGAAGTATGGGACTGTCTGGTTTCCTTGAGGCAAACCAGCAGGACAAGCTTCTTTATAACCAAGAGACTCAAAATCTCATCTCCTTCCAGGGCAGAGAGCCTCCCTGAAGGACCCATGGCAAGCACCACATTGGGTTTGTGGGTAAATCTTATCCCCAGCCCCTCTGCCTCTCCAAATCCTAACATCTTACTGGGCCCAGCTCACTTCCCTCCTTCACTCATCGTCTAGCTCATGCCATATCCCCTGCCCCCGGCTTCCACAGCCCTGGCAGTCTGTCCTATCCTCTTGTCACTGAGCTCTCCCACACTGGCATCTGCTGGCCATATTTAACCTGACCATGTTCTTGTAGGGGGGTGGAATAGGGGTGACTGGGATGACCCTTCTGAAATTCTCTGAGGCCCTTTCCCTCTGTGGCTCTCAGACTGGGGCTTCCCTATGTAATGGGAAGGGAGGGAGAGGGTAGAACATATGGTAGCTTATGTACATTATTGAATTAATGAGCTTTTTAAAAAAATTAGAACCTACTATGTGCCAGGCACTGTTGGGCATTTTCAGATATATTATCTTACACAATTCATAGACCAGCTTTATGAGGCTTCTATTATTGACCCCATTCTAGAAAGAAAGGAACTGAGGTCCACAGAGGTCATGCAAAGTCAAATGGTCCTGACAGGGCAGGAACCCAGGTCTCCTGATTCTCAGCCAGGTCTTGTTCCAAGAAAAGATGGGGGCCTGGTTTTTCCCCAGGGAATCCTTAATTTGGGATCCAGGAGCCTGTTCCCCTTAGCAGCTGCTGGAGAGCTAGACCCAACTGTGCAAGCAAGACAGGACCTTGGCCCCTACTCTGGGCCAGGGCAGGTACAGCTGGTGAGAAGTTCTCAGCCAACGGGAGTCCTGGGATGAGGGGGAACCTTGGGGGCGGAAGGGCTGCTTCTTGAGCCAGGTCAGCCAGAGGCTCAGAAGAGAAGGCCCTGAAGGCTCCCAGGCAGCCCTCAGAACCCAGACTCCCATCTCCCGGTGGGAAACAGGAGGTTGGCTCTGTCAGAGCTGCCTTTGGAGCCCCTTAGGGGAGGGACAGGTGCCTCGAGACCTCTGTGGTGAACAGTTGGTCCCCTCAGGCCTGAGGTGAGAGGAAGGCATCTGAAGCAGGCTTTGGAGTTGGGGAGATAGCAAGGTTTGGGAAGATGCTTCGATGACTCTTTTCTTCTGTGTTTTTTTTTTCAAAATCCCTGTGCTCTTTGTCAGCACTGCTATCACGTCAGGATGTGCCGGATGAAGAGGAAGAGGTGGGAGTGGGGGTGGAGAGTGGGCCGAGCCAGGCTGCCGAGAGAGGAGGAGCAGCTCTGCCCTGGGGCACGGGCAGGGGGCCTCTGGAAGCCTGCCGTGGGCCCAGGCACAGCCAGGGGTCCGGAACCCTGACTGCTGGAGAGCCCTTGGCTCCTGAGCCAGCCTGCTTCACCTTTCCCGGGCTTCTAACAGCAAGTGGTAATCCATTGTTGGCCCCGCTCTGCTCACCCCTTAGATTTCAGGGGACCCCTACCCACCTCAGCTCTAGTCCCTAAACCCTGAGCCCTAGGTATCGTTGCTTTGGGTGCCTCATCTTACAGGTCACCAAGTCCTGCAGATTCAAACTTTTAAATCACTTCTCAGATCTGCTCCCTGTTCTTTAGTTCCGTGCTGTCTGCCAGGTTCAGACCTCATCTCCCCTGATTGTTGTCACGTGTGATCTTCCAGCATGCCTGGCTTTCCCCCTCCACCCCAGAGCCAGTTTACTAAGGTGCAGATCAGGCTCCACCTGCCTGGTTCCTCCTGTTATCCTCCACTCAATGCCTGAGGCATGACCAGGCTCCATTGACCTCTCCAGTGGTGTCTGCTTCTCCCCAGTGTACCCCCCGGCTCACGGCATGCAGCCCCGGCTGCTCCTCACACAGGTCCCCCTGCTCTTGCTGCTGTGCCTTTGCCCCGGCTGCCCCCTCCCACCCCTGCTGGAGCGCACTGCAGGCTGCCATTCTTCTACTCAGCCTCCAGCTGCAATTCAAGCTTTGCCTTCTTTGAAAGGCCTTTCCAGCTGCCAGGCTGGGCTCAGGGCCGCTCCTGGGCTCTCTTTGTACCTGACTGCCTGATGCTGGTACTTGCCACACTGGGTTTGTCACTGCTGGCAGGTGTGTCCCCTACGGAGAACAGGGCCTTGTGGAAGGCAGGAGCTCTGACTGATTCCCCTCTGTGGCTCCACAGCCAGCACGGTGGGGCCCTAAAGAAGCAGGCACGCACACACACACACACACACACACACATGAATGTACATACAGGTGCACTTACACTCATACATTCACATAAACACAGCCACACAAATACACACTTACATTCACACAAACACCTCCTCACACACACACTGACCATTCACAAATACTTCACACATACCCATTCATGCAATTACACACACACACACACACACACACACACACACACACACTTCTACTCCAGTCTCCTCTCCTGATAGCTCCTGTTGGGCCAAAAATAAAGAATGCTGAGCGGCCATATTTTCCTCCATTGGAAGCCCCTGGAGTCAGGTAAGAGGAGGAGGGGGAGAAGAAAATAGGCCAGGACAGAGATGAAAGACCCTTCCACTCCAGCTTACTGAAAACAAGGATGAGAGATTCAGAAGCCAGAGATCCAGCCTAGTCAATTGCATAGAGGCTGAAGCTTCCTGGGATACAGTGCAGGAAGTGAGGCGGGGGCATCTGAGCTAGATCTTATCCTTTGGCCAACATCACTGCTTGTTCCAACCTCTTTTTGGAATTGGGACAGTTCCAGAGATGCTCGGATCATGCCTTCCCCTTGGGATAGCAGGAAGAACACGAGTCTCTGTGGGCTGCAGGATGGAATGCTGGGCCTTCACTCACATCCACCCTGCACCCCTGGGCTCCCAGACGCCGTCCCTCACAGACAATGAGGAGCTGACCTGATGCAGAGTTTCAAGCTGTGCTTCCTGGCTCTGCCTCCTTCCTTGTCTGCCCCATCCTTGCCAGCTGAGCGGGCTTGAAGGAAGCATGGAGTGGCTGTGGGTGTATGAAGAAAGTTTGCTTGTTCACTGCTCTGCTTTCATCCCACCTCCTCCCATCCCACCTCTATGAAAGAGACGAAGAGTAAGAAGCTGGAAGTCAGAAGCCTGGAGCATTGGTTTGGCTGTTTTCCTTGGGAAGCCCACCTCTTCTTTTGCATATCTAGTATCCCCTTTTCTGAAGGTTGGAGGAATCATGCCCACTCTGTCAAGTGACAGCAGGGATGGGCAAGGCCTTTTGAAACCATAAAACTATACACCAGGATATGTTTCCATTTGGAAACCAGAGAAGTGGTCCCCAGTCTGGGGCCTTGTGTCTCTCCTCTGTGGGCCTCTTGGCAGCCCCGGGCTTTGAGGAGGATGGCTAGGACCTGGCCTGTCCTCCCCCACTCTCCCTACCCCTGCCAGTTCCCTGCCTCATTTTCCCCCAACCAGCCAGCAGTCTCAGAAGCCCCTCTGGGCCCCGTCCTGGGGTAGGGCTGTCAGAGAGGTAGATGGGGAGGAGTTCTTGGGCCATCCCTCCAGAAGCTCCCCACCTGGGGTGTTAACAGATCCCTGCTGACAGAGCCACCCAGAGGACAGTAGGAGGCAATGGCAGGATGTGAGCAATTGCTGGTGTGTGAGGCTTAGACTCTCAGAGAATGGAAGAGTGGTGTGGCTGGAGGAGCCAGCAAGGGCTCACTGGAGGGAGTGGCTTGAGCTGGACCTGAGGACACAATCTCACAGCCACCGAGGCAGGAAAATCAAGTCCAGGGTAGGTTTTTCCTCACCCAGCCCAGATCTTAGGTTCTTAAAGACAGACCCCCATGCACAGAAGGTCTGCAGGAGACGAGCCAACAGTGGCTGGTGGGGAATGGGGATGAAAGCAGGGGATGGCACCAAGTACCCCAGGAATCCCTGTCCTGCTTCTGTCATACTGGCTTTTGCCCCAAAGGAGGAAGCAGAGGGCCCATGAATGGGACTCAGAACACAAGCCTTTGAGAGGCATCTGCTTCTGCCTTCAGGCCTGGCCAGAATGGAGGCCAATTGTCAGCCCTCAGACATAGAGGCATCCGTGGTCGGTTGAATCATGTAACCCAACAAACGCATGTTCTTCATCTTAATCCTCATCCCTGTGAGTATGAACCCATTATAAACAAGAACTTTTGAAGAGATTATTTTTATTTAAGGTGTGACCAAATGAATCAGGTGGGTCTTAATCCATATTACTGAAGGCCTTATAAAGAGAAGATACTGGAAGCCAGGAGTTGGAGAAGGCCACAGAGGACAAAGCCGGAAGTCAGCAAACACTGGAAGAGCATACACAAAGGGAGAGAGAGCTCCACGTGACTGGAGGCAGTGATGCAAGCAAGGAACCCCGAGGACTGCCAGCAGCCAGCAACAGAATGCTGCAGGCTCCAGAGAAAGCCAGCCTTGCTGATATCTTGGTTTTGGACTTCTTCTAGTCAATAAATTCTTGCTGTGGGAGCCAACCCACTGTGTGGCATTTGTCCTAGCAGCCTGCCACTAAGCCTCCAATTTCCTGTCAGGGGGAGGAGAAGTCAGAGAGTCCTGCTCTTTCCACAGATGGCCTTGCCTGAGTCTGCCAGAGCAAATGGCCTTTCAGAACTCACTTTCCACGTCCACAGGCTCTCTGAGCCCCATGGGTCCTGCCGGGGCAGAATGGGGGTTATTACATTCAATCTAGAGAGGAGGAAACTGATTTTCAGAGCTGGATAAGGGACTTGATCAAAGGACTAGAACCTGGGCCTCTTTCTCCTCGGTTGGGTCAGTGTAGACAAGCTAACTGGATTACCTGGGATGAAAGAGTCCACTTTGGAATACAATTTACACTGTGGAGATGCGAGATAACCACATACCAGGCCTTGTGCGGGACATTTTCTTTGTCTTGTTCCACACACAAATCCGCTCTAAAAGCTTAGCATCCTCAGCTCTGCACCGTGGGTGGGTGAAGGAACAGAGGCTCGAAAGTCTGGGCAGATTTTCCACGGCCGCTCCAGAGAAAGAGGCAGAGGCAGGGTCTTAACCCAGGTCTCTTTGGGGTCAAAGCTTTGCATCTTTCAGTGTCCACCCGGCAATACCAGACAACGCAGCCCCCAAGGCTCAGAAATGGTTGTGCCATGAAGGGAGCGGTCAAGCAGGCAAGACAGAGAGAGGATCCTGCATCAGCCCCCCGCTTCAGTTTGTCTTCTACACTGGTTCTCTCTTGCCAGCACCTGGCACCCTGGAATCCTCTAGGAGAATAACCCCCACAATGACAACTTCTCCTATGGCCACTACAACTGCTTTCTATGATAAGCACTTTTCATACCCCATCTCATTTCATCCTCAGAATAACCCTATGAGGGGTAGGTCCTTCTAATAATCTCATTTTACTGACGAGGCAGCTGAGGCTCAGCGGGGTAAAGGCACTCACCAGTTTGTCTCCAAAAGCTTGTGTGCCCTCTGTAGACTTCAGCCGGAAGAAAGACATCTTCCCAGCGGTGGAGAAGCCTGAGGGTGAAATTGCTGCTTTGGAGGAGGCGAGACCCTTCCCTGCCCCGGCCAATGAGGCTTTTTTGGTTTTGTGTGTATGGAAGGGGAGGAGTTATGCACACACAAAAATACACCGTTCATAGTTACTTTTGAAAAATCAGTATTCAATTTGTTAAGGGTTCACACTTAAAATATAGCTTTCCTTAACGATTAAGTTCCACATTTAAGTTCTATTTATAAATGTAATAAAATAAGAACGAGACCTCCGCTTTTTCTTCAAAGTTTGATTAATTCAAGTTGAAAAAAACAAAACTCCCTTAAACGATCGGTGCCGTTTACAACTTAATTAAATTTGCTTAAACAATTTCAGCTACGTTTAAACATTTAATATATTTGATTTTCCTAAGTAACTTAAATGCCTAATTCAATAAGCAAAACCTTTCATGACGTACTTGCAAAACTGACATAAATCTAATAAATTAAATTTATAAATTTAATGACTCCCATAGTCTCTTAAATATCACAATGTTGCTTGCAATAATTAGTGAAATTCTTCCATATCTTTCAACTTAAAGTGGCATATCTACAGGTTTCTGGTTCTAGGTAAGAGGAAGTAAGCACACTCCACCCTCTTTCTTCCACTGATTACAAATAACAACCCCAGACAGAATTCATACAGCAATCGTCCAAGGACTCTGAAAATAAATAATATTAGGTGAATTGGGAAGCGAAATAAAAACTCAGTGAATGACCAATACGGCTGTGAGTTTCTGAGGTGGTTTCCCTCCCACATCTTCCAGCTTGGACTCTACAGAGACTGAATGCCCGGATCTGCAGCAGACGTGTCAGAAAAAGCTCCAAGAGAAACCCTCTCTTTCTGGCCAGAAAACTCGGGACAGAGACACCTTGAGGACAGAGCATGGATGGATTCCCCATTTCATTCTCTTTTACTCTCTTGCCCCAAGCCCCAATCATGAAGCTACACTCGTGCAGTGTTGGTGGTGCAAGCACCTAAAACTCTGGGAAAAAGTCCTTTCTCTGCCCAAAGAAACTGGCAACAGTGGCCCCCGTGCTCCAAAGAGTGTGTATGTGTGAGAAATCCCCATCAATTTTTTCTCTCTCTTTTATCTCACCGCTTCACGCTGGAGGGTGGACCCTGTCAAGGGAAACGTGATAGCATGGGGAGGTTAAAACCCAAGATTTCTAGCCAGGGAGTCCAGAAAAGGGCCTCTGGGAGCCACGGAGTGTGGGGGAAACATGAAGAACTGGAAAAAGGACTCCCCTAAATAAATGTATGTAGTCCTCAACTTACCCTTTAACTGTGCATGCAAGGAACTGACCCACAGCAACATGGTAGAGACTGAGAATTGAACCGTGGTGTAGACCCTGCTCAGACCCTAGACCAGCCCCTGAGTGGGGAACCCCTAGGGCAGGCCTGAATAACAGGCTTTGAAAATTAATCTGAATGACAGACCACAGGCAGGTCGGGACTTGTGGTCTGAACCTAATAGGGTTGATTACATAATATTCAAAATGCCACAAATTACTTAATATACAAAGAACCAAGAAATCTCAACTATTTTCAAAGGAAAATACATTTTTAACAGATGTTGGCCCCAAATGATCCAGATGTTAGAATTATCGATGACTTTAAATAGCTATTGTAACTATGGTCCTTGAAATAAGGGAGGATGATCTTGAAATGAATGGAATGATAGTTTCTCTCAGCAAAGAAATTAAAACTATAAAAAAGAACCAAATGGAAAATTTATAACTGAAAAATTATAACTGAAATAAAAATGATAACAGAAAATGGCACAGTCAATAGCAAAAAGGAGACAGCAGTAGAAAGAGTCAATAGATTTGAAAATAAATCAATAGAAATTATCAAATTTGAACAACAAAAAAATGATTAAAAAGTGAACAGAGCCTCAGGGACTTGTGGGACAATATCAAAAGGTCTAACATACATGTCCTTGAAGTCACAGAAAGGAGGAAAAACTTGGTGCAGGAAAAAAAAATTGAAATCGTGGCTTAAAACTTTCCAATTTTATCCAAAAGGGGAAAATTCAAAGAAAATCTAACCCAAATACATCTTAATCAAACTGCTGAAAACCAAGGATAAAAAAACAAAATCTGAAAGTGACCAGAGGAAAACAACACATTACATAAAGGGGAACAACAATTCAAATGACTACAGATTTCTCACCAAAATCCCTGGAGACAAGTAGACAGTGGAACATCTCTAAAGTGCTGAAAGAAAATGACTGCCAACCCAGAATTCTATATCCAGTAAAAGTATCTTTTTAAAGGCAAACCAAAAACGTTTCTATAAAATAAAACTAAGAATTTTTTTGCAGCAGAACTGCTCTAAAAGATATGCTAGAGGAATTTCTTCAAGAGGAAGGGGAATGATACCAGAAGGAAATTTGGAACTTTAGGAATAAAAAAACACAAACAAAAATAATATTTGGGTAAATATAACAGACAATCTCCCCTTACATATTTTAAAATATGTATGACTGTTGAAAGCAAAAATTGTAACATGATATGGTGGGATTTTCAATCTATAAATATGTAATATCTGTAACAATATAACATCTAAGGAGGAGGGAAAAAGTCTCATATGTTTGTAAAGTTTCTACATTTCACTTGAAGTGGTAAAAAATTAACTTAAGCAGACCATAAAAAAATAGATATGCATATTATGATTACTAGAACAACCACTAAAAAAATATGCGAAAATATACAGTCAAAAATCCAATAGAGAAATAAAATGAAATACAAAGACAATATTCAAATAATCCAAAAGGCAGCAGGGAAGGAGAAACAGAAGAATGAAAAACAGAGGGTACAATCTGAAAACAAGCAATAAAATGGTAGACCTAAGGTCAACCGTCTCAGTAAGTGCATTATGTATAAATGGTCTAAACACACAAACTGAAAGACATATTGTTAGATTGGATTAAAAAAACAAAATTCAACTATATCCTGTCTCTAAGAAACTCACTTTAAATATAATTATATAGATAGGTTAAAAGTGAAAGAGTGTTTTATGCCATAAAACATCAATTTTTTTAAAAGCTGGAGCGGCTATATTAATCTCGAGCAAAGTAGACTCCAGAGGGAGGAAATTTACCAGGTGTAAAGAGGAATATTGCCTAGTGATAAAAGGGTCAGTTCATCTGGAAGGTGTAACAATCCTAAATGTTTATGCATCCAACAACAGAGCTTCAAAATACATGAAGCAAAAATTGAATAGCACCTAAAAAAGGAGAAACAGAAAAATCCACAGTTATAGTTGGTGACTTTAACACTCCTCTATCAGTGCTGACAGAAAAGTAGAGAGATAACCGGAAAGGATATAGAAGAGATTTATAGCACTATCAACCAACTAGATCTAATTGGCATTTATGGAACATTCCACCACCACCAGCAGAATCCATATTCTTTTCAAGTTGCTCATGGATCATTCACCATTATAGACAATATTCTGTGTCATAAAACAAACTTTAATAAACCTAAAATAATTTAAATCATACAAAAGTATGTTCTTTGACCATAATAGAATTAAACTAGAAATGAAAAACAGGAAACTATCTAGAAAATCCTCAAATAACTTGGAAATTAAGCAATATGCTTCTAAATAATCCATGGCTCCAAGAGACAGGAGGTTGAGGAGCTAGGATGCTATCCCAGGAAGTTTGGCACAGCAACCCACATGACTTCTCAAGGTTCTGCAGGGCCTTGCATGCCAGGCTAAGAAATTTGGAATTTGCACTGCATATAATGGATAAGCATTTAAGGATTTTCACCACTGAGGTGGAGCCCTATTTGTCAATAAATGGAATTGAGTATGGGCTTTTTTGGGGGGGTGAAGGGGAGAGACCAATCTGCATCCTGCCTTAACTGGGAGACAAAGAGAAAATAAGTAGTTTGGATTTTTCAAGATGTCTGAATAAGACATTCTAGAAGCAGGGTCCATCCTTCTTTTTCCCAGAGAGCATTCCCATAGTCTTCGTGGGATCTAGTCATGCCAGGAGCATGTGTCCACCCTCAGACAGGGGACTTCCTAAGGACAAAGGCCACATAACTCCATAGGATGGGGGTTTGCCAAGGCCTTACTAGCTTGTGGCTCTAGAGAAGTAAGTGACTTAACTTCTCTATGCCTCAATTTCTCATCTGTAAACTGAGGATGCTGTCGGGTCCCACTGACTGAGTCTCAATCCTGGGTTGAGCTGCCTGGGGGAAAGGCTGGAAGGAATCCGAACTGCTGGCTCCTGGTGGCCACCCTGGAGCTCTGGGTGGAAGGAGGGTCTCTCTACTTTGCAGCAAGTTTGGGAGGAAGGCTTCAGCATGAGAAGGAGTGGGACTCCTGCCTCCCAGCCCCGGAGAGGGGGCAGGGGAGGGCACATAAAAGCATCCTTGGCGGACACTTTGATCAACAGCGATGACAAGGACGGCTCTGATTCTCTTTGAAGCAGCAGGAAGATCAATCGTCCTTCTTATCTCAGCCTCTCTGCACAGTGGCACCAGCGCTGAAGCTGCTACTCGATCTGAGAAGACCTGAACAGAGGCGGCAATGCCCAAACAGCACCCCCACCTCACCACTGGCCTCCCTGCCCACCCCCGGGCAGAGGGGGACCAGCAGCGGGGTTGGCCACTGTCTGGCCTTTATCTGGCCCAGCCTCAGAAGGAAGGAGAAGGAGAAAGAACACCTTTGCACCAGGATGTGAGGGCTTCCGTGACAGCTTCATCAAACATGCGCGAGGGTCCCCCTCACCTGGAAACTTCCCCACTTTCATGCAAAGCCTAGCTTTAAAACTTCACCTTTTGCTGAGATCTAAAGATCCTGGGCTAGGAGGCAGGAGACTCAATTCTAGTTACAGGTCTGCCTTTGATTTGCTGTGTGACCTTGAACAAATTACTGCCCCTTTCTGGAGCTTAATTTCTCTAGGAAGTAGAGTTGCTATAAATGTTTTTCAGGACTCAACTTAAAATTTGGTCAAGACTAGCCTGTGATCAGGGTCAGGTTTCAATATGGGTTCAGGTTGTAGAATTGTCTTTCTCTGGTCCTGCCCCAGAGGAACTGTCTCTATAACCTTGACTTCCCGGATCCGAGTTTCTGGCCAAATGTTTTCCTGCACAATCCCATTGGTGGAAAGAGCTGCTGTGCTGGTGGACCAGCATCCCAAGTCGACCAGCTCTGCCCGTTAGGGGCAGGAAAGATTCCTCTCGGAGCACTGTCCCCAGCTTGTTCATGGGCTGTAGAAAGCAGAGGAGAAGCTTGGCAGGTTACTGTGCTCCTGGAAGGCTGGCTGGGGGAGGAAGAGGATGGAGCAAGGTGGGAGGGGAGAAGGGAGGGAGCAGAGAGAGGAAAGTCCTGGGACCTTCTGGCTGCTATGCTCACACTGGGTTGTCTGGTTAGGTTTGGGGGGGCCTCTTTCACCCAGAAGGCTGGCTGACCCCACGCAGGTGCAGCCCCTCCTCCGTGGGGCAAGTGAAAGATTTTGAGACCCAGGTGAAGTAAGATCCACCACCCATCTCCTGCCCTCCAGAGAGGTCCCAGGGGCAGAGGGCAGAGGCTGCAAAGTCCTGCTCCCCCGACCAGCAAACTGGCACTGCCCTCCTGCCGTCCAGCTGCTTCCTTTCAAGACCCTCAATCATAAGCTTCCTCTGCTTGGACTCTGGAATCTGACGGAACACTTGTCAAGCCAGACCCAGGGTGCTTCCAAGGCTTGGAAGATAGACTAGTTCCAGAAAAGGGGAAGAAATGTGGAAAGAGGTGGGGAAGAAGTATCTCCAGACTCCTTGCTTCTCCCGATGCTGGAGTGCGCTGGGCCAGACCCAGGGCTTCCTCTCGGCCCCTGGGACCAACCTGGAGCTGAATCAGTAAGAGCGTGTTGGGGGGTGTCAGCTGAGGTCGCAGTGTCCTCCTGTACCTCCCCTGCCCCCAGCTGAGTGGGTCCCTTTCCCTCACTCCAGGCATCTGGGGTCTTCCTGCTGGGCCCCTGCCCTCAAGGAAGTCCCCAGGGTCAGCCCTTTGCCCACCACCCATCCCCCTCTTTGGCCTCCTCAGCTGGGGCTCTACCACCTGTGAACTCCCACAACCGACGAGGCCCAGGTGCCACACCCAGCATCCTGCCCAGGTGTTTGTGCCCAGGTGTTTGTACCTGTGGGAGTGTGCATGGGTGTGTGTGCCCGCATGTGTGCAAGTGCATATACTTAGACATATACACCTCAGAGGGCAAGTTTTGCCTAGAAGTGGGGTGCCCCAGATTGATGTTTGTGCTGCACTTTGAGAACCATACATAAGCACGTGGGAGTGGGTAATGAGCGTGTGCATATGCACATTTGGTGGGACTGTTAGTATTTCCGTGGATCTAAATATATTGGAGAGTGGGAATTGAACAATGTGGTCCTGCATTTTAGGAGTGCTTGGTACCTCCTTAGCTCAAAGGGGGTTGTGTATAAATTCATGGAACTTTCTTGTGGAGGATAAGGGGTCTGAACCTACAAAGGGTGAACGAGTGGCCACCAAGCACCGTGTGCAGGGGTGTGTGTGCCCCAGGGCGGCGTGTGCTGGACACCCCTGACCTCAGCCCTCCTTTGCCTGGAGGAGCCTCCCGCTGGCTCTGGCCTTCCTGCCGCTTCTGCATTGAGGACGAGCTGGGCCCAGACCAAATGCCCACCTGAGCAAGAGGGTCAGCAGCGGCATCACCCATCACAGCCGCCCTGTGGTCCTTGTTGCCTGGCCCAGGTGGTCACTCAGGCAGGAGGAACTGACTGAGCTGGGGGATCCCAGGAGCGCTCCTCTGTGTGGGTTCAAGGTCAGCCTGGGTGTGCTCCGGAGCAAATCGTGACACCACAAACTGCCATTTACTGAAGGGTTGGAATAAGCCAGACACTGTCCTAAGCACTTTACAGACATTATTGAAATCTCACGACAATGCTGTGAAGGAGATATTGTTACCCTATTTTATAGGTAAGTAAAGAAGTCTGGGAAATTAAATGACTGGCCCTCGGTCACCAAGTAAGTAAGACTGGGATTCAAGCCCATGACTGTTTGACTCTAAAAGCCATACTTCTTTCTCCCCATTCTGAGCTATAGATTATCCTAGAAAGGGAGGACAGAACTCACTCCCCTAAAATTCCACATTTATCAAACAGATCTGTCTGGCTTAGAGGTGAGCCTTCCTTTCACAGAAGGAACTCACTTTTATACCCCTGGATTTAAGATTCATAACTCCCTGACGGAGAGAATTTGGGGAAGGAGGGGGGGACAGAGGAAAATAACCCAGGCCTCACTCTGAGAAGACATCCTGGAGCTCCGATGGAGCGAGGAAGTTGGAGTCACAGCCCTTGGCCCCCTCCTGGTGCTCCTGGAGCCCTGTGGCTGGGCGTGTGGGGTTCCCACAGCTGCTTCCCCCAGGAGGAAGGCTTTGTGGGCAGCCTAGGGCTGAAGACATCGGGGGAGCAGCTCAGGCCAGGTGGTCAGATGCACCCCCAAACCCATGCAGCTGCTCTTGCCTGCGCTGGGAGATTCTGCTCATTCCCTTCTCTCCCTGATTTAAGGTGCATGGAAAATGCATTATTTTTTCATTAAAAATTCATTTTGGAACAGATAGCCTTCAGAGATGTAATTAGCCACGTTATTTCTCTCCATTAGCAGTCCCTGGAGTTTGCTGGAATTTCTTGTCCTTTTTCCCCTCCATTTCACTCTGTCCATCCCCTTGATAATCTAGGTTGCAGCACTCTGCCACCCCCACCCCAGCCATCACTGGGAGAAGGAATTACAGCAAACCTCCCCCATCCCTGCTGAGCTGTGGGGTCACAGTCCCCTGAACCAGGAAGGAACTCGAAGATGCCCACCACTGCCAACAGGGTGAAGGAATTGGCTCCATGTGATATCGGGGATGGCCTGGCTAGTGGCAAAGCCAGGCAGAGCTGGGAAGTTTCCCCCAAACACACACACACACACACACACACACACACACACACACACAATGACTAGCTTGGTGATTCCAGGCAAGTCACTTAACCTTTCCAAGCATCAGTTGCTCTCATCTAGTGGCCAAGATCAGCACTCGTGGGTAAAGCATGAGTGTATACAGCAAGTGTCCAATTAAAAGCAGCTGTGCTTGGGATGGCCAGATGAGCAGAGGACATGGAGAGCACAAAAGGCTCAGTCTGGGCTTGGCGAGAGTCAGAGCTGGGTGCTTTGCTGATGCCCGAGGATCCTGGGCTGGGGGCAGGTGGCAGGTGAGGGTGACAGCTTAGGGAGCAGGGCCAGGTGGGCTGCAGTGGAGGAGGCTCTCCGGGGCTCAGTCCTCAGCTGCCCAAGACTGGGTGCCTTTCTTTGCTGACAACGGTGGCTCCTGCCCAGAGTTGCTCCTTTGGGTTATTTCTGGCACAGATGACAGCTGTGAGCTGACAAAGGTGTCATCTTTACCTCACTGAGAAGGGGTGTGGAGCAGATGAGGGCGTTGTGCTGAGATCTGGGAAGACAGGCCCCCAAGACAGAGGACCTAACCCAGAGCATGTCCCCTAGCTCAAGGAACCTCCAGGGTGGGTGGGCTGGCTGTTGGTCTGGAGAATGACGACAGCCTCCTGCTCAGAAGAAAGCTCTCTCCACTCAGCCCCACGCCACTGCTCCCCTCACAGGGACACGTGACGTACAGCATCTCCAGCATTGTCAGAAACACCATGGGGGGTGAGGGCAGGAAACCTGCTGCCAGAAAGCTAAACTGATCCTGGTTCCCCACACTGAGGGGCAAAAAAGAAAGGACAGCCACTCTGCAATGAAATAAAACCAGAATGTATGTGATTTATCTAAGTTTCTGAGTTACTGTCCTTTGAAGGGGCAAGAACGTGGTCATCTCGCATTTCCCAGAGTTGTGTCATGTTACATTGACAAGAAGGGAATTGGAGGGAACTAGGGTTCTAACACAGGCTGCACCCTGCTTTTATTGTCATCAGGATCTCTTAGGTTCCCAGAGCAGTGCAGAGAAGAAGGAACCACATGACTCACAGGAGCTCTGAACTTTTGCAATGAAGTTTCTACAAGCCTCGACTCAAGTCCAATTCACAGAAGGGAACATTCATAGAGATTTTGATGTCCAGTCCTGGGGATTCATAATAACAATCGTGATGCTGAGGTTATAAGAACTATCACTCACTGGCTGCCTCCCAGGCTCCAGACCCTATGCAGACACTGACCTGCACTGCTTCATGTCCCCTTAGTTCCAGGAGGTGTTCTCATCCCTCATTGCACAGAGGAGGAGCTGAGACTCAGATGGGACCAAGGTCACATCATTGGATGGTGGCAGTGTGAGGATTTGAATCCAGTTCTTTCTGCATCCAAGCCCACAAACTTTCTCATTGCATGATCGCTGCATGTGTGAAGGTTAGAGGGTCTTCTCCAGGTACCCCTCAAGTCTGTGCACTCATCACCACCACAACCCCTCATCTAAAGAACAACCTGATTCATTAGAGGAAATATGGGGTTGGGTGGTTTGCTCCCTCCCAGGGCTTCTTTATATGCAAATTCTAGATCTCTCCAACCCTTACCCACTCTCCAACACCAAGAATAATATTTTCAATCCTGGGATTCTTGTGCCCTGAAGAATCCCAATGTATGGACATTTAAAACAGAAAACCTCATTCCTGCCACAAAGAGGGGGAATGCATAAAAGAAAATACAAGGGAATCTAAAGAACTTGGACAATTAAGTAAATAAAGGGACATGATAAGGACCTGTTTTAGTTTGCTAAAGCTGATGAAATGCAATAAACCAGAAATGGACAGGCTTTTAACCATCGAGATTTATTAGCTCATGAGTTTATGGTTCTAAGCCTGTGAAAATGTCCAAATTAAGGCATCAACAGGACAATACCTTCTTCCCCAAGATAGGCTGCTGGCATCTGGGACGCTCTGTCCCGTGGGAAGGCACATGGCAGCATCTGCTGGTCTCTCCCTTCTCTCCTGGGTTTCATTGCTTCCAGCTTCTGGCTTCAGTGGCTTCCTCTCTAAGCTTCTACATGTTTCCCTCTTTTAGTTTCTCTCTTAGCTTCTCTGTGAGTCCTTCTCTCCAATCTTCTCTGGGGCTTTTTTCCTGTCTTTTATCCTCTTATAAAGGACTCCAGTAAAGTATTAAGACTCACCTTGAATGGAGTAGGTCACATCTCAGTTGAAATAACCTAATCGAAAAGTCCCACCCACAAAAGGTCTCCACCCACAGGAATGGCTTAAAAGAACATGATCTTTTCTGGGGGTCTATACAGCTTCAAACCAGGACTATTAAGCCCTGGGAAAAAACCAAGATTGACACATGCAAATAAATCACTTGTAGGAATCAGAAAAAGAAGGGGTGGGGAGAGAGGATTAAAAACCCTTCTTGCTTCAGTGCAGTGCTCTGCAATTCTGTTTGAATATCCAGCCTCCTTGTGGTTACTGTGAGGCTTTAGTAACATGATGAAACGATCCTGGCTAATTTGGGGAAGTCGTATTATCCACAATTGGAAGATAGGGAACCAGAGGTGAAAGGGGTTCAGCAGGTGATCTGTGCCCACCATGTTCATTTTAGAAGCCACGCTGGATTTCGAGCCCAGATTTTCCCACTCCCTTCCTGATACTCATCTTGTTTGGGAAAAATCACAGCTAATTCTCAGTTGCTTGCATCGTTAATGCAGAGGAACAGAGGCACGGATAATTCCAAATGGTGAGTAATGCCCATGCCAGGTCTCCTGCTCTAAACGTTGGCTCTGGAAGCTTCTTGAGAACCCCTGATGAGAGAAGCCAGCCTGGTCTTATTCCACCCCTTCCCTAATCAAAGCTGCACCACCTCCCACTCCATGAAGACTTAGGGGCAGCTGACAGGTTGGGGTGGGGTGGTGGAGGGAGGCAGATAATAAGGCGTTTTGATTTAAAAGGCCTCCTGCGGAGCCGTGGGCTAGCAGAATAGTAACAATAAATGAGACAAAAACATGTGTCCACAGAAGACTTCCACACTGGTGCTGATTCATTATGTTAATAAGGACGTGCAAGCCAGAGGTTGACTGTATTTCGATTTCACGGCTGGGGAGCAGTGGCTCCAAGTGGAGGGAACATCCAAATTTGAGGTCAGAGTCCAAATTCCAGCTCCAAGCTCACGATTCCAATTTGGTTGGTCTAATTACCCTCATCTCCTAATGACTAAGGATACTTTAAAGCCAGATGGCTCTAATGGCTGGGACCTGAGTAGAAATGCAAGAGATGCTTAAGGTTGAGAATTGGTGATGCTGGAGTCAAAAGGACTCCTCACTCATTTAACAAATAATGAGCACTTACCAGGTGCCATGTGGTGGCCTTGACGCTGGGAGGGGAAAACAAAAGAATCAGACATTGACCCTGGCCCAAGGGAACTCAGGGTCAGAGGGGAGATTGGCACATACAGAAATCTCAGCAACTCATACCAAAAGGAAAGTGAGATGAGCTCTAAGAGATGCTCCAGTTCATTCATTCTTCCATTCAATTAAATCATTCATTCAAACAGTCGAGCACAATCCTAAGTGCTCTGGATACAAAGATCAATAAAACTGATCTCTACCCCCAGAAAACTCCCATTCGAACACTGAATCTGAGTTACCTGCGGAGCTTGTCAAAATACAGTTTCCCAGGCCCCTATCCAAGACATACTGATTCTGACTCTCTGGAAGTGGTGCCCAAGGAACCTGACACTCAGATTCTAGGCATCCAGTTTGGGCATTGGTCTGGTAGGATAACAAGCTATGGAGTTCAGAGGAGGGAGAGCAGGAGATAGAGAAAAAGGCTCTGTGGCCTGCCTCTCCCAGGAAGTCCACCAGATCCCCAGGTCCTCTGAGCCCAGCCTCTGTGGCACATCCTGTACGTACCAAGGTTTTTCAGGGTGGGTGGTAGTTTTAGTCCCCTTGGCTCCTGTAAGTGGAGATGAGCACTCCCGTGTTCCAAAGTCATTGTGACGAGGGTTCCATGGGCCTGTGACAGCATAGCTGGGTGGTCAGGGAGGCCCAGTTCCTCCTGGGAATGCTCTCGTCTTCAAAAAGGAAGATCACCTTTCCCTGACAATTAAGCATCTTTTAAGGGTCCACGTGAGCTCTGGTCAGAGACTGCTTTGAAGAAGCCAGCAGGGGCCATGACCACCCTCTCTCCCGAAAACAGCCTCTCTGCCAGGCGGTCAGCCTCCTTCATCCTGGTGCGTGTCCTCCATCGTCTCTGAGTCCCTCCCTCCCCAGCCTCTGGTTTGCGCTGGGGCCATTTCCCCTGCTGGGTGGGAAGGGCCTGGAAGGCAGAGCAGGGCCCGGAGTAGCTTGGCCTCACCGTCAGCACCAACCACAGGACTAAGAAACACCAGGTCCGCGTTCTCCAAGCCAGTTTACTCCCTTCTCCCCAAGATGGGGCATTCTAACTTCACCGGACTTCACGTTGGCAAGTTCAGCCTTGAAGATGCTGATAAATTTTCCTTGGTGCTTTTGCCAACAATTTTGATGTGCTGCCGCCAGGTGGCGGTGATGCTTATGTTAGTGGGTGGTTCCCAGCCCAGTTACTAAGATACACTTACTCATTAGAAATCGGCCTCCGTCATAAACATTTCACACGCTCTCTTTTTCAAAATCATGATGACTAATTATAATGACCTTAGCCAATCTCAAGTCCCATTCATCATAGTGATGAAGAGAGTGATACACAGAAGGCAGAAATGCAAAATGGGCACCTCTCCCCATGAGTTTTCAATGTTGTTCCTTTATTGTGGATTATCACTAGGCCTTGGTTAGAATTTTCCTCATATCTCTTTTAATTTTTCTGAACTCAGAGGAGGATAGTAATAATAAAATAAACTCTCATATGGTACTTGTACAACGACTGTTCTAAATGCTTTATTTATAGTCACACATTCATCACAACTTTACGAGGTAGACATTGCTACTATCTTCATTTTACCGGTGAGAAAATTGAGGCACAGAGACTAAGTTACTTGCCCAAGGTCACACAGCTGGTAAGTGGCAGAGCCGGTATTTAGACTCAGGCAGGTGGGCTGCAGAGCCCAGCTTGTAAACCAGTGGTTCTCAAAGTGGGGTTCCCAAAGCTGCAGGGTCAGCATCACCTGGGAATTTGTAAGGAATCCAGATTCTTGGGCCCGACCTGAATCAGAAACTGTGGGAGCAACCTGTGTCTTAACAAGCCCTCCAGATGTTTCTGATGCATGGCTAACTTTGAGAACCACTGTTTTAAATCATTCTTTTAACCATCCTGCTATACTGATGCACTCCGTGCACACCTGGGCATATACCAATCAGCTGGGTAGCTTCCTCAAGTTGCACGCGTGCCCCTCTTCAATGTTAATATGCCTGCCCTCCCTGGGCCTCCCTCCAGAGCTCTGGGTGAGAATCACTGATACAGTGAGCTGCTGCTTCTGTTGGGACCGTCTTGTCTCTAAGGTGAACTGGAGTGGCAAAGAGGTTGAGAACCTTAAGCAGAATCAACAACCCTTCCCAAGATTTATTGGAAGCTGTCACCATGGGCCTTCAGAGCAACCTGGCACCAGAAACCCTTATACAAGGTTTTCCTTGTCCTCCAGTGGCTTTTCTACTTCACTGAAAAGATGGAAAAAAGTCCTTAATCCAATGTTGAAGAAGGAAAACTGGAGTGAGGAGATGGATGCCTTCAGCCAAGGTCTCTGGCAGCAGGAAGCCGTTAGAGCAACTGAGCCACTTAGGGCTCCCGCTCCATCCCCTGACCCCGTTCTCCGGGGGAAGCATGGCCAAGGTTTCCCCAGGTTTGCTGGGGGAGAGCCTTAACCTGCTCAACTGTGGGAGGCTTCTACAGATGCCCTACCTGGCAGTGTTCTTCCCAAAAGACTAGGAAAGGAGCTACTGCAGAGCTGAAGGGCACGCAGCACCTTGTGGACTGTGTATTTCCCCTGCTGGATTACCACGTCATTGCACCCAGAGGGTAGGGCAGGGATCATGGTTTGGTGGAGCAAGGAATGGGATGATATGGGAGGATGAAGACAGATTTAAGAGGTAATAGAGTCGACAGTCTTCATCACTCTGAAGGACCCCAAATACTGGTTCTCTGATTTCTGGCATAGACAGGTGGATGCACTAGGCTATGTGGATGTGCTGGGCCTGCCCATGGGAACGTTTTCCCCTTGGTCCTCTGCAGGTCAACAGATTTCTTGTGCAGATCCTTGGCTTGCCAGCAAGTGTTTAGATGTTCTTTGGGGTGGCCTGCAGTTTGCTTAGGTTTGGGGAGACACAGGGAAGTGGTGGGAGTAGAGGAATGGAGTTTCCTGGAAGGAGGAGGCAGTAACTTTTTAGAAACAAATTCAGCCCTGGCAAGGTAGGCAAATGGCCAATTGTTGCAGGTAAAGGTTTAGTAATGCAAATTCTCCAACCACTCATCAGATGCCTTCTTGTGATGCTTCTCATTATCTCTGCCTTATTGTTTTGATCTTTCATGATGCTGTGCTGTGCATATTACTTGGCTTCTAATAATGCCACCCTTTCATTGTGTGACCTCTAAGGTATTTGATTTTAAGGTATATCTTTTGTTAGCAGTTTTTATAGGACATGTATTTCTATTCAAACTATAAATCTTTGGTTTTACTCTCACTGGTGGCATTGACTCTTGTGCCAAACTGCTCTGGGCTCAGATCTCCACTGTTACTTGCTGTGTGATCTCAGATACTCTAACCTCCTATGTCCTCAGTCCTGTAATCTGTAAAGGTGAAGTAACAACACACCTCACAGGTAGTTATGCGGATTACACTAATTGATATAATAAAGCACTTAAAACAGTACCTGGCATATCACCAATGCTTCTTTTTAATAGATTTTGTTTCTTAGAGCAGTTTTATTTTCTAAGTTTTTATAACTAATAAGAGAATTTGATGCATTTATTTTCATAATTGATTTGTTTGGATTTCTATCATTTTAATGCTTCAAACTTTTTCCTTGTTATTTCCTGTGTTATGTGCTTTTATTTTTTGAAGTGAGTTAGAAGGAAAATGTCTTGTTCCTCTAAATCTCTAATTTTTAAAGTATAAAACTAAAATAATTTCTTCTGACTCCATCCCTTTATCTGATAAAGAAATTGAATATGTAGGTAAAAACCTGCCCACAAAGAAAACTCCAGGCCCAGATGGCTTCACTGGTGAGTTATACCAAACATTTAAGGAAGAAATAATATCAATTCTACACAAACACTTCTAGAAAACTAAGAAGCTGAAAATACAACCCTACTCATTCTATAAGGTCAACATTATCCTGATACAAAGACAAGACAAAGATATTACAAGAAGGGAAAATTACAAACCAATAGCACTCATGAACAGGATGCAAAAATTCTAAAAAAATTCTAGAAAATATAATCCAATGATATATAAAAGGATAATATGTAATCACCAAGTAGGGTTTGTCCCAGAATGCAAGGCTGGTTTAGCATTCTTGGTTAAAAAACAAAACAAAACAAAAAAAACTTTGAGTGAGAGGCCTAGAAAGCTCAGCAACATCAGCAATCACCTGGAAGCAGGTTAGAAATGCATCGCCTCGAGGCCCACCCCAAACCTACTGTACTGGAATCTGTATTTTCAGAAGATTCTCAGGTGATTTATATGCAAATTTAAATTTGAGCCACAGTGTGCATATTCAGGTGTATATTAATGAAAAGTTGGGAGAGCATTTTTCAAGCCTGTCTGGTCAGCTGCCCAGTATGCTCCGTCAACACATTGTAGGTCTGCAAAGTGGCATTCCAAGACAAGTTTCTCTCCAGAGGGAGGGAATACACTAGGAGGAAAGGAATCTCGCCCCATTGCAAAAGGAACCCTAACTCCTAGTTATTCTATGAGCATTTTGAATTACTTTGCATGCAGTGTATTCATTTACCTTCTGACACATACACACATGTACACACTTCATCTAAATCAGAAATCATTCCTTATGATAAACAGTTTTGTTTTTCTACTGTATTTAATACAAAAAGTGCTTATTGTGTATTTTTCCATTATCAAAGCAGTATACATTATTATAGAAGATTTTTAAAAGATAAAAAGGAAAAAAAATCACTTATAATACTACTGCCCAAAGATAATCACTGTGGTTTTTTTTAGGGGGGGGTGGTGGTAGTCTATTTCTTTTCAGTCTTTTTTCTAATGTAGAATTTTTTATAGTGGTTAATACACTATATAATAGAGCATATATGGTATACTCTTTTATAATATATAACATATGCATATAAAGAGTATAGGCCATAGAGAGCATAGATAATAAATGTACGGATTTGTATTCTGCTTTTTTCTGTTAACATTTGTATTTTTCCAGATTATTATTCATCCCTTATAAGCATCATTTTATATGCCTCACAATATTCCATTGAGTATATAAACCATAGTTTACTTAACTGTTCTCTTATTGCAGAACATTTAGAGTGCTTGCATTTTTCATTTTGGTAAGTAATGTGCAATGAAAATTATTGTGCATACAGCATTTTTTCTATATAATTTAGTCATTATCTTAGGATAGATTTCCAGAGTGAGAGGCTGTGAACTTTGATTCATATTGCAAAATCCAGGGTATATCATTTAAAAATCACATTTAAAAGAAAAGACAGAGGCTCCTGACAGAGGCTGATGGCTGTCCTTTCCAGGCAAAGAGAAAGCCGCCCATTGACAAGACGGAATGGGACAGCTTCTTTGACGAGAACGGTCACTTAGCTAAGTCCCGGGACTTCATCTGTGTTAACATCCTGGAAAGGGTAAGGGCGCCTTACCCGGAACTGGGGCCGTGGGTGGGCAAGAGGGTGGGGGTGGCGTCGAGAGGGGCCCTTTGGCAGGCAGCTCGAGGGCCCAGGACCTCCCACCCCTACTCTAGGGTCTGCACCCTGTCGTGAGGACGGAAGCATGGAAGTTCCTCACGGGCTACTACTCGTGGCAGAGTTCCCGGGATGAGCGGCTCACGGTGGACAGCACGAGGAGGTAGAACACTCCAGAACTTCTGTCGGGGGAGGGTGGGTGACGGCTCAGGTGGGAGGGGGTGCCCGCCCCAGCCAAGCAGATTCGCTCTTCTTTCCCCAAACAGACTACTCATTCTGAGAGAGACAACTCCTGCGGTGCAAATGGCCAGGGCCCAGTGCACAGGAGGTGCTGCCCAGCTTGGGCCTCTCATTCTGTTTATGGACCCACCGATTTTCAGAAGCAGCCTCCCCCCAACCTTCCCGTCCATCCCAGGGCCTGTGCATTCCACCTCTGAAGCGGGCCCTGGGCCACCTCTCCTGCCCTCTCCCGGTACCTCCTCCCACCCTCGCCCACTCACCTCCTGTCTCCCCCTGGAGAGCTGCAGCTGGTGGAGCTGCCTCCTGGGACTAGTTTCCCACCGCACTGCCCATGCCCCACATCTGTGCACAGGGCCCAGGGGGGAGATTTATAAAACCCAGTCTGGGCTGCTCATGTCTTCAGATTAAAGATCTCCAGTGGCATAACTGGGGACATTTCAAGGAACACAGCCTCTTTCCCAAGGCCTCGCCCAGTCTTGTCCCCTTCCACCCCCAACTGCACCCCATCACCCCCCCCCCCCCCCGTGCCTCATGTTGCAACCACACCAGCTGCCGGATGGGCTACCCGTTTCCTCACTCCCCACCCTGCCCCGGGACAGACCACCTTTACCCTCCTCTTCCACCTTGGTTGAGGCCACTATGGCCTCCCCATCATCTGCCTATCAAAACCCCACCCATCCTTCAAGGCCCAGTTCGAACAGTATTCCTCCTCCAAGCAGCCCTCCTGGATCTTTCAAGGGTGCCATGATAGGACACTGTGGTTCAGTAGAAAACACACAGCCTTTGAAAGTGGACAGCCTTGGATTTGGGATCTGGGTTTGAATTCTAGCATTGTCGTTTACACCCTGGTTGAACTTGGCCAGGTTTTTCTGCTGCTTATGTCTCAGTCTCTCATCTTTAAAAAGGGAGTAATAATCCAGTTCACAGAGTGGTTGTGAGGACTGAATTAGGAGCATGCCCAAGGGCCAGGACGGGGCTCCAAGTTCCAAGAGCCCTGGCAAGAATCCACCTGTCTTGGGGTCCTGCAGCTGCTGGTGACTTAAAATAACAGAATGAATTCTCTCACAGTTCTGGAGGCCAAAGTTCAAAATCAAGGCGTCCACAGGGCCGTGCCCCCAGGGCTCTAAGGGGGAATCCTCCCTGGCCTTCCAGCCTCTGGTGGCTCCAGGCTTTCCTTAGCTTATGGCTGCATCGCTCAGTCTCCCCCTCTGTCTTCACACAGCCCTCTCCTTTTCTCTCTGTTTCTTCTCTGGGAGTCTCATTCGATTTAGGGCCAACCTGGGTGATACAGGATGATCTCATCTCTACATCCTTAACAAAGACCCTTTTCAAACAAGGTCATAGTTACAGCTCCCAGGTGTTAGGACACGGACACATCTTTTGAGGGGCCACCATCCAACCACACCACCTCCTAAGCACGTTCTAATGATGGGCATGTAACACCCTTTCATCTGGTCCATCCCATTTTGAGAGTAGGTGCCAGTGTTCTTTCCTGCAGGTAATCCGCAGAGGAGGAAACAGAAGCTGAGAGGGAAATGGCTTGTCCAAGGCTTTACTCCAGTTGTAGACAACCAGTTATTAAGTTGTAGAGCCAGGATTCCAGCACGGCTCTCTGCATACAGAACCCACCTCCTGGAAGGACATTATTGCCTCCCAGATCGACATTAGAGAATGGTTAGGGGTGGCACAGGCGGAGATGGGGGGAAAGCATCTCAGGTGGGGGCTCTGTCCCCCGTATCCCCCCTTGGTCCTGGCAGCTGCCGCTGCTCAGAGCTCTCCCCACTCACTTGACTGAGAAGGCTGCCTTGCTCAGCCTCAGTCTTGTTCTCCCAGGAAGAACTACCAGGCCTTATGTGAGATGTACGAGAAGATTCAGCCCCTTCTGGAGAACCTGCACCGGAACTTCATAGAGACTCGGAATCACATTGGTGAGCAGAGAGCGGGGAGAGGAGGGATTGAAGCCATCCTCTCCCCCTTCCCAGCGATTCCCAAGGAGGCATGGGTCCTGGGTTCCTGGGAGCTGCCTTGGCCGGTACCTTGAACTGTGCCGGCTGAACCTTGGTAATCCCACCAGTCTCTACCGGGTGCCCCCAGCTCTGTGTTCCCTGTGTTCCCTGGGCACATGTTCTCAATGTTTTGTCGTCCTCTTTTCATCCTTTGACCTTGAACTAGGTTGGATTTATTGGCAAAGAGGAAGGGGGTGGGCATTCCTAGCAGAGGGTACCTCCTGGCCAAAGATTTGGAGGTGAAGAAGGATCCCAGGCAGCTCAGGATATGGTGAAGAGTAGACACTGGAGGGGAGAGGAGCTGAGGGTTCTTTCAAGTCCTCTCCCCAGGATACCTGAAGGCCTGCCCTGTGTGTGTGTGTAGGGGGTGGGTGGGGGGAGGGAGTGGATAAACTCATCCTTGACCCCTTTGCTGGAGATGATGCGGGGCCTTCTACCTGTCCTTTACCCCAAACTTAGCATGCGACATCCAGAAACTCTACGACAAAGACCCCCTGGGCAACGTCCTCATTGACAAGAAGCGACTGGAGAAGATCCTGCTCCTGAGTTATGTCTGCAACACCCAGGCAGGTGAGCCTGAGGGTTGAACTCCCACCAGCCAGTTCCTTCCCCAGACCTGGCCCTGCCCAAGCCCAGGCTCCGCTGTTCCCCACTTCTCACTGGCCCCCTCTCCGCCCCAGAGTACCAGCAGGGCTTCCACGAGATGGTGATGCTTTTCCAGCTGATGGTGGAGCATGACCATGAGACCTTCTGGCTTTTCCAATTCTTCCTCCAGAAAACGGTAAGGGCTGGGCCTGAGCTCAGGGTCCCCCCGATTCCCCTAAACAACCCTTTGAGGCTGGGCAGTTTCCAGCAGCCCCAGCCACAGCCTCCAGTCCTGAAACAGCCGTCTCCTCTGCCTCACACTGTGGGAGGTGTTCTAAGGGGGTTGGGGGCGTTGGAGTTGAGAATGGCGGCGGAGGGATGTTCCGGATCCAACTCTCAGCAGACCTTGGAAGAGCATGACTGGCCAGACCCAGCGATGGCCCCCCCTCCTGGCTCACCTTCTTGCACGTCCTCCAGAATAAAACCCAACAGCCTTAGCCAGGCATTCAAGGCCTCTGTTTTCAGTCTTGCCTGTCACTGCTCTCTTCCACATAACCTGCACACTAGGCACACCAGGGGACTCAGTATTCCCCAGATGCACCCCAGACTGTCCAGAGTGGGGGCTTTTGAAGGTGCTGTTCCCTCGAACACTGTCCCTAGAAAGCATCTCCTCATGGTCTGTGAGAGGCTGCCCAGAGCCCTCCCTCCACCCCTCCTCCACCCAGCCACAAGGCACTTGCTGCTCTTTCCTTGTCTGGATCTCCTCTGATCCGTAGTGTGTGTGTGTGTGTGGTGGCGGGGGGGCGGGGAGGGGTTGGGAATGTGGATTGCTGAGCTCACTGAATTGTGAACCACACTTAAGACATCTCTCCATCCCCACCACATGCAAACATACACACACACAGGTGCCCACAGGCACAAGGACACACGAACACCCAGAGACACACGTACACAGAGATCACAGACACAGGCACATGCACAGGCAACCAGACTCACACAGAGACGTGGGCCTGGCCCAGAGCTGGGCACACATGGGGCCTCCAGAACTGGGGAGTTGGCAACTCCAGCTGACCCTTCTGGTGCCCTCAAGCCAAGGGGGACTCGGTTTCCCTCCTGTCCGTCCATCTTGTGCAGGAACACAGCTGTGTCATCAGCATCGGGGTGGGCAAGAATCTGGACATGCTCAACAACCTGATCACCTTCCTGGACCCTGTGTTTGCTGAGCACCTGAGTGAGTGGACCCCTCCTCCTGCCACCCTCGCCCCCTGCGGGCATGGAAGGGAGAATGGAACCAGCCAGTTGGGAGCCGTGCCCTATCATGCAGGAAGGGGACAGGGTTTTCTCTGCTTCTACTGGATGGGTTGGAGTTTGGATAGTTGAAGATGTACGTCAAAGAGTCCCCAAGGGCAGCTGGAAAAGAATCAGCCACAATGTCTGTATATTCCGAGTGTTCTCGCATGTTTGGTGGTTTGGCCTCATCTGTGTATTTTTGCTTTATCACATGAGTGTCCTCTGTTTTCCCCAACCATGGCCTCGCCGGCCGGTGCTCTGCTCTGCTTCTCTCCCGCAGAAGGGAAGGGCGCGGGGGCCGTACAGTCCCTGTTCCCCTGGTTCTGCCTCTGCTTCCAGCGCGCCTTCAAGTCCTTCGACGATGTCTGGAGGCTCTGGGAGGTGAGGAGCTCAGCCAGGGCCCATCGGGGCAGAGCCCACCTCGTGGGCAGCATGGGAGCTGCTTTCCTTCCCACCCCCTTCATTTCTGGCATTAGTTGGAGTTTAGTAGCTTGGGGTTTTATCGTGCCAGTGACCCCATTCCCACCTTGTTGAAGGAAGCTAGAGCATCAGTTCATCAACCGGTTAATCCAATCCAACACAATAGTTCCCTGCTGGCTGCGCCTTCTGCAGCCAGGGCGGAAGGGACCTCCCAGCCCATGGTGGTAGCTGGGCCTGCAGTTCAGGCTCCAATGTCCCACCCAAGCGGGGCTCTCCTTGCTCTCACTTCCCCCAAAGTGTCTCCTTGGTGAGCCCTCTCTCCTTGACAAGGCAGAGCCTCCAAGGACGGATCTCACCAGCAGTCCTTTGTCCTCAGTGCCCAGTCAGATAACCTCCCTAGACACATGCCCACCACCCTCCTGCCCTGCCCAGGGGGCGGCACCGCTGGCAGGATCCAGGCCAAATCCTCTGCCTGCCATTCGGTGCCCCTGTGCATCAACTCACATCTGCCTCGCCTCCTCCTGGCCCACTGGCCTCCAAGCCAAGACCAGGACCACCAACACGCGAGACCCCTGGATTGACTTCCCATCCGGGCTTGCTGTGGCAAAACTCCCCTCCCATGCTAGTTATCCGGTTCCCCACTTCCTTCCTGCCTGCCTCCCTCAGTCAGCTCCCTGAGTCTGCCAGTAGCCAGCACAACACCTAGAACCCGGGAGGAAACTGGGAGCAGATCCTGAGTGAGGGAATGAGCGGATGGATGAGCGAGTCAGGGGCTGGCCCCGGGCATGTGCCGGAGGGTACCTCATGGTCCTAAGGGCACCCACAGTCTCGGGCCCCAGGCCCCAGCTGAGCCGCCCCCACCCGCAGGTGCTGCTGTCCGGGAAGCCCTGCAGGAACTTCCAGGTGCTGGTGGCCTACAGCATGCTGCAGATGGTGCGCGAGCGGGTGCTGCAGGAGAGCATGACTGGCGACGACATCCTCCTGGTGAGAGCACCCTCGGGGGGCCCCTGGAGGCCCCCGACGCCCCTACTCCAGCCCACACCACAGGACCCAGGCTCAGGGAGCTGAGCTTCTGTCCTTCCTTTGTCCTGGGTGGTAATAGTGAGGACTGCTCATGTGCGTGAGCACCTACTGTGCCCAGCTCTGCACTTTTTTTTGTTTTTTCTTTAATTACATTCCATTTTATTGAGATATATTCACATACCATACAATCATCCATGGTGTACAATCAACTGTTCACAGTACCATCATATATGTATGCATTTATCACCCTAATCTTTTTTTGAACATTTTCCTTACACCAGAAAGAATAAAAAATAAAAGTAGAAAAGAACACCCAAATCACGCTCTCCCCCCAATCCCACCCTATTTTGCATTTAGTTTTTGTCCCCATTTTTCTATTCATCCATCCATACACTGGACAAAGTGAGTGCAAGCCACAAGGTTTTCACAATCACACTGTCACCCCTTGTAAACTACATTGTCATACAATCATCTTCAAGAGTCCAGACTACTGGGTTGGAGTTTGGTAGTTTCAGGTATTTATTTCTAGCTATTCCGATACATTAAAACCTAAAAAGGGTCATCTATATAGTGCATAAGAATGTCCACCAGAGTGATCTCTTGACTCCATTTGAAATCTCTCAGCCACTGAAGCTTTATTTTGTTTCATTTCGCACCCCCCTTTTGGTCAAGAAGATGTTCTCAATCCCACGACGCTGGGTCTAGATTCATCCCCGGGAGTCATATCCTGCGTTGCCAGGGAGATTTACACCCCTGGGAGTCAGGTCCCATGTAGAGGGGAGGGCAGTGAGTTCACCTGCCAAATTGGCTTACTAGCTCTGCACTTTTAATAGACTAGCTCATTTAGGCCTCTCGACAAGCTCGAGACCAAGGGTCTCTAATTATCATCATCATCATCATTCCTATTTAGCTACAGGAGGCCTTCAGTGCTTTTTAACCATTGCACTGGCCACCTCACACCAAACCCCTTGGCCCTAGGATCCTCCTGTGGCAAAAAGACCTGGAGCTTTTCAACATTTTGTAAAAGCAAAGTCTTTGTTCAAAAAAATCTTAATAGGGTGGTACATGGAAAACTTGTATTTTATTTTATGCATGATTATTCTATAAACCCACAACTGCTCTAATATAGGAAAAACATCTTAGGGGGCACCCTAATTACAAAACACAAATGGATGCCTAACCCCAGTTCCTCCTTGGAAGTCCCCTAGACAGTTGGTGAAACCCCAGGACTCTCTAGATGGTAAATGTAAAGTTCTACTGATGAAATTTCAGGCTCTGTGCCAGGCTGCTTGGGGAGAGAGCAGGTGAGCCCCAGTCATGGCTTTGAGCAGCCGCCTCCTTCCCTCAAAGCTTCTAGCAGTGGCCTATGCCCAAGAACCCAGGGAGACCCGTTTCCTCCCCACCCTTCTCCCTGGACAGGCCTGCAACAATCTCATTGACCTTAATGCCGACGAGCTGATCTCCGCTGCCTGTGTGGTGTATGCTGAGCTCATCCAAAAGGACGTAAGTTGTCTGTGTTGTTTGTCATCCTCCTCCTCCAAGAAGCCTTCCCTGATTGCCCAAGCCCTGGCCGTGCCTGGCATTTTCAGCTTCAGAGACACAGTTTGTGCCACGTCCTCTGCCACCAGCCCCTCTGTTTGTGGCTCTGCGTTGTCTCCTCAGTGCTTATGTCACACTGCACTTCCTGTGGACAGGGCCCACAGCCCCTTTCCCTGAGTCCCTCCCTGCAGCCCTGGGCATGGGGCCGGGCACCCAGGAGCTCAGGAGAATGTCCCTGGCCAGGTGAACTAGAGAACAAGAGAGCAAGCAGCCCATGTCTGTCCCCCTCACACCTGCCGGAATCCTTCCCACCCCAGGTTCCGCAGCCAGTGAAGGATTTCTTCCTCTGAGGATGCTGACACCTGCATGAACAGATGTCCCCAGTGGACGGGACAAGGGTGGTTCTTCAGCCGTGGAGTCAGGACCAAGGCCGATGGGGCAGAGGGGGAGGGGGGAGGTAATACAGCCGCAACGGAAACAGCCGACTGCCCCAGTGTGTCTCATTTGACAGTAGGGGGCTGGGGGCCCATGTGAGGGCAGAGGCAGGACCAAACAACAGGAAGAGGCCTGGTGCGTGAGAAGGGGAGGGCGAAGGCCATGGAGGGAGGAGGTTCTGTGGGTCAGCCGTTCCTCTGTAACAGGGTTTTCCAAGGCTGCCGTGGTTCCGCATTGGGAACCAAATGATCAACGACATAACCGACTTCGAGAGCCTTCCAGGCTCCTGAGGAAGACAAATTTGAACGATCCCCTAAGGATCTTTCAATGCCGGGGATGCAGGTCCTGAGACCCTAGGGCCATGGGCCCCTCCACTGCTCCCCTCACTTCCAACCCACCAATCACACAATCAAGTTGTCCTTTCGGAGCTTCCCCCTGGAGTCTATGGAAGGAATCTCTGATTAGCAGGTGATAGCCCTCCTGGTTCCAAACCCTCCCTCATACTTGCACCCTCATTTGTCAGCCTGCAAATATCTGCTCAAGCTAAACCATCTTTTCCAGTTATACTCATCTCTCCAGAGAAAGCAATCTCTTCCCTTGCTCAGGCCGTTCAGTCTTTCCCCAGGGGTAGAGTCATGTCCTCCCTGCTCCCTCTTGGCTAAACCACAGCCCCAAGCCCCCTGTCCAGCCTGCCCCATGCCCTGGTCAGCCCCTGTGAGGGACCACCTGAGGGCAGACATGAAGATTGGACAAAAGGGCCCGAACCTACAGCGGGCCTGGGGCTGGCCAGGTGCCGCCACTCCTGCTCAGCAAGTGCACGCACATGGCCCTGCCCAGGGGTGACATTTTGTTCAGGGTGGGTTGGTGGATGGACAGGAGGGACCTGTTGGTTTTGCTGTGCCCCCTGTTGCTTGGGGGTGAAGCATAACCTTCTTGCTCACTTTTCAGCCAACTGCTCCTCCCTTCTGCTCCCATCCTGTCACTCTCAGTGACCATCACTCAGAGGCACCATGTCCCATCTAGTGTCTGGTTTCTTTCCCCTTAGATGACAATCTCCCAACTGTGGGTGGCTCTGAGTCTCCCTGCTGCTGTATCTCAGTTCAGGGGAGGGTTGAGTCGCTGAAGAATGGGGCTGTGTCTCACTCACAGGGTCTTCTCTGCATGGCTAAAAGAGCTAGTGTTTTCCGAGCAGGAACCCAGTGGTTGAAGCTGGGGTGGGGATCCCCAAGCTCTCCCCTCTGTAATTCCCCTCAGATCACTCCTTGAACCTCAATTTCCTAAGGTACCTCCAAGGAACCTCTGGCCTACTTGGGAACTTGTTTGAAAACCTCTAGGTCTTAAAGAATAACTGGTTCAGATAAATCCTAGGTGAGATAGTGATGGAAGTAAGGATCTTAGAAGATTGAAACTTCTCTCAGCTCACCTGTGGAGTTGGAAGCCCAGTGGATTATTAGATTAGGGTCTTCCCACCATGCTACTGTGCATATCATAAAGGAAGTATGGGTTTCTTGGTTTCTCCTCACCTAAGTTTATTACTTTGGTAATCCAGTGTTTTTTGTTTTTTTTTTTCTAGTAAGGTCCAGCCCAGTGGCATAACTATGGGAAGCATGGAGATCCTAGAGCTTAAGTTCCTTTTAGGACAGGAATTGTGTTGATTTAAATAGTTTGTTAATTTAACAAATATTTATTGAATACTGTGAGCTGCCCACTGTTTAGACACTGAGAATCCAACAGTAGGGAATTCTGCTTCTTAGAGTTGAATGGAGACCAGATGATCACCTTAAAGAATGTACAGTCACAAATTTCCTTTTGTGCCTTGGTGGAAAGGAGTATGGTTCTAAGAGGGAAGATAACAAATTAGTGGTGGTTGCCTGGATGGTAGTGGTGGTAGTGGTGATACCAGTGATGAAGTTGGGGTGTCAGTGATGATAGTAGGAGTGTCACTGACAATGGTGGGGGTGTCAGTGATGATGTTGGGAGGTCTGTGATGATGATAGTGTGTTGGTGATGGTGATAACTGTGGAGTGTCACTGACGATGTAGGGTCAGTGAGTGGTGATGCCAATGATAGTGGGGGTGTCAGTGATGACGGTCGTCGTGCAGCTGGTGATAGTGATGATGGTGGCAGCAGTGCCTGTGATATTGGTAATGGTGGTGGCAGAGGTGGTGATGTCAGTGTTGGTGGCCATGCCCATGATGTGGTCGTATTGTTGGCAGAGGTGGAGGTGTTGGTCATGTTGATGTCAGTGGTGGTGGTAGCATTAGCAATGGAGGTGTGACATCAACATTAGTGATGGTGATGACATGATGCCAACGATGGTGGCAGTGGTAGTGTCGACTTTCATTCAGTCAACAAAAACTGACTGTCTGCAATGGCCCTCTCTGTATGATATTGGTGATGATGGTTGTGCTCATAGTGATCATGGTGGATGAAAACAGTCTTAAAGCTGGAAAAACTAGCACCCAGCACACTCCCAATGAGCAAATACTAAACACAGTATTCTTAAATGAATCACAGTGGCCATGAATATGGAAATAAAGAAAATGGAAGCCCCCAGGCCCCACCAAAGCTTTCCAAACCTTAGTCCTGGACCTGACATGAAACCTTGGACTGACTGTGTCTCTTCCGTGACCTCACCCACTTCACCTTTTTTGACTGTTGCTCCGAACCTCTTCCCTGGAGGTCACTCATTCAGCCTCCCCTGGCTACCTGGAATGTCCTCCAAGTCCACTCTTTGTTGCTGGAGCCAGGATAATGGCTGTCTACCATGAACAGCTTCATGGAGGCACTGAGATTAAACCCCAAGTTCTCTGGGCCACAGAGTCTGTATTTCTCCCCTCAGAGGGGGAGAAAGGATGTGGGTTCCTGAGGGGGAGCTGCCTGCACCCACCCTCGTGGTGCCCAGCGGAGCCCACTCCCGGGCCGTAGCTGACCAGCCTTTGACCAGCAAGGGAGGAGCCCTCCCTCCTCACAGGGGGAAGGACGTGGCTGGCTGGAGGGGCCTCCACCCAGGGCTCAACCCCACTGACATGACCAGAGCTAGAGCTTGGAGCACTGACCTCACAGAGGAAGAGAGAGGAAGGCGGAGGGCAGAGAAGAAGAAAAGAGGGACGTTTTAGAAAATGTTGGTAGGCAGTGAGCTAGCGGGGAATGTGAGGTTTCTTCATCAATTAACTCACATTGAGGACCATCAAAAGGCCCATCAGCGTGGGATGAACATGGCAAAGTGATAAACGGCACTGTGCAGCTGATCCTCAAGGTTGATGTTCTCACTGATGTATTTCCTGGACCACTCCCCTATCCCAATCCAAACATACACACACACGCACACACGCACGCACACCATTCACTCATGCTCCAGGTGTATTTGCGTGTCCTTGATGGATTTGTTGTTTAAGATGATTAGGATGTAACTATGTTGGAAATACCTTTCTTTTGCCTTCCTTTCAGAACAAGGATGTTCAGATCTATTTAGACCAAAGTAACTATCGACTCCTCCCTTACTGCATCACACACACACACACACACACACACACACACACACACACACACACATCCCAGTCTGTTACCAAGCCCTGCCAGTTGACCCTGACCTAGATCAGTTGCTCCGTTCTCTAACTGCTGGAGGAGGGAAAGTGGTCTGCGCATGCCCTCTGGACCTTCCCGCTCTGGGTGGGTGCAGTCAGGCCCTGCAAGTCCAGAGCTCATTAGTGGTGGGGCCTGAGCTGCCTCCTTAAAGCCATAGCTGGAAGGAGCTGCTCCAGCTTGGGTGCCCCTGCTACTATCACCCCCAACCTCACTGGGAAACCTCAGGCCCCCAGAACTGGACCTGCAGCCCCAGCCCAAAAGAGCAAGGCAGCAAGTTTCCCCAATCCCACTCTTCCACTGACCCCTTAGGGGCCTGGAACCCTGGGTGGAGGGTGGGGGAGGCCTGTGAGGATGAGGAGTGGGGCTGGAGCTCTAGGAGGTTGAGAACAAGGGCATTGTGATCTCAACCCTCAAAATAGTCATAACTGCATTTATTGAGTAATTACTATGTTCCAAGCCCTTTGCCAGGCACTTTATAGGCTTTTTCTCACATCATCCCCAAATTCATAAGGAAGATGCAGTCATCACCTTCATTTTATTGGTGAGGAAGCTGAAATACAGTGATGGCCAAGTCAGAATTTGAACCCTGACAGGAGAACCCTAGACCCCTGCCCCGCCCCACTGTTAACACCACACTATCGGTTCTGGGAAGTTCTCCATGTTCCCCTCCTTCCCTGCCCACAGCCTCACTTGGGCTCTGCTCTCCTGCCGCAACCCAACAGCACACACCTACGTCTCCTCTCTGGTCCTCTGCAGGGCAGACCCTCATCTCACAGGCCACCCCGCCCTGGACAACGGAGGACCCACAGATGGGCCCAGACGTTCCAGGGCTGAACCATGGAGATGTGCAGGAAGGCTTTGTCCTACTTCCCTCATCCTTCCCTGTGCCTGTTACAAGCCCAGTGGGTTTGCTACATCTTGTTTTGAAAAAAGCTCCGGCTGCCCTGGGCATTCCTTCTCCAAGAATGGGGCTAGACTGGGTCTCTGGGGTTACAAGGAAATCAGCCTGCAGGGGTGAGAGCGGGGAGCCAAGATGGGGGTGGCAACCCAGCCATGGGCATGGCAACAGCCAGGTCTGGGAGGCTGGGGTGGACTGGATGCCTGAGACGAGACCAGCACCAGCCTGGGAGAGCAGGGGTGGAGGGGGTGAGGGGTTGGGGTGAGGGAACAGGCTTGGCCTCACTTCCCCACCTTGCCCCTGCAAATCCCACCCTGGACCAGACCCAATGGTGGAGAGATGGGGTGGAGCAAGACTAAGCAGATAAAAAGAAATTTCCGGTTAGTACTAAGTGCCAACCTGCCACATGCCACCTATCAGCCTGCTGCACAGGAAGGGAACGGATTTTATTTCTGAGACTTCAAACAAAAGCCCTGGCATCCAAACTGTCCTGCCAGACCCTGGAGCTAGGTGAGCCCCTAGTGGGGAAGAGATGAGCATCTAGAAATGAGGGAGGTGGGTCATGGGAGGCAGCAGGAGGCTGGTGGGGGTAGGAGGACAAAGACATGAGCAGTAGCTTTTAATAATCCTGCCTGCACAGTAGAATCACTGGGGAAGCTTTTTAAAAAGAACCAATGCCCAGGGCCCACCAATTGAATCAGAATATCTGGGGGTGGGGCCAGGGCACTGGTATGTATGAAAAGCCCCCCAGGTGATCCCAATGTGCAGCCAGGGCTGAGAAACTTGAGTTCAGAGCAGGAGCCAGACTGAGAGGATTAGTGGTCAGCTGTTCCGACCCCCTCCTTCCACAAGGCGGGAGACAAAGGCCCGAGTGGGGAGGGACTTGCCCAAGGTCACAGTGAGAGGGCTATGGCCCAGAAAGGACAGGAGTGGTGGCACAGAGCGAGGTCCTGAGCTGACACTGAGGGGCAGAGCTTGTCTCAGCAGCCAATATCCCCAGCCCACCCCAGCCCCCATCAGTGCTACGCTCTGGAGCACACTGGAGGCCTGGATCCCCACCCCCCACCTCACAGCCCTTCAGCTAAGTGACTCTAGAATGAAGCATTGCAACTTCTCTCTGAACCAGCGCATAAACGAATCTCATTAAGGAATTAATAAGTGCCCAAGTCCCAAAGGCCTGACCCTCACCTGCAGTGATATGCAAATGACACCCAAACACCCACAGCGTGGCATGCAGAGGCTGGGAGCAAATGGCATGCAAATGTATGCGATCATTATGCAAACAAGGGCAGCCCCGAATTAATGGCCTCCATTCTTCAACCAGACAGCAGCTGCCTCTTTAGGTACCAGCCTGGCTGACAGGGAGGGAGGCAGCGTGTCCCGTGAGAAGCACCCAGTGGAAGACTCAGCCCTCGGGTCAAGAGGGGGGACCGTCCTGACCCCTGGCCTGCTGGTGCTCTGCTCTGAGGAATCCGGGAGCAGGACGCTCTTCTCCGCCCGGGCTCCTTACCCAAGCACCAGGTTCAGTGCTAGGCACCGAGCTTCGGGGGAGAGAGTTGGGCGACCCAGGCGGTGGAGGGGGTGCACATAGTGAGATGACAGAGGTGGAGGTGGGGGGTGACATTCCTAGTGAGGGAACAGTGATAGACGGCAGCTTCGGTGGTGGTGAAGGTAAATGTCATGGTGCTAGTGCTGGTGGAGGTGACAGTGGACATGACGTGGAGGGTGAAGGTGGAGGTGACACAGGTAATGCTGATGAGAGCCCATAGTAGAAGGGTGACTGATGGAGAAGGGCAGTGGAGGTCACGAGAGGAGGAGCATGAGGACGATGACAGAATGCAGGCCATAGAAATAACGGCAATGGCGGGTGATGGAGGCAAAGAGGAAGATGACAGGGAAGGTTCAAGTAAGAGAGGAGAGGGTAGAACGTGGTGGGGTGAAGGTCATTCTAGCAGCCAAGGTGAGATGAGGGTGAAGAAGACATGACAGCATGTGAAGATGAGGGAGACATTGGTGAAGACAGTTCCTCAAAATTCTTAAACTCAATAGGGGAGGATGATGGGGAACCTGTCAGAACAAAGGCAGAGGGGGGGACGGAATTTGAAGACAAAATGCAGGGTCTATTTGAGGTAGGGGAGAAGGGATGACACCCCCAACGACAGACCTAAAGAAAGCACAGAGACCACACCTAATGTCTCTTCTTGGCAAAGACTCAGCTACACACTCCATCCCGCTCAGTGAGGAGCAATCTGGAGAGTAAGTCATTGTCCCCCACTGGGGTTTGTCTCCCCTCTGTGAATGGGAGTGAAAACCAAGTGAATGTGTGAGCTTGTCCTCCTCTGGGGCCGCGGGGGCCGTATGCACGGAGACCCCTGTGGCTGACCAGCCATGCCTGTGCAGTGGACTGAAGCTGGCTGTGTGTGTCTGGGGTGGAGGGCTGGCGAATGTCAGGGAATCGAAGACACATGGTAACTGGGGTTTGGGAGACATTGACAAATGTCTTCTCAGAAGAAACAGTTAATGGCCTTTTGTTGCTCCTACTCCGTGGCCCAGATCCTCTCCACTTCTCCATCCCCCTCGTCTCGTCATGGTCACTACAGTTAAGGTCAGCAGAGCTGCCCTGGCTGACACTGCCCTCATGACTCTATTTCCCTCCTGGGAGGCCAAACTCTAAGCAGCCTGCAGAGTGAACCTATTTAGTTCATAGGCTCGGGAGGCAGACAGACCTAAGGTCAAATCCCAGCCTGACACTAATAGCTGTGGACAATATACTTAACCTCTTTGAATCTGTGTTTCTTACCTATAAATTAGGAATGAAAACACCTACCTTATTGGTTGTAGTGTGGATATGTCCATAACATGTTTAGCCCGGCAAACTTCAACACTCATAGAATTGGTCGCTGGGAGGCAGACACTACAAGAATCCCATGCACCATTATCATTTGTTCTTTAACACAAGAAGCAGGAGAGACAGCCTCTCCTGGACCTTACTTTAGTGCTTCCCACAGCCACAAGGTGCAGCCTCTAGGATGAGCCACCTCCTCCTTCCTGGGGAACCTGCATTTGCAATTTACATCCTGCAGAGGGTGCACCCCCACAGCGCAGGACTCCACTTAGAGGTCTGGCTGCCCCAGGGGGTAGGTGGCATCCTGTCAGGGTTGTGAGAGTCACCCTGCCATTCTGGCTGGGGTGGGAGGTGGGGTGTGGGCTGCAGGGGAGGACGAGACGGAGCCACTGAAATTCTGTGAGCCAGGGAAGTAATGTAACAAAATCAGGGTTTGGGGCACATTAATCCAGGGTCCATACAGAAAGGACTGGAAAGGGAAAGAGTAAGGAACTAATGCTTTGGGTGATTAAAAATACGGGGAGGAACAGAGAGCACGCGTGAACTTCTGTGGTTGGCCCTGGGGAGCAGGTGGATGGGGGCTTTGAGGTGGGCAACCTAAGGGGTCCTGGGGAGGGATTCAGAGGATCAGTGGCTGCTGGAGTTGGGATTGTGAGTTGGGTGGGGTTTGGCTTCTCACCCCCATTCACTCCATCCCAACTCCTGTACTACAGCAGGTTCTGGATTCCAGGGTCTGAGGGCTAAGCCATGAGCCCTGGGCTCCTGCAAAGTCAACACATGATTCCTGGCCACCACAAGTCCAGGCAGGATGCAACCCCTTAGCAGATGGGGCCTTTGTGCCAAGCAAAAGGTGTCCAGCATGGCTGGATTTCCTCCCCACCTCCCCTGGGCTGAGGTGCCCTGCACCAACCATCTCAACACACGCGGCAATCTTGTGTGATTCTCAGCCTTGATGGGAGCTGTGCAAAGGGGACAAGTCAAATCCGAAAACCACAAGTGGCCAGAGAGCTTCAGCTGAGACCCCCTCCTGCTTTCTTCTTATTCCCTGGGTTGGGGGTCCAGAGCTCTCAGGGGTCTGGAAGAGGTGGGGCACAGGGCGGCGCTGGTCTTGCTGGGCCCAGCTGGAGTCAGAGCAGAGGGTCCAGGCCCAGGTACAAGGCCTGTGTAGACCCTGTCTCTCCTTGGAGCCTAGTGACAACAGTCCTAGGAGGGAGGCAGGACAGTCCCATTTTTCATAAAAACAAAAAACAAAACTGATACCCAAATTGGTTAAGTGACCTGCTTGAGATTGCACAGCTAGGAAGTAAGTGGGTAACGGGCAACATCCCAGGGCAGAGAGGAGGCACTGGGCAGACCCAGCTAGAGTCCTGACTCTGACCTTGGGCATTTCATTTCACTTTCTGAGCATCAGTGGGCTCATCTTTAAAGGGGAATAAAACCTACCTCATAGGGCTACGGTAGGATCAAAGACACTGTGCATAAAGCTTTTGGTGGCAACTCAATAGATGGCAGCTGTTAATGGCAACAATAGGAATGAGTACAGAAATGGACTAAAACCTCAATTTCCTGTTTGGAGGAGATGTGGACACACTGTGGGGCTCCTCAATAGATGGGGTTGTTGGAAAGTGGTCCGAGTACCAGGTCTGTAAAGGAAAAAGCATGGAGAGATTTGCCTTCCCCAGCTGTGGGGGATGCTGAGCTGTATCACCCAGCCCCGCATCCTCCCCTCAGGGCTCTCACCTCCCTAGCTCCCGGGAGCATGGCCTGCTTAGGGCTCATGACTGTGTGCCTCCCCAAGACTCGCTCTCAGCCCAGGGGAACTGCCTCACCTAAGGTCCCCTCCCCTGCCCGAGGAAGCCCGTCCACTGACTGCTCACTGTGGGTTCTCGCACCAGGCTCTTACCTGTTTTGGGCAGGTGTGCAGAGCCACTGCAGCCCCAGGGCTTCCCAGCCAATCATCTCTGCCTGCGTTGCAGGTTGACTCCCCGCTCTGCCCACCTCTGCCTCCTTCACTCCCTGCCGGTGTGATAGCCAGAGCACTCCCCACTCAAATTCCTACATGCAGATCTTCACCGTAGATGAAGGTGTATTAGTTTCCCAGGACTGCTGTAACAAATTACCACCAACCTGGTGTCTTAAAACAACACACATTAATTTTCTCACAGTTCAGGAGGCCAGGAGTCTGGCATCAGTTTCACTGGGCTAAATTCAAGGTGTGGGCAGGGCTAGTTCCTTCTGGAGGCTCTAGGGGAGAACCCATTTCCTTCCTTTTCTAGATTCTGGAGGCTGCCTGCATGCATTGGCTGTGACCCCTTCCCCACATCACCCCAACCTCTGGCTTCTATCGTCATGTCACTACATCCTCTTTTGACCCTCTTGTCTTTCTGCTATAAGGACCCTTGTGGTTACATTAGGGTTTATCCAAATAATCTGGGATAATCTTCAATCTCAAGATCCATAATTAATCACATCTGCAGAGTCCCTTTTGACATATAAGGGAACATCCACAGGTTCTGGGGATTAGGATGTGATATCTTTGGAGCGCCATTATCCAGCCTGCTATGCCTGGGAACCCTTTTCCCCTGAAGCTGGATGACCAGTGTTGCACTCCTCATGTCTTTCCAAGCACCCTCTTTCTTGATGCCTCCCCAACAGTGGCAGAATCCGACTCCATCGAAGGACAGCAGGAGGGCTCTAGCTGTGGAGGGAGTGAGCCCCTGGTCCCCAGGGTGTGTGCTAGCCAACTTCCAGGAAGGCCGAAGCAGGCTGGGAAGCCTCGGATCCAGGAATGCCTGCCACCTCTTTTCACTCCCCACTAATATACCTCATCTTTCAAGACCTAGCTGCTCTGAGAACCCTTCCTCAGCCCAGACAGAACAGCTGCCTGCTTTCTGGTCTCCACCATACACGCTGGTGCCTGTCGGTGCACACCCACAGGCTGCAGCACGCAGCTGTTGTTCAATGGCTGCATCCTCCCTAGTCTATAGGGACAGGGACCAGATCTTCCTCGTTTTCTCATCCCTTCTGATGCCTAGCGTGGGATCTGCTCCCCTGGAGAGCAGAAACCTTGTCTGCTTCCAATCAATCAAATAAATGCTTGCAGAACTGGGTCATGCTGAACTGATCCATGACTCCCAAGGAGAAAGATGGAAGTGCAAGGTGTGAGCTCAGAGCCCTGCCTGTTCAGGATGAATCAGTGTGAGCTGGGGTGCTCTGGGGAGGGACCACCCACCTTTCCTCCAATCCAGGTCTGGCAGCTGGTGGGGTGACCTGCTGCTGCTCCTACAAGTCCACCTGCTTCCTTGCTCTGGCTCTGAGCAACTCCACAACAGCTCTCAGATCACCAATTCCCCACCCCCAAGTGCCTTCCACAGTTCTCTCATTCTCCAAACTTTGCAGAAGTCTATACTTTCTGTCTCTATTTCTTTATCTCTTATTCTCCCCATAACTCTCTCCCCTCTGGCTTTTGCCCTGTTATCTCACTGAGACTGCCCTCCCCAAAGTCACCAGCAAACATTTTACTTCTTGCCATACCAGGCCTCTCTGCTGCCTCCAACCGCAGTGACTGTACCCTCCTGGACCCACTCTGTTCCTTGCGGCCCCAACTCTCCTCCCCACTCTCTGATCACGGCTTCTCTTCTTTCACAGGCTTTTCTTCTTCACCTGCCCCATAAAGATCAGTGTTTCTCTAGGTTTCCTCTTTGGCCTCTGCTCTTCTCATTCTCTCTGGGTGTATCAGTTAGCTATTACTGAGTAACAAATCACCCCCAAAATTCAGGGCTTAAGACAATTAGCATTTAGTATGACTCAAGAGTTTGCAGGTTAGGTAGATAAAACTTCTTTTCTTGGCAGGCTCACCCATGTATAAGGGGTCAGCTGGTGGGTTTGCTGAGTGCTGATGGGCCTAGAATGGCCTTGGCTGGGACACCCCCCAGCAGGCTAATCCAGTGTTGTTCTCACAGTGCAGAGGGAGGGTTCCAAGATAGATGGGATGTTCACAAGGTCTGTTGAGGCCTAGACTCAGAATCAGCACACTGTCCCTTCCACCACACTCTATTGGCAAGTCACAAACCAGCAAGACCCAAGGGATGGAAAGCTGACTCCACCTCTTAAGAGGCGGGACTGAAAAGTTACATTGCAAAGGGCATTATTACAGTGAGGGAACTGGGACCACTTCTGTGGCCAGTCTCCCACCTGAGCCATTTCATCCCCTCCAGTGGCTTCAGTTACTAAGCCTGTGTTGATGGTGCCCAATTCTCTTTCTCTTGGCCAGACCTCTTCTCTGAGATCTGACCCTGCAGCTCCTCAAATTTTACACATCTAAAACTGAACTCTTGGAGACATCCTTTTCTCCTTTTGCTCCTCAGCAGCTACTAGTTACCAAGTTTTGTTGACTGATCTCTTAAATACCTCCTGAACCTGAGCACGTCTCTCCACCCTGCTGCTACTACCCTGGTTGGACCATTGTCACCCACTAGGAGTCCTGCAGGAGCCTCTCACCTGATCTCCCAGTGTCTCTCCTCTTCCAACCCCCCTTCAAACTGCAGCCAGTGACCTCTCTAAAGCATATACATAGCAGCTTCTTGGGCCTGTCGGCGTGAGGGCATTCTATGGCCTTGGACTGAACTTGGCCCGTACGTGGGTCAGGCTGGAATGTTTAGCATCCCAGGAGCAACCCTCAACCAAAGAGGGAAGGGAGTTGTGAGTAAATACCCTAACTTCCTCACCTCTCAATGGGACAATTCTGAGGCATGTTTTATACAGTCTGATAGGGTTCCCCATGGGACTGAACCCCACTTGCCCAGAGCAGTAACCAGCTCATTAGCACACACTTTGTTGATTTTCCTCTCCTCCTTTTCTCACTTCCCTAGTCCCTCATGTACTTCCTGAAATGACTCCCAAATAAGTGACTTCACCGAAATCCTTAACAAAAGGTCTGTTTGGGGAGAAAACCAAACTAAGGCAACATCAGATCATATTACTCTCCTCATTGCCTTATTAGAAAAAAAACAGGCTCCTTCACTTAGCATTCAAGGCCCTCAATGATCCCAGCCCTTGTCTGTCTCTTCTGTACCATCTCCACCTTTTCCAGGCTCATACTTGATACTCAGGCAATGCTGAACTGCTTGTGGTCACTACCATCCCCCACTGCCCCCCACCCCAAAAGAGCTATGCACATCCTTGCTGAGGTCCTTCCACCCTCTTCTGCACTTCTGCTTTGTGACTCAGCCCAGGCTTTTGTCTAGGAAGCCGTCTTCTCCAGTATGGAAGTCAATGCTTGGGCTCCTTGCCCCTTCTTAGGTGAACATTGCTGTGAGGTCAGCTCCATGGAAGAAATAACCAGGATGGTGGATTTGGGGAAGATGGAGTCAGAAGCTCCAGGAATCTGTCCCTCCACTAGAACAACTATTAAATAGGCAGAAACTCTCTGAATCAACTATTTCAAAACCCCAGAGTCTACTAGAACACTACAGCATCCAGGGAAGAGTGGGGGGAGAGGCTGGTAAATGGCAGTAAATACTGGTGACTTGCACTCATCAGGCAGCAACTGCCATCCCCCATCCCCCAGGTCACAGCAGGCAGCAGTGAGGGACTCAACCCCGGCCCCTGCTACAGCCTGCTGGTGCCAAGAGGGATATATAGACCTGGTTCCTGAGGTCCGGGGGTGTGCAGTGTAACACGTGATCACTGCTTTGAATTAGCTACTTCAGATTGCTTCGGTGCCCGGCTCTGAGAGCGGCCACTGTTCCAACCAGCCCTGGGCAAAAGTAGCCCTTCCTTGAAACTACGGAAAACAGTAAAAGGGTTTCGTTTACTGGACAAGTGCCAAATCAAGAAAACGCAGCTTAAAAGAGCCATGGGAGAAGCTCCTGGTACCCTGTTGGCCCTTCCCTCAGCCCTCCTGTGCTGGTTTGAATGTATTATATCCCCCAGAAAAAGCCATATTCTTTGATGCAATCTTGTGGGGAGGACATATTAGTGGGGATTACGTTGGAACGTTTGGATTAGGTTGTTTCCATGGAAATGCACCCCACCCAACTGTGGGTGATAACTCTGATGAGATATTTCCATGGAGGCGTGGCCCCACCCATTCAGGGTGGGCCTTGATCATTGAAGCCATATAAATGCGCTGATGGGCAGAGGGAACTCAGTGAAGCTGTGAGTGACATTTTGAAGAGGAGCTACAGCCAAGAGGGACACTTTGAAGAAAGCACAGAAGCTGCAGATGTGAGACAGTTTGGAGACAGCCGTTGAAAGCAGACTCTTGCTCCGGAGAAGCTAAGAGTGACATTTTTGAGGAACTGCAGCCTAGAGAGGAACGTCCTTGGAGAAAGCCATTTTGAAACCAGAACTTTGGAGCAGACGCCAGCCACGTGACTTCCCAGCTAACAGATTTTCCAGACATCATTGGCCATCCCCCAGTGAAGGTACCCAATTGTTGATGCGTTACCTTGGACATTTTAAGGCCTTAAGACTGTAACTGTGTAACCAAATAAACCCCCCCCCCCCTTTATAAAAGCCAATCCATCTCTGGTGTTTTGCATCCCGGCAGCACTGGCAAACTAGAACACCTCCCCAGGGCAGTGCACTGGAGTCCCTTTGTGGGTCCCTCCCCCGGCCTCCTTCCAGCTGAGAAGGACTGTACTGGGAAACTACTGCTCGTCCATCCCCCCAGACCCCTCACCACCACCACCACACCACACTAGCAAGCACGAGCCCAGGACAAGACACAGGCCCAGAAAAGACAGGGCAGACCCTGTACTTTGCATTCACCTTGGGCTGACCTTGATAGGAGAGGACACTGAAGGAGAGCACAAAAATCAACTCAAAATGGATCAAAGACCTAATTACAAGGACCAGAACTATAAAACTTCTAGAAGAAAATGTAGGGACGCTTCTTTAGGACCTTGTGTTCGGCAGTGATTTCTTAGACTTTAAACCCAAAGCACAAGCAACAAAAGAAAAAATAGATAAGTGGGGCTTCATCAAAATTAAAATCTTTTGCACATCAAAGGACTTTATCTTGAAAGTAAACTGACAACATACAGATGTGAGAATACATTTGGAAACCACATATCTGATAAGGGTTTAATATCCAGAATATATAAAGAAATCTTACAATTCAACAACAGAAAGACAAACAGCCTAATTAAAAAATGGGAAAAAGATTTGAATAGACATTTCTCCAAAGAAGATACACAAATGACCAGAAAGCATATGAAAAGATGTTCAACATCATTAGCCATTAGGGAAATGCAAACCAAAACCACAACAAGATACGATTTCACACCCACTAGAATGGCTACTATTTAAAAAAAAAAAAAGGACAGAAAATTACAAGTGTTGGCGAGGATGTGGAGAAATAGGAACACTCATTCATTATCGGTGGGAATATAAAATGGTGCATCCTCTATGGAAGACAGTTTGGTGGTTCCTCAGTGAGTTAAGTATAGAATTACCGTATGACCCAGCAATCCCACTTCTACAAATATACTCAAAACATTAAAAGCAGGTATTTGAACAGATACTTGCACACTGAAGTTTATAGCAGCATTATATATGAGGGGAGGGAATGGGGTGTTAATACTTAAATTCTACGGAGTTTCCATCTGGGATGACAGAAAACTTTTGGTAATGGATGGTGGTGATGGTAGCACAACATAGTGAATGTAATTAATAGCACTGAAATGTATATTTGAATGTGGTTAAAAGGGGAAATTTTAGATTGTATAGCTGTTACTAGAGTAAAATTAAAAAATGAATAACAGAGTTAGTCTGGGCCAGAGTCAGTCCCATGAGGTGCAGTAAGACTTTGTCCTAGGGAGGATGCAGGGCTGCTCCATGGCCAGCTCTGGGGGCAACCTCCCTAACATCTTGGGGGCAGGAAGGCAGGCCCAGTTCCCTGCACAGTGGGGTGCTGAAATCAGCTTGCACTGACTCACAAGCACCAAATCTGTGCATCTCTTCCCAATTTAGTGTTCAGTGAGGTCACATTGTTAGCTTGAAATTGACCATGTTTGGATCATTTACACCATGGAATTAGCAACTGCTATATCAGGGCTTTTATTTTTCTTCAGAGAGCCACCTTGCCTTGTCCACCGCACCCCAAACCTGTGGCTCTCCAGGTGTGAGGAAACCTTGAGCACATCTGTGGATCCACAGCATTTGCTCCAGGTCCTGGCCCTGAGCCTCCCTCAAGGGGCAGGGCAGCTCCAGGTGGGAGGAGTGACAAGTAGGCACATTGTGTGAAGATGGATGTGGGCAGGAACCAAGGAGTGGAGGACAGCTGGGTCAGGTGCAAACCAGAGCAGGGAGGAGCCCCTGGGAGGGAAGACAAAGGCCAGGTATGTGTGTGTGTTAGAAAAGAGAATTCAAGATATGGACAGAGACCATGAGAAACAGACAGATGCTGTTTTAGTTTTCCAGCTGCTAAAACAATGATGACACAACAGGCTGACTTAACATAGGAATTTTTTGTTTCACAGTTTCAGAGACTAGAAGGCTTGCTTCTTCCCGGGGTTGGCGTCTTCTGGACAACCAGCAACCATAGGGATTCCATGGCTTCTCCATCACACGGCAATGCACATGGTGGTGTCTTTTCCTTTCCCCTACGGGTTCCATTGACTTTAGCTTCTGGCAGCTCCCTGTGGCTTCTCTCTCTGTCTGACTTTCACTTGCTTATAAAGGACTCCAGAAATCCGGATTAAAACCCAACGGGATTCACACCTTAACAATAGCCACATCTTGGAGGGATCTAACTTATGGTGGATCCACACCAACCAGAATGCAAACCAAGACCAAGAACATGTCTGAACTGGGGTCCACAATTCGATCCACCACAGCCACCACGGAGGAGGTGAGGAGGGAAAGGGCGAGAGAGATGGGGAGAAAAAGCAGACACAGACAAAACAAACAAATGCCACAGAGCGAGGGAAGAAGACAGAGTGAGACAAGGCAAACAGAGACAAACACACAGAGGCAGAAACAGGAAGACAGTTTGAGAATGGGAGGGACAGACAGAAACAGGAGCCAAGGGCAGACAAAAGTAAGAACTGCAGAGCAAAGAGCAAAGAGCGTGGCAGCATGAGGGAGTCCAGGATGGCGGCCGGGCCCAGGCCCGACCCCTGCTTCTGCTGTGTGCTGACTCCCAGGGCCTGGGGACAAGGTCTCCGGCGCCCCCCAGCCCCAGCCACCAAGTGAATGCCTCTTTAGGTGTCAATCAATTGCTTGCATCAAAGGGGCAAATGTTTGATTGCTTCTTCAATTTAGGCATTAAATCTCTCAGTAATTCAATAATACATTGCCCAATTACTCACATGATGAGCAATTTCAAATTAAGTAAAAAATATTTAGGCAATTAAACTGCTAAGTGATTTGATTGTTTCTGAAAAAAATTCTCTCACAACATTCCCTTGAGTTTTTATTCTTCCATTTTAAATCAACCAATGAAAGGGACACGCAGATTGAGGGGCCTGCAGGGTGGCTCTACCAGGCTGATTTCAGCACATCCTTGAGGTTAGGGTCCCTGGGTTCAGGCCCTTCCCTATACTCAGTGGGGTGCTGAGGTCAGCTTGCACTGGCTTGGAGGAACCAAATTTGTGCATTTCTTCCTAATTTCATGCTCAGTGATGGATGATGGTAGCTTGAAATTGTCTATGGTGGGAGTATTTACACCATGGAAATTGGCAACAGCTACAAATCAGGGTGTTTTTTTAGCTTCAGAGAGCCCCCACTGCCTTTGCCCACCTCTCCCCATGATTCTATGGCTCCCATGAACGTGTTTCATCACATTTGCTACATGTCCTGGCTCTGAGCCTCTCAAGGGGCAGGACAGAATCAGCTTGGGGATGGTGGTCGACTGGGTGGCAGGTTGCCAAGATGGATATGCTGGGTGCCTCCCCCTCAAGGCACTGTGTTCTAGAAAGAAATGCACCAGCCTGAATGTCAGGAGAATGCGAATGTCTCTGAGTATCGTGTAAGGAAACTGAAGCTTGGGAAGGGAAGGGACAGGCCCACCCCACGGGTGGGGTGGGACTAGGCAGGTCTCCTGGGCTCCGATTTCATGTCCTTTTGGCCAGTCTAAACTACTCAGACTCAGAGCCCCAGAATGTTTGTTGTTATTTGTAACTCTCCATGGCCTCCTCAGTAAGTTGGGTCTTGATGACAGGGTCCCTTGTGCTGCTCACTGGAAGGACTTGGGTGGGCAAAATTGGGAGGGTGGAGCCGGGGAGGGGGAGATCTAAGTGGGGGAAGAGAGGGAGAGGCCTGAGAGAAATGTCAAAGAAGGATTTCAAGCATTGCCATGGGGTGTGAAATCCTCTTCTTGATCTTCCTTTTCAAATTGTCAGTAAATTTGACCTTGCTCCACGACATTGTCTAGTGAATGAAATTTGGGTGGGGAGCATGGTGGCAGGTGGAAGACAAGGATGAGGGACCAGTTCCACTGGTCACATATGAAAGGGACAAGGAGTGCTGTGGAGGGGGGCAGGCTGGGGCACAGCCACCGACCTCCATGCAAAGAGAAGGCAAGTCCTAGCCTCTCTGCTCTTCTGGGAAGCAGTTTGTTCAGGAAAAACCAAGTCCAAAAGCTTCCAGAGTAAGTGCCTCAATTTACCCTCGTGAGGGAGAAGGGGCGTGTCCCAGGTCCTGGGCCATGAGGAGAGAGGCAGCTGAGGTCAGGAAAATCAAAGGGAAAAACGTCACCCCTAACCCCATTGAAGATGCATTTGCAGGGCTGAGAAACTGTTCCTTGGCTCTGAGCTATGCCAAGTGCTGATCTACAGAGCCCCAGCACCAACAAGTACCCTCAGGCATAGAACAAACCAAGGACCAATCGCATTTATATAGAAAGGAGATCCTCAGGTCTGCAAGGCTCTCCCCTGCAAACTTGTTTTCTGTCCCACCAGCCTGGGGACATGGCTAGGCCTTTCCTTCCTAAAGAGACCCTCACCAATCAGCTTCCATGCATCCAGGCAAAGCTGGCTGCAGAGACCCAATCCAAGGGGAAGACACGGGCCAGACAACATAGCTTCTCTCTCCCTCTGTTTCTCTCTCCCTCCCCCTAATCTGGGCCCTCCCTCCACACCAGCTAACTAGCCCACAGCAAACATCTAAATATAGTCATTTCTTCCTTGAATCCTAGAAATCAGCCACAAATTGTCCATCAACATTAATTTCCCAGCTCAGTCACTCCAGCCAGGAGCCAGCTGCTGCTCCCGGAACTCCATTGGGCTGTCTTTCGTGGCAGCTGCATGCAGGGAAAACACAGCATTGAGAGGGCAGGTTTAGAAGATGTTAAACCACCATGGACTGTGGAATCAAAGAGATTAGGGTTCAAATCTTAGCTCCACCACTTCCTGGCTGTGTGTCCTCTGGGAAGTTACTTATCCTCCCTGAGCCTCATCGTCCTCATCTGTAAATGGGCTAATTGTCTGCCTCCCAGTACTGCTGGGATGGGCCAGATAACAGGTGTTAAACCTTCCAGCCGAGGCCTGGCACAGAGGGAGGGCGCGATAACTGTGTTCCCCTCTGTGATGGTTGGGTTCATGTGTTAGTTTGGTTAGGTGATGGTGCCCAGCTGTCTTGTCAGGCAAGCGCTGGCCTGGCCGTTACTGCAAGGACATTTGTGGCTGGTTTATTAAATCATTGGTCAGTTGACTGCAGCTGTGACTGATCACATCAACGTAGGGCATGTCTTTCACAATGGTCCAGTCAGTTGAGGACTTTTAAGGGAGAAGAGAGAGCTTTCACTTCTACTTCAGCCAGCCAGCCTCTCATGGGAAGTTCATCGAACACCATCACTGGAGGTGCCAGCTTGCTGCCTGCCCTATGGAATTTGGACTCGTGCATCCCCACAGTTGCGTGAGACACTTTTATAAAATCTCATATTTACAGATCTCTCCTGTTGGTTCTGTTTCCCCAGAGAACCCTAACTAATACACCCTCTCATCACAGAAAGTCATTCTTTGTCTGTCCCTCCAGAATAACAGAAACTAGAATTCTAACGCCTGCCCAGAAATAGTTTTACTGAGATACGTAAATTCAGTGTCTTGTCTGAACACAGTATCTGTCCATATGCCGCAATCCTGACCTTCCTCCTGGACCCTGTGAGGCTGTCAGATGTGCTGCCTGGATGAACCACACGCAGACGCGTGCGCACACACACACACGCATACACGAGGGCACGTGCCCATTGGTCGTCTGGGGACTCAGGCGCGCAGACCCCCGGCTGACTGAGACCCCGCATGCTCTCCCTGCCCCGCAGACCGAGCTCCCTGCTCTCCCTGCAGGCGGCCTCGGCTGGGTGTGTGGAGAGGCTTTGGCGCCCTCTGCTGACCGCAGCGCTGTCAGCCCCATTCGACCTGGGAGAGCCCATGGAGAAGGCTCTGTACGCCTGGGGATACCCACTCCCCGCCCAGAGTAGAGAGAGGGAAAACTATCAGAAGAGAGGGGTGGGGGGAAGGGAGATGAGAGACCAAGGGAGAAGAGGAGAACCGGGCCCACTCTGGGCCCAAAGCCCCTGGGACACAGGATCCGGCCATGACCACAGCCAGCTGCTTCCAGGAGAGTCAGCCCCTCCAGAGCTCGCGGCCTTCTGGAGCCTCCTGGTGACATGGCTGGGTAGCGTGAAGGGCACAGCTCCCGGGAGATTCTCAGGCTCTTGCAGTGATGCCCGCAAGCCCACATGACAAACTATACCCAGGCCAGGAAGACTTTTCTAGCCTCTCTGGAAATGCCAAGGCCCTGACCTACAATCTTGGAGGCAGCAGAGCCTGATGGTGCCTGAGCAGGGTGCCAGTACTGCCGCTCACCAGCTGTGGGACTTGGGTGCTTAACCTCTCCAAATCTGCAGCCTCATCTGCAAAACGAGGGAAATAATATGGTGGCTGGGAGGATTCGATGCAAAATTCATATAGATCACAGCCCAGGGGCTGGTACAATAAGTAAATGCACAATAAATGTCAGCTCTTATTATTCCTGCTGTTGTTACCTGTCACACTTGCCAGGGCTCCATGAGGGGTGAAGGCACAGTTTCATCAGAGCCTCTGCAGCTGGCATAGCACCCTGGGAGGTAGAGGAATGGCGGGTCATCAGATTCCTTTGCAGAAGGGCCAGCCTGGGCCAAGTGTCCAACAGCCAGACACTGTAGGGAACATCAGTGACAACAGCCTGGCCAGCACTGACCCTCTTTCTTCCTGCTTATCAGTGTGGCTCCCCTTCCACCTCCTTCGGAGAAGTTTCCACCCCTCCCGAGGCCAGGCTGACAGGTCCAGGGCTGTGCATCTGGCTTGAGCTCGGCTAAGGAATTCCTCCTCCAGTGCTCTTAGACTTGAGACCATTAAAAAGCAGTTGTCTCTTGTGGCAGAACCTCCAAGCTACACAACTTGGAAGCTGTCAGTGGCCATATTTCCTGCCTTGTGCACAAAACCAGCCTGCAGTGAGAAAAAAGAATAAAGCTGGCCTGCGACAAGAAGCAAACTTGAGGGCTTGGAGTTTCCATCCCTAGTTCCAGCAGTCGCTGATGCCCACCTGCATCACTGCCCTTCCCTCGCTCAATTATTTGACACTTAACTTAGATTCTGTGAGATGCTCCAGGATCCTTCTAATGAATTACCATTTTTGCTTAAGCTAGTATGAGTTGCGCTTCTGCAGCTTGCAAGCAAACGGACAGACAGGAACTTGCTCCTCCAGCCCCAGCCTCCTCCATCCAGACTCACTCACAGATGGTCCCATCGCATGCTTTTACCCATCTCCTATCACTAAAAATTCCAAAGCTGTTTATTTCTTTTACTCTTAAGAAAGATTTTTTAGGTGTAATGGGTTTATTGTAGAGGCTCAATTTATTGGGGTAGAAACATGAAATTTTTTCTAATAACTGTCCCCCAACTGTGCCCTGTTGAAATCCCCTTTCCTGCTGGGCGATGAGGGATCTTAATAGCTTCTTGGCTGCATCCCATAACTCCCCGGTCATATCCAGCTAATAGAGCAGTCTCATTTCAGTAATCAAGACTTGTTCCTGTTCATCTCCTTCCCCATCTCCACCCCTGCTCAGAATGTCCTCCCACTTCCAGTTGCTTGGCTCAGAGAGAGGATGTCCACCCTGTTCTAGACCCCTCGTCTCCCTCCCTCTTCTAGGCATCTCTGGGATGGGGGTTCAGGAGAAGATGTGGAAGCAAATCTCCTCCTCACATGACTGTCTGCCCCTGGGTGGACTGCCACTGCTTCTGTGGCTAATTCCACCCCTTCCATGCTGCCCTGAGTGATGGTTGTTCAAGAGTCTCTCGCATGGAGGACCTCTGCTCTACAGGGCGACCTGTATGTGTGGAGTGCCAGCCAGTCAGCTTGGGCCCAGCTACTGTTCTCAGTGCACGCTCTTTGCCCCATCGTGTCTTCAATTTCTCTTTTTTCCCTACCCAGGCAGCTCAGAGGTATGTCACCGAGTCCAAGACTAAGCAGACACCCACCTGGAGGATGAAATGCTTGTCTCTACTTAGGAGTGATTCCCTTGTGGCTTCAGGGAGGGAAAGTACCCCCCTCCGCCCATACAGAGGGGAGAAAGCTGCCTCTGCCACAAACACTGCACTCCCACATGGCAAACGACTGCATTCCCCTCTCTCTGCTCCTCTTAAATTCACTGTGGAGGTTGTGGTGGTTGATGGGAGAAGAGCCAGCCCAGCCCCCTTTTGCAAGCTCTGCAGAAGGAAGATGGTATTAATTGCAGGCTGCTCACTGGCAACCCAATGAATGTGGAATGCAGGGTCTCTAGTGCCTTTTGTACTCAGCTCTGTGTCTGAGCTGCAACTTCAAAACAGGAGGGAATGTCCCAGGCAACATCCTGTTACATTCCTGCAGAACTTTCCTCCCTCCAAGACCCCAGCTGAAATGATCAAAAGAATATTTTAAAAAAGGGGAAAGCTCGTGTCGGCCCTGGAAACCAGGAAGGCACATTTCCATACCAGAGATGCTGGAATCTCTATAAAATGTGCAAGATCCTCATTGAAGGGAGAACTCCAGGGCTGATTCACAACTCTAGTTTCTGAGAAAGCAAAACTGTACCATGGGAAGCAAGTAGATAAGATCCTGGCATAATTTGCCTATTGTCCCCCAAATCTGCAAGGCGGGTGGGACTTGCAGAAAATGTCATTTGGAAGCCATTTCAGTGTTGCAGATCAACAGTGTTTGGAAGTAATTGACTGGGAGGCCTTGGGGTACATGTGGTTGCTATGCAATTGGATAGCTGCGGGGCAGGGGGATGGAAGCTCCTCCCTGAAGTGGTTTCTCCCTGATACCACTTTCCTCCTTCCATGATAGGGCAGGCACTAGCACCTAGAACAAGACTATTTACACCTGCATCAGTTACCTGGCGGGGCAGCCTGGCAACCCAGAACATGGGGCACGTTTAGCTGGCCCCTGGAGTGTTGGCTTCCCTAAATCAGGAGGCAAGGGGCACCACTGGGCCTTCCCACAGCTCACTCCCACCTTTACCCAACCAGATCCCTGTCTAGGACACTACCTGAGACGGGAAAGAAAAGCAGAATACATACACACACAGCCCCACCAGCTAGCTAGACTCAGAGATCAATGCGGCTAATGGGGTGGGGGGCATAAGTCACAAGCAGTTCATGTTCATAGCGAGCCGGAGATGTGAATTCGCAGTTGCACAATTTCAACTTAATTATGACAAGACGATTGGAAAATCATTCAGGTGGGCAGTGAGCTAAAGAGAACCCACTTCCTTCCCCCTTCTTTTGTGGGAAATCACGAGATTTTATAAAACATTCATTTTTGTTTTAAGGAAAAAGCAAACACGAATGCACACACAGAGCCTTTGAAAAGATTCTGCATCATGAAAGGAAGAGAATTGGCACTCAAAGGGCAGGGAGACATAATTCTTGGAAAAAGATTTATCACAGAAACATAACTCAGACCACATATGCTTTTTACTCAGTTGATTTAATTAAAACACGAACTCTGAGAAACAAGAGTTGAAAAACAAGATGAAAAGAATGAGATGAGAAAGCTGCTGGCTGAGTGGCAGGTGGAAATGAAGCTATAACCAAACTAAAACCACAGCAGCAAAACTTTAAATTGCATTAAAATGGTAAAGAACAAAATTGAATCTACAGAAAACTGAATCTGTAAATGTGGAGGAAAATATGAAAAGTTCTCTGAAAATGCAGAGGAAAAGGCCAAAAGGATTTAAAAAAAAAAGAAAATGGAGAAAACCTGATAGATATTAGGGCCCAATGCAGAGACTGTGTATGTGAAACAAAATTAAGAACCCAAGGAGAATACTGTATTTATGAGTGGACGAAAAGCCCAGGCCTATAAATGTAAAAGGTTCCTCTTTTTCTAAGTCACATTAATGACAAGAAATGAATAATTAGAAATAGCATGCAGCTTTGTTTTCACTTTTAAGGGTAAAGAAATAATCTTATATGCACCCATCCAGAGGGGAAAATGGGAGAAATATCTAGAACAACATTTCTTAAAATGTACAATTAGAAGAGATTCCGTACTTACATTGAAAGTTAACAGGTTCTGTCATACATATATAGAACCTAACATCCCAAATCACCAGGACACACATTCTTCTCTAGTGATCACAGATCTTTCTCCAGAATAGATAATATGCTGGGACATGAAACAAGCCTCAATAAATTAAAAAAAAAAAATGAATTTATTCAAAGCACATTCTCTGACCGCAATGGAGTACAAATAGAAGCCAATAACCATCAGAGACAGAAAATTCACAAACACCTGGAGGGTAAAAATGAGGGGGAGATGAAAACATTCCCGGATAAGCAAAAGCTGAGGGACTTCATCACCAGTAGATCAGTCCTATAAGAAATGCTAAAGGGAATTGAGCAAGATGAAAGGAAGGGACACTAAACAATTGACTGATACCACATGAAGAAATAAAGATTTCCAGTAAAGATCACGTGGTAAATATAAATACCAATACTACTGTATTTTTGATTTGTAACTCCACTATTTACTTCCTACAGGACCTAAAATGCATAAACTGTAATGATAAATCAGTGGTTTTGGACTCAATGTAAAATATGTAATTTTTGACAAGAACTACATACAGGTGGGGGAATGGAGGAGTAAAAGAACATAGTTTATGTGTCCTATTGAAGTTAAGTTGGTATGAAAGAAAAACTAGATTGTTATAGACTTAAGAGGTTAAATTTAAGCTCCATGGTAAACACAAAGAAAGTATCAGAGAATATGACGATAGAGATGAAAAGTGGAGTATGGGTTACAAGAAGTGGGGAAGGGGCAATGGGGAGTTAAGAAATGAGTGTAGGGTTTCTGTTTGGGGTGAAGGGAAATTTCTAGTAATGGATGGTAGGAAGGTGATAGCATTGCAACATTCTAAATGTGATTAATCCCACTAATGGAATGCTAGGGAGGGGTTGGAATGGGAAGATTTAGGCTGTATATATGTTTCCACAAGTGAAAAAAAAAAAAAGACAGTCTAAATAGATAATGACAATTAAATGCCAAGGATGATCCTGGATGGGATCTGAAGATGGAGGAGAGGAGGCTCAAAGGGACACAGTTGGGACATAAGAAAAAAAACAAAAAAAGGAAATATAGAATATAAGCTTTGTATCAATGTTGAATTTCTTGAATTTCTTAGCTGTGCTTAATGGGATTGCATAAAAGAATGTTCTTGTTCATGGGAAATGTATATGTGAATTATATTGTTTGTTCAAGGATGTGTGCAGCTTGCTCTCATATGTTCAGAAGACAAAGCAATAGATGATGGAGGGAGGGAGGGAAAGAAAGAAATGGTGGTGTGACAGGATGTTAAAGTTGGTGGATCGGGGTATTGGGGGAGGGGGTCGGGGTATGCTGGAGTTCTATGTATGGGGTTTGTATTGTTTTTGCAACTGTTCCTGTAAGTTTGAATTTATTTCAAAATAAAATATAAAAAAAAAAGATTCTGTCATAAAGATAAACTTAGGAAATGCTGAATTAAGCAAAACAAGGCAAAATCCTATACTGGAGGTTTCTCAGGGGTTTTAAAGTATGCGTGCATGTTGTTAAATTAGCAATATTAACAAGCACAGTTTTCAAACTTATTAGAGTAAGAAACCCTTTTCCACAGTGCTCAATGGAATACACTTTGGGCACCAGTGTTCTACAGAATTATGAGGGGTCACAGTTGTTACCGAAGATTTCAACAATCTTCCAGGTGCATTTATGCATGAACACAGCAGAAAGAGACTTCCATAAATACCATGTCTTGCAGGCCGCTACATTTCATGGCAGCGTTGGGGGGGGGGGGGGAGATACACAGAGATATACTGTTAGCAAACAAGAAAGAATCAAAATAAGCAAAACTAAAGTAAAAAAAAAATCAATTTGGGGCATTGTATAAAAGACCTGGAAATGAATATTAAAAATATATTAAACACATGATTACATATGCATCAGCCAGTGTCCAGCCAGGAGACAGAACCCATACCAGTTATTTTAACAAATATAATTTATTATAAATAATTGTTAACCAGGAATTTGAGAACTGTGAAGAGGCAAAAGGTGGGCATTGAGTTATTGCAGAGGTTGTACCTTCAGGAAGAAGCCACTACCCCATGGGCTGGGGAACATAGTAAAGGTTAAAAGTTTGGAGGAGAGGGCCCCTGGGGAAGCAGAAGGGATGGAATGAGGCTGGCCCTGAGAGTGTGGAAATATTGCAATACGAGTAGCAGAGTCCCAGCCCCAATATCACAAAGCAAAGGATGAAAGTACAAGTTGAAAACAGAAAGACAAGTGCGGTCGCAGTTGACTCGTCTGGGGGAGGGTGGCGGCCGGTTGCTAAATCCTAGGCTCCCAGGCTTGCTCTGAGGGTACCGGCGGCGGGGGCTCTTTCCCGGAGGCGAGGGCGAGGCGGGGGACTTGGCCAGGTCCCCGGCGGGAGGCGTGCAAGGTGTGGAGGGCGGCGAGAAAGGAACAGGCGGGACACGGTTCTTTTAGGGTCATAGAAGAAAACTAAGAGAGCGAGAGAGCTTTATTAGGCGAGAGCACAAGCTTATATTGGGCGATTAGAGGGCGGGGTAGCTGTAGAGGTCGAAGGCTTGGATTGGTTCAGAGAGGACGCAGAGGTTGATAGACAAGGGGCGGGAGTTGTTTTGGTAACTGCGCATGCGCACTGACGGTGGGGGAGTTGCTCTGGCAATGGGGAGTGTCCAGGCGAGATAAGGGGGTGGGGAAAAGGCGGTTCCCTCCGGCAAGCCTCTCCCAACAGTAGTATTTTGGGTGAGAAAATGGGGCCTGCCTCCGGCCTCACTTTCCCAGGCCCGGGGGGCTGTGGAGGGCGCTGTCGCCCGTGCCCACCACCCTCCCCAGGGGCTGATCAGTTCCCCCAGCCCAGGCCCGCCAAGTCAAAGCACGTAATCAGTGTCCCGCATTTCCCCCTTCTTTTCAAATTAAAGGAAGAAGCTTACCGGAGAGGTCCGCTAAGGGATGAGGGAAGGGGAAGGTTGAGGAGGGGAAAAAGGGTTGACGGTGGCTCAGCGAGGCTGGAGCTCGGCATTGGTGTGGCGCCCGGGCGCTCGACAGGGGCCTTGCTGCTAGCGGGATGGGCGAAGGTGGGAGGTTTAAAGTTGAAGGTTCAGAGAAGCTGGAGCTCGAGGTTGGTATGAGGTTCAGGCAATTGAGAAGGGCCTCGTGGTCGGCGGGTTGACCGGTGGCGGTGAGGTCGCGGAGGGTTGGTTGTCATCTTGGAGTAGGGAGCGTCAGAGGTGGTGAGTCGCTGGTACTGGACTTGCACGAACGAGGAAAAAATAGCATCCGTTTGTTTCCTTACAAGCTGGACAATTCTGCGGATAATGCAGGGTCCTAAAGTGAGAGCTAGAATAATCATTAGTAGGGGGCCGAGGAGAGGGAGAAGGTAAGGAAGGAGGGGAGTAAAGATGTGGGACCAATAGCTGGTGGCTTCACGGTCTCTTCTACATTGCTCCAGTCCCTCTCGGACCTTTTTTAGGCTGTCTTCGGCGAGACCTGTGGAATTGGCATAAACACAACACTCTTTTTTTAGGGCGGCGCAGAGGCCTCCTTCTTTGAGGAGGAGAAGGTCGAGACCTCGGCGGTTTTGGAGCACTACCTCAGAGAGGGAATTGACAGAATTTTTAAGATGGGAAATAGCGTTCTGTAGGTGACGAATGTCCTCGTCAACAGCCGCCCGGAGATGAGTTAGGGCGGAGCTTTGACTGGCTAATGCAGCGATTCCGGTGCCAGCGCCTGCAAGACCTAGGAGGGAGGCAATCGTGAGAACGGTGATGGGTTCTCGCTTTTGCAGAGGGGCAGGAGCTGCAGTTGTTTCCAGGCGGAGGAAGAAGTCTTCCTCACTGTGGTATAGGACCCTAGGGATGAGGACAATCAAGAGGCAAGTTTCATGAGTTGTATTGAGGGTTTGTATATTAAGGCAGGGGGTAAGTCCTGTAGAGGAGCAGAGCCATTGGGAGGAGTTGTGGGGAATAAGAAACTTGGCAGAGCTGCTGGGAGAGGAGTAGTTGGCACAAGCTGTGAGGCTGGGAGAGTTACTCGAGTGAGGGCGGATGCACTTTCCTGTAAAGGAGACTGAATGAAAGGTTAAGGGGACGGCAGAGGTATTCCAATTGCATTCCGAAGGGCTGTCCTCTGTGTTTTCTGAAAAAGAGAGGTTGGAGGCGACCGGCTCATACAGGGGGGAGGAAGTGGAGAGGCAAAGCCAACAAGAGGAGGTAAGATTGGAGTTGGAGGAATTTACTCGGACTGGGGTCCAGGCCCAGGTGTACTGTTGTCATCTGGTGCACTAGGTTGCGGAGACGACAGCGTTCTCGTCTCGTTAGACGCGTGGTTGCTGGTGGCGGGCCGGATTGCCCTTCCTGGGATCCAGATTGGTTGTGCTGCATCATCTGGGAAAACACAAGCAAACCCGCGCCCCTGGGCGAGGAGTGGGGAGGGACCCTTCCAGGCATTATTCTCTGGGTCCTTCCAGTAAACCATCGGGGCCTGGGTGGGTCTATACGAGGGCCCCCAATGTTTATGTAGGGGTGAAAGCCCTTCTTTATTGAATGTGAGTAGATTAAGGTGAATAAGGGCTGCTATGACAAGGTCCCCTGGAGTTGCCTGGGGGAGCATTGCCCTTTCTTTTTCAATTTGTGTTTTTAAGCGGCGATGGACTGCTTCCACAATGGCTTGACCCTGAGGATTATAAGGGATGCCGAAATGATGGGTGATGTTATATAACTGAAGAAAGGCCGCAAAGGAGGCACTGCGATAGGCAGGCCCATTGTCCGTTTTTAGGTCCCAGGGGACTCCCATGAAGAGAATTCCTTGTCTTAGGGCCTTGATACAGTGTTTGGCCGTTTCCCCGGCAAGGGGGACTGCATAACACATGGCCGAGAAGGTGTCAATTATTACATGCACATATTTGAGGCGTCCAAAGGACGGAACGTGAGTTACGTCCATTTGCCATCTAGAATTGGGCTTTAGGCCTCGTGGGTTGACTCCCTGAGGTTGCAGGGGGCCAAGCGGCGCAAAGGGCGCACAAGTTGCACAATTGCGGACAAGATGTTTACAGGTATCTAAGGGGAGGCCACATAGATGATGTAACGACGTAGCCGAAAAGTGAAACCTGGAATGCAATAACTTGGCCTGATTAACAGCATCCCCCGGAGGGGCTGCCGTGTGGGTTAGCATAGCTTGGATATTTTGAGCTGAGACCGCTTGGTCTACTATACTGTTGCCATTAGCCAAGGGCCCCGGAAGGCCTGAGTGACTATGAATGTGGCTAATGAACCAAGGATCCTGTCAATGCTCCAGGATGCTTCTGAGGTCAGAAAGTGCTTTATCAATGGCCGAGTCTCCCGGGAAAAAGGTGGAAAACGCGAGGACTCGGCAGACTTGATACGTGTAGAGGCTATCTGTGAAAATGTTTACTGGGTGGTTGCAGTGGGTGTTTAGCGCGTATGACACCGCCAGAATTTCCCCCACTTGAACTGAATGAAGGTTGACATAACTGAATAGGCGGGGTTCCGGGTGGTCCTGAGAATAAGAGAGGAAGGCAAAACGGGTTTTGGAGGCGTCAGTGAAGACAGTAGTGGCACCCGGGATGGGTGCAGAGGAGGGGAAAAGATGGAAGGGGCTGCGGAAGGGAAGCTTGGCGAGCCCCTGTAACAGTCGATGGCTAGGATAGTGGCAGCTGAATTCCCCCTGAAATCCTTCTAAGAGGATTTGCATGTCACGTATAAGCAGGCGGGTTTGGCCTGCGTCCAGGGGCCAAACAATTTTTTCCGGCGGCGCTCCAAATACATGAACAGCCAGGGTGACTAGATCTGAAGCTAGGCTGATTCAGAGCCGCACTGCGGGGCAAATTTTGCTAAGCCGGCTTTTAGCAGGGTGCACCCAAAGCAGAGGGCCTGGCACAGGGGTGGGGGCAGGGGCAGCGCTGTCCTAAGGGTTGCCTTGAGGTGTAGAAGGCAGCCAGGGGTTGTTAGTCGGCAGGGTGGGAGGAGCGGCGGCAGCTGCCGGTAGCGGCTCCGAGGGGGAGCTTGTCGAAGGGGGAGGCGGAAGTGGGAGGCCCCAAACGTCGCAAGATGGCGGCGCGGTAGGCGTGGTTAAGACACAAGATGGTGGACTAGCTCCGCCCTGTGAAAGGGCGGGGTCCAAGGCACAAGATGGCGGACTAGCTCCGCCCTGTGAAAGGGCGGGGTCTAAGGCATAAGATGGCGGACTAACTCCGCCCTGTGAAAGGGCGGGGTCCAAGGCACAAGATGGCGGACTAACTCCGCCCTGTGAAAGGGCGGGGCCTAAGGCATAAGATGGCGGACTAACTCCGCCCTGTGAAAGGGCGGGGCCTAAGGCGTAAGATGGCGGACTAGCTCCGCCCTGTGAAAGGTCCGGCAGGGCTTAGGGCTGACGTCATCACTGGAGCACTTCCTCCCCTCAGTAGAAGAAGAAGGAGGAAGTTCGCCATTTTGGAGCAGTCTGGGGGGGCGGTTGCAAAGAGGTACACGGCGCCAAACAAAGAAACAAAGACACAAAGGACTACAGCAAAGTAATGGAGGGGAAGAGGGAGAGCTACTGGAGGAAGAGTGTCAGAAGGAATGGGGGACATAGAAGAAAAGGACGAGAGGCAGCCGGGATAATTGGGGAAGGGAGGAGCGGCTCCGGAGCGGCGAGGGAGAGGCGGCCCCTAACGCGGAGCGGCGAGGGAGAGGCGGCCCCTAACGCGGAGCGGCGAGGGAGAAGCGGCCCCTAACGCGGAGCGGCGAGGGAGAGGCGGCCCCTAACGCGGAGCGGCGAGGGAGAAGCGGCTCCGGGAGCGGCGAAGGAGAGGCGGCCCTTACCTTGCAGGCGAGGAGAAGGGGAGCTGGAGAGGCGTCCGGGCGAGCGGGTGGTGTACTGGATCGCTGCGTGGAGAGGTCGCGCCCCACGTTGGGCGCCAGTTGCGGTCGCAGTTGACTCATCTGGGGGAGGGTGGCGGCCGGTTGCTAAATCCTAGGCTCCCAGGCTTGCTCTGAGGGTACCGGCGGCGGGGGCTCTTTCCCGGAGGCGAGGGCGAGGCGGGGGACTTGGCCAGGTCCCCGGCGGGAGGCGTGCAAGGTGTGGAGGGCGGCGAGAAAGGAACAGGCGGGACACGGTTCTTTTAGGGTCATAGAAGAAAACTAAGAGAGCGAGAGAGCTTTATTAGGCGAGAGCACAAGCTTATATTGGGCGATTAGAGGGCGGGGTAGCTGTAGAGGTCGAAGGCTTGGATTGGTTCAGAGAGGACGCAGAGGTTGATAGACAAGGGGCGGGAGTTGTTTTGGTAACTGCGCATGCGCACTGACGGTGGGGGAGTTGCTCTGGCAATGGGGAGTGTCCAGGCGAGATAAGGGGGTGGGGAAAAGGCGGTTCCCTCCGGCAAGCCTCTCCCAACAGTAGTATTTTGGGTGAGAAAATGGGGCCTGCCTCCGGCCTCACTTTCCCAGGCCCGGGGGGCTGTGGAGGGCGCTGTCGCCCGTGCCCACCACCCTCCCCAGGGGCTGATCAGTTCCCCCAGCCCAGGCCCGCCAAGTCAAAGCACGTAATCAGTGTCCCGCAGACAAGAGATAAACAGAAGGTAAATTTCAGAAATAACACTCGAGATATATAATGTAGAAATATATTACTCCAGTATTATTAGCATAGTATCAATAATAAAATCCCAGATTACTCCCACAAAAATTGAAACGTGGGGAGGGAGGAATGGAAGGTTATAAAAGGTGTATTTAATTCTTGATATATAAAGCAAAGTGGTATATTCAAGCACTATAATTCTTCCTGTAAAATGACTTATAACCACTATTACATTTTTTTAAGTTTATTTTCCAGGTAACTAGAAAATTTAAAAAAAAGGAAAAGAAACAAGACCTAGTCCATATCAAAACAGGCAAAACAAACAAATGCACAAAACCAATGACATAGTCACACAAGGAGATTTAAACACACACACACAGAGAAGAATAAAATCAAACAACAGAAGCAAATCCAAACATATCTTCTATAAAATAAATGTAAATGGGCTAAACTTTACTATTAAAATGCAAAATTTCTCAGATTGACTCAAAAAGCAATAAGAAACTTTGTTTTCTAAAAGAGACCTACTTAAAGCACCTGAGAATCACCAGGGAAGAAGTGCAGAGATTTATTAGGCAAGTACAGATTTGAAAACTGGTTTCTTTCAAAAGACATCATCCATAAAATGACAAGATAAACCAAAGAATGGGTGAAAATATTTGCCAATCATATATTCAGAAAGGGATTGTATCCAGAATATATAAAAGACACTTACAACTCAACACAGAAAGACAAATAACCCAATTTTTTAAATGGGCAAAGGATTTGATTAGACGTTTTTCCAAAAAAGACATTCAGATGACCAATAAGCATATGAAAACATGCTCAGCATCACTAGTCATTAGGAAAATGCAAATCAAAGCCACAAGGATCTACCATTTCTCATCACTAAGATGGCTATAATCAAAGAGACACAATAAAAGTGATCATGAGAACATAGAGAAATTGGAACCCTCCTCATACATTGCTGGTAGGAGTGTAAAAGGGTACAGCCACTTTGGAAAACAACTTGGCGATTTCTTAGAAAGTTAAACGTAAATTTACCATATGATCCAGAAATCCCAATCCTGAATAGCTATACAAGAGAAACAAAAACATATATCAACTCAAAGACTTACACAGAAGTTTCATGGCAGCCTTATTCACAATAGGCAAAAAGCAGTAACAACCCAAATGTTCGTCAGCTGATGAATGGATAAACAAAATGTGGATATCTATATAACAAAATACTATTCATCAATAAAAAGGGACAAAATACTAACACATGCTACAACATGGATGGACCTCACAAATATTATGCTCAGTGTAAAGAAGCCAGACACAAAAGATCACGTATTATATAATTCCATTTGTACGAACTATCCAAGAAAGGCAAATCTATAGAGACAGAGGTAGACTTGTGATGGTCAGGGGCTGGGGGAAGGGGAAAATGGGGAGTGATTGTAAATGGGCATGAGGTTTCTTTTTAGGATGGGAGAAATGTTCTAAAATTAGATTATGATGGTTGCACAATTTTGTGAATATACTAAAATTCATTCAAATGTACACTTAAAATAGTTTAATTGTATAGTATGTGGATTATACCTCAGAAATCTGTTTCTAAAAAGAGTGGTTTCAAGATTAATCTGAGAAAGAATGGAATTTAAGGCAAAAATCCTTAAATGGAAAAAAGATACAAAAGTAAAGAGCACACACGTGTGTTTTATTTATTTGTGGGTTCTTGTGGGGTTTTTGCTTTACATACCTCTTTTTTTTTTAGCATTTTATTTACTTGCATAACATAAAATTCACCATTTTAAAGTATGCAATCCAGTGGCATTTAGTACATTCTCAAAGTCGTGCAACCATCCCCTTTCTTGTTCCAAAACATTTTCGTCACCCCAAAAGTAAACCTCATATTTGTTAAGCTAGCTGTCCCTATTCCCCTCTCTCCCAAGCCCCTAGCCACCTAGCCACCTGCTTTCTGTCTCTGTGAATTTACCTATTCTGGATATTTCCTATAAATGGAATCATCAATATGTACCTTTTGAGTATGACTTCTTTGACTTAGCGTAGTATTTCAAAGTTGTAGCATGTGTCAGGACTGTATTCCTTTTTATGGATATACCACATTTTTATCCATTCATCCACGGATGGACGTTTGGGTGGTTTCCACCTTTTGGCTATTGTGACTAGGGCTGATACGAACATTCACGTACAAGGATTTGTTCGAACAACTTTTTTCAATTCTTTTGAGTATACCCAGGAGGGGAATTGCGGGGACATTTGGAAGTAGTGAGCTTTTATGTAATAAATAATGTAGGCTGGAATGTAAAATAAAAAGATTTAGCAGCATAGGAAATTTAAGAAAAGCAATGGCAGTTCAGCATTTTAGCACATTTATTTTTATTACTTGACAGGAGAAGCTTATTTCCTGACAAGGACACAGGAGAGTGTGAATGAAAGCATGGCCATATCAGAATCATCTGGGATGCAGAACCATGAATCCAAATATCCAGGAATATGGCCAAGAAATCCACGTTTATGAATTCCATGGGTGGTTCTTTTGCATATTGAAGTGTGAAACCCATTCAAATAAATAAGGCAAAAAATATAATTAATGTGGTTGATTTAATATACCCATTATAAACTTCAACATCCTAAAAATACAGAAGATACCTTTTTAAGTAAAGCCTTTTAAAAGTACATGTATACCATATATTAAGCAACCTAGAAAAATTAAACACATTTCAGAACACAGAAAATATATACGCCACAGTCTATTAGCCTGCTCTCCCAAATAATGAATGGTCTCAAAGCATACAAGTGACTACCAAGGTCTGATTCTATTTATTAAATTTGAAACTCTCAGTGAAATACATGGTTTAGCTAGGAAAATATAAATGATCAAAATTGACTCAATGGTGAAAAGAAAATCTGAGTATCTGAATATACAAATACTTTTTTAAAAAAACATACTTTAAGGTTTTCAATCAGTACCTACAAGAAAGCTGTTAGGTCCAGATAATTTTAAAAGGAAGTCTATTCAGAATGATTGCTATTTGAATGATTCCAAACATAGAAAAAGATTCACAACTTGCCCAGGCTGGTGATGCACTCCTACCCCTCCAACCCTCCTTGCCACCTGTTATAGTTTGCTAAAGCTGTCAGAATGCAAAACACCAGAGATGGATTGGCTTTTATAAATAAAGGGAGTTTATTTGGTTACACAGTTACAGTCTTAAGGCCATAAAGTGTCCAAGGTAACACATCAACAATCGCGTACCTTAACTGGAGGATGGTCAATGGTGTCCGGAAAACCTCTGTTAGCTGGGAAGGCATGTGGCTGGCTTCTGCTCCAAAGTTCTGGCTTCCAAATGGCTTTCTCCCAGGACGTTCCTCTCTAGGCTGCAGTTCCTCAAAAATGTCACTCTTAGTTGCTCTTGGAGTGTTTGTCCTCTCTGAGCTTCTCCGGAACAAGAGTCTACTTTCAACGGCCACCTTCAAACTGTCTCTCATCTGCAGCTGCTCTCTCAGCTCCTGTGCATCCTTCAAAGTGTCCCTCTTGGCCATAGCAAGCTTGCTCCTTCTGTCTGAGCTTACATAGTGCTTCAGTAAACTAATTAAGGCCCATGCTGAATGGGCAGGGTCATACCTCCATGGAAATTATCCAATGAAAGATCTTGCCCTCAACTGAGTGATCACATCTCCACGGAAACATCCAATCAAAAGTCTCCAACCCGATCAATACCAATATGTTTCCTGCCCACACAAGACTGCATCAAAGATAATGGCATTTAGGGGGACATAATACATCCAAACCAGCACCCCACCCCACCCCCCATCCTTCCCCGCCTTACCCTGTGCCCCAGGAGACTGAGCCCTGCAAACTGCATTCCACTAGGCTCCCTGGCTTTCCAGCTTTGGGTTGGGTTCTGACAATGGGAGGCACAGGCAGGGGACTGGCGGGTAGGAGGAGAGAAGATTCTGTGTATCCTCCCTGCTCTCTCTCCACTTTAGTGGCAATAGCTGTGTCCCTCCACAACCTCAGCTCTTGCCCTGACCTCTTCTCCCAAGTTCCAGCTCTCTCTGGGCTCTGGGCACACTGGTTCCCCCCCCTTCCCTGCAACCCTAGGGATGGAACAGTTACCCCTTAATGCGAGTCCCTGGTGCCCCACTCTCCCTCATTTGTTCCCTTCCATAAGGAGTCCTTCATGAAAATCTCTTTCAGTTAAACCATCTTGGGTGAATTATGTTTCTTGCCAGAATCTTGGCACACACACTCCCAATTCTTTCTGCAGGACCAGAATAACCCAGACACTAAAACCTGGCAAATGGCACAAAGAGAGAGAGACAGAATGAATGAGCAGGTCATACCACCAATTTCATTTATACGCACATAGAGTCCTAATAAAGATTTAATCAGAATAAGTCCAATGTGAGTCCAACAATATATTAAAAGAATACACCATGAGCAAACATTCCCGTAATGTATGGATGATTCTCCCTTAGAACTGCAGTAAACTGATTTACCACAGCACCAGGTCAAAGGAGAAAAAGATCATTTTACATGCTGGACAGATGTTTGGTAAATTTCAACATCCATTCCTGAATTTTTTTTAAAGCTCTATTAAACTGGAAATCAAAATATACTTATTTCACATAATAAAAAATATTAAATTTCAAACGAAGGGTCAAAAAGAGTGAAATGCAAGAAACATTCCTATTAAATCTGGGAATACACAAAGATTTTGACTATCTTATTAGTTAACATTGTTCTAAAGATCCTAGCTATTGCAATTAGACAGAAAAAAATTAGAAAAGAAGAGAAGAATTATAATTATTTGCAAATGATTGTCTTCCTAAAAAAACAAGAAAATAAATATAACATTATCAGAATAGAAGAGTTTCATAAAGTGATTGGTTATAAAATAAGTATAAAAAATTTAATAGCTTTTCCCTTTCCTAATAACCTGTTAGGAAATACAATGCCAAAAAAAAAAAAAAAAAAAGGCGCTTTTTTAGTTATCTATTGCTGCACAACAAATTAAAACAAAATTTAGTGGCTTAAAACAACAACAATTATTATCTCACAGTTTATGCCGGTCAGGAATCCAGGTGTGGATTAGCTGGGTCCTGGGTCTCATGGCCTCTCACAGTCAAGGTGACGGCCAGGGCTGGGATCTCGCCTGCAGGCTCAGTTGGGGGAGGATGTGCTTCCAAGCACGTTCAGCTCGTTGGCAGAAGGCAGCTCCTTGGAGGTTGGTGGGCTGGTGCCCCCTCCCTACCCCACGGATCCTCAGAGAGAGACAGAAGTTGTAGTCTTTTACACCCTAATCCCAGAAGTCCCATTCCATCCCCTTTGCCATATTCTACTCATTAGAAGCGAGTCACCAGGTCCGACATTCGCAGGAGGTGGAGGTCACCCGGAGCCGTGTCAGAAGCATCGGAACACAAACGCCATTGCCCTATTGCATGAAAATAAGCACCAAATGCATGCATTCATCTATAAGACAAAACTTCACTGAGGAACAACAATTTAAAAAAAGACTTTACTAATAGATATTCCATGTTCCTGATGGAAACACTCGATGGAAAGAAGTCGATCATCACTAAATTAATCTATAAATGTAATCCCTCTCCAAATCCCAGGGGGATTTTTGTTTGTTTGTTTTCCTTGGGAAAAAATTAAAACTAGAGTTCATCTTGAAGAATATATGTGACAATAGCCAAGAATAATTTTTATCAAAAGAATAAAGGGGACTTGCACTCTTAGTTATCAACCCTTATTAAAAAGCCACAATTATTAACATTGGGCAATATTGATGTAATATTGATCTGATAGACTGATGGAACAGAATTGAAACCTAACCAAACACATAGAAGTATTCAGGGTATGGTAAAGGTGGCCTTTCAGATTTTCGGTTCACTGAGAGATGATGAATTCATCTATGATTTATATTGGGATAGTCACTTACTTTTTTTAAAGTTAGATTCTAAACTCTCACCATACCTGAAGATGAAATAGATTAAAGAGTTAAATATTTTTAAAAAGTGACATGAAATTATAAAATCATAGAAGAAAATTTAATTGAAAGTTTACATATTCTTGATGAAGGGAAAGGTCATTCTAAGTACAACAATAAAGTCTGAGACCGTGAAGGAAAGATTAATAATCTGACAGCTTAAAAACGAGGACATCAATGAACTATAAAAAATGTCGAAGCAAATGACAAGCTTTAAAAATTAGCTGCACAGTATATGACAAAGAGTGAAAAATGAAGCAGATGCTAAATATATTACACCTTATAAATCAATACCAAAAAGATGAATGTACCAATAGAAAATAGTCAAAGAATAGGAATGGGAAATTCATCACTCATTTATTCAACAAATATTTATTGAGCGCCTTCAACGTGCCAGACTCAGTTTTAGGTTCATGGGACACAGCAGTGAACAAGACAGGGGGCCCTGTAATCATGGAGCTTGCATTCTAGCGGGCGAGACAGACAATATACACATGAATCATGGAGTATTTTAGAAGGTGATAAGTACTAGTGGTAAGAGAAAGGCAGAATAAGATAAGGTGACCAGAGGTGGGCTATGGGAGGTGCAGGGATCAGGGGAGGCCTCACTGAGAAAGCGACTTTCGAGCAAAGCCTTGAACAAGTCAGGCGAGTTGGCCACGTGGACGGCAGAGGATATGTGCGTGAGGAGCTATGGTGCCCTGGAGGGACAGTGGGGAGACCAGCGTGGCAGGAGCAGGGGGTGGGGGGTGTGGTGGGAGACCAGCAGTGAGGGGACAAGGGGCCAAACGGTGAGGTCCCAGATGCCACTAAGAGGACTATTTCATTCCGAGTGAAATGGGGAACCGTTGCAGGGTTTTAAGCAGAAGAGTGAAATTTTGACTTGTGCCTTAAAAACATCATTCTGGTTGCCATGTTGAGAATGGACTTCTGGGACCCAATGGTAGAAGCAGGAAGACTAGTCGGGAGGTCAACAAATAGGACAAAATGTTCACTTTCACAGGTGATCAAAAAAACGCAACTTAAAAATGAGTTACCACAGGATCTAAATTTTCTAAACGGTACAACTCTACAGTCGATTTGTTCAAACACCACAATTGCATGGAACTTTGAATAGGGAGTGAGATACGGTAGGTTAGTATAGGCTGGAGTGAAATAGTGACACATCCCAGAGTAATTTGGGCAGATAATAAAAAATATATTTACAGCCTCCCCCTCCCCAGCCCCAAGGATCTGGGGGAAGGTGTGGATGTGTTGGACATCCTCACCTGGACTGGTGTTGATGTTGTCACAAACATTGGGACTGGCGGTTTGATGTGCTGAGCCCTCGAGCATGGGACTTGCCCTTATGAAGCTCATTACCACAAAGGAGAGTCTAAACTTGCATGTAATGGTGCCTAAGAGTCTCCCCCTGAGTACCTCTTTGTTGCTCAGATGTGGCCCTCTCTCTCTCTAACTGAGCCATCTCGACAGGTGAACTCGCTGCCCTCCCCCCTACGTGAGACCCGACTCCCAGGGGTGTAAATCTCCCTGGCAATGCAGAATATGACTCCCAGGGATGAATGTGGACCCGGCATCGTGGGACTGAGATTATCTTCTTGACCAAAAGGGGGATGCAAAATGAGACGAAATAGTTTCAGTGGCTGAGAGATTTCAAATGGAGTCGAGAGGTCACTCTGGTGGACATTCTTATGCACTATATAGATAACACCTCTTAGGTTTTAATGTATTGGAATAGCTAGAAGTAAATATCTGAAACTACCAAGCTCCAACCCAGCAGTCTGGACTCCTGAAGACAATTATATAATAATGTAGATTACAAGGGGTGACAGTGTGATTGTGAAGACCTTGTGGATCACATCCCCTTTATCTAGTGTATGGATGAGTAGAAAAATGGGGATAAAAACTAAAGGACAAATGGGGTGGGATGGGGGGATGATTTGGGTGTTCTTTTTTCACTTTTATTTTTTATTCTTTTTCTGGTTCTTTCTGATGTAAGGAAAATGTTCAGAGATAGATTGTGGTGACGAACACATAACTATGTTATCATACTGTGGACACTGGATTGTATACCATGGATGATTGATTGTATGGTGTGTGAATGTATTTCAATAAAACTGAAATTAATAAAAATAAATAATAAATAAATAAATAAATTGGAATTAAAAAAATGAGTTACCTTACTGATATGAACTAATTACAATATGTAAACCCATAGACATGAAATATAAGTTACCAGGATATAGAATGAGGCTAAAGAAGGTGGAGTGGTTGCTTATTATGAGCAGAATGTTCAACTAGGGTGAACTTAAATATTTGGAAATGGACAAGGGTGATGATACCATGTTGTGAGAATAACAGTGCTGAAAGGTGTATGAAGGTGGTAGAAAGGGTAAGCTCAGAGTCACGTGTGTCACGAGAAGGAAAGTTGGAGGTTAAAAGATGGGAATGTATAAAACAGTGAATCTTGTGGTGGACAATGTCCCTGATTAACTGTACAAATATTAGAAATCTCTTTCATGAACCAGAAAAAGTGCATGACACCATAACTAGAAATTAATAATAGAGGGGCATATAGGAAAAAAATATATACCTATTGCAGATTATACACTACAGTAAGTAGTATTTTAACATTCTTTCATCAACAGTAACAAATGTACTATACCAATACTACGAATCAATAATGGAGGGGGGCATGGTTAGGGGTATGGGAAGATTTGAGTTTCCTTTTTTTGTCTTTGTTTCTTTTCTGGAGTAATGAAAATGTTCTAAAAATTGAAAAAAAATTGTGTTGATGCACAGCTGTATGGTGGTACCATGGGCAACTGACTGTACACTTTGGATCTTTGGATAGTTGTATGGTATGTGAACAACCTCAATAAAAAATCTATATATATATAAATGAGTTACCTTGGTTTTAACCCATCCAATGTTGAACGCTCTTTAAAAAAGAGAGTACCCAGTGTTGATGATGGCGAGGACATTTGGGACAGGTAAATGGGGGCAACCTTTCTGGAGGCAGCTGGGTAATTTGTGCCAAAGCCTTAAAACATACAGACCATTTCACCAGAAATCCAACTTCCAAAACATTAAACTAAGGGACTAACAAAGGCTGATGCTTGTTGAGTGTATGCATGTAACAGGCTCTGCACTAAATGCACCCCAAATGCCACCTCATTTAAATCCATATCAGTATCCCCACTTTATACAGAGGAAAAAGCCACGAAGAGACCGACTTTTCCTGGGTCACACAGCGTACAAATAATGGAAGCTGGAACCAAACCCAGGAACCTGATGCCATCACCCAGCAGAGCTGAATGTGAAGACTGATGTTTGCATGTACTTGCAGTGAGTTGAGTAGTGTCCCCTCAAAATTCGTATCCAGAACCTCGAAATGTGACCTCACTAGGAAACAGGGTCTTTGCAGACGCAATGGGTTTAGATGAGGTCATACGGGGTTAGGGTGGTCATCCCTAAACCAATGACAGGTGTCCTCAGAAGAAGGGGAGATGACACAGAGAGACACGGGGAGAAGATGGCCATGGGAAGACAGCTGCAGATCCGAGTGATGCTGCCGGGAGCCAAGGAAAGACGAGAGCCACCAGAAGCTGGGAAAGGCAAAAAGGCTCCTCCTCGAGAGGCTCTGGAAGGAGCGTGGCCCTGCCAGCACCTTGATTTCAGAATGCTGCCCTCCAGAACTGTGAGAGGATAAATGTCAGTTGTTTTAAGGCACCCAGTTTGTGGTCGTTTGTTACAGCAGCCCCAGTACATGACACAGTGCTCATTACAGCACCATTTATACTAGAAAATATTAATCAACAAAGGGAGAGTTATTCATCCAACGATTATTTTTCCACATAATCCAGTCATTAAAAATCTTGTTGAAGATACAGCATATGACTCCCGAGGATGAACCTGGACCTGGCATTGTGGGATTGAGAACATCTTCTTGACCAAAGTGGGGGATGTGAAGTGAAACGAAATAAAGTTTCAGTGGCTGAGAGATTCCAAAAGGAGTCGAGAGGTCACTCTGGAGGACATTCTTACACACAATATAGATAACGCTTTTTAGGTTTTAATGTATTGGAATAGACAGAAGTAAATACCTGAAACTATCAAACTGCAACCCAGTAGCCTGGACTCTTGAAGACGATTGTATAACAATGTAGCTTACAAGGGGTGACAGTGTGATTGCGAAAGCCTTGTGGATCACACTCCCTTTATCCAGTGTATGGTGAGTAGAAAAATGGGGACAAAAAACTAAATGAAAAATTGGGTGGGGGGGATGATTTGGGTGTTCTTTTTTACTTTTATTTTTGATTCTTATTCTTATTCTTTCTGGTATAAGAAAAATGTTTAAAATAGATTGGAGTGACGAATGCATAACTATATGATGGTGCTGTGAACAACTGATTGTACACCATGGATGATTGTATGGTATGTGAATATATCTCAATAAAACTGAATTTTTTAAAAAAAACAAACTTTTCACAAGCCAACTTGCACCTCTCATTTATCAATAAATTCTCTGTCTTGCTATTAAAAAAAAAAAATCTTGTTGAAGAAAAACAACTTGAGATGCGGCCAGGCATTGTCATAGGTGGAACTTTAAGGAGCACCCTGTCAGAAACTGCCAGCTGCTGCGATGCTGCATTTCTTGAGCTAGGTGGTGGTCACGTGGGTAAATTCACTTTGTGATCATTTGCCAAGCTGCATACTTAGGATGTATGTGCTTTTCTGTATGTATGTTATACTAAAATTTTAAAAAGTAATTTTAAAAAATTTAAGTTGACAGATACTTCTCCCCTTAGGGTAACACAAGAGATTCTTAGAGCAGGTCATCTGGGGTCAGGGAGGAGTCCCTGGAGGTTTCCTCTTGGCTGTGTACCCATAAGGCTGGGGTCGGCACCACTTGTACCACTTGCTCCACGGGGAGCTTGTAACCAACAACTCATGGCCTGGGAAAGTCTGGTCCTCCCAATGTTGCGGGAAGGAAGTGGCTGTGCGGGAAGGGGCAGGCCTTTGGGGCCGACAGGGATTTAAAGCATCCCCACCATCCCGCCTTCTCTTCTCAACCTGTGGGTGGAGATGCCCCAGCTCACATCTGTTTGCAGAGCCCACCTCACAGATGAAACCCACCGGAGGGGGGTGGAGATAGAGGTCCGACTATAGGCTCAGGAGCCAGCTCCAGTCCTGAGGTTCCCATTGGAGGGCTGAGGCAGCAGCTCGGCGAGCCAGTTCCCCCACCCAGCACAGAGAGCTTCTCAGGGAACGGAGGCTTGATCACCTCCTCATCTGGGCAGCCAGGAGCTCCTGTGATCAACGTAAAACTGAAAGAAGTGGGTCCTGGTAGTTGCCTGACACAGGAATATGTTCATCAAATATCGTGACAGCATATGCAATGTGACCCCAATTTTTTTAAGTAAGGAAAATAAAGCCCAGAACAGTGGTTTTCTCTAGGTTATAGGATGAGCTATTTTTTCTCGTTTAGTATGTATTTTCTAAGTTTCCTATAATTGACATATTTCTTTAGTTATCTGAAGTGAAAAGTTATTTTTAAAAACTTAAGAGGATTGCTGATATTTTGTCTCCACTCCTCTTTCATCACCCTGTGGCCCCTTCTTCTCCCAAACCACAGCCTTCTGGGTGTCAGGGAACCACATACATTGAAGTAAAGGAAATGCACCAGTCAAAAGCCTTATTTTGTCCAGTCTTGTGAATACAGTAGGAGCTTAATCCCTACCCACGACCACATACCTTACTTAACCCAAGAACTTCCTTCACGGAAACACTCTTTGAAGAGAATCCCAAGTGCCAGATGGCTTGGATGGAACTTGGGAAATCACTGTGACCTGAAGTTCCCTGAAGCAGTCCTGGGGCAGAGCTGTGTCCTGGAGAGGGAGCCCTGTCCCCAGCCCTCCGGCAGGTGTGGCTATCCATGCTGCCCCCAAGGGCACTGCTCCTCCCATCACTCCCCCACCCTCACCCCAGCCCACCTGCCCTTCTTCAGTTCCACTGCTTTCTCCCACTACAGGGAAATAAGCAAACCACACATCCCCACAGCAAGCAGAAACAAAGCTTGGATGGAGATGGATGGACAGACATTGAGATTGAAGGAGAGAGAAATGCCTCTCAAAGGTCACAGAGAGCCAGCACCGTGTCTCCACAAACACCCAGGGATCGTCTGTGCTTGTCTACTCACATGTCCACCACTCTCACTAGACCGCAAGCTCTCTGGGCCCTCAAACAGGTCTGGCTTCTCTGCAACAGACCTGGCATTAGTGAGTAAGTGGATTAATGAATGGATAACTGGAAGAAACACCAGCAAGGATAGAGACAGAATGAATGAATAAGAGAGATGTCAAAGAACAGAAACAGAAATATAGACAGACAGGGAAGACAAGACACAGTGACAGAGGCAAAGACAGACTGAGGGACATAGAGAATGAATGAATGAATGAAATGAGAACAGAAACAGAGATAGAGAGATGGAGACTGCAGGACCCAGAGACGGAGGCAAAGACAGACTAAGGAAGACAGACAGAAAAAGGAATGAATGAATGAGAAAATGGGAAGGTAGTGAAAAAAGAAACAACTAAACAAAAAACGCTAGAGAAACCCAGAGATGCAAGTGAAAGTTAAGCATACAGAGGTAGATAGAGACAGAGAGATAAGAGGACTGTAGTCTTCCCTTAGCCTGTCTATTTACTAGTCAGTACCATTGGATTCCTGCCTTAGTTTCCCTGCTAATTCTCTAGAGCTTCATCAGGCTGCAGTCCAAGGGATCTCTGTTGCATCCTCCCATTTACCCCATGGTGTCTGAAGTACGACCCCCCCAACCCCAGCCCACCCCCCCCAAACCAAAACCCTAAGAGCTGCTTGACCTATGGGACCAAAGGGCCCAACCACCCAGCAGCCCCTGCCTGAGCTTGCTCTAGCTGAGGCTGAGCTGGCAGAGCTGTTTGCCCCCGCTCCACCCCATTCCCCAGGTCTCTTTCAGAACCCTACTCTTCAGGTGGCAACCTAAGCATGCCAGCATACCTCCAGCCTTGCCCCAAGTGTAGAGAAGGGGAACCACACAGGCTCCCTGGGGCTCAAAGAGCTGCTGGCCCTGGCCCAGCTGGGCCTATTGGCCACTGCGGGAGACTCAGCCTGGCAGGGAGAAGGCCCTTGGGATTAACCCTCCTTTCCCAGCCAGTGACGTCTTCTAACAAGGGCCCTCCCCTGCCTCCAGCAGCTCTGGGCTGGGCCAAGCTGGGGTGGGGGTGGGGCACAGGGAAGGCTCCCATTCAGCCTACCCCAGAGCCCTGCCTGCACTAGAAGCTGGCTGGTGGCTGAGAGGCCTGAGAGGGCCTCCTGCCTCTTGGAACTTTGCCTCGATACCCAGACTATTATATCAGCTCTGGTATTTCCAATTGCAGGAGTGTGTGTGTGTGTGTGTGTGTGTGTGTGTGTGTGTGTCCAATTGCAGGAGTGTGTGTGTGTGTGTGTCCAATTGCAGGAGTGTGTGTGTGTGTGTGTGTGTGTGTGTGTGTGTGTGTGTGGTGGGGGCAGTCCAAAGAGCCAGGAGGGAAAGTAGAGTGGGAAGTGGCCAGAGTCCCTGAATTCCCCTGGGTCCTGGAGAAGGGTGGGTTCTTTCCCTTCCCCCCACCCTACATGCCCCTCACAAAGGCTCTGACCTCACCTCCCCCACTTCCAGGCTGCTCCTAAGTTCCAGCCCTCAAGAGAGACACTTCCAAACCAAAGGGCCCAGCCCCCTCGGTGGGCCCCCTGTATGGCTGCCTTGGCTCTAGGGACCCAAGTCCCCTCACCTCCCCCGCCCCTGTGCCAGATGTGGCTGCCGGGGGGGAAGAGTGGGCCCGGGGCCCAGCTGGCGGTGGTCACTCGGTGGTCCTATCCCTGCAGAGTCAGCGCTTCCTGTGCCAGCTCGCCTGCCTCCTCACTCAGCACTTCCTCCAGCCCCACTTTCCAAAGGAAGCAGCTGGGCCCGCACAGAGCTCTGCTGGCCTGGGTGGGACTTCCATTTCCAGTTCAGCATAAATCCCATCAACAGCCCTTTCTGAGCTGCCCGCCCAGGTGCCAGGCAGTCGCGGATCATGGGAAGGAGGCAGAGACACAGCCCTGCCCGGTCCGGGAGATGGAGGGCAGGGGCACTCCAGGGCCTGCCCTTATCCCTCATCCCCAGCAATGGAATCCTGCTGATCCACAGCAGGCCTCCGGGTCCTTTCCTCTGCAAAGCCGTGAGACATACCATGGCCGTGGTCCCTTCTCGGCTCCTCAGGCCCTCTGCTTCTCAGGCACTTCACTCTTCACTCCCCCCTCTGACTATCCCTAGCCTGGAGTTCTATCACAGTGTCATGGGACATGGCTGCTCCATGGGAGCCCCAGCAATAGAGCAACCCAGCTGGAGCTGAGCATACAGTAGGTGCTTAATAAATTGTAGATTGTCATCAGGCTCTTTCAGCCCTATGTCATGGGCCGTACAAGTGGCAGGGATGGGATGGGCAGCTAGCCTCAACCACAAGCCTCCCTGGGTCTTTAAAATGTGGGTATGCAAAAGGGGGATGCGAAATGAGATGAAATAGTTCCAGTGGCTGAGAGATTTCAAATGGAGTCGAGAGGTCACTCCGGTGGACATTCTTATGCACTATATAGATAACACCTCTTAGGTTTTAATGTATTGGAATAGCTAGAAGTAAATACCTGAAAGTATCAAACTCCAACCCAGCAGTCTGGACTCCTGAAGATGATTGTATAATAACGTAGATTACAAGGGGTGACAGTGTGATTGTGAAAACCTTGGGGATCACACTCTCTTTATCTAGTTTATGGGTGGATGAATACAAAAATGGGGACAAAAACTAAATGAAAAATAGGGTGGGATGAGGGGGATGGTTTTATACTTTTATTTTTTATTCTTATTCTGATTCTTTCTGATGTAAGGAAAATGTTCAGAAATACATTGTGGTGATGAATGCATAATTATAGGATCATACTGTGAACGGTTGATTGTACACCGTGGATGATTGTATGGTATGTGAATATATTTCAATAAAACTGAATTTCATTAAAAAAAAAAATGTGGGTATAGACCCCAGCCAGTGCAGAACAGGCCTAGAAAGAGGAGCTGTCTTGCCCTCCCCGTCCCCTCCCGCAGCTCAGGTCCAGCCTGGTGAGAGGAAGTCCAAGCCCTACTTTCACCTCCTGGCTCCACAGCTTCCTGGGTCTCTTCCAGGTCACCACTCTGCAGGTTTCAACCGAAGGATGCCAGCCTACCTCCAGCTCCTGAGGCAAGGCCTTGCCCCAAGTGCAGAGAAGGGGAACCAGGCAGGCCCCCTGGGGCTCACAGAGCTGCAGGCCCCAGCCCAGCTGGACCTATGGGCCACTGTGGGAGACCCAGCCTGGCAGGGAGAAGGAGGTCAGAGGGAGGGAGTAGAGAAAGGGGAAGAGGACAGGCCCTGAGGGAGATGCCACTTCAGGCCCTGCCTGTACAAGGCTCACCCTGGGCAAGGAAAGAATTTGAAGACAGATAAAAACAGGAAAGGGACAGAGAAAATGGGGGGGGGGGGGACCTAGGGAGACAAACCCCTCCCTTCTCTCTCAAGTCAAGAGGAAAGCAAGAAAACAGCAGCTGCCTGCCTGCCACTGCGCTGGGTATGCTCTATAATCCTCTCATTTCATCCTCCCAAATATGCCACGAGAGAAGTGCTATTACTCCCAGGTCACAGACGAAGACCCTGAAACTCTGACAGTTTAATGGGCTTCCCTGGGGAGTGGCCAGGACCCCAGGGCCTCTGGTTTCAGCAGGGGCGGCTGGTAGGGCCACAGCCCTGGCCTGGAGAGGCTACTTGGAGGCCCAAGCTATGTTCAGAGCGGAGTTTATTCAAACAGAGCCTAACAGGAAACTTGGCTCCTCTGACTCACTTTGATTCGACCTTATTAAGAAAAAAGGGGAGCAGGAGCCAGCAGCGGCTAGGATTTCACGCCAAGCGCTGGCTCCGAGGCTGAGGCCGGCTGAGCAGGATGGCCGTTGCCCTGTTCATCTAGACATCTCCCCACAGCTCCCTGGGGTAGCCCCCGTCCCCTGCCTGGCTCAAGGAGAGGGGTTGTGCCTTCTCAACTCCAGGCCAATGGGGCTCCCACTTCCTCATCACCATCCTCTGTCTTCCCTCTGTCCCTCCTCTTCCTTTCCCCTCCCTGCCTGGGGGTATCCTGAGGCCTGTTTCCACTTCTCCTCCTCCTCTCCTGGCGCTGCTGCCCATCTGGCATGAGAGCTGCACAGGACCCCAAGGATTCCAAGCAGCTGAGGCCAGCACTGCAGGGGGCAGGCAGCAGAGAGGGAAGACTTAACTCTCCAGATCCCAGTCCTCAGTGAGCCTGTCCCCGGGCATCTTGATTGGTGTCCTAAGCCAACCAGGTCACTCCAGACCCTCTTGCCTCGGGACCGAACCAAATGCTGGGGAGTTGAGGGGTCCAAGTTGAATGCTTCCTGGCCAGGAATGGTGTTGGAAAACCCCCACCCCTAGCCTGGGTTATGAATATTTAAAGGGTAGATGCAAGCCCTGAGTTACCTGAAGATCAGTGCAATGGGTGAACAGGTGTTGACTGGTCAGATGGGAGTAAGGGGCAAAGAGAAGGTTTGCGGATTGCAAGGAAAGTCCACCTTGCCTGTCTCCTCCCAAGGTGGGCTCTAGGAGTTTCCAAAGAAGAAGGGGAGTTTGCAGGGGCCAACTTAAGAGCAGGTTCTTCCTACAAAAGGCAAACTTCTGTCCTTCAGTTCCCAGGAGCAAGGGTGGAGAAGGCAGTCCACAAAGAACAGAATTCAGAAGGTGATGTCTCAGATGCCGAAGTGGTCAAACCTCTGGGACCCCTCCTATCTCCACCACCCCAGAGGGAACAGAGCACCTCCTAACAGCGCATCTCGTCTAACCCTACATTAATCAGATGTGACCACTGGATCAGAGCAGGGAAGTGACTTGCTCAAGATCACCCAGCAACTTAATCACAGCACAGGGAAAAGGCCCTGCTTCTCCTGAATTCCCTATACTTTTGTACTATGCTTAAAGGCTCCTCTACCTCAAAATGACCCGTATCCCATATCAAAGGCTGCCCCTGGGTTTCATTTTATCCCTACGTGCACTTGGGTTATTACCAGGCTATGTGGAATCAAGAGAGGTAGATCAGAAACCACAGGTGATGTGTGAGAAGTTCATCTCTCTCATAATTTTACAATTCCTATTCGGCTCAGGAGCAACTCCCAATCTACAGACTAGGACAGTGAGGCCCAGAGGTGTGCTAAGAAGGGAAAAAGCTGAAGCTCCAGCCCCCTTGAGCTCAGCATCTTCCCAAGATGGCCCATCAGCAAGGGGGTGACTTCAGGGATATAGGAGAAAGACAACCCAGGGGTCCTGGGGAGAGGCTGGAGTGGACAGAAGTCAGGGGAGTTCAAGCCTAAATAAAAAGCCCAGTAAGAAAGGAAGAGACAAGGAAAGCTGGGTTCTGTCCTCTCCCAAAGAAGAGAGGAAGGGACAAGGTGGTGCTGACTCCCCGGCCCTGTTCTGCCTGCCAGGGCCCCACTTACTGAGTCCCCAGAGGCCCCCTCCTACTCCCTACTTCATTCCTTCCCTCCGAGGCAGGTCTGTGGCTTGGCTGGGAGTGTCAGGGACTGATCACAGCAGCTGTGGGATAGGCCAAATAGCTAAAACCCGGCGGACCATAGGGCCCCGCGGAGGAGGCCCCAGCAGGCGGACCAAGCTGCCCGAAACCTCCCAAGGCTCCCAGGCTGTTGCTTATTCATTCAGAGTGAGAAAGCGCCAGCCCAGCGGCCAGCCAGTGCTGGGCTGGCCATGTAAGGCCCCCAGGCGGTCCTGCCCAGCCGGTGCCCTGCAGAGAGCCTCGTGCAGCCCTGGGCACCACCCCCGCCCTGCCCTGACTCCTTGGCCTCGAAATGCTGTCATCGGAGGAGCCGTCCCGCTCGGGACAAGGCCAGGATGGACAAAGCTAGAGCTGGGGCAGGCAAGAAGCCGTCCTGTCCTCGAGGCCGTGGGAAGAGAAGCACACACAGGGGGCCACTCCCGAGAGCCTCTCTGTCCACGAGGCCTCTGCAGAGGGGCCACCATGGCTCTGGCCCCGGCCGGCTGGCAGCTGGGGGCCCTGATGTGGGGCGCCTGCCTCTGCGTCCTGGTGCACGGGCAGCAGGCGCAGCCGGAGCGGGGCTCAGACCCAGGGCGCTGGCGACAGCTGATCCAGTGGGAGAACAACGGGCAGGTGTACAGCCTGCTCAACTCGGGCTCAGAGTACGTGCCGGCCGGGCCTCAGGGCGCCGAGAGTAACTCCCGGGTGCTACTGGCGGGCAGCCCCCAGGCCTCGCAGCGGCGCAGCCACGGAGGACCCCGGCGTCGACAGGCTCCGTCCCTGCCAATGCCCGGGCGCATTGGATCGGACACTATACGCGGCCAGGCGCGGCACCCATTTGGTTTCGGCCAGGTGCCCGACAACTGGCGCGAAGTGGCCGTCGGGGACAGCACGGGGATGGCCCGGGCCCGCACCTCAGTCTCCCAGCAAAGGCATGGGGGCTCCGCCTCCTCGGTCTCGGCCTCGGCCTCGGCCTTCGCCACCACCTACCGCCAGCCGCTCTCCTACCCGCAGCAGTTCCCCTACCCGCAGGCGCCCTTCGTCAGCCAGTATGAGAACTACGACCCCGCGGCACGGACCTACGATCAGGGTTACGTGTACTACCGCAGCGCGGGCGGCGGCGTGGGCGCAGGGGCGGCGGCCGTGGCCTCGGCGGGGGTCATCTACCCCTTCCAGCCCCGGACGCGCTACGAGGAGTTCGGCGGTGGCGAGGAGCAGCCGGAGTACTCGCCCCAGGGCTTCTACCCGGCCCCGGCCCCGGGCCCGGAGAGGCCGTACGCGCCGCAGCCGCAGCCCTCCGACGGCTTAGACCGCCGCTACTCTCACAGCCTGTACAACGAGGGCACCGCGGGCTTTGAGCAGGCCTACCCGGACCCAAGCCCGGACGCGGCGCAGGGCAACGGCGGCGCCTACGGCAGCGAACCCCGCCTCGGTTGGTACCCGCCCTACGCCAACGTGCCGCCCGAGGCCTACGTCCCGCCGCGGGTCGTGGAGCCGCAGCCCCCCTTCCGCGTGCTGGAGCCGCCCTACCTGCCCGTGCGCAGCTCCGACGCGCCCCCGCCGGGTGCGGAGCGGAACGGCGCGCAGCAGGGCCGCCTCAGCGTGGGCAGCGTGTACAGACCCAACCAGAACGGTCGTGGTGAGTACCGGTCCCCGACGCACCCGGGCTCGAGGCCCCTCTGTCCCGCCTCCTGGTCATTGGTGAATCGCTCTCTGCGCCCAGACCCCAACTCCATCCTTTACTAAGGCCTCCTCCACCCCCAGCCCCCAGCCAACAGCCTCCGTGATTTCCCACCTCCCAGCCTTCCTCCACCCAGGCATCACCAGTGCCAGGATTTGCCAGGCAAGTCTAGATCCTGACCCTGGCTTTGAGAGAGGGGGGAGGGACTGGCTGAGCTTCTGGGGGAGACACCTTCCTGACTCGGCTTGGGTCATTTGGGGACAAAGGAGGGTGCCCAACGCCCTGCTGCCGCCTCATTCCAGTCCTGGCAAGTCCTCCATCCATGGAGCGCCCCTGTGCCAGTTTCGCAGGATGAGGCAGGAAGCATCAGAAACTTGGGGTCTGAAAGGCCTCAGGGGATGATTCTGGAGGTATGGCAAGTTCCCCATGGCTGGGCATATGAGCATTGGTCTGAATGAGCAGGAATTTATCCATGACTCTCCTGGCCCAGGCAGGAGCCCAGGCGAGCTGACCTAGAGCTCCCTGAGGGGGATGCTGCAAGGGCAGGACTAAAGAGAGGCAAGCGAGGCGCTGGCCTGGGGCACAGAATTTAAGGGGGTACCGAAAAACTCAATAGTCAAGATGAGTAATATTTTAATGCAATATTTTGATGCTGAGCCACACTGGAGCTGAGGTAAAAGGAAAAATCAGTAAGACTGATCCTATCTTTACTTGAAATTTTAGTATTTTGTTCATTATGTACTTCTTGTGTTCATTTTGATTTAAAAAAAAATATTGCATTAAAATACTACTCATCTTGGTTACTGATCTTTTTGATGCCCAATCGTCTCACTCACCTCACCCCTAGCCCTGGGAGTGCCTCCCTCTGGCTTTTCATGGGGGGGGGGGGTGACAATATGACCCGGTCTTGGGACTGACCAAATGCTCTACACATGAGGAGGCAGTAGAGGGGCAGCCTGGGATCCTTAGATGGGGCACCTCCACAGGTGCTGGGGGAGCTACTGTGGTAAGGGCCAACTGGTGGACTGGGCAGGGCTGGAAGGCCATCTGCCCATCCCCTGCTATCCTAGAATTCCCATTCTTCTCTCCCTGCAGAGTGGTCAGCTATGGTCAGTGTCTTCTGTTCAGCACCCCATGGATATGTGCTCCACCCTGACCTGCCTTTCTCAGGCTACAAAAGATGTCTTTTACACACTATTCTCTGTTGTACACTGTCAGGACCGCTAGGTGAGGGCTGTGCCTTGTGGGCCCAGGGACCCAGGGACCAAACCCACAGCCTCAGCTCCTCAGGGGAGCACTGCCTTGTCTCCAGCCAGACTGACCTTGGGGGAGGGCTACTGCTGAGGGGCCTCCTGCCTCCCTGGGGGCTGCTGGACCCCAAGGCTCATTGACAGGAGTGTTCCCACTGATGGCACTTGCTTCCGCACATTAAGGCCTAGCACTCAAGTTGGGTGCTAAATGCCCCTTTGAGACCCTGCAGGAGCTCAGGACAGGAACTAGCTAGAGGGTCCTTTTGTGACATGACGAAGGATGTGTTCTCCTGCCCACCATGACCCACCTCAGTCTGGCCCTTGCTGGAAACTTGCAGCATCCCTACAGCAGAATGCCTTACAGCTGGGCCTCCACGGCTCCTAGAGCCTGTTTCCTAAAGGGTGCTAAGCTTTTGTAGCAGCTTTTCTTAGAATGCAAGACCTCAGAGTAGGTCTCGGCCAGAAGAGCTCCACCTCTGGGCAGAGGAGACAACCGAGGCCTCAAATGGCACAGCCCAGTGCTGGCAGAGCCAGGCCTAAGCCTCGGCCTCTGGGCTCCCAGCCAGTGGGCTTTCTAGGGCCCCTCTTTGGCCCATCAGTACGTCAGGGGAGCCGTTACGTTCAGAGTGGAATAGGCCAGGGCAAGGCTGAGTCTGAAGCGGGGCTGCTTGGTGCTTTGGAGGGCCTCTGGCCATTGCCCCTGAGCCCCACAGTTCATTTTGGGTGAAAGCCTTTTCTCCCCTGAATGGAGTACACTCAGTGCCAAGCCTTGTGTGCTGGTATGCAGCAAACCCAGGCCCTGCCCTGGTGAGGGGCACGTAGCAGAGAGGGGCAACTCAGTGCTGCCATTGGGCAAACAGGGGACAGGGGGCAGTGGCTATGGGAGCCAGAGGAGGGGTCTCCCCGTCAGGGGCTGGGGGCTCAGGGCTTACTTCCCAGAGCAGGTGCTCAAGAATTGCAGCAAGGGACAGTTCCTCACCACCTCCCCTTGTTAAGGAGGCAGTGGAGTGGGTGGGAGTGTGTATGGGGAAAAGGCTAGTTTGGGGCTCGGAAGAGGCCGAGGGAGAGCAAAGGCACCTCCCCACCTGGCTAGGTCGAGACCATGGAAAATCCCAGGGCGAGGAAGGCCGAGCTTTGTGCTCCAGATCAGACCCCCAGGCCTGGTGCGGGAGCCCAGGGCGGATTCTCCAAACCTGACCTCATTCCTCCTGGCCACACACCAAGGGGTCTGAGGCCGCTGCTGGCAGCCTGTGCGCGCGCGTGTGGGCGGGGATGTGTCCTCGCAACACCAAACACATGTGCACGCCGCCCACGTCCTTCCGTGTTTTGGTGGTTTCCAAGCGCCTGTCCTGAGCCCTGTTCCTTTCTCGGGCGCCCGCACCCTCTTCCCTCCCAGCTGGGGCTCTGGGGCTGCCCAAGGCCTCCTGCAGCATCATGGTCCCCACCTTTGAATCATGTAACTGGAAAGAATGAGAGGAGGAAACGGAGATCCAGACTGGGTCGGGTGTTTCCCTGGCTCTCACAGCACGTCGGTGCAGAGAGGCCTGGAGGGTGGTCCCCTGGGCTCTGCAGGCTCCCACGTGGCCTCTCCCTCGACCACTGCCTGGCCCTCCTCCTCTCCAGGCCCCCTTGCCCCTGCTGCTGCCTCCCCTACAGCCTCAGCCTCCTGGAGCTGGTGGTCTCTGTGCCAGCTAAGATCTCCCCCAGCTCCAGAAGACCACAGCTCTCCCCTTAGGCCTCCCGTCACTCCTCCTTGCCTGGCCTGATTCACCATTCCTGGCCCTTGTGTGAACATAACATGGAGCAGGCTGCCCTGGCTGTCCTTACAAGGTATAGCCTAGTGGCTGAGCCAGTGTCACCCAGCATGTATCCTCCATTCCTGTCCTCACATGGACATTTGGAGGCAGGAGTGACCCTTATCCCCAGGCTCTCCCTTTTCCATCCATCCCACACGTTGGGCAGATAAACCCTGGCAGTGGTAACCATGTCACTCCCCTGCTCAAGAAGGTTCTGTGGCTCCCCAAGACCTTCAGGACAAAATCTAAGCATCTTAGCTCTAGCACCTGAGGCACGTGCTTCCTCCTCTTTTCCTCCTCTTTCCTTCTCTCAGGCCTCCACAGCCCCCCATGGGGCCTGGGCTGCTTCCCCCCTCTCTGTCCAGCCTCCTGGGCCCAAGAGGCCAGACCAGGACCCTCAGTCCCTGAGAGCCATCTGGCTCCTTGCCCCACTGCCTGGACCTCACATCCAGGCCTCCTGCTAACCCAGGCCAGCTGTCTCCCCCCCCAGACCCCCTTCTGCCTCCCCAGGGCTTGGAGTCATTGCAGGAAAGGACAGAAGTAGGCCTCCACCACCCAGGCTTTCCGAGTTAGAACTCGAAGGCAGGGATAATGCTACCAACTCGGTCTTTGCCGAGGAGCACCTGCTGAGCTTAGTGGCTTAAATGTGCAATTTCAATCATCCTCAAAACCTCCCAGTGAGCTGAAGATTATCATCCTCCTACAAAAGAGAAAACTGAGGCCGGAATGGTCTCACAGCTGGACGTGGCTGAGCCAGAATTCAGACTGAGCGTGTGCTCTCTGCCTTGCACTGAGATGCAGGACAGTGCTCAGTCAGAGGATTGCAGTGCTCTGAGGAGACCAGCGAGCCAGGCGGGGCAGGGCACAGGCTCAGGGCTACTCCACCAACTTGTCTTCGCTGAACCTCAGTTTCCCTATTTGCAACCAGGGAACAAAATTACCTAGCATTTATTGCACACTTTACATATGTCGCTCTTAATTCCCACAGCGACCCTCAGGAGCCAGGTACTTAGTTCCCCTTTACAGATAAGGGGACAGGCTCACTTGCTGACTGTCATACTCCCTCTTAACCGTGAAAGCAGGGTTTGACTTTATGTGACTCTCTATGCTGAGTTCTTAACCACCATACATTATTTTAAAAAATGTTTATGCATTATTGTTTACCCTGCCCACCTCATTCATTCATTAATTCTTTCAATCATTCATTTAACAGACATTTGACTGACTACTATATTCCAGGCACTGGTTGTAGCAGGATGAAATGGGATTGTGGGTTGAAGGGCTTGGGAAGCAAAGAGTCCCTCCCCAGCGTGGTGTCAGGGTGAAGCTTTGTCATGCTCACTCCAGACTACAGAACACTCATTTAACAAACAATTGTATCGGGTTTACTATGTGCCTGGTGCTGGACTTGGACCCTTACAATTAGAGCCATTTAATCCTTCTGACAACCCAATGATAGGGGGACTATTATTATCCCCATTTTGCAGATGGGGAAACTGAGGCAGTCTGAGAGGTTGAGTAACTTGCCCAAGGTCACATAACAGGTAACTGGTGGAGCCCTGTTTGAGCCCAGGGAGTCTGGCTCAGCATTCCCCCTCCCTTCCCTGCAGGTGTCTCAGGTGGCTCCTTCAGAAAGACGTGGGATCAGACAGGCAGTAAAGGCAGAAGGACCCGGTTCCTTTTCCTGCCCCCACCGGCTGGCAGTCAGGGGTCACTGATGTCTGAGCAAACAGTGTCCGCAGCACCCTCATCCCAGGCAGACTTCCCATCTCCCCTCTTATCACCTGGTTGCGAGGCCACCTTCTCTCTCTCCTGGTCTCAAATTGGACCATCCCTGCAAGAAGCGATAGCTTCTATTTTAAATAATAATGATAACAACAGTTGATGTTTTTTGATCACTTACTATGCACCAGGCACTATGCCAAGCATTTAATTTTAATTTTCTTATTTAATCCCCCAACAACTTTGTGAGATGGACAGTAGTATCTTCCCCACTTTACAGATGAGGAAGTGAGGCTCTGAGAAGTCACTTACCCAGGGTCTCAGAGAACATGACTGGCCAAGCATGGACGTAGGCTGACTTCCACTCTGCCTCAGCCTCACCTTGTCCCCGCCCCTTGGGGAAGGATGCTTTAAAGCCCGTGTCACCTGTCTCAGTGTCTATTGTTTCTCTGAGGTCTAAACCCCATGAGAAAAACAAACTTTGGACTTTTGCCTTGAGTTTTCAGGCCCCGCAGAGTCTTGAGGGGTAATGGGCGTAAGGAGTAGAGAGTCTTCAGGGCTTTACTGGCACCAGGCCACTGTCAGCCCTGGCCTGGGAGTTCTGGCTTTCTGGGCCCCTTGCCCCTCTCTCTTCACCCCCGGGCACCCATCTCAATGTCCTCTGCTCTCAGAAGGGGCTCCCCTACCCAATAACTGCCAGTCAGGGTCCACCGCACTTCCTGTCCAAGCCAAGAACAAATGGAAAACTCCCCAGGGCAGCAGCTGAAATGGGCAGGAGAGGAAGGAGGACCAGGGGGAGAGGAGCCCGTCTGGGCGGCCCACACCTGCTTCCAATTCCTGTGCCCGGCATTCCTGCGGGGAGGCACTCGGGCTTGGCAGGCTGGGAGGAGAGGCTCTGACCTAACCGCCTCCTAGCCACAGGCAGCTGGATCCAGGGGCACTTTTGCCTGGATTCAGGATGGCAGGATGAGGGTTGGGCCTGCATCCCTTTCTCCCTTGTCGATGGGCACTCCAGACAGCAGGCGTTCCAGTGGCGCTTGGAAACAGGCGACAGGGATGAGGGCACCAGGGCAGGAAGGGACTCAGACCTCTGCCACCAAAGCTTCAGGAGACAGCCACCCTTCCCCTGCCCGTGGGCCAATGGGACCCCTGGGTTTTCCAACCCCAAACAAATCCTTTTTCCAAAGAAAGGACTTTGAGAATCAATTCCACCCTCTCCCTGACAGTGAAGCCTGTGCTCCCACAGCAGATGCCACCAGACCCTGGTGGGGTGAGTGTTCCTACATGCCCCCGCCAGGGAGTTACAGGTGCCAGGCCCCGGAATTCAGCCCCCCCCCCCCCCACTGGTCCTGGCCCTCACGGAAGCTCCAGCCCGGCAGCCAGAAGCCAGGCACCTGGAACGCAGAGGGGTCCAGGCCCATTTCCATCTCTCCCATCTCTCCAGCTACAAGCACCCGCCAGGCACCCAGACCTGGACCAGCAGCTGTGCAGCAGGCACAGGCGGTACCAGCTCCCTGCCTGCAGGGGCTTTGTCAGGACACCGCCTCATCCATTCAGAACCACTTACTGAAGGACCTGCTGTGCGCCGGGCGTTGTTCTAGAGCTGGGTCTCCATGCGTGAAAAGAGAGACAAAGATCCTTGCCCTTGTGGATCTTAGATTTTAATGTGAAAGTAATAATCATAATAAATAGGTAAATAAGACGTTTAGAAGGTGGTAAGCTCTGTGGAAAAAAATATAGGTGAGTCAAGGGGATCAGGAGTGTGGGGGAGGGGCAGGTTACAGATTTTGGAAAGGTGGTCAGCAGAGGCCTCGTGAAGGTGATATTGCAGCAAAGACTTGAAGGGGGTGAACGCCTAAGCCATCTGTGGGGAGAACATTCCAGGCAGAGGGCGTGGCTGTTGCAAAGTCCCCAAGGCAGGAAGTGCCTGGTGTTTTCAGGTGTGTTCCACTGTGCTTGGAACTGGTGGAAGGGGTATGAGTAACAAGAGACAAGGTTGAGAGGTAACAGGTGCAGACCGTGGAGGGCCTTGTGGGCACCGTGAGGACTTGGGCTTTTGCTCTCCCTGCACTTGGGAGCCACTGCAGGGTTTGAGCTGAGCAAAAACTGACATTTATACAGGGTCCCCCCCCGCCGTGGTGGGAGTGGACTGTGGGAAGGTGGGCAAGGAGACCCAGAAGGGGCTGCTGCAGAGATCCAGGCAGAGAGGATGGCAGCCAGCAGGGGTGCGGGTGAGTGACAACGCAGGTGGTGAGAAGTCAGAGCCGGAGTATATTTCGGAGCTAGAGCTGATGGGATTTCCTGATGGATTGGTTGTGGGGTGTGAAAGAAAGAGAAGGGTCAGAGATAGCACCCAGGTTTGTGGCCTGGGGAGCTGAAAGGATGAAATTGCCATCAGCTGAGATGGGAAGGTTGTGGGGAGAGTGGGTTGTGTGAGAAAAATTAAAACTCCACTGTGAAGGATCTCAGGAGACAGAGAGGGAACCCAGGGGGCTGGAGTGTCAGGGAGGTGGGGGTGGGAATGAGGGCACTAAGGGCCTGCAAGGGTGAGGGGGATTCCAGAGGGTCAGGAGGGGCAGGAGCTGTCTTCGCACTGGGAAGTGTGAGCAGGGAGTGCAAAGAGGCGGCAGAAGGCATGGCGAGCAGAGACAGCAGCCACCTCCCCAAGGGTCAGCGCTGTCCTTCTCTAAGCTCAGCCCCAGCCTGCTTCCCTGGACGATTTGCTCAATGAACAAACACTCACAGATCCCTCCTCCAAGCTGGACCCTGTGGCACAGACACAAGGAGTGAGGCAGTCGCTGAGCAGTCGCTGACCCTGGACCGTCTCTGCCAGTTGTTGGTGGTGGCAGTTGTGTGCTGTACAAAGGGGCAGGGGGCAGGGGCGGTCAGGCTGAGAAGCTGGGCTTTGGGGCCTCGAGACTGGGCAGAGCTGGGCTGTGTGTGCGTACATGTGTGTGTGTAGCAGGGAATTCCAGGACAAAAGCATCATGAGATCATCGTGGGTAGGGGGCTGGGCAGAAAAGGTCAAGGGTGTGCTGAGCCTTAGGGTTGAAAGGTCTGCAAGGACAGGTTAAGGCCAGACCTCAGAAGCCACCCTGAGAACTCTGGGCTTGCTTCTATAGGCAACAGTGGGCCATTGAAGGTTCTGGGCTCACCTTTGTGTCCCCCTTTGCTCATTTGTCTGGGCTGGGCAGGCCCCTTCATGGAAGGACAAGGTGGATTCTGCAGCCACCTTACCTGTCTACTCGCCAGTCAGATGTGGGACCTCAGGGACCGGCGCTGACAATTTAATGTCCTGATTATTAGATAATAATTGCATGGGGTTCGGAGCTGCCAGCTCGAGCCCTGGGGGCCCTCTCTCACTCATCTTTATTCAAGGCAGTGCTCTGGCAAGCTTTCTGCTTTCTCCCCACCTAGGGGCTCCTCCGGAGTCTGGCTGCATGAGCCAAAACATCCCGCTCAGCACATATTTCACAACCGACTGACTGGTTCCTGCTGGACTTTGTTTATTCTCCAGCCCTGAGCTCAAGAGATTAGGACTCTTTTGCATTCCATTTTCCATCATCTGCTTCTTGTGAGCAGGCGGCTTGGGGAGAAAAGGTTTTGAAGGAGACCAGGTTTATTTTACGCACAGAAAGGGGGATGCTGAGAGGGAAACAGGTGATGTGTGAGCACAAGGCAGGAATGTCAGCACAGGGCCATCAGCACTGTGCAGCCTCCGGGAACCGTGGAGCAGTGGGGACAGGCTTCTAATGGAGCAGGAAGGAATTAGGTCAGACAGTGGGAGAATTTCCTGACTGTGAAAGCATTATCCAGTGAACTAGAGGCTCTTGCACAAGGCTAGGGGTGGAGTGAAAACTCCTGAAAAGTATTTTCAGCTCCAAGTGTTTATCAGTCTGTCAACTCTGTGCTCAGGGGCCAGTTAGTCCAATCTCCTCCTTTATCCAGATGGGGAAACTGAGGCTCAGAAAGTGGAAGGGATCTGTGCAATCGGGGAGGTTGGACAAGGTGGCAAACTTGCCTGCTGAAGTCTTACCCATGAGAAGGTCCCAGTGAGTCCCACCAGGGAAGGAGAAAACTCTCACTGACCTCGGGTTCCTGTGGGCTGGCACATGGGCCATCCAGCAGCTCCAGGCTCCTGAGGCAGGAAGACAGGGTGGGCTTGTCCAGAGCACATTGGACCCCTAGAGTAAGTATGAAGGGTCTCTCCCACTGGGGCCCTGGATCCCCTGCAGAGGAAGCTCCAGGGGCAGAGCAGGAGTGAAGGACACTAATCCGTTTCCCTCCGGTCTGTGACTTCACTGCCCTGAAGGGTCTGAAGTATGAAGGGGCTTCCTTGGGATTAGTGGCTCCCTGCAGAATGGCCTTGGGACTCCAGTTCACTCACACCCAGCTCTTCCCCACTAGAGCAGCCTGGCTTCAGCCATCCCAGGGCCTTTGCAGCCCTCTGACTCCATGTTACAACCCACCCCCACCACCCACCCCACTCATGACCCCAACCGTGGCTCTCTGCATCCTGAATCTATATATGCATGAGCCCCTATGGTCAACATATTACTCTGGCCACGAGTGGAGTGGAGGGCAATTAGTAGTTGGGGATACTGAGGCCCAGAGAGGGGCTGGGCTTACCCACTGCACACGTGGTCTGTGACACAGTAGGGTAGGAACCCAGGCTCCTGTCTATCTCCTGGGTCAGAAGGCAGGACACCCATGGTGACCAGGGCCTCCCTGGGCAGCCTGAGTGAGACAGTCCACCTATCCTCTGAGTGGTCAGACCCGTCCCCACCCCATCACCCAGCAGTGGAGCTAGAGGCTTGGGAGAAAGCTCAGCAAGACTGGAGATGATCCAATATTAGAAAGGGGGCTAGATGTGTACCCTCACCCAAGTACATGAGGCGTTGTGGACAAGATGTTCACTGGAGCAGGTCCATGGACAGGCAGTTGCAAGCAACCTGGGAGTCCATCACCAGGAGACTGGACAGATTGGATGTGCTGGGAACACACTGTAGCTTTCTATTTAGAGAGGACAAACAGTGAACTAGAGAGATCTTAAATGTTTACATTGACTGAAAAATCAGGAAAAAGAACGAGATCTATAAGATATCATTTTTATGGTTTAAAAACACAACCCACCCCAAATGCACTGCAAATTGGATGTTCAGATCAGGGATGGGAATGAAAGCGAAAACAAATTTTAACTAAGGCAAGAAAGGGCCTTGCAGACCAGTGATAATGTTCAGTTTCCTCTGAGGTGAGAATTATGATTAATTCCATTTTTTGCATTTATAGAAACAGGCAGGAGTTGGGAGAAGTTTTCATTGGAACACACTTTAAAGAGCCTCTAGTTCCAGGCCCAAGGGCTAGATGAATCCTTATATGCTAAAAAAGAGATCCCAGCTCCTCCTCAAAATTCCCTCTTGGCTCCTACCTGCCTCATGGGTACGCATCACCCTCACTCCAGGATCTTTCTTTAAAACACCCTTACTGAGATGGATGCAGTCACCTGGTCTGGTTATAACTTCTTTTCACTCAACATTGGCCAGCCTGCCTGAAGGGCCTGGTTGTAGCTCACAAGCCGGAAGCGGCAGATCGGTACCCGTACCCCTACACCCCACAGGCCCCAGCTCAAGCCCCTCCCCGCTTCCTCCTTCCCAGCATCACACAACCCCCCTCCCCACACCCAAGCCTGATGACGAAGGGCACCGAGAGGCCGGGCCTGCAGGCCTGGCTGCCGACAGAATGCCCCTGGGAGGGCAGGCCCGGAGAAGGAGGCATTGTTCCTTCCTGGAAAAACATACCAGCTGAGGGAGGGGGCCTGCTGTTCCCCAGGACCTCGGCAGGGGATCCTGAAGGGGTGGGGAGGGGCTGGGCTCCCAGGGCTGACCTCTTTTCCTGCAGTTTCCCAGGGCAGTGAGGACGTGACAGGGGCAGAGCAGGCCAGGGGAGCCCCAGGAGGCCCCAGCGATGGTCAGAGATGGTGGAACTAAGAAAATAATCAAATTGTGATAGGAGTGACTCCATTTGTATGATGTTCTAGAAGTGGCAGGACTCATCTATGGTGATTAAAAAGCAGATCGGTGGCTGCTGGGGTGATGGACGGGGAAGGAAGTTTCTCTAGGTAGGGGCGAGGGCAGAAGAGAACTTTCTGGGGTGACAGAAACCATCTAAAGTTGGATTGTGATGGTAGTTAAAAAGATGTACGCAATTGTCAAAACGTATCAAACTAGACACCCAATGTATCTATGCGTTTGGCTGTGTATAGATTATACCTGTGTATAGATTATCTATGGTACTAGGATCGGGGCTCAGTGTCTTATCAGGCTGAGGGAGTTGGGACCTGGGATCTCCTCCTGGAGCTGCTCTGACTTGCTGTGTGGTCTTGGGCAAATTCATTGCTCTCTCTGAGCCCTCTCTGAGCCTGTTTCTTCCAGCTCCTCCAAAGGCCCCATGTGCCCTGGTGTCTTGGGAGAAGAGGTGTGGATCACACTTGTGGGTGACTGGAACAATGATGTATTGAGCCACTAATTTTGTTGTTGTTATAAATTAAATTCAGTTTTATTGAGATATATTCATATACCATACAGTCATCCATGGTGTACGATCAACTGTTCACAGTACCATCACATAGCTGTGCATTCATCATCCCAATCTATTTTTGAACATTTTCCTTTCACCAGAAAGAATCAGAATAAGTATAAAAAATGAAAGTAAAAAAGAACACCCAAACCATCCCCCCCATCCCACCCTATTTTTCATTCAGTTTTTGTCCCCATTTTTCTACTCATTCATCCATACACGAGATAAAGGGACTGCGATCCACAAGGTTTTCACAATCACACTGTCACCCCTTGTAAGCTACATTGTTATACAGTTGTTTTCAAGAGTCCAGGCTACTGGGTTGGAGTTTGGTAGTTTCAGGTATTTACATCTAGCTATTCCAATACAATAAAACCTAAAAAGTGTTATCTATATAGTGTGTAAAAATGTCCAGCAGATGCCTAAGAGTCTCCCCCTGAGTACCTCTTTGTTGCTCAGATGTGGCCCTCTCTCTCTCTAACTGAGCCATCTCGACAGGTGAACTCGCTGCCCTCCCCCCTACGTGGGACCCGACTCCCAGGGGTGTAAATCTCCCTGGCAACGCAGAGTATGACTCCCGGGGATGAATGTGGACCCGGCATCGTGGGACTGAGAGTATCTTCTTGACCAAAAGGGGGATGCAAAATGAGACGAAATGGTTTCAGTGGCTGAGAGATTTCAAATGGAGTCGAGAGGTCACTCTGGTGGACATTCTTATGCACTATATAGATAACACCTCTTAGGTTTTAATGTATTGGAATAGCTAGAAGTAAATACCTGAAACTACCAAACTCCAACCCAGCAGTCTGGACTCCTGAAGACAATTATATAATAATGTAGATTACAAGGGGTGACAGTGTGATTGTGAAGACCTTGTGGATCACATCCCCTTTATCTAGTGTATGGATGAGTAGAAAAATGGGGATAAAAACTAAAGGACAAATGGGGTGGGATGATGGGATGATTTGGGTGTTCTTTTTTCACTTTTATTTTTTATTCTTGTTCTGGTTCTTTCTGATGTAAGGAAAATGTTCAGAGATAGATTGTGGTGATGAACGCATAACTATGTTATAATACTGTGGACAGTGGATTGTATATCATGGATGATTGTATGGTGTATGAATGTATTTCAATAAAACTGAATTTAATAAAAAAAAAAAAAATGTCCACCAGAGTGACCTCTCAACTCCATTTGAAATCTCTCAGCCACTGAAGCTTTATTTCGTTTCATTTCACATCCCCCTTTTGGTCAAGAAGATGTTCTCAATCCCACAATGCCGGGTCCAGATTCATCCTTGGGAGTCATATCCTGCATTGCCAGGGAGATTTACACCCCTGGGAGTCAGGTCCCACATAGAGGGGAGGGCAGTGAGATCACTTGCTGGTGAGGTGGCTTAGTTAGAGAGAGAGAGGCCACATCTGAGCAACAAAGAGGCACTCAGGGAGACTCTTAGGCACAATTATATGCAAGTTCAGCCTCTCCCTTGTGGTAATGAGCTTCATAAAGGCAAGTCCCATGATAGAGGGCTCAGCACATCAAACCACCAGTCCTCAATGTCTGTGACAACATCAGCATCAGTCCAGGTGAGGAAGCCCAACTCTTCTGCATTTTCCCCCAGCTCCTCAGAGGGGTCCTATAAATATATTTTTATTCTCTGCCCAAATTACTTTGGCATATGTTACTGTTCCACTCTAACCTATACAAACCTACCATATCTCACTTCCTATTCAAAGTTCCATGTAATTGTGGTGTTTGAACAAACCGACTGTAGAGTTATACTGTTTAGAAAATATAGATCCTGCACCAAATAGACATCTCTTCCCTTGGTCTCACATGGAAGTTGAAGTTTGAACACAGTCAGTTTCGACCTTTACCCTTTGGCCCGATTTGCTCTAGTCTTAACCAGATCTGCTTCATTCATATCACTAATTGAAGTCTGGGCTCTTTTTCAGCTTTTTTTTTTTTTTTTTTTTTAACAGTGGCTGTATGCACTAATACTGACATTCATATCTGCCAAGCTCTAGCTCTGAGTTTCATGTGTCACACAGATACCCAATATTCCAGAGACCAATCAGGTTATACACTAAGGGATCAGCATCTCAAAGTTTGGAGAAAGCCATTACAATTCAGGAATAGATTTGACTGCTGTAAGAGCTTACAATCCAGGACTATTACAATAATCATTCCCCTCTTAGAACCACTAATTTTTAAAGACTCTTGCCTGCCAGAGTCAGAGGAGACTGAGGCCAGTTAGTCATCTCTGCAGTAAACGTTGGTGAGCACTGGGGTCACCCCATTGAGGAGGTGAGGAGGACTCAGGCTCTGCCCTCAGGGAGCATGTGGGCTGCAGAGGAGGAGATACAGGTAAATATGATTAAAGATAATTACAGATCAATATCAGTGGGGTAGTGAGATAGAAGAGTGTGCAGTCTGTGAGATCACTGCCAAGCAGGGAAGACTTCCTGGAGCAGGAGGCACCCACCTGAGCCTGAAATTCTTCAGTAATAAGAGGAAGATACTCATCTAGGTCCAGGGTCATGTTTCATATTTTGACCGGTGGCCCCAAGCTGTCCGTCCTTTTTCTCTCTTCAGAATCCCTTCATGGAGGACTTCACAAAACCCCTCCTTGGGTGTTGCTTGGAGCTTACAAAAAACCCACCCCATTCAATTACAATGAAAAAGGATTGATGTCAAAGCAACTCATTAAAACATTTTTTGTGTATAGAGAGCTTTAGCCCATCATGTGGGAACAACAGCAGTGAGTCTAAGGCTCAGAGTCAGGGACAACCTTCAGGATTCAGTGTTTGGTCAGGTACAGGATCAGGGTAAGTCTGGGAGCAGGTCATAACTCAGTCAGAGGCCAAGTTCAGGACTCAGTGTGTGACCCGGATAAGGGCCAAGCATATGGAAAGGGTCAGAATTCAACATGTGACCAGGGTCATTCTCAGCATGTGACCAGGGTCAGGGCTTAGTGTTGACCAGGATCAGGGCTCAGTGTGTGAGCAGGGTCAGAGCTTAGTGTGTGATCAGGGTGAGGGCTCTACGTGTGACCAGGGTCATGGCCCAGTATGTGACTAGTTTCAGGGCTCAGCGTGTGACCAGGGTCAGGGCTTAGTGTTGACCAGGATCAGGGATCAGCGTGGGACTAGGATCAGGGCTCAGTGTATGATCAGGCTGAGGGCTTTGCATGTGACTAGGGGCAGGGCTCAGTGTGTGACCAGGGTCAGGGTTCAGAGTGTGACCAGGGTCAAGGCCTAGTGTATGACCAGGTTTGGGGCTCAGTGTGTAACCAAGGTCAAGGCCCTGTGTGTGACCTAGGTCAGGGCTTAGTGTGTGACCAGGGTTGGGGTTCAGCATGTGACCGTGATCAGGGTTTGGCATTTGACCCAGGTCAGGCCCAGTGTGTGACCTGGGTCAGGGTCCAGCATATGACCAGGGTCAGGGCTCAGCATGCAGCCATGGTCAGGGTTCAGCTTGTGACCAGTGTCAGGGCTCAGTGTGTGACCAGGGTCAGGGGTCAGTATGTGATCAGGCTGAGGGCTCTGTATGTAACTAGGGACAGGGATCAGTGTGTGACTAGGGTCAGGGTTCAACATGTGACCAGGGTCAGGGCTCAGTATGTACTCAGGATCAGAGCTCAGTCTATGCTCATGGTAAGGGTTCAGTCAAAGGCAAGGAGCAGCCCTGTCCCTCATTGGACCTGAGGACCCCTGACGTCTTTTTCAGTCAGCTCTTCCAACTTCCCAGGACTGCACAGCCAGCTCATGGAATGGCCTGGAGAAGAAGGGTCGGGCCAGAAAAGCCTTATGGAGCCATCTGTGCAATGTTTACTGAAACTAGGGCTGGGCTGGGGTGGGGTGGGGAGTGGGCTGTCTGGTGCTGAATGCTGGGTCGCCTGAGGCTTCAGGCCCAGCAGACCCATCCCCACATATTGCTGAGGGAAGGGCACACTGATGATGGTGAAGGGGGATGCATCTCTCTTCCTCACCCTTCTTCAGAGGATGCCTGGAACCTGAGGGTGAGCACCAGTTCCCAGCTTGGCCCTGAGTTGGGCCCTTGCTTTGTGGGCCTGAGGGTCCTTGGGAAATGACTGCAGGCATTCCTGGGGGCTTAGATAATAGGGCCTAGGCTCGCCAAGATGGCCCCCATCAGCCAGGAGCTACCTCATCCTCACCCACCCCTGTACTCCAGCTTCCACCTCATTCCTAGTAGGTGAGATCACACTGGCTGCTGGGACCAGGCTCCCACATGAGGCCCCAGCCCCAGAGAGGGCAGGTCTGGGGTCTGGGGACCCAAGGTGTACGTGTGTGAGGGGGTGGTTTGGGGTTCATTCAGACACCCCCTTCAAAGGCTTAGAAGCCAGAGTTCCTCTCATTTGCCTCATCTTCTGACAAGAGGGTTTTGGCAGCAAGGGGAGGGGGCTGGAAGACTGTCTGAATGACTCAAGCCCTCCCCTCCCCTGTCCCCCACTGTCTTGCACACCCTCGTCCTCCCCTGCCCCCTCTTTAGCTTGAAAGAGGCTGGAGAGACCTTAGAACCTCATTTCATCCCACCCTATAATTCACCTGCCAGGATCTCTGAGGCCTGAGGGGAAGGGACTCTGTTGCCCAAGGTTGAGTCCCCTGCAAGCCGGTGGCTGAGCTGGGATAGAGTCCAGGGCTCTGCAGTGCCCCCATCTACCTCCCACCCCACCCCTGTGCCCATCACTCCCCAAATGAAGGCCCTTCCTTCTTTATTCCACTGCAGATGGGGTCTGGACCCCTGAGTCTGATTTCTGCTTATACCCAATAACTCTTTCTTGGACTAACTCCTGCACGGCAGGGGGCGGGGGAGAGTGGCAGGATGGCAGGCCCGTGGCTCTGGCACATCGTGGGGAACAAGTGACCCATAGGGCTGGAGCAGTCTCCAGACTTCCCCCGGAACGCTGGACCCTGGGCCCTGCAGGGGAGGGCGCCAGGCCCAGGCCCTCACTCAGGTCAGGAGCTGGAGGGTGCAGCCAGGGGAGGGCGTGGTCGGGTCTGTGGTGCCCAGTGGCAGGAAGAGGGAAGGAGAGACCATGCCGGGGGAGAGGAGCCCTGAGAAGGCCGGGCTGGGCGCCCAGGCTGAGCGTCCTGCCCGGTCAGCAGCCTGCTCGGGGCCGTGTTTTCCTTCCAGCCCAGCCCTTCCTGCCCAGCCCCACCTCTGCCAACCAAAATTCACCTGGCTCTGCCCAGGAGCCTTCTGGGATGCACCCCAGGCCAGAAGCCAGAGGGTTCTCTCAGTGGTTCACAAAGAATGCCGCAGAAGGAGTGTAGGCTTGGTGTGGATAGGGAGTGTGTGACAATAAATTAATTTAAAAAAAAAAATAGAAAAGCCTAAAAATAATAAATAAATATTAAATTTTTTTAAAAAAAGAAAAAGAAGGCTGCCACTGGTGGGGAGAGGAGCAGAGGGCATCTAAGAGGTGGTGTCTGGACACCTGGGAATAAAGGGCAGGGAGGGGAATGTCACTGTCAGGGAATGACTTAGTCCACTCAGTCCTGCCCCCAGGACTTGGTTCATGCTATCCACCCCCTCTCTTCTCTAGCTCTCCACGTTCTACCCTGTCTCCCTGATCTTGCTCACATCCCAGCTCTTCCAGGAGGTCTCAGTGGCTCCCACACTACCAAGCCCTGATGCCCAAGGAGCACCTGAGCCCAGGACCGAGCACCCAGGGGGAATGATTCCAGTCAACACCTAGCTTGGGTGGGGGGCCTCCTGCAGCAGATGATGCCTGAGTAGAGAAAGGAGGATAGCGAAGGGGGCTGGGGGCTGGGGGACATCTCTAGGCATTAACAGTGGCCAGCCTGACCCTCCTCAATGTCATGCTCTTCCTCCCTCCCTCCCACTCCCCACTTAGGCCTCCCTGACTTGGTCCCGGACCCCAACTATGTGCAAGCATCCACTTACGTCCAGAGAGCCCACCTGTACTCCCTGCGCTGTGCTGCGGAGGAGAAGTGTCTGGCCAGGTAAGGGGTTGAGAATGAAATGTGGTGAGTTGGAGCAGGCCCTTGGGAATCACCCGGACCCAGTGCTCTCGCCAGCCACGCTGCTCATGAGCTGTATGACCTTGGCCAAGTGCCGGAGCCTCCCAGGGCCTTGACCTCTTCATCTATAGGCCTTGCCTGTCCCAAGGGAGTAGGGAGGGGAAGAGAACAAGCAGCTACCAACCATGTTCTATATACGGTTCGTGCAGGGAACTTTATTTTTGCTATGACATTTAATCTTCACACCGGTCCTAAAGGTATGTGCTGCCCCCATTTTACAGAAGAGGGAACTGAGGAGCAACAAAAGGGTCTCAGTCCTTCCAGATCTGAGCTCCCCTAAGGATCCTCATGGAGAGCCCAGGTTTCCATTGCTCATGCCAAGACCCAGGGAAGTCGTGTAGGGTGGGTGAGCCTTCAGGATAGAGGCCAGGACCGTGCAGCCATCTCCACGGAGGACCGCTGTGGCTTTGGCTGGCCTGTGCTGTCTGTTCCTGGTCACAGCAGGGGCAGTGGGCATGAGTGACAAGGAGGCCTTAGTTACATGTTGCACCAGAGGGAAGGGAAAAAGACCAGTTTACACGAACCTGGAAGGTAAGCACAGCTTCACTATTTGTGGGCGACTCTGCCTCCTGCAGAGCTTGCTTCCCTAAATTCATCAGCGGTGTTCTGCTCAAACGTGTGCTTCGGTGGACATCTCCTTATACTCAAAGTAAATTTAAAAATGTATTTACTTACCTCTTTGTTGATATCCCTCTGTGTCAAAAGTACTTATTTTGTTAATTACCTGGGGTTTTTTGAAGTCTAAAATCCCTGCTTGCTTTTACTTTTTAGTATCTAGAAGCCCTGTGAAACTCCAGTATTTTCTCATTTATGGAACCTCTAGTCCAGTGCCACTAAAAAGCTGACGGGAAACTGTTCATTACCTATCTGTAACAAGATAAGGAACTTGCCATAAAATGTAACTGAACTCACTGCTTCCTTCAGCAAGAAAGTTTTACTTTGGAAAAAAAAAAAAAGTCAGCTGAATGAAACACTGTGATTAGTGACACAGTTGATTTGTGCTCAGGTGCAAGTTTCTTACCTCACTGCAGACTTGTCAGCAAGCAGTGGATAAACCGACACTGGTCCAGGGATCACACTTTGAGTACCACTTAGTTTGCTGCCCGTCCAGGTCTTGCCCCTCTCAGTTGTCCTTGGGAAGACAGCGTAATGCTCCTGCTCTAACTCCTCCAGCCATGAGGAGCTTACAGCCTCGGTGGCCGTTTTGAGGAGTTTGGGACAAAGCCAAGCTATTACTACATCTTCATGGAACCTCCTGGGTCCCAGACCTGAGCTAGGAATGGGGAGAGGAGGAGGAAGTCCAGGCCCTGCCTTGGGGGAATCTCCTGGTCTGGCTGGAGGGAGTGTCCCGATGACAGAACCAAGGAATGTGGAGTGGGGTGAGAGCTGGAAGAGTGCCTGGGCAACGTCACAGGAGGGAGGGGTCAGCAAGGTCGGGGGCCTCAGAGGAGGCTGGGCCCGGGGCAGCAGACCTAGAAAACCTTGCAGAGCTGGAGCCCTGGAGCTCCAGATCCTCCACAGTGCCCCTGGACCAGCACTAGTTCCCACACTGCAAAACCCAGAGAAGGGAAGGGACCTGCTCCAAGTCTCACCACAAGTTTGTGGCCAATCCAGGCCTAGAACCTAGACCGTGCTAGTTTCCCACGATATGCTAAGCCGAACAGAAGGGTGAGATTTAACTGAACAGAGGGGAAGGAGGATGTTTTGTTCCAACCAGACACAGACGGATTCCAGGCCCCCCTGAGACGAGGCTGAGGGCTTTCTGTCCTGGCAGGCAGGAGTCTGAGCTGCCTGTTGCCCAGACATCCTCTCAGAGAGCAAGTTAATCCCTGGGACTGGCCACCTCCTGCCTCTGGCCCCAGGATCCAGACCATAATGCGTGCAAGGGAAGTGCCCCTGAGCCGGGCCAGCAGTCAGGGAAGGGGGTGGGGGCTTCAGCCAGCCCTCCTGTTCCTACCCACTGTGTGTGTGTGTGTGTGTGTGTGTGTCCGTCCTAGCTGCCTCCCTCATTCCTCTCTCTTCCCTTCTCCTCTTCTCACAAGGCAAGTCTCAGTTGGGAATTGAAGGTGAACTGTGAGCAGGCTCTCTGTACCAGCCCCATGCTCCCCGAATAGAAAAGCACAGGTCGCTGGCTCTGCAGCCATGCAGTCAGGGAGAGGCAGCCCCGTGCCATCCGACCCATTGTGGGGCACGTGTGGTATCGGGTGTGCTGTCTGCAGCACTGTTAGAGCTCACAGGCAGGAGGATTCCTCTGAGTGGTGCAACCAGGGCAGACTTCCTGGAGGAGGGGAACCTGAGTTGGGCCTAGGAGTTTGGGTGAGCTTTTAGCATCCCAAGTGTAGTGAACAGCATGGGCAAAATATCGAAGCTGGAACCCAGAGTATGTGGGGGAGTGGAAGGGCAGACAAGACCAGGAGTATGAAGGGGCTTTGACGCCAAGGAACTCATGTCTGTTGTTTATGCCCACACTTAAGACATGACATACTTTGGTCAACAGTTAGTTTGAAGGAGGGGAGACTTCCCAGATTCCCTGGGTTGGAGTATTTTTAAAAAGCCTTCCAAAGACTCTGACATCCATCCCCACAATCCAGGGCTCTCCCCAGCTGAGAGTCACCTGCAGGCACCTGGAGCCATCAGAGGGTCACCACGAGCCTGATGGGTACCTGCCTTGGGATGACTCCACTGGCAGGTGCCGGCCACATGGTGGAGGCCAGAAAGAGCGGGGAGGCAGGCCTGCGTGGAGGTCAGGAGCGGGAGGAAGAGGCCTGAGCCTCAGCTGCAGTGGAGGCAGTGAGATGGGTCAGCGTGGGGGTGGGACTGATGTGGCCCCTCTGTACCCCCACCCCACTCATCCCAGTCTCCCCACCTGTCCCCGCAGCACAGCCTATGCCCCTGAGGCCACCGACTACGACGTACGGGTGCTGCTGCGCTTCCCGCAGCGTGTGAAGAACCAGGGCACTGCAGACTTCCTCCCCAACCGGCCTCGGCATGCCTGGGAGTGGCACAGCTGCCACCAGTGAGTGGGGGCAGGGCTAGGGGCTCGGCCGCCTCCTTCCACATCCACTCCTGCCTCCAGGCGGCCTTGGTGCCTGAGCTCCCCTTCCCCACCAGAGTGCCAGGAGGGGCAGGTGCTGGCTGGAGGGCCTGGCGAGGTGTGTCCTGCAAGGACAGGTCGCTGGGGTAAAAGTTTCTTGGAAGATCCTTAGCAGAAAGCTGGGCCAGAATATGGGACATGGATGGATCGGGGTTGATAGGGGCTAGAAATATCTGGAATACCGGGTCCTGGAGAGGCGCTCTCCTAGGGTGGCCCAGCTGGGCGGGGAGCACCAGAGATGCTGCCCCAGGAAACACAGGACAGAAGAGCCCAGACTGTGTGGGAGGCTGCATCTTCAGAGTCACCTGGGCCCATCTCAGGGTAGGGCAGGTTGGGAGGCCCCTGGATGACTGGTCCCTCTTCTCTCTCCTCGCCCTCTCCTCTGCCCCCAGACATTACCATAGCATGGATGAGTTCAGCCACTACGACCTGCTGGACGCAGCCACAGGCAAGAAGGTCGCCGAAGGCCACAAGGCCAGCTTCTGCCTGGAGGATAGCACCTGCGACTTTGGCAACCTCAAACGCTATGCCTGCACCTCGCACACACAGGTTGAGCTACAGTGGCGGGGCAGGGGGCACAGCAGCCTGGGGTCGGGGGGTATACAGGGAGGAGAGCAACGGCCTGGCTGAGCAGAGCTGAAAAGGGGCTGCTGCCAAAGCTCCTGGCTGCTCAGCTCAGGGCAGGGTGAGGGTTGTCACGCTGGTCCTCAGGGCACCACAGGGCCTGCTGGAACTGCCCCTCCCAGCTCCAACCCCATCCTGTGCATTGCTCCCAGAGGTGGCTGCTCATGGAAAGGAGCATTCCAACTCCATCTGGATGGCACAGTGGTCCATTTGCCCATTTATCCACCCAAATCCATCAGTTCATGCAAATATCCATAAACTACATATATATCCTGTCTCTTTATCCGTTCCTCCATTTATCTCTCCCAAGCACCCTTCCATCTTTCATTTCATACCTCTGCCCCCTTCCAAAATCTGGCTATTATAGCTCTTTATCTTCTCTCTTGTCCATCCATCCAGTGGGCCTAGGAAGGGGACAGAATCCACTCTGAGCAGGGGAGGAACACAGAAGAAGGAGGCCCCGGCTGATGCAGGTAGCCATGGGGCAGCTCTGCAGAATGAGCAGCACCCCAGCCTCACCTCTTGTCCCTTTTCTCAGGGCCTGAGCCCAGGCTGCTATGACACGTACAATGCAGACATCGACTGCCAGTGGATCGACATAACCGATGTCCAGGCTGGGAACTACATCCTCAAGGTGGGCCCCTGGTCTGCTGCACCCCCTCCCACCTGAGAGACACACTCACTGCTCCCCACCCCACCCCTGCCCACCTCTGAAACATGCTTCAGCCTCTGGGCCGCTTTCCTCATCCCCAGCTGCTGAGCAGGGGCCTCATCCTGGGACATCACTTCCCTTCTGAAGGTTTTAGCCTCAGGTCAACGCAGCTTTCATTCCATAAAGAAACCCAGGTGCAGTGATGCTAGAGGAGAGGGCGACACTGTGTTCCAAGGCACAGAGGAACAGAGAGCAGGGGAGGAGCTGGAGCATCCATGTGGTGCATCCCCCTTTCTGCAGGCAAGGCAGGCTGTGTGCCATCCAGGAGAAGACAGTGCCCTTCTCTGAGAAGGTGATCCTCGCAAAGCCGAAGGCCTCTGTGGCCTAGAGTCCAGTAGAGCACGAATTGCTCCTGCTCCAGTCTATGCTCACTCTGCTCCCCTCCCCTTGTTGGGGGAACAAGTAGAAAAGCATGTTAAGACACACAGCCTACTTTGGAACATCTGTGCACACTGTGCAGGTGCCAGGTTGTCATGACCTCACCTGGCAAAGCCAAATCCCAGTGTGTGGATGAGGGTGGGGATCATTGTACCAGTTCATTGGATCTGCTCCACCCAGAAGTACAGCAAAGGACGAGCAGTGAAGAAGGGTTTGCAGGAGATGGCTTTACCCTACACACACACAAAAAAAAAAACAAAAAAACCAGGCTGGTGGCCAGGCTGCATTCAAAATACACTAACCAGGGAATAGTGTGTTGCAACCCCATCCTGAGCTCCTTTCAGCAGGTTCGTGTGATTTCGACCTCTGCTCAGCCCACCCTGGGACTGGGGTTGCCTGCTGTATTCTTGTCCTTTCCTCCTTCATCTATACACCCAGCATGTGCAAAGGCTCCTCTGAGTTCTGGGCACTGGAGATTACGAGCCACTTAAGTAATACACAGTTCCCACCCTCAAGGATTAAACTAGGATTTACAAGTAGCACAATTGCATCTGTTCTTAAATGTTGCAAATAAAGCAGCTCCACCCAAATTAGTCCAACATTTAAAGAGTGTCCTTGTGCTCCAATGGGTCCTTTTCAGATTTAAAAAACACCCAATGCTGGGGCCCATCATCTCTGTGCGTGTCTGTCCCAGAGCAGGAGATGCCACCTGGCTCACACAGGCCCTCATTGGGCCATCTGGACAGTGTGTGGGGGAAGGGTGTGGGCCTCGGGGCAGGCAGACCAGGCACTGAACCCCTGCCCAGCCCCTCACTCACTACTGCTCCCTAGAGCAGTGCCCAGCTCTCAGACCCCAAGCACTTGCCCAGCCCTCCTGGTCCAGTCTCTGAGGAAGGGTCAGATCTTCTGATCAGGGTGATCTGATGGTGCTTTCTTGGACCACATGGACTTCTCCTTCCTTCTGCCTGTCTCTCTGCCTCTCATCATGTCTATCTGTGTGTCTCTGCCTCATTGTCTCACACGGTTTCTCTCCATCTCCCTGTCTCCCTCTCTGTCCCTCCTCTGTGTCTGTCCATCTGCCTCCCCACCACCTTCCCTGGTGATGAGATGAAGCACAGCCCCCTGAATAGATTCCTTTTCTCTCGATTTCCCCCTTTTTCTGCAGGTGCACGTGAACCCAAAGTACACTGTTCTGGAGTCTGATTTCACCAACAATGTGGTGAGATGCAACATCCACTACACCGGCCGCTACGTATCTACAACAAACTGCAGAATTGTCCAGTAAGTGCTCACCCATGTCCCAGCCCCTTTCCTACCCAGGAGCAGTCAGAGCCACATGAATTACAAGAGGGACTTGCACTTTAGGTCACCCTGATGGCCACGTGCAGCTGCAGCTGGGCACAGCCTGGTGACTCTGCAGAAAGAGCCTTGTCTGTGCTAAACCCAAGCTGAGCACACTTGGTGGGGCTCAGTCTGCAGAGTGTTGATTTGGGCCCAATCGTGCGGCTCCCTAAGGTTTCTCAGGTGGAAACCAGCAGGAGGGGGCATAACTCGGTGGAAACTCATGGCTTCTGGAATCCTAGTTCTGTGACTTTCTCGCTCTGTGACACCGGGTAGTTGACCTCACCTCTCCGCGCTGCTCTCATCAGCTCTACAATAGGTACTTCCCACGCAGGCACGGCAGGAGGCTTAGAAGGCCTGATGTCTGCATGTGTTCTAGAGCCTGGCAGCTGCATGGCAGCTATGATCGCTGGTGTCCTTGCCAAGTGGAGTGAAGTGAACAGTCCTAGACTGGAAGTGATTTGGGTTGCCATAAGCCATCATCGGTCCCTGGGTCCCCTTTGCAGATGAAATTGATGAACTCTGGGCCCAGGCCTCTGACACGCAGCTGCTGGGCAGACTTCTCAGCCACAGCTGCTCCGGGCTGGCTTGCTTAGGCTCTCTCCCAGTTCTCCACGTGAAGCACTTTGCGAAGGGACCCCCTGCTTTCAAGTGCACAAGGAAACCCAACTCCATATAGTGTGAATTAAAAATTTTTTAATCGGGTAAAAGTAACTACTTTCTATAAAAGTAAACATAAAATACTCACAGAGCTTTAGTCCATCAACGTGGGATAAATGGCAGAGATGCTGAGGCACAGAGAGGCATCTTTCCCCCAAAGTCTGTATTTTTGAGTGGTCGACAGGTATGAGAGGTTTAGCCTGTGGCCGAGGTTGGCGTTCAGCCTGAGACTGGGGTCAGGACTGGTTTAGAAACAGCTGCCACGAAGCCCCCACAGCAAAGCGTGAGAACGACCTCTAATCGGTACACAAGGCTTCCTAGAAGGACTCGGAGGGAGGGCCCAGAAGGAGGAAGGAAGGAAGGACAGACGGAGATGAGAAAGGGGATTCAGGGGAGCAGGGAGGCTCTGGCCCCCTGCCTGCTGCTGGGAAAGGTGGCTGGGACAGCACCCCGTTTCCAGGGCGGCCCCCCTGGGGGAGCACACCGGAGAAGCTACCCCAGGGCCTGCAGGTGGCAGGGGGAGGCTGTGCCCCTTTCCTCTGAACCCTTTACATAAGTGCTTGGAAAGGACTCGGGTGAGCGAGGCGGGATTATTGGAGCGTCTCTGTGACCCTGACCGCAGGCGGGCAGCCGGGCCAGTGCGCACAGGAAGCAGACGGAGCTTTCCCAGAAAGGCCACGGGACTGACGCCTGCGGGTTTCGATCATGTTTCTGAAGAGGAAGAAGTCCTTTTTTTCCTTTAAAAAAAAAAAAAAGCTCTGAATTAGAAAATAACAAGAAAGAGTATTTCCAGACAGTAGCAGTTCTGCTAATGGCACAGAAAACAGTCTGGGGCTCACGGCATGGGGAGGGGCGTGCTGAGACCGTGCCCTGGAGGGTGAAGGTCCATGGAGCCCCCATGTGGGCTCCCCAGGGTTCTGGAACTGAGGGGCCGGTCCCTTTCCGCTGAGCCCAAACGGCCCAGGGAAATGGGGGCATGCGCCTGCCTGCCTGCAAGGGATCTGAGTTGTGGAAGGGGACCCCCAGCTGGGGAGCCTGCAGAGGGTTCTGCTGGCAGTTCAGTGAGGGAGGGGTGCCCACCCTGCTGCCTGCAGTTGACCTGCTGTCTTTCCTTCCTTAGATCCTGATCTCCAAGCGGGTGGACAGACAGCCAAACTCTCCCTTTCCCAAAGCAGGCCCTGCTCCCCAAGCAGCCTCCTGCCAGGACAAACCCGGCCCAAGGAGCCCGGCCCCCAAACCCACAGGCAGGGGAAGCTGGACGCCGGGGGCATCCCTCCCTGCCAACCTCAGGGAGCGGATGTGGACCGAAACCACAGGGATTCCAGATGCCAGGCCCATCTTTGTACTTAACTTTTCTCTAAAGCTTAGTTTTGTTGGTTGTTGGTTTTTATTTTTTTTATTTTGGCCATACCACAGAGCAAGATTGCCCAGGTTTAGGCTGAATAAAACAAGGTTTTTCTACTCTGCGGATCTGCATGTGACCTGCAGCTGGGCTGGCCGGAGCTAGGTTAGGCTCAGGGGACATCCTTTGGCTTCATCTTTCCCCTGGAAAAATGTGGAAAGGGCAACCACCAGCCCTGGCCGGAACCACAGCTTGACCGTGAGGCATCGAGCCCATTGTGCAAACCCTTTGAGGTTTATACTGAGAGCCAAGCCCCCTGCATGGGAAGAGGCCCTCTGGGGGATAGGGGGTCCTCTATCCAGGGTGGGGTGAGTGGCTCCAGCCCCCTCTCCCTTCTTGAACTCACCTGCAGCCTCACACATGGACCGCCCTGCTCGTGTTCTCACTCAGTCACTCCACCATCCATTTGTCACCTTATTCCCTTACGCACATATTGAGCACCTACTGAATGCCAGGCCCTGTGCTAAAGCTGAGCTCACGCAGGGGAATCGACACAGTTCCCCGTCTCAGGGAGCTCACGACCCAACGGGAAAGGAGGAAGGCTGCTGGCAGTGTGAAGGCCACTCCTAGTGAGATGGCCCCTGCGAGGGTTCAAAGCAAAGCCCCACGGGGCTCTAAGGGCAGGCAGCTTCCCAGCCCCGGGAATGGTAGAGCTTCCATGTACACACGGCCTCCCACCAGGAAGGAAAGGACGATTGGATGGCAGGGGAGAGAAGGGGGCAGCTTCTTCAAAAAGAACCTTGTTACAATCTGGGAGGAGGGTGAGGGGTGGGGCATATGAACACCCTCCATCCCAGCCCCAGCCCCTTCCTGTCTTCCCCTTCAGGGCAGGCTTAAATCCTGGCTTCCTGGAAGCCTTCCTTAATCACCCCCTTTCCTATACGCCCTCCTCCCCTCAAACATGGGTTTGCTATGTGGCTTCCCCACCCCCACCCCTGCCACAGGGAAGCCTGGGAGTGTGAGGGAGGCCCCCAGGCCTCTCCACGCTGGGCCACACAGGGGGTCTGTAGGGTGCCGACCAGGCCACCCCAGGACTCCTCGTGGTGGGTCAGGCTGCCCAGCACTGGAGGGGACTAGGAGAGGAGGAGTGGGACTGCACAGTGGAAGGAGAAAGCTGGGAGCAGCAGGACCCCTGTCTGTAAACAAGGGTTCTGCTTAGAAATCAACTTCTGCTGAAACAGTAGCAGGTTTGCCTGGCAGACAGTTAGGGCCTCAGGGCTGACCGGGGAACCCTCTTGGCCCATGGCAATGCTGTGTGCCCCCACTGGAGCTCGGCACTTGGCACCAGCCAGGGCCTCCTGGGGGCAGCCTGTGCTCACCCCAGGGGTAAGGGGGCAGGCAATGAACTACCTTCCTCTGCCCTGTCCTGGGGCAGGCATGGTGAGCCACCCAACTCCGTTCCTGATCCAGCACCTCCCTCCGGGGCTCACAGATGGAGAGGGTCTATGCCAACATGTCTGAATCAAACTGGGCTGGAAAGGACCTCAGGGTCACCCGTCCAGCCTCCCTCCTCATCCTCAGTAAAGAGACTGCTGGAGGCTGTGCCCAGGGTGGGCCTGGGGCATTGTCCAACTTGGGGTTGGGGTGTAAGTGTGGAGACAGAGGCCTGAAGCAGGGGCATAAGACCCCAAACCAAAGGCTGGGCCTGGAACCTTGAGGTCGCCAGGCTGCCCTGGGCAGGGCCAGGGGGAGGGGAGCTGGGTGGGCTGGGAGGGGGCAGGGCGGAGGGGGTGGGCTGAGCCCTGCTGAGCGGTGCTGGGGGGCCCAGCGAGACAGGGGCAGGATCTCTGGTGAAGCCAGCATGCTGGCACCAGCTCGGACCCACATCCCACTGTAGCGGCTGTCCTGGCCCCAGCCTCAGCCATGCCCCCCTCCCCAGGACCCAATGCCTATAGCTCCATGCTGTCCCCCCTACCAGGGTAGCAGCATCTCTCCATAAGGCCCTGAGCTAAAATATCACCCCTCCTGTCTCCCTTCTTTTTTTGAGACGTGCATGTAGGCCTGCGTGGAGGAAGCACCTGATTAAGATGCGAAGGGCAGAGAGCGGGCCAAATATCTGGGCTGCCTTTTGAATAAGGAGATTCTTAATCCATAGAAATGATGTCTAAGATAGTACTTTAACAGATTTCTTGGCCAGGTGGGGGGCCTGTAAGGATATTTACAGATTTCATGAAAAAAAAGCATCCAAAGTGTAACCCTGGTGGCAGAGGAAGCCCAGGGCCCCGACTCCTTACCCTGAGTCTCCCCTCTGCTCTGGAGGGCTCTCAGCACCCCGAGCTGGCCCACGAGCCACGGGTCACCCCTTAATGCTCACCCCTCGGGCCAGCAGGGCCTGGCTGGACTCCCTCAGTGCCTCCATGACAGAATGAGGCTGACATTGTCTACCCTCCGGCCTTGCCTGGGGACCCCACTGCCCAGCTCCCACCTGGGAGCTCCTCCCCTTGGTGGTCAAGACGAGAGCCGCCTGCTAGTCACTCACAGGGATCAGCCTCCAGGGCCACTCCTCACCATGTCTGCATCTGGGTGCACCCCATACTTGAGGCATCTGTCTGGAAAAGCCCAGACCCTACCCCCTAACCTGCAAACCTCCCTGCATGCAGTCCTTGCAGGCAGAGCCCCTGGGCACGCCTAGTGGGGTTGGCACCGCCTGGCCAGGAAGAATAAAAGGTGCTGCCCGCAGCCCAGGAACCTCACTAAAGCCTTGCACATGAGGGTTCAGGAGAGCAGGACAGCGTTCAGAGGTCACCCTGGAAATCCCAGCAGAACTTTCTTAGGAGACAGAATGAGCAATTCCTGAAAACACTTTAACAAGGAAACTCAAAATATGGAAAGCTTGAAGGACTTTGGTCCCCACTGACCCTGGTTATGTGAAATAGCTTTTTCCTCTTCTTAATGTCTTAAAACCAAATTTAATCTGCTTTGAGTCCCCCACCTCCTATTCAGTGTCCTCTGTCATTTCCTCCCCACCCTAGAGTTCTTAAAAGGCCTAGGACATCAGAGAGGGGCCCTGTAGACTTCAGTCTGCAATAGTCACCTGAAGCCCCAAGAGCAGGTGTCTCTGCTTCCTGCAAAGCTTGGGCACAAAGACCAGCATGCGGCTAGGTCCCTCGAGGTTCAGCACCTCCCCAGGGCACTGCCAGGAGCAGGACACTGTTCTTGCTACTAGCAGAGCCACCGACCCCTCGCTCCAGGCTGGGGGGAGCCCTCCTAACTTTTTTTTCTCCTGCCAGCTTCTCTCACCTCCTCTCTAACTACTAGCCCCTACTCTCCTCCCCTTCAGGGCAACCTTGCATCCCCGGCTTAATGCCCCTTGGTTCACAGAAGCAACCTCTGGTCTTGGCCCTCGGGGTGTGGCAGCACAAGTGCCTCCTAGGGATGGGGAAGGGAAAAGACCAGCAGGGGAATCCACTCAGCAACAATGTTATTAACAGCTAAGCTCCCGAACACTTCGCCACGTGCCAGTCTCTGGTCTAATCACCATACATCTGTTAACACACCCAGTCCTTACACTGACCTTATGAGGGTGTTATGACTCCCACAGTTGGGGAAGCTGAGGCACAGAGAGGTCAAGTAACACAGGCGTGTTTCTGGAGGTGGGAGCACGGCTTCCAGCAGGTCCGCAAAAGCAACCAGGCCTCTCAAAAATCCGCACCCGTGCTACCACCTGTGGACAGCACTGTTGAAACCTTCATCTCCTTCGGCTGCCAGCTCTCCAGAATGATAACTCCTGCAAACAGCAGCTCAAAAAGTGTCTAGGCGAGGAGTGTAATTCTTCCCAGAACCTACCTAGGTTTTTCTCTTCTGGTTAGGGGTAGGGCTAGAGACAAATTAAAATAAACAAACCATCAGCTGGTCTACTCAAGGGCAATAATTACACACAACATAGGATTAAAAAAGGAGTATTAAAACACTTATAAATTGGTATGTTTCAACATTAAATAATAATTTCCTAGGAATATATTATACATTGCCAAAATTGACACAATCTGTAGAAAACATGCAAGGACCGACAACAGAAAATATTTTAAAAGTTGTCTTCTCTCAAAAAGATGCCAGACCTAGCGAACTTTAGCATGAGTTATTTCAAACTGGAGGAACAGGCAATTCCTACGTTATTTAAACTCTTCCAGAGCACATGCAGGCAATGCCGAATTGATTTTATGCTTCTGAATTGATTTTATGAAGCTAGCAGGATCCTGACAGCAAAATTTGACAAAAAGATACCATCCTACCCTACCCGCCTCACGATGATAACCACAGACCAATTTTACTTCTGGCTTTCAATACAAAAGCCCTGGATAAAATACCAGCAAATGGAATCCCGTATTACCATGTTGTCTAATGCAGTCAGTGTTGCTCAGAATTGTCCAACACACAGCGTGTACCCCAGATCTGTGCTGGTGCCCCTCTCAGGATGCAGAGAGAGTAAAATGGGGCAGGTGAGCAAAGCTTCCCAAAATACAATAGGCTACAGCTGGAATTACTGCTGCTTCCTGGAAACTTGTGGTTACCTAGAATATTCTTAGGTTCATAATATGTAATGCCTTTTCCTTTCTGAGAAATTCTTAAGTGTTTTTTTTTGTTTGTTTGTTTGTTTGGGTTTTTTTGTTTTTTGTTTTTTGTTTTTTTGGTAGTTTACATGCTCTGCCACCCCTGTGCAGGGCTAGGTAGCATTTTATTAAATGATCAAACCCTGATAGAATTCTTTCTTTGCTGCATCAGGACACATACCACAAAAGACTTGGAGACGGTGTCTGTGGTGTCCTGGGCTATGTAGGCTGGAGCCAAAAGACTTGATCCAACAGACAGTGCACCCATGACAGATAAGTGAGGGGGGCGTTGGCCTCTGCCTCAGGGTCCCAGCACCCTCAGAAGCTTCTCAGCCTGGGCACAGATTGTCATTGCACTTGGAAGTCGCCCACAGGGAGCAGGACTGTTTCTCTAGGGCTTCCAGGTTACGTGACATCAAATGCCATCTCTTTTTTTTAATTAGAGAAGTTGTAGGACAACAGAAAAATCATGCAGAAAATAGAATTCCCATATATCCTCCCATTATTAACACCCTGTATTAGTGTGGTACATTTGTTATAAGTGATAAAAGAATATTATTATAATTGTACTATTAACTATAGTCCATGATATACACTAGGGTTCCTTGTTCATGTTGTACAATCTTATGGTTTTTTAAAAAAAATTTTATGCTAGTAACATAGATACAACCTAAATCTCCCCTTTTAACCACATGCAAAAATATAATTCAAGGCCATTAACTACATTCACAATGTTGTGCTACCATCACCACCCTCCATTCCCAAAACTTTTCCATCACCCCAAATAGGAGTCTGTACAGTAAAAGCAATCTCATTTTTTAATTCACAGTCATTGTCTCTTCCACTTTTTTGATATAATACAGATTTATAAGAAATAATTTGCATTCAGTAAAATTCACTGTGCAGTTTGATGAGTTTTCACAAATATATGCAGTCATGTAACTACCCCCACAATCAAGATATAGAATACTTCCTTCACCCTAATAAGTTCCCCTTCTCATTTGTGGTTCATTCCATACAACTCAGCCCCAGCCCCTGGCAACCACTGATCTACTTTCTGTCCCCATAGTTTGGCCTTTCCAGACTGTCGGATAAATGGAATCAAACAATGCATAGCTTTTGTATCTGACTTCTTTCACTTAACATATTGCTTTTGAGATCCATCAGTGTCGTTGCACGTATCAGTAGCTTTGTTCCTTTTTATGCTGAGTAGTGTTCCATTGTGCAGAGGTACCACAATTTGTTTTCCCATTTACCTGTGGATGAATGTTGGGTTGTTTCCAGATTCGGAGTCATTATGAATAAAGCTGCTTTAAACATTCACATCTTTTCGTGGACATGTATTTTCATTTTTCTTGCGTAGATATCTAGGAATAGGATTGCTGAGTCATATGAAAAGTGTATGTTGATAAGAAAGAGCTAAACCATTTTCCAAAGGGGCTCTTGCTTCACATGCTCACCAGAACCCTTGTACTGTCTTTTATTCTTTTAAGACATTCTAGTAGGTATGTGGTGGTTTTCCATTGTGGTTTTAATTTTCATTTCCCTAATGACTAATAATATTGAGCATCTGTTCAAGTGCTTATTTGCCATCACATCTCTTCTTTGAAGTTTCTGTTCAAATTATTTGCCAATTTTTAATTGGTTTGTTTAAATTCTTATTGCGTTGGAAGAGTTCATTATCTATTCTAGATACAAGTTCCTCATCAGATACGTGTTTTGCAAATGTTTTCTCCCAGTCTGTGGTTGGTCTTTTTATTTTCTTACTAGAACCTTTTGAAGAGCAGACATTTTTAATTTTGGTGAGAGCCAAATTATAAGTTTTTCCTTTTTATGGTATGTACTTTTTGTGTTTTATCTAAGAAATCTTTACCTAACAAAGGTCACAAAGATTTTCTCATATATTTTCTAATATAAAAAGTTAATGCTATAAATTTCTAAGCACTAGTTTTAACTTTGTTCACTTAATTAAAATATTTCTAATTACTCTTGTGATTGTTTCTTTGAACCATGAGTTATTTAAAAGTGTGCTGCTTGGTTTCAAAATATTTTGGGGATTTTTCAAATATCTGTTTCCGATTTATAGTTTAATTTCATTGTGATCAGAATACATATTTTGTGTGGTTTTAATTCTTTAAAAATTTTTATATTTGTTTTATGGCCAGAGTATGGCTGGCCTATATTGATGAATGTTCCATGTGCATCTGAAAAAACAAAAATGTGTATTCTGCTGTCATTGGATGGAGTGTCCTAGAAATGTCAATCTGGCTAAGGTGATTAATAGTGTTATTCATGTTATCCAAATCCTTATTGATTTTCTCTCTCCTTGTTCTGTCAATTATTGAGAGCAGAGTGGATTTGTCCACTTCTCTGTTCAGTTCTACCCTTTCAGTATTTTGTATTCTGAGGCTCTGTTTCCCAGTGCATACAGATTTAGAGTTATGTCCTCTGGATGAGTTAACCCCTGTATCATTATGTATTATCACCTCTCTTTATTCCTGGAAATATTCCCTGTTCTGAAGTCCTCTTTGACATTAATATAGACACTTAAGCTTTCTTTCAATTAGTGTTTGCATGGTATGTTTTTTTTTTTTCCTTCTTTTACCTTTGGCCTCTCTATGCCTTTATATTTAGAGCGGGTTTCTTGTAGACAGGCTGTTCACTGGCCCTGCAGGCCCTCGGCTTTCAGCAGACCCTGCCTGCTGCCCCACAGAGGAGGTGTCCCTCCAGGCTCTCGCTCCCACCCAGCCAGCCAGCCAGCCAACGGCAGACTGCTCTTGCTTGTTACCCGGCGCTAGGCTTGTGGTGAGGGCAGGTTTTTTTTTTGTTTTTTTTTTTTGGGTGGGGGGGGGTAGGGGCGGTGGGATGGTTGCGCTTTTTTCTCGGTTGTCCCGGCCCGGCCTTAGCAGAGCCCGCGGCCCCGGGGCTCAAGCAGCGCGCCTTCGCGGAGTTCCCGCCCCGCGCCCCTGTGCCTTGGATCTGTGGTGGGTCTTGGACTGGAGAGCTGTTCCTCCCTCAGGGGCAAGCGACTTTGCCTTTTATCCTTCCCCAGAAGCAGTGGGTCTTTGTTTCTACTTCTCCTCCAGCAGCCCTGGGACCGGAGGTTTTGCTGCCCCACCCCCCGTGGTCTAAGGCTTGTGCTTTCTTTGATAGAAGAGCCCTCGGCGAAGCGAGCGGCGTTTCCTGCCTGTCCAGCAGCAGCCGATCGCCGCTTGCAGGCCCGCGCCACCAGGCGGCTCTCTGCAGCTCTGCTCTGCCTGCCGTCCTTGTTCTGCCCGCCCAGGGAAAACCCGAGCAAGCGCGCTTCCGAGTGAGGGCAAACGCGCTTCCGTCCTCTGTGCTCTGCCGAAGGCGAAAGAATTGTGTCCAGTCTTTCCTCGGAGGGGCTGGTCACTCTGTAGTTCAGTTCTCGTGGTTGCCTTGTGACTTCAGCTCTCTGATGGGTTTTGCAGATTATTTGGCTCGTTCCCGTTGTTAGAACGAGAGTGAGGTTCTCGTGTGCTTCCTACATCCTAAAAGGAAGCGGAACTCTCTTCTATTTTGCTTTTAGTATTTGCAAATAAGGTGTCCTCTGAGCAACGACTACGGCCTTCCAGGGCAATATCCTTGGTTTCCACAGGGTCTTCTGGATTTTCTCATTTCCCCGTGGTTGGTGTTATATTGGCAATCCATTGTGTCGCTGGCATTGATTGAGCGCTGATTATGTTCCGGCACTGCTCTAGATGTATTCACTTATTTAAAACTAGGGGGACACCCTCCACACCTCTCTTTTCTCACACCCCTCATCCAACCTGTCCAGTAATACTGTTGGCTCTACCTTCAAAGATAACTGGTTCCTTTCAGAACTATGACTGGACTCACCATACAACCAGCGATTGCACTCTTGGGAATTTATCCCAGAGAAATGAAGATTTATTTTCACGGAGAACACAAATGCTCTAGGCAGCTTTGTTTGTAATAGCACCACACTGTGAACTCTCCAAATGCCCCTCAGTGGGTGAATGGCTAAACAAGCTGTGGCACATCCACATCATGGGAAACTACTAGCGGTAAAAAGGAACAAACTATTGTGATGCACGCAACAACTTGAGTGAACTTCAAGGAAATCTTGGCAAGTGAAAGAAGCGGATCTCAAAAGGATACATGCTACGTGCTTCCATTTATGTAACAATCATGAAATAAAAGATTATAGAGATGGAGAACAGATTAGTGGTTGTCAGGGGTTAGAAATGGGGGGAGGAGCATAAGGGTGTCCTGTGGTGACGCTAGAGTTGTGTCTTGATTGCAGTGGTGGTTACAAGAGGCTGCACATGTGACAAAGTTTTGTAGAGCTACACACACACACACACACACACACACACACACACACGACTGCATGTAAAACTGGTGAAATCTAAGTTCTATGGATTGTGCCAATGTCAGTTCCTTGGTTTTAATATTGGACTGTGCTTGGTGGGAAGTTGGCGTGGAGATGTGGCCAGGAAAGAGGTGCACAGGACTTATCTTTACATTTCTTTGCAAGCACCTGTGAATCTATAATTATTCCAAAATAAAAATTTTAAAGTACACATAGCCAGAACCCCTTCTAGTCACCTGCCCCGCTTTCAGCCTGGTCCAAGTCACTAGCGTCTCTTGCCTGGATATTGCCGCAGTCTCCAAATGGGTCCCCTGCTTTTACATGAGATCTCTTCTCCACAAGAACATCTTCCAGAAATATAAGGCAGAACCTGTCATCCCTCTACTCAGAGTTCTCCAGTGCCCCTTGTCTCATACAGAGTCTCACAATCCATCTCCCCTCTGGCCTCATCTTCCACTCTCCGCCCCCCTCCGCTCCAGCCACACGGGCTTCCTTGCTGTTCTGGAACATGCCAGGCCCTCTCAAGGCGCTTACCACCCTCTAACATGCTGCACGGCTTTCTTATGTTTAATGCTTATTGTTTATCTCCTGCTCCCCCAGCTAGAAGGTCAATTCGACAAGGACAAGGGTCTTGCTTTGTTGTGTTCACTGCTATACCCTTAGCACCTTGCCTTGCCTAGCACATGGCGGGTGCCCAGTAACATTTTTTTGAATGAACTAATGAATGAATATGTGAGTATGTGTGTGCAGGCGTATTTAATAACAACTACTCCCTTTGAACGCTTAGCATTTACTGGGTACTGTGCTAAGTGCTTTTCTATGTTATCCCATTTTTACTCTTTAGAGCTCTCCTACGAGGTAGGTGTTATCAGGGCCACTTACCTTTCAGGTAAAGCAGGCCCAAAGGGCACAGTGCCCAGGGTCCTCAAACTTTTCTGGGACCTTCATGAACACTTAAAACCTATAAAAATGCCTTGGCTCCAGGAAATACAAAAGAACACAAATTAATAAATGTTTAATTAAATGTCTACAAAATGTCACTGATTTCTAATTTATGTCATTAATTTTACGTCAACGTCTTTAATTATTAAATATAGTATTCATAAGAATTTCATTACATCTGAGAAGAATTTGTAGATTAGTTTTTTTAAACTCTGAGAGCACTTCATGCATGCAAATGAGTGTCCAAGGATTGCTGAGAAATCATGGATAATTATATCGTAAATGAATTACTCAGAGCCAAAAAATTTCAAGGCAAATTGCAAAAATAACTTCATGTTATTGTACAGTAAAAATTGATCTTTAATTTAGGGATTCTTTTTAATATTTGTTAAGATGTGGGAAGGAAACTCCAAAAGTAAAAATACGTAGTCCTAGGTCTTAAAATGGCCTCAGATTTAACCCCATGATCTGAAGTTCCCTGGTCACGCTGGTTGACCTCCTCCAATTTCTCCTGATCAGTCCCGCCCTACTCCTCCCCCTCCCACTCTGGGCTGAGCCCACCCGGAAATGTTTGTGTGTGCGTGAGCGTGTTTGGGAACAACTGGGCAAGGTGCACATGCCCAGGCCTGGGGATCAGGCTCTGGATCTTCTCTTGCTGGGCCTTGAAGGTTGACTCCAGAGGAAAGCTGCTATCCCGCAAATAGCCACAAGGTGGTGCCACAAGCTCGTGTCTGGGCCTCCCGGGGCTCCCTCCAGGAAACGGTGCCAAGGTTGTACAGAGGGGACTCTGGGTGCCCTCCCCGGGCTTCTTCTCTTCCTCAGGGATAATTCGGGCCCCCTCCAGGGCGGCCCACATGGCTTTGTTTTCGCCACGAGCCCAGATGTGCACATGGAGCCTTGGGGACTGCTTTGGCCCCTTTTCTCTCAGTCCCAGCACCAAGCCCCAGGTTGGGATAGAGCCTGGATAGGGGCGGGAGGCAGCGGCCTGTGACCCCAGAACAACTCTGAGACACCCCCCCCACCACCCCCACCCCCACCATCCTTCCCACCGCACCTCCCTGTCCGTCGGCCTCTCCTCTCCGTCTGTGGTTCTGCCAGCCTCTCCGTGCCTGCCTCTCTCTGCTCATCTGGTGGCTTCTCTCTCTCCCTCTCCCTGTCTGCCTCTCTCTACCACTTGAGTTTCCCACCATTGTTTTGTCTCTCCTTCTTCATCATCCAGTCTTTTTCTCTCTGTCCCTCTCTGTCTCCCTCTGTCTCTCTCCCTCTTCCTCAACAAGTCTAAGTCTCCTTCATCCTACAGCACGTTAATTTAAAAGCCCAGCTGCAGGTGCTCACTGTATGGCAGACTGCGCCTGGCTCCAGTGGGTTGGAGTCCCAGCCCAGAAGTTGCCCGCAGCTTGCTAGCTCTCTCTCCTGGCTGAGTGGGGGAGAATCTGGGGTGGTGGGATGGGGAGTTGACCCATAGCTTGGGGTCAGGCCTGGTAGAGCTGCAAGAAGTCCCAGTATTTTGAAACCTTCTTTATTGTAAGCCAATCCCACCTCCCCACTGTCTCCAGCTGATGTAATGGAAGAGTTGTGGGCTGGGAGCCATAAGACGGGGTTCTGGGCCCGGCTTTGCCACCAACTGCTCCTGGGAGACTACGCTCTGGGCCCGCTGGGCCTCAGTCTTCCCACGTGTGAAATGAAGTAGGTGGACCATAATCTCCTGCTCCCTTCCATGTCTGCACTTTAAGGTTCCCCTGTACTGTCCCTCACCCCTGCCTTGTAGTACCATCAAGCACTCCCCTCTAGTCTTGAAGACACTGGCCTGTGGTTATCACTGAAGACTCATTGCCTATCACTGGAATCACCAGAGAGAGTCAGAAATGTTCTCCTCCCAGCCTCCACCCCTCAACACACCAACAAATCTCCCAGTCTCTACCTCCTCACCCTTCCCACCTCATGACTTTTGGTTTGTATGTCCCACAGAGGTCCACAAGAGTGACTGTTAGCACTTCCTACCCTTGCAATTGTTACAGCTAATAAACATTCCCAAGACCCCTATGCATTAGGCAGGGGATGGGGGTGGATCACAAATATACTTCCACCCTCACCCACATGTCTACCTGCATCCTTATTTCCTCTTGTCCTTCTCCAGGGCGAGACCTCCTACTTTCCTTTTCGGCCAAGGCTAATCCCTCCAACAGGGCTCAGGATCCCATTCCCTTTTCTTCCTTTGGAAACCGTCCACTCCTTCCACACGGCACAGTATCCTCTCACATCATTCCCACCTTACAAATACCCCCTTCCATACTAGCCAATACAATAAAACAAGAAAAAGAATTTTGAAGAATCAGAAAGGAAGAGGTAAATTTATCAACATTTGCAGCTGATGATGAAGTACTATAAATAAAAACACACTGCACATCAATATTCATAGTGGCATTATTCACAATTGCCAAAAGACGGAAGCCACCCAAATGTCCATCCACAGATGAATGAATAAACAGTGGTATATACATATGATGGAATATTATTCAGCCATAAGAGGGAAAGAAGTCCTGAAACACGTGACAATGTGGATAAACCTTGAGGACATTATGTTAAGTGAAATAAGTCAGACACAAAGGGACCTCATTGATATGAACTAATTATAAAATGTAAACTCATAGACTTTTAAACACTTTAGGTTACCAGGACAGAAAATGAGGCTAAAGAATGGGGAGCAGTTGCTTAATATGTGCAAAATGTTTAACTAAGTTGAACATAAGTGTTTGGAAATGGATAGAGGTGACAGTAGCCTGTTACTGTGAGAATAATGAACAGTACTGAATTGTGTATGAATGTGTGGAAAGGGGAAGTTTAGAGTCATGTATGTCACCAGCAGGGAAGTTGGAGGTTAAAACATGGGAAGGTATAACACAGTGAAAAAATATATATATGTATTTTTTTTCTTGTATATATATTTAAAAAAAAAAAAATTCTGGAATAATAGCCAAGAAACTAATAGCAGGAGACAGCTGTTTGGAGGAAGGTACGTGGATGGAGTCAGGAGGTATGAAGAAAAATTTACATAGTATGCCTTTTTAATCTTTTAAAAGATTCCACATGGTTTGAACCATGTGAATTATTAGCGATTCAAAATTTAAATATTTAAAAATTATTTTAAAACATCAAAATAATACTAATGTTACATTACTATATTAACATAACATAACACAAGTGTAACCATTTTTTAAATCATTATTCACCAGTTTATCTTGAGAAAAAATAAAATACAGTATAGGAATTGTCTAGTTCAGTACAAAGACATATTCAGCACATAATAGGGGTCACTATTTTTATCTCCCACTCAAAAATCCTTGCCCCCTTCCCCCTCATACATTCCCCCAAATCGGGAATGCCTCTTCCGTCGGTGCTTGGCCTGGCAGTCCCCTCTCTCACAATCTTTCTCCACCTTTCTCCTCTCCTGGCCCACTTAGCCCCAGGCGCCACCTCCTCAGGGTAGCCTTCTCTGGACACACACCCTCCGCATCCCTCCCACGACGCCTGCCCTGTTAGGGGACCCCTGACTTGGGTGTCCCCTCCAACATACATTCCCTCCATAGCAGCTCTCAGCGGACTGCAGCGTCTGCTTAGCTGTCGGTAGCCTGGGGCCCTTGAGCCTGCAAGCTCCCTGCCCTGGAGCGTTGGCGTCACCAAGCATTGAGCTCCCCTCCACAGGGCGGGGTATTAACGGCTGATGTGGCCGGGCTCTCCACCCACACAGAGATTCAGAAGTTTCAGTTTCCCTTAAGTTAACGTTGCTTTCTCCTAAATTGTCTCATCAATCCTGCCACTACACCCCTCCCCCCTACACCTGCAGGGCAGCACCAGCAACTGGCAAATAGCAAGGATGCAGCTTTCCTGGTGGAGATGCCTGGGTTTCCCTGTTAGTTCTTTGCATGCTGTGTATAGTATGAAGGGAATGCATGGCTGAATCGCTCTCTCCAGAAGTCCCCAGTCCAGCTGGCAAGGCCGTACATCCACGAGGAACGTAACAGACAGTGGGGAATGAGTGTGCCGCCCTGTACCACTGGACCCTGAGGGGTGGTGGGAGTGTGGGTAGTGGAGAGTGGAGGGAAGGCTTCTCAACACACAGTCCTGGCTGGAAAGCCTTGGAGGCCCCAGGAGAGGGCTCTCCAGGGAGGTGCAGAGGGGCAGCAGCAGGTACAGCAAGCTGGAGATCAGGTGACTCCAGGACGGCACCTGGGGCTGAAACCCAAAGCTCTGTGGTGTAGGGGTCTGTGCGGGCGGTTAGTGAGGTGCTCCAGATGGCCTGGAGGAACACAGGAGGCAGTGTTGGGCACTGGCGGGTGCAGAAGGACAAACTGAACAGCACCTGGCCCCAACAGATAAGGAGAGGGCCCTGAGGGAGTCAGGCCTGGTGCCAGGGGACAAGCTGAGCCTGTTCCTCAGAGGGGACGCTCATTTCGCTCGGATTTTCACCCATACACAAGCTTCTCCAAGTAGTGAGCTTCATTTCTTAGGACTGGAGATGTCAGAAGCCCCCCTCTCCGGGGTCCTCGGGGTTTGGCCTGGAGCACTGGAGCAGAGAGCCGACTGGGCGAGGCCTGGCTGCCTGTTTCCTCCACTTCGGCTGGAGAGGAGGCGGATCACAGCCCAAATTACCTACCCCACCCTTAATCAGGTTCATGTGTTTGGGGGCCCAGCTCTGACCTGCCTGTGCTCTGCTTTCCCCATAAACCTTTACCCCCACTATAAAGTGATCCCCTGTCCTGCTCTCCTGCCTCCAGGAGCTTTGAGATAAATCAGAAGGAAGGGGAACGGCTGGGGAATTCAAGAGCATTGTGAGGGTCTCTGGCAGCCTTCCAGACCCCGGTCCCCACCTGGACCAGCAGTAGGGGCAATGCTTTGTGAACTCTCCTAGCCCACCTCCCTCGCGACCCTCCCTCAGTCCCCCGCTCCTTCTCTCCTATTGATTGTAAATACCATATTTATTTCTTTTTGAGATTTTCATACATCTGGTGAGAAGCACAGGGGCAGTAGGGCTCCACTTCATGCTGCCCTGGGCCCCAGCCCATCACACATGCAAAACAGAGCTGCCAGACAGGATGGCTTCAGGAGCCAGGCCAGGGGAGCAGCAGCCCGCTCTCACCCCCTCACCCCCCTTAGCCTAGGCCTGGACAGTAACCCGGAAGGCAGAAGGCAGGTCCCGCCCTGATCCCGCTGCAGTGACCACCTCTTACTGGAGGCAGCCTTCCCTCTCCCTCCCCCACCCTCTCTGCTTCCTCCCTTTGAAGCTCTCCCAGGATTCAGAGCCCAAGCTGCACACTTTGGTCCCTCATGCAGGAATCAAGTCAGCTGCTGTCAGGCCATTCCTGTGGGTCCTGCTTCTTCAGCTAAGCAGCCAGCAGAGTAGAGTGAGCCCAGCTCTCTCCTTCTGTCTCCCACACAGTGTACCCAGCTCAGGTCTGGGCACTCGGTAGGGAATGGGGATGGCCAACGGCTTGTCCACAGAATCCCTGCAGGTGAGAAGGGCAGGGCACATGACTCGGTCTCTGTCGGCCTCTGGTGTCTCCCAGCCTCCATCCATTGGCTCCTGGCTGGGCCCGAAATGCCTTAAGGCCTCAACTCTCCAAGGTGCAGCACTGCCTCCTCCTCCAAGAGGCCCTCCTGGCTTGGTGCCAGGCTCAGAGCTGGGCTATGGGAAGCCAGCCAAGGCTGCTACTTCAGGGCCCTGAGGACAGCCTCCAGCTTCATGGCCACAGCCAGGTCTCCCTTCACCCTCAGCCGCCCACTCATGTAGGCCCCCAGGGGCCGCAGCTCCCTGGACAGCAGGGCCTGCAGGTCTGCCTCGGACATCTCCACCACCACGTCAGGGATGCTGTCAGGCACCCCGTGTCCAACCTTCCCTCGCCCTGTGCAGGGAAGAAAAACAGAGCATTAGGGGGAGAGCTTTGGGGAGGGGGGTGATGCCTCTGCTGACCTGGGGCAACACCATTTTGGTCTCTTAGGTCCTCAGTGTTCCTATTCTGTAAAATGAATCTTATCTAACTACATAAAATCCTCCCTCCATTTCAGAATTTCTGAGGATATAGGATATCATGTAGTGTAGTGGTTAAGAGTTCAGGCTCTGGAGAGGATGAGAGGAACTCTCATTCACTGGTGGTGGCAATAAATGCAGCAGCTGCTATGGAAGTTTTGCAGTTCCTCACGAAGCTAAGCATAGAATTGCCATATGACCCAGAAATCCCACTACTAGGTATATACCCAAAAGAATTGAAAGCAGGGATTCAAATAGACATTTTCCCACTGACGTTCATAGCAGCATTTTCACTATTGCCAAAAGATGGAAGCAAGCCAAGTGTTCATCAATTGTGAATGGATAAACAAAATGTGGTGTCTACATGCAATGGAATGTTAACATTAAAAAGGAATGAAGTTCTGATACATGGCAACAACATGGATGAAACCTGAAGACATCATAGTGAGTGAAATAAGCCAGCAGACACAAAAGGACAAATATTGTATTTGTCACTGCTATGAAATAATTAGAATAAGCAAACTCAGGGAGTCAGAATCTAGAATAAAGGTTACCAGGGGATGGGATGGGGGTTGGAAATAGGGAGTTTAGGCTTAAAAAATCAGAGTTCCTATATGGGATAATGGAAATGTTTTAGTATTGGATGGTGGTGATGTTAGCACAACAGTACAAATGTAATTAACAACACTGAATTATATACTTCAATGAGTTAAAACGGGAAATGTTAGGCTGTGTATCTGTTACTAGAATAAGAATTTTTTTAAAAATCCAAGAAACTGCATAACACAAACAGTAAACCCTAAGTTAAACCACGGACTATGGCTAGTACAATGATAAAAAGGTGCTTTCATCAATTCTAACACATGTACCATACCAAGACAAGTTGTTAATAATAGGGTAGTATTTGGGGGCCTTGTCTTTATGCATGATTTTTCTATAAACCCACAATTTCTCTAATTAAAAAAAAAAAAAAGTTTGGGTTCTAATATCCTGAGCTCAAGTCCTATTGGTTGTATGGCAGCTCTGAGCCTCAGTTTCCCAATCTGTGAAATAGGGATGATAATAATCCCTAAATCATAGGCTCCTGGTGAGAAGAAGTGAGATTATGCATGAAAAGTGCTGAGCACGGAGCCCGGGATGCAGCAGGCCTGCATCGCTGGACGGCTCTTTGTGTGGGAAGGGTGCCCTGCTGATGGCAGGAGCTCAAGGCTGGAGAATCACTGTCTGGAAATGGTGTCTGAGCCTGAGTGCTGAGCATTGACTCCAAACTATTGGAGTAGCTGCAGGTATTTTCTTGGGGGTGGGGGTAGGGGACCTCCAAGCAACTCAGATGGGAGGGAGAGGCCAGGCGCACCTGTGGTGAGGTCCAGGAAGTAGATGCTCTGGGTGCCACCAGGCATGGCAACGTTGAACTGGTAGCAGGCCCGGACCTGGCTGACCAGGGCCTCAGACAGGAAGGGCTGTAGAGTGGTCAGCAGCCCCTCGGCCACGGGCTGCTTCGGGCTGGGCCTAGCACTGACGTGCGGGGCAGGTTGCTCAACTTCATTCACCATCTCCAGCGTGTCTGCTGGGGGCAGCCAAAGGGGTGGAGGAGGGAGGAAGAAAGGAAGGAGCCAGGGTCAGGGCCACTGTGTCCTCTGCACCTTTGTGTGGCAGTTTCCCCTTTATCCCCTTCAAGCCTTGTTTAACTTGTTCAACTTCCTCCTCCATGAAGAAGCTTCCCCTGAGTTTTTAGCCCTAATCCCCTCATCCTGTTTCTGAGATACTCCAGCTACCCTTCTGGGCCCTGCTGCTTCCTCCCACAGGGGCTCACAAAGGCCTGCACACACTCCCAGACACCTGGGCTGCCCTCACTGCCTTAGCTCTGGTCAGATCTCTAGCATCAGGGCTACCTGAACAGCTGTGTGAGTTGTGCACTGACCAAGGGCACTTGGTTAAGGGAGCAAGTGGCCAAGTCTAGCCTGCGCTGTGCTCTGCTCACCAGCTAAGGGCCCTGGTACAGAGCTGCACAGGCTTTCAGTAAATGCCTTTTTCTATTTTGCAGAAAGGTGCTATATGGGCTACAGAGGCCCTGATGAGTACCATCCTCCCACAACCTCCCTCCTCACCCTCCCCCACCCCAAATTTCATTTTCTTTCTTAGCCCAGGTATTTGGAGAAAAGCTTCCCTTCCTCTACCTGCCTCCCCGAGGCTCCTCACCTGGGCCCAGGGACGGGGCACTTCCTGCCACTGAGGACATGCCTCCCCCAAGGAAGTGGAGGGCCAGCTGCTGAAGGGTGCTGTCCAGGCTGTGCCCAGCCGGGCCCTCCTGCGGCGGCTGGAGCACAGCCTCCACTGACAGCTCCACGCGGTCCACCTCCAGCCCCCAGGCCCTGGTCACATCATTAATCTCCAGCTGGAGAAAAGCATGGGAGAGAAGGAATTCACTCAACAAATCTTTCCTGAGCACCCAGTCTGGGCCAGATGAGATGCCCAAGCAGGGTGAAGCAGCATATCTGTCCAGCCAGTGGGCAATTCCAACCCAGCTGTGGTAAGAGCACCAGGAGAGAGGCCTGGCCTGCCTGGAGGGCCAGGGAGGGCCTGGGGCAGGGAGCAGGAGTGATGCTAGGAGGAGGAGGAAACACTCAGGTGAAGGGGCAGAGGAGATGGGAATGGCAACGGGAATGGCATGTGTAAGAGTCAAGACGGGAGCACCTGGCATGCCCAGGGAGCTTCAAGTGCTGTGGTTCCATTTAGTTGCCCCCTAAAATGTGGATGGGAGGTTGGAGATAGCTGAGGGGTAAGAGACAGGGCTGCTCCTGCTGGTTTGGGTTTATTCTGAGGGAACAAGGAGCCCTAGAGAGAGTTTAAGCAGGAGGTGACAGACAAGATGCTCTTTGAAAAGATCCTCCTGGCTGCTGCGTGGACACCGGATTGGAACAGATGAGGGTGGGGTTGAGGGAGGAAGCCAGGAGGAAGCCGAAAGAGCTCTGGTCCAAGAGTTTTTTGTCCTGAGGATTAAGAGGCAAGGCCCGCTGCAGAGTGGGGGCTGGAGGAGGGGAGGCTGGAGGAGGCAGCAAATGCGTGAAGCTGTCAGCCCCACAGGAGTGGGTACGCCACTAAGGAGGGACCCAGGTGAGAGGGAGAATGAGACGTGTACACCTGAAAATAGTTCCTGAAATGCAGTTTTAGCCACAGACACTGACCCCAGGCTACCAAGTGCCAACCAACTCCGTCTGGGCAATGGATATGAAAGGGCTCCAATATCTCAGCGTGGGACTGATTTTCCCCAAACTGCCTCTCTCACGCCAAAGCAATGTGCCACAAAGTGAAGATCAATTTTCTCTTCTTAATGGTGAATTAAAATGGAGCACACTTTTACAAATAAAAATTGCTATCAACCTGTTCTCTGAGTGTGTTTGACTGAGCACTGGATTGGGGTGGCAGTGGGTGTCAGGTGGTCTGGCACTCCGGCCCAGCCCTGACTTTGACAATGCCTTAGAAGCCAGTTAAGTAATTTCTCTGAGCCTCAGTTTCCTCCCTCCAAAATTGGAGCAAAATTGTGAAGCTGAGATACACAGGGGCAGGCAAAAGAGCTTTGTAAACTATAAAATGCTATGCACCTGAGCACTATTACTACTACCATGAATATTATTTTCTTGGGAATTCCACCTGGCTGCATGTTGGATGATTTACTTCCTGAAGGGACTGAGACCTCCAGGACTGGCATTTACCCCACTCCTCCTCCTGGGAGAAGCAGAGCCATGGGGAATGAGGGGAACTCCATCCAAGTTTCCGTTTCAGGACATGGGAGGAAGCACAAGGAGGGTGCAGGCGCAAGAGACAGGCCGCTGCACACGTATTTCTTTCTACCCTATCTTGTTGCAGAAAGGGTTCAAGGTGGCTATTACAGGTAGATAAATTCTCATACCCACAGAGGGGAGACAGGGAAAGGGTCCATATGTTTGCATGTCCCTTCTGTCCAGAACAAAGATAACAAAAGCACAAAAGTGTATATGCCCAGGAGGTAAATGGCCCCTGCTCGTCACCCGCCTGCATGTCTCATGAGGTGAGTCAGGCCCAGGGCCCAGGGAGTACAGAGGGCCCCTGAAACCCAGTGTTGTCATAGCAACCACCCAGCCCAGCAGAGCAATGACGGGTAAAACTTTCACAGCAAGGGCCAGGGCCCCAGGAATTTCCACCCAAGCTACTTCCTCCTTTTAGAGCCCCTTCACTGCTCAGCAACATTTGCCCAAGATGGCTTGGCTCTGTGCCCACCTTCTGTCCCTCGAAGCACAGTCCCACCCACCATCTCTCTGCATTTTCAAACGTGAGCACACTCATTGGATATATGGTACACTGAGGCCCAGAGGAATCAAAGTGACCCGGCACATAAAGCCAGTGTCCCCTTGAGGAGGGGGCAGCCAGGCTGCTTACCAGGAGCTGGTCGCCGATCTTGAGCTTCTCCATCTGGATCTCCCGCAGTGGCCTCTTGAGCAGGGCCTTGGTCATGGCATTCTGGGCCGTCATGCGCGTGGCAGTGTTCAGATCCTTCACAGTCATCACCGACAGCACCGGGTCCCAGATGCGGAACTGGACATCGGCCCCCACAGACAGCACCGCCCCGTCCTTAGAGGCCAGCTGTTGTGGGAAGCCATGAGAGAGGAGGCACTCGAGGGCCAGGCCAAGAGGCTTGGAGCTGCAGGGTGGCTGGGCCCACTGGGACCACCCAGCTCGATCCTACCACCTGGCAGCTAGCTCACCAGTGCAAAATGGTACCCCCAAGGGCGTGGGGTTAGGTGTGCAGAGCAAGGATGTCCTCCCAGCCTCCATTGTCAATCTTCTGATCTCATCTTCCCTTTCTTTCTAGCTGGCTGCTCACAGACCAAGGCCCTGGTACCCCATGCTACACCCTGCACGAACCCCCACTCCCTTTGTCCCTCACCTTGCAGGGAGGGACGTTGAAGGCGCGCGTCCTCAGATCCACCCTCTGAAAGGAGTCAATGAAGGGCAGGAGCAGGACCATGCCAGGCCCCTGGGGGTTGCGGATGCGGCCCAGTCGGAACACAATCATCCGCTCGTAGGTGGGCACAATCTGTCCACGATGGCAAGGGAAAGGGTTCAAAGTGGTGAGTCCAGGTCAGCCAATGACTTCTACCCAGGTCCCTCCCTTTCTTCTTTCTCCCTCACCTGGTCAGAGTGTATCCTTAGTCCTGTTCTTAGATGAGAAAACCAAGGCTCATGCTCAAAAACCACACAGCCACTAAGTGAAATAGGCAAGAAGTGAATTCAGTTCTGAATGCTTCCCAAGGCCATGCTCTCAACCACCAAACTGTATTGACTTGATCTTCAGCGAAAATTCTCACCACAGTTGTCTGAAGCACACACCAGGAAACTGCCTTTGCCAACTTTTGGTTACTGGAGCCCTCAAAGAAAGAGGTCTGTCCAAATTGAGAAATGGAGGCCCGGAGGGGTAAAGTGGCTTGCCCAAGGTCACACAGCATTTTTTTCAGTGGCAGTTTTAGGACCAGGATTTAGAACCTTCTAAGGACTCTCTCCCAGGCCACACTAAAACCAGAGGCCTAGGGCCATCCAAAGAGTGAGGCCTGCCTGGGCTTCAAGCACTACTGCTGCTTTCAGGTGTAATCCTCACCCTCAACTCTATTAGTCACCCTTTTTCCCGCTGCACCATACCTTGCTGAAAAGAGTGCAAGTTCCTTATTATGCATTATCTGCTAGGCCAAGTTGGGTGGGGTTTTTTTGTTTGTTTGTTTTTGTTTTGTTTTGTTTCCATTTCTAATTGGATCCAACCCAAAGGGAGGCAGAAACTTAAAGCAGATCCCAGGACTTAGGGGTTTGCAGAGACTTGTTTCTAACACTTACTAGGTCCCAGTAGGAATCTGAACAAGTCCGAGCCTCAGTTTCCTCATCTGGAAAATGGAATGAACAACCATTGCCCAGCCCATTTCACAGAGGTGACACAGTGGAATATTTAAGAGAAGGGGGCAGAGGAGGAGGGATTCATTCATTCATGCCAAAGCTGTCGGTGAGGCCCAACCACCCCAGGAGCTGACCAAGCAGCCTTACCTTGAGGGCAAACCAGCCAGAAATGGGGAAGGTCAGCAGCAGCAGCAAGAAGCCCAGGAAACTGATGAGGCTGTGGCAGAGGCAGGAGGGCCAGCTCTGGGGCACCTCTGGGGGAGAGAGCAGAGGGAGTCGTGGGATGCCAAGGCAGGACAGCCACAGGGTGAGCGAAGTTGGTCAAGTTGCCCACCTCCCCCTTCAGAGGCTCCTTCCTTCTCAGGGCTTTCAATTAGCCTCCTGGCCTAATACCCCCATATCCTTGGGAAAATGCTAGTTAGAGACTATTCCCTCTTCCCATGCATCAAAACTACCTTGTTCCATGTCCTGCCCCAACAAGGCTCTATTTTCTACTATGCACCAGCCACTGAATCTGACAATCCAATTGCTCTCCTCATTGGACAGAGCAGGTGCCAATCCCCCGTCTAACTGATGCTGCCTACTTATACCTGGCACGGAGTCAAGAGCACCCAGGCCTCTGTAACCACGTGCTGGACTGAACTGAATGCTGCAGGCATAACACACTCCTCCTCTACCATGAGCCCCAGGGGTGTGTTTGGCAGAATCCTTTTGGAGTGAATGCCTTAGCCTAAAGGGATAAAACATTAATGGCTCATCATCAGGAATAGTGTTCTTTTCAAGTTCACTATTTCTAAAGACCATTAAATGCACATTTATGTTCAAGCAGCTCCAGGTGAGAGATGGGGGACCTCAAACGATGAGGCTCATCTGAGCCAGAGGTCCTGACCTCTGGAGGAGAACCAGGATGCCATGATGGGAGTGGAGCCCAGATAGGCCCAGACTCAGGGACAAAATTATTCTCTGCTTTCTCCCCTCCCAATACTGAATAGGAAGCAGAAAGATGCTTCTGCTCCATCGTTGCAGAACTCCCTGTCCTCTGAATTCTCCAAGTACAAGGAGAACTAAGTCTCCATTCCCTGCTTGTCTCTGACCTACGTGGACCCTGCAGGAGGGGAACCCCAGGATAAGCGTAGATGTCAGTAGAGAAAGCCAGGATATGGTTGTCATTCTTGGAAGTGCGGGATCTCGCCTGCAGGCCAAGGAAACCACTCAAGAGACAGCAGAGGCACTACCTCTGTGGTCCCAGCAGTCAGGAAACCGGGAAACAGGGAGATGCCTGGTCCCAGAGTTTCCAGAGGTGCCCTTGGGGTGAAGATTTTGCCACTTCTCTGCAGCAAAGTGTCCTTAGAGTGCTGGTGATCTCGTCTGTCTAGACTGCAAAATAAGGTTTTGAAACCTTTGCCAAGGCCTGGAAAGCCAAACAGGCAGAGGAGAAATGTGGTGGATAAAGCTTTGGAGGATGGGAGGGGCACTGGCTCCGGAGCTCAGCCCGGTGGCTCCAGGTCGGACGCAGCAACGCCTGCACCCCAGCGCAGAGTCCAGACCCCTGTTCACATCGTGTCCCCTCTGGGTCCTTCCTCTTGGAGTTCGAGGGTGCTGACTCCCGAGAGAACAGGAGTTTGGGCCTGGATGCGCCAGCCGGTTCCCCCGGGAACCCGCCGTGCTGGGCGGCCACTCACCCGCCCCCGGCCCGACGCCGCCCGGCTCCGGGGACAGGCAGCCCTTCTGCGAGCCCAGGAAACCGAAGTTCGACTGCTGGAAGCGGTCAAAGTCCCCCAAGGGCAGCGCCCGGTACCCGGACCTGCCGAGCATGGCGCTTGACAGATGACACGGCCCGCGCCCCTGGCGGAGCCGGCCACACCAGCGACCGCGACACCGCCCCGCCCCCGCCGCGGGCTCGCGCTCGGGCCGCCCTTTCCGGCTTCACCTGCGCGGCCACCCGCCGCTGCCCGGGCTCAAGAGGAAGAGGCAGGCCGGGCCCTGCTCCCGCCGTTGCACTGCGCCCCCTGCCTTCGGAGGACCGAACTGCGGCCGCGGGGTGGGGGTCGGCTTTCCCGGGAGCCGGCAAGGGTCCTCGTCTCCTCCTCTCGGCTCCTCCACGGCCTTAGAAAAGGAGCAGCAGGGGAAGCTGGGCTTGTAAGGTGGTTTTCAGTATCGTATCTTCTCCCAAATCAAGGATATGCTTCTCAGCACTCCCTCTGTAAACTCGTACACGGGGTGGGGCACGGGAGTTGGGTGGGTGGGGTGACTTAATGTTTCTCAAGGGCATGGTCAGAAAATCATTCCACTTTGCATCCCCACAGCCCAGCAAGTGGGGAATGGCAGATGCTCAGTATTTATTTGTTGAATGAAGGCCTAGCCAGGCCACTGTGGTCAAGATGAGGAGAGAAAGCCTGAACTTTGGCCCCGATGTGTAGACCTCAAGGAGCATGACAAATAAGGAAGGAGGGGATAGCCCAGAGCTATCCGGAGGGCAGGTCCTCCAGAGAAAAACAGAGGTGAGATCCTCAGTCCTACCAGTTGGGAAACGCCACACCTCTTGATCCAGGTACCCAGAGGTAACATCTCTCCAAGGCCTGAGGAAACCCAAATGCAAATGATGAATTTAGTCTAGAAACATTCACTCCCAACAGGGTGTTGGGCAGGCTGAGAGCAGAATGTCTTCAGGAAGCAAAGAAATGAATAAAGCTTTCCTTGTCTCAGCGACATGCTGGTCCTGCCTCCCCAGGCCCCTCAGCCCTTCGCAATGGTCCACTTCCAGGGCTGCCCACCATTTCTAGCTTTTCCTAGTTCAGTACTCAGAGGTAGCCTGGTGGAGGGTAGGGCAGGCTCCTACCCTGGCTGGAGGCTAAGGCTATTGGGGCCTCTCGGTCCCTGGGAAGTTGGCTTTGCCCCTCAACCCACTGCCCCTCAGACTATAAACTTCACAAGAGCAAGGTCCTAACAGTATCTGTTATGGGGTGAGTTGTATCCCCCCAAAAGATAAGTTGAAGTCCTAATCACCAGTCCCATGAATGTGACCTTATTTAGAAATAGAGTCTTTGAAGATGTGATTAACTAAGATGAGGCCAGAGTGGATTATGGTGAGCCCTAATCCGATATGACTGGTGTCCTTATAAGAGAAGGAAATTTGGACACAGAGACAGGCAAACACAAGAGGGGAGAACACCATGGGATAGCAGAGGCAAAGATTGAAATGCTGCAGCAAGTCAAGGATTGCTGGCAAACCCCAGAAGCTGGAAGAGGTAAGGAAGGATTCTCCCCTACAGATTGCAAGAGGAAACCAACACCTTGATTTTGGTCTTCTGGCTCTAGAACTGTGAGACAATAAATTTCTGTTGTTTTAAACCACCTAGTTTGTGGTAGGTACTTTGTTATGGTAGGCCTACAAAACTTAAGACACCATCCCTTCTAGTCTGTTCCAAGTTGGAACTGAGCACAAAAATGGGTACCGCTACAAATGACTAAAAAAGCACATGAAAAGATGCTCAGCTTCACTAGCTGTCAGGGAAATGCAAATCAAAACCACAATGAGTTATCTCACAGCTACTAGAATGGCCACTATTAAACAAACAGGAAACTACAAGTGTTGGAGAGGATGTGGAGAATGAGGAACAGTTATTGATTGCTGGTGAGAATGTAAAATGGCACAGCTGCTGTGGAGGACGGTTTGGCGGTTCCTTAGGAAGTTAAGTATAGAGTTGCTTTATGACCCAGCAATCCTGCTACTCAATATACACCCAGAAGATGTGAATGCAGGGATGCGAACATTTGCACATGGATGTGCACAGCGGCATTATTCACAATTGCCAAAACATGGGAACAACCCAAGTGTCCCGTGGTGGCCCAGGGCCCGGGCACCCTCCTAAATGGCCCGTAACAAACCTCCTGTAGCCAAGGAAAAAAGTCAAGAAAGTAAACAGTTTCCCCAGAGGGGGAAAAATGTAACCATGGATATAAAAATGGCATTGACTGTATCTTAGTCTTAAACACTAATCCTAGTAAAACATCAGATTTAGGCCCCTTTAATGTTTATACTAGAGACCTGATGTCCTCATACTATATGGAATGTCTTTGTTCTAAAATCATATATTACTCCTTGCATACTGCCCCCACCCCACCCCCATCCCTTGTGGAGCAGCCACAACTGGAGAAACTCTCCTGTTTGTAAGTCCCAATAAATCTATGTCTATTTCTGTGCCTGACATGTTTTTCGGTTTCACAGCAGTACCAGCCCACGCTTTGCAGAAACTCAGTCTGGACCTGAACATGTCCATCAACAGATGAATGGATAAACAAAATGTGGTAAATACATATGATGAAATATTATTCAGCAGTAAGAAAGAATGAAGTCCTGAAGCATGCGACAACGTGGATGAAACTTAAGGACATTTGTCAAGTGAAATAAGACACAAAAGGACAAATATTATTATGATCTCACCAATATGAACTACTTATAATACATAAACTCATAGACATAAATATAGGTTGCCATGATATAGAGTGAGGCTGAAGAATGGGGAGCAGTTGCTTAATATGTGAGAATGTTTAAGTTAGGTTGAAAAGTTTTTGGAAATGGACAGAGATGACAATAGCACGTTATTATGAGAACAATTAATAGTGCTGAATTGTGCATGTGGTGGAAAGGGGGAAGTTTAGAGTCATGTATGTCACCAGAAGGAAAGTTGGAGGTTAAAACATGGGAATGTATAACACAGAGAATCTTCTGGTGGATGATGACTGTGATTGACTGCACAAATATAAAAAAAAACTTTTCCATGAACTAGAACAAATGTACGACACTATTACAAGGGGTTAATAATAGAGGGTGTTTCTGTTTGCTAAAGCTGCTGGAATGCAATATACCAGAAATGGACTGCTTTTAACAATGGGGGTTTATTAACTTACAATTTACAGTTCTTGGGCATGAAAGTGTCCAAATTAAGGCATTAACAGGATGACACTTGGACTCTGAAGACAGGCTGCCAGCAGCTGGGACACCTCTGTCACGTGGGAAGGCACATGGCTGGCATCTGCTGGTCCTTCAGTCCCGGGTTCCACTGCTTTCAGCTTCTGATTCCAATGGCTTCCTCTCTTAGCTTCTGTGGGTCCTCTGTTAGCATCTTTGGGGCTTTTCTCCCTTTGTGAGCTCTCTCTCTGGTGTTTCTCTCTGAGCTCTCTTGGCTTTTTCTGTCTTTTATTCTCTTCATAGAGCACTGCAGTAAAAGGATTAAGACCCACCTTGAATAGGGTGGGTCAGTTCTCAACTGAAATAACCTAACCAAAAGGTCCCACCCACAATAGGTCTGCCCCCATAGGAATGGATTTAAAGAACATGGCCTTCTCTCTCTCTGGCTAAGCCAACTTGAAAGGTGAAATCACTGCCCTCCCCCCTACGTGGGATCAGACACCCAGGGAAGTGAATCTCCCTGGCAACGTGGAATATGACTCCCAGGGAGGAATGTAGACCTGGCACCGTGGGACGGAGAACATCTTCTTGACCAAAAGGGGGATGTGAAAGGAAATGAAATAAGCTTCAGTGGCAGAGAGATTCCAAAAGGAGCCGAGAGGTCACTCTGGTGGGCACTCTTATGCACACTTTAGACAACCCTTTTTAGGTTCTAAAGAATTGGGGTAGCTGGTGGTGGATACCTGAAACTATCAAACTACAACCCAGAACCCATGAATCTCGAAGACAGTTGTATAAAAATGTAGCTTATGAGGGGTGACAATGGGATTGGGAAAGCCATAAGGACCAAACACCACTTTGTCTAGTTTATGGATGGATGTGTAGAAAAGTAGGGGAGGGAAACAGACAGACAAAGGTACCCAGTGTTCTTTTTTACTTCAATTGCTCTTTTCACTCTAATTATTATTCTTGTTATTTTTGTGTGTGTGCTAATGAAGGTGTCAGGGATTGATTTAGGTGATGAATGTACAACTATGTAATGGTACTGTAAACAATCGAAAGTACAATTTGTTTTGTATGACTGCGTGGTATGTGAATATATCTCAATAAAATGATGATTAAAAAAAAAAAAAAAAAAAAAAAAAAAAAAGAATGGTACAAGAATTCTAGTCAATCTTCCACCCAGATGCCCCAAATTTTAACATTTTGTCTCATTTGCTTTATCGTCTTTCTCTCTTTCTCTGTCTCTCTATGTCCCTGTCTGTCTCTTTCCCTCTCTCTCTATAACACACATGTATATGTGTGTATGTACATATATATGTATGTGTGTGTGTATATATATATATATTTATAAAATTTTTCTGAGCCATTTGAGAGTAAATTATGGACATGACACCTTTATACTTTATTGTATACACCATTCCCTCACAGAAAAATTATCCAAACTTGAAAATTGATAACGATGTGAAATTATTGTGTAAACTTCAGACTTTATTCAAATTTCTCAAATTGTCCCAATAAACTCCTTTATAGCAGAAGAAAATCCCACATCCCACGTTATATTCAGTTGTCATGTCTCTTTACTTTCCTTTCATCTGGAATAATTTCTAAGTATCTTTTGTCTTTCAAGATGTTGCCATTTTTGAAGATTACAGGCCAGGTGTATTGTAGGAAATCCCTCTATGGGGGATTGTTGGCTATTTCCCGATGATTAGATTCATTTTGGGCAGTAATACCAAAGTTAAGTTAGAAAACTATATATAAATATTTCTTTAGGAAAGGTAAAAAAAAAAAAAAAAAAAAAAAAGAACATGGCCTTTTCTGGGGTACATAACAGCTTCAAACCAGTACAGAGGGGTATATGGGGAAAATGTATCTATTGCAAACTATGGACTAGAGTTAACAGTAATATCTTAATATGCTTTCCTCAACAGTAACAAATGTACCACACCAATACCATTGGTCAATAATAGGGGGAAACGGGGTTTTATTTTTTATTTTTATTTCTTTTCTGGAGTAATGAAAATGTTCTAAAATTGATCATGGTGATGTATGCACAATTATGTGATCATACGGTAAGCCCCTGGTTGTATACTTTGGATTGTTTTTATGGAATGCAAATATATCTTAATAAAATGACATTAAAGAAAAAAAGTGAAAATAAAAAAGGGTACTGAGGGGTCAGCACAGTGGTGAGGATGGTTTGAAGTCGGGGCAATGACCTGGTGAGACCACCTGAGGCTGTGTTCTTCCTCCCCTCACCAGCTGGGGCTCTGGCATGCTTCTCCCCTGGCCAAGACCTAACCTGTTTCTCCTGACCCGCTACCCCCTGCCTCAGATTCCCAAGCCTTTCCAACCCAAGGCATCATCCCCAGTGCCTCCCTTTCCTCATCTCCAGTCAGTGACCCTCCTCCCTTCCCATCTCCGGTTCAGGCCCCTCTCGTGCCTCCCCCAGCCACTATTTCAGAGCAGGCCACCTGCTGTTGGCCAGTCAGAGCAACTGTCCCACATCCTTGTGCCCTTCGCAACAGAACTGTCTAATCTCCTTAGCTATGCCCACTACCGGGGCCTCATTTCTCACAAGTCCCCTCTTAAATCTCAAAGTAGCCAAAGCAAGTTTCCAAACAGGCTCTCCTGCAGCACACCTCCATGCCTTTCCAAGTGTGGTTCACCCTGCTGAAAGTGCCCTCAATCCCCGAATCCCTGGTGTATCCCGCTGCTTCTTCAAGACCCAGCTGAAGGGTCCCCTTTTCCAGTCATCCCAACACTGCATGCAAGTCTCAATCCAGGCCTGCTCTTCCACTAGATCTAGCGTTCAAAAGCAGGGGCAGCCTGTGGCTCATCTCTGGGCTCCAGCTCCCAGTTGAGGGCTGGCACAAAGCTGTGCGGGTGTGTGCTGGATGAAGGGCTCAAGAGAGAGGGCTGCCTCTCTGGTCGGTTCTGCCTCTGCCCCTTTCCGCCAGATCAGCTGGGCAGCTCGTGCTGTCCTCCCCGTCACGTCCCCTCGGCTCTGGCGGCTTTTCAGGACGCACGCACTACCTCTCCGCGGCTAGAACCGCCCCCAGCTCCAGTCTCATTTCCTCTCGGGAGGCGGGCCCTGAGCGGGCACCTCCCCTCTCAGACCGCTCTTGGGAGGGGGAAAGCGGGAACGGTGGAGCACGCCTTCCGTTCAGTTTTTTTCCTTCCGTCCTCCGAGATCAAAATCCAGAATCGAAACTGCTCTGGGGTCCATGCAGGATCCCGCACCTGCCCGATCCCCAGGGTCCCCGCGGGACCCTGCCCTGCCCCACACGCCCACCATGCCGCCCCCCGAGTCCCCAGCCGAAGGCCACCAGCCCAGCCACAGCCACAGCCCCAGCCCCGCAGAGGTACTACCGGGTTTGGGGATGTTGGGGCTTGGGCTTGGTGGGTTTGCTCTGTAGAGGTGGGAAGGGGGAGGGTGTAAGGGGGAGCCTGGCGAAGTACCTTGAAGAGTGACAAGCTCCTGGCCCTCCTGACTGGAGTGGGGGAAGTGGGGGAAGAGGAGAGGAGAAAGAGGAGGGGAGAAAAGGGGACCACGATATGTCAGAGGAGCCACTGCCAGCGGGTCGTGGGGCAAGGTAATCAGTCAATGGCAGCCAGCATTGGGCTTTCCTGCCCACCCCTGGCGCCTTTTCCGTTGGCTCCTGCCTCAGATGTAGGACAACAGATTAGGGAGGGTGCGGGAAGGAGCCCTAAGTTACCAGCATGGAGCGAGGGCGCATGTCCCGGCATGAAAATAGAAACCAACACTGAAAGTTCTTGATCTGAGACCAGTAAGTGTGGCTCAGACAGAAGTATCTTGACCAAGGTCTCACAGCCCATGTGGTCTTTCCTCCAGGAAGCCTTCTGGATTTTTCTCTTGGAACACTCCCACTCCCACCCCAAGAAAAGAGTATGTTAGGTTCTCTTCCAGGAAACTTTGCCTTAACCTTCTCCTGGATAGCCCCTCCCCCCCAAAGGATCTAGCGGTCCCTTGCTCTGTGTTCTCCCAGGCCCCTCTGCTCCCCTTCATGAAAGTACAAATGGCACCTTATTGCAGTAACATTTATTATTAGCATTATTCTAACAAACAATAATATTATTTAATGATACTTGTTAACATTTACGGAGAGCTTCTCATGTGCCAGGGACTGCGTTAAGCACTTTATATGATGTTGCTACTTAAGCATGCCTAGCATCTAAACTGAGTTCCTTGAAGGCAGGGATATGTCCATTATCTTTGTATGCCAGGGCCTAGGACTGTGTCTGACAGGAATTATTAAGTGAAGATAGGAAGGGGGTTGGTGTGCTGACATACCAGGGTTTTGTATGATCCAATAACTGGCTGATATGGAATATGGGGGACCAGGAGCTCTGGATGGAGGGAGCCTGCAGCCCGCAGAGGCGGGTAGCTGGTGGGTGGGGGGATCCTGGGACTTCTTCAGGCCTCACGCTGCTTTCTGGGCCCCCAGCAAGCCTTGGAGGAGGAATTCCAGTTCCTGCACTGCCAGGGCTGCCAGGCCGAAGCCAAGTGCCCCAAGCTGCTGCCTTGTCTCCATACTCTGTGCTCCGGATGTTTGGAGGCGCCTTTGATGCAATGCCCCATCTGCCGGGCGCCCCGGCCCTCGGATGCTAACACGCCCGCACTGGATAACATCTTTTTCGAAAGTCTGCAGCGGCGCCTGTTGGTGTACCGGCAGATCGTGGACGCCCAGGCGGTTTGCACCCGCTGCAAAGAATCCGCTGACTTCTGGTGCTTCGAGTGCGAGCAGCTCCTCTGCGCCAACTGCTTCCAGGCGCATCAATGGTTCCTCAAGCACGAGGCCCGACCCCTGGCTGAGCTCCGCAGCCAGTCGGTGCGCGAGTTCCTGGACGGCACACGCAAGTCCAACAACATCTTCTGCTCCAACCCCAACCATCGCACCCCTGCGCTGACCAGGTGAGCGAGCCGGCCCAGGGGAAGGGGGCGGGCGCCTCCTGGAGCCAGGGAGGGGATGGGGAGGGGGTGCGGGGAGAGCAGAGACCCAAAGACCTCACACAGCTGCGGCAAGGAGCTTCTGGGAACTTGCGACTCAGTGTCTTCAGCATAGATTATAATTTACCCTACCTATCCCCAAGTTGGTAGATACTATATCTGAGTTTCTAATTTCCCCTTAATATAAAAAATACGGGAGTAGTCATCTTTCCACCTTTATTCAGTAATTTCTTTAAGGTAACGTTTTTAGAAGTGCCATTGCTGGCTGAGGGATTATGAGAATTTTACATTTTGATACATGTTACCAAACTGCCCTTTAGAAAGTCTTATAGTAGAATTTCCCCTCTGCTTTGTATTCAATTCACATATAAATAAGAACTCACATGCCATCTCAGTATAGCTGAATTCTTGGGTGAGATGCAGATAATCAGTTTCTGTCTGAAAAGTCAAAAGCATAACAGCTGACACTACTATCTGAGAATGTATGAAGAAAAAAAATCAAACTCAGATATAATTATTTTTATTAAACAGAATTTTTAATTCAGTTTTTTAGTAGACAATATGCTTATATTGTTCAAAAAAAGTTACAAACAAAATTTATAGAGAGCGAGCAGTCTCCATTCCATCCCTGTTCCCTGCCTGCCTAATTCCTCCACTGCCCCCACCCGTTAGTAACCATTGTTATTAGTTTAATATGTTTCTTTCCAGAGTTTCTTTGTGAATATATATGCACATAGGATATATAGCCTTATAAGGTCTCATTCCCCCCCCCCCCTTTCGGCAAAAAGGTAGCATACCTATGTGAACCTTTGACCCTGGGAATGCTTTGCTTGCATAAGATTACTGTGTTTACTAGTTCTTTGGAATGATTATTCCTCTGCTATGGTGGACAGACTCAGAGCTGAGTGTGGCTTGTTTTCTGTTTCAACATATGCCACCTGCACTACCACAATGAGTACATGAGGCAATCTGGTTTCCCCCAGTTTCCTCACCATCAGATATTAGTTTTAATTGCATTTCTTTGTGTAACAATAAGGTTGAGTAGCTTTTCATCTGTTTATTGCCCATTTGTGTTTCTTTGATCTTGAATTGCTTATTTAAGTCCTCTGCCCACTTTTCTTCTGAGGAATTAGTCTCTTTAATTTGTAAAAGCTTGTTATCATACACATATTTTCCCCATGTTGATCTTGGTCATTTCACTTAGTATCATGTTTAAAATAAGCTTTTCATTTTATGTCGTCAAATCTATGAATCTCTTACTTTACGGTGGCTGACTTTGATGCATCCTAGGAAAGCTTTTCCCCATTCCTCTCTTCCCCCGGCCCTGGTAACCTCTAAATCTACTTTCTGTCTTTATGAGTTTGCCTATTCTGGAGATTTCATATAAGCAGAATCGTACAATATTTGTCCTTTTGTGTCTGGCTTCTCTGACTCAGCATAATGTTTTCAAGATTGAAACGTACTAGCACTTCTTTTTATGGCTGAATAACATTCCATTGTATGATTATATCATATTTTATTTATCCATTCATCTGTTGATGGACACGGGTTGTTTCCATGTTTTGGCTATTGTGAATAATGCTGCTGTAAACATTGGTGTATAATACCTGTTTGAGTCCCTGTTTTCAATTCTTTTGGGGTGTATACCTATACTCTATATTTAACTTTTTTGAGGAACTGCCAAACTGTTTTCCACAGCTACTACACCATTTTAGATTCCCACCGGCAATGCACAAGGGCTTCAATTTCTCCAAATCCTCACCAATACTTATTTTCTGGTTTTTTGTTTTTTTGGGTTTTTTGTTGTTGTTGTTGTTTTTAGTAATAGCCATCCTAGTGAATGTGAAATGGTATCTCATGGTGGTTTTGATTTTGCATTTCCCTAATGACTGACGATATTCATCTATTTTTCCTGTATACTTATTGGCTATCTGTATATCTTCTTTGGAGAAATGTCTATTCAAGTCCTTTGCCCGATTTTTAAATTGTGTTGTTTGTCTTTTTTGTTTTGAGTTGTGGGAGTTCTTTATTTAATCTGGATGTTAAACCCTTCTCAGATATATGGTTTGCAAATGCTTTCCCCCATTTTGTGCATTGTCTTTTTACTCTCTTGATAGTGTCCTTTGATGCACAAAAGTTTTTAATTTCGGTGAAGCCCAATATATCTATTTTCTTTTGTTGTTTGTGCTTTTGGTGTCATATCTAAAAATCCATTGTCAAATCCAAGGTCATAAAGACTTACCCCTATGTTTTCTAAGTGTTTTATGGTTTTGGCTCTTATATTTAAGTCATTGATCTATTTTTAGTTAATTTTTGTTTATGGTGTGAGTATATACTATTATATTAATTCACAGCTAGATTCCATTTACTAGTATTTTACTAGGCTATTACCTATATTCATAAATGTGATCAATTTTGTATGAATGTATGTGATTTCATATCCACTTTATGCTCATCTCTCTTTTTTTTTAAGATGTGTTTAGGTTAACTTCTCTTTTTTTAATGCAATTTTATTGAGATACAGTCACATACCATACAATCATTTAAACTGTATCCAATCAGTTGTTCACAGTATCATCACAGAGTTGTACATTCATCACCACAATCAATTTTTTGAACATTTTCATTACTCCAAAAAATAAGGATAAGAATAAAAATAAAAGTAAAAAAGAACACCTAAAACATCTCATACTCTCCCATCCCCCCATTATTCATTTACTTTTTGTCCCCCTTTTTTCCACTCATTTGCCCAGACACTGGATAAAGGGAGTGTGTATGCTCATCTCTTTTAATGAATTTGTAAGCTTGCTTTCATTTTCGAACATAGTGATATATAAATTGCTTAGCATAGTTCCTGGCACATATTAAGTATTCAGTAAATGTTAAAATTCTATCATAATTTCTCTACTCTAGAACAGTTGAAAGAACATAAGAAATTCTGTCCCAGAATTTTTTTTTGAAAAGTATATTTTTGAGAACCTTTTCGTTTTTCCTGATGGTGTTGGTCTGTTTTGGACTTTGAGTCAGATTCCTGGAAAATTTCCTAGTTCATTCAAAGTTATCATTCATAATTTTGAAATCTCCTCTATAACTGTAATTATAGTCCTTTTCTTATTTCTAATATTGTATATTTGTGTTTATTTCAGTGATCTTTTCAAAGAACCATTTCTTGGTTTTTCCTTAGATTGCTTATGGGTATTAGTGCTTTTCTTCTTTCTAATTAATCATTTTGCTTTTGTCTTCATTATTTATTTTCTCCTACTAGTTTTGTCATTCGTCATTATCTGATTTCTTGAATTGCCATTTTTAAATTTAATGATAAAAAATTAAAATTTCTCCTCTGAGGAGGGCTTTGGCTGCATCCCATAAATATGATGAATAGTGTTCTCATACTCAGTCATTTCTGAGATATCTATAATTTCAGTTATGATTAGCTCTTTGATGGAAGAGTTTTAGGGAAGAGTGTTTTCTAAAGTTTTCAAGTGGTTTGTGATAGTTGGTTTCTATATTTGTTAATTTCTACAGTATGGCCAGTTAATACAGCCTCTAAGCATTCTACATCTCTGATTATATTCAGATTTTCTTTGGGGCCTAGAACACAATCAATTTCTGTAAATATTCCCTGGACTTTTAAAAAATGTGTATTCTTGGTAGGATACAAAGTAAAACAAGCTGGGTAGGCCTCCTCTCCCTTGACAAGGTTCCCTTCACAAACCTGATCATGTCAATTAAAAATCAAACGCACACAATTCACATTATCTCACAATTTACCGTGATTAATGGAAAAACTCAACTTTCCCCCCTGCTTCCACAAAATCCCGGGGCCATAAATAACCCACAACATCCAGCTGGTCACAAGTCAATATAAATCACTGTGTCCATTGACATTGAGCTGATCTAGAACTCACATTGGGGAGCAGCACCAGAGGTGGCTTAAACCTGGAACTTGAACAGAGTGTCCACCCTGGGGCCACTGCCACTCGATCACCCCATCTGTGGAGTCCATTCTGCAAGCCCTTGGCCTGATGCAGGAGCTGGATCAGCAATGGAGAATCGAGGCTGCAGTGCTGTGAGCAAGCCTGCTCCCTCCCCCGACGGCGCTCCCAGCCTGTCCTTCCATGTTTGGATTGTTGCAGTCTTCTACCTTATGTTATCCCTTGCCAGTACCACCCATCAGGCTCGGTGCTTACTCCGTCAATAGTTGTTGAAGGACAGAAGGAAGAAGGAAGGCAGGCATGAGGACAGCTGATCTCAGAGAAGGCCACCTGCCCAGCCTGGAGTGACTGGAGAAGACAGTTTCCAAGAGGGTGTCACCCTTGGCCTGCCGGATAAGGAAAGAGAAAGGGCATGTGGGTGGAGGTGGGGAGCACGTGTGCAAAAGCAGGGAGGCACAGGGGCGTTTGCTGCGTTTCAGGAACTGCAAGTGAAGGATGTACGCATGTGCAGGGGCTGGAAGGGTGGGCTGGGGTCGGGCAGAGCCAGGGACTCTATCTCACCATTTGCAGAGTAAGCTTCCTCTTGTTTTACCACTGGAAATCCTGTCGAGTACTGCGTGAGTGAGACCCTGTGGAGGGCTCCGTGGAGGCCCGTTGATGAGTTTTAAGGCAGTGAGTGACATGATCATATCCTTTCTCTACTCTGCAGTACTTTGACTCAAGTAGACAAGTTTGGGAAATGAGAGACCAGGATTTGTTTCTTTGGCCACATACTTACTTATATTTTACCTTGTTCTTCAAAGAATTTGAGAGGACTTTTATTATTGTTGTTGGGTATGGACCTGCCAGAAACTGAAGCAAAGAATCTGGATTGGGAGGAAGGGACCCCACCAGGAGATGGAGGTCAAGGTCCAGTTGGGGGTGAGGCCTGCAAGAACGCAGAGGTGGTGGGGCGGGGAGCAGGCCAGAATCTCACACTGGCCAAAGTGGCCACCGGTCTTTCCACCCCCGCTGGGGCATCCCTTAACCCCCGTGAGTGACCTGGGTCTAGGATCACAGTAGAGCTGAGATCCAGGACTGGGTGTCAGATCCTAAAGCTTGGCCAGATGGAGTGGGGGAATTAATCCATGAAAGCCAGTAGCCAGAAAGAGACTGGGTTATAGTTGAGTCAGGAAAACAAAAGACCTATTAATCAAGTTTAAGAGGTATGATGAGATCATAAGCTGGGAAAACAGTTCCCAAGATTGGAAGCTGGAACGATTGGCAGCAGGTTGGCGAGAAGTGTGCTGGGCAGCCCAGGAGAGGCTCAGGGCAGATGCCAGCATCGGGTAGTGGCAAAGCTGGTGGCGAGGCAGGGAAGGGTTGCTGGCTGCAAGGACAAGCCAGTCGCCTAGGGTGCAAGCTTTAAGGAGGCGCTCACCTGCCACTTGCACTTACTCCAAGTGAGGATGCCTAGTCCCCTCGAGGAGGCTGTCAGTAAGTTGCATCTTATTGGGGTTTGATTCCTGACCTGTAAGGAGCAACACATGGCCAGAAAAAAGGCTGTGGCCAGGAGCTGGGGCAATCTGCCTGAGGGGACAGGCAAATGACCCGTTTTCAAGTCCATGAGCTCACCCAGGGGTCTTGATTTCAGAGCCAAGAGCAACGACTTTTCTTTTCTTTTCTTTTCTTGGAGGGCCCTGAAGGAAGTTTTCTTGAATAATATATGGACAAAAGGGATTTTCCTCCTTTTGGGTCCTTTGATTTTTTTTTTGCAAAAAGAAGTAAGGAATTTAAAGTAACCCAAACCTAATCAGGGTTAGGGTTAGTGCCCCAGCCTTGCTTCTCCTCTCCTTTCTCCAGCTGTAGGTTGTGGGCTTTGCCACTCAGGGTGGATGCCTGAGGCAGGAGGAGGTTCTCTGACATGTCAGAAGAATTTCTAACAAGAACCAAAACTAACAGGCTTTTCTGGTTGACTCCTTAGTAGTCAGATGCATCCATCTGTCCATCTAGCCACATGAACAACCTTTTAGTGAGCATTTATTTCATGCCTGCCGGCATTGTGATATGTTGCCAGGCATGTGAGAATTCCTATCTTCAAAGTCTGAATCTACGGAGAGTTTCTGTCTACAGATAAGCTCTGTGCTCCACAGCAGGGACCCATGTGTCCCAGGAAGGCAGGCTCAGATAAAGTGCTGTGGCCATTTTAAGTAGGGAGGAGTTGTATTTTATTGGGAGGATAAGGGAAACCTTGATAAAATAGTTGACATTTGAGCTGCGCCTGAAGAGGTCTGGTGGTATGAATTTTAACTAAAACAAATTGTATAAATTAGTGACAAATATTTAGTTAGTGGCTTAAACCAAAAACAGATTAATGGCATATTTGGGTGACTAGGGCCTAGACCTCTGACCTGGTTTGTTTAGATATTCAGGAGGGGTCACCAGGGCCTACCTTCTCTGTATTTCTTTTGGCCTGGCTTTCCTCCAAGTCAGCTCTTTTCTCAGAAACATTTCCCTCCCATGGTGGCCACATGATTGCAGCGACTTCAGAAGTTAAACACCCTCAGCCTCGAATCCAGTGAGTGAGAGAAACTCTCGTTGGCTCAGATTGGGGCAGGTTCCTCTCCAACAAAGGGTTGCCGAGGCTGGGGGATGCTCGTGGCTGAGAATAGGGAGTGTGTCACTTCCTGTCCAATTCCATAATGGTACAAGAAGAAAACGTGCCCTTGCTACATCTTAGAAAACATCCGGCGACTACTCCAAGTGAAAGCAAAGAAAAGAAAATATGCCAGGAGTGTGAAATGGAGTGGAATGGAGGCTGAAGCTGCTAGCCCCGAGCACAGCATCCTGACTCTTCGGTGCCTGAGCCACCCTTTCCATCAGGAAGCATTCCATTTTCCAATATGATCAATATTGGAAATAGTCTGTTCTGATTGGATTCAACCTCTTGTTAAAGCAGTCGAGCACTCTCTGCTTTTTGAGATGTTCTTCTGTGCCACAATCTTAATTCCCACATCCTCCTTTGGTGCTTTTGAGGAAAAAAGAACTATTTCCATTGTACAAATGAGGAAGAGTTAATGGGTGCTGTCTCAACTGGGAGAGCTTGTCAGAGCTGGGGCCAGAACAGGACGCAGGGTTTCCTGACTGCGGACTGGGTGCCCCTTTCCTTATCCTGCTGCTCTCTACATTCAGGCAGTCCCCAACTAACAGCTGGGCTGGCTTGCAAAAAGGTTCTGCAAGTCCTTTGTTTAGAACTCGAGTGCCTTTTCCCTTAGAATTCTCTTACTAAAAGTAATCATGCCGTGTAAGGAATGTTAAATTTAATTTTCTTTGCCTTTAATAGAACAAAATGATGCTGAAGTAAAATTAGATGTGCTAAACTTCAAAGAAGTATTTTGACACATCCTAAAATATTTTCCTAAAAGACCCTCCCCCAAGGATTAAGCAAAAAACAATTACTAAGACATTAAAAGGTCGGAGTCACTGTAGTTGGTGTTTAATGAAAAGTTTCTATTTCAAACAGGAGCAACTGAGTCTCTGTTAGGAAAGAGGAGGACAGTCTGTGCTCAAACCTCTAGTCCTGGTTCTGTATCAAAATCCCTATTATGCTCAGCTCTGATCCTTTTACTTTCACATTACTTTTTCCAATGCTCTGTTTTGACTCAGCTCTTGATTGGATGCGTTTTGTCAACAAGGGTTTTTTTCAAGGACGTCTGTATTCTGAATTCCTCGAGAGTCTCTTGGTGCTGAGAAGGTCTATTGGTAGCTCTTAACACTTGAATGACATCTTGGCTGGTTTAATATTCCTGGGTGTTGCACTCTCCTTCAGATGGGTGCAGACAGTGCCACATTGCCTTCCAGCATAGAATGTTCTTGAGCAGAAGCCAGAGACCAAGTGATGCCCTTTTTCTGTCTTGATGCCTAAAGATATTTTTCATTCTTGAAGTTTATTAACCCCACTGTCTTGATGTTGAGCATTCTGTACAAATTATTCTGGAAGCTGGGGTACTCCTTCAATCTAAAAATTCTGTTCATTCCTATGAAATATTTTTACATTATCCCTCCTCTTCCTTTTCCTTCTTTCTTCTTATTTTTCTCTTCTACTTGCTCTATTATCACTAGTATTATAAATTTTAATTTATTATTTTTGGGTTTTTGCAGATTAGTAATCTAACAGTATGACTACAACTTGGGGGCAATTTGTTTAATGACTGTTTAATAAAAAAATGAAAAACCAAGATCAGAACCACAATATACATTCAAAGCTATCTAAAAATCATTTTATGCCTAATTTTATAAAAGTGTTTAAGAATACCAGAATCATTTGTGTCACATAGGGAGCTACTGCCTGTTTTCTATGTCACCAGATTCTGTTAACATTTAGTTATTGAATTCTGTAACAAATTCCTGCCTTAGCATATCTTACAATTTGGATATGTTCTGACAAAGCTATTAGAGTTGATGACATATATCAAAATTGACGTGACTAAATAGAACACCATATGTTATTTAATTAATATAATGTTATGTTAGTGTTACCTTAATCATTAAATATTGTTTTTCATATTTGTGGCTCTAATTGATTGTTTTAGGTTTTTCCTTCTCTTTTGCCATTTCATTTACTGAAATTAGATAAGATAGAAATAAAATAACTTGATATCTCTGTGATAAACTTTTTCTTATTGTCTTGCAACATTCACTAGCATCTAAATACAAATTATATCCATTTTCACCAATATTCAATACTGTATTATTGTAGTTCATTTTTATAAAACTCAGATTTCCCCAAGTGATCTGACTTTGTGCCAAAAATTGAAATACCACATTGGCCATATGGGGTGGGTTGACTGACATGGAGAGATGAGAGGCAGGGAGGCCTACTAGGAGAAATGCCAAAGGACAGATAAGCAGTCCTTGGGGCGAGCACAATGGCAGTAGCCGTGGGAGCTGATATAACATATTTAGGAGCCAGGAGGCTGTCTTAATCATCTTTACATTGGAAGTACCTGGTCTTATGCTTGCACATAGAAGATACTCAGGAATTTTTTTTTTAAGTAAATGAAGGTAGATTCAACAATATTTAATGATGAATTATGTTGAAGGGGTAGAGGAGAGGGGAATCAGGGATGACCCCTTGGTTTCTGGCTCACATGGCCATGTGAAAATGGTGCCATTCACCACCTTAAAGAGGGCGGGAGGAGCGGGGAATTCACAGCGACACACCTGCTCCCTGTTGAGCGAGTGACGAGTGACGGGGGCCCAGTAGAACACTGCCCACCACGGATATGCTGGCCATATGTCCTGGGAGCAGGGACCTGTGTGGGAAGAAGGTGGGGTGGAAGAGCGCAGATTCTCCTTCTCTTTCTTGGGGTAGGGCCAGCCAAAGGCAATTATGTGAAAAGGACACTTCTCTCACCTGTTTGCTTGCTGCTTCTCGAACTTCTGGTCTCTCCCTCTCCAAGATCTCAGGTTCTCCCCATCTCCATCATCCGTCATCACCTTCTCAACTAATTAATATTTGGAGGAGGGGAGGTAAACAAAAATAATGCTTTCGCTCTAAGTATCCCAGGCTCTGGAGTTACCCATCTCCTCTCCTGACTTCAAAAATCTTGTCCTCAACTGTGTCACCCAGGAGGTGGCAGGAAACCAGTCTGGTTAAATGCATTCATACTACCATGTACGTGACTGATGGACATCTTAATTGCCATGTAATTATTTAAAGTTCCCAAAGAGGCTGCTCCTTTACTACTTTACCAAAGTGTAAGCTCTCCTAGATGCATTATGGGGGTGTTAGGATGGGGTTCAGCGCTTGCCACTTAGGCAAGCCAGGCCCTGCCCTGGGGCCCTGCTCCAGGGTCAGCTCTCCTTCACTAGTTCCAACTTCATAGCATTTTTGCTTCCTCCCCTTTTGAGCCCACTGTTTCTCAGAACAGCAGAAGTGGCATGCTGCTCTGGCCCAGCAGGAAGAGTGACTGGACAACGGTGGCCTGTCCATACTGGGAAGGGGACAGCCCAGAGAGCTCACCCAGTGGCTATATTTCTCTATTGTCTGAGGTAGAAAGGTTCTCCCACCACCAACAAGGCTATTTCCTGCCATGAGTCCATGTGTAGTTAATGCTCTGTCTTCTTTCACGGCCTCAGAATGTCTCACATGTCCCTAGCATCGTGCTGGATGCATCACATACACCCTTCTGTCTTTGTTTACGAGGGAGGCATTATTATCCCTATTTTAAAGATGCAGAAATTAAGATTCAGAAAGGGAAGGTGATTATTTGCTGATGCCTCATAGCTAGGAATTAGTAATGCTCAGACTCAAGCCCAAGTCTGTCTGCCTCCAGAACCCACACCCCTTCCACTGTCACATGGCCTCTGGTGTGGCAGTTTAGACAGGCATAAAGGGATTAGCCAGATAATATGTCATAGGGAAGAGAAGAAAGATTCTGTGTAATTCCTAAATGGGATGTTCCTTTGAGGGTTCCTTGTTGCTTCCTTTTTAAAGTCCAAACTCCTTTGCTTAGAATTGGTTATAGAAACTTTTGGAAAATCTAAATAGGGGAAAGGGGCAGGGATGGGGCTGGGGGTTGGTGAAAGAGGACACTGCTATCAATGTAGACTTTTTTCCTTTCCTTCTTGCTATCTTTGTAATCATCTAAAACAAAACAAACACCACTTAGTGGTCTATAACTTGCTTTTCTTACATAAAAGCAAGTCATGAGTGTCTTTCCGAAAAAAGAAAAAATGCAGTTTTGAATTTTTAGGGAGTCGCATTTATCGATTGCATGATTTCTTTCATTACTTCAGTGATTATAAGGTCTTTACCATAGTGGGAATAAATAGTCAAACTGTCGTTTTTCCTTCATGGTGTTATTGTTCACATTTGACTCTGTGATCTATCAGAAATGTATTTTGGACAGGGATGTAGCAAGGCTCTACTTGAGCCCCAACCCCATACGCCACCTTGGTAGCCAATTTCCCTAACACCGATTGTTGAAAACTCCTTTTATTTCCATTAGTTTGGGATGCTTTCTTCATTACATAAAAATTAAATTCTTATAGATGCCAGGGCCCATATCAGGACTGCCTGGTCTGGCCTGCTGATCTTTCTCTTGACTCTTAGGTTAGTACCACACTCTTTTAACAGCGGTAGCGCTGCAATGTTATTATCTAGCAGAGGAAATTCCCCCTCATTACACAGATTTTTCAAAAAAATTTTAGCTATTAGATCTGTTTATTCCTTCATATGAAATTTAGAATCATTTGGTCATGTTTCAAAATCCCATTTGTAATTTGACTAAAATTGCTTTAAGCCTTTGTACCAACTTAAGGAGAATTATGTTCTTATAATATTTAGTCTCTCCAATGGGGAACTTGCTGCATTTTTCTGTTTTTTAGATCTTCTCTTTCTCTCTGTGGGTTTTTGTCATTTTCTTTATATAAGTTCTATGGATTTCTTGTTAGGATTATGTCTAGGAAGTTTTTTTTTTAGCATTTTCAAAATTGCCATTGTGAATGGGAGCCTGGAAGTTTATTTTTTCCGTATTTCCTTCATTTGCCTTGCTGGGGTAGACTCGATCTATTTTCTTCTCTTTTAAATCTTATGGAATCCAACCATTTTGCTGAGCAATTTCTTATTGGTTCTCTGGTGTTTTAGTTCATCCTTTTGAGTAGTCTAGGAGAAAATAACTAGCATTTTGCATATGCCTTTTCAGAAATATGCCTCTTTATGTCGCTAAGCTCCTTGCAGACAGGTGCCCACCTCACTTCTGCCTCCCTCAAAGTGCCTAGGACACACTAGGTGCTCCTGACTACACCCTGAATTAGGGTGAAAGAACCACTAGGCTAAAGCCTGAGGTCACTCCTGGCCCTGGGTGGCAGCCCCTCAATGGGTTACCCAAATTCAGTGTCTGCACCTCCGTCTTTTTCAGATTCTGGGGGCTTTGGGGACAGGGACCTGATTTGGGCTGATCAACTCAGAGACCGGCTGCCAAGGATCCATTTCCAACCAGAGGGGAAGCGGTGGCTGGTTTCCTGAGAGAGGTCCCATTCAGGGCAGTGGGTGCTTGGAAATAGGACGGGGCAGCGGCTCATGGTCCTCCCAGAAGGTCTTGCTCACCATCCAGCCTGGCTGCCCACGGTGCATCCTTCCCAGGCTTGGAGCACTCTTGGTAAGGAGGCTGATCCAACACCATCAGGCTCAGCTTCTCTCCCATGGCTCCAAACTGGGAAAATGACAACTGGTTCTCCTTCTCTTTCTCCTGTTAAACCCCATGTAGGTGTCCACATTCATTAGTATTCCATTTTTTAATTAAAAAAATAGATAATACATTCACAAAGTTCAAGCATAAAAGCAATCTAAAAAGGCATTCAGTGGAATGGCTCCTGTCACCCCTGCCCCATCCAATCCCTTAACCCTTTTTACTAATTTATGTGTCCTCCTAAAATTTCTTTGTTCAAATATAAATAAATATGAATATATAATCTTATTTTTCTTCATTCTCATACAAAAAGTATCATCTTATGCACACCCTTCTACACCTTGATTTTTTAACTTAAAGCATACTTTAAAATAATAATAGAAATACCTAGCATTTATTGAACATTCACTATATACCAGATACTGTCCTAACCTTTTTATACATATTAACTTCATTTAGTCTTTCCAGCACTCCTTTTATAATCCTTATTTCACCTTGGAGATTCTTCCCTATCAGTGCATAAAGAGTCTCCTCACTTTTTTACAGCTACCTAGCAATTCCATTGTATGGGGGCACCGTGATTTATGTAACTAACTGCCTAGTGATGGACAGTTGGGTTGTTTCTAATTCTTTGCTATTATAGACTGTGCTACCATGAAGAACATTGTACATATGTCATTCTGTATGTGTGGAGATAGAGCTGCAGAATAGATACCTAGAAAGGGGGTTGCTGGGTCAAAATGATAAATGCATTTGTAATTTTGGTGGATACTGCCAGTCTGCCCTTGTAGAGTTATTGGTACTTTCGTCATTGGTTAGAATTTCTAATTAACAGTTTTATTAGTGAGCATTAAATTGCAGTCAACTGTCATAATTTTAGTCTTTGTTAAGAAAGTTTGTTTAGGATTTTGCTTATTTGACCCTCTACAACACCACATGTAGGGTGGGAATTATTATATCTGTTTTACAGAGGAGGAAGATTTACTAGCCTGGATTTGGTCTCCCCAAAAGGCCTGCCCAGTCACCTGGCTTTTTAAATAAGTCTCCTGTGTTTGATCAGGGGTATCAGGCCCTGGGACCTCTCCACCTTGGGTGTCCTGGTTCAGCTGGGAGCTGGCAGAGCTGAGGATCTACCTCCATAGACTTTGAGGAATGTCCCTGATGAAAGTTAAATTAGAGAAGTTAACAAAGAAATGGTATAGCAAGATCTAATTTTTTAAGCACAATTATCAGCCCTCCCCAACCCACAAATTGTTTCAGATGTTTGGGCCAATTACTTTACCCTTCCGTGTCTTGGCTTCGTCATCAGTAATTCTTATGTAACAGGTTCTTGTGAAGATTGGTGAGGTTTTATGCATCCAGTCCTTAGAATCCTGGAAGCATCGGGATAGTCTGGGTGTTTGTGTGGGGTGGTTTGAGGAAGGGGGCACCCCGAATACTCAAACCTGTTAACCCCAGGTTACCTCAGAGATGGGGAAGGGAAATTCAGGAAGGGTGGAAAGAGAGTATTAACTTTCCTCCTTGTATATTTTTGCAGTGTTTCACTAATAGAGGCTAGCTATTGTTACTTTAGTAACTTTAGTACTTTAATGTTTTATTGGAAGTTTGGATACTATCACCATAACCACAGACACCGAATTGGGAAAAGCACAAACCTAGCTAGAAACCCACGGTGATTCAAGGTTTTATAATTTTTGAAGAGGAATTTAATAAGGAAAATTTAAGGCGGGGGTGGGCAGGTGGCGGGATGTGGGTGGGAGATGGGAGAGCCCTAAACCAAGCTTGCCTTGTGTGTCCACAGCATCTACTGCCGAGGCTGCTCCAAGCCGCTCTGCTGCACGTGCGCCCTCCTGGATAGCGGCCACAGCGAGCTCAAGTGCGACATCAGCGCTGAGATCCAGCAGCGGCAGGAGGAGCTGAATGCCATGACGCATGCATTGAAGGAGCAGGAAAGCGCCTTCAGCGCAGCGCAAGCCCAGATGCGCTCAGCCATCGGGGAGCTGGGCCGTGCGCGCGCCGATACTGAGGAGCTAATCCGCTCCCGCGTGCGCCAGGTGGTAGCGCACGTGCTGGACCGCGAGCGCGAGCTGCTCCAGGCGGTGGGCGCGCGGTACCAGCGGGACTACGAAGAGATGGCCAGCCGCCTGGGTCGCCTGGACGCCGTGCTGCAGCGCATCCGCACGGGCGACGCGCTGGTGGAGAGGATGAAGTGTTACGCCTCAGATCAGGAGGTGCTGGACATGCATAACTTCCTGCGTGAGGCGCTCCAGCGTCTGTGCCAGGAGGAGCCCCAGAGCCTACAAGCAGCCATGCGCACCGAAGGCTTCGACGAGTTCAAGGTGCGCCTGCAGGACCTCGTCTCTTGCATCACTCAGGGGGCAGGTAAGCACCACAAGCCACCCCCTGGAGCAGCCTGTGTACCTTTTAAGGACTTGTGCCTCACTGCTGCCCTCTGGGGAAAGGTGGGATAGAAAAGATCCATTTGACAGAAAAGGAAACTGGATTTTTATTAAGTCTGGGGCTTGTCTGGTCTTAGGTTCCAGGGTGCCGAATAAGGGGGAGAGAAGGCAATGATGTGGGGTTGCAGACACCGAGAGAGGGTACCTTTTATTAACTTACACAAGGACGCCCTGGATTAGCTGTGACCCTTGGGGAACAGATGGGAGTTGTGAAACTGCAAAGTTGAGGTGGAGAATTGGTATTTTGCCCCTAGAGAGCCCATCCACTCTGGGAGGTTCTCTGTTCCTGAGTTTGGGAATGGAGAAGTCAGCTGGGACATGAGCTTTAGGGCAGAAGGGGGCTAAGGAAATCTCCCAGAGTGGTTGGGTGCTTGCTCCAAACCACACAGTGGTCAATAGAGGAGTTCCTTTGTCCCCAAATGGCCTGTCTGGTACTGGACCCTTGTGGGATGGGGAGGTGTTCAGTCTAACTGGGAAACAAGCCAAGGGCATATCACATTGCTGAAGAATGGGACAGTGCTTAGTTCATAGGCGGATCCTAGAGTGGTAGCAGCTTTGTATGAAGTGGAGACATCAGAGACTTTCAAGAGAAGCAGGGGGCACAAAAGGGCCTCCAAGTTGAGGAAGCTTTAATGGCTCCTGGACTAAATCTCTAAGCTGGAATCTGAGCTCTGAGCAGTTGGTGTGGGGATGCCCATAGTGGGAAAGGGGAAGAAGGCTCTAGAATCTGAAGGTCCCCACGCAGGTGCCAGCAAAGGAGGGGTTGCTCACTCAGTTTCCTGGAGCTGAGGATCATGGGCTCAAAAAGTATAGTCCTGGGTGGGCATGGCACTTGTGCCTTCTGCACCCATGTACAGAAAATGACCCCATAGAGCTTAAACAGCTTGCCTTAGGTGGTGTAACTGAGTAGTGGCAGAGAGAGGAGCCATTTTATTCAGAAGCATGAGAGATTTGGGTTAGATCTAATAAAACCCAGGCTGCAGGTCAGAAGAGTGCCATCAAGATCTTACTATATGCAGTAATGGCTCCAGGATTGTCCACACCATCCTGTTGGTAGCACAGAGATAGAGAGAGGTGCCCTTAGGGTTTGGAGTCAAAGGCAAGTGCTCTCTAATGTCATCCACACTCCATTCAGGCTGGATTCATGCCCATCACCACCGAGAAAGAGCTTTCCTTCCAAATACCAGCCCCTCCATGGAGCTGTCCCAGTGCTGCAAGATGCCCTGGAGGATGGGTCTCCAGGCAAAGCAACAGGGACATCGACCTCAGTCACTGCCCCAGGCCAGGGTGCCCCTCACTAGAGATGTCCCTGACCTGCCTGTGACCTTCTCTATGTTCTCCAGATGCAGCTCTACCCAGGAGAGTCAGCCCAGAGGCTACCAGCACTCCCAAGGACCCTTTTGACATTGACCTGGTGAGATGGGTTTGAGGTCTGACGGGGAGGTGGTGGGGCCCAGCAGGATCAGAGGGTTGGGAGTCCCCTTGTGTCAGGAAGGTAACCAAGTCCTTGCTGTCTGTGCTGGGGACAGAGGAGGGAGTGTGCTTGAGAGAGGGACAGCAAGTGGCTGGAGTGGAGCTTTCCAGTGGGGGGAGAGTAAAGGAAGATAGCAAGGAAGGGCTGGCTGGCTGGCTCTGGGCTCCTAAATGCCAAAGTAGCTCTTGATGGGACATGAGCCAGGTTCAGGAGTGGTGGCCTAGACCTAGGGGTGGACATGGGGACATGAAGGATGCGATCACCGGCAGGTGTCCTGGATGGACATGCAGATAACCCATCCCTTCACTACTCCCCACCCCGGATATGGGAGCCTTTTCCAGGGATCAATGTATGTGGACCTTCTCTTCTTCCCCAAGACATGTGGTTCTTAGAGAGGAAAGGAGAATGGGTCCAGGAGCCAGATCTCAATCCCAGCAGCCTGGCTTCCACTCTTGTGATTCCAGGACTAGTGTATTATCTAATAACCATAGTTAGGGTTGGAAGGCACCTATGCACCATCTAATGTTGGCGTTCCCTCTGCAGCGCTGCTGACCCATGGTGTTCGGCCTTCATGCACACACCTCTAGGGACAGGAGGTGCACTCATTCTTGAGGCAGCTGCTCCCATCTCTGGACTGCTCTGACTTAGAAAGTGTTCCATTGGGTGAAAATGAAACAGCATCCCTTTGACTTGCTGTCTTTGGCACATGCAAACACAGCCCCTTTCCACCAGGATGAATTTCTTCAGTTTTTTTGGGGACCTGGCTCCTAGTCTCTTTTCTGTACTGGTCATCTAGGTTTGCATGTGCCAGCCTCTCATGGTTCTGGGCCCACAACTGACCTGTTCTCTTTGGGAAAGGGATCTTGTGGTGGTAGGAGAGGAGGGGCTAGTGAGCCTTCAAACTGCCAAGACATGACCCATAGGAAAGAGAGCATGTAGGCTGAGGCAATCAGGGAAGGCTTCCTAGAGGAGGCAAAACTAAGGGTTTTGGGCAGTCTGAGTTTTAGAGCTAGGAAAGAGCATGGACTCTAACCTCCTCTTTTACACAGAATGACATTAAGGCCCAGAGAGTGGGTGTATCTTACCCAAGGCCACACAGCAAGCTAGTGTCAGGACTAGAAGCCAGCTCCTGACTGCCCTGGGTACTATATCCCCATGTATGTATCTTTGAAAGTTAAAGAGGATTTCTTACTTAATTTAATTTTGGATAGGTAATACAGTCACATGTTCAGAAATAAAAACATAGAGTGGTAAACAGTACATGTCTCACTCCCTATCTCATCCCTAATCTGTCCAGTTCTTATCCCCATATACCTATCTTTCTCAGTTTTTACATGTCCTTCCAGAATTCCTTTATATACTTGCAAGCAAATATGATCGTAGATACTTAATGCCACTCCTTTTTTATGCAAGGTAGCATACATATTATATTTGCATGGTACTGCGTCCTGGGCTTTTTCACCCAACAGTGCTGTCAGTATGTAGGAAACTTCCTGATTCCTTTTTTGCAACTGCATAGTGATCCTTTGAGTGGATGCATCATGCTTTATTTAGCCAATTCCCTATCGATTCATATTTAGATTGTTTTGCTATTACAAGCAATGCTACAACACATAATCTCCACCAAATAAATTTTATGAAATAGGGGTAGGAAAGTGCCCCATGTCCACAGATCCTGGCTGCCTTCTGGGTCAGTGAACAGGAAGAGAATCCTTCTTCTTTGTGTAAAGGTCTAGGTATTTTGCTGGGTCTTTCTCTTAATAAAGCCAGAGCAGATGTGACCTCTCCCTATTGGCTGCTAAGCAGTCTGAACTTGCTTTCACTTTGGTAATAGGCTTTTGGGGGTGGGAGAATGGGTGGAGAGTGGACAGTGGGTAACACTGTGAGTGCCAAGGACAGGGTTTGGCAGCTCAGGTGAGGCTGAGCTGAGGTAGGACCCATTCGCTGTCCCATGGTGAAGTGAGTTCCATCTGCTGTGCCAGAGGGAAGCCACCTCTTGGACCCACATTCCTGCTTTAGGAGGCAGGAGTTGGGCTGCTAGCTCCAACGTTCAGCCCTCTTGAAACCACTGGTTTACACTGATTGCCTAGGAAGAGGTGATGAAAAGCCACACCAAGGCTGGTTGATGGGGGCAGGGGGCAGAAGGCAGTAGCTCATGTATTTTCCTCCTATTTCTCATAGGACTTTTTTTGTAATGACAATTCAAAACTTAAATGGAAAACTGAATTTATTTTTTAAAAGTAAAAAAAACAACTATAATTCAGTCATCCTGATTTTTTTTTTTTTTAACTTAGCCCTTATGCGTGTCCAAGGCTTCATAATATTGAGGCAAAGGGGCATAGGGAGGGAGACATGGGAAGAAGTGCCAGCCGGGCTGCAGGGAGCTCGTGGGCCAAGTGGAAAAAGTCCTTTACATACCAGCAGTTTGCAGAGTCAGACACAAGAGGCGAGGGCAGGGCTCTCTGCTTTTTTTGACCATTACCCACTCTAAAAAACATATTTTACCTCTTTGCCTAAAAGGTACACACACATGCAGAGAGCTAAAACAGAAGTTTCACAAAACAAATGGTCATTATGATGTGAAATGGACTCCAGTATTTTCTATTCTGTACTATTCTGTTTTAGTTTTTAAAATGCTGATCATAACCCACTGAATCACTTTCATGATCTAATGGGTCATCAACTGTAGTAGTAACTTGAAAAATAGCTGGCATAGAGAGCCCCCGGGAGACCTGGGAGTCTGGGGAGCCCCTGTTCTCTCCTCTTCCTCAAACAGACCTGCGCTCTGATCCTGGGAGATAACTTCCCCGGTTTTGTTATCTCTCTCCTTCAGTTTTGTAAAGAGGTTGAGAAAAAGAAACTCAGGATGGGCGGGAGGAAGGGCTCCATTATAGCAAAGGGTGTGGACACCCATCTCCCCACTGAAACCGGCCAAATGAGAGAGAACCCATCCACGGCCCCGGTTCCCCTCACGTTTCCGTGCCGGCTGCCATGCTGGGCCTTCCCTGCCTTCACTCACTTGCCCGGCAGCCTCTGCTGACAAGCTCCTCACCCCAGCTGGGTGTGGCCAGGTAATTTGGGGAGTGGGCCAGACCCTTTCTACCACCACCCAGGAACATATCCCTGGGGAAGGCGTGTCCCTGGCCCTCGTGATCCTACAGTTGGGCGCCCGGCTTTTCTGGGGCAGCTCAGTTTGAGGAAGAGCTCACTCCAGCTGGGTGGGAACTCCTTCCCTCCATCTCCTGCATGATGGTGACACAGAGCTCGGGACACCCCGACACACAGGAGTCAGGATGGAAGGCAGGAGCAGCAGGCCAGGGCTGCCGGAGCCAAGGCCCTGAATCCGGTCTCCCCTTTTGGAGAGTGCCACTCGCTTGTTTCCAGCAAACAGTCCGGTGTACACATATGCAGGAGAAGGCTTGACGGGCAGAGGGGACAGCAGGAGCAAAGGAGTAGCCACTGGTGCCTGACACAGGTCACGGTCTCTGCTCCACCAACCCCCGGCCACGTAGAGAAAGATGGTGGGGAGGACTGTAAAGGAGACAGTGACTAAAGGAAATAGACAGCACATGGGGTCAGGAAGGAAACTTCTGTTTAAGAAACACAGGGTTAAAACCCTGGTCTGGGCCCTCACTAGGAGTACGACCTGAGGAAGTTATTCACCTCCCTGTGCCTCAGTTTCCTTCTCTGTAAATTAGCAATGATCGTGGTATTGTGCCTGCTTCATTGTGAGATAGCTGCTTGAAGCACTTAGCTCTGTGTCTGGCAGAGAGTAGCAATCAAAGCAGAATCTATTATTACATTATTTATTACATGGCACAGGATGCCAGGCGCTATCCTAAGCATTTTACTTGTATTAACATGTGCTAGTTTGCTAATGCTGCCAGAATGCAAAACACCAGAGACGGTTGGCTTTTATAAAAGGGGGTTTATTTGGTTACGCAGTTATAGTCTTAAGGCCATAATGTGTCCAAGATAAGTCATCAACAATCGAGTACCTTCACTGGAGGATGGCCGATGGTGTCTGGAAAATCTCTGTTAGCTGGGAAGGCACGTGGCTGGCGTCTGCTCCAAAGTTCTGGTTTCAAAATGGCTTTCTCCCAGGATGTTCCTCTCTAGGCTGCAGTTCCTCAAAAATGTCACTCTTAGTTAATCTTGGGTTGTTTGTCCTCTCTTAGCTTCTCTGGAGCAAGTCTGCTTTCAATAGCCATCTTCAGACTCTCATCTGCAGCTCCTGTGCTTTCTTCAAAGTGTCCCTCTTGGTTGTAGCTCCTCTTCAAAATGTCACTCACAGCTGCACTGAGTTCTCTCTGCCCCTCAGCTCATTTATATGGCTCCACTGATCAAGGCCCACCCTGAATGGGTGGGGCCACACCTCCATGGAAATATCTCATCAGTGTTATCACCTACAGTTGGGTGGGGCACATCTCCATGGAAATCTAATCAGCACCAAAACATTTGCCCCACAAGACTGCATCAAAGAATATGGCTTTTTCTGGGGGACATAATACATTCAAACTGGCACAAACACATTTAATCCACAGAATCCTGCAAGGTAGATATTTTTATCCCCATTTTACAGAGGCATGGAGACCCAATGAGTTTTAAGAAATTTATCTAATTTGTGTAACAGTTGTTCGGATCCAGGCAGAATTCGAGCCAAGGAGCACAGGGAAGCCAGTTTCAGCTCAGTGAAAGAATTTCCTCATGTGAGAACTTTGCAGTCGTAAGAGTTGCTGCTTCCGTTAGTAGTGAGCGCTTTGTCCTTGGAGGTGTGTAAGCCGGAACTAGGTATTGAGCATGCCTTGAGGAGGAGCTGAGCCATCTTCTGGCCCTGTTAGCACACGCAAGCACTGAAGTGGTTCCTGGCTGCCAGCAACTCAGGGGCAGCTGGAGGCAAAGTCTGGGGGGATTTGGGGAGGACTCCTCGTCCCCAGTGGACTCCTGGCTTTGGGTCAGGTCCCCTGCACCTGTGGCTGGGGGAGGCCCTGGGGAGGTCACTCACATGGAAGTCGACCACAGGCCTGGGCTCCCTAACCCCAGGCCTGCTGCCTGGTCGTTTCTGACTCTCATGTTTCCCAACTTTGCAGCCAAAGGAGGTGCAGAGGGCTCAGGTGCAGACCCCGGGGCTGGATGAGGTCCAGCCTGTGCCTGTGGTCCAGCCGGTGCCTGGAGCCCACCCTGTGCCAGTATACGCCTTCTCCATCAAAGCCTCCTCCTTCGGAGAGGTAAGGTTCTGTCCAGCCCCTGCCCGCCTTCCCGAGGGCCAAGATCCCACCAAGGCAGTAAGAGGTGGAGCTGGTGTGAGAACCCAGGCCATAATCAGCTCATCAGTGAGGAAGTGTTAGTCAGACACCTACTGTGTGCTCTTCCTTGCTCTTGGCTGCATGTTAGGAAGCTCACCTTGAAGCACGAGCCACTCCCAGCTCAGCCGGAGAGCCAGGATTGGGGCATGGAGTTTGGTGGTGAGCAGCCAGAGCCCAGTGTGTGGCAGCCTCGGAGGCCTTTGTTTGAACAGAGATCAGGGAGAGGACTTGACGGGCAGAGGGGACAGCAGGAGCAAAGGAATAGCCACTGGCCCCTGACAGAGGTCACGGTCTCCCCACCAACCCCCGGCCATGCCCCTGCCTGAGCCCAGAGCCCCTGGAGGCACCTGACCCAGCCTGTGACCACTCCACTGCACAGGAGGTCTCCAACACAGCCCCACCGCAGAAGAGGAAGTCCTGCCAGACGGAGAGCCCCAGGAAGATCGTCAAGGTGGAGTCTGAGGAGGAGAAGGAGGCCAGGTTGGCCCAGAGCTCCCCCGAGCAGCCCAGGCCCAGCACCTCCAAGGCAGTCTCACCGCCCCACCTGGATGGGCCCCCCAGCCCCGGGAGTCCCATCGTAGGAAACGAGGGCGTCCCGCCCAACAGCAACCACGTGACCGGAGAGCCTGGGGTGGCAGGTAGGGAGGCTGTCCTCCAGGGTCTGGTAGGGCCCCTCTTCTGCCTTCTTACCCCTACCCAGGGGAGCCCCAAACCAACCTGATTCCCCTGTGTGCCCTGCTGTGTGCTGTCAAGGAACAGGGCAGGAAAGCCCATGATTTGCCCAGGGGTGAGAGTCAAAACAGTTCATTGTGTGCTTTGCTGTGATTCAAGTGGGGGGAGCATGAGGAGCTAAAACCCATAGTTCCATAACTCCCTCCCCCAACACACTCCTCCGCAGCCCAGCTCCAGCACCATGTTTGCTAGTGGGTACCCAGCCTACTCCCAGAGAAGCCTTGGGTAAAGTCCACACCCATCATTTCCCCAGATTTTTCTACAAAGACCACCCCCTAAGGTATCTCACAGCCACTGCGAGGCAAGGAGTCCTTGAGCAGGAGTGGAGGTCAACCCAAAGAATCCTGGAACAAGAGAGTTCTTCCTGGATATGCTTTACCCAGAGTCCAGCTTTGTTCTTCATTCTAGGTGCCAGACTGATCCCCAACCCTGGTCACAGATGGAGCCCTGACCCAGGTTCCAGACTGAGCCCTGACCTGGTCACACACTGAGCCCTGATCTTGGTCGCACACTGAGCCCAGACCTTGGATATACACTGAGTTCTGACCCTGGTCATACACTGAGCCCTGATCTGGGTTCAGATTGAGCCCTGACCTGGATCACACACACTAAGCCTTGAGCATGGTAGCATACTGAGCCCTGATCTTGGTCACACACTGAGCCTCAACCCATATTCCCATATTATCAATGATAATAATGCCATTGATTATCAAAGGGTTTTAATTAACTAGTTGAAGCATCTTTGACTATAGACAGCACAGCTTGTGGTGCGGAGAACTGGAACAAACCATGATGCTTCTATAGAGTTGCAAAAGGTTCCAAACTAGGTGGCGCTCGTCAGGCCTGCTGTACAGGGAGCAAATTCTGAACTCAGGACCAACAGTTGAATTCACTATTCACAGACAAGGTGCAGCAAGAAATGCCAGCAACCCATTTGTGAAGAGCGCCTCTGCACAAACAGGACTGATGCACACTCGCACACCCTGTGGGTGCCCAACTGCCCCTGGCTTGGCCCCCAGGGGCCACATGGCCCACTCTCCTGCAAGGATACTCACAGGAGAACAACTTGTGCTCCAGCTGGTGCCCATCCCAGGCAGGGCCTAATGCCATCCCCCCTGCCCTGTTTCAGAGGCGCGCGTCGTGGTGATCAGCAGCTCGGAAGACTCGGATGCCGAAAACTCGGTGAGTGGCCCAGCAGCTCGGCCCAGCACTCCTCCCCTGCCTCCCCTCATTCTGGGTCCCAGGGGGCACAGCCACAGCAGGTGACCCTCAGACTCACCCTGCACCTGGGGAATTTTCTGGTGGGGCAGTGAGTCCTGAGCTGTCTGGAGACAATCTCCAAATGCCCACTGGGAGCCTGGACTGCCCCAGCTCTCCCTCCACACCTGTGGGGGGAGCCCCCCGTAGTCGTAGGTATTCTTCCAAAATGCTGGTAGAGTGTTTCTTTACAGAGCCCTTTCTCTTTTCTGGACTATCCGATGCCTTTGTCTGGAGCTTCCTTATGTATTTTCTGTCCTCTGAGTTCTTAGCAAGAGCTGGACAAAAATCCCTTCCCTGGTCAGTCCCAGCCAATGAGGCCATGTAGGGGTGTGAGGTTGCAGGGGCCAAACAAGCATGTTCTGACGGCATGTGACCTTGAAAGTCATCCCTCAAAAAAACAAGTAGCCTTAGGGACACCAATCCCTCTGTCCCGGAGGTGTGTTACTAAAGGCTGGGCTCTCACCTGTCCAGGGGAAGTGGGACCTGGATAGAATGAAAGGTGGGACTGGGTGGCCCTTGGGCTCCCTTCCAGCCCTCAGTCTGAGGTTCTGTATTGGAAAGCACACGGAGCCCTTGGAGACCGCTGAGCCACACTCCTCGACAGCCTGCCCCCTGCTGAGAGCACAAGGAGCATCCCGCCCCCGTCGGGCCTACTGTCTGCCCCATGACACATGCCGTCCCTCAGCCGGGCCTCCCTGCCATCCTGCCAAGCAAGCCGCCATCCCTGATGCCTGGTCTCCCAGCCAGCCTGCCAGTCCCCAGGAGCTTGTCGTCATCCACCGTGGGATCTGCTTCCCGTCGCACAGGGTGGCAAGAGTCAGCCGCCTTCGCCCAGGCTTCCGCTTGCCCTTTAGTGTTTTTGGTTCCCCCGTGTGGACTCGAACTCTCCCTGCAGCCCAGGCCACCACCCCTGCCACCACAGGGCCTCCCCCCAACCCGGCCGGTTCCCAGGAGCCTCCTGTCCTCCACAGGGCCAGCTTCCCGTCCCACCAAGGGCGCAGGGCAGTGCGTTCCCACGTCCGCTCCCTCCGGGGCTCCCAAGTAACCCAGTGGCTCCAAAACTTTTTCGCCCTCCGTCTCTCCTCAGGGACTTCCCAGATTGGTGCCTTTCCCAAGGGAGCTGAGGGGGCAGGGGAAGCACCCCAGATTCTTAGGGCAGCACTTCCCCCCAGGGATTCTGGCAGAGCCCCCACAGAGGATCCCCAAGTCTGATTCCCACTGGAAGTCTCTCCAATGGCTTTTCCACCCCTGCTCCCTCCCAAGAGTCCCCTCACCCTGCCCTAGGTACCCCTCAGACAAGCTCCCCTGAGAGCCCCCCATCCTGTAAAGTTGCTGGAAGCCATCCTCTTGTCACCTGGTGGCCAGACATGCCTGCCCTGGTCCCTGCATCTCCTCCATCCCATCTGCCAGGCCTCACCCATGGCACCTAAAGGTCCTGCTCATGGTGGTCCTTCAATAAACCCTGCTCCATGAATGAACTAGGCTGAGAGCATGGCTGAGATCCAGGCTCCTGTCCCTCACATTTCTGGGTCTCTTTGCCCAAGAAGGAAGCTTCTCTCACCTTTGCATCCTCCTGAGTTCTGAGTCCCCTCCAATGGTGTAGCCTCCCACTGCCCCCCACCCAAGCCTTTCCAGTGGGCCTCTGCTGGGCTCTGAGTCCATGGGGGTAGGGAGTGTGCCTATCCCAGGACCTGGCAGATGTGACTGCTCAATAAATATTTGTTGAAAGATCACCCTTGCGAACCCTTATTCCATGACCATCAGAGTCCCTGATGGACTTACCGCATCCCTGCACATGGTTTTTGTCCCCTCCACTGAAACTTGGTTCTCCTCTGAGGATTATGTGTACCCCCTTTCTCCCATGCCCTGTGAGCATCAGAGGTGGGAGGTGGGGTCAGGGGCCTCTTGCCTCATGGACTGTTCTGTCCCCACCTTCTGGTGAGAGCCCCTGTGCTTTGAGGTGTACCACGCTGTACCCAGCTCATCTCAGACATCCTCATCTAGGGAAGTCTGGTCCACCTGCCCCCAGGTTGCCTCTCCCCATCCAAGTCCTGCCTTCTTCCTGGATGATCTCAGCATCCATCCCCCAGCCCCTCTGCACCTTGATCTCTTGGGGCTCTTCACCTCATTCCACATCAGCTGCCAGTCCCACGTCCACACCCTGGACCTCACCATCAGTGAAAACTGCCAGTCTCTAAAATGTCCCGCTCAGACCTCCTGGTCCTCGAGCTCCCCATCAGAACCTTGGTTCGTTGACTCTCTTGGGTACTCCAGCCTCTCTGCTCTCTCCCTCCCAGCTCCTCCTGTCTGCGCTTCTCTCTAGCCGGCAGGGTCCACCTTTTTGGCCAATCTTCTATCAGGATCTCGGCTTTCTCCCTGGCCTTCCCGTTCATTGGTCCTGCCAGGCAAAAACACAACCCCGGAAGGATTCTGTAGCTTGCCTCCTCTGCACTGCCACCTAGAGGCTGAACTTTTGGAGAAGTCAGGCTGCTGGAAAATGACAAGTTACTGGCCCTAACTTCTAAGGGCTCCTTGGTGCTGCCGTACAGTCTCTGGTTTCCTGCCGCAGCATGCTCACCCGCTGTCCACAGCAGCCTGTCCATACCTAGTTCCTCGTTCCGGCCCTCACTCCAGCAGGTGATGGCTTCTGCTGCTTCAGAGGACAGGAACCCTCAGATGGGAAGGGGACGGTCAGTGTCCTGCTGCCTAATGACAGATTTACCTGCCCCTGTTGTGTCCTTTCCCCTGTCCTGTCTCCTGGGGTGGCAGAGACGTTCGTCTCTCTCTAGGTCCCACCCCAACTCTTTCCCGACCCAGTCTCCCTGCAACCCTCACTCTGTCTGCTCGTCCTCATCTCTCCCACATCCTCAAAGCCTCCCATTTCTTTGGAATCACCACTGAACCCCCTGAATAAAGGCTTTCCCAGCACAGAAAACTCCACTCCATCTCCCACCCCTCCCCTTGTTTGCTCTCCAACCCTCTCCCCTCCCCTGTGGCTCCTTCTCACCACGGCCCAGCTCTTCCCACCAGCACCGCCGTGGCCTGCGTGCCACAGAGCCCAGTGGTCACGTTCTGCCAATATTCTTGACCAGCACTGGACACTGTTGACCTCTCCTTCTCACAAGACGTGGCCTCCCTGGGGTTCAGACACCGTAATTGCCCTTGAGGCTTTCCTCCTGCAGCTCTGCACACTCCTCCCTCTCTTTCAAGTTCCCTTCTTTGTTCTGTTAAATGTTGGTGCTCTTTAGGCTTCAGGGCTGGCCTTTTCTTTTTCATCTACATATTTTTCCCGGGTGACGTCAACCACACCTGTGACGTCACTTACTTCCCAGGGGTTGCTGCTGCCCAGCGCTCCCTCCCGCCTACCGGACCCGTGGCCTTCTGACATTTCCCCTTGGATGCCCCACAGCCTCCAACTCATCTCCTCTTCCTCACTTCTCAGTGACTCGCCGGCTGCCCAGCTACACAAGCAAAGACCCTGGGGACACCTCCTTTTCTGTGATTATTCCTCGCTTTTGATCCATTCTTGAGTTTTGTGTTTCTATGTTCTAAATTGCTCTAAAACCTGGGCTCTTCTTTTCAGCCTGTAATCTTGATAATTAAAGCTACACTGACCCTGGGTAGAGGTAGAAGGAGGGGACAGAGAGATGGGAAAAGGGTTAGAATGCCGAGAGTCTCATCAGACATCACAGAGAGTCTGGGGAGGACCTGAAGCCAGCAATATTTGAGGGGGGTGGGTAGTCGTCGAGGCAGGAAGGGGGTTGTCAGTCTAATCCTCTGCTCCTAGCAAGGAATCAATAGGGGATGTTCTGAAATTAATCAAGGAAGGAGCTATAAACACATTTTCGTTTGTGAAGAATTAAAAAAATCAGAAGCAGTTGCTACTGAACAGGTCTGGAAATGCAGAGAGAGCCAGAGAACCAACTGCTTTTATGTATGTATTCTTTAGATACACATGTTTAAAATGAATCATTATAGGAGTCCCAGACTTTTAAAATCAAATCTTTACAAAGAAAACAAATTAGGTTATCTCATGCATTTCTTGCCCACCTTCCATGCCACACCCCCCCGGCAGACCCCCGGGGCCCCTAAAACACTCAAGTGTGCTAGGGCATGTAGCCAACCCCCCACCCCACCTCTGCTTGGGCTTCAACTGTCCATTGTGGAATCTGGACAGGTCTGGGGGCCCTTGATGCCGGCCTGCATGGGGAGGTCTGTGAGAGATTCTGCTTGTATGAGAAGGAGCCTTCTATAAAAGATGTCGGCCCTGCTGGATGAGGTAGTGGGGCTGAAGAGTGGGCTATGGGTGGAGGAGCCAGTCCCAGGCCTGAATGTGGAGTAGCTGGGGTGAGGACCGTGAATAAAAACTGCTACAGTGGGTCCATTATGCCTCTGCATGGGCCCTTGTTGTGGGCTCCAAAGCAGAAAAAGAAGGGGGTTCTCACCCACTTTTGCCACAGATGACCACTTTTGCCATGGCAGCAGCTGGACCAAGAGGAAGCAGGAGGGGGCCCAGCTGAAGTGGCATTGGTGATAGGCAGAGGAAGGGAGGCCCTTAGGGAGCAGCTGATCAGGGAAGGGGCTGGGGAGGGTGCATATCCAAAAAAGAAGCAGGTGCTTAGCTGAGCAAGTAGGAGCCATGTGCCCCCAGGGGCCACAGCAGCCTGCCAAGGGGCCAGACGGTGGGCAGAAGGGCAGTAGCAGCCACAAGCTGGCTAATGGGGTGACGCAGTTCAGAGATCCAGATGGGATACCCCAAGGCCTTCCAAAATTTGCAAGAACTGGGGTCTGCAAAAATAGCATTGCACATCTTACCAAACTGATCCCAGCTGTGGGCGACTAAGGACATTCCTAGGAGCTTGGGAGCTCTTGATAAGCATTAATGTCAGATTCTGGGTATTTTCAGGTGACTGGTTGCTGTATATCCAAGAGTTCGGCTCATATCTGATTAACTAATAACTAAACATAGAATGAATCCATAATTAGGATTATGATTCTCAACCCTGGCTGCATATTGGAATCAGTTGGGGAGTTTTAACAACTACAGATTTCCGGGTCACACCCGCCGAGATTCTAATTTAATTGGTCTGGGATGCAGCCTGGACATCAAGAGTTTTTAGCTACTGATGGCACAGCCAAAGAAGAGAACCACCAAATTGGGGATTCAATTGCATATCCCTGTTGGAGGAATACAGCTCATTTGTCTGCAGATCAACCTTGAGTGGAGGTGGTATTTACATACTGGGATGTGACACAGCTGGTGAGTGGAGAAACTGTGCCTTGTCAGATAAACCATAGATGTTGGGAGTGGGGTTTAACTGTCAACCCAGCTGCTTCCTAAGGATGCCTTTGGTAGCCTGCTAGACTTGCCATGTTGACTCGGTGTACACCTGACCTGCTGAGGCCAGAAGAGCTCAGATGAGGATATAGCTGAGAGGTATAGCTTGTGAATCAGAATGCATGTGTATCCTCATAGCATATGTATCCTGAAAAAATCCTGGATCCCATTTGGCTCGGTCTGAACAGTTTCATGTTTAAAAAAAAAAAACAACAGAAATCACAGTCCATTTATGACATATAATAAAATAACTTCCAGCATTTAATTGCATCTTTCAAAGAATATTAAATATTCATAACCTACAGCAGCATTTTTTTCTTCTTTTTCTGCTGTTGATTCATTTACTCAAGTAAATCAGTTGATCTTTGAGCCCACTATAATGCAAAAAACCAAGCACATAATCTAGTTTATCATTATCAGTAATTTTTAGGATTTTTTTTATTTTGGTAAAATATGCATAACACAAAATTTACAATTTTAATGTCTTTTAAGTTTACAATTCAATGGCATTAAGTACATTCACAATGTTGTCTAGCCATCACCACTATTTCCAGAACTTGTTCATCACCCCAAACAGAGACTCTGTACCCATAAAGCAATAATTCCCCATTCCTCCCTCCCCCCAGCTCCTGCTACCACCTAAATCTTTCTGTTAGTATGAATTTGCCTATTCTAGATATTTCTTATAAGTGGAATCATGCAATTTTGTCCCTTTGTGTCTGACTTCTTGTTTCTCCTTGAATAACGTCTTCAAGATTCATCCATGTTGTTGCATGTCTCAGAACTTCATTCCTTTTTATGCCTGAATATTATTCCATTGTATGTATAGACCACATTTTGTTTATCCATTCATCAGTTAATGGACACTTGTTTTGTTTCCACCTTTTGGCTATTGTGAATAATGCTGCTGTGAACATTGGTGTACAATATCTGTTTGAGTCCCTGTTTTCAATTCTTTGGGGTATATTCCTAGAGGTGGAATTGCTGGATCATATGGTAACTCTATATTTAACTTTCTGAGAAACCACCAAACTATTTTCCATAGCAGCTGCACCATTTCACATTCCCACCACCAACACACAATAGTGCCAGTTTTTCTGCATGCTCGCCAACACTTGTTTTTTTGTTTTTTAAATAATAACCATCCTCTTGGTTGTAAAGTGGTGTCTCATGGTGGTTTTGACTTGCATTTCCCTAATGATTAATGATGTTGAGCATCTTTTCATGTGCTGATTGGCCATTTGTATATCTTTTTTGGAGAAATGTCTATTAAAGTCCTTTGCTGATTTTTAAATTGGATTGTTTGTCTTGTTGAGTTGGAATTCTTTGTATATTTTGAATATTAACTCCTTTTTATATATGTGATTTGCAAATATTTTCCCATTCTGTAGATTGTCTTTTCACTCTCTTGGTGTCCTTTGATGCAGAATGCATAAAGGTTTTTAATTTTATGAAGTCCAGTTTATCTGTTTTTCTTTTGTTGCCTGTGCTTTCAGTGTCATATTTAAGAAACATTGCCAAATCCAAGGGCAGGTAGTTTTTCTCTATATTTTCTTTTTAGAGTTTTATAGTTTTCGCTCTCAAATTTAGATGTTTAATCCATTTTGAATTAATTTTTATATGTGGTATAAGGTAAGTATCCAACATCATTCTTTTGTATGTGGATATCAAGTTTTCCCAACACCGTTTGTTGAAGAGACTGTTCTTTCCCCATTGAATGGTCTTGGAATCTTTGTTGAAAATAATTGACCTTGTAAGTGAGGGTTTTCTTCTTGGTTCTCAGTTCTATTCCATTGGTCTGTATGTTCATCCTTATGCCAGTACCACATTATTCTGCTTACTATAGATTTGTAGTAGGTTTCAAAATTGGGAAATGTGAGTCTTCCAACTTTGTTCTTTTTCAAGAATGTTTTGGCTATTCAGGGTCCCTTGAAATTCCATATAGATTCTAGAGTGAGTTTTTCTATTTTCTTCAGAAAACACCATTGACATTTTGAAAGGATTGCATTGACTCTTTAGATAACTTTGGCTGGTATCATCATCATAACAATACTGTCTTCTAATCCATTTATTTAGGAATTCTTAATTTCTCTCAGCATTGCTTTGGTTTTCAGTGTACATGTCTTATGCCTCCATGGTTAAATTTATTCCTAAGTATCGTATTCTTTTTGATACTAGTATAAATGGAATTGTTTTCTTAATTTCCTTCTTGGATTGTTCATTGCTAGTATGTAGAAATACAACTGATTTTTGCATGTTGATTTTGTGTCCTGCAACTTTGCTGAATTCATTTGTTATCTCTAATGGTTTTTGGGGGCTGCGGACCCCTTTTGATTTTCTACATGTAAGACCAGGGTATTTGTGAATAGAGATTATTTTACTTCTTCCTTTCCAATTTGTATGCTTTTTATTTCCCTGTCTAGAACTTCTAGTACTATGTTGAATAGAAGTGGTGAAAGAGGGTATTCTTATTATCTTGTTCCTGTTTTTAGGGGGAAAGCTTTCAGCCTTTGACCATTGAGAATGATGTTAGCTGTGTGTGTGTTTGTTTTTGTTTTTCACATATGGCCATTGTTATGTTGAAGAAGGTCTCTTCTGTATTAGTTTCCCAGGGCTTCCAAAACAAATTAGCACAAACAGGGTGAGTTAAAGCAACAGAAATTTATTCTTTCATGGTTCTAGAGTCTAGAAGCCTGAAATGAAGTTGTTAGCACGCCATACTCTCCTTGATGACTGTAGGGAGAATACTTCCTTGTATCTTTCTGGCTTCTGGTTGTGGTTTGTAATCCTTGGCACTCTGTGGCTTGTAGCTGCAGAACTCCAGTTTCCTCCTCTATCTTTACATTTTTGTATCTGTGTCTCTTTTTGCCTTCTTATAAGGACATCAGTCATATTGTATGAAGGAATGTTTTCATTTCCTAGCTGCTTAAAAAATACCATACAATGGGATGGCTTAACAATAGAATTTTTTGGATCACAATTTCAGAGGCTACAGGGCTTGCTTCCTCCTGAAGTTGGTATCTCCTGGCTGTCTGGCAATTTCTGTGTTTCTTGTCTTCTCCATCACATTGCAATGCACATGGCGGTGGCTTCCCCTTTCTTTTCCAGGTTTTGTTGACTTCCAGCTTCTTACCTCTCCTGTGGCTTCTCTTTCTGTGTCCAATTTTCTTTGTTTACAAAGACTTCAGCCATATTGGATTAAGGCCCACCCTCATTCAGTTTGGGCACACCTTAACTAATAACATCTTCACACCTGCAGGACCAAGGGTTGGGACCTGAACATGGCTTGTCCCCAGCAAGGACCCATCCTATTCAGTATGACCTCACCTTAACTAATTACATTTGCAATGACCCTATTTACAAATAAGGTCACATTATGAGGTACTAAGGAGTTAGGACATATCATTTTGGGGAACACAATTCAACCCATAACACATTCTATTCCAAGTTCATTTAGTATTTTCATCATGAAAGTATACTGAATTTTGTCAAATGGTTTTTCTGCATTAATTGAGATGATCATGTGCATTTTTTCCTTCATTCTATTAATGTGATGGTGTATTGCATTGATTGATTTTCATATGTTGAACCATCCTTGCATTCCTGGGATAATTTCCATTTAGTCATGGTGTATAATCCTTTTAATAGGCTGCTGAATCTGGTTTTCTAGTATTTTCTTGATGTTTTTTGCATCTATATTCATAAGGGACACTGGTCTGTAGTTTTCTTTTCTTGTGATGTCTCTGGCTTTTGTATCAGTATAATGCTGGCTTCACTGACTGAGTTAGAAAGTGTTCTCTCCTCTTCCATTGTTTGAGTGTGAGAATGATTGGTGTTAATTCTTCTTTAAATGTTTGGTAGAATTAACCAGAGAAACCACTTGGTCCTGGGCTTTTCTTTGTTGGGAGGTGTTTTGTTACTGATTCAATGTTTTTATTTTTATGGTAAAAGTAAAGGGAAGGAACTGATTTTCTATTTCTTCTTGCGTCAGTTTTGGTAGTTTGTGTGTTTCTAGGAATTTGTCCATTTCATCTAGGTTATCCAATTTGTTGATGTACATTTTTTCATAGTGTTACCTTATAATCCTTTTTCTTTCTGTAAATACATCCCCACTTTCATTTATGATTTTAGCAATTTAAGTCTTCTCTCTTTTTTCTTTTTTTGTCAATTTTATTGCTCTTTCCAAAGAGCCAACTTTTGGTTTCATTGTTTTTCTCTATTTTTCTATTCTCTATTTCATTTATCTCTACTCTAAAATTATTTCCTTCTTTTTGCTAGCTGTGGGCTTAATTTGCTGTTCTTTTTCTAGTTCCTTAAGGTATATAATTAGGTTATTGGTTTGAGATCTTTTTTTTAATATAGGCATTTACAGCTATAAATTTTTCTGTCACTGCTTTTGTCACATCCCATAAATTTTGGTATGTTGTGTTTTCATTTTCATTTGTCTCAAAGTATCTTCTATTTTCTCTTGTGATTTCTTCTTTGACCCATTGGTTGTTCAAGAGTCTCTTGTTTAATTTCCACATATTTGTGAATTTTTCAGTTTTCCTTCTGCTATTGATTTCTAGTTTCATTCCATTGTGTTTGGAAAAAATGCTGTGTTTGATCTCACTCTTTTTATATTAATTAAGACTTATTTTATGGCCTAACATATGGTCTATCCTGGAGAATGTTCCATGTGTACCTGAGAAGAATATGTATTCTGCTACTATTGTATGGAGTGTTCTGTGTATGTGTGTTAGGTCTAATCAGCTTATAGTGTTGTTCCAGTCCTCTATTTGCTTATTAACATTTTGTCTAGTTGTTCTGTCCATTATTGACAGTGGGAATATTGAAGCTTACAACCATTACTGTAGAGGTTTCTATTTCTCTCTTTAGTTCTATGAATTTTTCCTTCATATATTTTGCTGCTGTGTTGTGTATATGTTTATGTTAGGTATGTATATGTTATATCTTCTTGATGGATTGAACCTTTTATCATTAAATAATGCCCTTCTTTGTCTCTTATATATTTTTTTTTACTTAAAGTCTTATTTGCCTGATAATAATATAGCCACCTAGATCTGTTTTGTTTACTATTTGCATGGAATATCTTTTACCATCCTTTTACTTTCAATCCCTTTGTGTCTTTGTATCTATAGATGAATCTCTTGTAGACAGCATATAGGTGAATTATAGTTTTATCTCCAACTTTTAATTGGAGAGTTTTAATCCATTTATATTAAAGTAATTACTGATATGAAGGACTTCTGTCATTTCACTATTTGTTTTCTGTATGTCATATATTTTTTGTACCTCAATTCTTTAATTACTGACTTTTTGTGTATTTAGTTGATTTTTCTGTAATGTACAATTTTGATTCCCTTTTGCTTTTCTTTATATTTTTAAAGTTATTTTCTTAGTGGTTATCTTGGGGATTACAACTAACATCTTAAATTTATAACAACAAAGTTTGAAGAATACCAACTTATTATCAATAGTATGCAAACACTCTGCTCCTATACATCTCCATCCTTTCCTCTTTATATTTTTATTGTCTCCCATTACATCTTTATAGCTTGTGTGCCCATTAACATAGATTTGTCATTATTTTATGCATTTACCTTTTAAATCATGCATTAATAAGGAGTAGTTACAAACCAAAAGTGCAATAATACTGGCTTTTATATTTACCCATGTAGTTACCTTTACCAGTGTTCTTTATTTCTTCATATGACTTTCATTTCAGCCTGGTGAACTACTTTCAGCATTTCTTGTAGGGCAGGTCTACTAGTAACAAACTCTCTTAGCTTTTATTTATCTGAAAACGTCTTAATTTCTCCCTCATTCTTGAAGTATAGTTTTGCAAAATATAGAGTTCTTGGTTCAGTTTTTTTTTCTTTCAGTTCTTTAAATATGTCATCCCACTGCCTTCTGGCCTCCATGGTTTCATATGAGAAATCAGCTGTTAATGTGTTTCAGTGTGGATCTTTTTGAGTTTATCCTGCTTGGAGTTTGTTGAGATTCTTGGATGTGTATATTCCTGTTTTTCATCATATTGTATTAAAGGAGTCAGCAGGGTTTACTTAGAGAAGACAGATTCCATATTTTCAGGACAAAGGACATTTCCATGACTATACAAGGGAAAATGGCCCCAGAACAAAGGAAGACTCTAAAAATGAGATTCTAGTGGCCACCATAAATGACCTTGGTATGAAGATGGTGGTGGGGGGTAGCCTAAAGATACAGCCATGCAGCTCTCTGGGGAGCTCTACTCTTGGAAGAGCAGATACAGAGGTGAGAAAATTATGGCTTTAGGTTGGACTCGAAGGCCTGAAGGACCATTGCCAGAAACTCCCAAGTTCCAAAAGGAAAGAGACCAGTGGAAACACTCAGAGTCACAAGGGGGCTTTTGCATTTGTGCTTGAAGCAGAAAGAAGAATGAAGAAGAGAAAACCCAGTGCACCATGTCAGTGGGTGGCAGAAAGGACTTGGCCAAGGGGACCTGTCTTCAGCCATTGGCAAGAGGAAGCTCAGGCCCGGGGGGTCATAGCCAGGAAACCCAGCTCCTTCCACCAGCCCAAGTATGAGTGAACTACCACTTTGTGAACAGGATAGACACTGGAAGCCTGGAGACAGAAAACAACTTGATTCTCCCAAAGGAGAAGAAGACAGAGTCTACAGTCCACCAGCCAGCACCTTTATGATGATTCTTCATAAAAAGCTCCTTATAGGAAGGAAAGGGAGCGGTAATGGTGATCACCCAGAGCAAGGCATGTAAAATCAGCTGTCAGCAGCACAGCTGATCAAGGATATGTAGATCTCTTATGTGTAAAGAGCAAAACCAGCTGCAGATAGATTTATAGTGAATGTTTCTGTCAATGACTGGGAGGCAGTTGGTGAGCCTCAGATGGGTCTATGAAATGCAAATAAAGACAAAATCAGCCACTCTGAAAAATCAAGCACATTTTAATTTGCTGGTGGGCAGTATGACTTTCTTCCTGGCTGAAGTTTATTGAAAACAAATGTTTCACATAGACAGTAAAAGTGCTAAGGGGGATATGCTAATCATCTCCCAGGCCAGGGACACTAGCCAGAGGCCAGAGTTAATGGAGGCCTCAGATACCCTGTTTGATACCAGTGACACCAACAATGCTGGGCTCTGTCCCAGCATTGCCACCAGTTGGTTCTGTGACAATGGCCATGTCTCCTTGTCCCTGGTCGCTGGCTAATGTCCACAGGTGAGATTCACAGGATAGTTCTGAGCTGACCACCAAAGGCTGGACATCTGGACTTGGCAGCTGTCAGATGTTGAGCAGTTACCTCTGCTTTATCATGAGAGGCTCAGTCTCTCTCCATAGCTCCAGCTCCTCTGGAGAATCTCACGGCTGGAGCCCCCTTCTCCTCCCCATCCTCAGCCCCATCCCCAAATCTCTCAAACGGACTTCCTGCCAGGTTCTTGTTGTTGGAGAGAACAGAGCATCGAGTGCCCAGCCTGCAGAAATCCTGAGCAGCTGGAGCATGGATGGTGGATGAGAGGAGGGCCCGGGCAGTCTGCAGACTCTGAGGCTTCTTCCTCCACTGCTCCCTCACTGCAGGGATCTGTGTGCCTGCCTAGATGTGACTTTCCAGAGACTGATCAGTCATTCTCCGCCCCTTTGTGCACAACCCTATCCTCTGCTGGCTTTGGGAACAAGAAGAGCCAGGCTCCTGGCACCCTCCAGAGAAACATCTGGGGTTCCAGGCAAGGCCCCCTCATCCTGTCCCAAGTTCATGGTGATTCTTGTAAATCTGCTCAAGGAGCTAAATTAGGAGCAGACCCCTCAGGCCTGCCACCACGGCAGCTGGCTCCTTCCCTGAGCCTCTGCACCCAGCCTGCTCCCCCATGCACACTCACTAACATATTCTCTCACACTTTCACACACTTATGTCAACACTGGTTCACATATTTCACACTCCCTTATGCACACAGAGGCATACCCTTTACCACTCACATTCATTTCCACACTCATGCTTTTATGCACACACACTCTTGCCAGAGTGATCCCATCCTCGCACCCACTCACTGATGCAGGCACACCAGCTCACACACTCAACCCTCACACACTCACATGCATGTCTCCCATCTGTTTGTGCACACATTTGCACATTCTCTTGTGTGCATACACTCACTTGCACACACACATGTTCCCTTTCCCAATAACATACCCTCCCTCGTGCACACACACACACATGCACACACTACACACACTTGCTCATAGACTCACACTCCCATTGCTGATGGGTTTCCTCTCACCTTCTGAACCCCTGACCTGTTGGTTTCTTCTGTGTTGCAGTCCTCCCGAGAGCTGGATGACAGCAGCAGTGAGTCCAGTGACCTGCAGCTGGAGGGCCCCAGCTCCCTCAGGGTCCTAGATGACAGCCTCGCTGACCCCCAAGCCGAAGACAGGCCCCTGGTTTTCTTTGACCTCAAGATTGACAATGAAAGTGGGTTCTCCAATGGCCACCCCCTCCCCCTTTCTAGCTTAGCCTCTCCCATCTGTGAGGGAGAGCCCTGGACTCTGGCCTGTGCCTGCAGCCAGAGGGTCGGGTAGAGCTCTCGGCCTCACTTGTGGCTCCCAGGTATATCACTTGGTTGTTTGAGAAGGGACTTCTGCCTTGACCAGGGTCGGAAGTGTGCCCACCTCAGGGGGCAACCCTTCCACGAGTTAACCTCTGACAGTGCTTTTCTCGGGGAGTCTTGGGAACTCTCTTCTACATGGAGACACCATTTGTGAGCTCATTGCTCTGAGACCAGTCATTCAAGCAAGGCCTTTGGCTGTGACTGCACATTCTTGAGTACAGAGCATCCCCCAAATGGCTCCACAGGGGACCAACAGAGCCAAAGTCACAGAGAGCTATGACTCCTTCTCCCAGAAGCCCTCTACTCCCCACAGTGCTTGCCTTGGCCCTGCAGTGCCCTTTCCTGAGCCGGAAGCCCCAATCCCTGCCTTGTGGCACACAACAGGGGCTAACCCAGCTGGACAGAAGTGGCAGGAATCCTCTCAGGGCTGGGAAGCCATATGTGGACCCCAGGGGTGGGCTGTGGGCTGGGCTGAGCATGGAGGAGACTGAGTGGGCCTGCTCCCTGCACCCCAGGGCTTTGAAAGGGCTGAAGGCTTGAGCTAAGAGGTGGGATTGGAAGCCAGGAGGCTGGGGGGAGAGGCCTACAGAGAAACATCAGTGGGCATGAGTGGGCAGGAGGGACCTGGATCCAAAGGGCTTGGTGAACTTTGGGGAATGTGGGGGGTGATGAGGAGCTGGAGCCCAGCAGGTGAACAGTGGCTGTCTGGAGGGAAGCCGGCCTCCCTTCTGACCCCTGTCCCCCTCAGAGCCAGGGTCAGGGCTGCTGGGAGGCTGGTGTTCAGTTCCCGCCAAGGTGGGTCTGTAGGCAGTGGGTTGGCTGCCCCCGGCGCCTCCTGTGCCCTGGGGCCTTACCCTGCCCTTTTCTCCTGCCCAGCCCAGAAGATTAGCCAGCTGGCAGCAGTGAACCGGGAAAGCAAGTTCCGCGTGCACATCCAGCCCGAGGCCTTCTTCAGCGTCTACTCCAAGGCCGTCTCCCTGGAGGAAGGGCTGCAGCACTTCCTGCGCTTTCTGAGCTCCATGCCCCGCCCCATCTTGGCCTGCTACAAGCTGTGGGAACCCAGCCTCTCTGTCTTCTTCCGGGCCCTGGAGGACATGAACAGGCTGAGGGAATTCCAGGGGGCCATCTCGGGCTTCCTGGCCGCCCTGCCCCTTATCCGGGAGCGCGTGCCCAGCGCCAGCAGCTTCAAGCTCAAGAACCTGGCCAGGACCTACCTGGCCAGGAACCTGAGCGAGCGCAGCGCCCTGGCTGCCGTGCTTGCCATGCGCGACCTGTGCCGCCTCCTGGAGGTCTCGCCGGGCCCCCAGCTGGCGCAGCACGTCTACCCCCTCAGCAGCCTGCAGTGCTACGCGTCCCTGCAGCCCCTGGTGCGGGCGGCTGCCCTGCCCCGGGCCCAGGCCCGCCTCCTGGCCCTGCACAATGTGAGCTTCACGGAGCTGCTGACCGCCCACCGCCGTGACCCACAGTGGGGCCTGAAAAAGTACGGCCGCTACCTGAGCCTGCAGGCCACCCCCTCACCCCCCGCCCAGCCTGCACCCAACCTGCGGGGTGTGAGCACCTACTTCCAAGGCCTGTTGGAGGGGCCAGCCTCAGCACAAGGAGAGGGCATCCCTGTCCCTCACTCTGGCCACAGCTTGGTAGAAAGGGCAGCCCAGCAGAGCTGAGAGGAGGGCATGACTGGCCCGGGACCTCTGGGGGACGAAGGGGTCCTTGAGCCAGGCCCCTCCCATCACAGCATCCCCAGGTCCTGGGCCCTTCACTCAGTTGTCATTTGATCCAGAACCAGTTCTTCTCTGGGACCAAACTCCCCTTCTCAAAAACTCCCACAGAGAAGGTTCCAGGACCATGCACCTGCTCTGCAGGGGCCTCTAGAGAGCCAGTGGTAGGCTCACCAGACCCCCCACCAATCCCTGCTCCCAGCCTGGAGCCAGAACCAGGGACGACCTGATGGGCAGGGCAAGGCCTCTAGACTCTCTAAGTGGCCTCCACCTCGTCCCATCCTCCCCCACTCCCTGCCACTTCCATGTGTGTCCTTGTGGTTCCTCCCTGACACCAGCCACTGCCCCACGGGACCTGCTGACAGATCCCAGGGACAGCTGTCTGGGGCACTGCTGCCTCCGATGCCAGCAGCCCCACGAATACCGAAGTGCCTTTCAAACCCAACAGCCCTCACAAGCATGGGCTTCTCCTAGCCTCTGCCTGCCCAGAGGTCCAGCTCTGTGTTGGCCTGTCCTTTGGAGCATTTTCACCCCAAAGGGGCCTCATATCCACAGAGACAGAAGCCACTGCTCTGTGTGCCACCCTCCCTGTTGTACCAAGTCACAGGATACATGTCCCTGCTCCCATAGGGTAACCCTTCAAAGCCTGGTTCCTTCCTCAGGGCCAAGCAGATGCCTCCCCTTTTCCGAGGCTTTGCTCTTTGCTTCTCCAGGCCACAAAGCTTCTCTCTGCAAGGCCCATCCCTCTCCCTGCACTTTCCCCTCTCTCAGACCTCCGGGGAATGTCCTGCAACACAGTAACACCAGAATGTAGTCTGGGGACCAGCAGGATTGGAGTCCCCTGAGAGTGAGGTAGAGCTGCAGACTCGTGGGCTCCCCCTCAGACCTAGTGATCCAAAATGTCAGATGGGCCCAACAATCTGAGTTTTAACAGCCTCAGCCCCCCAAAGGGAAGCAGTGTGGGAAAGCTGAGAGAGCCCCAGCCTGGCCCCTGGCCATGTGCACTGAGTGTGATCCAGGAAGAGGCCCAGGCTGAGCCCTGGTACCCGCCTCTAGAATGGGCTGATTGGCCCGATAGCCTCAGAGGTGCCATCTAGCTTTGCCATCCTGGGGTTTTAGGAATGGACACAGGCCTCCAAGGTAGTGGGCAAGAAGCTTTCACATTCTTGAACCCTAGGCCATTGGTGCCCCAGCCTGTGTCACACCAGAGATCAGCAGCAGAGCACAGTGGGTTGGGACCACTCCCCAGCATTTCTCTCCCACCCCTCCTTGATCCCTCTTCCTTGGGCTTCCTGCTACTGCAATGCTTTGCAGACTCAGCCCAGGCCTATGAAATCTGAGTGACCACCCCTGAACCCCATCCAGTGGGTGCATAGGCACTTGCTACCCTACCAGTGAACAGTACATTTAGCATAGGGTTTTGATGCCAGATGTCCTGGCTCTGAAGCCTGTGGAAACAGGCTGATGGGAGGGGGAGGAGGGATGGCAAGGCCCCCAGCCTGGCTGAGACGACCATTTTGGTACTGGCAGGGCAACCCTTGGGCCACTCCTCACATCCCCCTCCCACATCCTGGCCCTGCAATGGGTGATCCTCCTGCTCTCCCAGCTCCAGTCTCAGCCCATGATGCTTGCTATCCTCAGATGTATTTCATCACAGTTCTGTTTTGTTTTTCTAAAATCTGATCTCTACTGTAAAAGCCTTTAATAAAGATGTGAATCTTAAAAGCCTGATGCTCCCATCACAAACTGTCCAGAGGAGCCTTTGAGGAGCCCCTTGCGTGCTGAGGAGGGGCAGCTTCTTTGCATCTGGACATGGACGAGGGGCTAATTGCCTGGCACAGCTATTCCTTGCGGGATCTTTGGGGACCTGGCAGAGCCCCTCATTGTTTAGTGCTCAGCACCTCAAGGAGGTGAAGCTCCCATTCCCAGCAGGAGACCCAGAGTGGACCTGCCTCAGGGTCATCTCCATAGGCGAAGGCCACGTGGAAGGGAGGGGGCACCAACCTCCAGATCTCCCTCCTATTTGCAAACACAGAAGGGAAATCAGAGGTCACCAGGTGAGGGGGTGGGGGGCAAAGGGGAAGGGAGGTAGTGGTTTAGTGGGTAGAGAGGGTTTGGAAATTTTGGAAAATTTTAAATAAAATCAACTTTAAAAATAATTATAAAAAATTGCATCGGTTTGAAACTGTTATGTATGTACCTCAGAAAAACTATGCTCTTTGAATCCAATCTTGTGGGTGGGATCTTTTGATTAGATTATTTCCATGGAGATGTGACCCCCTATTCAAGGTGGGTCTTAATTAGTTTACTGAAGTCCTTAAGGGAGCTCAGGGAGAGAGATCTAGAGCCCAGAGCTGACAGGAGCCAGGATGCTTGGAGACGCAGACAAAGAATTTGGAGATGCTAAGCTAAGAGGTGAAGCCCAGAGTTTGCCCCGGAGAAGCTGAGAGAGACATTTTGGAAAGAAGCTAAGATATGTAATCCAGAGTTTGCCCCCAGGCAAAGCAAGGAGGACCCACATAAACTGAGAGAAGCTAAGACAGAAACCAGAGACATTTTGGAGAAAGTCACGGAAACCAGAAGCTAAACTCAGGTGAGGCCCTGAGCAGACTCCAGCCATGTGCCTTCCCATGTGACAGAGAAACCCCAGATGCCATTGGCCTTCCTCAGAGAAGGTGTCTTACTCTTGATGCCTTAATTGGGACAATTTCATGGCCTTAAAACTGTAAATTTGTGAACTAATAAACCCCCATTGTAAGAGTCAATCCATTTCTGGTATATTGCATTTCGGCAGCTTTAGCAAACCAGAACAAGAATTATCTCCTGGAGAGAATCAGGAGCCAGAATCCAGGCAATTCCTGCAAGGTATTCTTATCTGGGTCTCTAGAGCCACAGGTAGTAAACCCTCTATGGGTGGGGGGGAGCATATGAGCAATGTGTAATTAAAGTATCACTGTCCGGGATGACACAGACACCCAGGGGCATGTCTGCCACTGATGGGACTCACTTGTACCTGCAGGGATTGCCATGACACAATCCCTACAGGAACCAGCCCTCCCCTGGCCTGGATGAGCAGCCTGTGATGCAATTCAATTGGTGCCACCACCCTTGACCCCACCTATCTGTCCCAGATGCCCAACTTCAGCTTGGCCCTTTGACCAAAAAGATCAAGTCCAACTATGTCACCTGTGCTTCCTCTCTGAATTATATCTTGGGTTTATGCGTGCCGGTGAGCCATGAGCTTACCAGGCTAGAAGTCAGAACACCTGTGTTTCAGCCTCACTTGCTCTAGCTCACCAGCCCAGCTGATCCCCAGGTGCCTCTGTAGAATGGGACAATGTGGATTGATTTTACCACACGGGATCATTGTGAGAACCAATGAGAAAATGTTGATGAAATATCTCCCTAGTATATAAAGAACCACACAAACTTGAGAGACTATTTCACAACTAAGATGAGTGTTATTGCTTCATAAATTATAGAAAAATAAACAGATATTAGATCTTAGAAAAAAAGGACATGGGTATGTCTTGAGGGAGATAAAGAACAAGATCTGGGAGACTGGGAGAAATCCCTGGAGCGAGCAGATGACTGGTGGGGGTCATGGGGTCTGTGGGAATCAGGAGGAGAAGAGCGAATCTGCCTTAGAGTGGCTGAGCAGTAGGCGGCTCTGTGTCCCCATCACCCCCAGATGGAAGATTTCAGCCACATAGACCTGGAGCCGAGAGCACCTTCCCGCGGCAGCCCTGCCCTGCCCAGCCCTGTCTGCACACCTAGCTGCTACCCTGGTGCCTGGCCCTGCTGTTCCCCTGTCCTGCCCTCGTCACCTTCCCCCGGCCCAGCCCTAGACTGCCCCACTTCCATGCTCATTCCTACCCTACACTCACTCTGTCCCTAGCCTCAATGTGACCATTCTGCATTATCTCACGGTTTAAGTGTTGCCTGACACCTCCCAGCAGGCCCTGCCCCTCCCTTCCTCCTAACTCTTCCTCCAGCCCCTACACCTCTGTCCTGCCTTCATCCCTCACAATTAAGGGAATTCCACAGCGAGTGGGCAGAGGACCCAGGCTGTGGTGCCCTAAATGTCAGGTCACCCTGTCCTTGGGGATAAAACAGTTGACTTAGAGCTGCTCCCAGGCTCGGCCAGCAGAGGGCGATGTGGCTCCATTGAGCCTGGTGTTGAAACCACTGCTCTGCCAAGTGGAAAGGAGTGGTGATGGGGATTTAGGAAGCTCGGGCTTTTCTAAAGCGGGATGCAGATTTTCAGTGTATGGGGATAACTTAAGGTAGGTGGTACATGGAGAAACATTTTTAGAATATTAACAGTTTTGCATTTGTTTTAACACTTATTAGAAAGAATATATCCAGCATATCAAAACTGTGATTTGGGGATATAGTTGCACAGAATGATGCAAAAGTGCAATTCTTTAAAGATCAGTTTAAAGACAAATATTGTAACCAAAAAGTCAGAAGGGATGCAGTCATAGTAAAGCGTGTGACTGTGGAAGTGAATCACCTAACTTTGGAAAATACTGGATAATCAGGAGATGAGGTGGTTAAGGGTGAGGATTAGAGCTAACATTAGGGCCCAGGGATGAGCTGGGGCCAGAAGTCAGGGTTAGGGTTAGAGCTAACGTTCAGGGGAGGCCTGACGTTAGGAGTGGGATTATATGAGATTTAGGTTCACCTTTGGTCATTGAGGTTGGGAATGGAGTTTGAATTGCTGTTCAGCCTGCTGGTATTTGCCACTTTAGTGACTGAAAAGTCCATGAAACTTTGGACAGGTGGGCAGGAGCTAGACTTCTGAAGAGGAAGCTCCCTAATCTGGCCCCCCAAATCCAGCCTGCCTCCCTCCCCTGCATCCCCTTCTAAAAGTGCCTGGCAGGGGCTCTGCCCAACCTCCCCGAACCCTGGAGATGATGATGAGATTTTGGGGGCCCTGAGGAACAGGCAGATCTCCACGGCACTGAGAATCTCCAAGACAATCAGGTGTGTATTACCCCCAGTTAACACAACCGAAAGTTAAGTAGGCACCTGGCATTCTTATCATTTAGCACACGTTACCTCATTTAAATCTCCCAGTAATCCCACGTGGTTACCTGATCATCCCCAGTCTACAGATAAAAACAGTGAGGGCAGGAAGGTTGAGTGACTTGCTCAAGATCATTCAACTTGTATTTGGGGGAGTAGGAGTTGAGAGTCGCCCTCAGGGAGCCTGTGTCTACACTGCAGCCAGCTGTGGCCCACCCTGCAGGTGTATTGCCATGGGTTGGGGTGGGGGGAGGAGGTGTCCTTTTCTTGTAACCGAGAAGTTAGGATTTAACAAATGATTATGATTACGAGTCATTAAATAAATCTTTCTTTTTACCTTCTAGTGAATTAGAATAGCCAGAAGGAAATAGCTGAAATTATCTTTGATAAATTATCTTTGATGATAATTGTATAACTATGTAGCTTTCATCTTGAGACCTTGTGATGGTAAAAACCTGGTAACAAACCCTCATTTGTACCCCTTTTATCCCTTTTTTTCCACTTGAGAAACTTGTAATCACAAGGGCAACCCCCTAATGCGAATGGAGAAACTTGAATCAGCTCAGAACTAACCATCGGCTTGGTTCTAGCACAGTTCCACTCCTTTACATTTGTAAACTGTTTCAGCCTGCACTTGCTATCCAGATCGTACTAACCCCACCTCCCCTCCTTTCTGTTTATACTTGCTATTGAAATGGTAATGACTCCATCTCCCCTTGTTTGAATTCATAAAAACCTTGAACTCCTTAGACTCCAGGAGACAGACTTTCAGGCTGCTAGGCCATCTGATCTCCTACTTCGCACCTAGCAGTACACTCTTTCTCTCTTTGAAGCCCTGGTGTCATGGATTGGCTGTTATGCACTTGGGACAGAGAACCCTCTGCTTTTGTCTGGTGTCACCCTCTCTTTTCTGTGCCATCCTGGGTCTGTCCATTTCACGTGATGACAAAGGCAGGTCTCAGAAAGCTCATGCCCCAATCTTCTAGTCCCAGTGCTTGAACTTATCCTAATTCTATTTTTTTCTTCTAAGGCACTGTTTCTCAATCTTTTTGCCCCCACTCTTACCCCATGGTGGTTTGAAGCTGTATGTACCCCAGAAAAACATGTTCTTAAATTAAATCCATTCCTGTGCATGTAAGCAGATTGTAAGTAGGACCTTTCTATGAGGCTACTTCAGTTGAGGTGTGGCTCACCTCAGTCAGGACAGGTCTTAATCATATTGCTGGAGTCCTTTATAAGAGAATGAAATTCAGAGCAGGAGAAAGCCACGGAAGCAAGAACCTGAAATCAGTGAAACCCAGAAGAGAAGGGAGAGACCAGCAGACATCGCCATGTGCCTTGCCATGTGACAGAGGAGCCAAGGACTGCTGGCAGCCGATCTTCAGGAAGAAAGCATCACCTTGATGACCCCTTGATTTGGACCTTTTCCTGGCCCCAAAACTGAGCAAATAAATTCCCATTGTTTAACCCGACCCATTTCCTGGTATTTTCTTTGAGCAGCCTAGGAAACTGCTAAGTTTCCTAGAAGACTTCCCCCTAAGAAGACCCTTAGATATTTTTTTCCTAATCACTTCCCACCTCCATGACATTTTTAGTGCTACAGATACACTGTTGATTCCCTAGAATTTTCTACATTCAAGAGCATGTCATTTGTGAATAGATTTCTCTTCCTTGCATAGATACGCTGTATGTCTGTTTTGGTACTGTGATCCTTTGAAACCATGGTCATATCTAAGGTTTTCTCCCTTCCCCCAAGAACCAACTTCCATTCCTGTTGGGGTGATTTTGTCTCTATTGAGATTGCCTGCTTTAGGGTAAGGCCCCATTCCCCATTTCAATGCAAAAGGAAGCGTTTATGTCCCTCTAAGGGACTCAGCCATGGGCGGGGATGAGGTGGGAATGGACTGGGGGAATGGAAGGGGACACTGCCAGAGGTTTCTGGACACAGTTCCCTAGAGTGGCCTTAGTCCTGGGGGAAGGATGGGACAGCACCATCATATATTTTTTGTCTCTTAACCCAGACCTTTCAGACCTGAAGAGAGCAGGTTCATGAAGGGCCTCTGTTGAGAAAAGGGCTCAGGATTTCAATGGACTTCCCGCAAAACAAAAAAGTTGGAAGTCTCCACCCAGCCTTACAAATAAACGCATTTGCTGACAAGTAAGGGAAAAATTCCTTCATTTTTGGCTCAAGGAATTTCTTTAAACTCAGTCCAGAAGAATTCTCTGAAAGGCCAGCTGCCTGGACTATGTTAAAATCTGTTTACAAATATTATAAATACCCCAACATTGATAGCCAAGTATATTACAAAGGCTGGCTAGTTAACCACAGAAATTTTCCAAAAAGCTAGCCAGCCAAATGAGTGTGATGGGAGATATTGTGAAATCTAATGTTGCTGGTTTGATTGTCTAAAACTGCATTTGCTGCATGCCTGGGAGCAGAGGGCCTGAGAGTGGAATGTACCTGAGGGCCAACTCTCTCCTGGAGATCTCCAGTCAAAAACCCTGGCTAACCCCAGGGTGGACTGAGTCTACCATAAGTCAGATCAACCAAGGAGGAGGTAGAAGGCTGAGCCTTCTCGATGGAGGAGGGGTCACCCTGCAGGCTCCAGGCGGGAAGGATTTACAGCAGTCCCCTCTCCCACAGTCCCGCCCGGCTACCAGAGCCAGCCTTCTGCAGAAAGGTCACCTTCTTGTAGCACAGGCAGAGATGTGGGCAAGACAGAGGAGGCCCTAGGAGAAGCAAATAAATACATCAAGTTCCCGTCTGGGCCTGGAGATAAGGGACCAGGGTGATGAGACGGAGGCGAGTCACATGGGCACCATTCCCGCTTCTATCCCGTGCACGCCAGCACTGCTGGAAGGCCCATCTGGGGCACATCAAAGAGAAACTTGCCGAGGATTGCCCCTGGAGGTCTCCCTGCCTAAGAGGGTGCTGTGCTGAGGGACCTTCCTGGGTTTGGACCTGGTAGGGACAGGCCTGAGGACCAAGAATGTGACAGATCCGAGCCACTGTCCTAGCTGAGGTGGGCAGGCAGGGAGGGACGTTTGGCCCCATGGCACAGGAGGAGGAACTGAGGTCCAGGAGGGAGAGAGGCTTTTCCCACATCACACAGCAGGTCAGTGGGAAAGCAGGTGCGGGCCCCCTCACCCTCGATTGCCAGCTCTGCATCCCCTGAGAATTGGCCTCACCTGGGTGTGGAATTGGTGGCACTTCTGCAACATGATGCGACCCACTCAGGGAAGGCTCTCCTGCCTCAAATCTCTGCCCCAGCCAGCCACCTGGCTGGAGATGTTCTTTCTATAGGGCCCGATTTGGCATCAGCATCCTGCTATAGACAGTCTATTTCAGGGAACAACCTCATTCTCTCTCTGAATGGGCAGTGGGCAGAGCTCTGGTTCTGGTGCCCATGAGCACTTGGGGGGGCAGGGTGGGTAGGGTGCAGGGAGGGGAGTACAGGGGGCTAATGTAGGAGACCTAAGTATGGGGGCACCTGTCCCAGTCCAGAAACAGCTTCCCTCTGCAATCGGAGAGGCAACATTTGCCTGAAAGTTTCAAGAATCTCCTAACCAATAAGCTCACTGTTTCAGTTTGCTAAAGCTGCCGGAATGCAATGTATCAGAAATGGATTGGCTTTTACAATGGGGGTTTATTAGTTCACAAATTTACAGTTCCAAGGCCATGAAAATGTCCCAATTAAGGCATCAGTAGGACGATACTTTCTCTGAAGAAAGGCTGATGGCATCTGGGATTCCTCTGTCACATGGGAAGGCACATGGCTGGAGTCTGCTGGGCCTCTCCTGGGGTTGGCTTCTGGTTCCTGTAGCTTTCTCTTAAATGTTTCTTCTGGACTTCTGTCTTAGCTTCTCTCTTAGCTTCTCCCAGTGGCAAACTCTAGATTACATATCTTAGCTACTCTCAGCTGTCTTCACAATGTCTCTGCCTTCTATCCTCCCATAGATGACTCCAGCAAGGGAATTAAGACCCGCCTTGAAAGGGCAGAGTCACATTTCCATGGAAACAACCTAATCAAAGAGTCCCACCCACAATAGGTCTGCCCCCACAAGACTGGATCAAAAGAACATGGCTTTTCTGGGGTATATAACAGATTCAAACCAGCACACTCACCCATGGCCCCCAAGCCTGGGGGTGACTTAGCCTGGCTTCCCACCCCAGCCCCACACCACCTGCTGTGTGACCTCAGTCTCCCCTCCAACACAGCGAAGGGTGGGGTGGGGGTGGGGACCTCTGGGACCCTTGCTCTAATGCTCCGTGGGGGGCTTTAAGGATGTCACTGTAGCTCCCTGTCTGTCCCTGCTCTCAGAAAGACAGAGCTCAGAGGGGTGGGTGGGTGCAGGCCTCGGCCCAGAAGACCTGACCAGGCAGATGGACCCTGACTTGGGACAGAAAGAAGTGGAGAAGCCTGTGAGCTCTCTGAGGGGCAGAGATGTCTGCCTGGCTCACCATGGCACCCACACTGAGTACAGCACCCGGCAGTGTCCGGGAGCAGGGTGGGGACTCAGGTGCTATTTGTTGAAAGATACACACACACACACACCGCCTTCTGTGTCTCCCACCTGCGACTTCCTTCAGAGGCCTGCCCTCTGGCCACCAGTGTTGCTTTGCCCACACACAGGCACAGAAGGAAGGAAGTGCCCTGGGGTTTACACTCTCCCGGGGCAGCCCTCAGCCTGTGTCTCACTGCTATGCAGCTTCGGAAGCCCAGCTTCCCTGCCTCCAGCCAGACAAACCCGGGGTGTCATCCAGCTCTAGAGCTCCCAGTGGGATCAGGCAGAGGCTGAGTATACCTTGAAATCACCCCCTCCCTCTCCTTCTCCTTCTTCTCCCTCACCAGTTTCTGCTGATGCATGTTGTTAAGCAACCATTTGCAAGAAGAATCTTGATCTCACAGTCTGCTTCTGGGAAACCCTTCCAAAAACAAACGAGAAGAGCCAGTGGTCAGGCAAGAGACTGAAGAAATGCAAGAGGAAATTCTGTTTTGTTTCATTCCACCGTGTGCCCTGGGCTGTTCTGGGCTGAGCTGGAGACAGTAGGTGAGCAGGCCCTGGGCTGCCCCTCCAGGAGCTTGGAGTCAGTTGGATCCTGGGCCCTGCCCTTGTGGACTCTGAGGGTCCACATGCTGGGGAAGGAGTCTCTGAATGGGTACCTGGTGTAGCCTCTCTCCACAGCCTCTGATGGTGCTAGTGAGTGAACTGAGGGCCCCAGAGCAGAGGGGGGTGGCCAGAACGTACGAAGAGTTGCACCCTCTTCTGGATGTCTCCACCAGCCAGGAAGGCCCTGGCAGCCTTGGTCTTTTATTCCTCGACCAAAGCACCAGGCGCTTGAAACATTCAGTGATCAGATTTTAATCTCTTAACAATGTCACTCCCATTGTCCCCACCCCCAACCCCAATAGCCTGAGGACATTCTCCAGCAGGAAGCCCCATCAGATGACAGCCTGCCTCCCAGAGGCCCCCACTCAATCTGTAAATGGGCTTCTCCTAAAGCCACAGCACCCCAAGAACCAGGGTCTCAGAGAGCAGCAGCACTGCAAGAGCCTCAGAGAACTTGCCCATTCTCCTACCTTGCCCAAGATCACATGGCAAATTGTGAAGCTGGAGCAAGGTTCCAGGCTGTGAAACTGCAAGCCCAGGGTGATTTCCACTTGTCGTCACTGCCTCTGCAGTCTTCAGAAGATCGGGATAGGACTCCTCTTCCTGTTTGCCACCTCTGCAGCAAAGCACCTCTCTACTCCGCCATGGGACACAGTGACATACGCAGGATGTGAAGTCATGTAGGGACATTGAGTTCATAAACATCTCCTGCTCATGAATATCCAACTGACGACTGAAGCTTCCACTGCTCCCAAAATAACTTTGGATCTTAGCACAGGCATTTCCAAGAACAGATTTTTATCCTTTCAAGAATTCTCTGAAAGCAGAGGATCCTCTGGTTTGCATGCCTACCCAAGAGAGCTCCATGACCCAGGCCCCAGATTGAGCCCTGACTCTGTCCCCAGATTGCGTCTTGACCCCTGGTCATAGATGTGGATACAGACTCGTTTAGTCTCCAGATAAGAAGGTAGCTAATGTGGTTCATTACAATTTTGGTCACTTTCATTTCAATTCATTTGGTCACAATGTTAGATTACTTTGAACATACTATGCCCCAAACCTTTCTGGTTAAAGGGTATTTCTTGCTCGTAGTGGACCTCAGGATTAACTCAACATCCATTTCAGGGCCAGATGATTCCTCAAAGGCAATCAATTCTATCCCTTTTGCCAGCGATTGGCTCAGAGATGGGGTGTCCTATGCCAGTATATGTCCCCAAGACCCAAGGAGAGGTTTGTGACATCTGAAAGAGAAACCAGTCCCTCTTCTCACCAGTCTGTTACCAATAAGCAGCTCCCCCAGCTGCTTGGGAAGCCATCATGGGCTTTAGACAGAAAGAACCTGGGCCTGCTGGTATCACTGAGCCACTGAATCAACCAGCCCTGAAAGCCAGCCCGGCTTCTGATTTTGTGAGATGATACACTTAATAGTTTTAAATCTTTCAAGGGGATATTTTTGTCGGTTGCAGATTCCTCTGCCTTGCCCCATACTTCCCCTGCCTCGCCCTTCCCCCAGCTCTTCACCACAGTTAAGTCCGGCCAGGAAGGGGCTGGCTGCCCCGGGACTCCCCCTCTGGGGAGACCCATCCAGCCCCAGCTAGGGTAGAGAAGCTGAACCCGTTTCTCCTCACAGGCAGGAGTTCCCCCTCTTCAGTGAGACAAGTGCAGACACAGATAATTACATGAGCTGCCACTGGAAGAGCTGTCGTTAATTTTGATGGCAATAAACAGCCTTGCCCGTGCGTTAAGCTAATTTCATGAAAGCACCAGGAGGAAGGTCGTGGGCTGGGCCCTGGGTTATTAATAATGTCCAGCTTCATTTTGAAACATTCAGGAAATTCTTCTCAGTTGCCTCCAGCAAACTGCCACAGGTTGCTACTTTCCTCTGCAACCAACAGTCTTCCCATATGCAAATGTGGATTTTTTGTTTTTCCCTAGAAAACAATTAAAGCCACAGAGCCCAATAAATACTTAAGCAGATTGTGGTTTTAATTAAAAACCTTCCGCCAAGGCTGCAGCTGCAGATCTCTTTTTCCAAACAAAAGTGCTGGTGACACAGACACAAGCATCAGAATCTGGGCTTAAGTAATTGAAGCAAGAAAATTTTACAAATAATAACAATGATAATTCTGATTGCTGCCTATGCCCATAGTGGGTGTGTAGTGGGATATGGGGAGGGGCAGTGAAGAGAGACATCTGGAGGCAGGGCTAGGTCTTCCCCCTGTTGTGGGTGTGTGTGGGGGGCAGCACACATGCATACAGGGGCATAGACATAGCTCATCCTACCTGTACCCAACTCTGCAAGGCAGTAATAAAAAGCTAATTCTAGTTATTGTTGAAAAAAAGTAAGAGCTCATTTCCTGAGTGCTTTCTATGGGCCAGGTACTAAGTGCTTTGCATGTATTGACTCATTTAGTCCTGGCAGCAACCCAAAGAAGTAGTCTTATTTATAGCTCTTTTTCTGAGGCACAGAGAAGTTTAGGTAACTTGCCCAAGGTCACACAGCTAGTAAATGGTAGAATCCGGTGCTAGAACCTATCCTCTTAACTACTACCTAGAGTGTGTGTATGAGGGGAAGGAGAGTGTGGAGGTGGGAGGGAGGGAGCACGAACAGGGCTGGCTTCCCAGAGGTCTGAGCTCTCCAAGGAAAATTAAGATAGGAAAGCCACTTCTGTGCCACATTAAATAGAAGGCTTGTACATCTCTGTGAGTGGAGGTGCAACTGAATCATTTGCGCAACGTTACATGTCCTGAACATTTAATCAAACATCTATTAATTTCCATTTTGCAGTTTGCTTTTCCCCTCTTAGAGCCAACAGATTTTCATTTTCGGATCTCGGACATTGTATAGGTCCTTGACAAAGTCCTAAGACTTAAGAACTGTCTTCTAGTGCCCTGTACAGGGCTAAACAGAGGACGCTAACGCCCCTCCGGGGAGGGTGGGGAAGGGGTATACGGGAAGGCTCCGCCCCAGGAGCACTAACCTCCTTGGTTGGTGCAGGGGAACAGTCGCGCTATAAGCATTCATTGGGAGCCTAATTGTGCCCCGGGGGGTTGGAAAGACACTGAGCGTAAACCGAGATGGGGCTAGTGTGGGGCAGGACAGGGGAGGTTGTAGATTCTGGAACCCAGCTTGGGCTGGGCGCCGGAAGCAAAGCCTCGGGCCTTGGTTAAGCGTCCCCCAGGGACTTGAGGACTGCAGAGCCGCGTGTCCACGCGCGCTTTGCACGGGCCTCTCGTGGCGGCCAGCCTCGCCCACTCACTCCGGCCATTGCTTAGGGTCTCTGCGCCCGTCAGAAGGTGTCCAGCAGGAGGCGTGCGCGACCAAGCCTGGACCTGAGACTTGAGCCCGCTGAGCCGGGAAAGAAGCACCACGAGCCTCGGGGTTTCAACCCTCCCACCCCGCTCTCAACACTGCGGGTCTGCGAGGCCGAAATTAAAGGAAGATCCGCAAGGAGTGGTCCCAGGCTCCAGCCCTCTGTTCCTAGGTCTGCCTGGGGTCGGGACCCCAATGTCGTCACCAAGCCTTATCCCGGATTCCGACAAATTCCGAATTTCTTGTCTCAGCGCTTGTGGCTTGGAATCTTGTATCCCTTCTCTCTCCCGCCTCTACTTTAGTACTATCAGTCGGTGCCTGTTTCTTTAACGATCAAAGAACGTGGGCGGCGGCGGGGTTGTTATTCTCGCTCCTGGTTCCCCAACCCTCCAGTAACTGTATCGTTATGAACCTTTTGAATAGCAGACCCGCTGCTGCGCGGCTGGCGGCGCCCGGCGAGGCGCGCACAGTCTTCTAGCTGAGCTGGGAAGCCGAACCCGAGACGCAGCTCCCAGCCCTGGCCTCGGCGGACTCTGCCTGGGCGGCTCACGCTACAGCCTTGCGGTGGCGGGTACTCTCCCGCGTCCAAGGCGGGGGTAAGGGCCGTCTTTCCCTAGGGCAGGCTCGGGGAACAAAAGCACTTGCTGGAGAGTAGGTGGGGGCCCGCGGGAGTCAACGCCAGCGCCCGGGTGGCCGCCGAGACCTTATCCGCCCCTCCAGGCGCCTGGCGCCCTGTCCCCCTGCCGAATCCCCCCGGCTTTCTGCCTTCCCGGCAAGAGAACAACGAAAAGAGACCTTTTCTTTTTTCTTCTTTCTTTCTCTTTTTTTTTGCCTCGGATGCCCTGAGATGTTCCCGGAACGCTGACGAGTCTGGTTTCTACAGTCCAGGGAAGTTCTGGGCGAAGAACGAGCAAGCGAGCCCATTTAACATTCCCCCTCCCCAGCTTCTATCTTCTCGTCCCTCGCCCCTTGCAAGTTGTTCCCCGCCCGCCTGCCTCCCCGCCGGAGGCAAAAAGAATAGAAAAAGAGGTGAAAACCGAGGAGGGTCGACGAGCCGAGAGCTTCTACTCCGGAGCCTCCACGCCCAGAACCCCCTCCTCCCGCCCGGGCCCCCAGCTAGGACTCGCGGTCCGGAACCCGACTCTCCGTCCTCCCACTGCTGGGTCTCTGCCTCCCGGAACCGCCCCCTCAGGGTTCCCGGGACGCGGACACCACGCCCAGAAAGCCCCCCTCACTGCGCAGACAAAGAAGCCGGAGACTGGTCCGGCGGCCAGAGCCCATGCCCGGCCCAGTCAGGCCCGAGCCACAGGGACTCCCTCCCAGGCTAGGGACCCTCTCGCGGCTGTCCCACAGCAGAGCGGGGGCGGGATACGGCGCTCTCGCGTCTCCGCAGTCTTCGCAGTCCTTGAGGACCCCTCCCCCAACAGGGTGCCTCCGCGCCCTCCCCGTCGATCGGCTGCGGGGACCCTAGACCCAAACAGGCAGAGTAAGGTTCTGGGTTCAGAGCCCTGGACTAAGTGAGAACGCGCAGGTACCATTTCGCTGGATAGCCTGTAGTGATGCTGGAGTAGGAGCGAGAGAGTGACACCGAAGGTGCGTGCGCCAGTCTGCTCAGATTTAATTTACAAAGGAGCCTCGGAACCCCGGGTCGGGTGGTCTCTTTAAATGCAGCGCTCCTCGCCGGTCTCTCTTCCCCACCCCCTTCCCAACTAATTAAAATGCCCAGCACTCAAATCAGAGTATTGATCTCCGCAAAGGCCCCAAACCCGCTCAATCGACCCGTTGCGTGAGAACTCAGGCCTGGAGTGAGGACTGGAGGGCCACGCGTGCCCCCGAGAGCCCAAGGTCTGCGGTGAGGAAGACGACCCCGGGTGGGGGTGGGAAGGGGTTCGGTGTGTCTCCTGGAGCCTCTCTCTCTTTCCCGGTTGTGGTCAGCAGTTCTGTCTCCAGGGCTGCAGTGGGAAGCTCAGAGAGGCGGAAATCGGATTTTAGCCAACTGCCTCGGCATCTCCGCGCCTCCGCCTTGTTGTCGCTAAAACAAATGTCGGGGTTTAGCCAGAGAACGGGAATAAGAGTCAGGAACAGCAAGTCTGCGAGTCTGCTGAGGCCGGCTGTTATGTGAGGGTGTGAGACAGAGGGAGGTGGCGGGCCACTGCGGCTTCGGGAGGTGGTGGTGTAGGGGTGACAGTGTGGTTGCTGGAGGCTGTGAAGACATAGTGGGCGAGATGCTCAGGCCTTAAGTCCCCAGCCCACATTTCTCCTAGAGACACAGACGTTTCATAACCATCCCTGTCTGTGCCACTGTCCGCTGCAGCCCCATGAGCCTAGAGCGGGCAAGACCGGAGGATGAGGCGCTTGGGTGAGCTCAGGCCCGCTTCCTGGGAGCAGACTGATACCAGTGCGTCCCGTCCCACCCCTTGGTGAGCATAGGTAAGCGCGTTGGCCCTTGGGCCCTTCAGGGCCGGTTTAGTCACAAAAGAAAAGACATAGAGTCGAGCTCAAGAGACTGGGCAGGGGGCTGGAGATGGGCTGGGGATGGGCTGGGGATGAACTGGGGTGGGGGGCGTCGTTTCCTCGCGCGCCCTGCTGGGCTGGGCGTTCTAGTCTCGGGGTTGGATGGGCGGGGGCAGGAGAGACCCAGGCTCCTATCTACCGAGATCCGGCAAAAACGGCAGGGAGGGTGAGGCGCTCTGCTAACACTATCAATTATGCATCGTGTTGAACGTGGCTTCGGGGAGGAAGCGTCTAGCAGGGGGTGAGGGAGGGAAGGGTCGGCGCTCGCAGGGCGGCGCGCAGCTCCGCGGTCGCGCTTCAGGTCTGTCTGCGCCACTGTCTGCATTTGCAAAAAGAGTTTAAAGGCAGAGACGCCCCCGCCCCCCGCCGCCGCGCGCCTTTCCTTCCCCCAAATTCCTCAAAGATGGTTTGTCTCACGTGTTGCGAGGCGTAAAAGCCGCTCGCATTCAATTAGCAGTGACGCTCACGGGCGCTGGCGGGACCGGTGTGTGAGGGTGAGTGCGAGTGAATGTGTGTGCAGGCCGGGGAGGGAAAATGGTGAATATCTTGGGTGCAGGAGTGCCTGTGAAAATGTGTGCGAATGTAGCGAAAACTCAGTAAATTGACGCGATTATTACATGATGATGGGTGGTTCTAACGTGTGAAGGTCGAATATGTGGAGGTTGTGAGGCTCTGTGTGTGTCTGTGCAAATGTGTTTTGAACATGGGGACGTGTGTGATGAGGGATAGTGACAATGTCAGCAATAAATGCGGAGGGGGTTGTGGGTTATGGTGGTGCGGTGGGTTGAGAAGAGCCGAGCCGAGGGCGGTGGGCTGCCCCGGTGACCGACGTGTCTTGGCCTCAGGGAGGGTCTCTATGGCTTTAACAAACGTAGACGATGCAGGAGGTGGGAGAGGCCGTGCGCGTGGCCGCCGAGTCCGGGAGCGCGCGCGGACACTCTCCAACCTGCAGCCAGCGAGAGGTGGGGTGGGGGGAGCAGACGCTTAATAAAAAGCCTCCAGTGGGACCTCGGGGCCAGAGGAGTCCCCAGATTCAATCATCCCTTTCTCTGCCCCTCCCCTGTCTCCCTGGACAGCCACAGCAACAGATGTGGGCAGCACCCTTGGCTTGTCCCGGCTCTGCGACACTGCGGCTGGAGAAGGGGTTGTAGCCCGAGGGCAGCGCGCTAGGAGTCAGCAAGCAGCTGGTAAGTCGCGGGGACCGCCCCACAGCCTCGACCTAGGTGTGTGTGTGGGGGGGGTTGCCTGGAGCGCTAGACCCCGCGAGCACTTTCTGAGCGGGACAGGGGAGGGGTCCTCCCACGGGAGAGAAGGATGGAGAGGGATACCCGGTTCCCAAGGATGGGGTGTGAGAGGGGCTCTGCCAAACCTGGCCGGCCCCCCAGGCGGGGGCGGGGAGTCTGTGTGTAAGAGCGTTTCTGTGGCTTGGGATAAAGAAGGTTTTATGGGGGTCCTCAAGCATCGTAGAGCTGCAGTGAAAGGCGCGGAATCTTGAACCATCTGGGCTTCATTAGCCTGGACAACTCCCGTGGACCGTCGGCGCGGACCCCTCTGCTCGGCTAGGCGCCGCCTGGACCCCATGGGACACGAGGGGAAAGCTCCGGGGACCATACCCCCATCACTCCTGGCCCGGGCCTGAGGGAGAACCGTCCTCCCCTTTCAAAAGGATTACGGAACAGCCCTGGTTCTCCCCTTGAGCGAGTAGGAGCCGGGAACTGGCAGATGCGGCCGCGGCTGCCGCGGCGGGACAGAGTCTTTTGGACATCCCCGGGTCCTACGCCTCTCACCATCCATCGCTATATCTCGGCGTTGCTGATCCCCTGGGTTAGGAAAGCCGAGGGTCCGTCCGGGTGAAGGGCTACGTGCACGCGCCAGTTAGCGCCAGAGTTCCTGCGTGTGGGTAGTTCGTGTGAGGAATCGTGTCCTTGTGTCTTTCGATTCTCACAAAGGACAGAAAAGCGCTTTGCACCGTGGTGGAGATGCGGGGTTCAGTGGAGAGAACAATGAGGTCTCCAGTGTATATCGTGTCCGTGTCTGTGTGTTTGTGTCTATGAAATGTGTTGCGAACTCCGATAGCGCTTCCGGGCGTCTAAGCCCCTGCAGAAGTTGGTTGTTTGGGGTGATGCCGGAGCGTGTGTGTGTTTGTACTGTGTGCGTATATACGGGTGTGTGTGTAAGTGCTGTGCGCGGGACAAAGGGTTGGAGGGAGGACAGCCGGTCATGGACAAAAATACCCTTTCTGTGCATCCCTTTCACCGGGATGAACCAAGGCTTCCAAAACAGAGAGGGGTCAGTGCGGAGCTGGAGGCAGACCCATGAGCAGACGAGCCTGTGGAGGGATCAGCGTTTGGCTGTGTGGGGTGAGGCGGTCAGTAGGGAAATAAGAGCGAGGTACTAGGCCGCTGAAAAAAGAAGTCAGGGTCCAAGAGGGAGCACCCATTGAATCCCAAAAGTTTACTGAACTCCAACCGTGCCCAAGAGAGGCTCCTCCTCATAAAGCTCATAAAGAAGGTCCCGGAGCCGCGGAGAGTATGCTAAACAGGTTTGCGGAGGCGGAGCTTGAGAGGGGAGTGGAGTAGGGTCTCCACGAGGCGTCTTCTTTCCCCCTTAACCCTGCTTTCATCTACAGGAGCCGCGATGGCGCCCCTGCGGGCCCTGTGGCTGGTCTGGGCGCTGCTGGAAGTGGCCGGAGCGTGCCCGGAGCAGTGCGCGTGCGTGGACAAGTACGCACACCAGTTCGCCGACTGCGCCTACAAGGAGCTGCGGGACGTGCCAGAGGGGCTGCCGGCCAACGTGACCACACTTAGTCTTTCAGCGAACAAGATCACCGTGCTACGGCGCGGGGCCTTCGCCGACGTTACGCAGGTCACTTCGCTGTGGCTGGCGCACAACGAGGTGCGCACGGTGGAGCCAGGCTCGCTTTCCGTGCTCAGCCAGCTCAAGAACCTCGACCTGAGCCACAACCTCATATCCAGCTTCCCGTGGAGCGATCTGCGCAATCTGAGCGCGCTGCAGTTGCTCAAAATGAACCATAACCTTCTGGGCTCGCTGCCCCGTGACGCGCTGGGCGCGCTGCCTGATCTGCGCTCTCTACGCATCAACAATAACCGGCTGCGTACGCTGGAGCCCGGCACCTTCGACGCTCTGAGCGCTTTGTCACACCTGCAGCTCTATCACAACCCCTTCCACTGTAGCTGCGGCCTTGTGTGGCTGCAGGCCTGGGCTGCGAGCACTCGGGTCTCGCTACCAGAACCGGACTCCATTGCGTGCGCCTCGCCTCCTGCGCTGCAGGGGGTGCCGGTGCATCGCCTGCCCCCATTACCTTGTGCACCGCCTAGCGTGCGTCTGAGTGTGGAGCCGCCGCCGGAGACTCCCAGCAGCCCCCTGCGCGCTGGCCTAACGCTCCTGTTGCACTGCGCTACTGAAGGCCACCCCACGCCCCGCCTGCAATGGCAACTTCAGATACCGGGTGGCACCGTAGTCTTACAGCCGCCGGTCCTGAGCGGGGAGGACGATGGGATTGGGGCAGAGAACGGGGAGGGGGAAGGTGATGGGGATGGGCCGACGCAGACCGAGGCCCCAACTCCGACTCCGGCACCCGCTTGGCCCGCGCCGCCAGCCACCCCGCGCTTCCTGGCCCTCGCAAACGGCTCCCTGTTGGTGCCCCTCCTTAGTGCCAAGGAGGCGGGTGTCTACACATGCAGTGCATACAATGAGTTGGGTGCCAACTCAACGTCCATACGCTTGGCCGTGTCGGCAGCCGGGCCTCCAAAGCACGCACCAGGCGCTGGGGGAGAAGCCGGTGGGCAGACCCCAGCTTCTGAGCACAAGTCTACAGCCAAGGGCCGGGGCAACAGCGTCCTGCCCTCCAAGCCCGAGGGCAAAACTAAAGGTCAAGGCGTGGCCCGGGTCAGCATCCTTGGGGAGACGGAGACCGGGCCTCAAGAGGAGGTGGGTGAGGGACAGGAAGCTGAAGAACCTGTCCCTGTGGATCCCGTGGAGGAGCAGCGCTGCGGTCGCGGGGACCCCTTGGGGTATGTATCCAACCATGCGTTCAACCAGAGCACGGAGCTCAAGCCGCATGTCTTCGAGCTGGGTGTCATCGCTCTGGATGTGGCAGAGCGCGAGGCACGGGTGCAGCTGACACCGCTGGCCGCGCGCTGGAGCCCTGGGCCAGGCGGGGCAGAGGGAACCGGGCGGCCTGAACGGCGGCCCCTGCGCCTGCTTTATCTGTGCCCGGCGGGGGGCGGCCCCGCGGTGCAGTGGTCTCGCGTGGAAGACGGCGTCAATGCTTACTGGTTCCGCGGCCTGCGGCCTGGTACCAACTACTCCGTGTGCCTGGCAGTGGCGGGCGAGGCATGTCACGTACAAGTGGTGTTCGCCACCAAGAAGGAGCTGCCCTCGCTGCTGGTCATCGTGGCAGTGAGCGTGTTCCTCCTGGTGCTGGCCACCGTGCCCCTGTTGGGAGCCGCCTGCTGCCATCTGCTGGCCAAACATCCGGGCAAGCCCTATCGTCTTATCCTGCGACCGCAAGCTCCCGACCCCATGGAGAAGCGCATCGCCGCTGACTTCGACCCACGTGCCTCCTATCTCGAGTCGGAGAAAAGCTACCCAGCAGGCGGCGAGGAGGGCGGCGAGGAGCCGGAGGAGACCCCCGAGGAGGGCCTGGACGAAGGCATGGAGCAGGGAGACCCCGGCGGGAACCTGCGGAGAGAAGAGAGCTTGGCGGCCTGCTCGCTGGTGGAGTCTCAGTCCAAGGCCAACCAAGAGGAGTTTGAGGCCAGCTCCGAGTACAGCGATCGGCTGCCCCTGGGCGCCGAGGCGGTTGACATCGCCCAGGAGATTAACGGCAACTACAGACAGACGGCAGGTTGAGCCCCCGGCCGGTCCCGCCTGCCCATTCCCATCCCGCACCTTGGGTTCCTGGGAGCAGAAGCCTTGGGCTGGCAGGACTTACCCCACGCCCTACCCCACCCAGTACACTTACTACGCCCCCCTACCACTTCCCAATATTGACTACTAGGGACGTCTAGTGGGGAAGGGCCGATTTCACCAGTTCTCAGCCACCCATGGCCGCCTTTCTCCCGGAGAACTGAATCGCACCCCCCCAAACGCCCACCCCCACCCTCACCTCCGCCAAGCACAGTTCTTCGCTCTTTTCTCCCTACAAAAGACATAACCCTCAGACGTGGGGAGAAATCCACGCCCCTCCATTCCCATCGCGAAGGTTATCTGCTGAAGCAATCAGCGGTTTGGCTGACTCTGACCCGCAGCCCGTCCACCGTGGGCGCTGAAGCCAAAGTAAATGGGAGGTGACTTTGAAACCTTTGGTGGTAACTCCTTGGCTCCGGGGCCAGTCTGGGACCCTCAGCAGATGTCCCTAGCGCGGAGAGCCACAGCGACTTGCCTGGACCCCTAACTCCCTCCTCCCTCTCCGAGGCAACGTCCCAGAAGCCCTGATCCGGTGGCATCAGGAGAAAATCATTTTCCCTCCGACCCATAGATGTTTAGTTCCAAAGCACCTCCTTCAGACTGGTAACTAAACCCTCTGTCCCTGTCCGTTCCCCTGTCCCACCCCTCTTCTGTCCTGCTGGAGCCGAGCCGGGTGCCTGGGGCACCTTTCAGCTCGGCCCTTTGATTTCCATATTTTCGTTGTTTTCAAAGACAGCTACACTCCCAGGTCTGGTGCTAATGCTCCCTTCTCAGCCTCTGGGAAAATTGAGTGTGTGCGTCGAGGGAGATAATCCTTTTTCTCCGTCCCCTCTCCCAATTTAGAACGCCGCGAGAGCGCGCGCCCCCTTTCCGCAGAGGGAGCGGGCTTGGTCTCGGGCCAATTTCGTCGTCTGTGGTCGCTGAACCTGGCACCGCCTGTTTCCGCGGTTTCACGGGGCTCAGACTCCAGCCTGAGGACAGGGACATAGGAAGCCAACTGTGCCCACTCCCCTAACCCTGCCTCTGGATTCGGTCCCTGGTGAGGGCTTGCAGCCTGGTTCGCACAAAGCCTGCGTGTTACTTTGCAGGGAGATCCGGATGGAGAAAAGCCGCCTGGTCCTCGCGTCTCCCGGTCCTGCCCCTCTTTCCTGGAGAATAGCATTTACCCGGCGTGTAGTCCTAGACGAAAATGCTCTGTAGCAGAAAAGTCTGTGTCCTGTAAAGTGTGACCGTGTAGCGTAGCGTTGGGGGGTGGGCGCAGGCAGGTGGGAAGGGAGGAGGAGAGGGGGGAGGGGGGGAGGGGAGAGGGGGAGGGAGGGAGAGGGTGGGCGTGCCGCGGCGTCTCCTGCAGGAGTCCTTTTTTTGTTCTTGAAAGGAAACGTCGGGGTTGGGTGGGGGTTTCCGGCCTCTGGACCAACCCTCTCCGCGAAGCACAGCACAAGTGCGGCCCGGGAAGGGAAGGAGTAGCCCCTTCTGAGCGCGCGCCCTTTTCTAAACTTGTCTATATGTAAACAGCCAATAAAACAATCGATTTGAACTGGGCTCGGCGACTCTTTCTCTGGGGTGGGGGGCGGCAGAGGGAGGAAGCCCGAGGGATGAAGGGAGACACCTCAGAGAGGAGAAGCCCCTCCGCCCACGCATGCTTTGTGCGATTTCCTACTTGTTTGACAGAACTGTGATTTTCCCTGTGTTCTCAGCCGCGTCCTCTATTGGTGTCTCCAACTTAGGGGTGGAGGGGTGAAGCCACATAGGATAGGGGGAGGCTGAAGGTGAGTGGGTAGGGCTGGCAGGGGGGTGGTCTCTGCAGACCCTGAATATGGGGAGCTCCAGGAGTGTGTGTGTGAGAGGGACTGCCTGGTTTCTCTGTCCCAGCACCAGCCTCTGAGTTCTCTGAGAAGCCAGTGTGGGGGGATCATGGGGCAAGACTCTGGTAGCTTCCACAAGAGATGTCACAAATTACAAAGCAGCCAAATGTAGAGCAGAAAAGGGGGACACCAGGGAAACTTGACAGTGTGTTTGGGGGGGGGTGGAGGGGTGGGCGGGAGTGCTCAGGGAAGGACCTACTGACAACTGGCAGGGTGTGTGAGTCTGTTAGCGAGTGCTAAGGGAGGTGTGCACGTGCGGAATCATGACTGAAAGCACACTGATTCAATTGTCCTAGAAATGGGGGTTCTTGGCTGGGGAACAGGAGAGGCACGGGGGTGAAGAGTGGATGTGGCACTCTGCTTAACCTAAAGAGAGAGTGCTGGGCTTATACTTCAGCTGAATCTCCTTGGACAGGGAGGGAGTGGCTGGCAAGGGGCAGAAGAGAGGAATAGAACACAAGTGAGGGGAGCAGGTGAAGATTCCATCCCTCCCCTCCTACTAGGTCCTCCAGTCTGGGCTGGGGGACAGACCCAGTTCCAGGAACCCAGCATCCAGTCCTTGCCCCAGGCCTGCCCCCTCCCACCCTCACCCCCATCGTGGGTTGATCCTGGGTTCTCCTCCCAGACCAGCAAAGCTATCTCAGAGAAAAACTCCTTTCTAAGGGCCAGAGCCTGGAACCTGCTCCTGTTCACAGCCCATGCCCACTGCCAGGGACACAATTCAGGAATATAATTTTTTAGGAAGCAGGTTGCTTTGTTCTACCTGCGAATGCCACCTCTGAGAAGGGAACAGGGACTGGCTCAATTCCTGATTGGTTTGGGAATCGATCCACATGATTGTATCCTAGGGATACAATCCTAGAGAATCTGCTGACTGTCCACTGGCCCTCCCAACAAATCTTGGGACTCTAATTGTTAATTGTTTGGCAAATGCACACAATGGTCCCCATCCTCTGGCCTGCCTTCCTGACGCCTTTCTTTTTTTTTTTTTTTTTTTAATTCAGTTTTATTGAAATATATTCACAAACCATACAGTCATCCATGGTATACAATCAACTGTTCACAGTATGATTATATAGTTATGTGTTCATCACCACAATCTATTTCTGAACATTTTCCTTACATCAGAAAAAATCAGAATAAGAATAAAAAATGAAAGTGAAAAGAAAATACCCAAACCATCCCCCCGTCCCACCCTATTTGTCATTTAGTTTTTACTCCCATTTTTCTACTGATTTTTTTTTCAATTTTTTAACTTTGTTTATCAAAAAATTAAAAACAAACAGGCAAACAACAACCAAAAAAACCCCACAACATTTCAAACAAAGCAGTGGATTAAGGAAAACAAATAACCTAAAATAACTACTTTGCTTCCAATATGTTCCTACCATACCCCAAGAAAATTAATAAACCATGTCCAAACAGAGGAGTAAGAAAAACACATAATCTAAAATAACTACATTGCTTCCAACATGTTCCTACGATACCCCAAGAAAATTAACAACCCCTAAGAAAACAAAGGAATAAGAGAAAAAAAAAACCTAAAATAACTCTCTTGCTTCCAACATGATCTTACTATATCCAAGAAAGTTTACAAACCATAATCATTCCTGAGCATTCCCATAACATTGAGATTACCCTCCATAGTTTATCTGTTCTTATTAGATTATCATTCCCCCTCCACTAATTGGTATCTCTAGGTCCCCTACATTCTACAGTATAAAACATTGTACATTTTTCACAGAATTCACATTAGTGGTAACATACAATATCTCTCTTTTTGTGCCTGGCTTATTTTGCTCAGCATTATGTCTTTTTTTTTTTTTTTTTTTTAATCTTCATTTTATTGTGATATATTCATATACCACGCAGTCATACAAAACAAATCGTACTTTCGATTATTCACAGTACCATTACATAGTTGTACATTCATCACCCAAATCAATCCCTGACACCTTCATTAGCACACACACAAGAATAACAAGAATAATAATTAGAGTGAAAAAGAGCAATTGAAGTAAAAAAGAACACTGGGTACCTTTGTCTATTTGTTTCCTTCCCCTATTTTTCTACTCATCCATCCATAAACTAGACAAAGTGGAGTGTGGTCCTTATGGCTTTCCCAATCCCCTTGCTTCCTGACTCCTTTTAAACTGCATTCTCTCCTTTCCTTTCCTTCTCTCCTCTCTGTTCTCTTTTTCCTTTCTCCCTCTCTCTTTTTCTTCCTCAAGGAATCTCAGAAAATCCTGGGGTAGGAAAGGACTTTGAAGGCTTGCCAATTCAACTACCTATTTGAGATTTAATTATTTTCTACAATATCTCACCTTTCACTTATCCAAATATGGGGAGCTCACTATCTATTCCCTGCTCACAAGGAGCCAATCGTTGGACTGTTTAAGATGTACCCTTCTCTCACCCCCCCCCACCAATGGCCTCTGTTCTGTGAGAACTCTGCAGAGGATTGGGAATGTGATTCCCACTTCCATCAGCCCCTTTTCTGAGTGCCTGCTATATGCTTCAGGTGTTGTAGTAGCTTAGCTCTCTCCAGTTTGTTTTGTCATAAAACTTATTTGGAAGCTACATGAGAATGGAGTCTAATAGGTTGAGAAGCATGTGTGTGTGTGTGTGTGTGTGTGTGTGTGTGTGTGTGCGCACACGCGCTTGCATGCGTGTGTACTGAGGGGACCTGGGAAATGGTCAGAGAATGCAACATGACAGCAAAAGCCTTGGCACTCAGAGCAATTTACCAGGAGCAATAATTCTTTAAGCTACAGAAACCAGATGCCCAGGATGTGGCCTTGAATCAGATCAGAAACCTATCTGCAGAAAGGCAATTTGAGAGGATAACCGCCCCCCTCCAATGTTTCCTAAAGATGGGCTGGAATGAGAATCATTTTGAAAATCATTAGAGGAAATCCATTAATATGAAAGGACAAAGGGAGGCAGGGCTCCTTTGAGGAAGGTCCTCTGCAACCTCATCTCGTGTCTGGAACACAGCCCTCCATCCCTGGCATCCGAGTAATGACCCCCACAACTGAAGCTAACATCTATAAAGATTAGTTGAGTCAGTAAATATTTGCACTATGCTCCCTGGTGGGGATGCTGATCTTGGGTTTCCCTCCTGGATCTCGGGGTGATGCATTTTGGTAGGCAAAGGAAAGGGGGTAGCATCTTGCTATGACTGTCTCACCCCAGTTTGTTAACGTCAGAGGGGAGGGAAGAAGAGCCTTCAGTCTGCACAACGAGGAGCAGAGAAAGAAAGAGCCTGGATGACATGAACACTGAGTGGGAGAAACTGGGGAACTTGTCCTTCAGGGACGGGGTTCATGCTCTGCCGAGAAGGTCAGTTACCAGGACCTAAAAAGGGCCCACGTAGAGGCCATAAAAGGCCAAGTTTTGCCTTAACAAATACTTACGCCTTGTAAATCTACAGAGATATTGACAAGAGCAATTCTGCTGGAAAATTGGGGATGGAGCAAGCAGAGCCATTTCAGCTGTAATGTGTCAATTAATTGATTGCACTTGAAACACACCCACCCACACACACATGTTTAGTGACAAGATTTTGCCTTAGGACTCAACAGAGAATAACATTATTTTGAAATTGAAAGATCTGCTGAGACTGGAATATAGAAGAGATTGGATTATAAAATGTCTTGCTATATTAGTATTTGGTTCAAAATATGGCCAGTGTCTTTAATGAGGCCTGATATGAATTAAAAAAAAAAAAAAAAGCCATCCAAAGACCCCATGAGGGACAGAAAATAAAACCAACCTGTTGGGTTGAGTTAATTGGAAGGATTTAGTATCATCCCTTGGTTGAATAAATAACTTAAGTAATTTTAAGTTGTTACGATTTTTCAAATTATGCTAATCGTGTGTGATTTGTCTGGACATGTGAGTGTAAATTTAATAATTAAATTTAAGTCCACAAGGAATGAGGACAATAAAAGTGTTTATATTTTTATCAACTGTTTATTGTTTAAACATGGTCCCATGTGTATTAGGAGTTAATTTGGTTTTGGCAAATTAGATGCATTTTCTCTTAGCAACACTCCAGCAAACTGGTCCTTAAATTGAGTCTAAAAGCCATCCAAGGCATCTGGCCATTTGGGAGAAAAATTGCCACAACCATAGAGATCAGAGAGGAACTTCATAAGAATTGATCAGCGTTAAAATGGAGAAAGAAGGAGAATGAGGAATTAATAATCAAAGGCTTTTTTTTTTTTAAGTACGACTGCTAATCACCCATTTAAATGAGGTAAGAATGCTATGATCTCCTAATATTAATATGGAACTCTTACCACATCCCAGGCACATGCTCTGGGGTTTTTTTTTTTTTTTTTTCAATTTATATTTATTGAGATATATTCACATACCATGCAGTCATACAAAACAAAGCATACATTCAATTGTTTAGTACCATTATATAGTTGTGCATTTATCACCAAAATTAGTTTTTGACATTTTCATTACCACACACACAAAAATAATAAGAATAAAAATTAAAGTGAAAAAGAACAATTAAAGTAAAAAAGAATACTGGGTGCCTTTCTTTTTTTTCTTCCCCCATTTTTCTACTCATCCAGCCATAAACTAGACAACGGGGAGTGTGGTCCATATGGCTTTCCCAATCACCTTGTCACCCCTCATAAGCTACATTTTTATACAATCGTCTTCAAGATTCACGAGTTCTAGGTTGTAGTTTGATAGTTTCAGGTATTTACTGCTAGCTACTCCAATTCATTAGAACCTAAAAAGAGTTGTCTATATTGTGCATAAGAGTGCCCACCAGAGTGACCTCTCGGCTCCTTTTGGAATCTCTCTGCCACTGAAATTTTATTTCGTTTCATTTTGCATCTTCCTTTTGGTCAAGAAGATGTTCTCCATCCCACGATGCTGGGCCTAGATTCCTCCCAGGGAGTCATATTCCACATTGCCAGGGGGATTCACTCCCATACTCTGGGTTTTAAAGCATTATCTTGTTAACCTTTACAATAATCCCATGAGGTAGTAATATCATGATTTCAGTTTACAGTCAAGGAATCTGAAGAGCAGAGAGGGCTAGTCATTTGCCAAAGGTCCCCAGCTGGTGATTTGCAGGGCTGAGGTTTTCCCTTACACTGTCTGACTCCAAAGCTGGAGCTCTTCACCACCAAGCCAAACCTCCTCCCAGTACCTCTATAAAGCAGACTGAGTGAAGAATGATATATTTTATCTATTGTTAAATTTGTTGCTAATTATGGAGTTTGTCTAAAAAAGGGTTTTTCTTGTCTCTCATTTCTTAAAATAATTCTTCCAGCCAACAAAAGCCATGGTTAGTGTTTTATATTTCTTTCCAGTCTCTTTCTAAAAGAATTTTATAAAAAAATCACGAGTTATGTATGCCCTAAAATAATTAAACAATATTGATAAACTGAAATTCCCCTCAACGATGCATGCATATGAGTGGAGATATACAGTGTTGTCATTAACAGCACCCCAACACAGAGCGCTTCCATCTGGTTCATTTCAGTCTCCCCTACCCCCATCTAACCCCTCCAGGTGTCTAGGGATCAAACCCCCTTATATTGAGCTACAGTGGTCCTGGGATGTCATCAAAGGGGATGTTGCCCAGATTAAGTCAGATGGGGAGCAAGCACAGTCTGAGGGCAAGATTGACAGCTGCCACTCAGATTGTGTGTTCCCAGGATAAGGCACTGACTGTAAATCAAGTGAGGTCCTTACTCCGAGCTGGCTATATGGAGAGCTAGTTGAAGGTAGTACTTGATGGGGTGAAGTCTGGGGGGTCTTCAGGTGATGACTCAGCTCTCACGTGAGTCCTTTCACAAAGGCCCTTTGCTTTACACCACACCGAGGCCTGGAGCTTTTGTGAGTCTGCCCAGTATTCTGTTGGTTCAGTCATTTTCTCTCTGGGTGACATTGCAGAGATGTAAGGTGCAGGCTCCCTCCATTTAGACCAACAGACCTCTCAATGTTTACCTAGCTTCATGAATTGAGTTTTTAATTCATTAATTTTTTAAACTTTCTTCTTTTTCATATATGCATTTAAAACTATTAATATCCCCCTAAGTACTACTTTAACAGCATCCCCCAAGTTTTGGTAGGTAGTGTATATATTGCCCTTCAGTTTTAAATATTTTATTTCCACTAGATTTCTTCTTTGACTCATGAATTATTTAGACATGTGCTTTTAAATTTCCAAATGTATGTGTTGTTTTTTCTCTGCCACTTTTTGTTTTTGATTCTAATTTCAGTGCGATGTTTTCAGAGAATATGGACGGTATGATGTTGATTATTTGGTGATTATTAAAACATGCTTCAAGGTACAGTATGTAGCCAATTTTTGTAAATGATCATGTATGTTTGAAAATGGTGTTTATTCCTGAATTGTTGGGTTCATGATTTCTTAATATTCATTAGATCAGGTTTGTTAATTGCATTGATTACATCTATTTCCTCACTAATTTTTTTTGTTCTGTTTGCTCTGTTGGTTTCTGAGAGAGGCACGTTAAAAATCTCTTTAATGTGCATTTCTTAATTGTTCCTTGTAATTTTGTTCATTTTGCATTACATATTTTTGAGGCCATGTCATAAATTGTATTCCTTTTTAGGTAGATTTTTATTGAAGTAAAACATACATACCCAAAAGCACACAAATCATAAGCAAACAGTTTGATGAATTTTCAAAAAGAAAAAACACATCCAGTTCCACAAAAAGAACCTTACGGATACCTCAGAAGTCTCCTGCTGCTGCTTCCGGTCACGTCTCCTCCTCCAGCTTCCTGACTTCTAACATCATAGATTAGGAGTTTTGTCCGTACTCGAACCTCATGTAAATGAAACTATGCAGTATACGCTCCTTGTGCGTGACTTCTTTTGTTCAACATTTTGTTTGTAAGATCTAATCCTGTTGTTGCATACGGCTATAGTTCATTCATTCTCATGGTTATATAGGTTTCCATTGGGTGAATATATTGCAATTCATTTATCCGTACTATGTTGATGGACATTTGTGTAATTTCCAGTTTGGAGCTATTATTAATAATGCTGTTATAAACATTCTTGTACATGTCCCGGAATTCACTCATTTTTGAAGGAGTGGAATTGTGAGTCCATAGGATATGCATATGCTCAGTTTTAGTAGATACTGCCAAACGGTTTTTTGAAATGCACCAATTTACATTAATCAGCAATGAAAATTCTTATCTGCTTTAGGTTTTAGACATTCTAGTAGGTGTGCGGCAATACCACGCTGTGGTTTTAATTTGTATTTCCCTGATGATTAATGAAGTTGATCATAATTGTTTATTGTCCATTTGGATATCCTCTTACATAGTGTCATTTGCCCATTTTTCCACTGGGTTGCCAATCTTATTGACTTACAGGAGTTCTCTATATATTCTGGATATGAGTCCTTTGTATTTAAAATAACTTCTCCCTCTCTATGGCTTGTCTTTTCACTCTTTTTATGGTGTCTTTTGTTGAAGAGCATTTGTTAGATTTATTTCTAGGTATTTGATTCTATTTTGATGATACTACAAATGGTATCTTTAAAATTTTTATTTTCCTATGGGTTGCTGCTGTATAGAGATATAGTTGATATTTGTATACGGAACTTGTATCCAGCAACCTTGCATAATTCTCTTTTTAATTCTAAAAGTTTGTCTGTATGTTATTTTGGACTTTCTAAGTACACAATCATGTCAACTGCCAACAATGCCGGTTCTTTTTCCTTCCTTTCCAGTCTTTAAACCTTTTACTTCTTTTTCTCGCATTGTTGTTTTGACTAGGATCCCAATACAATGTGAAACAGAAGTGTTGAAATTGGGCATCCTTGTCTTGTTCCTGATCTCAGGGGGAAAATTTTTAATAATTCACCATTATGTATGATGTTTGCTATAGATTTTGTGTCTTCAACTTGTATACTGCAGCCTGCATAACTTGCTCATTAACTCAGAATTTTTCTGTAGATTCCACGTGATATTCTATGTAGATATTTTTATTGTTATTTTTATAGCCAATTCTTGTTTTTATTTATTAACATGGTCATCCTCATTATCATTTCTGGTTTTGTTAATTTATGTCTGCTCTTTCTATTTTTTTTTTTTTATCAGAATTTTCAAGTTGTGGACTTTTCAAAAAACCAGCTTTTGTTTGTATTGATCAATTTCACTTCCTTTTTTCTCTAGTTCATTATTCTCTGATTTTTATCATTAACAGTTTATTCTTCCTACTTCCTTTGGGTTTTCTAGCTCCTTAAATTGAGAGCTTAATTACATTTTTTTCAGTCTTTATTGCTTTTGAGTAAATTCATTGAAGCCTATATAGATCCTCTGTGTATTGCTTTAGGTAAATCCCACAAGCTTTACTATGTAATGTTTTTGGTGTTCTTTTTAAAAGTTTGTATTTCCAGTTTGAATTTCCTCTTTAACCCAAGAGTTTTTATAAATGTATTTAAAATTTTTTCAGGTGGATGGCTTGTTGTGGTTGTTGCTGTTGTTTTAGTTGGCTATCTTTTACAAAAATAATCCTAATTTTATTACATGTCATCTGTAAAGATGTCATGCATGATTTCTGTTTTTTGAGTTTCATTGATTTTCTTTGTGGCCTAATAAATGTTTAAATTTTTTTCTGAAAGCTTCATATGTGTTTGAAGAAAATATGCACTCTCCAGTTATTAGGTAAAATGTTTTATACCACTTTTAAGATCAAGCTACTTAATTTTTATCAAGCCATCCGTTTCTGTTTATCTGATCTGTGAACTTCTGAGAGAGACCTGATAAAGATCTCCCACACTGATTGTAGATTTGTTTTATCCTTCTATTTCTGTCAACACTGTATTAATAGATGCATAAATGTTTATTTCTGTTGTATCTTCTAGGTGGACTATACCTTCCGTTAACATGAAATTGCCTCTTTGTCCCTTTTAATGCTTTTTGCCTTGGATTTTATTTTTTCTGATATTGATATTGTACTCTACGTTCTTTTTCTTAATACTTGCCAGGATATCTTTTTCTATTATTAACATTTTATTTTTAATCAAATAATTCTCCAAGGTTTATAATGAAAAAACAGTCCTCTGCTTCACCTCTGATGCCAGTTCCTTTGGGCAACCACTTTTAACTTTTTCAGGTGTTTCTTCTGATATTCACTAGCATATTAAAAAACAACATGCTTTTCTACTATTTAAAATTTTTTCAGTTTTAGGTATTACCTATTGATTTCCAATGGAAGTTGAAGAAGGAGCTCTCTCTCACACACACACACTTGTACACACCTCCTCCCTCTTTCCTCCTAATATGAATTACATTACAATTTTTGCCTAAATCAATATTCAGTGTTAACATTATGATAATTATGTAAATACTTTTCACAGTTGGTCCATGTACTGAATTATGATTACATTTCTTTTCTTGTACAACCTTTTGTTCCCCCTGGAGTTAATAATTATCTTTTTTTTTGTCTACTAATTTTCTTTGTTTCTATTACTTTATCCCAAAACTTACTACAGAAGTATAAATTTCCTCTCAGGGTATTAACAATTAGATGTTTGGTAAGTTTCTTTTCTTCTGGAGACACTTCCTGAAGTCCTCTGTCCTTCTGCTGCCCTCTGAGCTGGCGACTCTCAGGGCCTGTGTGTGGCCAGCATCTGGGGCATCCCTGCCCCATCACCCCCGAATCATCCTTGCCCTGCCCTCTGTCAGACTCGCATTCCCTGGGGGGTGCTATGTCTTCCTCTTTCTTGGTTTATTCCCTCCTTTTGATGGAACACGTGCTCTGGAGAAAGAGGAGTGGATACAGGTTTTGTGGGGCCTAGACATATACAATGATACAAAATTACAAATTCAAAATTAGGCATGACAGAAAATATTTACTTGGAGTGAAGAAAGAAATCGTGACCGAGTGCAATTTTTAAAAAGCTGACAAATACCACAAACATCACAAAATCCAGGAAATTAGTCTAACATTAAAACGGCATGACACACAGCTACAATAACTTCCCTCCTGAATTTTTAGTTGTATCTCTGATGGCTTCTGTATCAGTTGAAGTTCAATCGGAAGCAGACCATGAGAAGGTTAAGATAATAATAAATGTAAGGATAAATATATATATTTAAATAAAGGAGGGATTTGTCACAGGGATTTGTGACCCCCACATTGTGACAGCTGGTTAAGCCTGTTTTATAAGCATGTCTTTGCATCTGGGGTTGGATCTTGGAAGTCTGCAGGGCAGGCAGTGGGGAAAGGAAGATAGATGTAAAATGGGGGAGAGCAAGGACAATGGGAAGCCAAGAACTTGAGCTCCGACCCACAAGGACAGACCAGAACTGTCTCCAACCTCAGTAATGTGGGCGTCCTGCAGAAGGAACTGGAGCTCTACCTCACGAAGCAGCAAACACACCCTTGGCTTGGGAGTTGGAGAAGCTAAAGGAGCATCTGGGGACAGGTGGAGCAGTCGCAGCCCAGCTGCCTTCAGGTTCCCAACAGCGTGTGTGAACCACAAAACGGCCGCTGCTCCCCTTTCACCCTCCAGATCTCTGTCCCTCGTGTTTCCTCTGGCTACCCCAACCGAAAACATACAGGGCAGGAGTTCTGGGAAATAGTTCAGCCTAGCCAAGTTGACACATTATAAAGCCACCACTGCTTTCTCTTAATGGTAATGGTTTTGTGATATTTTCCATAGAGAGATAAAAAAGATAATTCAGTCTTTCCTTTAGCATGTGTTTCGGTTTGCCAAAGCTACCAAAATGCAATATACCAGAAATGGACTGGCTTTTAACAATGAGGATTTATTAGCTTACAAGTTACAATTCTAAGGCCATGAAAATATCCAAATTAAGGCATCAACAGGGAGATATCTTCTCTGAAGAAAGGCTGCCAGCATCTGGGACACCTCTGTCACATGGGAAGGCACATGGCTGGCATCTGCTGGTCCTTCTCTCCCAGGTTTGGTAGCTTTCAGCTTCTGGCTTCAGTGGCTTCCTTTCTCAGCTTCTCTAGGGCCTTTTTCTCTGAGCTCTCTGGGCTTTCACTGTCTATTATCCTCTTTTCTTTTCTTTTTTTTAACACAATGTGCCGGTTTGGATGTATCATGTCCCCCCAAATGCCATGGTCTTTGATGCAATCTTGTGAGGGCAGACGTATTTAGTGTTGATTAGGTTGGAATCCTTTGATTGAGTGTTTCCATGGAGATGTGACTCAATCAACTGTGGGCAAGACTTTTGATTGGATAATTTCCATGGAGGTGTTATCTCACCCATTCAGGGTGGGTCTTAATTGAATCACTGGGGTCCTATAAAAGAGTTCACAGACAGAAGGAGGTGCTGCAGCCAAGAGGGACATGTTGAAGAATGCACAGGAGCTGAGGGTGGAGCTGGAACACAAACTGGGATTGGCAGATGCCAGCCACGTGCCTTCCCAGCTAACAGAGGTTTTCGGGATACCATTGGCCTTCCTTCAGTGAAGGTATACTTGTGTTGATGCCTTCATTTGGACATTTTCATGGCCTTCAGACTGTAACTTTGTAACCAAATAAACTCCCTTTATAAAAGCCAATCCATTTCTGGTATTTTTCGTAATGGCAGCATTAGCAAACCAGAACAACATCCAAGCCAATATTTATTATATTTCCATAAGAGAAAATGTATCCGCACTTCCATGATATCATAATGTATGGAGAATTACAAAATTAAGCACAAAACTAGAACAACTTTGAGATACGTTTTGTGTTTTATGATTTTACATTATGCACTTTTCTTTTTTAATGCATTTTTATTGTGCGCTTTAACATTTATATATAACAGTGATAACTTTCAAAATATGATTTAACAAATAGTTAGAGAGCAAATTTCAAAGAATGTCATGGATCACAGTTCCACAATTTCAGCTATTTCCATTATTGTAAAATATACATACAGAAAGGTGCTAACTTTCAATGTACAGCTCAACAAGCAGTTATATAGGTAATTTAAAAAATTGTTATGGGTTACAGTTTCGCAGTTTCAGTTATTTCCTTATTATGCAATATAAGGTATATACAGAAAGGTGAAGACTTTCAAAGCATAATTCAATGAGTAGCTGTGCTAGTATAAATGTATTATGTCCCCCCAGAGGCCATATTCTTTGATGCAATCTTGTGGGGGCAGACATGTTAGTGGGGATTAAGTTGGAACGTTTGGATTAGGTTGCTTCCATTGGAATGTGCTCCACCCAACTGTGGGTGATAGCTCTGATTGGATAGTTTCCATGGAGGCATGGCACCACCCATTCAGCCTGAGTGTTACCAGTTTGCGTATATTGTGTCGCCCAGAAAAAGTCATGTTCTTTGATGCAATCTTGTGGGGGCAAACATATTGCTGGGGATTGGGTTGGAACGTTTGAATTGGGTTGTTTCCATGGAAATGCACCCCACCCAACTGTGGGTGATAGCTCTGATTGGATGGTTTCTATGGAGATGAGGCCCCACCCATTCAGCATGGGCCTTGATGGGTTTACAGGAACACTATGTAAGCTCAGACAGAAGGAGAGAACTTGCTACAGCCAAGAGGGACACTTTGAAGAATGCACAGAAGCTGAGAGAGTAGCTGCAGATGAGAGACAGTTTGAAGATGGCCGTTGAAAGCAGACTCTTGCTCCGGAGAAGCTAAGAGAGGACAAATGCCTCAAGAGCAGCTGACAGTGGCATTTTTGAGGAACTGCAGCCTAGAGAGGAATGTCCTGGGAGAAAGCCATTTTGAAACTAGAACTTTGGAGCAGACACCAGCCACATGCTTTCCCAGCTAACAGAGGTTTTCCGGACACCATTGGCCATTCTCCAGTGAAGGTACCCGATTGTTGATGCATTACCTTGGACACTTTATGGCTTTAAGACTGTAACTTTGTAACCAAATAAACCCCCTTTATAAAAGCCGATCCATTTCTGGTGTTTTGCATCCTGGCAGCATTAGCAAACTAGAACAGTAGCTATACGGCAAATTTCAAAGGATGTTATGATAGGTTACAGTTCTACCATGTCATTTACCTCCTTCCAGCTATTCCAATACCCCAGCATCTAAAAATTTATATATATATAATATAAAGTTTCAGTATTCATAGACCTTTGTCAAATCTTATCTTGTTTGTTGCTACCCCTTCCTCTCACTTATTCTTTTTCTCCATCTTCAGGAGTATCTAGGCAGTGAGCACCCTAACTTTTTCATATTAAAAGGTGGTGTCAACAGTATGGGGAAGGGGGCTACATCTGATTGTTCATCTTAAAGAAGCTGTTGCCTCTGGGTTTTAGGACTTCTCTGGCTTAGGAACACTCTGGTGATTTAAGTTTCTGAGAGCTAAAACTTAGTGAGTGAATCTTTTACAGAATCTCAGGTAGGGACCTAGGTATTTGGGGACTACTATCAGTAAGGGCATGGCATACTGTGGCCATTTGGAATGTCCAGCTTGAGCTTGTATAAGAGAAACCTCCAGGATAGCCTCCCGATTCTATTTTGGACCTCTCAGCCACTGTGACCTCTGTTTACTACCTTTCTTTTTCCCCTTTTTGGTCAAGTAGGCATTTTCAATCCCTTGCTGCCAGGGCCAGGTTCATTCCTGGGAGTCATGTCCCACGTTGCCAGGGATATTCATTCCCCTAGGAGTCATGTCCCTCGTGGGATGGGGGAGGTTAGTGAATTTATTTGCCAAGTTGGACTTAGAGACAGAAAGGCCATATCTGAGCAACAAAAGAGGTTCCCTGGAGGTACCTCTTAGGCATAATTATAGGAGGGCTCAGCTTCCCATTTACAACCCTAAGTAAGTTTCACAAAAGCAAGCCTCAAGTTGACAGCTTGATTTATTAAGTAGTGAGTTCCTAATTTCACTTAATATATATTCAATCCCAAGATAAACACTGTTTCTTACAATAGCTTCACTTAGTTGTACAATCATCATCACTCTCAAATTTAAACAATTATCATAACATAATACATCCCAGAGCTCTTATCAGCTGCTAATTATTCATCCCTGGTATTAGTGTAGTGTTGGTAAGAAATTCCTATTAAATATAGTCTTTAATATGTAATGGGGAGTTTTTCCATATACTACTCTGTTGTGAACCCTCTGCACCAGTGTCATACCTTAAAAGTAAATCATGCCAACACTTATGTAGGTTTGTGGTGCTACTCTGTGGGTTACATGTTTTTAAACAACCATTTACGAACATGTTCACCTTAAATGCTCTTATCCTCTTAAAAAGGACTTCTAGTAAAAAGATTAAGACTCACCTTGAATGGGTGGGCCACATCTCAATTGAAATAACCTCACCAAAAGTCCCAGCTAATACAGGTCTGCACCCACAGGAGTGGATTAAAAGAACATGGCTTTCTCTGGGGGTACATAACAGTGTCAAACCACCACAGCTGTGTGTCTTTTTAGTTTTCTTTTATGCCCATTTTGTATATAATTGTCATCCTAGCATCATCCTACCTTTTTCATTTACTATTAAAACCCTTGTAAATCACATATAGCTGGATTTTCAACAAGCCTTTCTTTAAATACATAACAACATATTCACAATATATTGTACTTGATATGCTCAGATTTAGTCCTGACAACTTATTTTGAATTTTCCATCTGCCATGCTTCTTTTTCCCCCACCCCCATTTTTTCTTTTGTTTTTGCTTTTGTTTTTGACTTTTGCTGGATTAGTTAAGCTTTTTTTATTGTATTTTTTCTTCTCATAGTCTAGATGTTATAAATCCTGTTTCTCGTCTTCTGGGATTTCTATTCAGGAAACAAAGAAATATATTTGGACCTATTTCTTCGTTTTTCTTTGACTATAGGTTGTGCTTTGGGTTTAATTAGGTTGAATTTTACCCATCAGAAAGGAAGCTACTGTTTGTGGTCTAGAAAACTATAAAATATAGAGTAAAGCAATCAAAATCACCACAGGAAAGGAGCTCCATGGGTCTGTCTGTATGTAGCATGTGAGTGAGTGGTTATTGGAAAATGTTCAAGGAAGGCAACTTATCAGCAGTGGCCTTGTACTTATCAACCACCCATCTGACACTTATCAAAAGCATCAGTTCCTGGACATACAGTTATCATTGGTTGGGAAGGAAACCTTGGATAACATCAGAAACCTGGGGGACACACTCCTTACTCGCCTTTCTTTCCTAGATCGTAGGCCTGCTCCTGAAGCCTAATAGGTACTTAACATGTGCTTTCTGAATGAATGAATGAATGAGTGAACAAGTGCACAAACAGTCACTCAACTTAGGGGACAGGGAAGGAAGCAGGGAGACGTGGAGCCCAGGGAGGTAGGTTCTGGGAACCCATCCTGCTGCTGTGGAAATGAATGCAGTCACAAGGCAGGAAAATGTCAGTTGCTTTTCTGAAAGAGCTACACCATTTAGAAGCACATCTCCACAAGCCCTTGCTCCAGCAGAGTCAGTGACTGGTGACAATAATTGAGTCCACATGGTTAACTATGACAGGGTCACACGAAGCTAAAACAACTGGTTGGAAACTGTGATCAGCTTCTTGCAACTGGATTTATGGATGTGTCTCAGCAGCAGACCAGGCCTGCCCTAGTGACAGAGGCAGGATAGTCCCAGCGGCTCAGGACGAGCTGAGTCAACTAAAATCTGCTCACCCTTCCCCCGAAGCTGCTGCCCAGGCTCCCCGAGCCCCTGCCGGCTTTAGCTGGGCTTGTTTATCTTTTTATCACTTTTGACAGGCTCTGGACTATTTCTGGAATCCATATTTGTCCTCCGACACATCCTGCATCACCGCCAGCTTCCTGGTGTCTTTAACTCTGAGAAGTACGGAACAATGTTACCCAGCAGGAACAGCATCCCAGTGTGGGGGGAAAAAGAAGATTCAAAAGCAATTTGGCCAAACATGAATGTTCCCAGTCACCAAACATCCCCATCGCTGGTTTTCCTCATCTGGATAATATTTAGACTCCATGAAGGGGGCTTTGCAAACATTTATGCATCTTTAAGCAATTTTATGGTCTGATTTTCATAATTCTGATGGGTTTCTCTCTCTTTTTTTCCCTTTACTTAAAAAAATCATGGAAATCCATTGTTAGTTGGTTATTCCTTCTCTGAGGTGTTTGTATTTGCCAAAAGCTGAAAACAATGTAATTCTCCAACAATGAAAGTCTTCCCTCCGCCTGGTGAGCTTTTCCTGTGCTCAGGCGCCAGGCCTGGGGTTGCTAATCCCCTCCCCCTGTCCTCGCTTGTGGCCAGCCAGCGGCCTGGCGGCCCAGCTCTCCATCTTTCCCATGAACCTGTTCCACCTGCTGACCCCTGCCAGGTCCTTCCCAATCTTACTGAGTGCCTTCTTGTTCCTGGGGGAACAAGTCTAGGCCAAGCGCTGCCCTCGGGTAATGGAGGACATTGGTACCCGCCCTCTGCCCACCCAAAGTGCTCCCCTTTCTGTGGATGCCAGCTGCAAACCAGGAGCTGTCTGCTCACTCACCCCGCCCCCTCCCTAGTGCAGAGAACTGAGGATATGTTAGTGGAATCCTCTGGCATTGCCAAACCTCCCCCCACGCCTCTCAGTCACGTGCCCACCCCAGCACAGGTGGGCCCAGCGCTGAGCACTCAGGGGGCTTGGTCAAGACGGGTGAATGGGGAACAGATCTCTCTTTCTGGGACATGCTGACCCTCCCCAGCCAGGGCTGCATCCAGGAGGTGCTTCCTCCACTGCAACAATTACAGAAAAATGTCTCTCGGGACAAAGCAAGAGTGCATCAACGCGCCAAACTAGAGCCAGTTTTCAGGATGACTTTTCTAGGCTGATGCACAGCTATTCATTTGTGTAGAAGGAGAGGTGGGAGGTGCTGTTGTAATCTGTGCTGGGATGGGGAGTGGGACAGAGCCAGGGGAGACCCTGGCCCTGACTCCGGGGAACTTCCTGTGCAAAGGAATCCAGGGACAAGCACACTGGGATGCTGTTTCTGCTGGGTAACATCATTCCATACTTCTCAGAGTTAAAGACACCAGGAAGCTGGCGGTGATGCAGGGTGTGTCGGAGGACAGATATGGATTCCAGAAATAGTCCAGAGCCTGTCAAAAGTGATAAAAAGATAAACAAGCCCAGCTAAAGCTGGCAGGGGCTCGGGGAGCCTGGGCAGCAGCTTCGGGGGAAGGGTGGGCAGATTTTAGTTGACTCAGCTCGTCCTGAGCCGCTGGGACTATCCTGCCTCTGTCACTAGGGCAGGCCTGGTCTGCTGCTGAGACACATCCATAAATCCAGCTGCAAGAAGCTGGTCGCAGTTTCCAACCAGTTGTTTTAGCTTCATGCGACCCTGTCATAGTTAACCATGTGGACTCAATTATTGTCACCAGTCACTGACTCTGCTGGAGCAAGGGCTTGTGGAGATGTGCTCCTAAATGGTGTAGCTCTTTCAGAAAAGCAACTGACATTTTCCTGCCTTGTGACTGCATTCATTTCCACAGCAGCAGGATGGGCTGCCAGAACCCACCTCCCTGGGCTCCACGTCTCCCTGCTTCCTTCCCTGTCCCCTAAGTTGAGTGACTGTTTGTGCACTTGTTCACTCATTCACTCATTCATTCAAAAAGCACATGTTAAGTACCTATTAGGCTTCAGGAGCAGGCCTACGATCTAGGAAAGAAAGGCGAGTAAGGAGTGTGTCCCCCAGGTTTCTGATGTTATCCAAGGTTTCCTTCCCAACCAATGATAGCTATATGTCCAGGAAATGATGCTGTTGATAAGTGTCAGATGGGTGGTTGATAAGCACAAGGCCACTGCTGATAAGTTGCCTTCCTTGAACATTTTCCAATAACCACTCACTCACATGCTACATACAGACAGACCCATGGAGCTCCTTTCCTGTGGTGATTTTGATTGCTTTACTCTATATTTTATAGTTTCTGGATCATCATAGTTTTCTAAACACACCACAAGGGGGACAGGGTCTCCGAGCCCGAGCTCTCAGGCCAGCTTTATGGGAACCACCCTGCTCCAGGGTTCCTGTTCCCAGGAATGGGGGCAAGGGGGGCCAGGCGGGAACTGAGGCAGCCCCCAAACCCACCCAGACTCCTCACCTTCCCGGCCTTTCCACACTTACAGTCCTGCTGCTACAGGACACACATTTGTCTGGGTGTACTGGTCCTCTCTGCTGATCACCCTATTTTCCTGTCATGTACCCCCAAATTGGCCAGTGGCTTTAGTTTTAGCTGCAGTGGGTCTTCTAATATGACTCCCGTTCTCTCTGAATGTCTTATTTCTTCAGGGACTGGAGGCTTGCTCTGCCCACCCGCCTGGTTACCCTGGGTGCACAGCAGGGCCGGGCTCCCGCCACTGTGTTCCCTCAAAGAGTGACTGAAACTCGGTGCAGACGGGGCCCGGCCTATTTCTTGCTGGTGTCCCATTCCACAGCAGCCATTGTTTTTTCCACTTTAATTTTGTGGAAAAATTTACATACAGTAAAATCCACCCTTTTTACAGCATACAGTTCTATATATTTTTATGAACTTACACAGTCGTGTAACCACCACAATGTAGATACAATTTCCATCACCCCCAAAAGTTCCCTTGTACCTTTTTGTAGTCAATCCCCTATCCCACCCTAAGCCTCGGTCAACTCTTGATCTGATTTTTGTCTCTATGGTTTTTTGTTTGTTTTCTGGGGGGCCTTTTCCAGAATGTCACATTAATGGATTGTTACACTTTGGACTCTTATAGGATGACCCACTGCTGCAATTTGCCTGGGATTGTCCCGGTTTTAGCGCTGAAAATTATGCATCTCAGGAAATCCCTGGGATGTGAAAAGTCCCTGTTTTCAGTGATGGGTATGGAAGGTTGGGGAGAAGTACGAAACCCGTACGGTGGCTGAGAAAACAGGCTGAATGCAGTTCTGTTTTTCTGTGTCAGTTGGATACGGCACAGATCCCAGTCATAGTTTAACTGCTGATTTGCAGCTCTTGATGATGTTTCTCCGCTCTTGCATCCCTCCTGGTGACATGACTTATGTGTGTGATTTAAGTGCACGGAATCATCCATCAAGAGTCCATCTTTGGCTTTGCCTGTGGATTACCTGTTGTGCTTTGTCTTGAGATGGCTCTAGTTCAACTTTTAACGTTGTGAAGATTGTGACCATAGTCTCTAAAAGTTCCAATAATGAAAATGAGAGAGATTACACTATCAATGCCAGCATGACCCAGACCCAATAAAGACGAAATGACTGTGTTACTTTAATACACATGAGAGAACAATTCTGTTCCACATCTGCCTTTTCAAGGAAAATTATCTCCATGTTGAAAAGGGCAGAAAAATGGGCGAGATGGATGAGGAGATGGTAGAAAATCATCTGCTTGCTCCCAATAAGTTCAAGTGCCTCAGTGGATTAAAACCAGGACTATGCAGAAATCTTGCAAAGTCATCATGTCCATACCAGCAATCTCCAATGACTTAGGGAGGCAAATACCAAACAGGGTGCTGCACCACATGCCCTTGGGCACGGTGGAGAAGGGGCGAGATTTGAAAATCCCCAAGTGGGCATGGGTTGGGAATCGGGGAGAAGGGGATGCAAAAGCACATGTCGAGGTGAATCCCACATGTTCGGAGCAAAACAGGCAAGTGCGTCTGAATCCACCAAAAGTTTTTTCATCACCCTAAAAGATACCAATACTTAGCCCAAAATAACAACCACTGAATTCGCCTGAGAGTACTGAAGGGATTCACATTGTTGTATTGTTTCCTTGATTGCTCTATAAAACTATAAAGTTACATTTGTTGATTCAGAGACAGCAGCTAAAATGTCCCTTAGGGAAACAAAAGAGAAAACTTTGAACCTTATATTGTAGGGCTGATTCCATGGGATCTGACCAACGATCGATCGTGCTTTCTACAGTAAATCAAGCAATGTGTCAAATAGTGGCAAAAACAAAAAAAGTTCCCTTAGGCATTTTGATATGAAAAACGGAGTTTCGAATTGTTTTCTTGATCTCTATGAGGATTTTGATAAAGCCACAGAAATAGAAAACAAAAGATTGTTAATATCTTATCCAAATGCAAACTAGACTTTGCTCATCTATCTGCATATTTAGCAAAGAGGGTAAATGTAAATTTTGGCAAATTCCTTTCAGTCTTTAAAGTTACTAAAGAGCATGAAAACATCTTCCCTGATAATGTCCTGCACACCTTTTCTGCAACACTGCTAAAAGGGGTATGGTTTGCTTACCTGCAATATCAAGACTTTAATAATGAAAGTTTTGGTCACATTTCAGTCACATTTCAGTTTCCTCTAAATGCGTAGAAGCATTTAATGAGATTTTTGGTTTTACAGAAGTGGATGGCCACTTTATACATGAGCCTGCAAGATGGCAATCCTTGTCGTCAGCCATAGAGAAGAGGTTAAGCCATGGGCTTTGGTAAAATTGTAGGACAAGAAGAATGCCATTCTCTAATTTGGAAATACATTGAGGGTGAGAATGAATAAAAGGTTTACAACAAAACAGAAATTTGCAGCTGTTTCTTTAAAACTGATGATTTTTGAAGAGGCCATAAGGAGCTTAGAAAAGGATGGACTGACTATATCTGAGTTGTTCCTTGTTATGCATAGGTTGCAACAAAAGCTCATACAGGAGAAAAAAAAAAAAAAACTCACTTTTTGGAAAGAAGACTGCTTCAGAACTCAAAGAAGTATCACCAGAAAAAGACAGCCACGTTAAACAGGGCTTTCTCAATTTCTTTACTAATACTGTAACTTACTTGGAATCCAACTTTTATTTCACAAGATCAAATTACCTCTGTGCTTTAAAGGCGTTTTCCCTGAGAAAAGAGGTTTAACTTGTGACATCCGATATGCTTCAAAGTGTTTTTAAATACTGGGCATTTTAGACACAGAGAACCTACATGATACATTTGTGGATGCCCAGGACCTGATTGACAGACAGCTGGTCTACCAAAACAAGCCTGAAGGTACAATGTGGATGGACATTTTGGAAGAGGGGAAACTAATTCCTGCAAGTCTAAACCCCAGCTGTTGCTTGTAAGTAAAAGGCCAAGAATTCCATGCTCAAATGCTTTTGTTGAGAAGACACTTAGCTTGGTGTCATCACATTGGACTGACACCAGGAACCAGTGTCATCTGGGCTCCATAAGAGCAGAGCTGCAAGCCAAGGTGGATTTTATGTTTGTCTATATTCAGTTTTACCACTGCATCAAGGAAAAGAAGGGTGCTCTAAAGGCTACAGGCAGTTCAGAGCAGTATTAGAAAAGCAAGCTGAAAGAGTAAAAATATCCTACCATATAGCAAGACAGAAATAAACATCATTGTTATTTTTTACTAAATATAGGTAATGTATGTTTATTTAATCTTATTTTATTTGCATTTATGTATCTTAAGAGTACACAATAATGTAGATTGCAACATTTAAATATCCAAGTTAGATATCCAACAAGGAATTTCAAAAAGTAAAAATAAATTGCTGTTATCAGAGGGTAGAAAGAAACAGCAATTAAAGTATTGCTATGTTTTTCTCACACATATTGTTTGTTAAATTAGTCCTACTATTCTTTACTACTAATTGCCACTGTTTGCAGCCCTATTGTTGTTTTGTTTAAATAACAGCATTTTAACAATACATTATAGAAAAGTAAATAATACAGAATAATAATTTCAAATAAGCATCTCTTTTTATTATTTTAATGTTAAAGTAATAACAGATATGTTTATAATTATTTATTATGTATTATATTGTTATGGATAGGGTTTTTTGTCTTGCTCTGTTTCGTTTTGTTTTTGTCTGGCATGGGCCATGGGTTGTCTCTAGAAAAACGTGACCCCCTCTTTGTGGCTGGCTTCTTTCACTCAGCATACGTCTTTGAGAGTCATCCCTGCTGCGGCATGAATTAGTCCTTCCATCCTTTTCCTTGCTGAGTAGCAGTGTGTCTTTTTTAAAAAATATTTAGTCACTAGTTGATGGACATTTGTGGTGCTTCCGTTTGGGATGTTATAAACATTTCCGCACAAGTTTTTGTATAAACATCTGTTTTCATTTTCCTTGAGTAGCTACCTGAGAGTACAAAGGCTGAGTTGTATGGTAATATTATGTTTCACTTTATAAGAAACTGACAAATTGTTTTCCAAAATGGCTATACTATTTTGCATTCCTATCAGCACTGTATGAGAGTTCTGATTTTTCTGCATCCTCACAAGCATTTGATCATTTCAGGCATTTTTTTTCCTTTTCAGCCATTCTAATAGGCATCTAATAATTCTGATAGATATCTACTAGTGGTATTTCTTTTTTCTTCTTTTTATTTTTTTTACTTTCGCAGCAGCCATTTTGATGGACACTCACAACTGCTCCATGTAGAACTGAGAACAAAAGGAATACGTAAAGAAAAGTCCTGCCGTGAATCTAAAGAATGGGAACAGGTGTGCAAAGGATTCTGGGGAATATGCATGGTGTTGATCACATTCTGGGCAAAGGATTAGCTTTTGGCCAAGGAAGAGCAGGAGGGGGAGCAACGAGGCCCCCACCCCCCGGATCTCACACCCAGAACCCGAAACGTTCTCATATTGTTGTGTCTCAAGAGGAAGGAAGGAATGGGAGGGGTGGGCAGCAGGGATTGGAGAGCTTTTGCTCAGAAAGTTCATTCTTGGAGGGTGGCCTGCTTGTCGCAGGGCTGCGAGCTCCAGGAAGGCAGTCTGTTGTCAATCTTGTCCCCTGCACTATCCCCAGAACCTGGCTCGCTGTTTGACTCAGAGGAGACCAGGAAATATTTGTGGAATGCAGAAATGACTATCTCTCCTCTGTTTAAGTTGCCACTCCCTCACCTTCCCTTTGGTGAGCGTGAGACAGAAGGAGTGACTGTACTGGGAAAATCCTCTTTGCTCACCCCAGACCCACATGATGGCACCTTTGGTCTTTTCGTTTTCATCTCTCACACCTGCCCACTCCACTGCCCCTACCACTATTTCTCCCCTGGGCTGCGGCAGCAGCCTCCTAACGACCATCCCTGCCTTCCCCAGCCGCCTGCCTCTTCTTTTCTCATCAATTGGCATCATGCCCAACTCATAAATCCTAGTTCCTCTCCCACGGCTCTCGTGCCCAGGAACGCGCCCTGGCTCCTAGATGCTCACAGGAGAAAAGCCGACAAGTGGCCCTGGCTCACTTCCTACCCCCAGCTCCCACTGGCCCTCTGGAGGGCTTTGTCTTGTGGCCAAATTCTGCCTTCCTGTCTTTGACCCTGCCTGCTCCTGCTGAAGCCAGATCATATCCAGCCTGTAAAACAGCCAATGGAATGAAAGAAACAGGGCTTGACAATCCGATAGATGTAGATTTGAACTCTGGGCCCCCTATTTCCTAACCAAGGGGCACCTGGCAAATGGATAAAAATACCTGCCTTGTTGAGTAGTTGTCAGGAGGTGGTATGTATAATGGACTTGGCACATAGTAGGCATTTAATGAGTGGTAGAGATGATTTTTTATAATTCCTGCCTCAAGTAAGAAACAAGAAAAGACTAAATATGGGGTATTATTAATTAATTTTTTTCCTAATTCCCTCCCAAGCAAAAAGCTGGAGGATATTTCCCTAAAGACAGTGAAGGAATCACCTGGGGAGAGTTAGGGTTTCAAGTGTGGATAAAGCACCTCTCACCCTGGCCTTTAGGGAACCCCTCAGTCTAATGGTTCCTACACCCTAAATAGAAGCTGGCCAGCCAAGATGCCCCCACCCCATCCCCTGGCCTCCTGGCTTGCTTTCCTCCTGGGGAAAGAGACCTCATGGATTAAAAGACCGGACACACAACAATAGGAAACAAGAGAAAAGCAACCAGGGAAGAAGTCCTTCATTCTCCAGCACGACAACTGGGACCACATCATGTGTGAGCAGCCTGAAGCAGGAAGAGCAAGATAAACAAACAGACCCTGGACCCCCTTTCCCCACTGGCCCCAAAGCTCCCTGAGGGCAGAGTCCCTGAGGCAGGGCTCGGCACGGTGGTTTGTGCTGTTCCAAGGAAAGGGCACTGACAATTTCTACAATGTTAATCGGTCTCTTTGGAGGTAGAAAGTCCTCCAATGTCTCTGGGATTCTAGAAGGAATATTACTGTCACATATCAGAGAGGAGTGTAAAGCTTCAAATGGACTCTTTGATTCAATGCCATCTAAAGCCTGGCATCCTTCTGGGTTCCACAACTGAGAAGCCTTTGGGGTTTCAAAGAGCTTCCAGTTGCTTGTAAAGGAAAAATAAGCAGAAAGCTCATATGTCAGTAAAGCAAGTAATTAAGGAAAGTGGGTCCTTTCAATATCAGGCAATGTCAGCACAGGGAAATGTATACAAAGCTGGGTAATTTTTAGTATTTGATGAACTCACATTATTCTTTTGACAATAAGAACAAAGAAAGCAATTAAAAACTCAAGGAAAATCAAACGCTATACAAAAAAGACAGTCTGAATATAAAGCAAATGGAACGTGGCATGCCTGTGAGCAACTGCTAGTGCATAAGACAATTTAATACATTTGACCTTGATGCTAAGAACCCCTTCCAGTCGACTGGGCATCATCATGACATCGGATCAGAAGGGAAGGAAATGTAATCCTTGGATACTCCTTGGCTCAGCAGAGAAAAATGCTCACACAGTCATGAGAATGTAATTTTGTTTTATTGATTTTTTTTTAACTTTTAGAATTGACCTATGACGAAATGCAGTTGTCATAACTATGACTTCAGGAAAGTATCTAAACATTATCACGTTTTCAAATGTAAAAGGAAGATAATTACAGACCAAAGTTGAGAGTAAAACAGTGGGAGGGGGAGGAGGGAAGCCATTAGAGAGCACCTTCACTCTGTGGAGCAGGAAGTAAGGTGCAATCAATAGAAGAGCAAAGAATGTTCTAACCAGCAAAATTCAGGAGAGGTTGGGGAGGGATGGATGGGAGCAGGATAAGGGAGCTAAAACCTTATTTTTCATGGGGCAGGGAGTCAATAGATATTGCCTGTTCTGATTTGTTTACGCTGCTAGAATGCAAAATACCAGAAATGGATTGGCTTTTATAAAGGGGATTTATTAGGTTACAGATTTACAGTCCTAAGGCCATAAAAGTGTCCAAACTAAGGCATCAACAAGAGGATACCTTCACTGAGGGAAGGCCGATGGCATCTGAATACCTCTGTCAGCTGGGAAGGCACGTGGCCGGCATCTGCTGGTCCTTTGCTCCAGGGCTGCATTTCAAAATGGCTTTCTCCAAAATGTCTCTGGGCTTCTGTCTCTCTTAGCTTCTCTCAGCTCCCTGCTTGGTTCTCCTGGGGCATGTCTCTCTAAACATCTGGGAGTCTTCTCTTAGCTTCTCTGGGGAAAATTCTGGGCTTTGTCTCTTAGCTTAGCATCTCCAAACATCATTCTGTCTGCATCTCCTGGTGTCTCCAAGCATCTTGGTCCGTGTGGGCTCTGAGCTCTCTTAAGGACCCCAGTGATCTAATTAAGACCCACCCGGAACAGGCAGGATCACATCTCCATAGAAATAATCTGATCAAATTTCCCACCAAAAGAATGGGATAAAAGAGCTTTCTGGGATCCATAACGGCTCCAAACCAGCACACTGCCTAAAGTTTCTATATCAAGACATGGCAGTCTATGCATATAATTTAGGCATATGCTGTTCAACATTGCTCTTAAACCCAGGCCAGGGCCTGTCCCCTGCTCAGACCCTGCTCTGGCCTAGGGTTGCCAGATTTAGTGGATTTTCAGAAAAGCAACGAATAGTTTTTTATAAGGTATAAGTATGTCCTGTGCAATGTTTGGGATATACTTATCCTAAAAAAATAGTTCTTGTTTATCTGCAGCCAGTATCACCTCCCCAGGAGGCTGCCCGCTTCTTGTCTCCCTCTCGTATCACCTCCCGGTAGCCCCTCAGGATTGGGAGACGCCCTGGTGCTAGTCTGCAGCCTCCTTCTGGAGGTTGATGGAGGGGAGCAGCATGGTGTGGGAACAGCGCGTTGCCGGTGTCCGTATGGCGCGCAAAGGCTTTCGGTTGCTGGTGAGCTGCCGCCCGTCCTCCTGGCTGACCCAGGCCCTTTCCACTACTGCTCTCTTCATGTTCCTCTTTGCTTCTCCATGTCTCAGTCTCTGCCAGCCTCCACCCCCTTCTCTCCCCGTCTCTATAGCTTTCTTCCCTGTCTCCCTATTTCTCTCTTTTTAAAAATCTTTTTCTGTGATAACATAAACACAATGTAACAGTTCCCACTTAATCACTTTCTAATATACCATTAGTGGAATTTGTCATATTCACAGAGTTGTGCTACCATCACCACCATCCATTACTAAAAACTTTCCATCGTTCTAAACCCAAACCCTGCATCCTTGAAGCAATAACTTCCCATTCCGTCCGCCCCCCGCCCCCTCCCCAGCCCCTGGTCACTTCAAATCTACTTTCTGTCTCTATAACTCTGCATATTCTAATTATTTCATGTCAGTGAGCTCAACAATATTTGTCCTTTTGTGTCTGGCTTATTTCACTCGACATGCTGTCTTCCAGTTTCATCCATGTGGTTGCATGCATCAGGACGTCATCCCCTCTTACTGCGGAATAGTGTTCCATCGCACGTCTATACCTCTTCTCTTTTTATCTGTTTCTTTGTGTTACTCTCTTGCCCTTGGCCCACTGCTATGATTTCATTTTCCCTGTAGGCAAAGGGACTTTTTGCTCCTTTCCCAGTCTAGACCCCAGGTCCTCTTCCCTCCACAGGGATAAACTATCCCTGTCCCACCCACGCACCCCTCACCCTCATATCATCCTGGTCTTCCAAGCTGGTCTCTAGCAAATGGCCCTTCACCTGCTCGTCGCCCTCCCACAACTATATAAGGACTGGGATCCTATTTATATACTGTGGTCTGAGAAGCTGGAAAGGGCTTAAAAGACGTGAGGAAGTGAAGCCTGCAAAAATGAGGACAGCGTCCAGTTTGAGAAGAGAGCAAGAGCAGCAGCCCCCAGGTGGGAGCAGGTACGTCGAGGGAGGGCAGCTGGCGGCAGGAGGTGAGGCCAGAGAAGCAGCCGGGGTTCGTCCCCGGGGTCTCAGCAATTGAGCCTCCTGGGGCCAGGCTGCCTCTTCCTGGGCTGGGGGGCCTCTGGGCTGAGGCTGAAACTCTGCACACACACAAGAGGCCGATGCTCCAACCCCACACCCATCCGTGCACACACACCAACAAACCCGTTGAAAACAAGCGCAGGCTCGGCACGCGAACACACACGCACACACACTCCTCATCTCCACCACGGCCTTCTCAAGGGCTGAGGCCGGCCTCTCCCATCCACCATCGACTGGGCCCCTCCTAGTGTGATATCCGCCCCCCTCCAACCCCAGCTGACCCCCACAACTGGGCTGGCTCCGCCTCCTTCCTCTCAGGATCTATTTCCAGATCCATCGGTCGTCTTTCTCCCTTTCTGTATCAGCTTCCTGGCTTCCTTTCTCTACATTTGGGTCTAATCCTGGCCATATGTTTTTCTCTCTCTTTCTCTCCTATTTCTCTGTCTCTCTGCTTCTCTACAGTTTTCTCTCTGCCTGGCTCTGTCACTTTTGCTCCATTTTCTCTCTTTCTCCAGGATCTTTTCTTGTCTTCCAGGAAAAGCTGACGTGGCACCACCAGCTGCCCCCTGGACAGGCGTGAGGCCTCTTTGGGGTGGGGGAGTCACGGCCAGTGGCAGGCCCGGCCGGGGTGGGATTGGCTGCCCTGGCGGGAGGAAGTGAGCCCAGGAGAGGAGTGCGAGGCTGGAGGACTGGGAGGAGAAAGGGCTGGGCCTCTGCTAGGGGCAGGGGAGGGCTGCGGGGAGGGGAGAGCAGGAAAGGGAGAGGATGAAAGAAAAACCACGTGGGAAGAGGGGAGCACCATTTCCCCTGTAGTGTGACCAGCATCCTGGTTTGCCTGGGACTGTCATCCCTGAAAATCCCGTGTCCCAGACAGCTCCCCCAGGGCCAGTCGGCATGGTTCATCACCAAGCAGGAGCAGGGGCCAGGGTTGGCAGGAGGGACTCCCAAACCTGCCCCCACCCCCATTTCTCACCTCCCCTACTGCAGGGCTGCTGAGGACCCAGAGTTTTGTTATTTTTTAATGAAATTTTATTGAGATATAATCATATAACATACAATCATTCAAAATGTACAATCAGTTGTTCACAGTATCATCATACAGTTGTGCTTTCAACACCACAACCAAACTTTGAACACTTTCATTATCCAAAAAATAAAATAAAAATTAAAATAAAAAAAGAACATCCAAAACATCCCATTCCCCTCTTCCCCCTCATTGTTCATTTAGTTTTTTTGAATACAGTTTAATTGAGATACATTCACATACCCCACAGTCATCCACAGTGCACAGTCAACTATTCACAGCACCACCATACATCTGCGCGCCCATCACCAGAATCAATCTCCAAACCTTTTCCTCATTCCAAAGCAAAAATAAAAGCAACAAAAAAGAACCCCTAACTCTTTCTATCCCCTCCATCCCACCCCATTCTCCATGTCATCTTGGTGAGGACCCAAGGTTTTGAGGGTCTGAGGAGAGCTCTCCAGTCTGGGGCCTCGGGGCCTCTATATGTGACTGGGGGACGTGGAGGAATCCACACGCTCACTGAGGGCCCATGTCCAGGCCTGCGTCCAGCTCTGGGAGGCCACGAGAGGGAAGATGGAGGCTGGGCAGCCAGACCTCTGGCCCGTCTCCTGGCCTGCTTGATTATCTCCTGTGGGATGGACTTTTCAGGAAGAACTTCCAGCAATGACAGCGAGGGGAGAGTAGAGGAGCCAACTCCATCGTTGGAGGTGTGTGTGAGCACTCACTGGGCTCCACTGGGGATGGGGGCAGACCTGCGTGTCCTCACCGTGAAGGCCTGGGAGGAGTGGAAGGTTCCTAGCTGAGGTCCACCAGGCCCTGGTGGCCCCTGTCCTATTGTCCTCCTCGGTGGAAGAGGGGCAAGCCAAGCCTTGCAGGCAGTGCTGGGACCTGGGCAGGGGGAGGAGCTGCTGGTGACTGACAAGTACACTCTCAGTTCTGTCCTGGGCGGTCTGGTCTCTTTCAGATCTCCTGCCCTGGGTCCCCCATGGCTGTTCCTCAGTGGAACTCTGAGGGCAGCTTGGTGTGTGGCCCTCATCAAGGTCTTTGATGATGGGGAATTGGGGGTACCAGAAAGCGGTACCCCTCATTGTGTGGGTTTCCCACACTGTGTGAAAGCCTGTAAGGCGTCCTTGCAGTAATGTACCATGTGACCATGGGCAAGTCCCTTCCCCTGTCTGGTCCCAAATCCCCTATCTCCAAAATAAAGAGGTGGATCAGATGACCTCCAAAGCACTTTTCATTTCCAGCATCTGATAACTAACTCATCCATTCATTCACTGGAGAGATATTTATTGGGCACTTTCTCTGTGGCAGGGATTTATGGTGACTGGAAGGACAAGGGTCTGCCCACAGTGGGCTTTCTTTCTAGTCAGGGAGTCACACATTAAACACGTATGAATAAATAATTGCAGATTATGGTAAGAGCTATGAAGAATTATACCGGGACATCTGTGAGGGCAGTGAATGGGGAGAACCTACTTTAGATTCAGTGGTCTCAGAGGCTTTTCTGATGAGGTGATGTTTAATGGAAACCTGATATGAGAGAAGGCATCAGCCCCACCAGGAGGGCTAAGGCAGGGGGATTATTGCACTCTGACCCTGGGGTGTGAGAGGCAGGTGGGCGCTGTGAGCTCCTCAGAGTGCCTGGAGTTGAGACTGGTGGCATGGCTTTTGCTCAGGTGAGGGTGGTACAGAGGCTGCACCGAGGAACAGCGAAACTCCCTCCACCAGGAAGCCCTCCCTGACTCTGGTAGCAGGGTTGCTGATTCTCCCCTCTTGTTCAGTGACTCTTGGACTCATGTGCTTCCAGAGACAGGTACCTTCCAGCTTCTGTCCTTGTCCTTCCAGTCACCATAAATCCCTGCCACAGAGAAAGTGCCCAATAAATATTTCTCCAGTGAATGAATGGATGAGTTAGTTATCAGCTTCTGGTTGACCCAACAAATTCAAAACTTTCTCAGAAATTCTCCAGCACAATAATGATGATGCAAGAGAGGGCTTCAACTGCGCTGGGAGGGATCTAAGTTAGGCTATAAGCATCAGGCAGCTTAGGAATATAGGAGAGTGCGGAAGGAGACTACAGACTTCCATATCCCGTATTCCTGGGGCAATTTTGTAGGCTATACACTGTGCTTCCCAAGACTTCTGCAGCCTTGCTTGATGACAGGGAATGGGCATGAGATGAGCCGGCAGAGAAGCTCTCTGGAGATGCTTTCAGCCAAAGATGATATCTGTTTGTCCTCACCAATGGCCCTGCCAAGAGGTTAAGGTGAGTCATGAGCAGAATTCAACCAGGTTAACAGATGGAAAGGAAAAGAAGCTTGAGTGAAGGATATAGAGGGGATATGGACAGCCTTATTCTATGAGGGGCAAAATTGTCCAATCAACCAAGTTATTTTCTCAGGATCCCTCATCCTTTGATTTCTCTTCCAGCTCCCTTGTTTGGGCCCCCTCCTCTTCCCCATTCTCACTCCCCTGGGCCCTCTTATTTGGCGAACAGTGGAGCCCAGAGAGGGCAATACTGACTCCACAGACACACAGCACCAATAGTGGGATTTCAGGACTGGGAGACCAGAGAGAGGCTATTCCAGAAGGAGTGTGGCCCCTCAGCCCCACCTCTGCCTGCCAGAGGGGCATCCTGGGTGACGGTACCATCCCTGTGGGGGTGGGCGTTAAAAACCCCAGGCAGGGAAACAAGCCTGGCTGGTTCTCGCCCAGAATTCTTGGCCTCCCTGTCCCATCCCACTCAGCACAGCGGGAACCTTAGAATCTCCCTGGACAACAACAAGCTTTTAGGCAGCTCACCCTCAGAGCCAGCAGGCAGGGCCTCTGACTCAGGTGAGGAGGATATATTTTCTTAAAAAAAACTGACCTAAAATGTTGGCTTCTCACTGAGGGGTTGGAGCCAGGTGGGTGTTTCCTATGCTTTGGCCTTCTCAGCTTTTCATTCAAACACGGACACAAACATACAAATACAGACAGAGCAACACTGTCACATCCACACAAACACGCACACATACAGATACACATACAAATATGCATACAAACACACAGACACACACAAAGACAGACACATGGTCTCACACTCACACAAACCCACACAAAGATACACACCCCCATCTACACAAAACACACAACCTCCAACATTCCCAAACACACACATAGAAAGACACCCAGTCTCAGACCCACATCCACACTAACACACACACGTACAAACTCATTTGCATGCAGATTTACACACACACACCTATAAACTCATACATGCACACACACACGTGCACACACAATCACCCACACTCTCCCACACTGACCACATAGCCTCAACTTGGAGTCCTTTTTTTCTCGTTTGCAGTGAGGTTAAAGTCTCCCACCCTCCTAAATGAGATTCAGTTTCTCACTCCTCCCTTTGCTGCCCCAATAAAACCCTTCTGGCCTCATCTTTTCTTGGGTCCTGTCCAGACAGTGCTGTGTCTTTAAGGAAGTTGAAGCTGCTAAAAGTGAGTGAGAGAGAGAGAAAACACAACCCAAAAAAATTTGGCATCTTTTTCCCCTCAAGTTTCTGGTGTCACTTATGAAACACGGGTCCCTGTTGCTGCAGGGAAGCAGTTGTTTTGCTGGAAGGAGGGAGCGGGCGGGCTGCCCCAGGCCCCCTCCCTCAGCGGACGGGCCCAGCCACCCTCTCGGCAGATCGAAGGTGGGGCCGGGACCCAGCTGCCCTCCCTCCAGCATCCTAGCCTGGGCCCAGCAGACTCTCCAGGCTAACCCCGTCCTTTGTTGCTTTTTGATTCCCTCTTAGAAGAGGCTCTGCTTGAGCACAGAAGAGTAGTTTGGAGGTAAGCCAGGGGGGAGGAGAGCTCCCAGGGCCGGTGGGAGGAGGGGAGGACTGCTGGGCACAGGGACTGGGCCCCTCCTGGACCCTTCTCTGTTGGTTCGAGGTGCTCGGGACAATCCCTTGCTTGGAGCTGATCAGGGGGCATCCGTTCCTCTGACAACCTTGGGCCTTGGAAATCCCAGCAGCGTTTGGGCTGAACCACTGGCCTCGCCCAAGCCAGGTCCTGGCAGAGGTTTATTTAGGCAGCTGCTGGCGGAGTTTTAACAGAACAGGCCGTGGGTGTGATTCTGGAGAAAGGGTCTGGTGTCTGCTGTGGTCACGGCCGGAGGAGTGGGAGGGGGTGAGGGGGTGGATGGGATGGGGGTGGCGTGCACTGCACAAGGGGCCTTGTCTGGGCCCCGGGAAAGCATACCTATGGGGGGCTCCAGTGGGAGGGTCTGCGGCCAGGATGTGGGAGGGCAGGAGGGAGGTTCTGTGCAGTGCTGGGGGTGGGGGCTGCCGGAAAGCAGATTTCAAGTCATAAAGTCAGCTAGGAAGAGGCTGAGCCAGGGAGAGCTCTCTGCTCGGAGGAGGAGCCGGGGTCCTCGTCCATCCTGCCTTCGCCCCTCCTGGCTGCGTGACCTTGGGCAAGTGCCAACCCCTTTCTGGGCCTCAGTTTCCCCTTCCATAGAATGGGGGTGGTGGGCTACGTCATGTTGGGCCTTAGGCAGGTTCTGTGGGGGAGGGCTCCTTGTGGGGGAAGGGCTCTGGGCGGGGGTCCTGAGAGGGTCGAGCCCCTCCGTGGGTCCCCAAGGTGGCCTTGGTGACCCGCCTTTTCCTGGCAGGAAGTATGATGCGGGGGCTGTGCCTGCTGTGCTGGGCGGTTCTTCTGGGCCTGGCAGGGGCCTGTCCCGAGGCCTGTGACTGCGGGGAGAAGTACGGCTTCCAGATCGCCGACTGCGCCTACCGGGACCTGGAGGCCGTGCCGCCCGGATTCCCCGGCAACGTGACCACGCTGAGCCTGTCAGCCAACCGCCTGCCAGGCTTGCCAGGGGGTGCCTTCGCCGAGGTGCCCCTGCTGCAGTCGCTGTGGCTGGCACACAACGAGATCCGCACGGTGGCTGCCGGGGCCCTAGCCGTCCTGGGCCAGCTCAAGAGCCTGGACCTCAGCCACAACCTCATCTCTGACTTTGCCTGGCGCGACCTGCACAATCTCAGCGCCTTGCAGTTGCTCAAGATGGACAGCAACGAGCTGACCTTCATCCCCCCTGACGCCTTCCTCAGCCTCGGGGCGCTGCGCTCGCTGCAGCTCAACCATAACCGCTTGCACACGCTGGCTGAAGGCACCTTCACGCCACTCACGGCGCTGTCCCACCTGCAGATCAATGATAACCCCTTTGACTGCACCTGTGGCATCGTGTGGCTCAAGACGTGGGCCCTGGCCACGGCCGTGTCCATCCCGGAGCAGGACAACATCGCCTGCACCTCACCCCACGTGCTCAAGGGCACGCCGCTGAGCCGCCTGCCGCCGCTGCCTTGCTCAGCGCCCTCGGTGCAGCTCACTTACCAGCCCAGCCAGGACGGGGCCGAGCTGCGGCCAGGCTTTGTGCTGGCACTGCACTGTGATGCAGATGGGCAGCCGGCCCCCCAGCTTCACTGGCACATCCAGACGCCCGGCGGCACTGTGGAGATCGCCAGCCCCAATGTGGGCGCTGATGGGCGGGCCCCGCCTGACACCCCAGCAGCCAGCCGCCGGCCCCGCTTCCAGGCCTTTGCCAATGGCAGCCTGCTCATCCCCGACTTTGGCAAGCTGGAGGAGGGCACCTACAGCTGCCTGGCCACCAACGAGCTGGGCAGTGCCGAGAGCTCGGTCAACGTGGCACTGGCCACGCCGGGTGAGGGCGGGGAGGATGCACTGGGCCGCAGGTTCCATGGCAAAGCCACCGAGGGCAAGGTCTGCTATACGGTTGACAACGAGGTACAGCCATCAGGGCCCGAGGACAGCGTTGTCATCATCTACCTCAGCCGTGGGGGGAGCCCAGAGGCAGCAGTGCTGGCTGGGGGGGCCCCTGGGCAGAGGCCCCCAGATCTGCTCCTGCTGAGCCAGAGCCTGCTCCTCCTCCTCCTCCTCGCCTGCTTCTAGCCCGACCCCTGACCCGCATTCCCCAATTCCCCCTCTGACCTTGACAATACCCCCTTTTAAGTGCCTCAGGGGTCTGGAGTTGGCAACCCTTTGCACCTCCCCTTCTGCTCTCTTCCGGAACACCCGCCACCCCCAACTTCTAGACCTGCTCAAAGCTAGTGCCTAGGACAGAATTTGATCCCATAACTCACTGTCTATGGTGCTAATTGCTGCTAACCACACCGCCCAGGCCTCTCCTTTCCTTTTGGGGGGCAGCAGGCTAACGGCGATACCTTAACCCAGCTGGAGTGAACCTCAAGGGTGCAGTCCAGGCACCGTGACTGATGAGCTGGCGAGGGGCCAGAGAGGCACAGGGGTGTTTGGGGCTGGGCAGGGAGGTAGCCGGAAGCAGACAGGAACACAGGAGAGGAAGAGGCTGGGGCAGCCCCGGCTGTGTGGCCCTGGGCTCTCAGGGACCTGCTTGAGCTCCTGCTGCTCCTTGGTGTGCCCTGATGACGGGGACTTGGGAATCTCCCTGCCCTTGTCTCAGACTGCACTGGAGGACCCAGGAAGGGCCTGTGTCACCTCTCACCTCCCTCCTTCCTCAGTTTCTCTCCAAGTATGCACCTACAGCCTGCTCACCCCAAAGAGGCCAGCCAGCTTGGGGGCCGCCGAGAAATAAACGGCATTTCTGATGCTTGTCTGTGTCTGCCTGGAGTTTTGTCTGCATCTAGGAGCCCCCAGCGGGGATAGGATTGGGAATTGGAGGGAGGGTCAGGACAGCTAGCCCGCCTGTCTTCCCACGTGCAGGGGCTTGTGGGACACCTGTAGACTGAGTGGCAGGCAGCACGGGAGGGGGTTTCCTTCCTGCAAACTAGCTCACCCGACACATGGGGCAGGGAGCCTGCAAACCATGACAGAAGCTTCCCCAGGGTCCCCGGCTGCCCCAAGTGGTGCTTAGCCCAGCAGTGGCTTGAAGTGGCATTTTGTGGGGGAGTGGGGATGAGGGTGGGAGAAAAGGAAGTGCCTGGGTTGCAACCCCTCATCCCTGTCCTGCTCCTGGAAGAGATGTTAGGAATGGAGCAGAGAGCAGGGGAAGGCCAGGTAAGGGTGGGGGGAGAGATAGAAGCAGGGAGGGGACAGGAGGCAGGGAAGAGAGACGAAAGAAGGAAAGAGAGAGATGCAGAGAGAATAAGCCCAAGAGAACATTTATGAGGGAGAAGCCAGGGGGTGACCTGCACCAGAAAGAGGAAACGATGTTCCCGAAGGCAAGTTCATACTAGGCCTGCAGGCCTAGTGGGAGTCATTTCCCCACGGAGCAGGTGGATCAGTAAACGAATTGAGGGGGCAAGGGCGGGGTGGGGTGGGGGGGAGCTGGCAACATCCTGTGGGTTTCTCAGACTGGGGAGCATGTGGAAAGTCAGAACCTGGAGACTGCAGGACCCGACGTCTGTGCCCATCAGAGATGTATCCTCCTATAGCCTCCATCCCACCCCTTCCAAGCTGGTTAGAGGGACAACGATGTGGTGGGAGAGGCAGGGGGCCACGGAGCCTGGGGTAGCAGCTGTGAGCACCAGCAGCTGGCCCGCCCTTCCCCCTGCGTCCTGGTCCACACACAGCACCTCCCCCAGCCCACCCCCAGCGTGCAGCCCAGCTGGGCTGTCATCACCACAGCATGTGTTGAGGGGGGCTCCACATCTAGTGGAAAGCAACAGATGGAGCCTAATCCTATGTCCTGGGCCACCTTGGGTAAGTCACTGCCCATCTCTGGGCTCCAGGTTCCTCAGAAAAAATGATGGGGTAGGACAGGAAGATGATTTGGGGTCTAAGTAACTCCAATATTCTAAGGCTTGATAATCCTAACCCCACCGGACCCTTTTCTGTTCACAGCTGGAACAGGTTTGGCTTCTTGGAATTGGACCTGGATCTAAGAGCCAAGTAAGGGGTGGCACGGGGGACCACTGAGCCCTCAGTGAGCTCACTGCTCCCCTGCTTTAAGGTCTTCCATGACCTACACTGCCTTCGGAGTAAAGCCCAAGTACCCCGGCTGGCCTGGCCCACCCCTCCCTGCCTCTCTGAAGCCTGGGCAGTTGGAACTGCTGACTGTTCCCCTCAGGCCCCTTGATGTTTCCTGCTGTTCTGTCTTTACTTATGCTGCTCCCTCGGTCTGGACAATCCTCCCCTGTTCCTTGCTTGGCTAAACTGGTCTTCCAGACTTGGCTCAGGAATCTCCACTCCAGAAAGCCTTCCTTGATACCCTCTCCCCCAATTTGGACCAGATCCCCCTCCTCTGGGTTCATGCAGCCCTGAGTGTCCAGTGACCCATCCCTGATCACACTATATTGTGCACCATCCTCATTCTGGAAATCTCTCCTCCTCCCCAAATCTCACTCATTCTTTAAGCTCCAGAAAAATTCTACTTCCAAAGCCAACATCCACAGGGCCAAGTACAGGTTCCACTCTGCCCCCACCCAGGGCACAGCCCAGCATGAGACAGAAGACCCCCAACCCCACCCACACCCCATGAATGTGCAGGTGTTGATTTACTGACAGTGTGGGTGTCCCCCCCCACATTACCCCTCCTCCTATAAGGAGACTGTTTCTCAGGGACAAGTTTATTACAGGGAACACACTAACCTCTTTCATAATATCTAAAGATATAAAAACTACAAAAATATCTGGCTCCCGGTGTGGGTAGCTCTGTGCCAGGAGCCCAAGGCTTCCTCCTGGGCCTGCCTTGCAGCTGTTTCCCAGACAAGGGGAGGGAAAGCGGGAGGAGCAAGGCAGCCATATCTGGTTACAGGCGGTGAAGTCCAGGGCCGAGGTGGGTCTGAACTGGAATCCCAGGCTTTCCAGGTCCGGGATGGCCAGTCCCGTTCAGGAAAAGGCCACAGAAAGGCCCTGTGAAGCTGCTGGCTGAGCCAGGGTGGGGAGGGGCCCAGATGTGGCGGCCCTCCGCTCCCCACCAGAGACTGCCATGGCTCCCCTAGCTCCTGCACCAAGGGCCTAAACTGCCAATTGCTTCTCCAGAGCCCTCTTGAAGTTCACAGCAGACTTCCACCCAACCACAGCTGCCCCCAGCCCCAGGGGCTGGTCATTAGGGCTATGGGCCCCTGGGGATCTGAGGGAGCAGGTGCTAAGTGGGTGTGGGGAGCTGCCATATCTTGGGCTGTGATGATGTGCTGGGGGTACGGGTAGGGGAGAGGAGTGGGATGGGAGGAAGAGGGAAATGCCCTGGCACGGAAAGGGGAGGGGACTTGGCTTTCCCTTAGGGCTGAGCCCCATTAGCCCGGAGACCTGGCAAGGCTGTCTTCCGGAAGGCCTGCAGGGCTGGGTTACGGAGCAGTGTGTAGGCCACACCCCAGCGGGCCCTGCCCCGACCAGCCCTGGGTCCCACTCCCTTGACAGAAGGGTTCTTGGTCTGCAGCAGCTGCATCCCTGAGAGAGAAAGACCTTCTGTGAGTCATTCAACAAACACCCAGGGATGGTTGAAAGAACCCCTTAGCAAGGCAGCCATTTCATTTTGTGTGAGAGGGTGTGTGTATGCGTGTGCATCTGGGGTGTGTGTGTGTGAGTTCCTATCATGGAAAAAATTACCCTGAGACCCAACCAGGAGGGGTGACCACAGGCATCTAAGGGAGCGAGGAAGTGAGAATTTTCCTGGCGCTCACCCCTATTGTATATGTTGGGAGATGGGGAGGTCAGGGAATTTAAGGGGGATGAGCCTCTTTCCTCCTGGGAGGGACTGGGTTGGGGTGATTCCACCCACCCACCCCCAGTGGGAGGGCACACCTTCTTCCTCCTCGCCAGGTCTGAGGCCATCCTGGGAGTCCACCAGGGGCTGGGGCTGGGGCCTCCTCGCTTGCAGGAGCAGGGAGCAGAAGGCTGTCATGGCTGGGTGCAACTGGCTGACCTCAGTCTTCAAGAAATTGCAGTATGTGTGGTAGCCTAGGGTGGGGTGGGTGGGTGGTGGCAGTCCTGAGAGTGATGCTGCTGACACAGACTAGAGGCCCCAGAACCCTCTACCACGCACACAGAGAGTACAATGCACACACTGTGTGCAAGCGCACAGATGCCCTGGGCACAGATCTGTTCCCTGCACACACTGCAAATGGGTGCATGCAGACACGCTCAGAACACACCACACACTACACACCCTGCCCACCGCACACAGGCATGGAGGGTCACACTTGCCCTCTGCTCTGCACACCAACACTCCACTGACACACGTTACAGGCTGATGCACAGAATGTCTACACACAGGGAGGCTCACAGAAAGACTCACAAAGCATAGGACACACACTCTTGCACAACCCTGACATGCAACGTGCCCTGGTGTGCACTGATGAACCAACAGGCGGACACAGTCACTGAGGAAGGAGCGTGGACTGCACATGCGGGGCCCTTCCTAGAACCAGGCACACAGAGGACACCCCACACAGACACAGCCTTTCCAGAGACACATGGGATTGTGCATTCCCAGATGCAGGACACGTAGTCCGCTCTGGGCACACATGTGCACACACGTGCACACACACACACGTACGTTATACACACTCCTTCTTCCTTCCCACAAAGTTAACACAGCTACTAGCTTGCAAAGGTCCCTTCTTAACTTCAGCCAAAGCACATTCCAACCAATCACTATGTGTTTTCTTCCTGAAACAGCCTCACACTATGAGTTGAGCCATTAACACACCCACTTCCACTCAGGGGCAACCATTCATGTGCATCCATTTTTGTCTGTGTTCTTGCAAAACGTGCCTCCTTGTTTGGTGTATATGGATTTTACTTAAATGTAATTGCGTTATTCCATTCTTTTCTTTACCGTGAGCACTAAGTTTCTGTTTCTGTATCCATCGTGTTGCTATGCGTTCACCTCCTCACTGTCCCTAACCACCGCCACTGCCTAGTGCTCCACTGCCTGCGGGCCCCGCGTTCTCCCTCCCCTCTCTCCCTGGGACGGACACCCCAGGGCAAGGCCAGGGCAGATCCCAGCCCCTCCCCGGGCCCTGACCCCTTACCGGGGTCGAGTGTGGCAGCTCCGGGGGGCAGCAGGCTGAAGTCCATCTGGCAGAGGTGGACGGTGTTGTAGAGGGCAGAGAGTAGCACCCGCCAGGCAGCCACCATGGCACCCACAAGCACGTTGACAGGGAAGAGAAGGAAGGTGGCTGCATAGAGAGCTCGCCTGGGGCAGCGGGAGAGGAAAGGCTGAGGCAGGTGTCCCCTCCAGAGCCCCTTTGCCAAGGTCAGTGTCAGAGCATGCTAGGTGACCACAGCTGCTGGGTATTTATGGAAAACCTTCGGTGCACCCCGTCCTGGCCGGGCCTGCTCTCTCTCTCTTGACCCAGCTCCACCTTAGGAGATAGGCAGTGTCACTCTTTTCTGTAGAAGGGAAAACTGAGGCCTAAAGAGATTGAGGACAGCCAAGGCTCTCTGGCCAATCAGGGGCAGAGCTGGGGCTTGAGTCCAGGTGCACCTGGATCTTGCTATGACCCTGAAATCTCCCTCCTCCTCACTCTGGGTCCCTTGTCCACAAACTCAAGTCCCTCCTGGGCCAAGATTCCCCCACAGCCTCTATGTATGACACCCCAAACTCCTCCCTGAAAGGGGAGGAGGCACATTGTTTTTATGGAACGGAGGACTTAGGGGAGAGCAGAGCTGATCCCCAAAGCAAGAAAGGCTCATGGGGGTATCTCTGGCTCCATGACAGGTATAGAGGGAGGCATGTTAGAATAGATTGGGCCATTGCCCTTTTCTCTGTGGGTAAGGCAAGCTCTCTCTACTACCCACTGAGATTCCTGCAAGGGAAAGAGGAGAGATGGCAGTGGAGAGAGAGGGCCATAAAGTGAGAGACAGACAGACAGAAGAAGAGGCTGAGGGCCTGAGGGAGCCACAAGCCCAGGGGCCACCTCACCTGTTGGTCAGCTCTGGGCGTCCATGGTGAGTCTCCAGGAAGGCCCAGTGGGCCGCCATGTGCTGCAGGATTACAGCCAGGGCCAAGGTCAGCCAGAAGGCCCTGGGGGTGGGGCGAGTTGGGTGGTCACTGTTAGCTATCCTCCGGGAAGGGGTCCCAGGGTCGTCCACCCCTTGCCTCACTCACCACGAGGACTCCAGGGCTCGGAGGAGCAGGAGGTTCGTGCCATGGAACATGGGGATGAACACCAGGAAGGCAAGGGCCATGATCCCCAGGAAGAAGATGGTCTGTTGCACCAGGAGCCCTGCAGGGGGAAGGGGGATATAGCATCAAGTTCTGCCACCTCCAGGAAACTGACTCCAAAGAAAGGGCTTCAGAGTCAGGCAGACCTGGTTCAGATCCCTGCTTCACTGCTTGAGTGGGTTACCTTACCTCTGAGCTTCAGTTTCTTCCTCTCTAAAATGAGGGGGCTATTGTGAGGATCCAATGAGATGTCTGTGATGACTCTTTGAAAACCACAAAGGGCTTTGCAAACATTTTCTCCTCAATCACCCTGAGCTCTAGGGGACAGGATTGCATTTTTAATTAATGTTTGCATTCCAATAGACAAGAGCCTGGAACACAGTAGGTTCCCTGTGAGTTGTCTATGGAAACAGTTGGATAATAGCTGGCATGGGATAATGTATACATAAAGGCTTGGGACGTATAAAGTCTACAGAGAAGGGGAATTATGACTTGTAATCCTAGTAGTTCCTCCATTCCTTTATCCTTCTCCTCCTCTCCCAGCAAGGTGAGACCTGATGGAAACTGCAGGGAAAGGCCCTTGGTTTTGCAACACTGCCCCCTCATGTCTCAGAGTGCTTTACTCAGAGCAGTGCCCAAGAGGAGGTTGGGAAACTCAGGGCTGAGAGGGGTCTTTGAAGATCATCTAATCCAATCCCTTCAGGGCAGGACCTCCTCTGTAGCTCCCCACAGTGGCCACTAACCTTGCTTGCATACCCCAGTGACGGGGATCTCATTACCTCCTGAGGTGGCCCATCGTGACACAGCCTTCCCTTAAACAAGCTGGAATGTGCCTCCTTGAACTTGCCACCCCCCAGCTCTGGAGCCACCCTCCAGGTAAATACCTGGTGGCACCAAGGGTCAGTTCCTCATTCCCCGAAGGCTCCTGCACCCCACAACTGAGTGAGCTTCCAGCTAACAGGTTGGTTGTGTCCCTTCTCTCCCTCTGCCAGCCCAGGCAGGCACCCATGGGTTAGTCAAGACCAGCGGCACACTCTTCCCCTCCCATACTTGGGCCAGTGTCAGGGGAGGGAATGGGCGGAGACTGGGTGGGTGGGTGACAGGGGCTCACCAAGGCAAGTAAAGGCAGTCTGGTAGGCGCTGAAGCTCATCCAAGAGAATATGGCCTGGCGAGAGGGATGGGGACTCCGGGGCAGGCGGCCCAGGTCCAGGGCAGCCCCTCGGTGCAGAGCTTGCAGGTTGGCTCTAGGGTGGGGGTGAGGGAGGCAGAGACCTCAGGGAGTTACCCACTCCCTAAATTCCTCCTCTGGGCCAGTCTCTGGCCAAACTCCCAGTCTAATGACTACCCATTAGCAGGGAAGCTCAAGACTGTGGGAGCCAAGGAAGACCACTAACCCAATCAGGGAGGTCAGGGAGGGTTTCCTGGAGGAGGTGATGTCTGGGCAGAATCGTAAAGAATGAATAAGTATAAGCTGTGGAGGGGGATAGTTTCGAGAGACAAAATCGGGTGGAAGACTCAACCTGAGCCAAATCAGAAAAGTAGGAAACAACAACTGGAATGGGAAGTGACATGCAGCTCAGTCCCCTAGCAAGAGACAAAGTTTCAGGCAGGCAGGGACTTTGAGGCCAACCCTGTAGGAAAAGAGCCCTGGGTAGGAACTCTGAAGGCCCTCAAATGCACGGGCACAGTGACTGGTTCACTTACACAGGTAAGTGCCCAGACCTTCTCTTCCCACCCACCCTGCTCCCAAGTAGAACCTTCCCTCCCCCTGCCCAGAATCCCTCAGGGCTCTTCATTGCTCATTGCCAGCTCTCCCAAGCTGCCTTCCTTAGCTAATCCAGCCCATCAATGTGGCCCCTGCTCAGAGGGCAACCTCCACATGCCAGGCCCGAGTCCATCATGCCCTATATCACTCCAACTACACATGCCCACCCCAAGGGCAGGCCCAGACCCACCTTCTCAATCCTCCAAGGTGCCGCCAAACCCAGGTGGGTTCAGTGACAAGCTGGGCCTGCAGAGACCCTCCTGGGCCTTCTCCCCAGGTCTTCCCGGGCTACGGGTCCTGTGGGCCCATAAGACACTGACCCCTTTCCCCTGCCCCCCAGCTCTGCACTGGATGGAGCAGAGCCTGCCACTAACCTGTGTGTCACCAGTGAGCGGTTCATTACGAAGCAGGTGAGTAAGCAAGACAGGACCAAGGCCAAGATGTAGCAAACTGGAGGGAACAAAGTGGGAGGTCAAGGCCTGGAGGGGCTCCCAGGAGCCTCCCAGCTGCCTCCAGGGTCTCGCCTGTGTGGATTTACCCCTGCCCCACCCCCCATTCTAAGTCAAGGCCTCTTGGCCCCAACCCCAGCTGTCAAATCCCATGTAAGTCTACCACCTTGGCTGCCCCTGCCCTGCCTCCTGACATATGGCAGCCAAGACAGGGAGAGTCCAGCTCTGAGGCTGCAGACTGGCCGTCTTCCTGGTTGTGCTGCTTCCTTTGCTGTGTGACCCCCCGTGGGAAACTCTATCCATCCAACCCAGTGTGGGCCTCCAATTCCTTTACTCTTTGCTGTGTGGCCTTCAGGAGGTCACTCCATTCTCCCCAAGTCTCAATTTGCTCCCACACGTACTGCCAGGCACGCTGCTCTGCTGCCCACCCCCTAGGACAATGTGAGCCATGAAACTCCAACCGTGTGTCACCAGAGACCTTTGTTCAGGGCCCAGAAGATGTGAGTCCATCAGAAGGAGGGAGGCAGCTGCTGCTACCCATCTCCTCTGGGGTGTGGTCCTACATCCCCAAATCCCCCCCTTCCCAGCCATGCCCACAGATAATGAGTTTGCTGTATCCCCAGCAGCCAGGAAGAAATAAATGGCATATTGTGAAAAGCCTGGGTGTTTAAGCGTAGCGGGGATGCAGGGCTGCAACCCTCCCTCCTGCATCCACATCCAGCCTTGCTCAGGACTCTTCTTACAATCTCACAAGGTCGGGCCACAGGAAATGTTCCCACTAGGTAGATGAGAAAGCTGAGGTTGGAGAGACAACCTGGCCCAACCAGCCACACCACAAGAAAGTGATGGAGGGAGAGGTGCAACCACTTGCAAGCAGATCCAGAGTGAGCCCAGGGCACCTGCACCCTGATCTCATCAGTCAGCGCCAGGAAGTATTTCTTGCTCCTGAGTCCTCACCGAAAATTCTGGGAGGAGGGAGACCAAACACACATGGAATAGGCAAGCACTATTTCCATTTAGCCATAGACACTAGGGCAGTGGGTTTTGGCACTCTGAGGCTTTAGGATCACCTGGGGAGCTTTTAAAAATCCCACTGCCCAAGCTGCACCCTAGACGGATCAAATCAGAATCTCTGGGGATAGGATCCAGGTTTTAGTTTTTGTGAAAGCTCCCCCAGTGATTCCAGGGTTGAGAACCAGCAACAGAGGGCTTTTCTAAAGGCAGGGTCTCAGTGATTTCTTTCAATCCACAAATGATTGAAATCAATCAACCCGTCAACATTTATTGAGTATCTACTTTAGTGGTTCTCAACTTTTGCCTTACATCAGAAACACCGGGAGGCCTTATTCAATCATAGATGCTGGGCCCCAGCCTCAGGGTTTCTGCTTCAGAAGCTCTGGGGCTGGGCTTGAGCAACGGGATTTTTTAAAAGCTCCCAGGTGATTCTCCAGTGTAGCTGGGATGGAGTATCGCTGCTACAGAAACCTGGGCCACTCTGCTTGTCCCTGGCTCTCTCCTTCAGGGGCAGGAGGGGGCACTTTTCTGAAGAAGTAAGATTGGGAGAAGGAACTGGGTATGCACAGCACTGCCCTGCTCAGCTTACCCCTCCTGGAGCCAGCTTGACTGAAGGGAAGGTGCATTCTGGGCCGTTTTCTACCAGGAGGCTAGGGGCTGCTGGCTGAGGCTGGCTGAGTCAGTGAACAGACTAACGCAGGGGTGAAGGCCTAGCAAACCCCCTTGGCCACCAGCCTGGCCTTTGATCTCCATCTGTCTGCCTCCTGTTTCTTTCTCCCTGAATTCGTTCCAAACTCAGATCCCTCCAAACCCCAGTGGCCATGAAGTCTTCCTGTTCTTTGCCTCCTCTGGGGCCCTGCTTTGTGAATAAGTCTGTCACCCCCACCTGAAGGAAGCCTCAAGAGCAGGTTGCCTTTGTAGCTTCAGCACCTCAGAAAGGCTCAGGCATTTTTCAGGTAGGGAAATTGAGGCCCAGAGAGGTGAAGCAGCTTGCCCAAGGTCATACCAATTGTAAGTGGTGGAGCAGGGAATCTAATCTAGTCTGCCTGACTCAGAGTCTGAACTTTCTGTGAATGATGCCAGGCTTCTGGTCCAAATGCCAGGTGGGCAGCCCCAATGGAGGGCTCTCAGAACCCAGAAGACATGAGGCATTTTAGCTAAGAACAGACCAAAAGGTTTCCATGCCCAGATCTAATCTCCGTCCCACGCGTGGCTTGCCAGTGGCTCTGGGCCTTTCTCTAGGGCTCCCGAGCCTCAGTTTTCATCTGCAAACCAGGAGACTAAACACTGCTCTGTTTGGCTCCTGTGCCCAAGAACATCTAAAGTGGGAACATTTAGGCTTGGAAACTGCAACGTGTGATTGTAAACATATGTCATGATGAGGAGAAGCAGAGTCAATTTGCCCTGGACATGTCCCGTCCTGCCTCTGAACCTCATTTTCCTGTCCATGTGAGATGGATTCAAGGGTGCTGGCTTACTGGGATGGCTGTGAGCAGGGGCCTGAGCTTGGCTGTGGGCTGACAGGGGCTGTGTCTGCTGCTCTCGCCTGCGACCCAGGTTGCAGGCAGCTTGGAAAACCTCCCCAGAGGTGTCATTTTCAGCCCACCTTGTCACTTGCCAAACTTGTGGGATTCAGCAGCAGTTCCAGGGCAGCCTCCAGAACTGGAAGTTAAGTTACTCAGGAGGGTGGTGGGTGTGGTGGCCAGGGAAGGAAGCAGTCACCACACATACCTCTGCCTAACCCACGCCCACTGCCCCTCTCCATTCCCAGCATGGCTATGTCTGTGGGTGCGAGGATGATGTTAACGTTCAAGAACAACTTCAGAGCAGACACACCTTTACCTGCCATGCTGGCAGCCTAAGCTCCGACCATCACGTATTACTCCTCAGAAGCCAGAGTGCCCAAGCCACCCAGGGAACCTAAGTCAGCAGACATTGTAGGCCCCAGGACTCCTCACCCCAGGCTTTGCCTCAGGGTAGTGGACAGAACCCCGGCCCAGGGATCAGGAGACCCAAGTTCTTCTCTTAGCTATACTTCTGAGCTGCTGGGTGTCCTCAAGCGAGTCCTTCCCCATGTGTCAAGTGGGGACACTTCTCAGTCTCCTGCATGGGCTGTGGGGAGGGCCTGGGTGTTCCCCAGCAGAGCTAAGGGCTGCAGGAGGCATCAGATCACGGAAGGAGATGCTGGTATCGATTCCAGGCTCAGGGGCTCAGGATCAGGGGAGAGAAGGAAAATGGAGATGGCCAGGGAAGACAGGGACTGGGAAGAGGAGGCATCTGCCCTTCCCAACCCCACACACTTGCTCAGAACTCCAGGCCCTTGGTCTCACCTCACTGCTTCCTTTCTTCCTCCTACCCCCTCAGCCAAGGCTCCAAGGGCTGCCCCTCAGCTCACACCTGGCCACATCTCCACATCTGGAGAGCTGGTGAAAGACACTGGGGGTGGAGGTGGGAAAAGCCACAAAAGCTGCCCAGGGGCAGGGGGCTGGTTGAGATAATGCCTTCGGGTTGCAGAAGCTTGTAATGGAAGCGCCACCCACCCCATTGTGAAGAGGAGGCAAGTGAGGGGCAGGGAGGGGCAGGGAGGTGCCCCAGGGCACCCAATGTGTGAGTGTCAGGCTGGGACTGAGCTGGGCCGTCCTTTGTGGCCCTCGGGGACTTCTGGGAAGCCTCACCTTCCACGGTCCACAGGTGGTGCTTCACCAGCTCCACCACCTCCTGCTTGTCCTCTGAGAGCACGATGCCAAAACCCGCCAGCAGGTAGGAGACGTCCGTGGTGATCCCCGCCCTCACCTTCTGGACGGTGGGCACCACGCCCACCAGCAGCAGCAGGGCCACCTAGAAGAGCCCAGAATGTGGTGCCCAGCCTGGCTGCACCCGTGCATCACATCACCATCTCAGGAAAAGTGTTTTCTGAGCTGATATGGGAGGCCTCGGGGGAGAAATTCTGGAAGCAAGCTGGCTGCAGCCCAGGCTCAGCACGGAAGGCTTTCCCCCTCCCCTTAGAGCGGGATCCTCAGGCTTCTAAACAGCATGTTACAGACAGACACACTATAGCCCAATGGGTCAGAGATATGCATCCAAGTAGCACAGTGTATGTGTCTGTGTGCAGGGGTGGGGTAGGCTGGGGGAGGTGGATCTATATATATATGTCTATCTGTCTGTATGTATACACTTCATAATACAGAATTTCCGATTTTCCACGTTGAAGAAAGCAGTGTCCTACAAATGAGCATGAGCATTGAAGCCAGACAGGCATGGATTTAAATTTTGCCTAATCTAGATTTAGCTGTAGGGACTGGGCCAAGTCAAATTTACCTCCCTGAGCCTCAGTTTTCCCGTCTGTAAAATGGAGAAAAATCATACCTATCTCCCAGGGTTTTAATTGTTGTTGTTGTTGTTGTTGTTGTTGTTTGGGGGGGGGGTCGTTTACCAAACACTTATCTCACTAAATATTCCCGACTCCCTGAGGAGGAAGGTAATTCTATTTCCTCACGTCACAGATGAGCCAATGGCTTCAGAGAGGTTGAGTGACTTGTCCAAGGCCACTAGGAGTAAAGAATGGAGTTGGGCTTGAAATCCATGTTTATGTGGTTCCAAAACTCATGCTCTAACTCACTGTATGAGCCCGGCAAGGGTTTTAACACTTCCCACACCTTTCAGGGCAGGTCAGCAGTCCCCAGATGGCGAGGAGCAGCTGGACAGGATGGTAGATGGGGCTTTAGGAGAGCTGAGCTGTCCCACGGGCAGGAGTCCAGTGACAGATGGTACTCCAGGGTGCAGGACATACCTGGTAGATGGCTGTCCCTGTCAGGGTGGCCGAAAGCACCAGCTTCAGGGGGAGTCGGAATCCTGCAGTCCCCAAAAGAAGGGGTGTGATGAACCCGGGACCCCAGGCCCAGGAGCCCCCATCCCTCCCAAGGGGCTCAGGAAAAGAGTCAGGACTCATGAAACCCTGGACTACCAACGCCAGGCTAGGGGCTTCTCCTTGTCCCAAGCTGGGGTTTGTCTGTCCTGATGACAAGGGTATTGAGGGGCAGAAGTCAGCCCTCCACTGTAGCTGTTCTGCCCAAGGTAGGGGTGGGGTCACCGGTCACTCCTGGCCCCAGCTCCCCCCCCCCATACCTCGCTGTGGAGTGTAGCTGTAGGGTCTGATGCAGATCCAGGCCCCGGACAGGAAGCTGCGCTTGGAGGTGTGGGAGCTGCCGAGAGACCCAGGCAGGTGGCGACCCTCAGGAGAAGCCCCAGAACTGGTTCACCCCCCATCTCTGCCTCACCGTGCTGTCCAGGGTGGCCTCCCAAATAAGCCTGTTGACCCAACCCTGGCCACCTGCCCACCCTGGGACTACCCCACCCCACCCCAGGGGGGCCTGGGACCTCACCTGCTTTCCAGCTTCTTCCGGCAAAGGAGGTATCTCAGATACTCCTCCGAGAAGCTGCTCTGCAGCCCCTGTGGGGACAGACAAACAGATGAGCAGATGTGGCCTGCCTCAAGCCATCCCTGGGGCCCTGGCTCAGGGTACCACAGTGGGCGCCCAGTAGGTGCTCGTGAAAACCTCTTGGCTATGGCGGTGGGGGTGGAGGGCAGAGGGGATGGACTGGGTATTCAAGGTCCACCCTCCCCAAAGCTGCTCTTTTCTCCTCCACAAACACAGGATGAGTCAGTCTCTTACGGAAGATCTCCCAATGCTGGGAAGTTCTTCCTAGCTTCTATCTCCAACTCTTTCCTGCTTTGCTCAGCCACATCTCATCGTGGCTTCCTTTCTGTCCCTCTGGCCTCTGCTAGCTGAGACTGGGGCAGAGGGGAGCCATGTCCCACGGGCACTTTCCCCGAGCAGGACACAGGCCACAGGCCACAGGCCATTCCAGGTCAGACCCTCTAGGCCTCACTACTCCTCCTACTCAAAGGAGATCACAAGGGCGACCGGATTTGTCTAAGCCTCATTCCAGGCCTTAAGCTGCCTGTGAAGGGACTGAGGCCCCTGGGAAGATGGGGTGAGCCCCTGCCCCAGATTATCCGGGGAACACAGGGAAGGTCGCCTGTTGCCATAGCAACCCTGGGTTCCAGGGCGGGCGTGGGTCAGCTCAAAGCCTGACTGGGCCCTTTGAGGCCTAAACCTTTCTGACCGAGAGCCAAAGAGGACTGAATTCCTCTTGAGACTTGAGAGGGAAGGCACGCCATGGAGGGACAGGTGAGGCGGAGACGATGCCTGGAAGGGGAGGTGAGGGACTCGGCGAGGTAGAGATGGGCCCGGCACACTCTGTTTCCTGGGGAGAGCCGCTCCCCTCTTCTGAGCCAGCTGTCAACATGAGAGGACAATGGGCTTCCCCCGGAGAGTGGGGGCATCAGGGGGGCAGTGAGGAAACTGCCTACCACGTGGGTCCAAACCAAGCATCAGGTGGATCTTCTCCAACCTGAGGGGCCCATGTGGGACCCACCCCAGCCTCCTCTCTCCTTCTCCACCCCTCCTTGGGGATCTCACCCGTGCTCTGGCTTCAGTCTGATGATGCCTGAGATGAGACCCACCCCCGGCCTCTGTCCTGAGCTCCAGACCTAGGTCCAGCTGCTGCTCAGCCCTTACCCTCCACCCGACACAGCCTCGTTCCTGCACACCTGCTCCTCACCCAGCCTTCCACAAGTCGGCAACGGGTGCTACCACCTAGCCCGCGGTCTGTCCCAGCCGCCACCCTACACACCTTCCCTTCACCTTCCCCAGCTGAAGAGTAACCAACTCTTTTGCATCTGTGTCCTCAACTTTTTTGGAGTCTGTCCTTCTCCCCCTTTGAGGGCCTCAGGAGTTTTCCTCTGTCTCCTCCTTTCTCACCAGGGAAAAGTTGCTTGACCCTGTCTCCTCCCATGTTCCCGTGGGGCTTGGTGAGCCCCCGTTGCTCTTATCACATTGCACTGTAAATATCTGTTGCAGCATCCACCTCCATCACCGCACTGGGAGCCCATGGAGGTCAGAGCACAGGTCAGGCAGCTTGGAGCCCATAGCACCTAGCCCAGGCCCTGACACATGGTAGGTGCTTAGAGGGCTTCTTAGTAAGATGACACCATCCACCATGATGCATTCACTCTCCCAGCATCCATCCACCTAATCAAAAACTCAAAAACATTTGCTGTGTAAGACCTGCCCAGTGCTATAAATACAGACATGAACAAAACAGACACAAACCCATCTCTGCCCCTGCACTCATGCTCTGTAATGCCTTCTCCTCATTCTCCTGCCACTCCAGATACCCCTGTCCTTCAAGGCCCTGCCAAAAGCTCCCTCCTCCAGGAAGCCCTCCTGACCTTTCTCAGGACTCCCAGGTCTCCTTTTTTCTGACATTCTTCAACTGTAGCCAGTTGTATCCACCTGGCCTGTCTCATTTCCCCAGCTGGATCCTCAGGGTTTCAGAGACAGGGCTATGACTTTCCTGTCTTCTGACCCAATCCTCCTTCACTGAGTCCACACTTTGCACACAGCCCTGTGCCCCAGACACTCTGGGATTCAGCACCCACTATGTGCTAGTCCCCACACCAAGCATGAGCGCGTACATGGGACTGACCGACACGGGGAGGAGAGTGTCTGTGGGTGCTGAGTAGGAGCCCAGCCCTGCCCGTATACCTTGGAACCTGCTCCTGCCCTGCGGCTGAAGCTCCTCACCAGCTGCACCGGGTACCAAAGGCTCAGGAATCCAAGGCTCACAAGGAGAGGCAGGGAGGCCAGCAGGGAGTAGTACTTGTAGATCTAGACAGACAGACACCCAGACAGTCAACCTTCTGCCTTCCTCTCCCAACCAAGGACCCAGAACCAGAATTTCTTTCTCTCCCCACCTTACACTGGGCTCTGTGAAGGCCCCGAGGGTGGTCTGGGGTGAGGTCAGAAGGCTTCTGGTTCAACTGCCCCCCTCCCCACCACCAGCCTGGGCCACCCAGCAGAGGCACCCACCCCACCCCCCTCAGGCCCTGCATGTGTGCCCCTCCCTCCCCCGAGGCTCCTGGAGGCCCCCAGCCCATAGAGGAAAAAGGGAGGAGGTTACCTAACCCCCTCCTTGCCACCCCCAGGGGACCAGAGTGGGACACCCACTTTCTGTGTTCCTATATAGTCCCTCACACTTTTGAATGCAGGCTCTGGAAAATTAAGCCAAGGCCTAATTTGGTCTATGTTCGGTTTGTAACCTGGGCATCAGGGAAGTAGAGGCCCAGCCTCCTGGGATTGAGGCCTTCCTGCGGTGGGGCCCTTTTGTATTCATTCATTTATTTGTGAATTTGATACATTTTTATTGAGAGCTTAGTATGTACCTGATTCTAGGTGGTAAAAAAAGACCAACCAGATCCCTCCTCTCAGAGAACCACCTCATCTTCAGCTCCACCCCACAGGGTTCATGTCATTGACTCCACTTACAGGTGGGGAAACTGAGTCTCCAAAAGGTGACACGGTTTCCTCAAACCACCACCGTTACTTGACATTTTAAATATTTGTTTATTTATTTATTGTGTCACCCCTTCTGGAATGACAGCTCTGGGAGGCCAGAGACTTTGTTTTGTTCACAGCTGTATCCCCAGTGCCTAGAAATGTGCCTGCTACAGAGTATGAGCTTCGAAAATTTTGTTGAGTAACTGAGTGAGTGAATGAATGAATGAAGTGTTAAAGCTGGATTCAAACTCAGGTTGTTTGCTCCAAAGCCTGGACTACCACCCTTCAGTCTCCAGACCGGGCAGCTTCACGCCCCAGCCAGTGAACCAGGTTCTGAGGTTCTGGAATTCTTTCAGCCCCTGAGACCATCCCCCACCTCAGCACTGGCCGCCCTCCAGCTCTCTTCACGTCCACCCCTCTCCCACTCCCACTCCAGTCTGGCCAAACGGAAGCTAGGCAACCAACAATGGGGGTCCCAGGCTTCCTTTTCCTCCCCCTCTGCCCTCCCCTAGCCCAGCTGTCTTGTCCCCAGCCTCTCCCAACGGGAGGCCGGGTATCGGAATGAGCATATTTTTAAAGGAATAGAATCCAGGGCAGTAATGGAATGCGGCCTGGAGGCCCAGCACAGAAACAGACAAAAGGGGCCTCCCTGCTGCTTTCCAGGCACCTCCAGCCCTCCCCAGGCCTTCCGGAGTCAGTGGTTACCTTGGGTGCCTGGGGACACTCCGCCCTCTGCCAGACCAGGACCCCAAAGTGGGCCCAGGCCAGCAGGCTGCCGAGGAGGTACGCGGCTCTGTGTCCAGCCGTGGCACAGGCGGCCAGGGGGTAGTAGAGGGCAGGGTAGTAGAGCAGGGCCAGCATCTTCCAGGGCCCTGGAAGGTGAGACAGATGGAGAGACGCAAGGTGGAGGAGCAGACATGGGGCCTCTCACCCGTCTCCATCCTCTAAGCCCCTCAGCTAGTCAGTGGGCAAGAGCCCTGGGTTCAAATCCAGACTCTGACAAGCACCAGCTCTATGATCTTGGGCAAGTTACCTCTTGGAGTCTCAGTTTCCCCATCTGTAAAGTGAGAATGATAACAGTACATCAGCAAGGACTAATTGAGAAGGTGTATGTGTAGGGCTTAGCCCAGTGCCTGAGTAAACACTCAATAAATAAGCTACTACTTTACTATTGTTCCCTTCTCTGACCCTCTGTTTCTACAAGATGGGGCTAATATCCATTTTCTGTGGGGTCATTGTGGGGACTGGATGATTTAATGGGGGCTGCTCCCCATGGCAGCTGCCCTGGTCACCATCACCTCCATTGAGCCAGGCCCCCTCCCCGCCCCTCCCCGTTCCCCTTCATTGGGCTGGGCGTTCTGGGGGGCTCAGCCTGGACCCATGAACAAGAGCGTTCCCTCCCTCCTGGAAATGGGGTTTGCACAATAACAGGGGAAGCCGGAGAGAGTCATATTGACCCAAAGGTTGGAATCTATAATGGGGAGACTTCAGGCGTCATGGAGGGTCAGTTGGGGAGAGTAAAGTGGCATACCTTCTCAGTGGCACCTCGTGACGTAGTCTTTTGCTCACCCACATCGGATGCCTGTCCCAGTGCTCTGGATTCCCCATGCACCCCCATTTCATCATTTTGGCTCTAGGGGCCTCACCTTGGCTGGGTGGCGAGACAAGGGCCAGGAAGGGCAGTGGGTCCTCACTGGGGAGCAGCAAGCAGAGGGAGCTGAAGAGGACCACGAAGACAGCAGCGGGCACTGTCCGGGGTCCGTCCTCAGCAAAGAAATCCACAGGGCTGGTGCAAAGGCAGGGACAGGGCCAGAGGGACTCCATTACCTCCAGGCCAAGTTCCATAAACCAGATGGGGAAACTGAGGCCCCTTCATGCAGGCATGCTTTCATTCATTCATGCCACAGATATTTGTGCCATGCCTCCTGTGTACCAGGATCTGGGCCCTGTGGCAGAGTGACTCAGAAATCCATCCCCCCATCACTCCCCACCCCCCACACACACAAATGCACACTCACAGTGGAGCATGCTCAAGCACTGCTCCCTCAGCCCCCAGAAGCTCCAGGAAATAGCCGCCTCCACACTAATGGGTCTGTCTGGCTGGCAAAACTTCAGAGAGCTTGGGAAGTCACAGAATCCTTGTGTAATGGCCACTGCCCCAGGGCTGGGTGTGAACTTGGGGGAAGGGGTCAGAGAGTGGGCATAGCTGGCCCTCTGCTTCTGCATTGCCCTCGTGACCTGAGAGCTCCGTCCTGCTTTGCCCTTTCCCAGAGTCTAACCTCCACCTCCCAGGCAGGGCAAGCTCCTTCCTGGGCCAATCAGAGGGCAGAGACCCCAGGCTGGTTCCCCATAAAGCCCACATGGCAGGAGCCTCTCGGTGTGCAGCCGAGGTCTGGGGTGCAAGGCTGTCTACACTGGGGCCCCACCCACCACCTCTCTCAACCCTCTGGCCTCTCTCCCACAAGCCTGCCCAGTCCCATCCCCTCAGGGTCATCCCTCTGCCAGGCTCTGGGGCTAGAGGACTGAAGGGGACAGGGGGAGAAAGTTCCAGCCACAGGGGCTGGAGGACAATCCCCTATGAATCTGCCTTTAAGCATCAGGTTCAGGGGGGAACCCAGGGCTACGATGGCAGGGGGTGGTGACCATGGGCTGTCCAGATGCTGAGGGAGGCCTGAGACAGGGTGCCCTGGAGCCAGGCTGTCGGGCTCGTGTCTCCCTGGGGTCTGGGTTAGAATCCTTTCTCCCCATGTCCTGGACAACAGGAGCAGATGGACCTGAGTGGGTCCCTCCCCTCCCTCTGGGGCCTCTGACCAAACCTAAAGATCAGGGTGGGGTGCACAGGTCCCCCAAGTGGAGACAGCTGGGGTGTCACTGAAGCCAGAGCTGGCTTGTAGGTACCCAACAAACCACCCACGCTCCAGAGCGGCTCCTGTCAACTGTGCCCTCTGCACGGGGGTGCCCAGGCCATGACACCTACATGGGCAGCCCGGGCCTGCCATGTCCGCAGTGGGGCCAGAGCCGGCGGCGCCTCACAAGAACAGCCAGCAGCAGCAATACGAGGATCTGAAGGGAGAGCATAGACGAGGGCTTGGGGGGCCTGGGCCTGCCCTAAGGGTCTATATCTCAGGGTTTGGCCTCAGTCCTCAGGACACCCCTGGCCCCAGTGAACACTCATGTGGCATCTTGGGGACCGGCCACGAGGTGACTGAAGTCTGGAAGGCTGGCTCGGTCTGTGTCCTGGTTTGGGACTCCACCCTGGGAAGACCCCGATACCCCCTCCCACCTTTTGGGCTCCCAGGGTCCCCCTTCACCAGCCCCAGCAGGGAACATGAGGGCACACCCGCATCCCTCTGCCCAGGTTGCAGCCAGGTTGGACTCAGGTTGGACTCACCGACAGCAAGGCCAGGCAGGTATGGTAGAGGCTGGGCGAGACACTGGAGTGGCAGACGGGCACCACCCTGCAGAGTGAGTGAAGGCTGGGTCAGGCCCCAGGTGCGCAGCCTGTCGGATTCAAAGCTGACTTCACCGGGGCTCCACCCACCACCTCCCTCTGTCCTCTGGCCTACAGTTCCTACACAAGCCCACCCAGTTCCACCACCTTGGGGTCATTCCAGGGCCCTCATGCCCCTATGGTAAGCCTGGCCCTGTGCCAGGCTCTAGGGTTACAGGGCTGAGGGAGGCAGGGGGCTCCCAGGGAGGAGGTGAAAGAGGCAGCTGTGCATGGAAGGCCCCAGCCAGAGTGGGCCAGCTCTGCTTGCACTCCTCTTGTTGCTCAACCAGATGCTTCCTACACCTTGAACCCCAGTTCATCCCTTTCTATTCAAGGAAGCCTCCCTCCCTGACTGCTCACAGACCTCTCCTTCTTAGAACTGTGGCTGAATGTACTACCTGGGTTAAGCAATCAAGTTCTTGGTCCCACGATCTTGCCCTCCAATAGCTGATATACGAGGTAGATCTGTGTCCTGGACTGAAAGAACCTTCCTTAGGCCCTCCAGGACTTATATCTCTTCTTTCTCCATTTCTGTCTCATTAAGTGTCTCTGTGTACAGTTGGGCAGGTTGTATACTGAACAAAGATGCATGGCCAAGAGAGTGAGTGCTGAAATCCAGGCCACAGTGCTTACTAAATCCTCCACTTGCAGAGCTGCATACCCGAGTGGGGGTCCATTTTTCTAACTGCCACAAAGCTTCCCTATGGGCCAGCAGAGGTCCTGCTCTCAGGGTAGCTGAGAATGAAGGTGGTGCCATGGTGGATAGAAAGAGATCAACGAGGACATTGAAGGCCTCAACTTCCCCAGCTGGGTCATGTGGCAAGAATAAGGGGTCAGGCAGGTGTGTTACCCTGAGTTCAGGGCTGGTCATGGGCCTGGGAGAGCAAACAGGACTGGGACCCTGGGGAGGTGTAGATCTTCAGGTTTGCCCAGCGGGAGCCCAGGAACACCAGCAGGACACCAGTGTGGCCAAGGCTGGGCGAGGTCTGGTGGGACAAGGGCCTCAGAGGAAGCCCTGTGCTGCAGCTGGGTCCTCCCCAGGGGAGGCTCAGGCCTCCCACATGGGTCCCCTCCTGCTGAGTGGGAAGGAGGAATCCCAAGGCCTCCTCTTCCAGGGTGCACTCAGAGCACAGGGACCCTCTGCTGGACAGCCCAGTCTCCCCTGAGCTCTCTTTCTCTCAGGAAATCCCAGAGTAGTAAGAAGCAGGGAAGAAACTGGTCACGTGGGCTTTCCCTTGGCAGGGGGAGGCAGAGTGAGTCTGTTCTGTGCAACCTCTTGGCCAGGCAGAACCAGCCTGTTTCTGAAGCAGAACCGTGCTGTGGGTAGATGGGTGCTCTGTAGGAGACTAGGGCCCTACAGGCTGAACTTGGCCTCACTCTCCCTACTCCCAACTCCGCTGTGTGGGACAGGATTAAGGTGAGGCAGGGTCCCAGCCCAGCTGCAAGAGTTTGGAGCCATCACTCCAGCCCCTTGGCCTGCATCTCCTCCCATGGTTGGGTCCTGCTCAACCCTGTACCCCAAGGTCTGCAAACAGAGTCGAGGATGAGCCTGAGTGGCTTCCCAAACTAGGAGCCACCTCTGCCCCTGGGGACCCCTCCAGGGTCCTGCCTGAGGAAACCTCTGGCCCTTTCTGTACAACCCAGAGTCCCCCATCTGACCCCTCAGCTCAGGTGTTCATTCAATAAAAAACTGTTTGGCTGATGGATCAGACCCACGTTCTGTCCATGGGACAGGCAGGATGGCTGGGAAACAGAAAGAATGACTCCTCAGGGTAGTGAGCTAAATCCTAGGAGAGACACAAGCAGGTGCTAAAAGATGCAGAGGAGAGAAACTTTGAGCAAGGCATTGTGGGGGGTGGGGTGGGGAGTTGGGGGTGGCGGGATGGTGGTATTTGATTTTAGTCTGAAAGATGGTTAGCATCTATTTAAGCAAAGAAGGGGAAAGAGAACCACATGTAGAGGGAAGAAGATGAGGAAGGCAGAGTGGCAGGCAGCAGGCAGGGTATGGGAGGCACTGGGGAGCCATTGAGGGTGTTTGCACAAGGCAGTGCTCTGGATGGGGGTAGATTTTTTCTGGCTGGATGTGAAAAATAATAACAACAATAATAATAACAGCAACTAGCACTTACTAAGCATTGACTAAATAAATGCCAGTTTCTGTTTGTTCCAGGCATTAACTCAGATATTAACTAAAAGGTAGGTGCTATTATTATCTCCCTAATAGGGAGACCAGGGTTCAGAGAGGTTAAGTGTCTTGCCCAAATCACACAGCTAGTAAAGTGTCAGAGCAGGATTGAAAACAAGTTTGTCTGGCTCCAGTGCCCACAATCCTAGCCACTTTTCTGTGCTGCCCTTGGGAAGGACAGATGGAATGAGGACCAACCAGGAGGATGCTATGCCACCTACTGAGGAGAGCAGTAAGGGGTACACGAGGGAAGGCATTAAGTTGAACCAGATGAAATTGCCAATTCTGTAAGTCAAAAACAATCAAATATCAGCAATTTCACTTGGATCAGTAAAACTAGCACTGAGGAATGGAGAAGCCAGATTGTGTTTCAGAGCTATGTAGGAGGAAGGGTTTACACACCTTGATGTGGGGGAACCAAGGGAGGGGGAGTTTTGGGGATGACTGTAGGGTTCTGGGCCTCATCATATGAGGGATAAGGAACAGAGTCAAATGTAGCCCAAGGAAGCAGAGATTTGGTCTTAGCAATTCGGAGGTGGTGGCAGGCCCCCAGGGATGGAGGCCAGACTGCAGGGAGGACACTAGAGGAGGCCAAGACAGCCACTCTTAGGAGTCTGGTTCTGATCAGGAGCCTGGAAAGCGTCCCACCCAGAGGGGAGGCAGACTGCATGACTTCTCTGGGTGACAGGGAAAGGCTGACCGTACCCCCACCTCTTCACCAAGGTCCTGGCACCACAGGGGCACCTGGATAGGTGTGGCCAGGGGACTGAATTCATCCCAGCCACTGTCCCCAGTGCTCACCAACCCCGACTCCAGCCTGAGCAATATGGGGCACCCTGAGGAACAGAAAAGAACCACTGCCCAGAGCTCCCTGAAGCTCTGATGCACTGTCTCCCTGGAGTGTCTGACTCACACAGGGAGAGTTTAGCCCAAGTTCACCTCGCTGGAATTTCCCTGAGCCTCAGGTTTCCCCCTCCCACCTTTGGTTTGTCTAAACAGACTCAGAGCAAATCTCTTCATCCTGAAGGGTGCCCTGCAGTGGAAGGAGGAGGCTGCAAATCCCAGATTCTGCCCACCTAGCATTGCCCCAGTCCCTACCATGCACCCCACTTTATTCTAAGCCCAGTTTTTATATCTAAACATCCCCACCACAGAGCCGGTGGCAGGGCCCAGCCCTCACCCCTTGCCTGGTCCCGAGGCTCACAAGGATGCAGCTTCAGACAGGGCTTTAACTATGTCAGGATCTGCCTCCTCGCGGGTTCCTGGCCCCTGCTCACCCTGTTTCCCCTCCCCACCCCCATACACAGAGGGCCCTGGGGAGCCCACAGCTCTCAAGGTCAGCCCGGGGAGGGGAGTTTTCCAGGTGGTCAGAAGCCCAAGTCCTCCAAACAACAGTTCCTTCCCCCCAGGCTTGGGTGGGACCCTCACTCTGCCGGCTGACCCAAGCCTGGACTGGCCGCAGCCCCAGCCCCGGGGGGAGGCACGCTAGCATTTTCTTTCTCCAGTGTTGGTTGTTGATGGAGAACAGATGTGTACACATCTGTCTCAGCCACCCTCCAGCCTCACCTTTCCAGTTCCCCAAACCCTCAGCTAGAGCAGGGAGGTGGGGGGTGGGGCCAGGAACAACAAGGGGAGAACTGAGCTCTGGGTCCCACGCAGGCCGAGGTGTCCTTGGCGGTGAGTGGGGGGCACAGACAGGCCCAGCTCCTCCGCCAGGGTGCCCAGACTAAACAAAGATAGAAAGGGTCTGGGCAAAGGCAGCCGTGAGCCGAGGCCTCAGGCCAACTTGGGGCTGCCTCCTTCCCACCCTCCCTGCTCTGAGCTTCCTGCTGAAGAGAACAGAACCGCCTCATCCTTGCATCCAAAGACAACAGGGGCGGGCTGTTTCCTTAGTGACCCCCACCTCTGCCTGCCCGGAGAACAGGACACTTGCAAAGCCACACCCCAAATGGTCCCCCCAGAGACCAGTAACCCCCTTGAAGGCCAGGCACAGCTTTCCTCCACCCCCCCCCCCCACCCCAGTGCTTCTCCATCCGGGCTGCAGGCCAGACTCCCCCAGGGAGTGGCTAGACTACATCCACCAGGGACCACCCCAGACGGGCTCCATCTGAATCTGTTTTGAACACACCACATGAGTGGCTTGGAGCTGACCAGCCCGGTCCAGGTCCCCCACCTAAAGCATCTTAACAGCAAGGCAAGGACCACTGTTCTCATTTAACAGATGAGGAGGCTGATGCCCAGAGAGGCTGTGACTTGCCCAGCGTCACACAGCAAATGAGTGGCAGAGCTGGGGCTGGAGACTCGATCTTAGGAGCTCCTGCCCAGAGCATGCACCCTTCCCCCCCCCATCCATAACCCCTGTTTCACCCCTCTCTGTGGGCAGACAGGGCCAGGGGTCCACACTTACCCCTCCGGGCGGGGCTCCTCTCCACCCTGGGGCTCATCGATGTACCAGCTGTCATAAGAGTCATCCGCAGCCCCAGGGGTCTGATTGCTGGCCGCCTGGGATGCCATTCTCTGGGCCCTTCTCCTTTGACCCCCAGACAAGGGGAAAAAAGCTGCTACAGATGTGAAAAGAGGCTTAAAAAAGAAAAACAAAACAAAAAAAAACCTCAACAAAGAAATGTTTCTCTTTAATCCTAAAGGTTACTTTCTTGCTTTCAGCTCTCTGGGAAAAGCCCATCTGGGAGTGAGGGCCTGGGCAGGCTGGCACGGGAGGAGGGGAAAGGCCTCTTCTGTCCCCTCCTGTCCCTTCCTGCCCAATCTTGCCCGGTCCTGCAGGAGATAGCAGCACCCCCTTCAGGGTTCCTGGGTCCGTCTGACCATCTCACCAGCAGGTCTTTGCCCAAAGGACCATTTTAAAAGGTTTTGCCTGGTCTGAGCTGCCCTTGGAGACCCTTACTCCCTCCCCTTCCCCAAGCCTACCTGACTGACCCACAGACACACACACCCGACGGAGGAGCAGGGAGGTGGGAGCCTCAGAGATGAAAGGGTAGGCGGGCTGCAGGCGGGCTCAGCAGGGTCAGGCCTGGCCCTCCCAGCTGGGCTCCCGCCCCCGCCCCCGCCCACTCTCGGGGGTTCCAGCCCAAGCCCCCCTTTGTTTGGTTTCCTGAGACCATTCCCTGGCCTCATCCTGTCCCTCTCTGGCCCCTCTGGGCGCCAGTGATGGGAACACACTGCAGTCCTTGGAAAACCCCCTTCCTGGGGGAGAGGGCCCCGGCTGCACTGGTGGGCTGAGCCCCGGAGGGGCGTGGTCAGGACGGCCCAGGCACCTCGTGGTGCCCACATACCTGCCTTCAGTGCCTGCCCCAAAGCCCTCAGACATTTGCCCTCCACATCTGCAGTGCCCCTGGGCAAGTCCAGCATTCTGGCGGCCCAAGGAGAGTGCTGGGGCCGGGCGGGGGGCGGGGGCAGGGACGGGAAGCCTGTCCCTTCCTTCTCCTGGGGTTTCCATGAAAGAGGCAACATGTGTCTCACTGGTAAAACCTTTTTGTTTCTCCAACATGATTTCACAAGGAGATAACTCACGCCCACAAGATGGAAATTAGTCCTTTAAATACGAACCAGACCTGCAGTGGGTAAGATGAGCCCCACTTGGTGCTTCCCAGGAGTGGGGTGGGGGCAGATGAGGGGGCAATGTGCCCCCCACTCCCCCATCCCGTGAGAAAGTGGACACCCTCCTGTGGCTCCTCTCCTCCTCCCTGGGCCCCAGCCCCGAGGGAGGGAGGAACGAGATGCAGATGGAAGCAGAGAGCAGTTTCAGATCCCTTTCCCTGGGTGGGGGCTCAGGACCCCCCCCACAACCTTCAAGGGTTAGTCCCAGGGATTTGGGTGAGGCCTGCCTCGGGGGCCTGGCTGGGAGCTCCCTAAGGAGCAGTCCACCCCAGCCAAGGCATTCTTTCAACAAACTTTGTTTAAACATTCATTCATTCTTTCGACATAAATTCATTGAACACCTGCTATGTGCCAGGCAGTTCTGAGCACTGCAGACACGAGAGATTGCATTGCATGCGGGGTCAGAAAGGAAGGCATGTGGTGGTGCGGGGTGGGGGTGGGGGGCACGGGGGCTACCATGGGAACCTGATTTGGTCCGGGAGGATCAGGGAGGGATTCCTGAAGAAAGTAGCCATTCAGTGGAGAACTGAAGGGCAAGAAAAAGTCGGCTGAGTAGGGGGTGGGGGGCTGGGGGTCAGAGAGAGGCAGGGGAAGCGTTTTTTTTTTTTTTTTCCTGTTAGAGGAAACAGCATGGGGCAAGGCTCAGAACAGATAAGGCTTGAAATCCTAAAGGTTCCCCACCCGGATTCCTTAGCCAGGCCCACAGAGTCTTCCAGGATTAGGGTCTGGGTATGCCCCCTCCTTTCCAGAACCTCTTCCAGGAATGAGGGCTCAGGCTATCCCTCCCCCATCCAGTCCAGTCACAGCTGAATCTGAACTTAATGTGGCAGCACAGGAGCCCACTCCGGCCGCCTGAGCTCAGGGATTGGGGCCGAGGGCTGCTCCCGGGCCTGGCTGCAAGCTCCCTGCGGGCAGATCTCTGCCTCTGCCTCCCCTCCTTCTCCCCCTTCCCCTGGAGCACTGGGCCTGGCACATGGGTGCAGAGGGACTTTATAAACTGGATTTGGCAAAGCCGTTGTTTGTTCTGGCAACCGCCATTCCCCATGGGACAGTCGTGTGCTACCCAGCCCTTCCACCGCGGCACAGAGCCCGGCGCTGCCCTCAGTGATCAGCGGCCTGGGACCCTTAGTTTACTAAGCTACCAGTACCTGTCTGACTCCAGTCCCCTGGTGATTCCTCCCATTACGGGGAGCTCACTGGTCTCCAAGGCAGAGACTCTCAGGCTGGGTCTCTCTGCCCTGCTAGAATCTGCTTCCTTCCTCAGAGGGAGCCTCACTCTGCCTCCCCCACGTGGTTCATTCAGTTAGTCAACAAATCCTTGCTGACTGCCTGCCAACTCCATGCCAGGCACCTTGCGTAGGCTGAGAATGCCGCGGTAAGCCAGACAGATAAAGTCCTGGACTTCATGGAACTCACCTTGCGGAGGAGTGGGGGAGACAACGCATACTGTGCCCCAAGTGCTGCGAGGGAAAATGAGGCAGAGGAGTGGGCAGGAGTTGGCTGCTTTAGGCAGGGTGGTCAGGGAAGGCCTAGCTGAGGAGGTGATATTTGAGCAGAGACCTGGAGAAAGGAGCAGATTGCCCAACTGGGCACCGAGGAAAGGCTCCCAGCCTGCCTGAAGGAGCCCACAGCAGTTTCAGGGGCTGCGGCCAGGCCAGCAGGAAGGGGCCCCCAGCCACGCCCAGGCCAACTGAGCCCAGGCACAGTCCCTTTCTGAAAGCACCCCTTTTCCTGGACCAAACCCTGCACCACCCCAAAGGGACTCCTAGAGCATACCACTCCCCAGCGCAGGGCCCATGTCCCCACCTCCCTGTACACTGGGGAGAAGCAGAACCCCAGGGAGGCCCGAAGCAGAGGGGAGGAAATGTGGGCTGCCTCCTCCCATGGTGTGGGCACAGCAGCAGAGGCCACATGGCATGGCAGCGCTGGGAATGGGCAGGGGCTCTTCTGATAGGGAAGGACAGGGTTGCTGTACGGCAGTGGAAATGCTCTGGGTGGGTCGGCACCTGAGTTTGGGTTCTGGCTGGATAGCCTCGATGGAGTCCCTTCCCCTCCCTGGGTCACCCTGCCTCTGCCAGGAGGGGTGGGCCATCTGGCCGGGAAGTTCTTTGATTGTGGGCTCTCCTTCCCCAAGGACCCCACTCCCTCCTCTCAGTGACATCATGGGCCAAGAATGTGGAGCCAGCTCCAGTCACTGGTTGTAACAAGAAGATCAGAGCCACAGAAAGAGGCTACAGACTGCCCAGGTGACACCAGGACCCCCACTGCTCTCCTCCCACCCTCTTGGTCCCCAGCTCCCCATCCACTCTGGTGGGACAGGGGACAGGCTGGGAGAGGGAACCTGCTTCTTGAGCCCAAAGTACCTCCTCAGCTGGAACTAGAACAGCCTGGAGCTCCCACCCGCACCTGGGAGGGTTAGGTCCGAGGTGTGAGGAAGGATGCCAACAGGAGCAGGCTGCCAAGGAAAAGTATAGGAGGAGAAAGACAATGACTACACACACACGAAGGATTTATCCAAAAGCCCAGGCAGCAGAGTCTCAGGATCTGCCCTCCCAAGTTGACTTTTTAGGGGGACTTCTACTCAGAAGAGCCAGAGACCAGCACCTGCCATCAGGGGAGGAGGGGCAAGAGAGCAGGGATTCTTGGAAAACAGAACCACAGAAGCTCAGAGGAGAGAGGAGGGGAGAAGAGGGGAGAGGAGATGGCTTGGGCAGTCTTGGAGGCTTCCTGGAGAAGAGGGCCTGGAGCAGAGCTGGGGCCAGGGGGGTCAGGAATGGTAGAGAGAATGAGGTATGTCTCAGGAGAGCTGAGAAGGAGTCTGAGAAGTGAGGAGGGATCAGGGCCACGGCCCCTGTGAGCCCACGTGGGACATTTGGATGAAGCTGACACCTACACCCAAGGACACCTCCGCTCAGCAGCCCAGGCCAGTGGGCCTCCAAGCTGGGCACAGCTTAGGGGCTGGTGAAGCTCTGCTCACTGTGGAAGGGGGTCACAAAAAGCATCGGGGCTCCGAGCAGATGGAGGCTACCTGCCATCTGGGCCTGGCACGGAGCTGCCCTGCCCCTCCGGCTGCAGCCAGCCCATAAAGGCCTTGAGAGAGGGCTTCCTTCCTCCCTGTGTTTTTGTTCAAGTTGATTAAACCTGAGGAATTTTTGTGTCCAGGACCAGAGATCCGTGTGCATACTTTCGGCAGCCTGTGGCTATCAAAACCCACAAAGGGCAAAGTGCTAAGCTTAGCAGGAACTAACAATGGACCAGAAGGAATGGAAGGCTAGCAGCACCCCCAAAACCTCAGAAATGCCACCCCCCCCCCCAGGGTTTGCAAAGCTCTCGGAGCACCTCCAGAATCTCAACAACATCCCCAGAATTTCAGCAGCACAAGAACCCCCGGAACCTCACCATCACCCCCAAAGATCCCCAGAATTTCATTAACACCCAGAATATCTAAACACCACAAGAGCCCTCAGACTCTGGCAAATCAAGCACAGACTGGTGCAAGATGGTCAAAATCATCGCGAGCAATTGCAGAAAGCCTGGAAACCCCATTGCTCACCACCCTCCCCTCCAGCTCTTGGCTCTCTGAGTCCAACAATGCCTCCAAAATTTCTATAGCACTTCAAACCTCAGTTACACCCCGTAACCCCCAAAGCCCCACAGCACAGTAGAGAAACACACAAAAGGGGGGTTTCAGTCCCTGAGCTGGGGCATGGGGCCAAGGGCAGCGCAGCCTCCTGCATGAGCCCGTGGATACGTGGCCAAGGCAGGGTCAACCCCAAGCAGACCAGTGAGCTCACTCAGGGTCTCATGTACACGGTGCACTCACACACACACACCAAACTGCCCCCAGCACATTTGGGTCCTAATTCTGACCCCAGGCCAAGCCTGGCAGCATGTAGTGGGTCAGAAAGCAGTGGTGTTGGCTGTTGAGCTAATTAGGGGAGAGTGTAGAAGGCTCCCCACCTCCTGCTCTGGTCAGGGCCTGCCATGCAGAAGGCGGGTCAGAACATCATCTGACACAGCAACCCACCCCTGCCTGGAATTCTCATGCCCCCCCCTCCCCCATACATAGCATCCTCAAAGAATGAGGGATTTAAGCCAAACTGCTTTGGTGATAAGTGTGGACACTTGTGAGGGTAGGAGGAGAGTAGCTAGTGGTTCTGAGGAAGGAATATGTTCTTCCCTTCTCAGAGGGCTCAACTAGGATTGACTGGGAGGAGGGAAAGTAGGGAGGCAGATTTCAGCTCAAGACAAAGTTAGAAGTCTTACTCTCAGGGTAGTGAGACCCCCGTCATAGGAGGCAATCAAGAAGAGGCTGGTGACATCAAGATGCTACAGAGGGTTTCCTGCCTTCAGAGGAGGACTGGCCAAAAGACCTTGAAGATTTCCCTCAGCTATAAGAGCCCTGGATCCCCCTTCCCAGCTCATCTTCCCTGGGGAGGTGCTACCACGGTTTGGCCTCAAGATGTAGGCTTCCTGCTGCCCTCTCTCCTCACTGCGGACACTGACTGCTGAGCAGATCCCCTGAGTTCTCTCTCCTGTTCCCCTGCTGACCACAGGAAAAGGCTTTCCAGCCAGCCTTTGGCCACACACAGTCAGACCCTGCTCAGACATGACTTCTCACATCTCCCTGCCCTGTAGAGTTCACACTAGCTCCCCAGTATTCCGAGTCCAGCCACCTCCAGGTCTCCAACCTTTTCCCTCAAAATTGCCCAACCCAACCGTTCCTGCCCCTATCCTGCCTTCAAGCCATTGTCAGTGCTCTGTCCCCACTGATGTGCCTTCTCCCAGCTCTCCCTCCTGTTCAATCCTACCTGGCCTCAAGGCTTGGCTCCAGCCCCACCTTGACCGTGTGCTCTCTTGGCCTCTCCCTTCCGTATCTCTTCCTTCTCCTTTATCATCACCCTGCTCTCCAGGCAGACAGGGTGCTCCCCAACAACGCGAGGGGGGCTTCCTTTTCTGAGCTCCCAGCAGCAGCTCAGGCTGGGGTCCCAGGAAGGGGGACTGACTGTGCCGACTCAGCAATGCATCCTGGGTAGTGTCCCCAACACCTGCCTTGAAAGGTATTTGATCTCCTCCCCGAAAGGCAGCTCCCTCCTTCCCACCAGCTCTGGCCCTGCCCTTCCTCCCGCCCCCAGACCTCCCGCCTGTGAGTCCAGAATCAGAGAAGAAGCACCCCCCACCCCCAGCTCTCCAGCTCTGATCCACAGCAGGGCTGGGGCCCCACACAACACATAAGGCAGCTTGTCTCAGCAAATGGAGCCTCTCCACCCCCAAACCATTTGCCTGAAACTTGATCTCCTTGGCCCTTGGAGTCACCTCTGGGGAGGCGCCCTGTGTGGGGCTTTGATGGCTGTTTCGCCTGCTGTGGCCAAGGATGGGCTCAGGAACCCCCTACCCATCCTCATTTGTCACCATCCATCCCTCCCAGGGTGGGGGTGGCTAATGAATTGTACCAAGCCGAGGGGAACCACCAGCCTGACTTTTAATAACTTGAACAGCATCCTTTTGCTGCCCAGCTGGACAGAGGGCCCTGACCAGGGGGAAGGCGGCTTTTACACTTTCATGGGGCTTTGGGCTCAAATTGCAGGTATGACCCATTCCAGGGGGAAGCCAAGAAGGCCTCCTCAGAGAGCTTTCTCTTCCACTCCTCACAGCCCCAGCCTCTCCCTAGAAGGCTGGCTGGGGCTCTGGGGTCCTGCTGCTCATCCCCAGGACATTCCTGCAAACCCCCAGGCCGCAGAGACCAGCCAGCCCCGTCCCGGCCACCTGAGCCCAAGGTGCTGGTGCAGGCTCACCTCGCTCGCCCCTCCCCTCCCACAGGGGGCACCCTGGAGGGATGTAAACAGACCGAGGTGGGAGAAGAGTGCTCAAAAGGTGCTGAAACATGGTGCTGTGACAGGCAGGGAGGGGAGGGAATGGAAAAGGTGGGGAGACCAAGGGGGGCCCTAAATCCTCCGGAGAAGGGATCTGGGGAGGCAGCCTCTTCCTCCTCAAAGAAAAAAAAGGTGCAGCCAATAAAGGAGTGGGGCAGCCCAGGGAGCCCAGGCTTAGGATGTGGTGAAGGCCTGGGAAGAGGGCACAGTGGTGAGGGCAGTGCCAGGGCTGCAGCTGCCCTGGGGAGACAGAGGGGGCGGGAGGCGGGTCAGCCAGCCATCTTCCCCATCGAGAGGGGCCTTCTAGATAGAAAGGTCTAGCTCTATCACAAAGAGACAACTGTCCTTTGGTCCACTCTTAGGACTCCATCCTCAAGGAATGCTTGCATGTATATGTGGAGAAAATGCCCAAGGCTGTTTATGATAGCGAAAAAATGGCAATAAGCCCAATATCCGCCAATAAACTTCTATACGTCTATTCGGCTGTTAAAAAGAATGAGGTACCTCGTTGTGGACTGATATTAGAGGCTCCAAGACCTATTGCCAAATAATAATAACTAGGAAAGCATGTTGCTGAAAATACAAAGGATGTGATCCTATTTTTTGTTCCTTTAAACTAGGTAAACTTGTGTGTGTGCATGTAAATGCATAAAAAGCAAACCTGACAGACACACAACAAACTGTTCTCAGTGATATGCCTGGGGAAGGAATGGGTTTGGGAGAATTTAGATGGATTTTCACTTATTTGAAATATGTATTAAAAAACTTGCATTGCATGAGTAGTTGTTTTATTATTATTGTTTAATGAAAGGGAAACACCGTAAGGTTGCAGTAAAGCCTGCTGTGGTTGAGGAGCTAGGAAGGCATCACTGAACTTATGAAATGGATTCTGTCCCCAACTCAGTATTACACATCTCCCAGTCTCCCTTGCATCCTGGTGCAGCCATGAGACTAAATATTGACCAGTGAGATGGAAAAATAAGTTAACTTCTTTTAACTTCCAGAACATGTTCTAAAATGAGAGGTATTCTCTCTTCTTTCTCCTTCAAGCTTGCTGAAATGCAGTTATGATGGCTGGATCTCAAGCAGCCATCTTGGACCATGTGGTGGAGATTATGAGTTAAGTAGGATGGAGTAGTAAATTAGCTGTAAAGACAGAGCTCAAGCTAAGGCGAAATCACAGGGCTAGAGGAGACCTCAGGGACCTCTGCTTTCTCCATACTCTCCATCATATCCAGAGGAAACTGAGTCCCAGAGAAGCCATTGACATGAAAAGGTCAGTGACTGAGCCAGGATAAGTTTTGCCAGAGACTCCTCTCCCCTGCCCCGACACAACTCATTGCTCTTTCCCCAGAAGCCTCCCTTCCAAGAGTTTGGATTCTGCTCCATCCTGTGGCTGGGGATCCCAGAGTTAGTTAAGCCAAGCATCAGGCCTGGGACACACTTCTCAGCATCCTATCTGAGTTTGTCTGTATCTCCTATTTGATTCTTTCTCTCTTTCTATATCACTGTCTGTCCCTGCCCATCAGTCTCTCTCTCCATCCCTATTTCTGTCTCTCTATCTCTCTGTTTGACTCAGTCTATCTGTCTTCTGTCTTTCTATCTGTCCCAACTGGCTCTCTGCCTCACTCTCCCTCTGTCTCTTGGGTTTCTCCCTGTCTATCTCTGCATCTCTTTGTCTTTTCCTTTTTGTTTCTTTCTCCTGGTCTTTGGTTTCCCTCTTTCTGAGCCTGGCTGTAAAGTTTGTATCTCTCCTTCTGAAGGCTTTAGTCAGCACCTTTCTGTAGCTAACCCTCTGCCCTGCCTAAGTCCCTGATCCTGGGCGCTGCTCTGTGGCCCGCGGTGCTGGCCCTGCTGGCTCCTGCCCCCTCTCTCCTCCCTTACCTGCTTTGTTTGTCCTCCGGTGCTGCAGGAGTACAGGTGCTGGTCACAGAGGTTTAAATCCTCAGAGCCCAGCGGGACAACTGGGCACATGGAAGGCAAAGGTCAGTGCCTCTGATGCGGCCAGCAAGGCTAGCACCCTCTCCCTGCTGCCACTCCAGGAACTTTATACCCTCTGAGGCAAGGCTAGCAGAGGGGGCTGCCAGAGCAAGCCCAGGCTCACCCATGCAGCTGAAGGCAGGAGCCCTTTAGGACTTCAGGGACGACCTGAGACTCTCTTGTGCTTGTGCTGGACCCTGGAGCAGGAGGCCAGGCGGGGAAGGGTATAAACCTCCAGGGCTGGAGGCTTCAGACAGGAAGACAGTTGCTACTCACAGGGCAGAGTCTCAAGGTAGCCAGGTCCCAGCCCTAACCCAGACAATCAATGGAGGGAAGAGACTGGACTTCTAATTTTGTCTTTACCACTGGGTAGCTGACTGGCCACAAGTAAGTCCCTTCCCTGGTCTGGGCCTCAGTTCCCTCATCTGGGCAGTGGAGAGGGGCTGTCTTCCCTGCTTTCACTGCCAGCCTGACTCTGTGATTCTATCACCATGTGAGCCGCTGGGCTCTTTGGTCTTGGAGGAGTGGGATGCAGGCCTGGGACATTTCTAGGGTGGGAGAAGGGAGTGGCTGGGGGGGAGGCTGTGTGCTGGAGTCCCAGCGTGGGGCAGTGACAGTCACATAACTATGCCGGCCTGGCAGGCGGGAGGTCAGAGGCCCAGGCCCCTCCCTTTACTCACTCAGGCGTCCTCACCTGTAGAAGGGGAAATAGTCCCGGTCCCCAGGCCCTTGGAGGATCCAGTGGACTCCCAGATGGCTCTCTCGGGAGGATCCAGCTCTGAGCAGAGACCCGGTTGCGGGTGGAGGTTGTAGATGGGTCCGGGGTCTGAGGGCCCTCAGGAGCCATAGGAGGGCAGGCGGAGGTAGGGGAGGCTGAAAGGAGCCATTGTGGGAGGCAGGAAGAGGGGCCTTCTGGGATGGGCTAATTACAGGCCCAGGCTCTTACAGACAGAGCCAGAGGCCTCTGAGTGGCCATTCTTCCAGGGAAGAAAGAAGACTCAAGGGTCCCATTAAGTTCTTTCATGCTGGGGCTGCAGAAGGCAGCTTGGAAGTCAGCCCTGATCCCTCCCACCTCCCCATCCCCCACCCCACCCCTTCTTGACTCCTTCTGTGGGAGCAAGGCCTCTGCCACCCAAGGACAGCCTCGCCTAGAGTTTAAACCGTTTGAAAACTGGAGGACACTGAATCAGGGAGGTGGGGGGGAGTGGAAAGGATCCTGGGACCTGAGCAGGAGATGGTCTTGCTGTGCTCCCCTAGGCTCAGTTTCTCCATCTGTAAAATGGGAGTACCATCCAGCCCTGACTTGCTAGAATTCATGGAGATTTCTGGGCTTTCGCTGCAAAACTGAGGCAAGGCCCAGGGAAGACTGAGCACCCACTGGGAGCTGCCATACGCCACCCCTTCCCCCACCATAGCTGCCCTCCCTCCTGGCACCAGCCTGCCCACCAAGGCACCAGGATGCAGCTCTGTGTCTAAGTCTGGGTTAAAACCCTCAAATGGTCTTTGGTTCTCACAGATGAAATACAGATGAAATAGCCATAAGAACCTGTACTTTAGGCCTTGCTTTCCAGATTGTTCTCTATATAGGCAGAAGCTGGGTTGGGTTTGTTCATCAATTCATTTCCTTCAGTTCATTCATTCACTCATTCCACAATCTTTAACCGTCTCCCAGCACCTATCCTGTGCCCAGCGTTGTCCTAGGCAAACAAACATGGTCCCTGAAGGAACATTCAGTCAAGTGAGGACAAGGCATCATTTGAGACAAAAGAGGAAAGTGCAAAATGTGGCAGAGGAGGAAGCCACTAACCCGGGCTTGTGGGGAGGAGGCTTTCAGCCAGTCTGCAGGGTGAATAGGATTGCGCGGGCGGAGCTGGGCAGTTTGGAGAAAGGGAGCAGCGCCAGCCAAGCAGAGAGGTAAGAAAGGGCAGGCACGTCCCAGGGCACAAGTGAGACTTCCCTGGAGTCAGCGAGGAGGAAGGCCGGGAGTGGGAGGGGTTAGGGGTGCCAGATGGTGGAGGGCCCTAACACCATGCTAAGGCCAGCACAGCCACCTCAGATCCTTTGCAGAAAATGGGAGGGAGGGAAAAGAACTGGGGTGTGGGAGGAAAGTGTTGAGAGGACTCAGGATAAACGAACTGGGGAAAACATGATTCTGTGCAGGGTCTTGGGCCTGGGATGCAGTGCACAGAAGTTGGGCCTAGGGCAGAAGGGACTGACCCCTAGCTTATTGCATCTCTGAGGGTCACTTCAAACACGCAAGGGAAGAGAATTGAGTTGTGAATCAGTGAGAGACGATCCAGAGCCTCCTGACCCTGCTGGTCGGCCATGCCCAGCTGTTGAGGCAAAGGTTTCCAGGTGGCCTCTGCCACCTGCCCTCTCTCCAAAACATTCATATGATGGCCTTTCCCAATATGAATGTCAATATATATGACTTTCTTTCCAATATAATAGGACTTTCCATAATGAGTTTCAGACTGCTGGAGTTGTACACTGACTTTCTTATCACTCCCCTCCCACCCGTGGGGGCACTGACACCCAGAGGGAAAGGGATTTGCCCAACTTCACCTGCAAGTCAGGTGACTCGAACTCAGGACTTCTAAACCTACTTGGCTTCAGTTTCTCCTTGGGGGACATGAAGAAACTGAATTTTAATCACTGTTTAGGAAGCCCATTACATACACATGCAGCAGGGCCAGTACTTTCTCTAAACTGTTTTTATTGTTGTTGTTTTTTACTTTATGAAAATGATGCATTCCAACTGAGGTGAACGCAAATGAACTTTCTGAATATCATCTATGTTGCTGTGTCTTCTTTAGACTCAGAACTGTCCTGCTACACTTTTAGAGTACAGAATTCCTGAACAGAACAAATTTAAATCTTTGAGTTAGGAAGATTGAAAATGGTGGCCATTCCCAGGATATATTTAGTGTGGGAAAGCATGGATAGCCTACAATCCATATATTCAGATCTCAGCTCTGCTTCTTACTAGCTAAGTGATCTGTGATGATTTTCTTAACATTCTCTCTGCCCCAGATTCCTCAACTGTAAAATGGGGATAATGATATCTACCTCAGAGCCATGTAAAGTGCCCAGTCCCCAGAAGTTACTCCATGAAGCATATTGTCAAGGATGATGATAATAGTGGATAACTATGGTAATAACAATGATGATGGTGATGGAGGTATTGATGGTGGCAGTGGTGATGGGGATAATGGAGGAGATTGCAGTGGTGGTGATGGTGGTCATGACGATTGTGGTGTAGACAATGGCAGTGGTAGTGTTGGCTGTGGTGTAGACAATGGCAGTGGTGGTGGTTGTGGTGTAGACAATGGCAGTTGTGGTGTTGGCTGCAGAATAGACAATGGCAGTGGTGCTGTTGGCTGTGGTGTAGACAATGGCAGTTGTGGTGTTGGCTGTGGTATAGACAATGGCAGTGGTGGTGTTGGCTGTGGTGTAGACAATGGCATTGGTGGTGGTTGTGGTATAGACAATGGCAGTGGTGGTGTTGGCTGTGGTGTAGACAATGGCAGTGGTGGTGTTGGCTGTGGTGTAGACAATGATAGTGGTGGTGATGGTGACAGTGGCAATGGTGGCGAGGGTGGTGGTGGAGATGGTGGTAATAGTGGTGATGGTAGAGATGGTTCTTACTGAGGTATGCACCAGGAACTCCCCTTCCCCGTTGGGCATCAGCAAAATCCAGGATCAGGGAGGATGGATCCCACCCTGACAACTCCTATGTGAGAGGCTCTAGGCTCCTTGTAAAGTGAATCTGTGCCCCACATTGTGAGTCTTGTTTAAGAAGGTAAACTAGTTCCAGAAGCAGGTGCCAAGGGTATGCTCCCAGGGAAGAGACACTGTCCATTTTCCCTTGAGAACCCCCTACACCCAAGTTGAGAACTCTTGAATAGGCATTTAGATTCAGGCTCTCCCAGGAATGGGAAGTCCTAAATACCCCATGGCCATGTGCTCTCACCCTAGCAATCTTCAACCCTGACTCTGTTCTATTTTTTTTCATAGAATTTATCATCTAGCACACTTTGTAATTTACTTATTCTCCATATTTACATTTTTAATTTTTTTCCCACATCCCGCACTAGACATTAAGTTTCACAAAGGCAGGAATCTTGTTTTGTCCACTGCTGTATCCCAAAGGCCTGGAAGAATCCCTGGCACATAGTAGGTGCTCAATAAACATTTGTTGAGTGAACAGATGCTGAAAGGGAGGGATCAAGGGCTGCCTTTGTTCTCCCGGACAAGCCAGCTTCCTGGATTGTTACCAGGTGTCTCCTCAAACAAACAGAGAGGGGTGGGTGCAGCTGGAGCACCCAGTGTGTAAGCTTTCCAGAGGGACTGTGGGCAGGAAGGAGGCAGTGCTCAGCCCCGGGGTCAGTCCCGGACAGTGGCCATGGCCTTCTGGGGCCCCGAACCCTGGGTCCCTGCATCCTCGCTGACACAGAGGCTGAAGGCCGAGGAGAAGACTCTGGACCTGGAGTTCGAGATCTTGAGTGTGGGGTTTAATGAGGCGGGCAGATACACCCTGCGGCTGTCAGCTGAGAACCCCCTGCAGGCTGGCTCCGGGCTGGGGGTGCAGTTGCGGGTGAACGATGGGGACCCCCTCCCTGCCTGTTCTGCTGTCACTGATGTCATTGAGCAGCAGGATCCTGGCCAGAGCCTCACCCTCACCAGGAACAAGTTTGTCTTCACTTTGCCCAAAGGTAGGAAGTGCAGGGGCATGTGGGGTGGGGAGCCTGAAACTCCAGCCCCAGCTCCTGTCTGAACCCCAGGAAGCCTCAGGGGAGCTGGGAAGGATAGGGACAGAGCCCTAGCTGGAATCCCGAGGGCTGAGTTCCAGGCCTGGCTCTGCCTGGGTGACCTTGGGCAAATGTTGGTCCTTTGTGAGCCCCTGACATGGGGACACTGATGCTGGTCACACGGGGTTGGGGGAGGAAGAAAGAAAGGACAGATGGGAGGTGGTTTTGTGAATTTAAAAGAGCTGAGCACACAGCAGGTTTGGGGCCAGTCTTGGCAGTAGATATCACAATGAGTGATATTAGAACCAGCCCCCTGAGTGTCCAGCTCTGAGCACCACTGGGCTGTGGGTGGAGGGGGTGGGCAGAGGAGCAGGACCCCCAAGCAGGTAACAGTTAAGCGACCTAGAAGGAGCCACAGATCCATCACCCAGGCAGGCTTCCTGGAGGAGGCAGGGCATGAGGGCATGGGGAAACCAAGTTCCAGGCCAGAAGTCAGGGGCAGGCTGAACTCTCAGGGTGGTGGGCAGACCCTGAACCATCTCACAAGGTAGGAGCTCCTGGTGACCCCTGCCCATGGACTTGGGCATCAGGAAAGGGAGGAGGCCGTGGGTGGGGGGCAGCCTGAGAGGGATTCACGGCACCCCCATGGGTTTATTCGTCAAGCTTGCTTGGCTTTCACTAAGAAGCCGAACAGCCCAGGTATCCCAAAAAAAGCTCTGCCTGAGCTTTTCATCCCTTGGGGAAGCAGGGAGACTCCAGAACCCATCTCTGAGCTCCCTTTCCCCCCACCCAGGGTTCTGCAAGAACGACGGGCAGCACGATGCGCAGCTGCGGGTGGAGGCCCTGAGGATGGACGGGGCCTCAGCCGAGCGGGTGGGTGAGGCCACCTTCCCCATCTACCCGCGCCCAGACCAGCCCCGCACGAACCTGGCGGCGCGGGAGGACGAGGACCTGTACCGCTACCGCGGCAGCCTGGCCCTGCTCCGGGCCAGCGTGGACAGCACGGCCCGCCACTGCGGGGGCCTGGCCTACAGCGTGGCCTTCCATGCACACCGGGCGCCTGCCTCAAATAGCCCTTGGAGGGGCAGCCAGCTGCAGCCCGCGTCACCACACCCAGAGCCCCAGCTCCTCAGACCTCAGGTGTGTTCCCCCTGGGTCCCAGCTCAGGTTCTGACACCTCCCTGCCCCCGGGCCCAAGACCCAACCTCTACAATAAACCCAGCTGCCCCCAGTCCCTCACCGAGCAGGGCGGCAGAATTCCGCAAGGCCACCTCTTTCTGTTCTGGGGACCGCGCAGTCTGAGGATGGAGACAAATAGAGGAAGGCCACACAGAGCAGGGACACAGCCTGGGGTTTTGTTTTTGTGGTCTTTTCTCCCCTCGGTGGGAAAGCATTCCTTGAGACCCTTCAGTCCCCAACCTCAATCTCACCTGTTCTCACCAGGTTTCACTGGAGGCCCCAAGTGACCACGAGACAGAAGTCTCCTTTGTGTGCGCACCCTCAAGCCCATCCAGCTCCCACCACAGCCAGGAGGGGCTCAGCCCCAAGCCAGGATGTTGGCAGCCTCAGGCCCAGGTGAGGGGGTCTCTTCCTTGTGCCTGCTGAGGGAGGGCCGCCCAACATGGCGATCTTCTTCAATGAGGCAGTGCCTGGTAGCCTCAGCCAGCACAGCCCATTTCACATTTAGAAAAATTGAGGTTCAAGGATGAACATTTCCTGATGCCAACATTTCCTGGGGTCTCTGGGCATGGAATCCAAAACCTGGTCAGTCTCTGAGCTCAGCTGCCACCTGGCTTGGAACAGCGGGTACACTTTGGGCATCATTTGTGGCCTTGCAAGGCCAGCGCTGCAAGGATGGCTCTGGTAGGAAGTGTGCATGTCGGAGTTTGGAGCCTAGGAAAGGCTTCTCAGAGAAGGTGGCATTTGAGATGAAGTACTCATGCATTCATTCATACATTCATTCATTCAACATTTGTTAAATGCTGACTCTGTCAGATCCCACACTGGGTGGGTGAGATTAGGGGTGGAAGTTCTGGGGCTTGGGAAGGACATCCCAGGAGGAGGTACCAGAAGAAGCTGGCTAAGGAGAAGCAAAAGGTTTGACTAGCAGCTGGAGGATGAGCTGAGGTTAGAACCAAAGTTTGCATCGGTGCCTGGCTCTCCAGCAGGGCACTTCTCCCTGGCAGCCAGCATTGGGGTGGTGGGCTGCAGCTGGCTGTGATGATGAGAAAATGAGGGGATTGAGGGTTTGGTGGTGGCAGAACGGTGGGGGTGGATATTCAATTCAGTAGGCAATGAGGAGCCACAGAGCAGGCTTGCACGAGAGAAAGACATGATCAAACTGTGGCTTAGACAAATGGACCTGGCAGTGTGTGCCAGGAGAACTGGACAGACGGACCAAGACCCCAGGACTGGTTTCTCTTGTCCAGGTCCCTCTGCCTGTTACATGGACCACTTTGGCCACTGTTCATTCATTCATTGGTCAACCAGCAAAGGCTCTTTGACTACCTGTTCTGTATCCAGTTCTGTGCCAAGTGCTGAGGATACAGTGGTGAGCTTCTAAAATCAGGGGAGTGATACCCGGTTCCTATGTGAGATTCTCTTCCCTCAGGCTGCAAACTCCGAGCTCAGGGCCTGGGCCCCTTCTTTTGCCCCTGGCCTCTCCGTCCTACAGTTTCTCACAGGACTGGGCCTGCAGGAGGCACCGAGCTCCTGGAGAGGCAGCCCTCTCCTCTCCATATCCCAGCATGTCCTGGCCACCCCCTAGCAGGGGCCAGGAGGACAAGGCTTTCCAGGCTACAGCTGTAAATGCATGTGAGGGAGGGGTGCGGGGAAGGGGGACTGGTGACATGGCTGCAACATAGGCAGCTCTAATTTCTGTTATTTAAAGCCATCATCTCCCTGCCATGCACCCTCTTAAAGTGTCAGATTTCTGCTTCTACCAAGACAAGAAAATGGCTTTCAAGGGAGAGGAAAATCGCTTCCCTCCTGGGGGGGTCAGCAATCACAACCCTGACAATGGAGCCAGGAAGCCTGTGGGGAACAGCCAATGGAGAGGGGTCCTTCGGAAAATAGAGGGACTGTTCCTTTCAGCACAGGCACAATCATCCAGCCTGCAGAATGCAGGCACCTTTCCGGCGCTAAGACTCAGATGCTCAAAGACACAGCTGGGGGGACAGCAGCAGGACCTGGCTCTCAGCAAGCTCTCCATTGAGCCAGCGAGCTGGTTCTCTTGGGAAGTGGATGTGGCCTGGAACCACGGGTACCCACAAAACCATCCTCCCCACCCCTCTTTGTTCCCAGGAGGGAAGGACTTTAGCCAGCTCTTTTGGTGCTTAGCCGAAGAGAAGAAAGGGAGTAGGAGTGGGGGGTGGAGCGGAGGTGTGTTGGGAACAAACAAGAGCTATCAGCAAAGATGAGGAGGTGGGGAGAGACTTCCATTCTTGGGGTGCAGCCCAACTTCACCAATAAACAGAGAAAAGCCAGGAATGGATTTCTGGGCTCCTGATACAAATGTCAGGCTCCAGGCTGCCTCCTCCAGGAAAGCTACCCTGCGCCCATCTCATCTTTTTCGAACTTTCGAACTATCCTCAGTCCTGTCTGCATCAGGCATCTCAACAGTTCAGTCTATTCATTTTGAACTTTATTGCAGGCTCACAAGTTATTCTCCAATTTGCATGGTGTGTGTCATTTCTTCAGCCAGAACTGGGGTGTGGTGGGAGCGGGAGCGGAGTGGAGGGGGGAGGATTAGGAATGTGATCATCAGAAATGAGTGGGGGGCAGGTGTGAGCAGGGCCAGGTCTCAGCCTTCAGGGCACTGGTGACTGGTTTTGGCTTCAGTGACTGGTTTTGCCTCTTAGCCCAGGTCCACAGGTCACACAGCCCTGAATGGCCACTCCAGTGAGCACATCGACTCGTGGAGACCCAGCTGGAACAACCAATTCCCCTGAGCTAAAATTATCGTGGACGGCGCATATCTGAACCTCCCTTCTCTATGCCTCAGTTTCCTTCTCTGTGCGTGTGTGGAGGGGCAGGGAGTGTAGCATTTCCAGCATGTACAGTCACGTACTCCAGAATGGAGATCACCTCCTGGGCCCTCTGACCCGTGAATGGGGACCGTGCCAGCAGGGGCTGCAGGCGGTCCTAGACCCTGCATGGGAGGGAGCCACCTCCACGTGCCCTTCCCCGGGCCCAGCTGTGGCAGCTTCTCTAGGCAGAGCTCCACCAGCCTCTCCACCCCCTCGGGCAGCCTCCTGTCGTCTCTTGGCAGGTTTGAGGCGATATGGCTCGGCCACCCAGAAGCACCTCCTTCCCCAGGGTAAGAGAGTATATCTCAGGAAGGAGGTGGTCTGTCCAATGCTGGGTAGAGTAGGTCTCGGAGGGTCAGAGAAGCAGCAGGGCCATCCAGGTGACTCCTGCTGAACTCTTTTCACAGCAAATAAGGCCTCTGGAGGGAGGGACCCAGAGCTGCAGGGCCTCGGGACCACTTCCATCCCAACACCTCGCTCCCCTGTCCAAGAGATCCCTGAGATCGAAGGACATTCTCCCACAGGCAGAGCTGTTTAAAGAGGGAAACTTTGGGCTGGAAATTCCCAGTAAGGAAATTTCCTCAAACACGAATTGACGAATTTCTTGCCCTGGAGCTCTGGGAGCCTGGGAGGGGTGGGGTGGGGGCGGGGGTCCTTCCCTAGAGGCCCTGGGCTCCCACCCACACAGCTCTGAGCTCGCCAGATCCAGGTGGGAGAGGAGGAAGGGAGCAGGCTCCCTCCCCCACTCTCTCCCCCAGCTTTTACCTCTTCCAAACAATCACAGTTTTGTTTCACGGAAATGATTCAGTTCCCCAGGAGCCTTTTAAATGATGCTGCTTTTAAGGTTTTATGCATTTTTTTATTCCCTCCCTTCTATTTAAAACACCTTTTTTTCCCCCTTGCCCTAGAGGGGAAAAAAGGAGAAGAAAAAGCTAATAAAGCTATCATCAAATGGCGGGCACCTGGCTCTAAGCCTGCGGCTTCTGATGGTGGACTTGGCACCAGCAGGCTGGGAGCTTTCATTTAAGGAGAAGTGGAGGGGAACGGCGCAGTGGACACCGAGCTCTCAGAGGCACTCCCAGCGTCCCCTCCCTGCCCTCTGTCCCTAAACCTGTCTCTCTCCCTTTATTCTCTCTCTCTCTCTCTCTCTCTCTCTCTCTCTCTCTCTCTCTCTCTCTCTCTCTCTCTCTCTCCTTTTCACTTTCTCCTTCCCTCTCCTCACCCCAGCCCATTCTCTGTCTCTAGTCCCAATCCTGGTTGGATCCCTAGGCCCACAGGCTCTTCCTCCCTGTTTCCTTCACCACCACCACCCCCAGCCCACCCCAGCAGCCCTCCGGCCCCTGATCTGTCCATCTCAGACCCAATCCTGGCTGGAGCCCCAGGCTTGCCCTCTCTCTCCCAGCCGCAGGCGTCATTCTGCCTCCAGGTGAGCACTGCAGGTCCTCACTCCCTCTCCTCCCTGCTCTGCCTTTAAATTCATTACGCCTTTTATAGCTCGCTATTACATGCACTATTTCTATTGCCCTGGAGACTGAACGGTTCAAGCAGGGAGAGGCATACAATGTGGATTTCATTAACTTTAATACCCGTTTAATCTCCAAGGGAGATGGGGGAGCTGAGCACCTCTCTGCCGGAGCTCCTCCACACCCGGCCAGGACGCCGTTGGCCCCCCTTCTGCCTCTCCCTCCCACTCTCCCGGCATAGGGCTCTGCCCCTGGCCCCATTTCACAGGCTGGAAAACAGAAGCTCTGGAAGGACAATGCTTGGGATGCTCCAAATCAGGCAGTAGGAGGTAGAAAAATAACAGGTTAGATCAGGGCTGCCAGACCCCTCCCAGGCTGACACCCCAGTTCCTCTGCACCAAGGACCCCAGTGGAGGACCGTCCTCCTGCCTTCCCGGCAGAGGTGCGAGTCTGTGCTCCATCAGGGACGGAGCACACAGGGCAGGTCAGCTTGTCCTTGCAAACGAGGCAGTTTTATGTGCTTTAGAAAAACACTCCAATTGTTCCCTCAATTACCCAGAGCGGATTGAATATATTAATCTCTCTCTTAACTCCAGACTCGAGCCTTGGCTGCTGCCCCTCCCCCAGCCGCCAGAGCCCCTCCAAGGGCACGTGCGGGGACTGACGGGGACTGACGCAGACAGAGCCTCCACCCTGCCGGCCCCAGGCCCCGGAGCAGGCCAGCCTTGGTCTTGAAAGCACACTTTTGCTAATGCTGTGCCCACCTCCACCACCTACACACACACACACACACACACACACACACACACACACACACACACACACACACACACACACACACACACACACACACACACACACACACACACACACACACACACACACACACACACACACACACACACACACACACACACACACACACACACACACACACACACACACACACACACACACACACACACACACACACACACACACACACACACACACACACACACACGGCAGTCAGCTGCTTTACATCTCTCTATCAATTTTCATTGATTTTCCCCTTCATCACTATTTGAAAGAGGCTTTTCCTTGAGTAAACGCAAGCATGGAGAGCCATCATGGGGGTGGGGGCGAGGAGCAGGCTCCCCCTCTGCTCCTGTGACAACTGCCTCCAGCTTAAACACACTGTGCCCCAGGCAGCTGAGCCCCGTTAAAAGCTACCTGAGGTTTCCCTTTGTAGCTCGATTTTCTTTTCTTTCCACAGAACAAAGACATTGTCAAGGCATACTGGAAAGCAGAGAGCAGAGAGCAGTGTCACTCACTGTAGGGAGGGGCGCAGACCCCAGTCACTCTGGTGGAGAGCTGAGGCTGCCGGGAGAGGTGGGGGGGCCTGGCCCCGGGGAGGGCAGGAGGTGGGGGCACTTCTGGGCCCCTCAGGAAGCAAGAGGCCATCGGCTAAATGCACCACAATTATCCCGCAGGCCACCCTCTGTATCTCTTCCCCCCCTCCTCTGGTTCACTTTCTGCACACAGGGCTCTCTGAAGGAGACCCCCAAGGTCCCTGGGCATAGTGGATGAGACCTGAAGATGCCTAAGTTGGGAGTCCCATAGCTGCTGTGTCCTTGCCCAGCTCCATTCCTCAATTCCCACCCTGTCTGATCTCGAGTCTTCTGCATACGCATTTGGAGTCATATCAGAGTCCAGGCCTGGAGCTCAGAAGGGTAGAGAAGGGGAGAGACTTGGGAGTTGGGCAGCTTAGGATAAGGAGCAGGGGCATTGGGGGTTCAGATCAAGTCCTGGCTTTTATTTAGTAGCTATGTGACCTTGTGCAGGTTACTTAACCTCCCTCAGCCTCCATTTCCACATCTGTAAAATGGGAGAGCCATTCCTTGGTCCTCGATTGCTGGGAGGAATAAATGAGCTGGTGAGTAGTTAGTTCTGCCCCACAAGAAGTGCTTGATACATGCTCGCTGTACTTTGATGATCTGGGTTGTGCACTGGGTTGGGGGAGTTGTGTCCGGACCTCAGTTTCTGCACCTAGCCCAGAGGGATGCTACTTCCGGCCCAGCCTGCCTCCCTGGGGAGGCCCTTCTGGGTCCGGCCCTGGTCCAGGTTGTGGAGTGGGAGCCCAGCCTGGATGCCAGTTTGGGAAGAGTCTCCATTAGCAGATTGTTGGATCTGAACACACCAGATGGCTCTGCTGCCCCTCCCCAGCCTTGGCCTCTCTCCCCCTTTCCCCCTGTCCCCCTATCCCCCACCCCCAGCCTAGGGGTAGCTGATGCTGACTCACACCTCCTGGAGGCTGAGGGTGGTGGGAGGGGGAGATGGAGAGGAATTGGATGCCCTCTCTGATGTCCCCCCAGCCAGCCTCCCTGGTAGGCCAGAGGGTGGTGAGGAACCAGAAGGGAGGGGTCCAGCCTCAGCCCCAGTGGGCACATGACCAGCTCCAAGGGAGGGGTGTGTGGTGGACTTTTTGTCTCCAGAAATAACCCTCACTGTGAAAGGAGAAGCCAGTTATCCTGGCCTTCTAGGGTGGTCCCCCTCTTTTCTCCCTCCCTTACCCCCGGGAAGGGGGATGTGCCCCCAATAGACCCTCCTGAACCAAGCTACCCTCACAGATGCTCAGACACACAAGGACACACATGTGAACACATTTGTAGGTACGCACAGACCCACACATCCTCAACATGCAGAGATACCTTGACACCCCACCTCAGTCTCCAAGAGAGGGACATAGGCAGATCCTTGAGCACGTGTGGGGTGCACACACCCTCCCACACACAGCCCCACACTTCCCTGTGACTCTCCTGCCTCATCTCTGTACAAACCCCCCAATGAAGCCTCTACAAGATAGAACGAGGCTTGGGGACATGGCATGTGTGATGGATGAGGTGAGATTAAAACCCCAAGTGAAACGGATCTTTAATAAAACCCTAACAGCAAATTGGGGAGGACAGCAAGGAAGGAAGGCTGACGGCACCCAGTCCTCCCGCCCTGGCCCTACCCTGGACTGGTCTGCAGAGCCCTGAGGTCAGAGTGGAGTATAAATGCTCACAAAGCATTGGCTACTGTCATTATGCCAGATGAATGCAAACTTCCAGACAGATGAGAGGGCACAGGCAAAGGGAGCAGCTTGGGCGAAGACCCAGAGGCTTAAGAGAGCATGGCTTGTTTTTGGGAACTTGGAAACTCGGGGCAGGGGTGGGGGGTGGGGGGAGTGAGGATAAGGGTGTGGGGGTTGTGGGGGAGGTAGAGGGTATAAGCATGAGGACAGATAAGGAGCTCCTTATTAGGAGCCATGGGGGACACACCTGGGAGTGCCCCCTCACGCTTCACCCCTGCCCTAGAATTGCTGTCGGGATGCATCAGGGACAGAGCCCAAGGGTGGGCATGGGGCTGCGGTGTAGATAATATTTTAATCTTCCTCTTAAAGCATAATTGCTTTCCAGCGGCAGGCGGGTGTTTCCGGAAGGCGCCTCCCTGCACGATTGCTTTCCCAGGCTCCTCTCCTCCAGGAGCCGGGCTGGGCAGGGCCAGCTCCTCACTGCATTAATTCTCTGCAAATGTGATTTCATGGCCTCAAATGAGATTAGGGCCCGAGGCTCTGCTCACTGGTAGAGACGGGTGCAGGGGTGAGGGGCGCTGAGCCAGGAATCCAAGAGACAGAGGGAGTCAAGGGATTGGAGAGGACTTGGCCTGAATAAGCAGTTTCCTGTAACTGGAGCTCTCACACCTGCCGGCTCATCCCAGTTGCAGAGCTGGCCCTAAGGCCCTGTCCAGTGAGTGGGGGTGCTCAGGGCTATCTCTCCACCCTCAGAGTCCCCACAAGCACCTCACTAAGGGAGAGTGCTGTAGATTACCACCTCTGCAGCCAGAGAGACTGAGAGTAAGGCTTGGCTTTCCTGCTCCTGGCTATGGGACGTTGGGCAGGTTATTAACCTTTCTCTGGCCTTCGGTTTTCTCATCTGTAAAATGGGGATTACTTACATTGTTGTGAGGACTGAGTTAACATAGGTAAACCACTTCGAATAGTGCCTGGCACATAATAAGTGCTCATTAAATGTTAGCTGTCATTCCCCCACACCAGCTATCCAGGAGGAGATGATCCTGAGGGCTTGGACTCTGGAGCCAGGAGGGTTGTTTGGGGAGCAGGCATCACTGCCCCAGGCCAAAGTGGGGTTGTCTGGCAGGGAGGAGAAGGCACTTGACATCAATGTCATCACTCATTCAACAGGTACCCATCCAGCACTGACTCTGGGCGAGGCAACAAGCTGGGCCCTGGGACAAGGGGACTTAGGCACAGTCTCTGCCCTCAGGGGACACAGTGGGTCCCCTGACACTCAGGGGTCAAGAGTGGGTCATGGGGAGGACAAGGGGAGGCCCAGGGGCTTTGGGCCTGAACCCCCCTGGGGAAGGGGTTGGGGAAAGGTTTCAGGGAAGATTTGCTGGAGGTGGTCACTTGAAAAAGCACCGTGTGTTATTCAGGCTGGCTCGGGGGAGAGTGACGGCACATGCAGAGGGAGTGGCACATGTGAAGCCAGAGGCTGCGGAGCCCATTCAGGGGACTGGGAGACCTGCAGTGTGGTTACAGTGCGTGGTGAGAGGCTGGGATAGGGCCAGAGGGGTTGGGGCCGAGGGACCATGAAACCTGCAGCTGGGCTGGGAGATAGGGGTGGGGGGTTCTCCTGAGAGATTTGGAATCTCCTGGGAGCAATGGGGCCTTATGAAGGGCTTATTGAAGCAGCAGAGGGACTTGGTCACATTTGTGGGTTGTTAGTTAGGGTTGGGGTGAGGGGGCAGAGATTTGCTGGGAGGTAGAGCCCCCTGCCCTCCCCAGCCCTCTCCGCCTTCTGAGTGGACACCCCACCCCTCCTCGGCAGGGTCCTACTTCTGCCTCATCCTGATGGAAGGGAACGGCTGACAGCCTTCACCATGTACCCCTTTACTCAGACCCTCGTTAACAAGTTATTGATTTTTCAAAAGAAAAACACCCAAAGCCATGTTGCATCTTTAGCAAAATGATTCATGACATGACGATTGGGCCCAGGCTGCCCCAAACGAGACTGAGAGGAAATCTTTCCCTGGGAGGAATCCTTCAATACGGCCATCAGCGATCGATAAGCATGCCTGCTACGCAGAAGGAAGTTGCATTTGCCAACAACAAGAACACCTCCCCATTAACCACCCTTATAAGCCTCCCCTCCCCCTGTTGTCAAAACTGGGGCCTGAGTGCTGCACATTGGCATAAAATGGCATACATGTGGAGGAGACCTCATTCTGGGACCACCGTCCATGTGCAAGCCTCTGTGCTCTCAGCTTAACCTCGCCACAACCCTGCAAGGCAGGACAATCCCCTCTGCTTTACAGAGGAGGGACTGAGGCTCCGAGGGGCAAGTGACTTGCCCAAATGCTCGCTGCGGTTAGAGCCCGCCCCATCTGATTCCAAGCCACCTTTTTGCCTATGAGGCCAAGCTGGTCAGTCCTGGGGAGCCAGAGCTTACAAGAATAATGTGCATTGAGACAGGGTCAGGACCCTCAAGTGTGGTCTGGGGAGGCACAAGGCAGCCAGGGCTGTTACTGGGTCATCTCTGCCCAGGAAGAGGACCAGGGGAAGGTCAGAAGTTCAGCCCCCCAGAGCCCCCAGGATCCCACTCTGGCCCAGTCCCCCATCGGGCCCTGAAGCAGCAGCCTGCATCCAAAAGGCTTAGCTGGAACTAGGAGCAAGCTACAGCCAGTACTCCCAGCCACAGCCCAGGGGTGTTGTGACCCTGCCAGGTCTCTGCAGTCAAATAACCCTGCCGTCCATCTATGCTGGATAGAAGTGGATCCTCCAGACACCTCTTGCTTACAGGGGCCTGGCCCAGCTAAGCCTCCAGGAAGTACCATGTCACTCCTCCTGGACATCGGTGTCAGAGAGCTGCACTATCACAGAGACATCTGTCTGGACTCATTCAAAAGGCCGGGGTACTTTTGGTCTCTGGACTTGACCTCTTTCATGTTGCCCCAGTTTGGGGAGTGAGGGAAGGTGAGATGTGATTTCTTTCTTGGAAATGAGAGGGAAAGGCAGGGTGGCTCAGTGGTTATGATCACAGGTGTTGTTGGAGCCATGAGATCTGGATTCAAATTCCAACTTGGCTGTTTTGAAGCTGCATGACCTTGGGAAAATTCCTTCATTTCCAGAATATCTGTTCCCTCATCTAAAAGTCGGGGTAACAATAATGCCTGAGAGCAGTGAATGTGAAGATTAAATGAGATGATGCAGTAAAACTCTTGGCACATAACAAGTGCTCACTAAATATTAGTGGGGGATGAAGGGCCTGGTGGTGATGCTGGTGGTGGAGATGGTGGTGATGGTGGTGACGGTGGTGATGGTGGTGACGGTGGTGATGGTGGTGGTGGTGATGGTGGTGATGGTGGTGGCGGTGATGGTGGTGATGTCTGGTGAGATCTCAGGCTCCCAGAGAGGGGCCATCTGCCTTTCTGGCTCATATGGCAGGTGCATCATTAGGGTCCAGCAGGAAAAAGAAGGCATTCAATTTCCATGATTGGAGAGGAGTTGAATAAAGGGACTAATTGCCTCAGATAGGGGGTGGGGTTTAGGAAAAACAAGAAGGATAGTGTAGTATCCTGGGGCTTAGTAACCAGGAAGAGCCTTCACTACCCCTAGGCCTGAGGGGCAAGAAGAGGGAACAATGGCCAGAACCTAGAGAGTGAGCTATAGGGGGTGGTGGCCTCTGGTAGAGTGATGCTGCCAACCCCGGAGTACCAGCTGGAAGGGAGCTGTTTAGATCCCTACCGGTACCTCCCATAAGCCAAATCTAGCTACAACCCACTGATGTAGTCCCTTCAGTCAGCCTCCTGGGTCACAGAGCAGGATGGAGAAGAGGGAGGATGGATCTGGGAACAAATGAGAGATACCCAGTGCTTCAGGTGAGAGTAGAGAGGTGACTCAGACTGTGCGTTCCAGATTTTCTTAGAGGGGACTGAGGCTCATCTGTTCACCAATCTGCCCTGTCCTTGGTGCAGTAAGAACTGAGTCCCCTACAGATAGAGCAAACTGCCCCATCTTCCCCAAAGACAGGGAGAGCAGGAAGGAGGACAGGCTGGAGGATGGGACCAACAGAGAGCTCTGGCTTCAGTGACATAAGCTCACACCCAGCCCAGTGCCTGGAGGGTAGGGTGTGAACTCTAGGGGGCCCAGTGGGAGGCACAATTGAAACACAAGGCAGAGCCAGCGTCCCCACCCGATCTCTCTGCAGAAACTTCTGAGGCTGAGCCTCATAGCTGGTGTGAGATCACAGCTGCCCCGAGGGTCCTGCCAGGCAGTGGTAGGTCCACCACTGTAATCGGAATCTTCTATCCTTCAACCAACAAGTGCGCGCCCACTGTGTACACCACTGGGTGGAGGGGGAGACAGTGGCATAGGAAGCCCAGAGACCCTCTAAGGCAAATGCCTCAGTTGATGGCTGTCAAAATAAAAATTGAGGAAGGAGTAGAGACTAGCCCAGGCTCCACACCTCTGTCTCATGTTTATTAATACTGGGAGTAAACTCAGTGTAAGAGCTGTCACAAAGCAGGACAAACTCAGGTATTATGAAAGACAAAGAAGGCCATCACTTTCAGAGCAGGGGATGGAGGGAGTTAAGGATGGCTTCTTGGGTAAAGAGTCTTCAATTGCATCCTGAGGATAGACTGGATTTGGGTAGGAGAGGAGAGGGCATTCCTGGGGAGGGGTTGCCTGGGGAAAGCTGTGGTGGGGGGAACGGGCCTGATGTAAACCAGCGCAGGATAAAAACAAATCAGACTTAAGATAGGGAGAGGCTTTAATCAGAAGAAAGACATCTGCAATAGGGAGAATGTTCTGAAATCTGCAAGTCTCAAACAGAAACAGCTAAGGAGCAGTAAGCAGAGATAAGCAGAACGATTTAAGGGGCAGCTGGGCAAGGTGGGGAAACGACCAGTGGAGTCTGACTGAAAAACAGAATCCCTGTGGTCAGCTGATTTCCCGGGAGAAGCTGATAAAGGGGCCAAAGTTTCACTTTTTGTACTTGCTCAGGCTTTGGGGGACAAGCGGAGTTCAGGGGCCTATAGGAAGGAGAGAAGACTGACTGAAGTTTGGTCTAGAAACTGCAGAGGGTGAGAAATGGGCAATGGTGGACACTTGGTCACCAGGAACAGAGCAGTCTAGGGAAAGAAGGAGAAAGCGTATGGAACATCTGGGGTGAGGTGTGAAGGCTCTAGTACTGGCTGGAAATGTCCAGGCTTTGCTCTGAAGACATTTGTTTTCTTCTCTGGCCTATTTCTGCTGGGCAAACCCAGCCAAGTCCAAGGTTGTTCAGCAGAGAAAAGAGCAAGCATTGATGGAGCACTTATGTCAGACACACCGCAAAGTGCTTTATCTGCTTTTTCTCCTTCAGTCCTCATGGCAACCCTGGAGGAAGGGAACTAAAGCTCAGAGAGGGTTGGTATCCTGCCCAAGATCACACAGCTATGAGCTGCCATTTACTACAAAAATCACACTTGATTAAGTTTCCCACTTCATCCATCCCATCTCCTCCCCAAAAGCCCAGTTCAGCTGCTCAAAAGAAATGGAGTGATGCCAAATGGGGAGGCCAATTTTGGGAGCCTTCTCTGGAACTTGCTGCATGGTTAGTTAGGGCCAACCTAGACCCCAAGGGCTGCCTCCCCAGAAGCTGGGCCCCAGGACGTGGCAAGAGGGAGCATGGTTGGCCACGAGCCACCTATGCCTGCCCTGCCCCTTCGTGCTACCCAGTCAGCCCAGTGCCAAGCCAGGGGAGGAAGCCAGGCTTAGGGGACTGCTCCTTCCCCAAGAGTGGGGCCCCAGACAGCGGGTAGCCCCTCCCAGAGCTGTGGGCTGCCTAATGGCGGTATTTAACCCCTGAACCCCACAATGATGCCGCTCCAAGCACTTTCTCCTCTTTCTGCACTGCACCATGTGGTCTCAGCCTTGGGGGAGCAGGGTAACATATTGCTGTGAGATTAATCATTACCTGCTTCCCCTCACACTGGACTCACCGTGAGTCATCAAAGCTTGGGGCTGCCCACTGGACATTTGGGGAGCAGAGGAGGCTCATTTCCCTAGGCGGGGGAGGCGGCAGAGGTGCTCTATCTGGGGCCCTCTCCTGAGGAAGGGCAAATACAAAGGTGAAATAGCTTGTAGGCATCTTGTATCTAGCCCCCAGGTTGAAGGCCCTCTCACTGAGGGTGGGAGGAGAGGAAGTAGTTCTGGGTGGAAGTTCAGGGTGGGCCCAGGAGCAGGTCCCTGGGGTCCTTGGCTCCAGGAGATGCTGGAAGGACCCTCCTTCCCGTGGCTGCTGAGTGTGCAGGGCTAGCAAGTGCTCAGGAACCAGCTGGCCTGGAGCCAGCATCCAATTGCATTATCTTCCTCTGAGACAGGAAGGACACAGGGCTGGGGGCTGCACCTACAGAAAGCTCAGGGCAGCTAGGCGAGAGGCTTGTGCCCAGGGGCAGCCCTAGGAAGGGTGGCTGGAGGAGGGAGGGACTGAGGGAGGAGATGCAGGGCAGAGCTGGGACTACAGTGAGGAGAGCCAGGTGGGCAGAGCATGAACTTCAAGGAGAAATGCCCTGCCTGGGAGTGTTCGTACAGCCCTGCAAGTAAGCGCCTCCTTAAAGCTTGCTCCCTAGGCACTTTGCTAGCCTCTCCCACCCTGCTGCGGGCTCCTGAATGGGGACGTAGAAGTCCCCTGTAGGCACAGGGTCAGCACTGGCTGCCCACCCATTGAACCTGCTGCCCCAGTCTCCTGGACGAAGCAGATCAGGGAGGGGCGGGCAGAGGTACTCGAGGAAGACTGGGAACCACCGGCTGAGTCCCTCCCAGCACATGCTCCGTGTTGTGACAGTGTTAGTCCAGGAGGGCTCTGGATGAGCCCATCCTTTGCTGAGGAAGGGTCATGGCCCCACACCCCCAGGAGTACCACCCTTGGCAGCCTGATGGGCAGAAAACTGGGGGCAAGTCCCCTGGCTTCCATCTCCAACCGTCTAAGTGACGTCAGTTGGCCCTTTCAATTCTAATCAAAGGGGAGGCCCCAATTTTTCTGTTTCTACACTGGGGAGAACCATATTCTCCCCGCCTCCCTCTCTGGAGTGGAGGTGGTGGAGGGAGAAGTTGGGAGGCCCAAGCAAAGCCATCATGTCCTGCTTCCTGCTGCCAGGGTGGGGGTGTTCATGGACCCCAAACCAAGGAAGATGGAAAGTGCCCTCAACATGGGGTCAAAAACAGCTGGCAGAATAATGAGGCAAGCAGACTACAGGGTCTCCCCAATACCTCCAAATTCTATCCCAGGATTCCTGACCAACATTTAAGGCCAAGTCCAAACCTCACCTTCTCATGGGGCAGCCCCCATCTCAGGTCAAGAGCCACTCACTCCTTATTCTGCCATCTTGCTGCACATAAAAGCACTTAGAACTATGCCTGGCATATACAAATAACTATTGTCTTTATAATAATTTTTTGTGTAGCTCAGAATTGGATCAACCATAATCTTTGCTGCATAACCCGGTACCATCATTGACCCATACATAGCCTTTTAAAATTTTTTAATAATTTATTTTCAATAATATTGTTCCAGTTTGCTATAGCTGTGAAAATGCAATATACCAGAAATGCATTGACTTTTTCAATGGGGATTTATTAGGTTGAAAATTCACAGTTCTAAGGCCATGAAAATGTCCAAATTAACGCATCAAGAGGTAGATACTTTCTCTGACAAAAGTCCTATGGCATCCAAGGCTCCTCTGTCACATGGGAAGGCACATGGTTGGCTCTGTTAAATATTCTCTCCCAGGTTTAGCTTCTGGTTTCAGTGGCTTTCTCCAAAATGTCTCCGGGCTTCTGTCTCAGCCCCTGAGGATCCTTGCTTGCATCTCCTGGGAACAAACTCTGGATTACATATCTTAGCTTCTCTACAAAATGTCTCTCTCAGCTTCTCTGAAGAAAGGCTGGTGGTGCCTGGAACACCTCTTGTCAGCTGGGAAGGCACATGACTGGCATCTGCTGGTCCTTTGCTCCCAGGTTGTGTTGCTTTCATTTTCTGATTCCCGTGGCTTTCTCCTTAAACATCTGTGGGTTCTCACTTAGCTACTCCAAGGCGAACTCGGGGCTTCATCTCTTAGCTCAGCATCTCCAAATGTCTTTCTGTCTGCATCTCCAAGTGTCTGAATCTGTGTCAGCTCTGAACTCTCTTAAGGACTCCAGTAAACTAATCAAGAAACCCCCTGAATGGACGGGGTCACATCTCCATAGAAATAATCTAATCAAAGGTCCCACCCACATCTCCATGGGTCACATCTCCATGGAAACAACCTAATTGAAAGATCCCACCTACAATAGGTCTGCCCCCACAAGATTGCATTCAAAGAACATGGCTTCGCTGGGATACATAATAGATTCAAAACAGCACAATGATCAACACCCAACAACTGACCCACCAATCTAAGAAACAGAATATTATCAATAACATATCTATTTATGTGTTCTTTCCCCATTCTCTACCCCATTTTCCCACCCCAAGAGGAAACCATTCTCTTGGCTTTTGTGTTTATTACTATTTTAAACAAATGAAAACTACAGGCACCTAAAAAGTCAGGTTGACTGCAGATTCTTTTACAGAAATAGCTGTTTTCCCACCAAGTTGAGGGCAACGCCTGGGTCTCCTCTTTTCCTGCAGTGTGAGCAGGAACCACAGGGTGGTTGGGGAATCACAGCTGATGGGCCTTCTGGGGTTCCAAGAGCAGGGAGGCTGAGGACCAGGTGCCAGAGAGCAGGCAGGATGCAGGAGTTGGGTGATGGATTTCTGATCCCACCCCGCTCCACTGGACAGGGATGGGCGTGACTTCTTCCTGCCCTGTGACATCACACAGTGTTGCCCAGGTGACCCAGTGGACTGCTTTTCCAGGTCTGGGCAGACACAGGGCCAACCCTGCCTTCACCTTGGGAGTGCCTGGAGTCAATTGCCTGGCTGCCGACCCCTGCCCAGCCAGCCATGGCCCAGACCCCCCTCGGCATCTGCACCCACAGACCCTCTGGCTGCTGAGGAAGATCCAGGCCCCACTCCACCTGTCCTTCCTTGCCCCCTCCCCGTCCATCTCCCAGAGCCAGTGAATGGCACCACTGAGACCACACTGATGCTCTGCACTGTCCACCACGCCCACAGACCCCATGGGGCCTGGACCAGCAGTCTGGGCAGGACCAATGCCTGATCACCTACCAGTCCCAGGTGCTGGTACCCAAGACTGTTAAACAAGGCCAAACCCTCGTGCCTCCAAGAGGATGGGACGGAAAAAGAAAAAGGTGAGGCCTGGGGGCATGGGCCATGCACCTGCATGAACTCATTTCTCCTTCAAAGTCCCTTATTTTTGTTTGCTCTTAATTCATAACAGAATCTTCCCTTCTCTGGGGCTCAGTTTTTGCAGCTGTGAAAGGGGGGTGAGGTGGTCTCTGTGGCTCTTGCAGTTTAGATGTCCTATCCTCTCAGACCACCTGGGATCTGAAATGAGGTGTGCTCACAGATGCTTGTTGACTAACTACCTTTACCTCGTTGCTCCTGCCCTGGGCCTAGGTCCCTGTGACCCAGAGAGAAACACAGCTTGGCCTGGGCCATAGCACCCACACACAGCCTGGAGAGGGGCTTGTGCCCTCCTGTTCCTGGGGGTGCATGGGCCCTCAGAGCCGCTGAGATGGCTCATCATCACTCTCCAAAATCTCCCAGGAGGTTCCCAGGCTGCTGCCCTGTGTCTTGCCTCATTATTCTGCTGGTTTGGACCCCATTTTGAAGACTCTTTCCATCATCCTTGGTTTGGGGCCCATGAACAGACCCACCCTGGCTGTAGGAGGCAGGAGCCTTTGGATTTGCTGGAGCCTCCCAGCTTCCCCCTCCACTCCAGAGAGAGAGACAGAGAAGACATGAATCTCCCCAATTTAGAGACAGAAAAACTGAGGGCTCATCTTTAATCAGAATTGAAAGGGCTACTATCAATGGGCCCGGGTGGGCCTTCATGGTGGCTCAGAGGCCTCCCCACATCCAAAGAACCATAGGGGTAGAGAGGGCAAGAATGTAGAGTCAGATCCGGGTTCTAGTTCCGGGTTCTAGTTCCGGCTGCAGCTAACTAAGCTGTGTGCTTTGAGGCAGGGGAGGGTAATTTCTCTGAGCCTGTGTCCTCTTTTGGAACAGGCCATAGGAAGGCCACATTGTGTGGAAACCAAAGGGCACAGGTGAGAGTCTCCCTCCCAACTGTGAATATCATAACTCTCAGGCAGGTTTAGCTGCTGGAATTGGACAGAATGTGAAGGACCATTTTTAACCCTTGCGATACGGCTGGAAACTAAGCCCACTGGAGTCTAACAACCTGCCTAAATGACCGCTCAGGGCAGCCAGGCCCCCCTGCCTCCCAGCCTAGCACCCCTTCCTCTGGCCCCTGGCAGAGCCTCTCCAGCTGGGTGGCTTTCAGACACGGGGCTCTTCCGGAGAGTGGAACTGGGCTTCTTCGCCTCTCGTGGCCTTCCAGATTGCTGGGGGCAGAGGGGTGGTGAGGGATGAGGATCTAGGGGATGGAGGAATCCATCTCCTTCCATCCCCATCGGAACCAATTCAAGCCCCTGACCCTGGGAGCTGAGTCTAATGGGCCATTAACCCCTCCACTGCTGGTCCTATCCTCCCCCACCTCCCCCAATCCTCCCAATCCAAAAATGCCCGAGTAATAGACAGTCAGTTACTCCCAGACATCTGCTGGTAATATGGCTTACTGAGGGCAAGGCAGCCAGCCTGGACAGTTAAGACACTGGAATTAGCATCTTCTGAGCCCACCCATGGGCCCGGTCCTGGTGGAGTAGTGGAGACTGCTGTGCTTTGGATTCTAGGAGGCCTCAGTACTGACCTCTGGCCCTGCCATCCACCAGCTGTGTGGCTCCAGGCAGGTACACCTGCCAAACCCTAGCCTGAAAAGCTGGACTACTGATTTCTGCACCCTAGTGGTGTCGGGCAGGTTAACCGAGAATAAACCTGAAAAGCGGATGTAAGCATCCAGCGCTGCTCCTGCTAGAGGCCTGCAGCAGCAAAAACGAATTCTCTCCCAGGGCTCGTTACACCCCCACAGATGGATTTATGGTAGAGACATGGGGAGGGGTCTTCACCATCACCCACAGTTCACCCCCCAGCACGTGCATCTTCTATCCCCTGACAAATTCCTCCAGTGGGGGGAGTTGGGAGCTGGGGAGGGAGCCACTGGTCCTGATGCAGGAAACATCTCTGAGGGAAGCCTGCAGATTACCTTTCAGATGTGGGAAGGAGGGAAGGAAAGGCAGAAAGGTTGCAGGGCCTGGACCCCAGCCCTGCCCCCAGTCTGGGCCTCACACTTGGCCCCAGCCTCCCTGGCCCCGGGCCCAGCCTGCCTAGTGGGCACATGCCTGCCGGCCTCACCAGGAGGCACCAGCCTGGCAGCTGGCCCCCTGCCCAGAAGTGAAGCATGAGCAATTCTCACCAAACCCCCTGTAAGCTTTATTTCCCGGAAGACTGTCCCTGGGGGTGGGTGGGGTGGGGAGACAAGAGGAGGTGGAGAAAGGGGCATAATTCCTGAGCCTGAGCTGCGAAGTGCCTGGTTTGGCTCTGGGGCTGCCAAGGGTCAGTGAGAGTCCTTGGGCAGATGTGTGCTCTTGGGACCTCACTTCCGTGGCCCTAGGGAGCACATGACAGGCCCTGTGCCCTCATAGCAACAAGGGGCCTGGACTGCCATCCTAGGCGGCTCCTGGGAATCTGGGGGTGGGAGGGACATTAGTCACCTCTCCCGGCCTCACTGTGGGAACCTCAGACACGCCAGTTACCCGGAAGACTGAATCACAAATCATTTCAGATATTCCCCTTGGCCAGGTGGGAATTTGAAGCTCAGAGAGCATAGGACAAGGAGTTGGAGGCAGAGCTGGGCTAAAATCGAGACCCCTTTGCCCCACACTGCTAGTCTTGTTCCTGTACCCCTAAACCAAGGGACCATACCTGCTGGGGGGTGGACTTGGTTGTGGTGGGAGTGGAACCTTGGAAAGAAAGCAATCCAACCCACAAGGGAGGAAGTGGTCCCTGGGCTGTCCCCCCTCCCTCCCCACACCGACTAGAGCTCCCTCTGAGTACCGGCCTCTCCCACCCCCTCCCCTGCCTGGCAAGGAAACAGGGGAAGGGGGAGGGATAGCTCTCATTAACACCTCTGCAGATGGTGACAAGCCTGTCGGGGTCTGGGGGGGTGTCTCCTCAGTCTGAGGAAGGGGAGGGGCCTCCTTGTGGGGCTGGCTGGGGGGACTTTCTCACCTCCTAACCAGTCCTCCTGAAAGGCAAGGACAACACCCTCCGCCAGGAAGGCCTTTCTGATAGAGTCAGAGAGCAGAAACCTGCAGGAAGTGAGGGAGCAGGGCTGAGCGAGCAGCAAGCGCAAAAGCTCAGAGGCCGGAGAGAGCTTGGTGTGTTTTGAGAAACAGCCAGGAGGTCAGAGTGCCTGGAGCAGAGTGAGCCAGGGGGAGGGACAAGATGAGGTCAGCTCCCCGGCAGATGGTGCAGAGCAAACAGGCCCTGTAAGGCTCCGAGTGAAGCGGAGGTTGGGGGGCGGGGGGCACTGCAGGACTCTGAGCACAGGAGGGTCACCCTGGCTGCTGTAGGGGTGAGGGGGAGGGAGGGCAAGAAAGGAAGCAGGGAACACAATCAGGGAGCCAGTGCAGAAATCCAGATGTCTTGGACGAGGTGGTTGAAGTGGAGACGGTGAGGATCTGGTTTGAACGGAGTGCCGACTGGATATGCCAAGTGGCTGGATGTGGGTGTGAGAGGGAGACAGACAGATGGGTCAAGGACTCCAAGGTTTGAGCTTGAATAGCTTGAAGAATAGAGTTGCCCTTGAGTTGGGGCAGACAGTAGAAGAGCAGCTTGAAGAGATGGGCGGGTAGGGGGCGTCATGGAGGCAGGCTTTGGCTTGTTAACGTGGAGATGTCCAGCAAGCCTCCAAGGGGAGCTGTTGAGGGGGCATCTGGAGTAGCATGGGGCTCCTTCGTGGTCACCCCACAGCATCATCCTGAGAACTGAATGAAGTAACTAACCCACAAAAGTCCTCCGGGCTGAACCGACGCTCAAGCACTCAGTCCTTCCCTCCGATCCCTGCCCAGAGTCTTCCATGCCGGGAGGGTGGTGTACCGGGTAGGGAGGCAGGGGTATGTGGGAACCTGAGCCCTCACACAGGAAGCAGGGCCAGTTCCAGGTTGGCTGGTCCAACCCCTCATTGTCTCCTTGGGAAACCGACCCTCAGAGCGTGACTGGCTTGGGGTCACATGGGGTGAGAGGCAAAGTCACTTTCAACCCAGGTCTCCTGACACCCAGTGCTCCTCAGGAGTTCTCAGGGACCCAGCCTGCTGCTGCTACCACCAGGGCCAAAGCCCATCCAGGACGCAGCCTGACTCCTCTCTGGGCCATGGTCCTTCCCTCTGTATAATAGGACTTAGTTCTCCATGGTCTCCAGGGCCTCCACCCCCACCCCCCACCAGAGGCTGCCCTGGAATGTAGGGTCAAACAAGCTGAGCTTACCAGATAAAAGGGCCAGTCTCCCAGAGGCCCCCTCAGAGCTCCATTTCCAACCTGAGGAGGTCCACTGACCCTCTCCATGGCCCCTCACATCAGCTGGTACTTATTAATCAGCAGGAGGGGAGGGGGGGCTAGCAAGGGTTAAGCTGGGTCAACTTTGTCCACCTGAGATGCTGAGGGTAGAAAGTCAGCCAACCAGTGCAGAGGGGAGGGCCAGGAGACCCCATCCACAGAGGCCTACCTCCACACGCCTCCACACTCCACAGGATTTATGCAACCCCACAAACATGCCTCTGCCTCCCACCTCCCCAGCTTGGCCACCTTCCCTGACTCCCCACTGATGCCAAAGTCTGAGCCTCCTCTGGGCCCCAGAAAGCACCCTCCCTTCCCCCACTCACAGTATTCTGCTTTCTGGCTTGTCTTCCCGGCTCCATTCATGCCAAGTCTCACAGTTTTTCAAGGCCTCCTCTTGCCAGGAGCCTTCCCTGACTGCCCCAGCGGTGGTGGCCTCTGTCTCCTCTCAGCAGCTCTCATCCTGATGCTTCTTTGAGCCATGAATCCACAGCTCTTGAGCTGTTGAGCCCCTGCCAGTGGGTCTGCTTGGGACAGCCAGGCTAGGAGGCCCTGAGCGTGGACAGAGCCCCCTCCTCCTTCCTGGCCACAGGGTTCTCTGGGTGGAAGATGGAGGTGGTGTCTGGGATGCACACACATTCATTAATCTCCGTTAATGTGTTGAGTGACTCCAGGGATGTGGATATGCTTTGTAAACTGTAAAGTGCAGTGCACAGGAGGGACATGAGGTGACAAGTGGATTGAGGTGAGGTAACAAGAGACACCAAAGAAGGCCAGTTGCTAGGACCTCAAAAAGCAGGTGGGATTTAGGAATTATAGCTAAGGGAACCTGTAAAAGCAAAGGCTTGGAGGTGGGAATGGACTTGAAAGGAAGTGTCCTGGAGCTGAGGATATCTTGAGGAGCAGCAGGAAGTTAGGTTGGGGGGACATTCCTGCCCTTTGGCCAGCTCTCATTCTGGCAGAGTTGTGGAGAACTGCAGCAGGAGGGAGGCATGGCAAGTTCTTTGAGCTGAGGCATGGCAGGCGAGAATAGTATTTTGGACTGACCGAGCTGGCTACAATGAAGAGAGGCAGCTTGGAGGGGGAGAAGCTGAAGGGAGAAGGTCCTCCAAGGATGAATGAGGCAAGGGAGGGACTGAGAGAGACATAGGGTAGGGTACAGAGGTAGGAAGAAGATAGGGCCAAAGGCCACTGCCCCTTAGTCTAGACTGGGTAGGGGGATGACACGGGGAGACAGCCACTCAGAGGGGAGCTGTGAACAGGCCACGGGGTTGGAGGGCAGCACTAAAGGCAGGTGGCCACTCAGCCCTGGCTCTCCCCACAGGTGGCTGAGAGCCCACAGGAGCCCATGGGCCCCTCCCAGAACACAGAGCCTGGCAGCAGCCACCTGGCCCCCTCTAATAAGGAGACCATCATGGTCACTCTCTACGGAGCCATCAACCTACCTGCCTGCAAGGATGGCTCTGAGCCATGGCCCTATGTGGTGGTGTAAGTACCTGGGTGACAGTGGGGACAGGGGAGGGTGGCAGGGCTGTAAGCAGAGACTGGGGGATGGATATTGAGAATCTGAGCACCCCAAGGTTCAGGACTGGTACTATAATACCCAGAGGGGAAGAGCCGAGTGTAAATCACACAGGGACTAGCGGCTCTGCAACTGTGAGGCCTGGCATCTCATCTTCCCACTTTTCCCTGATGCATGGAAAGCTGCTCACCAGAACTGGGGCAGGATGCCAAGGGGTCCAGAGAGCCAGTATTTGATCCCATAACCAGTCAAGTGGGGTCTGGACACCCCCCATCCTCAGAGGGGCAGAGCCCTTGTATTTGAAGCCTGGGTGGGGCTACATGGGGGGTGACAGTCAAATGACAGAAGGAGAAGCTGGGGGCCTGCTTCCCCTGGCCTCCTAGGTGCCCATCCCTCCATGGCAAATTTGGGGTAAGGCCCTCACAGCCATCTTCCTCCTTGGGCCCACCACTTCCTCGGTCTTTTCTATCATGGGGGCTTCGCTATTTCTGGTCCTTTGATGCACACACACCCTGCCCCCTTCCCTGCCAACTGCTGTCCAGGGCTACAACCTTCCCAGTCTGGTATCTGAGGCCTGGTGTGCCAGGTCTACTGCCCACTTTGTGGGTCTAACTTCTCCAGGAAGGGCATCATAACAATTTCCTAGGGTTGCCATAGCAAATCATCATAAGCGGAGTGGCTTAAAACAACAGAAATTTGTTCTCTGCCAGTTCTGGAGGCTAAAAGTCTGAAATCAGCAGGCCCATGCTCCTCCAAAGCCTTTAGGAAAGAACACTTCCAGCTTCTGGTGGGTACCACAACCCTGGGTGTTCCTTGGCTTGCGGCAACATAGCTCCAATCTTGGCCTCCGTCTCTGCTTGGCCGTCTTCCTGCTGTACCGGGGTCTCTTTCTTTACATAGCCCTCTCCTCTCTGTGTGTCTTCTTATAAGGACACCAGTCATTGGATTAGGGCCCATCCGAATCCAGTATGACCTCCCCTTAATTTGACTCCATCTGTAAAAACTCTATTCCAAATAAGGCCACATTCCTAAGTACCAGGGGTTAGGACATGGAATATATATTTTGGGGAGACATGTTAACCCATTACAGGCATCAGGGGGTGACACAATCTGTCTCCAGCCATCCTTTTATATGGCTGCTGGACATTTGTTCAACGTTTATTATAAAGCATTGCGCAATAATCCTCCCCCCCCCCCAACTAGGTTTTCATCCTTTAACCCTTTCTACACACATCCTGCCTCCCACTAAGCTACCCTAACACCTCCTCTCCCACACCAAAAGCAGCAGCATTCGGTTCCTGCCGACAGGGTTTTGCCCACAGTTTCCTTTTGAGGAGTGACCGCTCCAGCCCTCTCACCTCCACCTGCTGAAATCCCACCTTCAAAGCTTTTCTCGCTGCCTCTTCCTCGCAGCCTCCTCCAGGCAGCCACCAGAGTTGAGCTGTCCATTCTCTGGAATCTCACAGCAGTGGCAATATCCATTTACTTTACATAAATAATAGCGTTTACATTCCGGGAGGTTGCTCCCAGAGGGTAGGACCTGGGGCTCCCCCTCTGTCCCCCAAACTGGAGCGCCTAGAGGACAGAACTCAGGTCTCCTTCATTTCCCTGGCAATGCACCCAGCAGAGGCCGGATCACAGGCTTAGGGGTCAAGGATTAGGGGCCAAGGAGTGAGGGAGGCAAACACCGAGTTCCTCCTCCACCCGCACAGTGAAAGGGGAATAGATAGATGCTGTGCCGGAGACCAACAGGTAAAAACCACTTGCTTGCCTCAAAAGCCCCGTTTCCACCAGCCCAGCTCCTCCGCCTTCCCCTCCTCCACTCCACTTCCTTGGTGACGAAAGGACAGGTGGCAGCGAGCAGGCTTGGAAGGCAAGCTGGTTTCTAGCTGGGAGCTCGCCGACTCCCCTCCGCTATTTCCATAAACCAATTATCGCCGATCATCTCGGGAGATTGAGGCCCTGCCTATCACCAGGCCAGCCTGGGCGGCGGGCGGGAAGCCGGGCGGCGGCGCAGCTCCTTGGCAGGCACCGCGACCCGCGCCGTCACCCCGTTGCCATGGGAACGCGCGGCGGGAGCCCGGCCGGCCCCAGCCCGGGTGGGGGGTGTGGCGAGCCGGGCACACCCTGAGCCCGACGGCGCCTCCCGGTGGCTGCGGCACGTGGGGTAGGGGAAGAGGCCGGGGGTGTAGGGTGGGGAGAGGGGAAAGCGCCTCTCTAGACCCATCGGAACCCAGAAAGAGGAGGGTGCAGGGAGAAAGGCGAGGTAGCAGCCTGCGTTCCAGGGCTCCAGGCGCCTGGCGCTGCCACCAGCTCCCGGTGCTAATGAGATGCAAATGAAAGGAGAGAGGGGGGCTTCTGAGAGTGAAGGCCCAGCTGTCAGGACCTGAAGGGGCCTTTCAGTGCTAGCCCCCAGCCCTGCAGGAACCCCAGAGGGAGGACCAGGACCCTTAGATGCCCTAAGCTCTGGAAAGAACATGGTGGCCCCAGTATGTCTAATTCCAAATACAGAGTAATACAGTATAAAATAGGCGTAAGAAAGCCCACTGAAGTTTTCATTTTCTCCATCACAAATACCGCAATACTTTAAAATATAAATATAATTTCACATTCTTTCTAAACTTTTTTTCTCATCTTGTTGCCGGTTTTTCTGGTGCCCTAAGCTTAGCATCCCCTGTGCTGGCAAGAGGTCCCTGCCATCCCACTTTGCCTCACCTTAGATCGGTGAGATGGAGAGGGGCATCCTGGGGACCCCGTCTCAGCCTGGCTCTGCCCTCCTCTCTGGATTTGTTGTCTGTCTGAGCATGGGCCTGGGAGTGCCCTCTTAGTGGGGAGCTGGAGAGGGGTCTGCCCAAAGATGAGGCCTCCCTTGTTTGGGCCTGGCCACCTCACCCCGCAGGCAGCCTTGAACCATACTAGTGATAGGCTGCGTCCTCTTGCCCCTGACTCTCCCAGACCAACAGGTCTACTGCGCAGTGGGAGAGCTGCCCTCAGGGACCCTTGTCTGGTCTGTGATTCTGCCTCTCCCCATCCAAGACATTCATATAGCTTCCAATCTGACCCCCTTTCTCTAAAGTCACCAGTGCCCACCTGCCCAGCCCTGGGTCCAGTGTGCACCCGTCTTGGGTGATCTCTCAGTGGTATTAGCACCTGTGACCATGCAATATTTGAAGCTCTTTATTCTCCTGGCTTCCAAGATAACCCATTCTCCTGCTTTCCTCCTCTCTTTTGTCTCTGCTACCCGGCATTAAATGTTGGCCAGTCTCAGGTTTCGACCCTAGGTCACTCTTCTTTTTTCTACTCTCCATATGATCCCACCCACATCCTGGCATTAGTAATCACATTCTTTCACCCTAGTCTAATCTATTACCAGGTCTTGTCAATTTCTTCTTTCTCTTGAATCTGGCTGCTTCTCTTTAACAGTTCTTCCACCCACATATGCTACTGTACTGTTCTTCCAAAGTTCTTGGTACATCTAATCTTGCCACCCTCCAATCACAGCCTTCAAAGGGAGCTTACCCTGTTGCTTTGAACCTTCTAATGACTTTCCATCACTTCCAGGGTAAAGACAATTCCAGGCCCAGCAGGGTTGGATCTTTGCCTGCCTCTCCAGTTCCCCACCTCTCTCTCTTTTCTCCAGACACACTAAACAATTCTCAGTACTCTGAGCAGGCCCTGTCCCCTCCCACCCAAGGCCTTTGCACCATTTCTCCCCCAGAACATTCTCCCTTTCTCTCTTTGGTTCTCTCCTCAAGGAAGCCCTCTGTTCCGGTTTGCTAATGCTGCTGGAATGCAAAACACCAGAAATGGATCAGCTTTTATAAAAGGGATTTATTTGATTACACAGTTACATCAAGTGTCCAAGGTAACACATCAGCAATCGGGTACCTTCACTGGAGGACTGCCTATGGTGTCAGGAAAATCTCTTTTAGCTCGGAAGGCACGTGGCCAGCGTCTGCTCCAAGTTCTGGTTTCAAAATGGCTTTCTCCCAGGACATTCCTCTCTAGGCTTTAGCTCCTCAAAAATGTCACCCTCAGTTGCTCTTGGAATGTTTGTCCTCTCTTAGCTTCTCTGGAGCAAGAGTCTGCTTTCAACAGCCATCTTCAAACTGTCTCTCATCTGCAGCTCCTCTCTCAGCTCCTGTGCATTCTTCAAAGTGTCCCTCTTGGCTGTGACAAGCTCGCTCCTTCTGTCTGAGCTTTTATAGGGCTCCAGTGAACTAATCAAGGCCCACGCTGAATGGGTGGGGCCACACCTCCGTGGAAATTGTCTAATCAGAGTTATCACCTACAGTTGGGTGGGTCACATCTCCATGGAAACAATCAAAGAATTACAATCTAATCAACACTAAGACATCTGCCCACACAAGATTGCATCAAAGATAATGACATTTTGGGGGACATAATACATTCAAACTGGCACACCCTCCCTGACCTTCCAGACTGGGCCAAATTCTTCCCCATCACAGGTTTTCGTGGGACCATGTGCTTCTCCAGTGTCACAGTGTTTTTATGTGATGACTGGTTAATTCTTTGTCAGTGCCTTCCCCCATTGTGCTCCACTGGTTCCATGAGAGCAAGCACCATCATGTGCCATTATTAAACACATCTGGAACATAGAAAGCTGCCAATAATTGTTGAATGAATGAATGAATAAGTAAATGAATAGATGAATGAATGAGTGAACCTGGCCCCACTACTAGCTTGCTGTATAACTTTTGGGAAGTTACTCCACCTCTTGATGCCCGAATACCTCACGTGGGAACTGCCTCATAGGGCTATAGAGGTGGTGCAACCTGACAGTGGGAGATGCTGGCAGGTCTGAAGCATGACGTGGGGGTGGAAGGGGTATCCTTAGCAACACTCCCAGTAGGCACATGAGACCTATCAGAAGAAAGCCACAGTGCAGTGGAAGGAAGCCACACTGGGGATTGGTAAGACCTAGAGTTTGGCCCACTGCCCCAACTCCCTGTATGACCTCAGGCCAGACCCTGCCCCTCTTGGAACCTCAGTCTTCTCATGGCCAGGATGCAAGCTTTGGCCTTCTTGCTGTCCTAGGCCTGTCCTGATCTGATAGTCTGTAGCCAGTTGTCTGGCTTGTTTGGGCTCTGGCCTGGGAAACAGTCTCAGTTCTTTAGAGACAAGGAGAGCCCCAACACAGATTCCACAGCCAAGGAGGCTGGGCCAGTGCCCAGGCCCAGAGTCTCCCCTGACTGGTCTGGCCCTGGCTCAAGGCCCTGGCACAGAGAGACCTGCCAGTCAGGGCATAGCAGGAATCAAGAAGATAGTGGCATTGACAGGTTGGGGGAGGAGGCCTCCTGCCAGCAGGGTGAGATGTAGGGAAGGGGCCAGCCAGGAGATGGCCTGTGGGGTTCTGACCCTTGGATGCCAGTGTTGGCAGCTGCTTCTCTGGCTGCCTACTGCCCAGAACTAATGCGTGGAGACAGAGCCAGTCCTGGGAGGGGAAAATGCTGCTTCCTCTGTGCACTTGGGGCAGGCTGGGTTCAGGCAACGGGCAGCAGGAGGGGGCGGGGAGCAGATCAGAACCAATTGGAGTCATAATCAGTGGAATTTTGCTTTTCTTGGATAAACATGAGCCCCTACACTGGCCCCAGACTGAGCCCTGACCTTGGCCAGAGACTGATCCCTGACCCTGGATACACACTGAGCCCTGATCTTGGTCACACACTGAGTCCTGACCCTGGTCATACGCTGAGCCCTGACCCTAGCACAGACAAAGCCCTAACCCTGGTGACTAACTGGAGAAGATATGGGAAGTAGGACAATTGTCCAAGGTCCTGGTAAGAGAGGAAGGGTGAAAGAAGGTTAGATTTATTAAGTGCTTACCATATACCTGGCAAAGAGGAGTGTGTATATATCTGTACACCGTTTTGTGAACCAGGTATAATGTTACCTCCATTTTACAGAAGAGGTCACTGAGGCTCAGAGCTTTTTTATGACTTGCCCAAGTTCACAGAATTAGTGAATACCTAAGCCAGGATCCAGGATCCAGGATTCCAGAATCCAAAAGATCTTTCTATTTTGCTCCCTACCTTGATCTTTCTTGCACCAACTGCTCTCTCAGAAAGGGGCCTGCTGGTGTCCAGACCCCTGACCCAGACTTTCCGAGAAAAGGCAGTGGCCAGCCCAGAGACCCCTCCTGGAATCTGGGCTTCCTGCCTCCCCTCCTGTCCGGCTGTGGACCTTTGACCAAGGAACCCAGAGAGCAGGGATCTGGCCTGGGTGGGGAGAGGCCTGCATGACTCACAGGTAACCTGTGGATTTGTCTCAGCAGCCAGAGGGTTGGGCTCAGCAAAAAATAACAATAACAATCTGAGTGATAGTGATCGTAGGAACAAACCAGTGAGAAAGAAGCCCCAGTTTGCAGGCCATGTCCCACTCTGAGCTCGGTTCTCTGTGTACTCTGGCTCAAATACAACAGCCCTGGGAGGCAGATTGTATTATCCCCATGTTATAGCAAAAAGGCCAAGGCCCAGGGGAGTGAAGGGACTCGTCCGAGGTCACATGGCTGGTCAGTGGGAGTGAAGAAATGGAAGACATGTCCATCCTGTGTGGCTGCTGGCTCCAGCAGAGGCCACAGGAGAAGGTATGAGGTCAGGGAGCAGACCCTGGGTAGGGGACCTGGGACTCCAGAGTCCTCATCCAGTGCAGCCACGGCCACCCCCCTGTAGGACCTGAGCTCCCACCCACACTTGCTCCAAATGACGTCGCCCCTCGAGGCTCAAAGCCTAGGAATTTTTGTTCAATGAGAAAGTCCCTGTATCCCAGGGCTGTAAACACAGCTGGCGTCAGCGGTTAAAAGAGAGCTGGCTGGGGAGGGACCCCTGGCCAGACTGAAGCCACAAGGACTCGTTCCAGATGTTCCCTGTCACCCCACCCAGGACGCCAGAGGGCTTCTCATGTCTGAGACACTTATTCAGATCCAAAAGGAATGAGCTCTCCCCTGGGAATTCTGGAAAAGCAGCCCAAGAGACCAATGCTTACTCAAGAGAAGCAAGCGTTAATGAGGAGGTTTCAGGCAGCCAGCAGGGCCCTTCCTGATGTCCCTCACACATGCACAGGCTGTCTCCTCTGCTGACTTCTGAGCGGAGCAGAGCTGCCCACAGGGCTTGTCCTCCCTCCCCTGTACACCGCGAGCTGCTGGGAACTTGAATCTGACTTTGCACCAGAAACTCCACGAGCTGCAGTTTTCTCCTGGGCCACCTGGAAAGAATACCCTTGCCCTACCTGCCTCCCAGGGTTGATAGTGGTAGGAGGTAGGGAGTGGGGATGGAAAGTGCATGGTGACCATGAAGGACTCCCTGCAAAAGCAGCCAAGGCTATTTCAGATGAAGTGTGGGCAGAGCATGTGGGCAGGAGCAATATTCTCATTTCACAGAAAGATTCTTCCCTTGCCAAAGGGCTCATCTCTGAATTCCTTGGAATGTGTCATTTCTTCTCCCTGGAGCAGTCCCCACTCCCTGCAGGGTATAGGATCCATGCCTGTCTACACCCGCCCTGCTCCAGAGTCAGCTATTCTGTAAACCGAGGCCCACCTGAGGTGTTGTAGAGCCATCAGCAATTAGTGATGGTTCATTAGAGTCCAATTAATAAATGAAACCCAGGATGAGAGCCCTGAGAGCTCAAAACCCAGAGGACCAGCTGCCCCGCCTTCAGCCTTGGAGGCTGGGGAGGGGCGAGTACAGCGTGGGAGGCCTTGCTGGTGGATTGCTGTCTGGTGAAGTGGGAGAGGGGAGAGAAGGGAGCTTCAGATCAGACGCTTCCTGACTTCGGGGCAGGGGACCCGGCCCCTGTTTTCAGCTCCTTCTTTGAGCAAAGGGCTGAGGCAGACCAGCAGCTGCCCCACCTTCAGACCCCAGCGATCCACGTGAAGCTTAGCCAAGGCCAGAGGCATGAAAGCCGGTTTTTCCCCTCCTGCCAGTCTGGACTCAGAGGGGTGGAGAGAGAAGGGGGCTGGAGAGGGAACAGGTCAGGGGAAGTCTCAAGTCCTGCCACTCCTCTCTGGCTGCTCTACCCAGGCTTCCAACCCATTCCCTGAACCTGGGTCAGCCAGATGGCCGCTCTGTCACCTGCCCCATGAGCCAGCTTGTGCCCCCCTCTAAGACTCAGCCTCCATCCTCCAGTTGGGAAGGTCCTCTTCTCCATCTCTGCAAGCCCTGCCTCACCTAGGAGACCTTCCCTCGTCAGTCCTGCCCCGGTAGGGTCAGAAACACATATCCCAGCCTTGGACCTCTCAGTCCCCCCATGCCCGTCTCCTACAGAGGCCAAATCTCCCCTTCCAGTCCCTGGGGCATAGGGCTGGGCCCCTGGGTGGGGAGAGGTCAGCAGGCTTGTCAGAGATGGAGGCTTTCCAGGGATGGAGGCAGGCCTGTGGCCCAGGGGTCTCACTGCCTCTCAGACTTCGGGGATGAGGGAGGCTGACCTCAGAGGCAGCCAGAAGGCTGCAGGCAGAGGGGGATTGCCCCAGCTTCTCAGGACAGAACGACGCCTGGCCATTACACACCCAGCACCTGGCCTGCAGGAATGTTAAGCTGAACCTGTTTCCCCACCTTCCTCAAAGTTTCCCAGGGGAGCCAGCAACAGGGCTCACAAGACCTCTTGTCCCACCATCCACCCATCGGAGGGTCCTGCCCCTTGTCCATCTTTCTCAGTGTCTGCCTGAACTCCTCCCTTCCCAGGGGCTTCTGGGAACAACCCTCTGGTCCTTCAGGGTTCAGACCTTACCAGGACCTAGCAGCCGGGACTACCCAGATCAGAGCCTTCCCCCTTGGCCTGGTGGCTGCCCTGGGAGTGGCACTGAGGACAAGCCAGGCCACTGGTACCTCAGCTTCCAAAGCCCTCGGAGGCAGTCGGATCTTGACTGCTTATGCCGTGATGCTTTGAGGGGAGTGAGAGGCTGCGAGGACAGGCAGGGTGGGTGGAGGAGGTGGGCTCCGTTGTGAATAGCCTTGGAGGCAGCTTGAGGGCTGGCAGACTGCAGGGAGGGGAGTGAGATCAGGTACAGTGTGGCACAGACAACCGTCTGGGGCAGCCTGTGTGTGTGTGTGTGTGTGTGTGTGTGTGTGTATGCATGAATTCATATGCATGTCCAGATGAGAAGGGCTGGTCGAGGGAGACTTCCTAGAGGCAGGGACAATGACACACAGGATGGAGGTGGGAGGGCATTTCAGAGAACAGGTGTAAAGGGTGGCAAGTGGTTCACCAGCTCTCTCTCCCTCCATGTCCAGTGCTTTTCCACTGCTCACCTCAGTTCATGGCCACATGCCCTGGGGAACCAGGCAACACATTTTCCCTTAGTTATGACCTTAAAGGCAAAAAGCAAAGTCTTTCTCATTCCCTCCCACTCACAGCTGTGCTTGGGCCCGCAGGGAAGCCTGCCTCTGGCCCCAAGCCTCTTAAACACACATGTACCCTCGCAGTGCCCTAGGGGGTGGGTGGCGGGGGTGGGAGTTGCCTTTTGCTGCAGCTTGGGGCCCAGGACTGCTGCACTGTGCCCTCAGAACACAACCTTATTTCCATCCTAATGTGACCACCCAGCCAGTGGTTGGATTAAGTTTGAGCCCTAAAACGGCGGACGCCATCCATCAGCTCCTTCGGGCCCTGCCTGCCTGGATCCGGGCTGTAGAGCCAGGGCAGGGGTTTGGGGACTGGAAGTGAGCTCAGTCATTGCAGACAGCCCTGGGGGGAGGCCCAGGGAGGCAGGCCCTGGAGAGGGCCCCTGGGCTCTGAGACTGCCCTGGGAGCTCCATCAGGGGCCTGGGGAACCCAGAACTCAGCCACCCTCATGTCCAGCCTGGGGCTGAAGATTGGGGTCTGGAAGCAGGGAGTGAGCTGGTCCTCTTCTTCTGTACTGTAAGGAATCAGGGACCCTTCTTGCTCTCGGGTTTCTAAAATAGCATCAAGGCCCAGAGGAGTCAGTCGTGCCAGGAAAAGCCATTACCCTGACAGCCTTCCTCCACCTGCTAAAAGCCTCCCTCCTTCCCCGGGGGCCTCCCTTCCTCCTAAGTTATTTCATCTCCACTCACCTAGCTCAGGCCTCTTTGGGGGAGGGATGCTGGGGGGACAGGGCAGGAATGCTTGCTTAACTCTTTCTATGCCTGGGAGTCAATACCCTGAGGCTCCCTCGGCCTTGCACCCATCATCCTTCCCCCATCTCTCCAACTGAAGTTCCTCCTTCCAGAAACTCAAAAGAAGGGGAGGGAGCAAGAGGTCACTGAGATCAAGAGGGTAATAGACAGGCTGGCAAAGAACAGGTCCTGGGTTCCAACCAGAACTCTGTCCCCATGCTGCTGGTGACTGCAACAGGTCAAGTACCCACCCCTCTGTTCTGTCTTCTTGTCCACACTTGAAGGAAACTGGGAAGGCTCCTGTGGTACAAAGTACTGCATGCTCTGTGCATGAACAGGTTTTGTGTCCAAGCCCTGTTAGATGCGTGGGGATGCAGAAGGACAGCTTCCTTAACACCTGCCTGAAACGCCACCCCAGGGCACCACACCTGTCTGCTCCTCCTGCCCCTGCCCAGTGTGGTTCCCTGAGGAGGGAGGCTGTGAGGTATTAGCATTAAATAATACCGCGTGGGGAGCCCTGAGGGTCTGCTAGGGGGAGAGACTGCTTGCCAAGAGCTCTGTGGCCTCTGGCTTTAGGGGCGCAGCTGTCAGGAGAGGGAGCTTGGGCAGAATGGCAGGAGAAGATGCTGAGATTTCTCCCCTCCAGCCCCACTCCTGCCCTAGGGTAGGGGGTGGGGGCAGGCTGAGCTCCACTGCCCGCCAGCCTTTCTGCCATCTCCTCCCCAGCCCGGGAAAGCCGGGCAGCCTCCCACATGCCCAGAGCCCGATGCACGCCTTTGCGGGCATGGGGGGCATGTGGGCAGGACTGGCGGAGGGCGATGCTTGTGGATGGGCGCTGGGTGACTCGCCCCCTTCCATCTCAGCTCTCCCTCAGCACGTCCCCCTTTCCCTCCATGCTGCCTTTCTTCTCGCCAGATCCTTTTCAAAAACACCCGTCATTTTGTATCACAGATGAGGAAATAGCATGAACTGGGGCCTTCTATGTACCAGGAGCTTTACCTGCATTCTTTCCAATCCTATGGCCACCCTCCCAGGGGGGTACTGTTTATAGAGGAGTGGACTGAGCCTTAGAGAGGGGAGGTGACCTGGCCAACAGATGCATGTGAGCTCAAAAGCCCATTCTGTGTGACTCCAAAGCTGGTACCCTTTCCAGGACATCACACCTTGGCCACAGCAGCCAGAGACCTCCAGTTGTAGACCCCAAGTTGGAGTCAAGATGGGGAGAAACCAGACCAGGGGCAAAGGAGCAGGCTGTTCTGGTTTGCTAATGCTGCCTTTTTGGAAAACACCAGAAATGGATTAGCTTTTATAGAAGGCTGTTTATTTGGTTACACAGTTACAGTCTTAAGGCCACAAAGTGTCCAAGGTAAGGCATCAACAATCAGGTACCTTCACTGGAGGATGGCCATTGGCCTCCAGAAAACTTCTGTTAGCTGGGAAGGCATGTGGCTGGTGTCTGCTCCAGAGTTCTGGTTTCAAAATGGCTTTCTCCCAGGACGTTCCTCTCTAGGCTGCAGCTTCTCTCCAAAATGTCACTCTCAGTTGCTCTTGGGACATTTGTCCTCTCTTAACTTCTCCAGAGCAAAAGTCTGCTTTCAAAGGTCATCTCCAAAATGTCTCTGTAAGTTGCAGCTCCTCTCTCAGCTCCTGTGTGTTCTTCAAAGTGTCCCTATTGGCTGTAGCAAGCTTGATCCTTCTGTTTGAGCTTATATAGTGCTCTAATAAATAATCAAGGCCCACGCTGAATGGGCAGAGCAACACCACCATGGAAATTATCTGATCAAAGTTATCACCTACAGTTGGGTGGGTTGCATCTCCATGCAAACACTCAATCAAAGAATTACAATCTAATCAACACTAATACATCTGTCCACATAAGATTGCATCAAAGATAATGGCATTTTGTAGGACAAATTCAAATTGGCCTTGGGAGGGGGTACTGAGGCTAAGGTCTTCAGTGTTGTGGGGTAGTAATAATAAATTTTTATATTTATATAATATTAATAATTAAAATAATAATTAGCACTTTCATGGTATTTTACAATGTGTCAGCACTTTACGCATATTGATGCCCTTCATTCCCACAATAACTACAAAGAATGAGTACTGTTGTTTTCCCCATTTTACAGATGAAGGAAGTAAGGCACAGTGAGTTTGGGCAACTTGCCCAAAGTCACACAGCTCGTTGGGGGCAGAACTGGGATCTGGAAGCCAGATGGTTTGGCTCTAGGTCGCTGTTTTAATCACTGCCACACCGTGCCACTGGCGTCTCAGAGCCTAAGCTGGGGGGGAGTCCTCAGTTGACCCCTGGGTCTTGGAGGCAGAACCCGCACAATGACGATTATCCACAGGAGCAGGGCTGGGATGAGTGGGAAGCAAGGGGCTGGGCCACAGTGTCACCAAAGTCCCGAGGACAGAGGGAGCATGGAGGGCTTCCTGGAGGAGAGGAACAAGCTGGGCTGGGGAGGACCAGAGGCTGGTGTTGCTAACACATGGAGCAGGTTGGAACAGAGCCTCCAGACAGACTCACCTGCTCTCACACTCCCTTTGGGGGCCTTTGGTGGGGGGAGGAGAGCCATGGCTTGGCAGCAGGCAGCATCTCTGCTCCTGGGGTACCATGTGTGCTCCATGGTATGGTTCCCCTGTGACTGGCTCTCTGGGATGGTTCCCCGCCCCACAGAAGGCTGCAGTTAATGTAGCAGCACCACTTACCGCCCCGATATCATAACCTCTTCAACAGAAGAAGAATTAACTCTCTCATTGAGCTGTTGAATGACTCTGGATCTTGGGGACACTTATCCCAGATAGCTGTGGGGTGCACTGGGAGGCAGAAGGCCCACGTTCCTGCCTCCCCTGGCACAGCCTGGCTCTGCACCCCCACCTTGCCCCTGCCCAGCTCCTGGGGCCCAGCTGGGGCTCTGCGGACAGTGGGCATCACAGAAGGCAGCCGCACATGTGTGCTCCACTGACAGAGTTCAGAGCTGGGGGAGCTGGGCTGAATCTTGGAAATCCGGGCCAGAAGCTTGGGGAAATGAAGGTCAAGAGGAGAGAATGGCCAGGTGCAGGGTACTGCACAGCTGCCCTGCCCAGGACCCAGAGAAGAGGGTCAGGAGGGGGCAGCTATGCACATGGGCACCTGCTGGGGTGCCCTTCCCTGGCGGGGGGCAGACATCAGATAGGCAGAGCATCCACCCCACCCCACCTGTACTTTGCTGCTGCCTGAGTCCAAGCAAAGGCCTCGGAGAGTGGGGACGTGAGACAGTGTGGTCACCCTGGCAGGCCGGGCAGCTAAGGAGAGAGGCTTGGGGTCGCCTGGGCCTGGGATGACGCGCTGGTCTGTGCCTGCTTGGATTTATGGACAGGGGAGTCCCGGCAGGAGTGGTAAGGGGGGTGCAGCAGGCAGGACCCCCTCCCCTCTGACTCATCCCTGCCCCTTCCCTCCCCAGGAAAACCACATCCGAGGAAGCAAACAGCCAGATCTCCAAGGCAGTCACATCGGTGCCCTCGGGGCCCACTAAATCCCCCATCTGGGGGGACACAGTGAAATTGGAGATCCAAGCTGAGGACTTGGGGCAAGAAGGTGAGGCTGGGGGCTGGGTGTTGTGCGTGGGACCCACCTACTTAAGGCAGAGCCACAGCTCCCTCACAATCAGCTGGAAGCCACCTCAATGCCTTCTTGGATTCAGTTAAAAGCATTTTAAAGAGGAAAAAAAAAATCATAATACAGTCACGCCTCATCTCCCCAGCCTGCTCGAAAAATGAGTTGTTCCACATAAAAGAATTTTCCAAACAATGAAAGCTGATCTTTTTTTATGACCGTTGTTATTATTTTCCTGGTTGTTATTACTGCGGTCTCCCACCAAAGAGGCACATGATGACAGCTTCCTGGCGGGTCCCCACGCAGTGCTCTTGGAAAGTCACAACCTCCCAGAAGGGCCAGCGCTGTTCCCGTTGCCGAGATGAGAAAAGTGAGGTTGCAGGAGTTGAAATGACTTGATAAGGGTCAAGACGTCAGTAAGCGGAGGATCCCGGACCCGGTGCTGCCTGTTCCATTGGTCCCGTGTTCAAGCTGCTTCGACTTGATTTTTTTTTTTAATTTTTAAGGTCTCTAGAACTGATCCTTATCTGTGTCTGTGCCTCCCCAGGACAGACTGTGGTGCCCCATGAATGGGGTCTGCTGTCTTAGCAACCGCATGACAGTTCTCTCCTCCCCACCCCAGAAGCCCTGCCAGTCCCCTACTTTGGGAACATTCTAAGGCTAGTAGGCAATTTTGGTTTTTCAAGGTGGGGCTCAGACAGATGTGCATATGTTCCTCCTGGTGGGTCTGTCTGACCCCCACTGTCAGATGAGAGCTCAGCTGGGAGATGCCAGGACTGGGTGATGGGCACTGGCCTCGGGCACTGTCATCCCAGACCCAAGAGGTGCCCAGGGACTTATCTACTCTCCCTTCTTGCAGGTGAAAGGGCAGACTTTGCCTTTCCCTTTGAACATTTTTATTGTTTAAAGACAGAAAATGTTGGCAGGACTTAGCCGAAACTCTTCATTCGCCTCACAAAGAGCAAAAGGCTTTCTGCTCTATTCAGGCTGTGGGAGGGGGAGCGGGGAGAGGAAACAGGAGAGGAAGGTGTCAATAAAAGGGGAAGAAGATAGTTCTAGGTCAAGCCAGAGAATTTATTTCTTTTTCCGCCTGTAAAGGGATGGTTGGAGCTGTTGGGAGGGTTAAGAAAATGCAAAAGAAGAAGAAAAATCAAGGTAGTATTTCATGCAAATGCACCTGTGCAATCCTGTGTGTGCATGAGCTCGTGAGTGCCTGTGGGCTGGTTTGTGTGCATGTGTGAACATTGTGTGTGTGTATGTGTGAGTGAGTCCACGCTGCATCTATGCCCATAGGCATGCATATGTCTGCGTGCATATTATATGTGTGTGTTGGTCTCGGTGTGTCTGGCTGCAAAAGTATGTTGTGTGTGTGTCTAGATGTATCTGGGTGGTTGTGTGTGCCTGGTTGTGCATGAATATGTTTTGTGTGTGTGTGCACACATGCGTGCATTTGTGTGGCTGATAGGCTGTTGAGGGTTGTAGTGAGTGGACCTGAGCTGGAGTCCTGCTCTGGGCTCTCCACTTCTGGGGTGACTAGAGGAAGAGGTGTGAGGAGGTCAGTGGCCTTGGGGCTCCTCTGTGCAGCAGAGAGGGGGTCAGGACTAACTGCAGGATGAACGGGAGGTGCAGGGGCCTCGTGGGCAGGTGGGGGATATTTGCAGGCATCTCCTTGCAGATTGAAGTGGCTGATGCTGGTTGGAACCGGTTGCTGTGGTGATGTCTGCAGTGGGAAGTGGGGGAGATGGGGGCCAGGCCAGGAGGCGGGGGAAGGCTGGGAGGAAGCTCAAGGATGTGTTAATGAAAATCGAAGGGGAGTTTCAGACCCTGTGTCAGGGCTAAAGCAGGCAGGCAGCAGAAATGACTTGCTGGCCACATGAAGAGAGCAGTGGGAGGCCAGAGGGGCACAGTGCCCAGAGAAGAAGCTGATGGAGCGTGTTTACAGCATGGAGACAGGGTCAGGGAGGGTTGGCTGGCATTCCCCCCAGTTGCAGATCATCTGCTGGCTGCCCACACAAAGCTCCAGAGGTGGGGGTGGTGAGTGGGGCAGGGATAGTGCAGGGTGCTTACCTCTTGTTCCACCTCAGCAAATCCCAACCAGATTTGGGGACTCAGATCCCCTGGGGAGTGAGCACGTGGGGCTGCAGCCTCCACTGCTACTGTTGTGGTCTTGGCTGGGAGCACTGGAACCCACTAGCTGAGTTTTCTCAGGTATGCTCAGGGCTGGTGAGTGTGTGGAAGGGTGCAGCTGGTTAACAAGTAGGAAAGTAGGGACAGCCATAAGGAGAATTTGCACAGAATTTTACAGCTTAAAAAATACACTCCCATTCTAATAACAATCTTAGGAGATGGGCAGGGTCTTTCTTTATTTAAAACATTAACTTTATTATTTAAGGTATTTATTATTATTTAAGGTATTTATTATTATTTAAGGTATTAAGTATTTTGCATCGCATTAAGTTAAGGCTCAGAGAGGTTAAGTGACTTGCTAAAGGTCACAGAGCAAGTTAGTGTCTCCATACTAGAACCCAGGTCTGCTGCTGGCTCCAAATCCCTTGCTTTACTTTCTTCAAGTCAACCTCAAGACCATTCTGTACCCTTTCCCTCCTCTTTCCATTTGAGCATGGATCCTGTGTGGCCAGTTGTTGAGGGAACTTGGCAAGGGTCTTTCCCTTTCTGTACCTCCAGGGTACCTGTGGGGAGGATGGAGAAACAAAGAGTATTCAGTAGGGCCCTCAGCTTCCTTCTCTGTCCCCAAGTCCGAGTAACCAGCACTGGGCTCTGGGCCTACTGAGCCCGCACTGGTCGGCAGCTGTCCCTGGTGCTGAAATGTCCTCCATTCAAGGAAAGAGGCAGAGAGGTAGGGGCTATCCAAGTCATCCCTCCTGCAGGCACACCCTTAGCTCCCATCTTCCCTTTTTGATTCTTCTCTAGCTCTTCTATTTCCTTCCCTCATCCATCTCCTTCATTTTTCCTCCATCCTCCTCTTCCTTTTCTTCTTCCCCATCTCCTCCACCTCAAATCATAGACTTCCAGAGTGGAAAGAAGCTTCAAGGGTCACTAAATCAAGCCTTTCCCACCAGTTATTCACTAGCTGTGTGATGTTGATCAAGTTCTATGATCCCTCTGGGCTCCAGTTTCCACATTTTAAAATAGAGAAGGTGTTTCCTTCTTGGGTGGCGACAGGGATTTGTTGGAATAATGGCTGAGGAGCACCTGTCCTCATGCCTGGCAGGCAGTAGGTGCTTACCAAGTAGCACCTTCACAATTATTTCCAACTATTGGTGTTTCCTTCAGAGTACATCCCAAAGTTCACACCATTTTATTACATAATGCAGTCTCTTTGTGGGGAGTTTACTAAGAGGTGCACTATTCTTAGTGCTAAGACTAGTTTTCACTTACTTGGAGTATACATTTATTGATATTTGCATTGAAGAATTTCTTGGGCAGATCACTTTCCCTTACTGAGACTCAGTTTCTGCATCTGCAACATGTGGAGATAATCCCTTCCCTTCCTGTCTGAGGAGCTGGTGAGAGTGCTTGTGACCAAAAGGAAGGGACCTTATTCCTGGGAAGAGGGACTACTCCTGAACATGTGTGTATCCCTGTAGGTGCACAGGTGTGTCTGTTGCCACAGGAGCTGGGCTTATTTCTGTATCTGTCCATCCCTGGGCTGGGAGCTTCTGACCCACAGGAAGGAACTGGATCCTAGCGACACCCAGGATGGGACCTTGCCCTGAGCAGGGGTCAGAAGAGACAGTGCTGTGGAGATGTGTCTCTGCACATCATATGCACATGTTTGCTCCACACATGTGCACATGTGTTGATTCCTCAGTGTGGCCTCTACTCCCCTGCTCTCAGCAATCTCTCACCACTCACTGTCTCACGTCAAAGGGAAGGAAGGTGGACAGCTGTGCTAACCCTGTGCCTACTTCTCTCTCCAGATGTGATCCTCAAGGTAGTGGACAACAAGCAGAAAGAGGAGCTGTTGTCCTACCAAATCCCTGTCAAGTACCTGCGCATCTTCCACCCCTACCACTTTGAGCTGGTGAAGGTGAGTCAGAGCCACATGGGCCTGGGACAGGTGGGAAGAAAATTGGTGGGAGCCACCTGGGCCCCAGTGTCTCCTTCAGAGCTCTGGTTAGCCCATGCCCACCCCTCATATTGAAAAATCTAGGGCCAGGTGGGGTTCAGGAAACAGTTCCTGGGAAGTGGACACGAACACTTCCCACAAGAATTTCCATACTAGATGGATACACGATTAAAGATGTATTCTGATTTCATATATGTTAAAAGAGGGAAATGTATCTAAAACTGAAAGAAATGTAGTTTTTACAGAGTACCTACTATGTTCCAGGTCCTGTGCTAGACACTTCATGCACTATCGCTAAGACTGAAGCTGAATTACCTTTTTCATACATGGGACTGAGACTCAGGGAGAGCTTGCCTCGCACCCTGGCTCACAGACCTAAGGGGTGACAGAGCCGAGGGTGAGCCCAGGTCATGCCATCCCCTACTGCAGTTCATTCTATGCTGCCTTGGCAGGAGGAAGGCCCAGGGGTGTTGGGATATGTGAGGGACAAAGTGTTCCCCAGAATGCACCCAATAGTGGGCAACTGGGTGTGAGCCTGGAAAGAGGAAGCCTAAGGGCCCTTGGGTCCATGGGTGAACCTCCCAGGCCAGCTCGCTGTCTGCCCCCACTCCTCACCTCTTACTGCTTAAGGACTTATTAAGTGCCTCCTATGTGCCAGGTACTGGGTAGAGATGAGCAGAAGCCTCATTTCCCCTCCCGCAGTGTATACTCCAGGACCCTTTAATGGTTTAGAGAAAAGAGCAATTTGAAATCAGATTGTCTGGGTTCATATACTGGGTCTGCTGCTTATTAGCTGGATGTCCATAGGAAGCTGCTGAACCCCAGGCCTCCACTCCTCACCAGCACAATTGAGACGTTGTGTCTCCTAACCTGGTCATTTGGAGGCTTGAAGGCCACGATGGCACAAAGAACCTAGCACAGTGCCCAGTTGGGGCTAATTCTCTTCCCTCATGCCCCCAGGCCCCAGCACTGACCTTCTTTCCCAGCAACTTTTCAATCATGTCCCAGGGATCTTTGCCTCCCCCAGGCCCCCAAAGAGGAATCCCAGGTCTGGGGTGGCTTCAGGACAGGGCATCTGGGGTAGGCAGGGAAGAAAATGCCCAGAGAGATGAGTGGCTTGCTCTGGACACAGCAGTTGAGCTGTAATTCTGGGAGCATCACCCAGGCCTCTCAGCTCTGGGTCCACTTACAACCCTGGCCTCGTTATCACCTCTTTACAGAGGGAGTCTGCAGACAGTGGTCCTGGTGAGGGCGGTGAAATATTCAAATGGAAAAGGGAAGATTTATTATATTGATCTCCTTGGAAGGGCTCACAGGGACCATGAGCTTTAATTATCAGCTTGGAGCCCCAGAGGAGCAATGCCAAGTGAGTGTCTGCAGAGGGCTGGATTTATGGCCAGGGCCTGCCCCTTAGACACTCGCCTTCTTGTTTGTCTTCTTCCCCAACCCTGACCCCAGCCCATTCAGTCTAAGAAAACCGGCAAAATCACTGGCAAGACCCAACTGTTCGCAACAGTTGTTCGGAAGGGCAGCTTCATCCCTCGCTACATCGGCTGCAACCACACAGTTCTGGAGGTACCAGGCCTGGGGCCCACTGGTGGGGGGCATGGGTGGGAAGCAGGTGGAGAAGAGGCCAAGCTTTGAGCAGACCTCATGTCCTGCTCTTGGCCTCTGCTGACTGTCTGGGGAAGAAATCAAGAAGGATAAAAGCAACTAGGACTTTCAAAAATAGACTTTTCAGGCACACAGCCCTGTCCTAGCCTCCCCTTCCTTTTCTGTCCTTAGAAGTGAGAAAAGGACACGTCCACAGCTCTGCTCCTTGCTCTCAAAGGCAGAGGGTTCTCTGAGTCTCATGGGGGAAGCCCTGTGTTCCCTAAGTCAACCACAGTCCCTAACTGTTTTCCATCCCATTCCATCCCTCCTGGGATAGGGACCCCCAACCTAGGGCTTAGGTCCCAAAGCAAAAATTTAAAGGCCTCTGTCAACCTTTCTTGTGCCCTGGTTTTGAAGAGGTTTGGCTGATCTCCAGATTGGGTATTCAGGAGTTCATAATTCATACATTCATTCAATAACTATTTACAGAACCTTTTCTTCATCAGGCCATGGCTGGGCCCAACTTGGGCCTAATTGCCACATACCCCCTCCCCAATCACCTCCAACCCTAGGACTTTCAGCAGCCTCAGGAGGGACTGATGATGCTCCAGGCAGAGGGGCCCAACCCTCTCCCCTTCCCTTTAAACTGACCAGGGTGACAGATTCAGATCCAGCCATGGCCTGGGTATGATCAGGGTGGGAGGAGACTACTGGGTTCCAGGTTCTGGGCTTCCCCCCCCACCACCATGGCTGATCTGATGCCCCTCACAGCACAGCGACCCTGGCAGGGCAAGAGCTGTTATTTAGCTCCATTTCATAGCTGAGGACACTGAGACCCAAGGGAGCCAGGTATGGGAGCCAGACCACAGATGCCCTCCACTCCCACCTGTCCCCTCCTCAATCATGCCCTTTCCCAAGGACAGCCAGCAGCTCACACATTCACAGAACAAGGAAGAGTGGCAACAGCATGGGCCTTGCTGTCCCCAGGCCACACCCCACAGGGAGGGGCCACATCCCCCAGACCCAGAGAGAATCTTGGGTCTGCAGAGGCAGCTGTGAGCCTGCCCCAGCCCCACCCCAGCCCCCTGACTGGCCGGGTAGAGGTCAGAAACACAGACCTAGGAATCTGGGCCTTCCATGCCCCCCAGCACCATGCCCCAGCACAGGTGCCTTCCCTGTCTGAGCGAGGGGTTCGGCTGTGTGAGCAGATGTCTGCTCCTGATGGTGGGGCTGCAAGCACAGCAGGAGAAGAAATTGCTTCTGTTGCTCAGAGGAGCGGGTGTGCTTGAGCAAGTGTCAGCACAGAGCAGGTGTAAATTAGCACCCCAGCAGCTACTCCTGTGGAAATGCCTGGCACAATAGGCCAGACCTTCTCCAGGGACCTCCCCCAGGCCCAGGCCCCCACCCCCAACCCAAGTTCAAAATTCCACCATGAGAGATTCATTTCTTCAGAGGTTCAGTGAGAGCTGAAAGGCCCTGAGGACCATTTTCAGCCTGTATCAGTCCATATCTGTGTGGGGTCAGCTGACAACCAGCCAAGATTAGTCCAGGCAGAAAGGCCTGAGGAGAGGGTGCTGAAGGGGAGAAGAATATGGAGGGAGGGTCCAAAACAAGCCCCTATCCCTGGGCCCTCTCTTCCCATTGAAGGTCAGAGCTGCAAGGGCCAGGGAGCTCATAGTCCAAGTCCTCAGTGTACAGAAAGGGAAACTGAAAGCCCAGAGTGACCAGGGACTGGCTAAGTCACACAGTGGCCGCACTGGAGCAGACCCGGTGGGAGCCTCTTCCCATGCCGAGGTGTGCCTGGGACATGGCCCCTCAGCTGTGGCCATGGCTCCAGCCCCTTCCTCTTCCTGCTTTGCTTCCCATGGGTGCCATGTAATTAGGAGACCTGCCACCCTCCAAGACCAACTGAACCTCTCTGAGGGTCCCCTCCCCTTTCTCTGCCTTGTCTCTATGCTTCTCTGCTCTCGTTCACAGTTGTAAGCATAGAGTCATCCTCTCTCTCCTCTGATCCCCTTCTGTCTCAATAATACTGCACTTATTTATCCTGTAAACATATTGAGCTCCTACCCTGTGCCAGGATCTTTTGCTGAAAGCTGGGAATACAGCAGTGAGTAAGGCAGACATGGTCCCTGCTGATGTAGGTAGAACTTGGGTTCTAGTAAAAAGGACAGAAAATAAATGAGAAACAAACTGTGATAAACACAAGCTATGATGATAAGTGCTATCTATGGAAGAGGCAATCCAGAAGTTGAGAGGAAGAGAATGGCAGGGTAGCAGTGGTGGTTGTTGGGGGCAGGGGAGGCTACTTTAGCAAGAGTAGTCAAAGAAGGCTTCTCAGAGGTGGTGACAGTTAAGCTAAAGGATGAGAAGGAGCCAGCCATGATTGAGGGTGAGGAGGGGGCAGTCCAGGCAGAGGGATCAGCATGTGCAAATACCCTGAGGTGGAAACCAGCTGAGAATTTGGGAAGAGTGAGAGAAAAAGAGGTTGAAGTACAAGCAGGAGATGTGGGCAGATGGGAAGTGGACCAGCCTGTGTGGGCCTTGGCAGCCATGGTAAGAATCATGGAATTCATTCTAAGGGTGGGGGTGGGGAGAAATCAGTTCAGGGTTTCAAGCATGGGGGTCACAGGATCCAATTCAATTTTAAGAAGATCGTTTTGGCCACCCTGGGTCCAGTCACCTAGAAGAGGGGGTGTTGGGGGCAGGAATGGAATTGGAGAAGCCAGTGAAGGGGCTGTTGCTGTGGCCCAAATGGAAGATGATCGTGGTCTAGGGGATGGCAGTGAGAGACAGAAGTGAACTGAGTCTATATGCTTTTTGGAGAAAGAATGTATAGGACTTGCTAGTGGACTTGAAGTTGGGGGTGAGGGAGAGGGAGGGGTCCAGAGTGAGCCGGGGTCTCTGTCTTGAGTAATACGATGCCTGGTGGGGCCAAGTACTGAGCTGGGGCAGACTCAGAGAGCAGAGAATTTGGAAGAAACTATATTGGGCATATTAAGACTGAGATACTTGTAGTGCCTTCAAGTGGAAATGCCAACTAGATGGATGGTTTTGTGAATCAGGAGCTCAGAGAGGTCTTGGTTAGACCCAACCCCACCATGCTGTACAGGAGAGGTGATGAGGTCTCCTAGGGGAAGAGCAGAGAGAGGGAAGATGGCAAAGGGTCCAGCCCCCCCCCCGAGACATTCTGACAATGACTGGTTAGGCTGAGAAGGCGAAACTGGAAACAGGGCTGAGAAAGATGGGCCCAAGAGGTACTAGAAAAGTCAGGAGAGTGTCACCATCTGGTGGCTCTTCAGAGTTTTGTGTAGTGTCTGCCTCCCTCCCCACAGCCCAAGCTCCTCCAGGCAGGACCCACGTCCCATCCTGCTTCCTGGCCACAACTTGGTGCACAGGAGCTGGAAGCACCGGGGAAACCTGAGCAGGAGGCATGCTTATTTTCAGGGGCACAGAAAAAAGGAGAACTAGGAATCACAGCTGAAGGGGAAGTTAGGGGTAAAGGCTGGGAGGGTGAATTGGAGGCCATTGGTGGATAAGGGGTGAGGATCCAGAGCCAGAGATCAAGCAGGGGCTGCTTGAGATGGCGCTGGAGGTGTGTGGGAACAGAAGCCATGTCTTCTTCCCTCTGCCTTCCTGCTGCCCAGCTCAGGGCCTACACTAAGCCGGTGGTCAGCGAGTGGTGGAGCAAAGCTTTGGCCCCACCACCCCATTCCCTGGGGAAGCCACCACTTATCCTGCTCTGCCCTTCCCAACTGCTGCCTCTGCTGGAGCCCTGCTCTGCCTGAGTGTTTGCTGGTGCCCCCTCTAAAAGCTGTGCCAGTGAAGGTGCAGCAGAGACAGCAATTAGAGCTGGGGATGCAGGGAGTTCCTTAGAAGGCAGTGGAGGACTGAGAAGATAATCGGACTGTGGAAGAAAAGAAGACTAGGATTTGATGAAGAAAGTGGATCCCAGAGATGTTGATGTTTGGGAAAGCCCTGCTGGAAGTCAAGCACTGCTATGGGCACCACAAGGGTCCAGGGAGGCCTTGGCCATGATCTCTGACCTTGGGAAGCTCAGTGGTAAGAGAAGCCAGACTGGTTCCTGGTGTCCACAGTTTACAAAGCGCTCCCGCCAACAATCTGATTGGAGACCCCTCATGGCCCTGAGCCAGGATAAGGAGTTTTGGCCCCTTTGCCAGGACACCATCAACCGCTCCCCCTGCTTCCAGCAACCATGGAGGAACCAAGATTAGAACCCAAGTCTCCTGACTCCCGCCAGGTCCTGTCTCATATCCCACATCTCCCTGAGCCAAACTGGCTAAACAGACCCACTTCTGAGTCACAGGCTAGAAAATCAAGAGGAACTGCTGCACCTAGACAGAGGTCTCCCTGGAGGGTAGCCTGGAGCAGGGAGCCGGGGAGAGCAGCTGAAGAGATGTGGAGGCAGGACGAGCCCACTGTCGGGAGGAAGGTGACGGGCAGGCTGGCCAGGTCTGGGAGAGCTCAAGGCCACACCAGGCCCTCCTGCCTCCTCTCTCCCTAGGTCTTTCTCCGGGGAGTCAACGAACCTCTGGTCAACAATCCCGGCCCCATGGTGGTGATCGCCCGGGTGGTCCCCAACTACAAGGAGTTTAAGTGAGTGGGGCCCGGGTGGGCACGGGTGAGGAGGGAGGAGGGGGAGAGGACAGAGGAGGGGGAGAGGCTGTCACCACCACCATGGTCTGTGATTCCCCTCCTCCAAGCCCTTCAAACCTCCCTGCAGGATCTGAGATCCCAGGAAGCTTCCCATAGCAGACCATGCTTTTTTTTCCCCGGGGAGAGCTCAAGGTGGGGAGCAGGGGGAGCAGGGTATGGGTGTCTGCATCAGGCCTGAAGAGCTGGAGGGAGCCAGTGTGTGGAGGAAGAGAAGGGGTCCTCAGCCCCTCCAAACCGGCCTTCCCATCTTGCACCCACCACGTCCACAGGTCCCCTTCTCACCTGAGGTCAGGGCCACTGACTCCAGCCTGTGGTTTTTCCCAGAGGCCTAAGGGTCCTCCCAGAACTTCGTGACCTTTAGCCCTGTCCAGGAGTCCCCTCCCGCACCCTCCTGGAGGCCTCCCTGACTCCAGCCCCAACTTGTTCCACTCTGTCCCTAGACCTCCTTTTGGGTTAGTTGGATTCATAGATCTCAGGAGGAGATTCAGGCAGCTTGTGCCACTGGACGCCACACTGGGGCGGGGGGTATGGTAGTTCCCCAGCGAACATGTGCCCTCTGTGCTGTTTCCTGGGGGGCGGTGTCTGCCTCTGCCACTTCCACTGACTCTGATGGCCCAAGACTCATCTGCACCATCCACCGAGATCTTTTGACTTGTGAGCCTCCTCATTCATTGAAGGAATAAAGATGGCTGACATACCCCCGGTCCAGTGAGCTCAGCACACACACACACGCACAATCTGAATCCCGCCCCTGCAGGCTGTCCACGCTCCCTAAGCCTAAACCAGGACTCCCCACCAGGGGTGGACTATTCTGATCTTCCAAAGGGGAGGCAGGGAAGGCCCTTTAAAGATGCCAGCTGAGACATCCAGTTGCGGCTAAGGCCACAGTGAGTCATGGGTGAAGGGGCCTGGGAGCTGCTCCCATCTATTACAAGGAGCTTTCCCAAGGCTTGGGCAGCTATCAGAAGGACCATAGTCCACCGCTGTGTTGGGCCCAGCTCTAACCTAGGTAGGCCACCGAGGCCCCTCCTCCCTGTGTCAATCTGGAGTCAAAGTCAGGGCCCATGGCTGCCAGGCTTGGACACAGAGCCAAGAGGGCTGGCCGCCCTGGGCACTCCTGTGCTCAGCCCCTTCTCCTTGCCCCCTCCCCACCCCCCAGGGTCAACCAGGCCAGCCAGGACCCGGCATTCCTGGGGCTTCCCATCACCCCAATCTCCTTCCCTATCTCATCAGTGATGAACTTTGATGTTCCTCGGGTCAGCCAGAATGGATGCCCTCAGGTATGGCTCTTTCCCCACTCACGCTCTCACCTGCTCATACTTCTTTTAACTCACCCACTTGTTCACCCACACATTCATTCATTCATTCACTCACTCGGCCATTCAGTCATTCATTTGGCTGTTGAAGAGGAGCTTATCGAATCTCACTGCATACTCAGGGCCATGCTTGCCTGTGCCCTGTGGGGAAGCTGCCCTTGGGGAACTTTTTGGTCTGGTAGCATGAAAAAGTTAAACATCAAAGAAGATCATGTGTAACCTAATAGCAAACCAGGGGGGACTGTCAGAACTGTAAAAATCAGGAGAGGTATGTGAAGCCTGGGGATTAGGGAGGGCATCAGAGACAGGTGTCTTGAATGTTTAATAGGAGGAGGGGAGGTGCAGGGCAAGCGAGGAGAACAGCAAGAGCAAAACTGTGGAGGCAGGAATACAGGTGACATAATCCGTGTCAGAGTTGGAGAGGAGGGTAGTGTGTTTGTGTATGGGGGGATGGGGGTTGAGAGGAGGCAGATCATGGCTGGGTCCAGGGGAATGGCCGGTTGATCTCTTCCCATAGCCTGAACTTCAGTGGGAGCTTGCCCCACACACATGATGGTCCCAACATTCCCAGGGGCTTTGAAGAAGATGGGGCTTTTTGGGAAGTCCCTCCTGTTGTCTGCTGATCGCAGAGCCCTAGCCTCCATTTAAAGGAAAAGATGTTTAAAGAAGGCTCAGACAAGAATGATGGTGGCAGGGAGGGGTGGGACAAGGGGGGACCCTAGGGACAGAGGCTTCAAACCCAAACCAATCCTCAGCCTGATTTCCCCAGAGCCATCTCACACATGGCCCTGCATTTGCCCAGGAAATTATGAACCAATCAGTGGGCAGTCCCAAGGGGCGAGAGGCACTGCCTGCTTTAATGAGTGAGTCCCCACCCCACCCCCAGGCCCTCTTTGGCTGCCTTTGACTTGGGGGTGGTGCCCCTTTCTACAGAGACTTGCCCCAATGCCTTTCGCATATGTGGGACATGAGGCCAGAGGTCCATGATGCCGGGATACTTGTGGAAGGTCACCCAGATCCATGGCAGTTGGGCCGGCAGGTGCCTAGGTGTCAGCAGTGAGAGGACAGAGCTGGCTGCTGTGGCATAAGCAAGGAAGGGCAGGAGGCAATGGAGTGGACAGAGCCCCTACCTGGAAGGGGCACCAGTCAGCAGCCCTGGGCTCAGAGCTCACACATACCCCCTACCTCACCCCTTCTCTAGCTTCCATCCCCTCATCTGTACGGTTGTAGGGGTGGGGATTGGACAGACAATTTCTAGGGCCTGCCCCCCTCTACCATCTTGGGATGCTGTGTTTTCCCACATGCCGAAACACTGGGGCAAGGGTTTGAGGGTCCGGAGACCTGGGTTTGACCCTAGCTCTGTCATTTACTAGCTCTGTGACCTCTGGCAAGCTGCTCACTGGCTCTGGACCTAACGATTCCCACCTTGTTGGGCTGTTAGGAGAACTTCCAAGCCCAGGGTGGCCCTTCAATGTGTTCTGTCCCTTTCGGAGCTGCCTCCCTAGTGACAAATGCCCCCTTGGAAGCCAACTTCACACCTCACCGTTGCCCTTATTCCTTTTGGCCACAAGTAACATAAATCCCATCAAGGATTGACTTAAAAACTATGGATATTTAGATTGTCATAAATCACAAGAAGTCCTGAGGTAGGACACCACCAGAATTGGTTGATCTGGAAGTTCAACAGCGTCCTCAAAGACCCAGGGTCATTCCAACCCCTCTCTGCTCCCTCCATTGCCATCCTCAGCTGGCCATCGGCAGGTAGAGACACGACATCCCAGCCTCCCAGCCAGATATGACCAAAGACCAAGGGAAGAGGGGAACCCCCTCTTTTTGGGTGCAGTCTTTGAAGAAGCAGAAACTTCCCAAGCAGCCCCACAGCAGCCCTTCCATCTCATCTCATTGGCCTGAGCCAGTCCCCGGGGAGAGTGGCACCACCTTCTCTGGTATTGAATGGGGGTGGGAGCAGAGGAGAGGGTCATAGGGACAAAATCGGTGTCTGTTGGGATGGAGGAAGGGAGTGTCTACCCCACAGGGTCTACTTCACCCCTCTTGGATCCTGGTCGTGGTGGAAGCATCTGGAGCCGTGATAAGTTAGGGGGTAGGTCTGGCTTGACTTGTCCCTGCCTGCCGGCCCAGACTGGAGTGGGACTCAGAAATTAGTCCTATCCCAGCACCCCACACCTTTGAAGGGGCCATTGCCCAAAAGGCAGCTTCTGTTGGCCTGGCCTCCTGCAGAGCTGGGACCTGAGCTCCAGGAGCTGAAACACTCAAGCAGAGGTGCAAAACTTTGTCTGTACCCACCTTCGTCTCCTCCTGTCTCAGGCCCTTGGCCGGTCTGTTCCTAAGGACTCAAATGGCCTCTTTCCATCCCCACTTGCCTGGAGCATTGCAGCAGCCTCCCATCGGGCCCCACCCATCCATCCCCGGAGCAGCAGCTGGGGGGACCCCCTGCCCAAGCCAGGCCCTTGCCTTAGACTGTTTGCCCCTATCACCGACAGGACAAAGCCCCCACCCTCAGCCAGGTACTCAAGACCCTGTGCCCTCCAGCCTCCTGTCCCACTGCTCTGACTGACACAGGCAGTGCTGTTGCCCTCACCTCCCAACCTTCACCGCTGCTCTACTGGCTGCCTGGGATGGGCTGCCTCCTCCTTTCCCACGGTCCTCATCCCCGACATCCTCCCTTCTGCAGATGGCAAGGCATGGCTTTATCCCACAACCTACAGCTCCTTGCTTAGACCTCTGCATGTGTCATGGACATGTGTGTGTGTGTGTGTGTGTGTGTGTGTGTGTGTGTGTGTGTGTCCTATCCTCCCAACCAACCGAAGGGGATGGACACAGACTGGCTGTAGATTCCCCATCCCCACATGCCTTGCAGCACCCCTCAGGGGTCCCATTGGACACCAAGAAAACTGGGTCCCAGAAAGGTGTAGGAAGTTGTCAAAGGTCACACAGCAACATTCTAGGAGACCCTGGCCGCTACTCCTCCCAGGACAGCTGGCCCTATGCCAGGACAGAGCAGACAATGGTGGGTGTAGATGGGCCTGGGGAAAATGGGAGGAGGGTCTGTGAGCCCAAGCTCTGTCCCCAGGGAAGGCAGGTCTGGGGGGGTTAATGGCTTTTCTGAAGATCGCAGCTGTGGGTTAATCACATTCCTTAATTCCACAGCCCTCCGTGGCCTTTCCTATTAGCATCTGCAGAGGTTCCCCGCCCCCACCCCGCACACACAGCAACCACCAGCACCTTCGCTGGAGCCCTGGCAGCAGACTCTGCAGGACACTTAGCTGTGAGTCCCGGCCCCCTCCACCCTCCATACGCGCACACGGGAGAGGGAGCTGACCCTCCCTCCTGATTCCAGCCGGTGCCCGTAGGGATCTTTTCCAGGGGACTCATCCTGGGAAACCCTTCAGGGAAAGGGCTGCCCCTTACTGGGCAGGCAAAGAGTCACCACCCCTTGCTTCGTAGACTCCATTTAGACACATTAACAGGTTGTAGAGAGGACAGCCAGCATCCATTAAATAAGCCTCTCCTAGGGTGGGCGTGGAGGAGGGGGCAGCCGTGGACTGAACTGAAGGTCCCCCTTGAGGGCCCAGATGCGTGGCAGGTGCCCGGGTCATGTGGATGCTTGTCTGGAACCCAGACATGGAGCCCAGGAGAATGGGGCAGCTCTGGGACAGGCATGGTTTGGGGATCTATGCTGAATGATTACCCCCAAGTCCTGCAGAACCCAGAACCAGCGCCTCTGGCCAGCTCCCACCAGAGCCTACCCCCAGGGACCCTCCCATCACCCCAGTCACTGTCCCAGTGTTCAGACCCCCTTGGCCTTGAAATGACAGTCACCCCTCTCCCCCAGGGGCAGAGCAGACACAGCTGAGCCTCAGCCTGGACTCCAGAGAACCAGGGCAGGTGCATTAGTGTGACAGGCATCAGGGCCCTGCCACCGCAGGGGGACTGGCCCCATACTGAGATTTCACGATCCCGCATCAATAACTCCTGGAGCCGGCGGTGCATTTGTGCTGACCTTTTAGAGCGATGACTGATTCCCACAGGGGAGCAGGAGGTGGGAGCGGTGGCTGCTGCTTCTGACAGCCCCTGGCTGGGGGTAGAGGTGGGGCAGCTGCGGGGAAAATGGCACTGCTGATCCCAGCCCCTCCCTGCATAGACTGGACCGTCCCCATTATCCCCTCCCCAGCCTCTCCTCATCTAGGGGTCCTCTGCTCGTGCCGTGCTCGGTTCTACCTCCACACTTCTGGTTGTGCGGCTTTCCCACACACAAGACCTTTCTCCCTTGTCTTTATCTTGCCAAAGCTTCCTTCAGAGCCTTCCTCTGATCCCACCTCCATCAACAAGGCTTTCCTGACCATCTGCAGGAATGTCTCCTCTGGACCCCTTATTTGGGGGATGAGTTAATGCTGTCTCGTTTCACTTAAATACCACCCGCGACTGTGCCCCAGCCGCTGGCGCCATGTTCTGTCAATCCCCTGAATGCCTGATGCCCCGCTGCACAGACACACGGGGTTCAGGGGTCTGAAGACATGTCGTGGCCTTCTGGGAGGGGCTGGGGAACCTGCCTGGGGTGGGGAGGTCCTGTCTAAAGTGGCATCTGTGGCACCAGCAGCCATGGGTGTGAGCATTGGTGCAGCTCTTTAGGAGAACTATTTGCCAATAATGAATCAAGTGGTTAAAATATGCAAGTCCTTTAACTGAGCAATTCCATGTTAGGTGCTTGTACTAAGAAAATAATTCAGGATACAAAGATATCTGTAAAAGGCTGTTCAATGCACTGTTAGTATAAGAGAATATGGGAAGGAAGAAGCCGGGACACTTGGTCAAGAAAAAATATCCTACAGCTACTAAATCCATGAGTAACAAAGAGTTCGTGTTACTCTGGATATGCTTAGGCTTTAATGGTAAATGAAAAAGGCAGGATGCTAGGATGACAATTATATACACATAGGCATAAAAGAAAACTAGAAAGAAACACAGCTGTGGTGGGTTGGAGCTGTTACCTACCCCAGAAAAGGCCATGTTTTTTTAATCCATTCCTGTGGGTGCAGACCTGTTGTAGGTGGGGCCTTTTGGTTGGGTGATTTCAACTGAGAAGTGACCCAGCCCGTTCAAGGTGCGTCTTAAACCTTTTACTAGAGTCCTATATGAGAGGGTAAAAGACAGAGAAAGCCCAGAGAACTCAGAGAAGCTGAGAGACAAGCACATACCCACAGAAGCTGAGAGAGGAAGCCACTGAAGCCAGAAGCAGAAAGCAACAAAACCCAGGAGACAAGGACCAGCAGATGCTGGCTATATGCCTTCCCATGTGACAGAGGTGTCCCGGATTCTGGCAACCTTTCTTCAGAGAAGGTTTCATCCTGTTGATGCCTTAATTGGGACATTTTCATGGCCTTAGAACTGTACATTTGTAAGCGAATAAATCCCCATTGTAAAAGCCAACCCATTTCTGGTATATTGCATTCTGGCAGCTTTACCAAACTGAAGTAACAGTCTTATGAACAGTTGTCTTTAGTAGTAGGTATATAGGTGGTTTTTTTTTCCTTCTCTCTACATTTCGGTATTTTCCAAAATTGATTCAGTAAGTGTGCTGCTTTTATAGTTAGAGCAAACATTTGTGACATATATAGACTTGCATACAACCTACTATCCAGACATCCCTTGCCTAGGGGGAAGCTATGGCCTCACCGTCTGCTCCCACCGTCTCCTTCCAGCTGTCCAAGCCTGGGGGACCCCCCGAGCTGCCTCTGTGGAATCAGTCCTTCCTCTTCCAAGGCCGAGACGGAGCCACCAATTTCTCAGAAGACACAGCCCTGGTGCTGGAGTTCTACCCCTCGACTTCAAGTGAGTGCCCCAGCAGGTGTCACATCCAGGTGTCAGGAGATAATGTGTGAAGCATGTTCAGACCATCCCTGGGGCCATCCCCAGCTCTGTTACCCACAGCGCTGGGTTGAGGTGTCCCAGTTTCCAAGTCAACCTCCCAGGGCATACAGACCGGTTTCCCCAAAGCAGCCACTCTGAGGCACAAGTCAGAACCCAGGGGTCCTGTTCCCATAATGAGTCAATATGTTGTTCTGGCACCCCCTGGGCGCCCGGCAGTGAGGAGGGAGGTGAGTGGATCTCTCGGGGAGCTCACAGCCTGGTGGGAGAGACAGAATTCAGATACCAGCTGGTCCACCCTGTTACTCATGGGATTGAAGCCTCCAAAGGCCAGAGACCAGGGAAATGCATACAAATACCCAGAGACACAGAATACAGTTAGGGCTGGCCTTGAATTCACGAAGCCCTGAAGAGCAGAGGAGGAAGATATTCGTGCAGGGAAAGGGCAGGAGGCAGGAAGTAGATGGGTGATGGGAGACGGGAGAACTAGATGACTGATACTGAAGGATGGTGCCGGTGTGGGATCTGAGAAGCTCAGGGTAGGGGAGCAGGCGGGACCCCAGCCGGTCCTTCCCTGCAGTGCAAGGCAGCGAGCCGTGGAAGTTCCACCAGCCCCTGGGCATCTCCGTGTTGCCGCTGAAGAGTCGCTTATATCACAAGATGCAGTCAGGGAAGGGCCTGAGCGGCCTGCGCGTGGAGCGGCTCCCCATCACAGTGAGTCCCTCTCCCCACCTCACCCCGCCTCCACAGGAGCCTTTGGCTTCTCAAATACCTTCCCCCTCTGGGAGACAGACACACTAGTATTTTTAGCTCCTTTTTGCAGGGGATATGAAGTCACAGGGAGGAGAGGAGACTTCCCTGGAGCAAACGGTGAGCCAGTGAGTCACATCTCACCAGGACACCACCAGGGAGGCTGACAGCTGTCAGGTGTGAGAAGCACCCAAATCAGCCTTGACTCTATGGCCTGCGGTGAACCGTGCCAGATGAATCATCCCCAGGCAACTTGAGGAGAAGCGGGGGAGGCTCTAGAGGGTAATGGGAAGAGCTCAGACTCTTCACCACCCAGATCTGAGTTCAAATCCTGACTTGGCCTCTTCCTCACTGTGGAACCTGGGGCAAGTCACATACCTTCTTCTGGCTTTCCCTTGGGAGGAAAAAGCAAGATAAATGCAAAGTGCCTAGTATATAATCTCTCATATAAGATAGTTAAGAGCCCAGACTCCAGAGCCAGACTGTATGGGCCCAAATTCTAGTTCTACCTTACTAGCTTATATGACCTTGGGAAAATTACATAAGGTCTCAGTGCCTCCATTTCCTTGTCTGTAAAATGGGTACACAGTAATAGTACTTTTCTCATAGGGTTGCTGTGAGGCTTATGTGAGGAAATACACGTAAAGCACTTGAAACAGAATGACATTCTTAGAATTAAATAAGCTCTCAATAAGAATGAATATCATTATCATCATCTTATCTATTTTTATACTGCCTCTTCCCTCTAAAATGTGTAAGGCCATCCTGACATCATTGACCTCAATAAATGGGAGCTTCCCCTTCTACCGGGAGGTGGTTAGACAGGTCCTGCCTCCCCCCACCACCACCACCACCCCCTATACACACACACACACACACACACACACACTGCAAGGTCTGATTGCTCCCTTCCCCCAACAGGACACCAACCTGAAAACCATAAATGGTGAGACCCCCACGGTGGATCTCTCCTTCCAGCTGCTGTCCTCTGAGGTAAGGCTGTGGGTCCGGGGAAGGTTGGGACCTGGCAGGCCTGTGCCAGCTCCTGCAGCCCCTTAATGGGCTCTAACCTCCTTCACAATGACTGGCCTTGTCCAGGGGTTGAGGGCCAGTGGCTTCTGGGACGGGGTGACTGCTGCTTCAATGGAAATGTCTCAGGGTGATCTGAGGCCCCAGAAAACCAGAGAGAAAGCTAGATGAGGAAGAGGAGAACTGAGACTCAGACCTGGGAGTTGGCCTCTGAGCCAGCCCAAGGCAAGCCTGGTGCACTGGTTCTACAAGGGTAAACTGGGATATTGGTTTTCTCCCACTCCATAGCAAATAGCTAGAAAGTTAGTCGCTTAAAACAATACTCATTTATTAGCTCACGGTTCTGTAGGTCAGAAGTCTGACACAGCGTGGCTGGGTTCTCTGCTCAGAGTCTCCCAAGGCTGAAAGCAAGACGTTAGCAGGGTGGCATTCCTTTCTGGAGGTTCTGGGTAAGAATCAACTTCCAAGCTCATAGCTCATTCAGCTCATTGTTGTTGCCTTAGTTTGGGTACTTTCATGGCTTTAGAACTGTAAATCTGTAACCTAATAAATCCCCTTTATAAAAGCCAATCCATTTCTGGTATATTGCATTCTGGCAGCTTTAGCAAACTGAAACACCCTTCTTCTGTGGCCTCCTCTCTCAGCACTTTGCTGAGAGAACCCAATTCCTTGAAGTTGTGGGACTGAGATCCCTGTTCCCTTGCTGGCATCAGTCAGAGGCCTCTCTCGGTCCTTAAGGCGTCCATGTGCCTTCTCATGATGGCCCCCTCCATATTTAAGCCAGCAGGTATATCCCCCTCATGCTTCAAATCTCTGACTTCCTCTTCTGTCTGCACTCGGAGGAAACTCCCTGCATTTAAGAGTGCTCATGTGATGAGATCAAGTCCACTCCAACAACCTCCCTATCTTAAGGTCAGCTGGGTCAATACATCAGAACAATCATGGGAGTGATATAGCATCATATGCACAAGTTCTGGGACTAAGGCATGGAATCGTGGGGGCCATTTTTAGGACTGTGCCTCCCACACCTGGGTTGGTCCAAGTGGAAGGACACCTGGCCCTGAGCCCCGCCTGGTAGACAGGCCTCAATTCCTCCAGCTCATTACCCCTGGACTCTAAGTCCAGGCTGGGCCCTGGCCACTTGACTCCAGGCACCTGGCAGGGACCTGCTGGGGTTTTCCACTCTTCGGTCTATGGTGCTGACCATCAGCGACAAACAGGGAGCTGGGATGTGGGCACAGCTTAGCACCATGAACCCAGGAGGTGCTCTGGGGTAATGCTTGGCCCTGTGACCATGATGAACACAGGGAGTTCCAGGGTGTGGGGTATGAGGGGTACCTGGAAAGGTACCAGCCCCCAAGGTATCTCCCCACAGGCCTCCTGTGAGTGCCTGGGCCTCCCCCGAGCACCCTGCTGTGGAGTGTTCAGCACTGCCCTCTTTGAGACTCTTCTAATATCCGGGACACACTCACCACCCCAAACCAGGTGTGGAAATGCAAAGGTGCTGAGAGAGGAGGCCATGGACGAAGGGTGTTCTGGTTTGCAATATACCAAAAAATGGATAGGCTTTTATAATGAGGGTTTATTAGGTTATAGATGTACAGTTCTAAGGCCATAAAAGTGTCCAAACTAAGGCATCAACCAGAGGATACCTTCACTGAAGAAAGGCTGATGGTGCCCAGAACACCACTATCTGCTGGGAAGGCACGTGGCTGGCATCTGCTGGTCCTTTGCTCCTGGGTTGCATTGCTTTCAGCTTCTGATTCCACTAACTTTCTCTCTAAGTGTCTGTGGGTTCTCACTTAGCTTCTCCAGGGTAAACTCTGGGCTTCATCTCTTAGTTTAGCATCTCCAAATGTCCTTCTGTCTGCATCTCCAAGCATCTGGGTCTGTGTGGGCTCTGAGCTCTCTCTCTCCCTGAGCTCTCTTAAGGATTCCACTAAGCTAATTAAGACCCACCTTGAATGGGCGGTGTCACATCTCCATGGAAATAATCTAATCGAAAGGTCCCACCCACAATAGGTCTGCCCCCACAAGATTGTATTAAAAGAACATGGTCTTTTATGGGGTACATAACAGATCCAAACCAGTGCAAAGGGGAGGACCCCAAGGAAGGGGAAGCAGGTCCTCCAAAGAAAATGTCGCAAATTTCCCAGATTAGAGTCCAACCCCTCAGGCCTTCTGCCTGGGGTCTAGAGTGTGCCAGTGGCCATGCCAGCCCCTCCTAGGCCTTTACTGGGTCAAGTGTGACCTGGAGGCTAAAAAGAGTGTGAAGTGCCCTTGGTCAGGGGACTAGTGGGCTCGGGCAGGCAACAGGCAGGTGGGCAGGACACTTCCCCAATTGCCCTGGGGCTGGGCACAAGGGTCTCCAGTGATGAATTATTCACCAGAGCTGTGCTAAGTGCAGAATTAATCCCTTTCCTTCCAGCTGGCAGCCTCACTAAATTATCCCTCCAAGTCATGCGGGAAAACGCTGCCGAATTCATTTAGCTGCTGAGTGTTTTGATCTGGGCCTTGTGATTTTAGCTTCCCCTTCCCCCAACGCCCCCTCCCCCTGGAGGCGAGTAAAAAACCTTTTAGTAATGGATTTCTGAGAAGAAAGGAAAAGAAAGGGGATCAAGCTTGGGTGTGTACCAGGAAAATAGTATTAGCGGTAATTCAGATTCTGGAGCCAAGAATTCATGCACACACAGATTTGACACGTAAACACTGTTTCACGCAACTGTATTAGAATATCCACACATACACACAGACACACATTCACACACCACCTTCTCAGTGGTACACATGTTTAACATGTATATACATGCTCACGTACCTGCAAACTGACACACAGACATTTTCACACCCACATTGGCACGCACAGAAGCTAACTCCCTGGGTAGCTTAACTGTTGCTTGATGAAACTATTGGAGAATTTGCCAATACCCGACTCACTTTGATTCTAGAATCTTAAAGACCATTATGGAGGCTTGACTGTGACGTGCTAACGCAGTTGGACTTGGCCTAGGGTTCTTCTTGTGTCCACAGCATCCATCCATTCATTCTTTTATTCCATACATAGTTGATGAGGAGCCATTATGTGCCAGGCACTGTGCAAGGCAAGAGCGAGAATTGGCTGCCCTCATGGGTTGCAATGGGGAGAGGGAAGTGTTGGCAGTCATGGAGACACCTGTCTTGATTCACTATCATCAGGCTTGGACATGGGGACAGAACAGCCAGAAAAGGACAACTTGTCCTGTTCCAGAAAGAGAGCAAAGCCCTTTATAGCTGGAGTATAGTGAATAAACGAATGGAACTAAAGGAACCTGGAGATAAGGATGGGCCAGGCATGTGGCTTGGCATTCACATATCATGATGGAAGCCATGGAAAAGTTCTACCTAGGAAGTGACATGATGAGATATACATTTTTTAGAAGATAACTCTGGCTTCTTGATGGATAATGGATTATAAGGGGTCATAGTGGAAACAGAGAGACCAATTAAGACACTAGGGCAGAAGTCCAGGAGAGAGATGAGGGTGGCTCAGACCAGGGAAGTAACAGTGGCAATGGAGAGAGGTGGACCAGCTTAAGGATTTGTTTTGCAGGGAAATTGATAACCTCAGCCCCATCCCCACCATCACCGGTCACGTTGTGACTCGTCATTCCTCAAAATGGTATAAAGTTTGATACTTCTCTATACACTTCCATATACATTTTTTCATTTGCTTCTCAGAACTCTGAAGAACTCTGTGAAGTTGGCCAGATAGGGGTTGCAATCCACATTTTATGGGTAAGGCTACCTAACCCAAGGTAAATTAAGTGGCTTGTCCAGTGTCATGTGACGAGGCAGTGGCAGAGCTAGGACTAGAACTATTGATTCTTGCACCATTTAAATCAAACACCTAAAGTCAGGTGGACACTCCAGCTGCAGCGGGGCTTGTGATCGTGGGCCTCTTGTGGCCCCTTCCCCAGTTGGCTGGCAACTCCATCTCAGGAGCATCTCCTTGCACATGGTCAGATATGCTAGAGAGAGGAAATGCTTCAGGAGAGATGATTGCATGCCCTATTTGGGCACAGGCCCAGCTTGAGGATATGGCCTCTCTCCTGTCACTTACATGTCCAGGAAGTTTGGGCTCAAGGGTAACTGGACACTTTGGTGGACAGAGCATCCCCACACCTACCGCCCCCCATCACCCATTGTTGGGAACTGAATCATGTCCCCACAAAAGGCATGTTTGAGTCCCAACCTCTGGTCCTGTGGGTGTGAACCCATTTGTAAATAGGGCCTTTGAAGATGTTATTTGTTCAGGTGTGCCCAAACAGAATGGAGGACCTTAATCTAATATGGCTGAAATCCTTAAAAACAAAGGAAATTGGACACAGAAACAGAAGCCACAGGGAGCAGGTAGAAGCTGGAAGTCAACAGAACCCTGAGAAAGGAGAAGACATCGCCTTGTGCGTTGCCATGTGATGGAAAAGCCAAGGAACCCCAAGGATCACAGGCAGCCAGAAGATATCAACCCCAGGAAGAAGCAATCCTTCTAGATTTTGAAACCACAGGCCAAGAAATTCCTGTTGTTAAGCCAGCTCATTGTATGGTATTTATTTTAGCAGCCAGGGAACTAAAACACCCATTCTCAGGCCTCTAGGAACAAGAGCACTGTGGAATTTCCAAATAAGCAGAGATCAACAGCCCACACTCAACAGGAATCTCCTTGGCAACATCCACCTCCAGTGGTTATCCCAGCCTCTCCTCCTGCTCTACAGCAACAAGGAGCTCACTACCTCCAGAAGCAGCCTGCCCCATATCTCAGGAGCTACAGCAGATAGAAATGCTTACCTCACTTTGAGCTCTGCCCTTTGGGGCTGCAGTGCAACCCCAGCAAACCTGTGCTGACTCGGAAGACACCCATGGTCAGCCATCTAGCACGCTTGCCAGCAGACCAGATTGCAAAGCCTGCCCATCTCAAAGTGAATGACAAGACGGGGTCGTCTCTTGCAATATTGTGCTTGAAAGTGGTTCTGCTGGTGTTGGGTTAAACTTTTACCTTCTGGCGGGACTTGTCTATGGATATTTGCTGTTTGGAGCAATCTGTCTTAAGCTGGAGTTGTGTGCGTAGATGATTATGTATATACATACACACATTACATCAAAACTAAAAAAATGTGTATGGGCAGAAAACTTCTTTATTGCCCATTTAACAGGAGTTGGACTAGATGATTGTTGAGGTCCATTAGACCCTAAGAATCCATGAGCCCATGGCTACTCTACGTATGCATGTGCACAGAAACCTTTGGTTTCCTCTGTTCCCTCTCTGATCTGGCCTCTTCTCTTTGAAGATTGTGATCTGCTCCCCTGGGAGCCTACACTTCTCCAGGCTAAGCAGCCTGGTTCTTTTAACGAACTGGTTTCAAGAGCCTGCAGCATCCTGGGTGCCTTCCAGCTTGCAGACAGCCTCTTTGAAGTGAGGCCCTCAACTGACAGGGTTTTCTGGGCTTGCCCTGTGGCTTGAGAGCCTGGCATGTAAACAGTAGGTGCTCACACAGGGTGGGTCCCTGCCTCTGTGACTGAAAATGCACCTCCCTATGAGATGGGACAAGTCCATCTGGGTGTTCAGCAACACTTGCCCTCTTGGGGTTGGAGTTTGGGATCCGACGTCTTTGGTAGGGTCTCCCAGATGGGTGGCCGTCCCCTACTCAGCCCCCAGCACCAAGGACAAGAACTGGTTTTGTTGGTCTGGCACAGGGAGGGTGCATTTGAGGAGAGGAGGTGCAGTCCTCTGCAGCCCCTCTGAGGGAAGGGCGTCTCCCACAGTCTGCCCTCTCAGGGAGGGGCAGCGTGTGCCTGATGCCATGCAAAGAGCTGCCCTGTTTTGTTGTTGTTGTTGTTGTTCTTTTCAAGTTACAAACTCTATCTGGAGATCAACCCAGAGTGGGAACAAGTGGCTACTTAGAGAATGCAGAGGGGAAGGGAGAGGACAGACAGAATTAGGCTGCCTTTTTTTTTTTTTTTAATTTTAAAGTTTTTATTCCAAAGTACTTTCAAACTTACAGAACAGCTGTTACATAAATAATACAAACCCCATACAGAGAACTCCAATCTATCCCCCAAGATTCCCAGAGCCACATTTCCCATATCATTCTATCTGTTTAGCAGTTTATCAAGCCATCTCTCTACGTATCCATCTACGTACCTGTCTGACTATTTATCAATCCATTTTCTGAACACTTGAGTGTGGGTTCATACTCCTTGAACCCTTAATACTTCCTTGTACATTTCCTAAGAACAAAGATGTTCACTTCTGTATCCACCTTAAGTGCAGTTATTAAGTCCAAGAAATTCAACATTGATATAAAGCATACAGTCTACTAATTTTTTCAAATGTCCCAATAATGTTCTTTTGAGCCTTCTCTCCTCCTTTGTTAGATCCCGTCCAGGATCGTGTATTGCCTTTAATTGTCATTGTCTCTTTAGTTGCTCTTTTTATTTTTATTATAGGAACACACATACATATAAACTTTCCCATCTTAATTACTCCCAAGCTATCCTCATCACCTCCCATTGCTAAAACTTTCCCATCTTCCTAACAGAAGCCCTACACTGATTTTGCACTAACGCCCATTCCCCCTGTCCCCTCCCCCTGCCAGTCTGTACTCTAAATTCCGTCTCTGTGAGCTTGCATATTCTCCAATATTTTCTTTGTTGTTACCATGAGGCTTGAATTTAGCATCCTAAATCTATAACAATTTCATTTACTTTGATATCAACATACCTTCCATAGTATACACAAATTGTTTTCCTATATCCCTCCATTCCCCCACCTTTATGTCATTCTTGTCACAAATTACATGTTGATACATTATGAGTCCCAAGCCACTGATTTCTCATTACACTGTGTACCATCCGTTTGCCATTTAGATCCTGTAGGAAGTAAAAAGTGGAGTTACAAACCAAAAATACAGTAGTGCTGACATTTATATTTATCCCTGTCATTAACCTTACTGGAGATCTTTATTTCTTCATGTGGCTTCAATCTATTGTCTCTGGTCCTTTCCTTTCAACCTGCAGAACTCTCTTTAGCATCCCCTTGTAGGGCCAGTCTAGTGGTGAACTCCCTTAGCTTTTGTTCAACTGGGATGTCTTAATCTTCCTTCATTTTGAAAGACAGTTTTGCCTGATACAGAATTCTTAGTTAGCAATTTTTTTGCTTTCAGCATTTTAAATATGTCATCCCACTGCCTTCTTGCCTCCATGATTTCCAATGAGAAATGGGCACTTAATCTTATTGAGGCTCCCTTGTATATGACATGTTGTTTCTCTCTTGCAGCTTTCAGAATTCTGTCTTTATCTTTGGTATGCGACAATTTGATTATATTATGCTGTAGCAAGGGTCTATTTGGGTTTCTCCTGTTTGGAGTTTGTTGAACATCTTGGATGTGTGTATTCATATCTTCCATTAAATTTTGGAAGTTTTCAGCCATTATTTCTTTGAATACTCTCTCTGCCCCTTCCTTCTCTTTCTGGGACTCCGACGTGTATATTGGTGCATTTGATGGTGTCCCACAGGTTCCTCAGGCTCTGTTCACTTATCTTCACTCTTTTTTCCTCCTGCTCCTCAGACTAGATGATTTCAATGGTCTTACCCTAACTCTTTCTTCTGCCAGCTCCAATATGCTGTTGAACTCCCTAGGGAATTTTTAATTTCTATTACTGTGGTCTCCAACTCTGGTTCCTTTTCATAATTTCCATCTCTCCGTTGATATTCTCTTTGTGTTCATCCATCATTTTCCTGATTTCCTTTAGTTCTTTGTGCATGTTTTCTTTTAGCTCTTTGAGCATATTTAGGACCATTTTTCAAAAGTCTTTGTCTGGTATGCCCAAGGTCTGGTCCCACTTGTTGCTGGTTCCTGATACTTTAATTTTCTCCTTTGCCTGGACTGTCACTTCCAGTTTCTTTGTATTTTTTGTAATCCTTTCTTGAAATCTAGACATTTTGATACTTTAATAAAATTTTTTATTTGATTGAAATTTAGACTCTGAGCTTTCTGTTCCTTAAGCTTGATCCAGCTAGAGTTACAACAGAGCTTTCCTTAAATGCTAGGAGCTAAAAAATGAGGAGGAGGAGGAGGAGGAGAAAGAGGAGGAGAGGTGGGGGAGGAAAAAAAGAAAACTTTCTCATCTTTGAAGATTGACCCATGTGAGTGCTCTCCTTCAGGGCTTATCCATACAATGAGTTTGGAGAATAGCTCGGTCAAAGCATAGGATGCCCTGACCCTTTCTGTGCATGCATCTTGTCTTGGGCATTTGTGCAGCTCCAGGAATTTCCCCATTTACCGGGATACAAATGCCCCCACTTCCCTAGTTTCCTCATGACCCTGAGCACTGCACTGTATGTTCTGCAGAGTTCTATAGGAGAACTCTGTAGGATGCTTTCTATATGCAGGGCAGGTTCTGGATGGCGAGTCCCCCAGGCCACCACCAGACAGACCGGCCAGGTAAACATGCTCCCAGCATGCGCAGGAGGGTTACTCTGCTTCCTCGGTAACCAGGACCAGGGATCCAAACCAAGCTGGTGAGAGGATGGGGAGCAGCCAGCAGGCACTTTTAAGTAGCCTTTTCTTGATTTGGCACTCACCGTTACTGCAGTCCTTTAACTGTTTTCTGGAACTTGGAGGAAGATGTTTCCACCAGTTCTTGCTGGTTGTTCACAGCTTCTGTGGGGGATGGAGCCCTGAAGCATCTGACTCTACCATCTTGATCGTAACAGCCCCATGCCGGCTTTGGTGAATTTTTATGGATTTATGGAAAGCCACATGTGACAGCTCTGGACTGGTCCTCGGAGAAGCCTCCATGCACAAACCTCCCTCCATTCCCTTACCAAGCACACCTGCCTGGAAGGCCCAGTGACCAGGATAGCATGGCAGCCTGGCTGTTCTGTCCACATTCCCAGATCCAGCCCTGAAAGCACCAACATAAGGATGACGATCGATCCGGAGAGAGACCCTTCCCCCTCCTCCCCACCTCACACTTCCCTGCCAGTCTTCTTTTCTGCCTCCAAAGCCTTCCTACCCTCCTCCTCTTACTCTCCCAAGCCAGATGGCAGGAGAGAAGATGGCAGGAGAGACAGGAAACAGGCCTATCCCTCCCGCAGCTCACACATGTCTTTTCCCTCAGCCACTCAGGTTCCTGGCCCAATTTGGAGAACGTCCCAACAAACCCAAATGAAGCTCTGGTCGGGGGCAGGTTAGAAAGACACAGCTGCCTGCTGTGGGGGCAGGCATCAACCATCCCACCATAAAAGGTCCCTGTCTGCTTTTCACAATGCCCGAATCCTCCCAGTAGTACTCCATGCCGTGGGGGCAAATACTGATCCCCACCCCCACAGTCTCTCAGTTATTCTGCAACTCCTCAAGTGACCACCACTTCAGAAAGAGAAGACTTGACACTCCCTCCAACACCTACAGAGTGTACTTGATCACTTCTCATAACGGGAAACTCATTATCTTATTACCCTCTGACCTCTATCGGCTCCCCTGAAATATCTAGTATCTCTCTCCAGTTTCTCCTCCCTGCCCCCTTTCCATCCTAATGCCCCCAGAGAAGTCAGCTCTCATGCCCATGGCAGCCTTGCTGACGTTTGCAAAGTTCTTATGTCATCTCCAGCCTGAACCAATTCTCTTTCCTCTCACTGCTCTTTGCTTCTATTCTTTTCATCCTCTAGGTTGCCTCCTCTTGACAACACTCCTTTTAAAACAACCCCAGAACTCCTTTTAAAGCATTGGTGAGTAGAATAGGACTATCGCCCCCTTTCTCTAAACACTCTTTCCACGTTGGTGCAGCCATAGTCTATTGTTTTGTTTTATTACTTGCCAAGGCAAGGTGGATCCACTTAGAGCTGGGAGTCCAGTGTCTGACACATGAGCCATTGTCGGCCAACACATCCCCACCGTGCACCCCTGCTGCTCTATTTTGAACTTAGGGTTTCTCTTCCTGGTGATTTTTCACTTTCTTGGTCTCTGCCCATCTTCTAGGCTGTTGAGATCATTCTAGACCCTGATTTTATTATGCAACATATTCACAGTCCCATCTCCACCCCCCTCCAAGCTCTCCCCATGGTCAGGACACTTTCAGTGTCTTGACATACAAGCAACGTCAGGTTTGAAGACCCTGGGTTTGAATCCTGGATCTTCCACTTGATCTTAGCCACTCTGAGCTTCACTTTCCTCATCCATGAAGGGAGGGGGGGGTTGTAATCCCTACCAGCCAGGAATGTAGTGAAAATTGAACGAGGGAGTGTGTATAAATGCCTAGCACAATGTCTTGCAGACACTCAGTAAACGTTCCTTAGAATCATTCACCCAAGTTGCTGACAGACATGTTAAACTCATCAGGGAAGAGGACAGGGCAGCTGAAGGAGGGGTAATGATGGAGCCCTGCTAATCCATCACTCAGCGCCAGCCCTACTGGACAGCTGCTCCACCAGCTTCACATCCATAAGGACATCAAGAGGTCTTGTCACATGCTGAAGATAAACATCACCAGCATCACAATTGGTCTCACAGCAATTTTTCAGAGAAAGAGGAGAGGGGTTAGAGACTGCCAATCATCCCTCCATAGGCCAGAATTGCTGATGTCCCCAGTGTACCCTGTGCAGGGCTGTGTAGGAGATTCACAAAGTGAAGACCTGCTCCCTGGCCTAGGAGCTCCCAGGCTGGTTGAGAGCAAGATGGGCAGAGCTAGACTGAGAGCCACACTGCAGGCTCATCCTAAACCCCTCACCACCCACAGGACCCTAGGATGCCTAGAGAATGTGAGCCTGTGATTCCCAGTCAGAGATGGGGTGCATTGAGTTGGGATACAAGGATGGCCAAGAAAACGGGACATTTGGGCCATCCCTCTTTCTTCTCTGCTCTGCTTATGAGATCAATGGATAATTGGTGAATTGAATAAGGGGGTAGGCAAGGAGAGATAGGCAGAAGCTTCCAGATCAAACTTCTCAGAAGGTGGAGACTGCTCTTGGGATTCTCCCCCTCTCAAAGCCAGACCACCCTAGCCTAGACCTCTCTTCAGTTAAACCAGATGCATATTTGGCCCAGCCAAGGTCATCCATGAATGAATTCCTTAATCATTTATTAGATTCTTTCCCTGTGCCAAGCAGTAAAGCACCTCAAAAGATCATCACTACCCATCTTGCTAAGTATCCTAGTAGAAGGAGGTACATAGAGCATACAAAAATCACGGCTTGAGCTCTGCCTCAAAAGTGGCTTGGAAATTAGCCTGTGCTCCAGGTGGAGGGAACCACGTGGCAGGGCATGGAGGCATGAGAGTGTCTGGGATACGAGGGGTGTTATGGGGCTGAAGTCGGCAATGAGGCTGGGAAGTTGAGTAGGACTTTGTCATAAAGTGATGGGGAGCTGAGGAAGGTCTTTGAGCAGCAGTAGGATGGGATCTGACCTATATGTCAGAAAGGTCTCCCTAGATGCACATGGGGGAATCCAAGGAGAAAGATTAAACGTAGAAAGAGCAGGTTTCAGGCTTACAAGAGTGAGCCCGCAGCCTAGCCATCGAGCCACGGGCAGGGCTCTATTTAATACTAAAATCCCTACTGGGATATTAAAAATCTTTATCACTGTCTCCCCTTTCCTGACCCCACAACTTACTTTTGGATTAACCCTCTGACCCCATTTTCTGGGGAGCAAATGATGGCCCCAATGAGGATTAACACTCAGGTCCTTCTTGCCTGGGAGACAGACTCAGTGCTTCAGACCCCGCCGCAGCTGCAGAACCATGGGCAGATGCCATAAATGAAGCTTGTGCTATGCAGGGAGAAGCAGCAAGCCCTCCTGAAAGGGGTCTGTTGTCTGAACCTCACCTTCAGCTGAAGAGATAAGAACCTACAACTGTGGCCACAGGAAATGACAAAGCAGTGACTGATCAGGGAGCCGCTGCACAGGGCTCATTACGGCACTTGCCAGTGGGCAAGACACTGTTATCAGGGAGAAAATTGCATCAGGCCTCCTGAATTACTAGCGATTGGAAGCAGATTTCTTGGGATGCACTTTGTTAGATACCTAATGAGCAGGATACAAGCAGACAGAGCCCAAAGCCAGCAGGGCGGGGGACAAATGTCTTTGTTAAACAGAATTTGTCAGTTTCCGCTCCAGGTTCCCAGGGGAGGGTTCAGGGCCAGCTAATTGAATTAAGAGCATGTGCGCTCCAGCGAAAGGACTCAGGGCGGGACGAGAGGCGGGCAGGACGGAAGGCGGGTGCTTTCAGCACCAAGGATAGCAGCTGCAGCCAGGCTGGTCTGTAATTGCCCCGGCTGGCTGGAACTGTTGTATTTTGCATGATCAGGGATCTAGGGGATGGAGTGGGTAGGACAGAGGGAGAGGATGTGGGGGACAGGAGGCCGCAGGTGACCCAAGAAGCCTCAATCCCGTGATGCCATTGGTCCAGTCTGCCTCAGCAGACTCTGCTGGTGACAGGGGGAGGAGGGGTTGGGAGGCATGAGAAGGGGATGTCTTCTCCCCACCATGTCCTCACATGTGGTGTGGAGCAGCTGCTACAACAGCACAAGGAGTAGTGGGCTGGGCACTGAATCTGAGCCAGTGCATGGCTGTGCATTGCTTTGAGCTTTCAAAGCCAGTGTGCAATTATGTCCCTAATGAAGCAGGATGTGCTACAGCCATGGAGCATCGGAGAGAGGGGCCACTTGTCGGTCACAAGCCTCCCCAGCAGGCTAAAGCCTGTGCAGGTCCAGGGTCTGCCAAATAGAGGAGCACATAAGCAGGTTTTTGAGGTGCCCCCACCCCCACCTCAAGGGAAGGGGAGAGCCAGGGAGACTGAGTAGGGAGGCATTAGTCCCCAAGACTCTCTTGCCCATCCTCCAACCTGACCCATCACCTCCAGCAGCCTGGCCCCTCCTCCATCCAGTCTCAGACAAGCTCCCTTTTCATGAGGAGCAAGGGAATGAGGGCAATTCTCCTTCCCCAACTGGGGACAGATTGAAGCTGAGGAGTCAGAAGAGGCAATTCTAGTCCCAGAGAAAGGGAACTAAGTGGGAGAATCTAGTATCTTTTGATGAGACCCAACTGAATCAGGATGGGTCTCTTTTTTTTTTTTTTTTTTTTTTAACTAGGCAAAGAACTATATTAATCTTTGTTTTTAAATCTTACTCCCAGTCTTCTTCAGCTTAATTAGCTGCAAAGAATGAAATTGTGTATAAGCAAAAATTTAAAAAAGCTGCAGTGTCCAAAGGGCTTGAGCTTAAAAATATTAGAGATCTAAATTTTATTAGATCCATGAACAAAACAATTTTTAAAAGCAGTCATAATTTAAAATGGCAGCTTCAATTAACTTCAAGTTCTATCTTCTTCAGAAGTTGACTCAGTTCAATTTCCCTCATTCTTGGAAGCTTCATCAAAATTCTCTATGAGATCTGGAACTTCCTTATCATCTTCCTCTCCAGTAGAAAGTGGTGCTTTTCTATCCACAGACTGTTTGGGCAGAGCTTCAGCCAGTCTCCTTAAACTAGTCAGACGGTGTGCTGGTTTGGATGTTTTATGCCCCCCAACACTCCATGTTCTTTGATGCAATCTTGTGGGGGCAGATGTATGAGTTGATTAGGTAGGAACCTTTTGACTGTTTCCATGGAGATGTGACTAGTAACACCTTTAATTAGGTATAACCTGTTGATGGGATTGCTTCCATGAAGATGTGGCCCTGCCCATTGAGCTTGGGTCTTGATTTAATTACTAGAGCCCTATAAAACTCAGAAACAGAAGGACTTCAAAGAAGCTGCAGCAAACAGAGACATTTTGGAGAAAGCCATTTTGAAATGCAACCTGAGAGCAAGCAGACGCCAGCCACGTGCCTTCCCACCTAACAAAGGTTTTCAGATGCCAATGGCCTTTCTCCAGTGAAGGTACCCTATTGTTGATGCGTTACCTTGGACACTTTATGGCCTTAAGACTGTAACTGTGTAACCAAATAAACCCCCTTTATAAAAGCCAATCCATTTCTGGTGTTTTGCAAAATGGCAGCATTAGCAAACCAGAACAGACGGTCTATGCCAAGCGGGTTTAAGATGCTGGATAGCATTTCCGTCAGCTATTGGTCTCAGCGTGGCCTGTAATGGTGAAAGTGTTCACTGCTGGAGATGCCTGAACTTTAGAGTTGGTAAAGTAGATCACTATTCCTTGGTTTGTAACTATATTAACCTCCTCGATACCAGAGGTATCATTTACCCCTTATTTCTTTAAGGAGAACTGAATTTTTTTATCATCTGCTGTAGCTGTTCTATGAACCGCTTTGTTCCTTCTATGAGCAGTTCTATCCCACCAATGTGCACTTGAGCCTGCAGTTTGGTGAATTTCTCCTGGATCATGATGTTTCTTTCACTTGGTGCAGAAATAGGGTCACACGGGGGACTAGGGATGGTGCTCAGAGGTCTCAGGCAGACCAGCTGAGACCAGGTGCACACACTTGGGGATGCAAGACGGAAGCCAGAGAGTCAGGAAAGGGTCTTAATCCTATTACTAGAGATCTTACAGAGAAGGCTACAAAGAGAGAAGCCAAGGGGAGCAGCCAGACACTGGAAGTCAATGGAACCTGGAGGAGAAAGGAGAAGACATCGCCACGTGCATTGACACATGACAGAAAAGCAAGGCACCCCAGAGATCATCAGGCAGCCAGCAGATGCTGACCCTGGAAGGAGGCAAAGCTTCTAACCTCTGAAATTCCTGTTGTTAAGCCAATCTATTGTGTGGTGTTTGTTTTAGCAGCCAGGAAACTAAAACAGAGGGCTTCATCAGTGGGCCTCTGGTTCCTGTTTTCAGAACTGATGAGGGGACCTCTGGAGACCTCTCCCTTGACTTTATTACTTCTACTTCCTGTCCTAACTGGATTAAAGGTCAGTCTATGAAATCCAAGGCATCGAGGTCAGTTGTCTGCCTGGAAATGAGGAGGAATGTCATTACAGGTCCTGAACCAGCATCTCTCCCCAGCTCCAGGGCCACCTGGTCAATGGGGAGATGGTTTTTGCCCTGGAGGAGTAAAATTCTTTCCTTTACTCTCTCCTGTGTCCATCTATCCATTCATCCATCCAACAGGCTTCTATAGCACTCCCTCTGCAAGCAACCTGGTGTTCAGCTGTTCTGAGCAAAAGATGGTGACATGCTTTTTCCTATCTAAAATACTCAGGCAACCAGAAAACTCAAACTCTGACTCATTTGCTACACAGAGGTGCTGGGGCGTATGCGTGGGATAGAAGGCTTCATGTCAGTGGAGACCCTCAGGTGAATCCTGCCTTCCCTGAGCCATAATTACCAGGAGGAGCAGGTGGGAGGTACAGCCAGGCCTGATGTCCAGGAATGAAACAGGCCTTGAAGTCTTGCTTATGAAGTACAATAGGTGGTTCTACCAAAGTCCAGTCCCAGGGTCACCTAATGCCTCATTCTTCTCACTCCAAGAGTCTTATTATAGCTGCTTTCTCTTTGGAACTCTCTTTCCTTGTACTCATTTTACAGAGGGGAAAATAAGGCCTAGACTGGACTGGATGATGGTTTCCTACTCTACTGACACAAGCCTGGAAAGGCTTCGTGTTACTGAATTTCTGCAAGCCAGACTCTATTCTGAAATGGCATAATGAACTCAGTGGCCAAGTGAAGGGTCCTTGTCTGATTCATCTGCTTCGTATGCATGGATTTTCATAGAGTATTCTCTTAAAGGGAGCCTGTTCCAGTTTGCTAATGCTGCCGGAATGCAAAACACCAGAGATGGATTGGCTTTTATAAAAGGGGATTTATTTGGTTACACAGATACAGTCTTAAGGCCATAAAGTGTCCAAGTTAACACATCAGCAATCGGGTACCTTCACTGGAGGATGGCAAATGGCGTCCGGAAAATCTCTGTTAGCTGGGAAGGCACATGGCTGACGTCAGCTCCAGAGTTCTTGTTTCAAAATGGCTTTCTCCCAGGACATTCCTCTCTAGGCTGCAGTTCCTCAAAAACGTCACTCTCACTTGCTCTTGGGACGTTTGTCCTCTCTTAGCTTCTCCGGAGCAAAAGTCTGCTTTCAACGGCCATCTGCAAACTGTCTCTCATCTGCAGCTACTCTCTCAGCCTCTGTGCACCCTTCAAAGTGTCCCTCCTGGCTGCAGCAAGCTCGCTCCTTCTGTCTGAGCTTATATAGTGCTCCAGTAAACTAATCAAGGCCTGTGCTGAATGGGCGGGGCCACACCTCCTTGGAAATTATCCAGAGTTATCACCCACAGTTGGGTGGGGCATGTTTCCATGCAAACAGCCTAATCCAAACAATGTTCCAACTCAATCCCCACTAATATGTCTGCCCCAACAAGATTGCATCAAAGAACATGGCTTTTTCTGGGGGACATAATATTTACAAACAAATACTGAGGCCCATCTGCCTAATTGTCTTACCTGTTTGTTCAGAGTTAACACGTTCGGTCACCTCTAACCCTGAGCACATCTGTCCTGGTTGACCCTCTGCCAGTTGTTCCATTTGCTTCTAGCAAAACACTCAATAATGAAATAATTTGTCTGCCATTCCAATATCTGATGCAGGATGGGAGTGGGTCACCTTTGAGGTCCCTACAAACCCTGGGAAGCTATGTGTCTTTGAACAATATGCACCTTTTAGGGTCAACCAAGATCTCAAACTAAGATTTAAGTAACTTCTTCCCAGAGGGAGCATGAGACTTGTCCCTAAGCCCAAGGAACCTAAAGTTCTGTTAGAAAAATAAAAATAGCAAGCAAGCCTAGTATTAGAGAGCAGTGTGGGAGCACAAATAGACAATTGCTGGGCTGTAAGAACCCGGAAAACCCTTGAACAAGTGTGAGCAGGAGGCATCAAGGCTTCCTGGAGGGGTTGGCATCTGAGTGGGGCCAGGTTTTGGACAAGCAGCGATAGGGGCAATAGTTATGCTAAGGGAAGAGGAGAACAGGAGAAAGGAAGTGGAAGAAGAAAGAGGCCCATCAGACCACATAGAAGAAACCCTCTGTTTAAAAAGTGGTGAGACTGGAGGATGATAAAGGAGGTGAAACGACAAAGAATACACAGCAAAAGGTGCCAAAGTGTGGGGATCTTTGAAACTGTTACTGCACCAAGTGTGGGGCTCATAGACCACATAGTTAGTTCCTTTTTTCTTTCAAATATTTATTGAGCTCCTACAATGAGCCGGGCACTGAGGACAAACAAGCTCCCTGCTTAGATGGAACTTATATTCCAGTGTGGGCATTGGAAAAGGGGGACAGACAGTAAACAAGTAAATTTCTTTTTCAAACTCAATTTTGAGTAAGTACGACGGACACAATAAAATGGAGTAATGTGAATGGAGAGTAAATTGGAGGTGGGGTTCCTTTAGATAGGGTGGGCCTCTCCATCAAAGGCAGAGCCTCTCTGAGATCACAGATTGGCGGAGACGTGGACGATGAGAAGAGAACAGCCATGTAGAGATCCAGGAGCCTTTCCAGGTGGAGAGGACAGCCGACGCAAAGGCCCTGAGGCAGGATAGACCTTGGCTGGTTGGAGGGACAGCAAGGAGGACATTGTGATTGGGAGCAAGGAGGCGAGGGTAGGAGGCCATGCAGGGTCGCCCGCACCACGGGGAGGAGAGGCCTGGGCTGTGGGAGGAAGCTTGTGGTAGAAAGTGTGAACATGGCACAGAGAAGTGGCCGATCCTGAGCTCAGTAACTTCTTTTCCCAGAGGCCAGAAACCTTCCTGACATTAAGCAACAGCAAAATTCTGCCCACTCTGGACCCCAGGATACTAGATGAGAAGCTGGGTACCATCCGCGAGTCCTGGTCCAAGTCCTCGGTGAGCGCTACAGCGGAGCCCAGCACCCCGGGCTCTCAGGGGGCTGAAGAGGTGCCCCTGGTGCCTGAGACACCCCGAGAAACGGTGAGTCTCCCTCCTCACGACAGAGGGGGCCACACAGCAAGAGGGGCCGTAGGGGAGGGGTTTGACTGCCATCTGGGAGCCTGATTCACGCCACAGGTGGCAGGTAGACCGCCCCTTAAGGCACACTCTGCATGTAGTTACCCCAAGATAGACTGGTGGAAGGTGTGAATCCATTTTACGGAGGGTTTTGTCACCTTATGAGTGGAGCTTCCGTGGCATTGCTTCCACAACAAACTCCTCCAACTTTTTTAAGTCAGGGTTCCAATTATCCAAGAAGTCAAGAATTATTAACTCAGAACATCCTTAGGAGCATGTCCATCAGGTAATAGGAGGCTCCTGATAGATTATTTTTTTACTTATAAAAGGGGAAATTGGGGCTTAAAGGAAAGAGATGTCATCTTTGGTCACAGTCTGTGGCCTTACCCCTGGGAGCTGAGGTATTGTCCTGTTGTCAAGTTGGCCAGATGCTAAAGAAGTGTTGGCGAGAGTGATGTGCTGGCCAAGGTGGTGTCTTAATTTGGTGAAGGGTCAGTGCCTGGTCCCAGCCCTTGATGCAGAAAGCTAATGAAGTATAGGCCACTAAAGACGCAGACCCGTCAAAGTCCCCATGACCTTGGGTAAATTCACGTATGGCTTCCTCCCTTCTTCCACAGCGGCTCCCATGGGGAACGCTGCTCCAGAGGCTCCTTAGAAGAGGCCCCAGACGAGGCCGCCGGCCCCTGGGAAAGCGCTGGGCAGCCTCCTCTCAGGACCTGCCCCTCTCTATCGACAGCCTCCCCATCTTCCCCTGGCACTTCTGCACCTTTCTGGAAATTGTCCCATCAGACGAATAGGAAGCATGTGCCCAAGAGACTCCCACATGGAAGGCCCCTGTCCACCCAGGAGCAGGACCCTCCCACAGTGGGCACCACAGTATTCAAGGGCCATCTTCTGCAACTCCCTCCTCTCACCTCCGCCCCTTGGGAAAAGGGCTCTCAGGAGAGACCTTCCAACCAGACATTAATAGGGTTGAAAATAAAAGTACAGAGCATGTCTTCAGAAACTTTGGGCAGCATGAATGTCCTGCTGTCCCCCACAGCCTGGAATATGGAGGTCCCTTCTTGTGCCTCCAAGTAGCGGTAGTGAAGGAGAGAAATGGGAGAAGTAAAAAGGCCAGGGAAGAAAGGAAAATGAAAGGTGCCATCAAAGGGGAGAGGCATACAGAAAGGAAGGAGAAAGGTGAAGGCATCCCCTCCCTGGACGCAGCTCTCAGAGAGCTCGGAGCAGCCCATCCTCCCAATGTCCAGCGTAGCCCCCTGGGGATGGGCTGGCCAGCCAAGCTTCAGCCCTCATACATTAAGCCCCCACCCCCTCCCAGGATGCAGGAATCAGCCCCTTCCTCACACCTCCTTTGGGGACAGGGGCTATAAATACTGCCTGACTGAACAAGCCTCTGGTCTCAGCCTCCTGGGCACTGAAACAAGGGGGACAAAGGAGGGAGCAGTAGTAGCCTCACCCTGGCACCGGGCATGGAGGGGCTCCCTGGTTTGGAGTTTGGTGGTGATTTCTGCTAGGCAAAAAATCCAAGGTCCAAATTGAAGCCAAGTCCAAGGGTCTGGACCATTTGAGAGACATTAGCATAGACACTTAAGACTGTGGGTTGGTTTGGAGGAGTTAGGAAATGGAAAGGAGTCTAATAGATTGGGTAAGAGGCTTCATTGTGCTTCTAAAATACAGTGATGATGATAATGTTGTTGATGAAGATGGTGGTAATGGGGAGGCGGAGGAGAAAAACAGACTGAGGAGAAAAGGCCTTCAAATATAAGAGGAATATGATAGGTGGTGAATTAAAACACTAATCTTTCTTAACATTTGAAAGAATGTTATAGTGTGGGTAGTGAACCAGTCCATCTTGATCTTCTCTTAAGGATTAAACCCAAAGAAATGGGACTCGTCTACAGCTTGAGAAGTCAAGGTTAGCAATTAGGAGTAACTGTTTTTGAACAAGAGGGATAACCATTGTGAGTCACAGAGAGAAGTTGAAATAAGTGCTCAGGGTCACTAAGACAGGATTCTGGGAGGCTCTTCCTTCAAGTGTTAACAAGGGAACTTGGGGCTGCCCCATACCCACAGACTATCAAAGATGTTGTGAGTTGGGTCATAATCTAGAACTCAAGCATTCCCAACCTGGACATCACTCCAAGAACTCCTATCACTGGGCCATCCTGTTCTCTCCTGGTTCCTAACTCTTGGATCCATACCCTGTTTACCCTCCCACTCGCGTCCCTCAGTAACCCAAATCACCACTCCTCTTTCTGTCTCTCTCTCTCATTTGGCTCATATTCACCATGCCAGCTGTTCCCACCTCTGACACTAACCTGGCTGGACCCTGGAGGTCTAGCTCCCAATTCCAGCTCTCAGGGACTAACATGCTACAGGGCCAGTAGAGCCCAGTTACAAGCAATAGAACACAGGTGGATAGCAACAGTTTACAGCTCCATGGCGATCGCAGGTAGCCATGTAGCAATGGATCACTGTTACATAGCAACCAAAAAAATTACATAGCAATGGATGAACTTATGCAGCCAAGAGTCCCAGTGACAAGCAATAGAATTCAGTTAAGGAACAGTGGAGCGAAGTTGCCTAACAATAGACCCAAGCCATAGAGTGACATCGTATAGCAGCTGAATGCAAGCGTGTGGCCATAGAACACAGTAGTAAGCACAGAACGTGGTTATTACACATGACAGGTTATGAGCAGAAGATACCTGAATAGCAATAGAATGCATTTGTGTGGTAATAGCACAGTCGCAAGGTGTGTAACCACCTGAAACCCGCCCCCTCCTATCATCCAAGCCATTCAATATTAGCATGCGGAAGTGGAATGCTAACGGTAGATCAGCGATGAGAAAAGACCCCCATGATTAATTTGTAAGGATGATAAAGAAGGAAGAGGCCTGATCCACTCTCCCAGGGAGTGGTCACCACAGCGAAGCCCAGGGTGTAGCAGGGGCACAGACAGCAGTGGCTGAGTAGGGGCCATATGACTAACTGCCCCCCTCGGCTCTAGCCATTGTCTCCTGGCCCACAAGCCTCCTGGGATCACCTGATTTCCAGAGTGCGTGTATCTACAGCTGGTCTTGCAGCACATTCCCCAGAGCCCAAGAAACAATTTTGCTTCTGATTTCCTCCAGAGCCTACTTTGGCTTAATAGGAAATTGAGCATTTTCTGGAGAAAGGAGCACCTTGGGAATGGAGGAGGGGGAGGAGGGGATGCAGGGTCTGTGCTCTCTCTGTGGGGAGGGAACCGCCAATGCTCAATCTGTACCCCACAGCCCCCCAACTCGACTGGGGCTCCCCTCCTGTAGTGGGTTGCAAGCAGCTATTTCTTCCTGTCTCAGGCTCCTTCATTCAGGACACCTGGTTTTGACACAGACCTTTCTGTCAACGTAGTGCAAAGTTTTGGGCCTGGAGTCAAGGTTCCTGGGGTGTGGGGTCATTGTGGGTCAAGTGTAAGACCCAGGCAGAGCTGGAGGAAGTCTTCACTTCCCTTCTGAGCAGTCCAGGAAGTCTGTTTGGAACAGATGGACTTTTCAGGGAGTGTGAACATTGAGATGTTACAGGTCATCACAAACATGTGAACTTTCCAAACGTTAAACAACCCACAAGGACCTCCCCTCCACCCCCTAGCCACCCTGAGCCACCTCATGCTGAGCCACGCAGTGTCTCTCAACATTACGCTGAGAGCAGGTAAGCTGAGGGGGCTTCCTGCAGTCTCTAGGTGGGCCCAGTTCCATCCCCAAAGGGCTGATTAAACACCATGTGCCCGGATCCCACAGCCTCAGCGGTAATATCAGCAATTCCTCCAACGAGGCAGAAAACCAGAGCTCAGAAATCTCCCACCTTGTCCTTTGCCCAGCCCTGTGCTCAGCTCTGTGAGGGTGGGAGGTTGTGGGGAGGCAAAGACCCTGAGCTCTGGAAGTTCCTCAGCAGGCAGGAGAGAGCCACACCCGGGAGGAGCAGGTGTGCAATAAACATTTGTAAGGGGAGGGGTATGATTGGGACCATGTATCTTCTTCACAACAGACACTTACCTAGCTTTGCTGGGCACACCTAGTAAGCCCTCAGTGAAAGAGGAGTAAGGAAGGCTTCCTGGAGGAGGAGGGATGTGTGTTGGGTAAGCAGAGGCAGCGGTGCTCAGTCACTATTCCAGGGGTTTGTGCAGTGCCGTTTCCAGTGCAGAAACCCAAGCATGCTGTCACTCCCTGCTCTCTGGCTCCCTCCCTCCCATTCTTCTCGCTCTCTTTGTCTCTATCTCTCCCTGCTCCTGCCTTTCTCCAGTGTCTATTCCATTTCTTTCTGATTTTCTGGCTTATTCTATCTTGGGCACCTCTCTCTCTCCCTCTCCTTCTCCCTCCTTCTCTCTCTCTCTCTCTCTCTCTCTCTCTCTCTCTCTCCCCCACCCTCCCTCCCTCCCTCTAGCTCAGAGGAGATTTGTGGCAGACCAGAGGGCCCTCATACCAGGAGATGAATAATTGACAAAGGTTGTTTAAAGATTCAGTGGAGTTTTTCCAACCTTGCCACACTGGAATAACTCATATCTCTCATTCTCTCTTTGAAAGCCTTTTCCCCTCCCTCCTCCTCACGCCTTCCTGGTCCCCACATCCCAGCCCCACTCAGAGCATATGTTTTTGTTTCTCTTCCTTTTGAATCTGCTGGACCCAGAATGATTCCTTGATCTTTGGGTTTCTTTAGGCCTGTATCCCAGCCTCCCCCGCCCCACCCCATTTAACCTCTTCCTATGGGTGGTGGGAAACCAGCCCACCCTTTGACCCTGGCCCTCTGGACACCTGTTTCCCAAAGGTAGCAGTCCCAAGTCACACAGCAGTGGAGCCTCCAGCCCACGGACCACTCCCCTACCCTCTCAGGGTGGCTTGGGGACATTTCATGTCCTGCCTTCAGAAAGGGGGGCTGGAAGTATAGCAGAGCATGCAGAAGTACGAGTCTGGCCCCGCGTGTCTGCCTGACATGGCCCTGGGGTGACCAGCCATCCCAGTTTGCCCAAGACTGAGGGGATCCAAGATAGGGAACTTTGGGTGCTAAAACTGACAGTCCCAGCTAAACCAGAGGGCAACCACCCTACATGGGGTGAAAACCTCTCCTTCCCCAGCCCTGCCCCACTCAGGTAGTCACATCCTCAGACCCTCTGCATCCACAGCCACAAGGCCCAGCCCAGCCCAGCTCCCTGCACCCACGACACTCGCATCATCTCCTTGGAGTGACCTTGAACTTATTCCCCTCTCTGGGCCCCGATTCCTTCCTCGTTCAGCCCAGGAGGTGTAAGCAGATGTTCCCGAGGCCCCTGGGGCTGCAGAGCTGTGACTGGAGCCTCCATCCCACCCCCAGGCCCATGCCCAGGAAGAAGCCGCCTACTTAAGGCTGATAGAGGCTCAGACTCACCCCAGCTTCACTTGCAGCTGATTCCCCAAGCAGATGCCAGAGAGAAAGCCCCTGCACCCCTAGACACTGCCCACGATGGCTGCAATAAGCAGAAACATTAGTCTAGGATGGTGGCGTCGCAAATCCCGGGGACCCTGAGGCCGGTCCCCATGAGTGGGAGTGAGTAGGCCTCTGAGAACAACCATTTCAGGCCCTGAGTCCAACCTGGGAGACAGTCACCTAGTCCTGAGAGTAAGGGCCCCACCCACGGACCAGGTCCTTGGGAACCACAAGAGGCAGAGAGAGTAAAAGCAAAGAGGAGACAGAGACAAAGAAAGCAAAGCCATCTCATGCCCACCTCAGCCACACACACAGAGGCCCCTGACTCAGTCTCCCCCCACGGCCATCCCACAGAAGCTGCCAGGTGCCTTCCTGATACACCACTGTTACCCCACTCCTCCTGCTCCAACACCTCAGTCTCCCCAGTCCCCAACCCCACTGTCCATCATGTGTGGCCCCAGCTTGCCTGATCCATCCTCTCTCCCAATCACCCCGACATGGATACCTGTTCTGCCCACCTGGCCTGACACCCACCTACGGGCACATGTTCATCACTTGTCCCACACAACATATCACCCCACTCCCCTGCCCCTTCCTCTCCAAATTCTTGCCCCCTCCCAGGCAAGAAGTCCTCTCGGGGCTCGGCCCTCCTCAGCTCCTCCCCTGCCCTCCTACAGCCCTAAAAATAAGTATTCATGAGGGTGCAACAGTCCCAGCTTCTGAGCTCAGCGAGAAGTCTCACCAGCTCCCCTCGTCCCCCTCTCCAACTCTGTCCTCTTCCTCCTCCAGTTCCTACACTCACATCCACAGAATGTGCTACCAAGCATTTGTGGAAGGAAAGGGAGGGAGGTGAGAAGGGTAGAAAGGAAGAAATAAGGATACCATCCCATTATCTCCCCTGCACACCCCTCCTCTCATCTGCACAGCTGTCCCGTCTCCACCACTCAAGAGCTGTGTGACCTTGGATCAATCATTCCACCTCTCTGGGCTTGTCTCTTCATCTGTTAAGTGGAAGGAATACTCTCTCCCTGCAGGGAGGATTAATGAGAGAATGGAAGGCAGTGCATTGGAAACTGTAAAGGGCTGTCCACTTTATAGGCTGCTTATTAATAGTCATTGTCTCTGTGGGGTCCTTCAAGAACAAGGAGGCAGGAAGAGAGAGCACATACCCCCAGGCCTCTATCCTCTGAGCCCTTCTCCAGAAGGCCTGTTCCCAGACCCCTGACCCACTTCTCCTCCCTCCTTCCCCACACCGCGCCCCCCGCCATCCCTCTGAGTCTCCAGCCAGCCATTCTCCTCCTCCATCCATCACCTGGGACTAAAGAGATTAATAAACGAGACTCATAACTCAGCTGCTGGGATGCAGCAGATATTTACAGCTCTGTTTCAATTTGCAGAGAGATTAAATGTTTGTCGATTTATTGTCTCTTGGTATGTGCGAGTGGCTGAACAAGGCCCCCTGCAGGCCGGCTCCCTCCCTTCCCCCACTCTGCACTGCACATACGTGCTTACTGCCCCTCCACCCCTGGGCCCCGTCTCCAGTGCTGATAGGGAGCCTCGGTGCTGCTCAGCAGGGAAAACCACTGGCCGCTGGGGAGGGCTTGTCTTCCTGACCTTCTTGGCCAGAGGAGCAAGTGACCTTGGCCCAAAGAAAGGGCCCGGGGCCATTAGACAGGATAGAGAGTGTCAGTGCCATCCTTAGATCCGTTTAGAGGCCCCTCTGGCCCTCCTCCAGCCTTGTCTCTCCCCCCAGAGCAAGGGGTCCATGGGGCCAAGTAAATATGCCTGGAGCCCAAGCCTCACACTTCTAGACCACACTCTGGTACCCAAGACCCCAAATTCCCTGCACAAATGGGCCTCAGCTGCCTTCTAAGGACTCTGCAGACTCCTCCTGAAGTCCGTACTCCCAAGGGCCAAATGTGCTCCAGGACCAAGGGATGGCTGTTTGGGGGTGTGACACATGCTGGGGGCCTCCATTTATGCTCTTGCCCTGGGTCCCACAAACCTTTAGAGATGGGCCTGGAGAGTGCAGCCCGGGCTTCCATGGAGAGACTCCCCCAGCCCAACTGGGAAGGAGCCTGCAGAGACCAAAGTCAGAGAGCCTGGGGAGGCTGGTGAGAAAGGGGCACCAGCCCCAGGGGCTGAGAAGGGAAAAGAACTCTGCCTTAGGCATGAGCCATACTTGAGCCAAGAAGAGGGGCAAATGAGCACAGGGAGAAAAAGGGTCAAATGCTGCCCCCCCATACACACATGCCTCTGCATGCCCCGTGTTGCCTCTCCCCTTCCCTGTTGACTTTGCAGTGTCTGACACAGGCACTCACTCATCCATTCATTCATTCAACCAGCTTTTCGAGCATCTACTATGTACCAAGTCCCTTTCTCTCCCCCTGCAGACTCCTCTGCTCACCTACGCAGCTGTAGCAGGTTTGAAACCCAACACCACCACTCAAGGGCTTTGTGTCCTTGGAGAAATCACTGCACCTCTCTGGGCCTGTCTCTTCATCCTTTCCCACCATCTTGAGTATTAAGAGAATTAACAAGAGAGTGAATGGCAGTGCACTGGCAACTGTAAAGTGCAGTCCACTTTGCAGCATGCTTATTAATAGTCACTGTATTCATGGGTTCCTTCAAGACTGGGAGGGAAGGGAAGGAATCACAGCCTGCCCCACCTCTCCCTCTGACCTCCTCTCCAGAAACTTGCCTCCAGGCTAAGTGACAGCAACATAAAGATAACTGTGAAGGGTCGCTGCCTTCAGGAAGCCCCAGCTCAGCAGGAGAGACACATCGTGACTCAGTAGAGGAGGGTGTGGTCGGGACGGGGTGGGGTGGGGTGGGGGAAAGGCGTGATCAGTGAGTTGTGGGAGCAGAGAGGAGAGTGCAGGCCTAACGCTTTACCCAGAAGGCGGGTGGTCCACAGATGTCACTGTAATAAACAACACGGAAAAAAGCCAACCGGTTGTCCCTGGCTGTTAGTATGAAAACCAGGATAGATCTTTGATTTGTTGGTTGGAGAGGAATGTGGGTAGGTGAACTTGATCCCCCAACGCAAACGGAATCTGTTGAGCGCTGTGTGCGCACATGTGCATCTCTCTCCCGGGTTGGGCCCTGGCCTGGGGTCACCGAGAGGCTCTGTGGGGCCCACAGGCAAGTCCCTTCCCCAATCTGGACCTCAGTTTCCTTATCTGTAAAATGGGGAGAATACCCCCTCCAGTGAGGGATGAGAAAGTTCTTTGAGAAAGTCTTAGGGGTGTGGAGGACAGGCTTGAGGGGGTGGGGGTGGGGCCGTGGATTGGCCAAATCAAAGCCTAGCCCCAAGTACCCAGGACACCCATGGAAAGATGGGGCTCAGAGGAGATGCATTCGAGAGGGCCCTTGAGGGCAGAGAGGAGAGGAAATGAACAGCTGAGAGAGCACTGGATGGAGAGGGTGGCAGAAGACCTGGAGATAGTTCCCACTCAGCTGCTGACCTGAGGACTCACCCTAGCTGGCCCCCTCCCCTCTCTGGGCCTCAGTCTCCACACCTGGGAAATGAGGGTCCCGCCTTGAGGGTTTCCTCTTAGTTCAGTGCACAAGGCAGGCGGAGGTGGGACCATCTCCTAGCTCTGCTCCTTAGCAGCCTGGCAGAGGCTGCCTGGCATCACTGTCCCTTTCAGTTCCTAGAGTAAACAGAGGGCTGGGAGTGTGGCTGTCTCAGTAAATAAAGCCACAATGATGAGGCCATAAATTGCTAAGGGATTGAGTCATTGATTGGTGAAGGTGGGAGGGGGTCTACGGAGCCCAGGAGTGACTGGATTTGCAAACCTGGGAAATGGGGCTCATTCCCTTTTGCAAATCCCCAGCCTACCCCATCCTTTGCCCTCCTTTTAATAACAATTATTATATCCATCAATACTTATTGAGCTCTTACTCTGCACCCAGAACTTTAGTTGTAATCTCATTTAATCCTTGCACCAACCTAATGAGGGGCATAGAATTATCACCCCCATTTTACAGATGGAGAAACTGCTGTGCCCAGGGGCACAGGCAGGACTGAGGGACAGCTTCCTGCAGCTGCTTGGCTGAGCCCAGTGACTCAGAAATCAGGAGCCTGGGCCCAAACCCCACACTCCTGACTCACAATCTTTCCCGCCTGTCTGGGTTGGAGGGCTGCCTCAGTTTCCCAGTAACTGTCAGACCAGAGCTCTGTGGCTGCAGGTCCCCTCCCAGGCCCACCCCCTAACATTTGAGAGTACAAATGGAGGCCCACACACCATATGTTTGAACTCCAAGCAATTAAAAGTTGTAAGTCAAGCTGAAATTAGCAAACTATTAAATAGATTCTATTCTTCTACCTTGACAAAGCCACCTTCCTAACAACCTCAAAGAATTCTCAAATTCCATATTGGACCCTGACAGCAAGGGGAGAGCTGCTCCCAGACCCCTGCCCTGGCCCCTGCCTGCCCCGGCTCTGAGTCCCATATTCCAAGACCCTGTGAGACTGTGCCAGGCCACCGCCACCTTCATGTGGCCAGACCCAGGGAAGAAGCCCTCACATGCCCTGGAAGCAGGAGGGAATTCCCCTGTCCCAGATACCCAGGGCATGATCTAGAAGGGGGCATGGGCTCTGAGAGTACACGCCTTGGCCCCACCATCTCCTCTTGCCAGGGGGAGGATTGTGGCCAGAGGAAGGCCAAACAGGACCCTCGAGAACACGGGGCCCAGGGCAGGGGCCCCTCAGGTTCAGGGCTAAGGGCAGAACTGCCCACCCCCCTCTCCCCTCTCCCAGCTCATGACTCTATTAGGGCGCGCTCCTGTGCTCAGATTAAATGCTTTTCAATACAATCCAATTTTCTCCTGAATGGACTAGAAAAGCCCAGTGCACGCACACACTGCACACATACACACACATGCATGCACACTCAATATATATATTTGGTGTAAAACGCCCAATCAGGACCAAAGATAATAGAGCAAGGCCAGTTCACTCCCAGTTTAATCAGATAAAATGCCCATTCATCGGCTCCTGCCAGCAGCAGACAGCCCATGCTCATGGCAGCCAGAAAGGAAAGGAGGGGCAGGAGGGGCTGCAGGAGAAGGGCTCAGGCTGGGCGGTTGTAGAAGTGGGTTGAGTGTGGGGGCTGTCTCTTTAAATCTTCAAGGAGGGGGGACAGCGTTGCCCACAGGGGACTAATTATCCGTAGGCCTTTAGCCAGCTCTTACTCAAACAGACAAAAGAGGGCTCAGGGCCCTGTTGATGCTAAGCCTCTGCAGCAGAATTTTAGTTGTTTTTTTTTTAATTATTCTCAGATATGTAAATCTCCCTCTGAGTCATGGACCCTAGGGAAGGCTGAATGGGGGCTCTGGGGGATTTGGGAGGGCCTGGCAGCAGGACCCCCTCAGGGACTGGACACTGGAGTTGGCAGCATCTCCCTTTTCCTCCCCTGCCTGCCTGGAAAGCCCTTTATGAGCCCTGTTCTGCCATCAGAGGTCAAGATGAAGGTCTCCCTCCCACCTCCTTCATTATGTGGGTGGGGGTCTCCAGTGGAGGGTCAGATGCTGGCTCACCAGATGGGGCCGTCTTCTGTCTGCCTCGGCCTCCTCCAACCTGCCTTCCCCAGGACACAGCTACCAGGTGACCTTCCCAAGGCCACAAATCTAGGGGTGCTCTATACCCTTCCATGGATCTCTCAACTGCAACCTGAGCCCCTCAGCCTGATGAGCCCCTGTGACCTCTGAAACCTGTGCCCCAAGCCCCAACCTGAACCCAGAATATCCTAGCCACACCCAACCCAGCCACATCCACTCACCTTTCCAGGTGTTTGCTCTGCTGCTCCCTCTACATGGAATGCCCTCCCCTCGCCTCCACCGGCCACCTGACACACAGTAGCTGCTCAATAAATGTGTGTCCAGTGAGTGCATAAAATGCCCCTTCCCAAGCCGCCACATGACACAGGGAGTAGATAGGTCTGGATGAGGGAGTTTGCTTCCACTCAGCTCCCATGCTAGCACCTGCAGGAACCTCAGTCTTCAGTTGTGAAACGGGGATGATGATAACCCTCCCCTCACAGGCTGGCTTTGAAAATCCCTTGGCACCTGGAGAGAGCTCTGGGAGCTGTGAAGGGGCTCTGGTGCCTTGTCATCTGCAGCAGGGGATGAAAAGAACAGTGCAGAGAGGTTGGGGGGTGGGGGTGGCTAGGGACCAGATTCCATCTCTCCCTGATCTCAGAAAACCATCAGCCACTCCCTTGGGAAATCCATTCATCCTCCCTGCCTGAGACTCTGCACCCCCCATTCCAGCAGCCCCATGATTTTACACCATCTCAATAGGAGGGGTCTGGATCTTGAAAGTGGAATGGGGGGGGGGTCTTAAAAACTCTGGAGGGGGTGGTACTGAGGCTAAGCCAGGGATTTGGATTCTGAGACTGAACCTGGGCCTGAGGTGGTCAAGGGGCAGGGGGCCTCCTGAGAGACCAAGTGGGCAGGAGGACCCAGGCAACAGGAGCCCCTCAAATGAAGCCCCTCCCCTTATTGCTGCCTCCATCTGTGAGGGTCTGGGCCCTGGATTCCCATCCCCCAGGAAGAGGACAAGACATGCATGATGGGTCAGGCTGAAGGAGGGCATCGAGAAGGTCCCTTCAGGAGGATTCCGGGCATGGGGGAGGGAGGGTCACGAGGGAGGAAGTGACCAAAAGGGGCTGGATGACAGGCAGCGTGAGGACGGGCTCTGAAGGGACCCACGGCCTTGAGGACCAAGCCTCCAAAGGCAAAGTTTAACACAGGGGTTTCTGGGGGCATTGCCCAGGATTCGGAAAGCTGAAACACTTGGTGAAGCTACAGGGTGAGCCCGGGACCTGGCAGAAATGGAGCACAGTTTCCCAGCCACACACGGCCTGGGGAGAAAAATCTGTCCTGAGCTGGAGGCAGGAGGGAGTGAACCAGCCAGGAAGGGGCAGGCAGCTCAGAGGATGGCGGAGCAGAGGACACAACAGCCCAAGAAAAAGAATATGGGGCTGGAGAGGCAGAGGCCCTGGGTGGGCTCCCAGGGATGGTGGCACCTATACACGCCCCTCCCCCAGGCAGTACCCCAGACAGCTCCCGACAGCCTCCCTCTGTGCTCCTACAACATGATCCAGTACCACCAGAACAGCATCCCCTACTCCGGAGAAAGCTGCTGGGAGTCTGCACCTTCTGGTTCCCCACACTGGCCCTCCAAGTGCTGACATCAAGGGCTGGGGTGAGCCCTGGGGAAGAGAGAAGGGAGGCTTCACTTTGTGCACCCCACTTCCAGCTCCCCTGCAACAGCTGAGCCCCTGTTACCTCCAGACCCCCCCCCTCACTGTCCCTCCCTCAGCCCAAGGTTGCCTGGGCCTCCTCGGATCCCCCATCCCACGACCTGGCAGGGGCACCAGGGTCTCTCCCCTCCACGGCCCCTGCCCCAGAGCTTTCTCTCCTGGCCTGAGGAGAGTGGGACGCTGTAGGCACACACTTTCACTGCAATGATGGAGTCGGGATGGGGGTGAAAATAAAAGCCTGGAATGAAGGTCTGGCCAGCAGGCTGGTCTAGAGAGATGACGCTTTAATGGTTGAATGCCAGTGCCTCTAGCCAAAGACCACCAGGACGCACCTATAGTTGGACAAAGCTGGTTTTTGACTCATTACCACAAGGGAGAACACACCCCATGGGGAGCTCCAGGGCGTTGCAGAAAAAGGGTGTTGGAGAGGACTTTTGGATTCAGGCTCGCATTAGGTAATTTTGAGGAGAGTTCGAGGAACCAGTGCTTTGCTCTGGGAGGGCTGCTTCCAGGAGGGAGGGGCAATTCCATGACAGGGTATGTTAGAAATTCTTATCTAGAAAGCAAAAGGAATATGATACAGTAAGGCTAAAACTGTAATTGGTAAAGAAGCAGCAGCCACTCAGATTAGCTAGGAAAGGGGGAGGTCTGGCCACTTATGTCATTTGGACAGTGTTCATGTTTTGTCTGTTCAGACATGACTACAGAGTAGTCTTTGTCTTGCCCCTCCATGGTGAGAGAGTGGCCTCATACGATGTGATGTCCTATGAAATTGTTTGTGTTCAACAGGAGAACACCAGGGTCTAGCTGTGAGGGCCGGGCCAGCTGCTCTTTTCTTTCTTGGTAGCTCCACAGGGGACCAAGGGGAAGGCCCGGGTCACACGGGCTCCCCTGTGCCAGGCACTGAGCTCCACCCTGGCCATAGCTTTGCTCAGTGGGCTTCACATGCCCTCTGAAGCAGGCAGGACTCTGCCCATTGCCCAGATGGTGAAACTGAGGCCTGCAGAGACCAAGTGCCCTCCAGAGCCTCAGAGAGTAACTGGCAAACTGGAATGTAAACCCAGCCCTCAAGGCTGCAAACTCCCTGCCACACTGTGGCCTGGAGGCTGAGCCTTGGCACACCTGGCTGGCTGTCCCCGGCTGTCCCTAGCTGCAGCCATCTCGGCCCTGCTCTAACGGTCCAGCCGCAGTGTCAGCAGCCGCCCCAGCCCAGGCTGTGCCTAGAGGTGTGAGGGGTAATGAGGCCCCGTAATTAAGGTTTCTGGAGACGTGGCCTGCAGATTTATAGACAGGCATTGTCAATAACTGTGCTCCCGCCTGCAGATCCAGGGAGACATCGATAAGTGCTGTTACAGCTTCTCCCCGCTCCCTGCCCCACGCCTCCCCCCACCCCTCCCAGCCTGTCAGCCCGCCTGTTCGCAGTGCCTGTGTACACAGGCTTTGCTCGATTAATTTGCACTTGTTGGCACCATCTGTTCTCCTCATGTGTCCTCATTGGGAGTGGGTGGGTCCTTCCTCCTCAGATGGGCTCTGGAGCAGGTTCTTGTTTCCCGGCTCAGGCTGGGCATCCCAGGGCAGGGTCACGAATTCCCCCTTAGATTGGAGCTCCTTGAAGGGTGAGAGGGGATGCACTGTCTCCTCCCTCAGTCTAGGACCCCTAAAGGTAGGGCCCAGTCTTCCTCTTACTTCATCTTCCTCCCCACCCCTCACCCAGGCTTGGCCGAGGCCCTTGTAGACCCTCTCTGAGCCTGACCCCAACAGGCAGGGCCTCGGCCTACTGGACAACAAAGCCCCTACATCCAAGCCCCACTGTTCCCGGAAGTCCAGCTGCCCACTGGGTCCTGGGAGGCAGGGCTCGGGTCCAGTTCGCAGCTCTGGCTCCCACAGCCCAAGGCTTGGTAGGTCTCTGGTCCAAGAACAGTGGGGACATTGAGTTACAGGATGTTAGGGGGCTGAGCAGCCCCTTTGCAGCTCCTGCTTCCACTGAGCAGCATGGATCAAGGGTGGTAGAGGGGTCTACTTGGACAGCCCAGGGCGGTGTGGGGGTGCCTGGTTGCTCCAGGATGCCACGGCACAGCTGCCCACCCACAGAACTGAGAAGGGCAGCATCCTAAGGACACCTGTCCTTGGCCACCTTCCCACCCCAATATTCTTGGCTGCCAGCATCCCAACCCTACTCCTCTCTTGGCCTCTCTTTCCTCCAGAAGGTCCCTTGGCACCTTCCAGCTCTGATGGACTCGGCTTCCTGCCCTCAGTGCAGACAGCCTGGCTTTCCTGACCCTGGAGGACTGTGAAGGCTGAGCCAGTCCTGCCACAAAAGTGCTGTGGGAGGCTGGCCCAACCTCTTGCCCTCTCTGGGCTCTGGTGTCCTGAGATGCACATCAGGCATGTGTACAAGGCAATGCTGGGGAGGTCCTTGGAAAGTCGTAGTGATACAGAGCTTGGGGCCAGTATCTAGCTCCTGCCCAGGCCACTTCACCCGACTCCAGGCTTTGTGGTTGGGCCTCAGCCTGGCAGTCGAGGCCCCCATGGCGGGCCCTGCAGCCGCTCCAGCTGCCTCTCCCTCTCCCCTCTCCTGACTGCTGACACTTCTCCCGATGTGCAGGCCACTTCCACCTCTACACTTTTGCTTTCCCAGGAATGTCTTCTTTTCTCCTCCCTTTATCAGCTGGCAAACTCCTATACACCCTTTAAAACTCCTCTGCGGCTCTGAGATGCCTTCAGGGGCAGGGAGGGGGCTGGCTGAGGGCTCCCACACTGAATTGTCATACCCCACTGCACCTGCAGCCACATCTCTCTAGAACACAAGTTCCTCGGAGACAGAGAATCAGCTTTGGTTGTATCTTTGTCCCCAGTGCCCAGCAGAAGGCCTGGCGGGAGATGGGTACTAGAGAGCATGTTGAAGGGGAGAGAGCGGATTGGCAGGGCATCCTTACTGGCTAGCCTGGGTTGGGCAGAGGCAGCCTTCACCCCTCCCAGGTGGAAGAGTTGCTGCTGCCACCTGGCTGCCCCCTCATAGGGCCATGGGTCTCAGGGTGAGTCAAGGATTTATGTAGGGCCAAATGGAGATGCACACAGGAGGGGGCTTTATAGAGCTCCCTGCCCACCCACCGTGGGCCCTTCCTAGGGCCCCCATGTGAACGTCTTTGGAGTCCTAGTGAGTGCCTCTGCTGCAGACAGCTCCACACTGCATCCTGGGGTGCCTGGGGTTGGGGACAGGGAGCATGGGGTATGGTTCCTGGTCTCCATGTGTGTTTCAGGTTCAGTGGCAGCATTCCTGCAGGAGAGGGTTTAAAAATGGGGGACCACCTGCTCCTTTGGCATGTGCCTGGCTTCCAGGTGCTGGCATCTCAGGCCTCAGGGCAGCCCATGTGCAAAAACACAGAACCACATGTACCCATAAGCCCCCTCCCAGGCCAGAGCAGAGGCCCAAGGTTCTGCAGGGCCCAAAGAAATTGGCAATGGGCCCAAAGCAACAGTACAAACTATCTCAACCTCCAGGTCTCTTCTTCTCCCCGTCTTCCCCTCCACTCCCACTCCATGTCTGATGTGTTGGTTTTGTTGGAAGGGGTGAATGATGACATTCAGGAGAACAGCCTCAGGATGCAGGAGCTGGGCCCAGAGCCTGCGGGGGTGCAGGGATGCAGCATCAGTGGGGCTCCTGAGACAGACGCAGGACTCAGTGGGGCCTTGCTGGGGGCCAAGCTGGCTTCAGACTGGGATGGGAGTGAGGCCTCTGCTGTCAGTCCCCCAAGCATGGCTACGATCCTCCTGAGTGCCCTGCCAAGCTGGGAAGGGCAGGGAGAGAATGGGCTTCCGGCTGGGAAAATCCTAGTCCTGGTGAGTAAGAGAGAAACAAGCGTGAGACCCACACTTCTGGACTGGAAGGCCATTTGAGGCCAGAGAACTGGCCCCAGGGCTTGGGATGGTGGCTAAGAAGGCAGGCTCTGGAACTGGCTTCCCCACTCCGAGAAGCTACTGAACCTCCTCCTGCTTCTTACTCCTCCTCTGGAGAATGGGCCCAACGGTAGCTACCTCACTGGGTTACTGAAAGGATGAAGTTACGTTGCTCTGTTTAGAACAGCACCCATCCCGTCATAAGCTCTCATTATTACCTGCCTGGTTCAGGCTCTGGACATTCAGAAAAGAAAACCATCCCTTCTAACCAAGGGGAGAGGGAGAGGCTCATGTCAGGAGGGTCAGCAGAGATAGGCTGAAGGGCCCTCTTTCCTGTCGGTGGAAGGAACCACGTGAGCAAAGGCCCCAGGACAGGACAGAAGAGAAAATCTGTTTGTTCCCCTAAAGATTCTGAGGCTGTAGGACCTGGATGCACATGGGGAGCGGCAGGTGGAAGGGGAGCTGTGCTATGAGGCTGGGGATGGGGCGGGACCGATCACAGCTGACCTTGAACACCAAGCTGCCAAGTGTGACTAAAGCCCTCCCTCCCCTCTGGTGCCCCTGCCCTCCCCTCCCCTCTCCTCACCCAGCCTGACGCCTGCCCTGCTTCCTGGGGCCCCACGGAAGGAGAGCATCCCCCAGTCCCACAACAAACCCAGGCCTTCACATAATAACTATCTGGTGCATCTCACTCTGATTCAGGGGTTGGGGAGTAGGGACTGGGGAGCTCCTTTGCACCCATTTTATAGATGAAACACCTGAGGCAGGGGCGGGTCCCACTGGGGCCTGCCTGGTGCTTCCACACCACTTCCCCTCCCCCTCTGTATTCCACACTTGCTCTATGTCCAGTGATGGAGATGCAGGACCAAAGGTGCCCCACTGGACTGTAGTGGGGGCCTCATGCCCCACCTCCTGCCTCCTGCCAGAGCTAGGCTGGAAGACAGCCATTTCTGGGGCCTGGCTGAGCTTGGCCGAAGCCTCTGTCTGGTGCATTATTGATGGGGCCTCTAATTGTGTGTTTCCCAAAGTCTACAGGCCTTTGATGAAAAATTCATGGCACGCCCGAGGATGGGAGCAGATTCAATCGATTGGCAGCACAGAGGGTGCGGGAGGACTGGGCCCTTTGCAGGGAGCGGGCGGCTGAAGGCCAGGCTGGAGGGGCATCAGCCTGGCTCTGCCTTCATCCCAGGCTCTGCCCCTGGATCTTTGGGATGGAAGTGGGCACACACAGCAGGAGGCAGCAGCCCATTTCCCTGGTTGGGGGGCCAAGGAGCAGGATCAGGAAGGCCCAGCACCCATTTCTAGGGTGCCATCTGGGTGATGGGTGCCCATCTGGGGAGGATGGCTGTCTCCACCAAGAGCCTCATTTTCATGTCCCTAGAGCAAGATTTCCCAGAGCCCCCCCGTGACAGTGACGTGGAAGAGGGAGTAACATGTACAGAGTCACTCTTGTGTGCCAGGCATGTGGATGCTCTGTGCTTTACATCCACATGCTTGTTTCACCATTCCAGCAGCTCTATGAGCCATCACAGTTAAGCTCTCCATTTTACAGATTGGGACACTGAGGCTCAGAGATGTTAAATGACCTGTCCAAGGTCACACAGCTAATTAGTAGCAGAGCAGGCACTAGAGCCCAGGTCTGAGCAAATTTAGAGCCCACTGTCTTTTCAGTTCACCAGGCTAGGGCTATTTGAGCTATGAAGCATTTTAGGGATTGTTTTTTCCAACTCCCTACTTTATCCCCATTAAGAAAAAGAACTCTCCAGGGTCCCGAAGTACATTACATTAAAAATAAGGCCTGAAAAGAAAAGAAGAGTAAGGCCTCCCTCCCTGCAGCCCTGACAGAGGCCCCCGCCCCATACAGAGCCCTGAGCCAAGCACCCAGCACTTGTGTTGGGGGGTGGGGGGGAACACACTGGATAAGGGTGGAGCTTTTGAAACAGCCAGAGGTGTCCATCTCCGACTATCCAGTCAGGAGTTATTATTGAGGCCACAGAGACCCTGACATTCATCCATGTGTTCATCCATTCATTTAAACAAGCCAAAAATGTTTATTACGCCCCAATTCTCTGCAGGCATCTTGCTAGGTTCAAACAGGGGGCCTGGCATGAAAGGCCATGGGGTCAAGCCAACCCAGAAAAGGCAGTCTCGGCCCAACTCAGTTGGAAAAAAAGCCAGACAGACGCCCTCCATGACCGAGGAGGGGGATCTGCACAGCCCAGGCCCGAGGCCCGTTGTGTCAGGATGGCTTTGCCTTAATGACCAAGGCCGTTTCTAGGCTGGTGGGCTGGCTTGTTTGGGTTTGTTTTCCCTTTGCTTCCCAGTGAGTTCCTTTCAAAAATATCCACCCATGTCTCCACTGAACTAAAGGGAATGGAATTTGCCCAGGCCATCAGGAGAGCAGAGCTGGGAAGGCCCCAGGGTCCAGGCGTGGGGCCCTGAGCCACTCTGTGCAGCTGCAGGGAGGAGAGTGAGCCCGGGGCCCTGCCTGCGCTGCTGGGGGTGGGGGGAGAGGGAGGGGAGGCTGGGGGCACTGAGGAGGAGAAAAGGGGAGACTGGGAGACTAGGAGACAAGGAGATGGGAGACTGAGGAGCCGAGGGGAACAGGGACTGAGGGGCAGGGAAGGGGAACTGAGGGTATGGGGGGCACCAAGGAGCAGAGAAAGTGGAGATGGGGAGGTGGGGAGCTAAGGGGAGAGGGGGAGACTGAGGGCAGGTTAGGGGAGAACGTCGGAAGGTCGGAGCTCCTCAGGGACTTGCCCCTTCCCTGGGCTCCCAGTGCCCTCAGCTCTCCAAGGCCCTGCCCTCTCCTGGCCAAGGAGTGAGCCTAGACTGATTTCAGCCACCCCCACCCAGATACCCTTCACCCTGGAACAAAGATGAACCGGCTTCATGAGCCTGCCTGCCTCCTGAGTCGCCAAGCAGACACTGTTGTAGCAACAGTCTCTGGGGACCCATCCTGGGAAACAGAACTGCAAGCAGGAAAGATGGAGGAGCCAGAGTCCCTGCCCCTTCCAGCCCCCGAAGCTGCCCCGGGCCTCCTTGGCCTCCGTGACAGCCACCCTGTAAGTGTGCCCCCCACCCACGTGGCTCTAGGAGGATGTGTTGGCTCACCTAAAACAAGTAGGTGTGTTGGGGTGTGTTGCCAGGCAACCAGGAGAGGTGTTCCCAAAGCCTGCACAAGTGGGACATGGAGTGGGGGTGGGGGCACAATCAGACGATCAGGCCTGGGAGCATTGGCCCCAGATGACCATGGTCACAGGAACCTTCTGTGGGGTCCCCACCTCCAGCCACACCCAGGAACCCAGAGAGAGGGAGGAGAGAAGGGCTGTGGGAAAAACCTTACAGTGACCGTCATCTCCCACCAACCCGGGCCCTGGCTCTGGCCTCTTCAATGGTCAGACCCGGATTCTAGAAAGTGGCTGGGGCCTGGGTTAGCCTGGGCAGTCAGCCTGAGAAGGCTCACTAGTAGGATGAAACTTGGAACCAGGACTGTGAGGAAGAGGGGTGAGGCGGATCCAAGAAGTTGGATCAGTCCCAGGCCAGGCTGCCTGGATTAGAGATAACAACCTCACTTGGACCCCAGTTGCCAAGGCATTTCATCTTCCATTGTGGCAACAACCCCAACAGGGATCATCACCTCAGCTTGCAGATATACAGGGTTCTATAGCAGCTATGGGCAGAGGCTCGATTAGAACCCAAGGTTCTGGATGCAAGCATTCAGAGGCATCAGAGCTCTAACCAGGGAGGATTCTGGCAGGAAGTAGCTGGTGGGGAGGGGTTTCTTTGTGGGAGAGTGAACAGGACCTGTGAGATCAGGACTGGGATCTGCCCCCTCACCAGTCCCTGAAGCTCCTGGCCTCGGGGTAAATGCCAACCCCAAGCTGCCATCCACAGAAGAGTGATTGATGGCTGGGCTCAGGGTAGCCCAGGGGGTCTTCCTGGAGGAGGAGGGCTGAGAGTTGAGCCTTGAAGGCCACGCAGGGTTCAAGGAGGCCTGGGAGGGGAAATGGGAGGAGAAATGGGGACAGGAAGGCAGAGCATCTTCCAGGAAGCCCCTCCCCCACCCCACCCCCATCCCCAGCTCCATTGTCATGGCCTAGCCCAATTAGTTAGCCAGGGTCCTGCAGAGGGCAATTAGACAGAGGCTGCGGTCAGGGCTGGCCAAGGCCCCAGCCAACCCTCAGAGCTTCGCCCACAAAGCACAAAAGCTTCCTAGGCACCATCTCTGCAGCTGCAGCAGTAAGGAAAAGAAAGAACAGAAGAAAGGGAAAATTCACTCCTTTTGTTTCTTTGCCTTAACCTTGCATTGAACAAAGAGGCAACAGCCTTCACCTCTCTGGGAGGGCAGGGCTCTGTAGAGCAGAGAAATCTGTTTTAAATAGCAATTTGCACAGCTCAGCTTGTTGCTTGGGAGGCCCAGCTGACATTCAAGGGGAATCAGGAGCCAGGATCTGGGGCAAGCAGAGCTCTGGCTCAAGAGCTTTCTATGGCTCCAGACTGCCCTCAGTTTAGAAGCAGAGTTCCTGGGCCTGGCACTCAAGTCCTCCGACTTGCTTGGCCTGCTCCAGCTGCCTGAGTCTTTGCTGCCTCCATGTCCTCCACTCCTTTACTTAGCGTGTTCCCAGTACCTCCAATCCCCACCCAGTCCAGTCAACCCTTACCCATGAGGCCCAGCTCCAGCCCCTCCCCACTAGAGGAAGCCCTCCCCCTCTCTCATCTCTCTGACTTACACTTCTAGGGGTTAAGCTGTGCCCCACGGCAGGCTCCCACCCTCCTACTGGGTGCTCTCTGAGGACAGGGGTCTCCCACCCCTGACAGAGCTGAGTTTAGAGGGGGAACACTGGCTGCCAGGTCTTTCCTGGAAGTGGGTAGAAGGGGGATATACCAAGGCAGGGCCCAGAATGGGGCTTGGGAAGCTGGGGCCACCCCAGTGTGGTGGCAGGTAGGGAAGAGAGGCCCCCAGTACTGAGCCTCCTCCCCCCGACCCAGGGCCAAGACCCCCTCATGGAGACCACCCTTTCCCAAAGCTCCCCAGCTCAGCAGTGCACAGGGGTGCCCAGCCCTGACCATGCTGCTACACCCTTGCAGCCCGGCCCGCCCTCCAGCCCGCTCTGCACTCGGCTTCCACACCAGGCCAGGGGGCCCGCAGGCTGCCCTTGCCTGCCCTCTGGTGGTGGTGAGACTCCAAAAGTGAACAGAGGGGAAAGGAAAAGGCTTGTTCTCAGGGCTCTGGGTTCTGCTGTTACACTGTCCCGCAGCAGGACGGGTGTGGAAGGGAGCCAGGCTGGGCGGGCTGTGCATGTCGGTAAGGGGGCTGCTCAGCCACGGCGAGCCCTGACTCAGCAAATCTTCAGGCACAGACCCCATTTTCTCCCACTCCTCCCTGCCACTGCCCCTCAGAGTTGAATTCTTGCTCAGAGCTCCCTAACCTCAGGAACTGGGGGAAGCCAGCATCACTTTTGCACAAGCTGGATGTTTCCATTTTATGTGAAAGAAATGTGGTTCATTCCCTTTGAAGGTGTAGGATAACTTAGGTAAGCAAAGGGTGGCCTCTGGTGTCTGAGGAGATCTGCTTTAAGAGGTGGCTAAGAATGGCACATAGTTCCCTCATCTTCCAGCAAGATGTGTCCCTAGTCCTGGCGTGAGTCTGGGCTGTATAGCAGCTAAACAAACCTGAAGCTACAGGTGCTGCCTGGGCCTTGCACATCATGTGTCTCACTTCTCTGCAGCTGGAACATTCCCCCTGCACGGCCCTGTGTAGGTCAGACAGCATCTCTATCTGTCAAATGATTGCAAATCTGGCAGGCGCAGGGTCCTGGTCAGGGGTTTGCCAGAGAAAGTCCCTCGGCCACCAGTCCTGAAGGGGTCTGCGGACCCTACTTTTGCAACTCAGGAGCACAGACCAGAGGTCACAGAGAGGAGGGAAGGCGGGGAGCTCCCGGAGCTGGAGAGAGTGAGCACAGGTAGTCCCTGGCGGGATGGGGAGTGCCGGGCTGGTGTGGATCAGGGATGGCTTCTCGGCAGAGGTGGGTAAAGCTTCAAAGACAGAAAGGAGCCCAGGGAGGCTGGACCCAAGGGCAGAGTGGCTGGGCCTAAATTCTGAAAAGGGGTCTCAAATGTGCTTGGACAGACTGCCTCGAGATTCAGAATTGGAACTTAATCATGAGGTGGGAGCCATGGAAGGGCTCTGAAAGGACGGGGAGAGTGTCCCAGTTATCTATTGCTACTTAACAAACTACCCACAGCTTTGTGACTTAAGACAATACTTTTTTGTTATTATCGCACAGTTTGAGGGGTCAGAAACTCAGCCAAGGTATAGCAGGGAGGGCTCATCTCTTCTCCACAGTGTCTGGGTCCTCTGCTGGCATGCCCTAACGGGCTGGGGCCCGGAACTGCTCAAAGCTAGCTGGACGTCTCTCTCTCCACACGGTTCATCTGGGCTCCCTCACAGTTTGGTAGCCTCAGGGCAGTGGGCATCTTCCTTGGTGGAACAGCAAGTGTCTAAGAGGAGGGAGGAAGCTGCAAGGCATATTATGATCTATAGCCTCAAACATGCCAGGACATCACTTCTGCCTCGTTCTATTGATCAAGAAGTCACTAAGGCCAGTCCTGGACTGGGGGAGGAGAATTAGACCCTAAACTAGAGGAAGAGCAAAGCATTTTCAGCCAACTTTCATCAACCAGAGTGGAAGGCTGTGTTTTGAGACAGCATGAAGAAATCCCAACTGTAACGGAAGCTGAGAACTCGGAGGCCTGCCTGGAGGAGGAGGTTACAGAATCAGACCATATCAACTCGGCCAGGAAGATAAACTGTGGGCACTAGACCCAGGAAGGGACCCCTGTGGGTCCTCAGGGCATAGAGACTGAGCTCCCATTTGTTGAATGTCTATTCCTGGCCTGGCCCTTTACACACATTTTCCTCTAATTCAGGCAAGTCTGCAAGAAAGGCTTTGCATTCCCAATTCACTAAGGAGGATGCTGGGGCCCACAGAGGGGAAGGCTGGGTGATTCAAGCTCCTCCTACTTGTAGGGGGCAGAGCTGGAATTCAACGTGGATCTCTCTAGGCAACGGAGCCAGGGACCCCGGCCTGGGGTGGGGGTTCCAGAGCTATGGGTCTGAGGTGACATGATAAGATGTCCCACCCTGGTGCCTGGGTGCTTCCTGGGACCAGAAGATGCCTCCTCTGGTCACAGGAGATCCATGAGGGGTGGGGGGCCGATATACCACATTAGCTGATTTCTCAGGAGAAGGGCGAGTGATGAGGGGTAGAATTGGCCCCTCTTTGCCTTGTGTGAGGGCCCAGGAAAACCAGGAAACAGGCCTGGCCAGACCCAGAAGTGGGGAGACGAGGGACTCTTTCTATCTCTGGCTCAGCAAAGCAGCCACCACGGACCCTCAGAGCACCTCACATATGTGAAGGGGGTCAGGTGGGGCCTGCTCCCCTGGCAGATGCCTTGCTGAAGAGAAATAGCCTTGGTCCTGATGAAAGGAGGAAGTCAAGGGCAGGTGACATCTTACTGTATCACCTCAGAGACCCATAGCTCTGGAACCCCCACCCCAGGCCGGGGTCCCTGGCTCCATTGCCTAGAGAGATCCACGTCGAATTCCAGCTCTGCCCCCTACAAGTAGGAGGAGCTTGAATCACCCAGCCTTCCCCTCTGTGGGCCCCAGCATCCTCCTTAGTGAATTGGGAATGCAAAGCCTTTCTTGCAGACTTGTCTGAATTAGAGAAAAAGTGTGTAAAGGGCCAAGCCAGGAGTAGACATTCAACAAATGGGAGCTCAGTCTCTATGCCCTGAGGACCCGCAGGGGTCCCTTCCTGGGTCTAGCGCCCACAGTTTATCTTCCTTGGGGCATTGATGAACCTTGTCTGATTTGCAAAGATCTAGACTCTGTTTGTTTTTGGTTTTGTGGTGTGGGTGTATGTGTATGTGGTTGGGGTTTGGAAGCCCCCTGGATAAGGGGTCAGCCTCGGGAGTCTGCTGCTGTGCAGGCGGGAAGAGTGAGGGTTACTGCGGTGCTTCAGGATACGCTTACCCCAGGCCCTGACCCTCGCACTCAGCCCCATCATCCTCCCTGGGGCTGGCCTAGGACAGAGCCTGGCTGGGGTTCAGGATTCACTGTGTGGTCTTGAGCAGAAGGAGGCTGGAAAGTGTCTGAAAACCTGAAGGGGGAGATGTATGTGCCTGGGGCTAGAGAGCAAGCCAGCCTTCTGCAGCCACCGGGAGCCTGAGCTGTGGGTTCCCATTCCCACTACTGGCTGAGGCCCGGAGCATCTGCAGGAGGTGGCTGCCCTCTGCCGGCTGCAAAGACAAGCAACTTGGCAGGTGGCGTGTGCCTGCCAACAACGATCCCCGGGACCTGGGGACCCGGAGGTCTGATGCCTTTGAGGGAGGGGAGGTGCATGCCTGGCCCAGCAAACTCACCGCCCCTGTCCGCCTTCCCCACTCACTCCACTCCCCAAAGAGCCCTGCCACCCACACTGCCCCAGCCTCGGGTCTCCTTCCCCACCTCTTCCCCTGCTCCAGGCCACCTGCCCCCATGCACTCCTCCCCGCCTTTCCCCTGATTCTCCAGGAAATCCTCCCTCTCTGACTCCTCCTCCTCAGACCCCTCCTCCTCTCTGCTCCCCTCCCTCTGCCACCTCTCCCAATCCTGTGTCCCCAGCTACCTCCGTCTCTTCTCAACCTCACTGTCCCCCTCAGTCCTCACCCCACTGCACCCAGGCACCCAGAGCCTGGCCAAGGCCACCAGCAACACCTCCTCGAGGCCACACCCAGAGGCTCCTCTGCAGACTTGGAAGCTGCTGCGCCTTCTCTCCTTTCAAAATCTTTTAAAGTTGTGAAATATAATCTATAGGCAGAAAGTTGCATTTAATGTAGTGCTTGTAACCAAATGTTTTAAAGCCAATGCCCACAGAACCACCCAGGTCAAGACACAGACCATCGCTAGCACCCAGAAGCCCCTCACGCCCTCCTGGGCCCTGCCCATCTCTCTCCTGGACGTGGCCATTCTGCTGGCTTCACTTTCTTGCTTCCTTACATAGTCATCGCCTAAGGGTGCTCCCTCGTGGCTATAGGGTACTTATCCGTCTTTAACTTTATGTAAAGGGAACCCTGCCGCGTGTATGTACTTTGTGTGCGCTCCTTTTGTTCCCCTTTGTGGGTATGAGATGCATCTGCCTCGTTGCTTATTCTGTGTTTTTCTGTTTATTGCTGTTAAAATTCCACTCAGTGGACAGAGCCCACTGTCCCCTGATGTCTGTTCAATTATTCCTCACTATTTCGCCATTCTTTTTCCATATCTAGTTTTTTTTCTGTTATCTTCAGTGGGAAGCTTCGTCTCTATTACCCAATCTATTATCCTAAGCGGAAGGGGATCATCCCTCCTTGAAGCGCTCTGCAGCTTGGCTTTGCCAGCCTGCGCTCGCCCCTGTCCTCCAGCCTCTCTGGCGATTGCCCTGGTCTTGAGGGCTCCTTATCCTTCTCCTTGACTCTCCTCACACTGAAAACTCCCCTACTTCCCAAGGCTTCAGTGGTAAATCCGTGGGGCTTCTTCCCAAACCTCTATCTCCAGAGACTCTCCAAGCTTGACGACCTTCCAACTACCTACACCCACACACCTCGCCCTCCCTCACAGCGTCACACCTTCCCCCCCCCACCCCCTCCACCCAGGACCTCAGATCCTCCTCCTCCCTGCTTCCCTCCCTCTGCCAAGCTCCCCTCCTCAGTCCTGCAGCTTTGCCCTGACCGTGTCTTGCTGGCGCCCTGCAGCTGCCTCCTCACTGGCCCTGGCCTCCGTCCCCCCCTGTGCAGAGTGGCCTGGGGGGTCCTGCCCCCTACCCCCAGCTTAGGCTCTTCGGTGGCCTGAAAGACACAGCCCAAGCCCCCGAGACTGCCTTCCCTGTCCCCTCTCCAGCCTTACGCAGAAACTCTCCTCTCCATACCCTGCGCCCCAGGAACTCCCCTGCTTCCCTCCCTCCCCTCCCCACCCTTGCCACAGTATCTCCTCCCCTGGGGAGCCCTCACCTCCACCTCCAAGTAACACCTATTCACCCTCCAAAAGTCTCCTCCAGGAAGCCTTCCAGGACTGCCAGCCTGGATTAGGAGGCCCCTCTGAGCCCCCCTCTGTCACAGGCACTTTCTTACTGTCTCCTCTGTGTAGACAGAAGACCCTCGCAGGTGGGGACCATGTCTGGGCTCATCTGTTCTCCACAGCCCCAGCGTGGCACAGGCCTGGCAAACAGCAGGCACTCAGCAAGTGTCGGTCGAACTGGGTGTTCACTGAGCTGCTTCAGCCTCGGCTTTGTAGCTGAGTCTCTATGGCTTTGGCACATTGCCGCCCTCAGCCTCAGTTTCCCCATCTGGGCGTGGCCACAGGTATATTTGAAAGGGCCCACCTGGCCAGGTGCCTCAGGTTCACCATGACAGCATCTTTCTTGGGGAGGGGTAAGCATTGTCTTCTTCAGGCTTTTGTAAAAGATAATCACCAGCCTCCTCCAGAATGGTAAGGAGGGTGAGGAGAGGGCTGGGCCTCAGTTTCCATAAAACGGGAGTACTTGCACCATGGTACTTTCGGTGCCCAGGGTTATTGTAGGAATAATAATTCTTTTTAAAGTAATTCAAAAGGTGGAAAGGGAAGGTCATTCTCCTATGTGCCAGGGCCCTGCTGGTGCTCCTCACGCCCATCACTGCTCAGCAGCCTCTGAAGTGGGGGTCTTTCCCTCCTTCCACCGGAGGACCCTGGGCTTCCGAGCCCAGCTGCTGCCCTTCCAGAGCCAGCAGGAGGTGCTGGTGCAGCAAAGGCCCCCCAGCGCTCAGAGAGAGGGGCACCTCGAACCCGGGCCCACCCGACACTTGTCCCCTCAACAAGCTCTGAGAGCCATGTCCGGGTGGGGTGGAGGGCAGGCAGGTGTCGGTGAGGGAGGAGGATGCAGTGGACACGCAGGGTCAGTGCCCCAGAGGGTGTGTTAGCCCAGAGAGGAGACAGGGAAGGGGCTGGGAACTGCCTCCAAAAGGCTAGGAAGGGGGCGTGGGGAGCAGGCCGGGAGGGCCGAACCGCAGCAGGAATCTGGGGCACCGTGTCCTGCCCGCTCTCAAGGCTGGGCGGTGACGCAGCGCGTGGCCCTGAGAGGGAGGGAGGCGCCCAGCCCCAGGCTGGGGGGAGAGGTCACGGCCGCCCGCCTGCAGGCCCAGGGTCCCCGGCTCAGCGGAGGGGGTGCGGGAAGCTGAGGGGGGCGGTGCCCGGGGACACGGGACTGGCTTGGCTGGAGCCTCGGAGAGCAGCCAGGGCTGGGGGTGGGTAGGGGCCTCTGGAAGGTCTGCAGGGCTGATCCTCACCCCCTTCCCCTGGCTGGGACCACCTGGCTGAAGCAGGGACACCCCATTCCACCAGGAGTTCTGCTTTCCTTCGACCTCCTTCCTCCCGGCTGGGCCTCAGCCTTCCTCATCCATCAAGGCGCAGGGGGTTGCTAATAACAGAGCGCTGCTCGCCCCACAGGACGGCCGAGTTCATGTGCTTTTGAAGTGAATATATATAAAATCATAGAAGAGGTGTTTTGTGTCCAAGTTCTTTCGCTCAATATTATGTTTGAGAGATTCATCCATGTGGTTTCTTGTGTCTGTAGTTCTCCCTTTTGTTGCTGCACAGTATTCAATTGTATGTGTATTTCATTTCACAATTCTATGACAGTGGGCATTTGTGTGGTCTCCAGTTTGGGACTATTTCAAGCAGTGCTGCCAGGAATGTTTTCGTGGCTTGATGCCTTTGTACACACATTTTTGGGTGGGTATATATTCAGGAGTGGAATTGTTAGATCCTAGGGTAGGCATATATTCCACTTTAATAGACGTCCAGTTGCTCCACATCCTCACCAATATTTGATCTGGTGAGTTGGTTTGTTTTTGTTTTAAGTCATCCTAGTGAGGATGTAATAGTATTGCATTGCAGTTTTAAATAACAGGGTGGGCACCAATTCCTGTGCTTACTAGCTTATTTTGTTAAATGGCGGTTCAAAGCTCTTGTCCATCATCTGTTGGGCAGTCTGTCCTTTGTACTGACTTGTAGGAGTTCTGGATGTGAGCCCATTGTTATATCTTCTCCCACTCTATTTTGCCTGTTCACCCTCTTAATGGTGTCTTTTGAAGACTGGAAGTTTTTAATTTAAATGCATCCAATTTTTCGGTCTTGTCCTTTCTGGTTTGTGAGGGGTTTTTATGTCCTGTTTTTCAAAATCTTTCCCTATCCCAAGTTCATGAAGATGTTCTCATCCATTACCTTCTAGAAGCTTTATTGTTTTACCTTTTACATTTAGATCTACAATCCATCTGGAATTTATTTTTAATGTATGGTATGTGGTAGGAGTTGTTTCCATTCTTTCCATAGGGATATCAAATTGATGTAGCACCATTTATTAAAATTACATTTCTTTCCTGGCTGCCCTAGAGTGACATCTTTGTCATAAATGAAGTGGCCACATTTGTACAGGTCCATTTCAGGGGTCTCTATTCTGTTTTGTTGGCCTCTTTATCAATACTTGCACCAATATTACTCCATCTGAATTATTGTAGCTTTATAATAATTCTTGATAGCTGATAGAGCAAGTCTTCTCACTGTTCCTTTCCAAAAATCTCAACTATACTTGCCCTTTCTACTTCTTGCACATTATAGAATCAGCATGTCTATTTCCACATACACACAAAGTGTTATGATTTTCATTGGTATTGCTTTGAAGCTATAGATCAATTTAGGGGAAATGAACCCTTTAGATAGCACATCTTTCAATCCATAGCATAGTATAGCCCTGAATTTATTTAGGTTTAAATTATTTTTAATATGGTGAATAGTACATGAATAAATTCTCATTAAAAATGCAAAAATTAGAGATGAATCAAGTGTTTCTTCCCCTCCCCAAACTCAGAAGTAGCCACTGTCATTATACGCCTATATGTATGCACACACAACCAGTGATGGATGGGGTCACATTGATGTGCCACGTGCTTTTTTAATTTAAAAGAATAAAGTGCGGACATCTCTCCATGTCAGTACATTAAATCAAGTCATTCTCCTTAACTACCACCTGTAGTCCAGAGAATGAGCATGACTAGTGTAAGATCACGAACTGTGCTGTGGTGAACATCCTTGGACATGCTTTCTTAGACATGGGTGTGTTTCTTTAGGAGATAACCCTAGAAATGAAGAAACCCTTTTGGATGCTGCTGCAGTTGTCCAGAGTAGACATGATAAGAAACTGAACTAGGCTGGAGAAAGAAAAGAGGGGACAGATTTCCTTTTCCAAAATGTCATGTGCTTTTTCTTGACTGTCTACGAGGCCTCCCAAACCTCTGTCAGTCTTGGGGCTGCCGTTAAGTTGAGGATTTAGAGCATAGCAGAGGAGGGGGAAAGGGAGAATGGGGTCAGCAAAGAGGAGGAGGAAGGGGTCTCACCTGTTGATTAAAGCAGCATGAGAACAGAGAAGGAATGTTCTCAGCAGGGGGCTGAGCCAGCTGCTGCAGACCCACTGACTCTGAGCCTCCTGACAACCCTCTGGCTATCCGATGAGGAATCAGAGGCTCAGAAAGGGGAAGGGGCCCATCTGAGCTCCCACAACATATCAGCAACCAAGCTGACCACAAAGCCCTGTGCATCTGCAGCCTCTGGGCTGAGTTTCCCAATTAACGGTGCCCTGTCCAAAGACACCAGATGGACAGATCTGGGGAAGCCAAGACCCGGAATGCGCTGGGCCAGGTGCTAGGAAGATGAACCCGCACTGGCACTGACTACTGGGAGGCCAGCCAGAAGGCTAGACAGCAGCAGGTGACAAGTGGTATCTGCAGAGCCCTCACCGTCTGGGGACTTTCCCCAAGAAGCCAGCAGCCCACCATGCAGCAGGTGGGAGGCAGCAGCTTGGAAGCCTACCCCCGTCCCAGTCAGCATGGGGGCTCGGGAGCCTGGCTGAGCCCGTGAGCCCCCGCCCCAGAGCCCCCACCCCCAGGTGCAAGGCCTCGCACAGCCCCAGGAAGTGGACAAAGTGCCAGGGCCCAGCAAACTCCTAGGGGACTCCTTTCCTTCTCCCTCCTTCCTCACCCCCCAATTTAACTCCCCACCTCTTCCTCTCCAGGGGCCTTTCTGGCTGCACATCCTGGATCCCCTTTTATGTTTCACAGTGTTTAGATTTAAGAAACTCTCTCTATGAAATTTTTTTATAAATAACACTAGGGAATTTCTGACGATAAGACAAATGCATGTAAATATAGCCTATTAACTTTTCTATGCATACACTTGAGCAGGCGTGAATTTCTTTCCAAATTGGGACCACGCTGATAACTCGTTTTTGCACTTGGCTTTTATCACTTCTCGATATACAGCAAATACCTTCCACAACAAGACTGTTCAAGCCTGGGGTAGCCGCGTGGGAGGTGCCAGGACGATACTGCCCAGCACTTAAGAATCCGGATCCCAATGCCAGCAGGACTGGCTTCCACACCCTGGCTCTGCCTCTTGTTAGTGTTACAACTAAGCAAGTTACTGGCCTCCCCGAGTAAAACAGGGATACTAACAGCACCTCCCCTCAGGAGGTTGTAGTGTGGGCATAAAGCCCTTAGCAGAGGGCCTGGACCACAGTGAGTGCTCAATTAATGTCATTTATTAGGGTTACTGTCATTCCCGGCCTAACGACCAAGTCCAGCTTCCCAGCCCCCACCTTGCCCCCCAGATCCCATAGCTGGATGCAAACCTTTACCCCCAGTCCTTGTCTGGATCTCCTGCATCCCCTCCTAACCTTTGGGCCAGTTGGGTGCCTGGGGTCAGTAACCAAGTGGCACCAGGTGGGATTCCTGAGAGCTCTTCCCTGGGTTTTCAGTGACATGAGGAAGGAGGAAGGATTAGAAAAGGGGAAAGGAGGAGGAAGAAAATAAAGTGGCTTCTCTGATTTAGCCAGAATCTGGAAACCTGGCCCCGGATCCTTCAAGTCTGTTGCACAAGGGCTTCATCTCCTGATATCAGGGCCTGGGTCCTCTGAGCTGGGATCATGGGAAGCCCCGCACCCCACCCCGAGAGAACAGTAGCATGCTGTGCTTGCCGGCAGAAGGCCCACTCCCCAGCAGTTAGGACCCAGTCATAACCACACCTCCCAGGGAGGCTGAGTCGGGGCACAGTATGGGGCCCGTGGAACTTGTTGGCCTTGCAGGTAGCCCAGTGACTTCCAGGTGTAGGTGTATATGCGGGGTGGGGGCTTCAGGCCCTGTGGGGTTCAGCTCTGGGCTCCGGGCTCTGCAGGAGATGAACAACTACCGGCGGGCCATGCAGAAGATGGCAGAGGACATCCTATCTCTGCGTAAACAGGCCAGCATCCTGGAGGCAGAGAACCGCCTGTTGAGATGCCAACTGACCCGGCAGGAGGAAGAGGAGGAGCTGGACAAAGCCAAAGAGGCCCCAAAACTGGGTGAGGACAAACAGGCAACCGAGGGCATTTGGGCCCCAGCCTGGGCCCGGCTCTGGATTGCGGGACAGAGTGAGGGAAGGCCCTTTCCCAGGAGGGCGTGGGGCTGGACTCCAGCTGGCAGGAGCCCCCTGCCCCTCGACAGACACTCACAGCCCCTGCCCAGCCAGGTCCACACAGGGATGGGGTATTGGTGACCTGGGGCTGCCATTAAAAATTTCCGTGTACCTAGTGGCTTCAAACAACAGCAATTTATTCTCTCCCAGTTATGGAGGCTGGAAGTTCAAAATCAAGGTGTCTACAGGTCCGTGCACTAGGGATGGCTCTAGGGAAGCCTTCCCTGCCTCTTGCGGTGGTTGCCAGCACTCCTTGGGGTCCCCTAGTTTGTAGCTGCCGCTCTCCAGTCTCAGCCTCCGTCCTCACATGGCTCTCTTTTCTGCATGCCTCCTCTGTGTCTGTTTCCGAATCTCCCTCCTTTTTCTCTTATAAAGACACCAGTCATTGGATTGAGGGCCCAACCTCATCTAGTGTAACCTCATTTTAACTTCATTGCATCTGCAAAGGCTCTATTTCCAAATAAGCCCACATCCACAAGTACTAGGAGCTAGGGTGTCACCATATCTTTTGGGGGACACAATTCAACCCACAACAGATGGGAACCCAGTCCTGTCTCAAGCTCCAGGGCTAACAGACACCTGGCCTCCGAGCTCTTCCATGAGCCAGCTTTTCTCCACACCCTCCCTCCCCCCAGCAGTGTCCATGAAGCAGAAACTGCTGCTGAGTGAGCTGGAAACAAAGAAGCTAAAGGACAAGGTGCAGCATTTACAGAATGAGCTGATTCGAGTGAGCTGGGGCCTGGGGGGCAGAGGGGAGCTGGGACAGAGGCAGCGTCAGGAGGAGACGTATGTGGGGAGCCAGCGGCAGAGAGGACGTGGAAGCAAGGGGCTCCAGAGCAGCAGAGGACTCAGCAGAAGACACCCAGGCACCCATTCTATCCCTCTTCCCACTCCAGAAGAATGATCGCGAGAAGGAGCTACTCCTCTTGTATCAGGCTCAGCAGCCACAGGCTGCACTGCTAAAAAGGTACCAGGAAAGGCTACAAAAGATGAAGGCTCTGGAGGAGACTGTGTGGCACCAGGAGAAGGTGGGTGTCAGAGGGGCTGGCCTGCCAGGGTCCAGACCACCAGGGTCCAGCCATGGGTGGGAAGATGTGGAGCCCGTGGGCCAGCCCAGCCTCTGTCCTCTGCCTTCCAGGTGATCAAGAAGATGGAGCAGGTCCTGGAGGACAAGCTGCAGGACAGGAATGAGCCCCTCCTGAACAGGCCACAGGGAAAGCCCAGGATGGGTGAGTCAATCCTCCAGCTTTTGCCCCATTTCCTGGAGACCCTGCCCTCTCCGAGCTTCCCAGGCTCAGGACAGGCTGTGAAGGGGTGTCCCATGCACTCAGTTATACCCATGGGTCTAACAGACCCAGGAACGTGCTACTCCCCAACTCATTCGGGCATGCAGCACTTCCAAAGTTCCCCTGAGCTCCTTCTCTCTGCCAGACACAGTCTAGACAGAGGCCCCGTCTTCCTGGGCAGCAGCCAGCATAGACTAGACTGCTGGGGCACGGCTTCCTGGGGGAAGGGGCTGCCTGGAGCAGAAATAACTGACTTAACTCCAAGGACCCTTTGAATAATTCCTCCATCTTCCTAACCTATCAGGCCTCTGCAAAACAAACAAACCAAACCGCTTTGATTAAATCAGTGCTTTAAATCAATCACTGGTGTTAACCAAATCCTCCTAGAACTGCTGATCAGAGGTGGTTCCGAGGAGCAGGAAAGAACCAGGTCATACTTCATCAGGCCAGCCCAAAGCAAAAGGTTTCCAAGAGTCGTCCGTGCAGCCTCACCAGGAGCCCTGTGTGCCCAGCCCTGTGCCCCACCTGCCCTGTGTGGGAGCATTGGGGGGGCAGGGGATATTTCTGAAAGCCTTGAGAAAACAATAAAAGCTGGGCCTGCCTTTCAGGAACCCTGAGGTTCTGGAGGAGTCTGAGTGAGAGGAGAGAAGTCAGCCTTGGTGGGGGGGGTGGGGAACAGCTGGGGCAAAGGCCCAGGGAGTGAGAAGAATGCACAGAGCGAGAAGGGAGGGCAGACAGAGCTGACATCCACTGGAGGACAATGTGGGGGGAGCGGTGGTGGGGGGATGTTGGGAAGGTTGCTAGGGAGAACATTGGGGTTAGGTTCTAAAGGGCCTGGAAGGATGGCCTGAGGGCTGTGGATCTGATCCCACTGGCAGTAGGGAGCCATCGAAGGCTTGGGAGCAGAGGAGGGGCAGAACAGAAGCAAAATACTGGGGCAGATCAGGCAGGGACAGAGAGGCAGGAAAGCCCATCTCATGAACATCTGTGGCCTCATCCACAGTCTTCCCCATGCTCTCAGCCTCAGGCCATCCGCTGGGTCCTACCGGAGAGAACCTGCCTGTTGACATTTACTCGGTGCTGCTGGCAGAAAACTCGAGGCTGCGGGCAGAGCTGGATAAAACCCGCCACCAGTCGGCCCCCATCATCCTGCAGCAGCAGGCCCTGCCGGTAAGAGCCGCCGACACAGGCTTGGCCTGGGCCTGCCTGCGCAGGTGACCCACTGCCCAGCAATCACCCACAGCGCAAGCCAAGTTGAGGCTCAAGACCAGGAGCGAGGCTTCCTGGAGTCTCCAATTTGCATGGAGTCTCCTGGAGTCCCAGCTCTCAGGCTTTGCTTTTTCTCCCAGAGAACACGTGTCTGAGAGCTTCACTCTTACCCGCATCTAGCATCCTGGGCAACAGCAAGCCCCTAACTGATCCTTGAACCCTGAACACTGACACCTTTCACTACCTGGATGGCCTCCACCTGGACCCCAAACAGGCCTCTCTGTACTCCCTTCTGGAGCATTTCCTGGGGTTGGTGCAGCCTTGGAGAGCCTTTTCCCCCCATCCCAGGTGGACCCCAGGGAGTTGGGAGCAGAAGGAGACTTGGCAGAGAGGCTGCGAGAAGCAGATGGCCCAGGCCACTCCAAGTACACAGAGACCCTGCCTGCACAGGTGGGTGCCACAGGCCCCAAGATGCCCTGGCCTCACTCCACTTGCAAGGCTGCTACAGGTGCCCCTGCTCTATGACAACTCAAAAGCAGGACATTTGGAATCACAAAAGACTGGTGGGTGGGGCAGGGGCATAGGAGAGTTCTTCTCTTCAACCTAGGACTCTCCGGAGGTAAGTTCTGTTTGAAAGCAAACCTAATGCATGGACATCCACATAAAATGCATGTGATGAGGGAACCCTGGCTTCACAAATGGATTCTCCACTTTTCAAAAAAAGACTCAGTTCAAGATTCCTTTCTGGGCATTAAAGGGAATTCTCTAGTGTATTTTGCATCACATAATTGATGTGTAAAAATTTCATATTTCCAAAATCTATGGGGAGAACAGCTGTGCAAAAAGCACATGCTAGGCCCAGTTCTGAATTTTGAACTTTGGGAAGAAGGGATTCTGGTGTCTGGTCAAAGGCTCTGCAGCTGGGAGCTGAGCTTGGAACGCAGACCTGGTTAGTTTCTCCCTCAGCACCTCGTGGCCTCCTGAGCTCACATGGCTACACTCCCAGCTGTGGATGGGGCTATAGTGAGTTTCCACTTTGCCTGCAGGATCTTCTCACCGGTACTTCAGACAAGTTTAACCTCCTGGCCAAGCTGGAACGAGCCCAGAGCCGGATCCTTTCCCTGGAAAGCCAGGTGGGTGAGGTGCTAAGTTGACCAGGATGGTCTAGGGTCAGGGCTCAGTGTGTAACCAGGGTCATGGCTCAGTGTGTGACCAGTGTTGGTCTAGGTCTGTGACGAGGATCCAGGATCAGCATGGAGTCAGGGTCAGGACTCAGTATGTTGTTGGAACTCAGAGAAGGTCCATCTGTCTCTTAGGCTGTCAGTTTGGCCCCCTGCACACCCCCTCCTGCCACCCTTGAGGTCTCTTGGGATGATGTCAAGCCCAGAGAGCAGACTCAGGCCCTGGTTGTCCCAGCTTTCAGGGTGGGCCCTGCTGCCCACTGGTCCTCCATCTGTTTTGCTTGATGTCTACAGTTAGAGGACTCAGCTCGACGCTGGGGACGAGAGAAGCAGGACTTGGCCACTCGGCTGCAGGAGCAGGAGTACGGCTTCGGGCATCCCTCCAATACCATCCCCGCAGACCTGCCTGTGAGTGAACCCTCCAGAGGAGCTCCTTGGGGCTCAGGGATTGGGGCTGGAGGCCTCCCCGCCCCGCATTTCAATGTGCCCTGAGAAAAACCATCCAGAGGACCAGCTCCTAGGCTGAGTCATAGACTGGGGATCCAGTTCCTGCTCTGTACCAAACAAAGCCCTGGCTCCATCTCAATTTCCCTACCTCCTGGAGGAAAACAGAAAACCCCTGCTGAGGCTACCCCACAGCGATGCTACCCACCTTCAAGAGTCAGGAGGTGATGGCTATGGATGTAGGGAAGCTCACATGGGCATTTCTAGAATGGTCCTTATTGCAACCTTAGAGCTGGCTTTAGTCACAGGCAGAGTAGCTTGTAGCCTACCCACTAGGAAGACCCTTATCCAACTCCACCATGCCTAAGAGTCATCCATTAGCGCACCCTTCTTGAGTGACTGCAATGCTGTAGACAGTTTCCCATATGACATGCCAATCCTGCTGGGGATGGGAGCATATTGCAGAGATAAATATTGCCGGCTGCCCAAGACCAAAACGGCCTGCTCACAACTGCTCTTGTAGCTCAGCCCAGGGCTACCCAGTGCCCCAAAGCAAAGACCCTGATTTCCCCTGCTCTTGAACAATCAGCCTTTTGTTCATGGCTGGAGGCTCCAGGGCTCCTGGAAGAGGACTGAAAAGGGTGACGGGACTGACAAGCAATACAGGCTACCTTTGCAAACCACCTGCTGAGCCCTCTGGATTCTTGGAGAAATTAGCTGTGGCCCACAGTGGTTTAGATGGGTTTTGAAATCTTTGAGAAGTCATGGCCCAAGGGATTTTGTATCCTCTGAGGCATGGCTTGGCCAAGCCAGATGCCCTTAGGCAGGTCTCTCCCCCCCGGGACCAGGTGCACTCACCTGCCCTCACTTTGCACACCACAGAGCTCCCTGACCCACTCCAAGGACCACAGGCGACCCTCAAAGCTGGACCCATTGCCACCCAGCTCAGAGATTTATCCCAATAAACCCTCGGACTCCCAGAAGGAGATCTCTAAATCCCAGCAGACCTGAGCACCGGAGCAGGCCTCCCTCCCTGTGTGCTGGGAAGTCTCATCCCTACCCCTTAAAAATGTCTTTATTAAATTCTGTAGCTCACTGAGCATTCGCCTCTTTCCTGGAGCAAGGCAGTCTAGGGACCCCACCTTCCTATTCCCAGACCCCACTCGGGGCCTGGTCCCCTGCTGCAGCCCTGTAGCTCCCTATCTGTCCCAGGAGACATGCAGGACTTAGACTTTGGGTAACCGAGGGCCAGGGAGCATCTGGCACCTGCTTGGGCCAGAAGTTCTGAAACTCAGAGGGGGTGAAAGGGGCAGACACTGGGACCAGTGCCAGGCCATCCAAATCATGCACCAGAGACTGCTGCAGAGCATGCACAGGTGGGCACGTCCCCCTGGAGCAGGTAGTCGAGGCCTGTGGCAAGGCCAGAGGAGGGCCAGCCCGGGTAGAGGAAGCTTGTGCTGGCCTGTCACCCCCAGGGCCAGTCACCTGCACCAGCCCCTCAGCCACACAGTTCCTCGCCCACCCTGGTCATACCCAAGAGTCTGGCTAGGCCTTGGCAGGAAGCTCTCCTGACCCCACAGGGACCCCACCAGGGTTCAGCCCAAGCAGAGCCCACCCGGAAGGCCCAGAAGGCCACTTGGCCAGCTCCTCGGTCACTCTGCCTGACGCTCAGTAGCTCCTGGCTCAGTGGCAAGAAGCCTTGTGGGTCATGGCAAAAAAGGGCTTCAAATGTGGATGCCTTGGGGCCCCCATTCAGGCCCCACATGGGCTGTGGACCCAGGGTCAGCAGCCACCTTCACAGTTGGATGTAAATTAAAACAATTTACACAGTTCAGTTGTTTATTGTCTTCATGGGGTGGGCAAGCAGGGAGAAGAAGTTGGGTGAAAGCGGAGTATCTCGGCTGAGCTGAGGAAGTCGAGCCCTGAGAGCCAAATCTACCTGCTTGGCTGCTTCCTCCTGGTCAGAGCTGGACGGGAAGGGGCAGGGCTGGGGAGCAGAGGACTGAAGATGCAGAGACCCCCGCGGCCCCCACGCCACTGGGCCTTCCTCCGCACCGCCGCTGGAGGCCCTGTACCTGCAGGAGAGCCGTGCCCACCCGCTCTGGTCACGCTCTGGGGGGGTCCTGGTTGAGGGATCGGAAGGTGAAGAAGATGGGCTTATCTGGCATCAGGATGAGGTTGAAGGTGGTGCCCACATCACGGAGATGTTGGATTTCAATTCTGAAGTTCTCCAGCATCTGAGAGAGGGGGTGGTGGGCTTAGGACAGAGGAGGGGAGGGTCTGTTCCCCTGGGCCAGGGCTCAGCTCCCTTGGGGGCTGTCCCTGAGATGGAGTCACTCCCAGGAGTTTGATGCCTGCTCCTCATTTAACCTCCACAGCGCCTGGAAACCCACCATTAGTGCTTTGTTCCTGTGGTTTAGGCCTTGACCTTAACTAGTTTCTACAAAACCCCACCTCACCCCATCCTCTTCCCACCCCCACCACTGGGGAACGGATGGCCAGGGCTCCAAGAGCTAATAAAGGGTTTAGCCCAAAAGAGGACACAGCGAGGGGCTGGGCGGAAGGATGGGGCAAGTAACTGGGGGCAGATGTAGCCCGCCCAGGCCCCCTGGGCTCTGGGCAGAGAGCGAATAGGAGGGTTGGGGCCCTCATTAGGGGCTGGAACCAGCCTAAGGTGCCTGGGTGTCCCAGGCCGCACTCACATGGATGAGGAGGATGGTCATCTCGAGCTCGGCAACGCGGCGGCCCACACACTGCCGCACACCCCAGCCGAAGCCCAGGTTCCGGAAGTGAATGGCGTCCTTGTTTCTGTCCAGCCATCGGCTTGGATCAAAACTCTCCGGGTTGTTGAAGAAGGTGGGGTCTCGGCCCATGGCATAGGTGGCCACCTGCACCAAGGTCTGGGGGCAGGATGGGCGGAGGCTGAGTAGGCCCCACCTCCCAGCTTGCCCACCCCCTTGCTCTCCCAACCCCACACCTGTGCCCCAGCGTGGCTGCCCGGCTATCCAGGACAGGACACTCTGCCCACTGCATAACCTTGAACAAGTCCCTGCCCCTCCCTGAGCCTCACCCATCCAGTGGGGTTGGTGTCCCTGGCCCCACATCCAGTGGGATCCAGGGTTGGCTGAAGACACAAGGCTCGGGACGGCCTGAGGGATTGTCCTGCCCTGTCTGCAGGCCCCGACAACTCCCAGAGACCAGGCAGCCTGTGGCCCAGGAACCAGCAACATTCCAGAGAGGGCTGCCCTGTGTACCCACCACCCCACCCTTCAGCCAAACTCCCACTCCGGGGAGAAAGGCAGGGTAGAAGCCCTATAGCCGCCATCTGTCTGCAGCTGCCGTCTTCCCCCAGCCTCCTCCATCTGACCGGCAGCACCTGCTACCTCGCACTGCACTTACCTTGGCAGGAATCTTGTAATCTTGAAGAACCAGGTCATTCACAACATATCTCTGCAGGGTCACGGAGATGGGGTGGAGTCTGTGGGAGGAGGGCACTCAGAAGTTCATGGCCTCAGGGCCTAAACATGGGTGTCTCCCACCCCCGCCCCCTAGCCTGGCATCCCAGTGCCAGCTGCAGCACCCCAGAGAAATCTGCAGGGAAGATTTGGACTCTTATCTCCTCCTTCTCTTTCCCAGCTGTCTTCTCCAGATCTCTCAGTTCCTGCCACCCATCTCTTCCTCCAACTGGTCCTTATAACCCTTTCCCCTGGCCCTGCCCAGGCATTCAGCAGTGCCAGGGAGGGGGCCCAAGTGGGGGTGGACTTGCCTCAGAGTCTCCTTGATGCTGGCTTTGAGGAGTGGGACCAACTTCAGCATCGTGCTCATGTCTTCCCCAGCCTGGCGCCGGGCAGCCTGCACCTCTGCCCGCAGCATCTCCTGCACCCTCAGGTTCCGTGACATCTCGTACAGGTTCCACTGCAGCGTCATGGACGTCTGGCAGCGGGGGCAGGGGTGCAGAAGGCCAGGAGGGCCAGTCACTCCTCAGTTCCCTTGTGGTCCATGACCCATGCCTTAGTTTCACTTCCAAGAACCTGCCCTCACTCTCATCCCAGTCTCCAGAGACCACCATCAGCCAAAGCCAAATTCAAAAGGCAAATGTTCAGAAGCCTTTTCGCTCCTCCCAGGCAGGGATGTCTCTGCCCTCATCCCTCATGTCTCCGGATCCCATCCATTTCCCCAGCCACTAAAGCATCACCTGCACAGCCAATGCCCTCTTCCAAAGAATTCCAGAGGCTGTTCGAGGCCAAATCCTATTTCTGTAGTGTTTGTGTTCCTAAGGACTGTGTCGTTCCTTTGAAAATGCCTTGCTAAACAACCACCCCTCTCCCCAAACCTTAGCATTTGCCTATATCAGCATAGCTTAAAGAAAGACTCAAAGATCAGGAAACCAGAACCACCAGGCCTTTTTCTACCCGTGCAATTAGCATGTGGCACGCACTGAGATTAACCGGCTTTTCTCAATGTCAGCCAGAGGTGGTGACCCTTAGCCTATCGCTGGAGGTGTAAGTGACCCTAGTCAACCCCCACAGTCCCAGATTCCTCAACGATGACAAGCTAAGCCCACTCGAGACCCCAGCCGGGGGCAGCTCTCCCTCCTGGGAGAAAAGTCTAGGGCATGGGTTGTTGCACATTATCTCACCAGGGACATTATTTGTGTCCAGAAGTCTTGGGCACCCTCCTTCTTCCTTCCAGAAGAAGCAACAATGACAAATGTCATCCGGTCACGTCCAGCGTAAAGCCCTTCCCTGGCTCCCCCACAACCCCCGATGAAGCCCAGAGGCTCTGACTGACTCAGCAGGCCCCTCAACCCCTGGTCCCTGCCTGCTGACCTTCCAGACCCCACCCCACCCACCCCCAACTGGCACTTCTGGTGACCCTGATACCCTCAAAGCTTCCAACACCCGGAAATCTTCCTCATGCCATCACACCTTGCTCACGCTGTTTCCTGCCCTGGAATTCCCTTCCCCACCTGGGAAATGAGTCAGTACTTCTTCAAGACTCAGACCAAACGTGTGTAGTTATCTCTGTACCTCGAAGGCCTGACACCAAGTAGGTAGTCAGGAGGTACTTGTTTAATAAAGTTAATTAAGTTACTAGCTGTGTGACCTTGAGCAACTTACTTAACCTCTCTGTGCCTCAGTTTCTTCATCTAAAAAATGGGGATAATACCTCAAGTGCTGCCTGTGAGTATTCAACGAGTTAATAAAAGCTTAGAACCCTGCCTTCCATGTAGTATGTAATCAGTAAATGTTACCTAAGAATAATAGCTTGTTGGCACAGTGAGCAATTATGGGACATCTTTTCTAGGTAACTGACAATAACCTATGTTTAAAACATGCCCAACAATTCCACCTGTAGCCTGTCACAGGGACCAAAAGTCCTCCATTAAAGCATAATATGAATATGTTACATAGGAAAGAAAGTTGTCAGTCCACGGGGCTTTGACACATGCTTTTCCCTTTTCCTTCTCTTTCTTCCTGGCAACATCTTTCAAGACAAAAGTTGAATTGTAGCTCCCCTCCGGGGCATTCTCCTGACCTGCAGGGCTGTCCTCGGTGCGCTCGCTCTGCTATTCCCAGCCCTGAAACCACGCACAGCAGTTGCCTGATCACATCACTTCTCTGAGCTATCTGAGGACATCTTGAGGCCCATTTTATTCATCTTTACTGGTTCAGTATCTGAGTCACAACAAATAACAAATACTAACTAGGTAATTAACCCTCATCACATCGACGTGGAAGAGTTTAAGAAACTGGAAAAAGGGATGGCACTCAGGACAGATACGTTCAGGAAGGCAAGTTTCCAGGGTACGGGCACTGGCTGCGGGGAGAGCATGGGGGAGACCCCAGAGAGGACACCTTCAGGCGCCAGGGGCACCATGGTGGGTGAAGGGCGAACTCAGAAAAGACAAGCCAGCCTTGATCAGGACAACGGAGTGAGACACTTCAGGGCTCCATCCCACCACAGAAACGATGAACAACCAGCAAAAACAGGCAGAAACGTCTTTCTCAAAGCTCCAGAAAACAGTGAAAGGACTGCAGTTACAGGGCCAGCACCGAATCAAGAACAAGGTTACTTGACAGAGGTGGGACGTGGGACCTCAGGGAGCCTGCTGGGCCCCTCCCGCACCCCTCACTGGCTCCCAGAGCAGTCCTGGTCCCGGTTCTGGAGGGAGCAGAGGAACCCTTGTGCACACACTGGGAGCATGTATGTGTGGCCCCATCTCTCTGGTGGTGGCCTGAGGCAATGAACCAGGATGCTACTCACTGGCTCACCACCCCAGAACTTGCCCTGCGTGTAGAAGGCAGCCCACAGAGCTCTCCTACACGACCCTACAGGGGAGCAGGCAAGTCATGGCTGCCTGGGGAAAGGATAGCTGGCAAAGGGTGCACTGCGCAGGATGGTAAAGAAACTCTTTCCTAGGGAAGAGGGGACATTCAGAGCCCTGTAAACAGGGGAATTTATAGAGCCATGGCCCATGCTCAAGATAACATGCGTGCACAGAAAGGACCAGGGAGACCCCTATACTTCATTCTGGAACGGTTCTCCAGACCCATTGTATGTATAAGCTCTGAAGGAGAACAGTCACCCAGGTCAATCAGCAAACACTGGGAGACCAGGAAAAGTGTTTTCTCTTTTTTTCCTTCTTTTAAAGGTTACCTCCTGGTATTCAAGGAAAGCTCCAACATAACACTAGCTGGATGCAAGCTTAAGAACAGATCTTCAGAATCTAAATTCCAGAGGTACATTAAAATATCTAAATGTCCACATTTCAACAAAAGATTACAGAACATAAAAAGAAACAGGATGTGATGACCCAGGCAAAGAAGAAAATTGAAGCGTTAGTAATCATCAGTGAGAAAGAGCAGACCTGGGACATACCAAAGATTTTAAACAAATGGTCCTAAATGTGCTCAAAGAACTAAAGAAAAACATGGACAAAGAACTAAAGAACTAAAGGAGTTGAATAAACATTAGAAAACCCTGGACAATCAAATGGCATGTATTATCTTATTTTGTTTTCCAGACAGGGTTCTCAAAGAAATAAAGGAAATCAGGAAAACCATAGACAAACACAAAGAAAATCAATAGAGAGATGGAAATTATAAAAAAGAAACCAAACACAGCTGAAGACCACGGTAACAGAAATTAAAAACTCCCTAGAGGTATTCAACAGCAGATTGTATATACTATTGAAATTAAGTTGGTGTCAAAATAAATGAGATTGTTACGGATTTACAATGTTAAAGTTAAGCCAGGCACCATGGTAACTAGAAAGAAAATATCAAGAGAATATGCAAGCTCACAGAGACAGAATTTAGAGTGTAGGTTGCCAGAGACAGGAGGCAGGGAAAATGGGGAGTTAATGCATGATGGGTGTAGGGTTTCCCTTTGGCAAGATGGGAAAGTTTTAGTAATAGAAGATGAAGATGGTAGCGAAATATTGTGAATGGGATTAATCCCACTGAATGGTATGCTTGAGAGTAGCTAAGATGTGAAAGTTTGTGTTGTATATATGTTCCCACAGTTAAAAAAAGGAAGAAAGAGCAACTAAAGAAACGACGATTAAATATAATATGCAATCTTGGCAGGATCTAATAAGGAAGGAGACAAGATGCAAAAGGATATCATTGGGACAGATGAAAAAGTCAGAATATAGACTGTAAGCTTTATATCAACATCAAATTTCTAGAACTTGATAACTGCACTTAAGGTGGTTTGCTGGTTTGGATGTATTATGTCCCCCAAAATGCCACGTTCTTTAATGAAATCTTGTGGAGGCAGACTATTGGTGTTGATTAGGTTGGAATCTTTGGATTAGGTTGTTTCCATGGAGATGTGACCCACCCAACTGTGGGTAATAGCTTTGATTAGATTATTTCCATGGAGGTGTGGCCCCACCCATTGAGCGTGGGTCTTAATTAAATCACTGGAGCCCTATAAGAGCTCAGACAGAAGGAGCTCGGTGCTGCAGCCAAGATAGACATTTTGGAGATGGTCATTGAAAGCAGACTTTTGCTAGCCCAGAGTTTGCCTGGGAGAAACTAAGAGAACATCTCCAGACACCTAGAGAGGAACGTCCTGGGAGAAAGCCATTTTAAAAGCAGAACCCCAGAGCAGACGCCAGCCACATGACTTCCCAGCTAACAGAGGTTTTCTGGAAGCCACCAGTGTTCTCCAGTGAAGCGCCCTATTGTTGATGCCTTACTTTGGACAGTATGTGGACTTAAGACTGTAACTTTATAACCAAATAAACCCCCTTTATAAAAGCCAAACCATTTCTGGTGTTTTGCATAATGGCAGCATTAGCAAATTGGAACAGGTGGTTAGATAAGTTGATATCCTTGTTCTTAGGAAAGGTACAAGGCAGGATTAAGTGTTCAAAGAGCATGATGTATATAACCTACACTCAAGTCTTCAGAAAATGGATTGATAAATAGAAAAATGGATAGCTTGGCAGATGGATATCTAGATCAATGGATTGATAGGTGAATAGATAGAATGAAATGGCAAATGTGACAAATGTATTGAGGGGCTGGGGTGTGAAAGTACTTCAAAATTAAAAGTTAAAAAATATATATATGTCCATGTCCAAACCCCAGAACCTGTGAGTGTAATCTTATTTGGAAAAAGAGTTTTTGCAGATACAGTTAGATGAAGGATCTCGAGCTGAGATCATCCTGGATTACCCAAGTGGGTCCTCAATCCAATAACCAGGATCCTTGTGAGAGACAGAAGAGAAAAGACACAGCGAAGAAGGCCATGTGAAGACAGAGGTGGAGACTAACTGATGCAGCCACAAGCCACACAACACCTGGAGCCACCAGAAGCTGGAAGAGGCTGCGAAGGATCTCCCCCCAGAGTCTTTAGAGGGAACCTAGCTCTGCTCCTTTTGTTCTCCAAAGCTATGAGAGAATATATTTCTTTTTTCTTCAAGCCACTTGGTCTGTGGTGATTTGTCAGTGCAGCCACAGGTAACTAATACATAGATACCGTGGAGGGCTGAGGTCTGGAAGGCAGAGGATGGGAGACAGCAAAATGACCCTGGAGGGCAGAACCCAGGGCAAATCCCACTGGCCTCCCCAGCCTCCTGAGGTTCTCCCTGCCTCCCCGGATCTGAACGAGCTGTGTCTTCCACTCAGAGACTAGGGACCTGTGACTGGAAGGATCTAGTTCTCCACGTGCTGGTCCTCCACAGAGCGGGACTCCAGAGGAATCTGTCCTCTTGAAGACTCCATGGAGAACCCAGGCCTCGCCCCTTCTCACGGGCAAAGGAAAAATGGCTGAGGAGCCCCGATCATGGCCTGTGGATGACCTGACTTTGACCTCACTCTCCTAGGAGACTTGTATTTAGGAAATGGAGCCAGGAAAGAGGGATGCACCACACGTGGATAGAAAGCCCTGAAATAGTGGGTTCCAGACGCCGAGGCAGCCTGGTGGGGGAGGGCACGTGGGCCCAGGTGGGCACTGGCCCTGCCCCTGCCCAACCTCACCGTGTCCACACCTCCCGCCAGCATCTCCGTGATGTTGGCCTTGATGTCCTCAAAGGGAAGCTTGTTATTTCCCAGGAGGCGGTAGAGTACACCAGGGTAATTGTTGCCGAAGTCTCTTCGCTGTCTCAAATCCCAGTAGAATTTCTGGGTGTATTTTTCAGCTGTGGGGCAGGAGGAAAGAAATAAGAGTGAGGTTCCCTGCAGGTTGGAGAGGGGAAGGAGGGTGATCTTTGTGCTTTTTAAGCTGCCACTTTCCTGGGCACTTGCTTTGTACTAAGCCCTTCAGATCTGCTTTTCCATTTAAGTCTTGCCCACAGCTCTATGGGGTAAGTGATTAGGACATCGAGGCCCAGGGACATGAGTTACTTGCTCGCGGTTCCTTGGGGGTAGGGGCGGAGGTGGGATTTGACTCTGGTCTGGACGGTCGCCACCACCCAGTCAGCCCCTCCACCCAGCCTCACCCACTCTCTCTCTCATCCGAGTCCTGGTCTCTTGTTACCAAGCACAGCTGGGTCGAGACATTGCTCCTTAACCCTCTGGAGATCCTGGACCACTCTGAGGAATTTGATGGATGCCTCTGATCCTCCTTCTCCAGAAAACTCTAATCATTCCCAACAGGCAGGACCCGGCCACCATCTCCAGGGGTTCCAGGGCATGCCTGGAGCCCACCCCTGCCCACCAGATGCCAGGTTACCTACATGGCAAGTCAACTTGGGACAAAGCAGCAGGTGCAGACCTGGGGCTTCCAGCTGACTCTTGCTCTCCCTGCCAGGCCCCAGTTTCCTACCTGCTGTGGCTCTCCCAATCCCCATGCTTGGTTGCCCAGAGGTCAGCCAGAAGAGCCCTTACCTTTATTGAAAATAATGTCCCACGCAGCCGCGTGGTCCCTCCAGGTCTTGGTCCTGAGCAGGCGGAACAGGTCTGGGGGAAAGCTGAGCATGGGCACACTGGTGTGGAACATCTTGTATACGGCGTCGATGAATTGCTGGGCCTCAGGGTCCACCATCTCCTCCAGCATCCCCAGGCGCTCCCCAAATACAACATTGGAGATGGCTGGGGGTGGAGGGGTGGGAGGCAGAGGATGAGGATCCCCTCCACCCCAGACACCCGAGCGTCTCAGCTCCCAAGGCCCCCCACCTACCCCACCCTCTTAACATATGGGATATCTTGCATCCAGTAAAGAAATTGAGGTCTGAATCTCAAAGGACTGAAAGAGCAAGTCTGAGGAAAGCTGCCCTTCTGGCAACCACCCAGGCCCTTCATGGGAGTCATGTGGGTGGGAAGCAGAGTCTCCAGCAGAGCCAGAAGAGGGCCCAAGGATGGAACTGCACTCCTGACCCTCCTACCAGCAACTCCAGCAGCCCCCGGGCTTTCCTCCTAGAAAGAGAGTTTCCACATCTGTAAATGAATGAATTAGCTAAATACTTTCTGGAACAGGTCACGTTGGAGACTGGGGAACACAAATCCCTGGGTAATTGGCCATCCAAGATACAAGTTGCCTGGACTTAAGAAGTCACAACAACCCCAAGTTTTTCTCCCTATTGGGTCAAAAATTTGAATCCTGATTGCATACCAAATCTCCTGCAATGACCAGTGCCATTCCCATTGCTTTACCCCATCTGGATAATTTTCACCTATTCCTCAATACCCAACTCAGATTAACCACTCAAACGTCACCTGCTGTGGACGGTGAACCCCAGTTTGGACATGTTCTTAGTCTTGGTCCGCATTCTGTGGGTGTGGACCCATTGTAAGTAAGATCCCTTCAGAGTGCTACGTCAGTAAGGTGTGGCCCTACTGAATCAGGCTGGGCTCCAGTCGAGATTATGGGATCCTTTATAAGCAGAGAGAAAGTCACAGGGAGAGGGAAGCCACTGGGAGCAGCCAGAAGCTGGAAGTCAGCAGAACCCAGAGCAGAAAGGAGAAGACACTGCCACATGCATTGCCATGTGATAGAGAAGCCAAGGAACCCCAAAGATTGCCAGCCCCAGGAGGAAGAAAGCCTTCTAGACTCTGAAACCTTGAGCCAGTACATTCCTGTTGTTGAGCCAACCCATTGTATGGTATTTGTTTGAGCAGCTGGGAAACTAAAACACCTCCCCTCACAGACTTCCAAGGTCTGTGTTCCAGGAGAGGGAGACTTGCTGACTGAAGGGCTGAACCAAGCTCAGGTTTTGGAGGATGGTGGCAACGGGAGCCTACACTCTAGGCACGAATGCCAGATGAGAGAGGGTAGCTGATGGTGGAGGCTGTGACCAGCAGTTCATCCCAGAAGCCAACCCCAGTGCCTCTGCAGGGTCTGTCCGGGCTGTCAGGGTGGGAGAGTGGACGCTGAGTTCTCCCACTCCCAGGTCTTCCAGGTGCAAGCCCCTTACACTCAAAGGCGAAGCGGAACAAGTCATCACTGATGTCCCCTGTGAACTTCCCGGAGCCCTGCTGCTTGATGCGCCTGTGCAGGACACTGACGAAGTCCCGAGCCACTGCGTCCAGCAGAGGCACGAAGTTCTGGATGGCCTCCAGAGCCATCACCTCCTGGTTGAGGGCCACCCGGTCTTTCTTCCAGTCTCTTGACTTCCTGAGAAAACACAGGCCTTCAGGCCCCCATGGCCACAAGTCTGGCAAACATGGAAGGGCTTGGCTCGGCTCTCCCAGGAGTGTCCCAACCCAGGGGGACCCAGCTCTCATCTCCTCCCAACACCCTCTGCCTCTCAGCTCTTCCTGCTTCCTTCTAGCCTGGGAGAGGAGACGGGAAGAAAGTGGGTGAAAGAGAATAAAACCCAACCCCCTTTCACTTCCTCTGCTGCCGCTGCAAGCCAAGAACTCCTATTCTTAGAACCTTTTAAGTAAGTTTCTGGCCCTCAGCTGCACGCTTGCCTTCCATGCTGAGGCACACCTGTTGCCATTTTAGGACCCCTCGATGTCACCTTTTCTGACCCGTGCACAGACAAAATTGACCTACCCCTCCTCCTCTGCACTCACACCGTGCTCACTCACTTCGGTGGGGGCGAGGTAGGGGTGAATCTTAGATGCCCAGAATTAATCACAATTCTCTGTTCATAGCACACTCTTGAAAATCAGTCCACGCAAATCCCTCTTCATTGTTTTGGGATGGTTTGTTTATAAGAATGTTATGATAAACTCACCACCTGATATGAAAACTAGGAACATGGCAGTACCTTAGATCTGCCCACCTTAGTCCCTGTCTAAGGGAATGCCCACGCAAATCCCTTGCTTTCTTTTGTGTGGAGTTTTTGGTTTTTTAAATCTGATCTACATTTATTTCCAAGGCATACTTTTAGAAAATGTGTACTTCTTTTAAAAGCTGTCATGCTTTGGGGACTTCCATTTTTCACTCAATTATGTTTCTAAGTATAATGCATATCGTGTGGGACCCAGAGTCCATTCATTTGACCCATGCATATCACTGTTGACTCACTCACTCCAGCTGGACATTTAGGTGGTTTCCTGGTTCTTGGTAGTATTAACACTACCGTAAGCATGCTAGTACATGCCTTACATGCCTCTGGGACATATGCAAGAGTGCCTTTGGAGTATAGCCCTGAGAGCAGAACCGCTGGGTCATATGTGAATATTCATCTTTAAGAGGTAATGTCCAACCCCTCTCCAAACTGGTCCCACCAGGAACATATGAGGGTTCCAGTTGCTTCCCATCCTCACCAGCACTTGATATGTCCCATTTTAAATTTTCGAAGAACAATTGAATGGAAAATTGTGCCCACTACACTTCATAACAGTCTTGTCCATGTTTCTCACTGTCCTTTAGACCATGAGAGACTCAAGGTGACGGGACCTGCCCTACTCACTTTGTACCCCCTGTGCCTGGCACAAGGCCTGGCACATAGTGGGTGCCAATGAGGTGAGACTTAAAGAATGAACCAGTCAGTGAGGACTTTGCTAGGTCTTTTCTTACTCACTAAGCTCTTCAGCAGATCTGTGTCCCCTGAAGGCTATGGGGACCATTCACATCACCGTCATTGTTTTGTGGAAGCAAGAAGATGACAGGGATTGCCTCGAGACCCCAGCTAGAACAGGCAGGGCAAGCCCAGCCCCAGCCCCTCACACCCAACCTCTGCCCTCCCCACAGCTGCCGGGAGATGGCCCAGGACTCACTTGAACAGGACCCCGATGGGTCTCTTGTAATGCTGGTGATAGGCAACCCAGGGCGGGACGAGAAAGCGTTCCGGGTTGGGACCCTCGGAATTAAAGAGAATGGCCACATCCTCGGGGTTGATGATAAACACCGACTCCATGGTGCCGAGCTTCTCCCTGGAGTGGCAGGGGAGAAGGGACAGGATGTAAGAATCTGAGTGGGCCGTGGAGATACTGGGCAATCGGACGGGGGGTCTCAGCACAATTACTTTACGGTTAAGGGGGTTGCTGCAGAGTCATTCAGCATTGGGGCTAGACCCTGGCTCCGCAACTCACCGTGAGACCTGAGGCAAGTCCCTTACCTTATCTGAGTCTGTTTCCTCTTCTATACAATGGAGAGAAATACAGTGCCTATCATGCAGGGTTGCTGAAGGATGAAATGGTATGAGATGCTGTCTAGATGTGGCCCTTGATAAGGTCTCTAAGTGACTACTTTATTTTCATCCTTACGATCACAGTCGGTTCTGTCATATCCCAGCACGCATCCAGGTTCAGCTCCACCCCTACCCCACCCTAGAGCCTTACATGGACCTTCACACCCTCCATCCCACACTCACTCTTCCTTTGTCCACGGCCTCAGCACCCCCCACCCTCTCACCCACCCATGGAGCCCAGAATCATGGCCCACTGGCGGGTCACCACTGGCATGACTCCGAGCACCGTGGAAGGACACCAGCCAGCTCAATATGGGAGTGACTCACTAGGAGAGCCATCTACTGGGCCAGCCAATCTCTTCTAGACTCCAGGATCAAAATTCTGAGAGTGGCCACTCTGGCCCCAGGAGTCAGACACTGGGCAAAGCTCTCTGTCGCTATTAAAACCTCAAGAAAACATCAGGCCCCAAATATGGGTCTACCTGGCAAAGTACTTTGCAGATTGTCTCTAGTAAAATACGACTGTTGGGAAACAACAGAAAATTCTACGTCTCACTTGCATCTGACTTTCACAAGATACACTTCAAGGCAAAATATCAAGACATAAAAACACACAGGTACAAGCCAAGCACGTGGGGAAAGAGAGAGGGGCAGGGGCTGCTTTAACCACGGATTCACAAGGCTTGCCTCCCCAGGCCCCTCAGGCCTTCGCTTGTCCCTGGCCTCCCGGAAAAAGCCCCCAGTGTTTTTCAAGCGGGCATGTGTCCTCACAACCTTAGCCAGTGCTCCATTCCGCCCTCCCAATCCCCCAGCTCAGCCAAATCCTTGAACTGCCATTATTATTAATCCCATTTCTGGGACTCCAGCCCAAGCAAGGATCTGACTCGGGCAATGATGATGGCATTTATTCCAGCATTGGGTGTAATCAAAGAAAAGGGCAGTGGGTGCTAAAGGTCTGCTTTAAACAACTGGCTGACAAATATGGCACCTCCATCTGCAGAGAGAGGGAAAAGAAGTTCTCCATACACTGTTGTGGGACAACACCAAGCAGCACATATAATGTTATCAGAGTTGAGATTGTAACTGATTTCAATTTTTCATTTGTGTTCATCTATATTTTCTAACTTTTTCTATGAAGAACAGGAACAACTTTGCATTAAGAAAAAAAAAAAAAGGAAAACCATGAAAGTTGTATTTTAAATCCCTCACATTTATTCAGAAGCTTATGGTTTTCAGGCTAGAAGAGTGTCACAATGGCGCACAGAACTGGAAGCCAGACAATTTGGGTTCCCAGCCCTGACTTTTGCCCTGTTGAGTTGTGTGACCGTTACAAGACCCTTCTCCCCCCCCCAGGCCTCAGTTTCCCCATCTGTAAAATGGGGGTAATCTCACCCACTTCAAGGATACATTGCAAGGCTCAGTTGAAAGTGACTCAAAGAACAGAAAGGGGCTTGATGAAAGGAGGGAATCTTTCTTCTTCCTACTGGGGGCATCAGAAGCCGGGAACAAGGATGAGGGAGGAAGTGGTGACCAATCAAGAGGTCACCATGCAATGGGATTGGGAAAGCCATATGGACCACACTCCCCTTTGTCTAGTTTATGGATGGATGAGTAGAAAAATGGGGGAAGGAAAAAACAAACAAACAAAGGCACCCAGTGTTCTTTTTTACTTTAATTGCTCTTTTTCACTTTAATTATTATTCTTGTTATTTTTGTGTGTGTGGTAATGAAGGTGTCAGTGATTGATTCTGGTGATGAATGCATAACTATGTAATGGTACTGTGAACCATCGAATGTACGCTTTATTTTGTATGACTGCATGGTATGTGAATATATCTCAATAAAATGAATTGGAAAAAAAAGAAAAAGAGGTCACCATGAAGTGAGGTTGGGGGCAGAGGCACTGACAGCTTAGGAAATGCAGAAAGAGGAGGGGACAGGCTCCCCAGCCCAGGCACTCAGCCAGGGGGCCCTCCCTGCCTCCAAAGCAGCAGTATAAAACAGCCATTTAGACTTCAACAGGGGACCCTGACTGGTGAGCCGCTGAACCCAACAAAATAAGCCTGGCTTCCCACCCCCACCCCACCCTGAGCCAGTCAAAGGTTCAGATCCATCCCCTTACCCCTGGCTCCCTGTATTCTGAATGTTTTCACAACTGGCCCACTAGACTTCTTTGCACTGACAAAGACCTTTTGGCTTAAAGTAAAATCCCCCGTCCCTCCTTGACCCCCTCCCCAACCACACCCACCACCTACACCACCTCCGTGGTCATCTCAGTTGTGCTCTCAGGGAAGAACACAGGCATGGCCTGAAGGTTGCTAAACCAGGAACAAGAGCCATGGGCTCTGGGAATTCAGAGGCCAAAGACCAAAGGCCCTTCCCCCTAGCTGGAAGCCATGCAGATTCTTGGGAAAGGGAAGTGCCCCACTCAGGCCAAGCGGAAGGGACAGAATCAGCCCCTCTGGAACCACACGGGGACGAGGGCTGAGGTCTGCACTCCAGTAGAACAGAGACTTAGCTGGGCCACCAGGGAAGGTTCCTAACCTCTCTGAGCCTCAATCTCCCCTAGGATCATAGGTGGGGATCATAAAGCCCCCTTCCAAGGTGTTCTGAGGGTAATGGATGTGTAAAGGATAGGGAGCCTTGGGAGGGTCCAGACCTCAGGCCTGGGACCTGAACCCACAAACTGGGAAGCCTTTCCCTTCATCTGCCACCCTCCCCAGGCCTCAAGAAAATCACATTGGAAGGTAGCCAGGAGCCTGGAATAGGAGGGAAAAGAGTAGGGCTGCCCAGGCCCCTCTGCCTCCCCTTCCCGCTGGCCCCCACCCCTTGCCAAGCTTACCTGTAAATGGGACCATACTTCTGGAAATTCTGGACGTTGCGATAGTGCAGTCTGTGCATGCCTTTTTCCCTCCAAAAATGGTACAGATTCAGCCAGCCGTTGTCACCAGGGGAGGGGATCTCCCCGAAGGGGCGAGGGCTGTGGGTAGAGATGCTGGCTCCTTCTCGAGCAGGCACCCTGGGGTGTCCCGGGCCCTCCCGCCAGGCGATCAGGAGCGGCTGGCAGCTTTTGACCAGGACAGAGCGCGGGGGGAGCCCCCTGACCAGCATGCTGTCCCCGTGACTGACTCTCTTCCCGCTCCACTGCAGCAGTGCCTGCTGGGGCAACTCTGGCCCTGGCCCTCCGTCCAAATTTATAACTCCCAGCTCAAGGCTAAGCAAGGAGCTGCTGTGGCATTTGGCCTCCCTCCTGCTGGCTGCAGTCAACACACAGCCACTCCCAGAGTCAGAATGCAAGGTTCACTCTGGAATTTCTACAGTCCCCAAAGAGCGCTCCCCAAAGAACTGGGAGACCCTGGATCTCCGTCCTTGGTGCCTGCCCCTGAGATACTGGCTCACTGCCTCTGTCAGCCAGCTGCTGGCCCCTGCGGTTGGGTCAGGATATATGGGCTTGGAAGGTAATGAGGGGTGCAACAGGCGGTCCAAGCCACCCTGCCAGCTTTGGGGCGGTGAATTGTAACCCAACTATTTATATATGTGATTATAAACTTTTTTTTAAGTAGTTCTCTGAATTTTAAATTTCTTTTTTCTGCTGGTGAAAAAAAAAAAACACCCTGTATTTTCTGAAAGTTTTGTAATTGGCAGATATTGCTATCATTACTTTTAATGATACTACTATTTGTAAATAAATAAATAAGTAGTGAAATTACAATCATATTTGCTCATTGTAGAACTCTGAGGAAAAAAGATAAACAAGAAAATTTGAATCCCCTGAGTATTTAATATTGAGTGAAAGAAGCCAGACTCAAAGGAATACGTACTGTTGGATCCCATTTTCATCTCGTTCAAGAATCAGCAAAATTAATTTATGGTGTTATCAGTGGTTCCCATGTGGAGTAATGACTGGGAGAGGCATGAGAGAACTTTCTGGGATGCTGGAAATGTCCTCTGTCTCAATTTCTGTGCTTAAATATGTGAAAACTCACCAAGCTACACATTTAGGATTTGACATTTTATTGAATGTAAATTATGCCTCAATAAACATGTGGAAAAAAAAAAGCTGTGTTTTTTCCTAAAAGATTATTTTCCCTATTTAAAAAACATAAATAAAATAGGCTAGGTAGGAGGACTGCTAAGTAAGGGGTAAACCCAAGTCAAGCTTCGATGCGGCTTCCCACCTTCTTAGATATGGTGAAAAGGATGTGGAGGTCCTAGGCTCAGGGAGAGTAAGTTAAAGCTCTTGGCACTACGGGCCCAGACGGCCCACCCTGGCACAGCAGAGAGAATGGGGGAGGGGTGCAGGAAGTCAGACCCCTGAAAGCTCGGGGGGCACTGCTGCCTGGCAGGGGAGGGGCAGCAATTCAGCCACGGGTCCCATCAGGAATAATGGCATTGCCACATGTGCTGGTTTGTATATCTTATGTGCCCCAGAAAAAGCCATATTCTTTAATGCAGTCTTGTAGGGGCAGACATATTAGTGTTGATTAGGCTGGAACCTATTGATTGTTTCCATGGAGATGTGACTCAATCAACTGTGGGCAAGACCTTTGATTGGATAATTTCCATGGAGGTGTTACCCCACCCACTCCAGGTGGGTCTGAATTAAATCATTGGAGGCATATAAAGAGTTCACAGACAGAAGGAGCTCAGAGCAACTAAGAGTGACATTTTGGAGGAGCTACAGTTTAAAGAGACATTTTGAAGACAGCCGTTGAAAGCTGACATTTTGGAGAACACCATTTTGAAACACAACCTGGGAGCAAGCAGATGCTAGCCACATGCCCTCCCAGCTAACAGAAGTTTTCCGGACACCAATGGCCTTGCTCCAGTGAGGGAACCCTATTGTTGATACCCTACTTTGGACACTTTATGGCCTTAAGACTAACTTTGTAACCAAATAAACCCCCTTTATAAAAGCTAATCCACTTCTGATGTTTTGCAAAATGGCAGCATTAGCAAACTGGAACACCATACCTGAACACTGTCCTGCAGCCCCAGTGGCAGCTGTCAGGCTCTCCCTATTTATGGGGCCAATGAATGTGGTCCTGGCTTTCATCAAAAACTGCTGGGCATTCAGGGGCGAGGCTGCTCAGGCACAAATTCGTGCAGACTGCTCTTCTGGAAATTCTCCATCTACTGACTGAACACCTCCTCAGGGCAGAAGTCAGAAACTCACTTTCCCAGTGATGGGACATAAGGTCCCATCCATAGGTACTGGGGGTTTGATCCTGAACATATTTTTTTGGGAGACACAGTTCAACTTCAGAAAGTATGCACTAAAGATAAAATCTTGGAGACCTTCAGTGGTTTGCTAAAGCCACTGGAACGCAAAATACCAGAAATGGACTGGCTTTTACAATGGGGGTTTATTCGTTCACAAATTTACAGTTCCAAGGCCATAAAAGTGTCCAAACTAAGGCATCAACAAGAGGATACCTTCACTGAGGAAAGGCTGATGGTGCCCAGAACACCTCTATCTGCTGGGAAGGTACGTGTCTGGCATCTGCTGGTCCTTTGCTCCTGGACTGCATTGCTTTCAGCTTCTGATTCCACTAGCTTTCTATTTAAGCATCTGTGGTTTCTCACTTAGCTTCTCTGGGGCAAACTCTGGCCTTCATCTCTTAGCTTAGCATCTCCAAATGTCCTTCTGTCTGCATCTCCAAGCATCTGGGTCTGTGTCAGCTCTGAGCTCTCTCTCTCTCTCTCTCCCTGAGCTCTCTTAAGGACTCCAGTAAACTAATTAAGACCCACTTTGAATGGGCGGGGTCACACGTCCATGGAAAAAAATCTAATCGAAAGATTCCACCCACAATAAGTCCACAAGATTGGATTCAAAAAGTATTGCTTTTATGGGGTTCCTAACAGTTTCAAACCAGCACACCTTCCTTATCTGAAAATGTTTTTATTCTGTCCTTGCACTTGATTGAGAGTTTGGCTGGCTATAGAATTCTAGGTTGGAAATAAATCATAAAGCACGGCTCCACTGTTTTCCACTTGCCAGAATTGCTGTTGAGAACTCCAAAACCATTCTGAGTCCTGAATCCTTGCATTCACCTTGTTCACCTTCCCCCAGTAGCTCTTAGGACCTTCTCTATTTGAGCTGCTCTGAACCTTCACAACAGTGCACCTTGCCACATCAGGCCTTGAGCCAGGTATTTGATGAGCACTTTTCATCTGGAAACTCTTGCCCTCAAATACCTGGAGATTTTCTTGTGTAATTTATTTCATAATTTCTCCCCTCCCTCTTATCTGTTCTCTATTTTGAAACTCCTTTTGTTCATATGTTGAACCTCCTGGATTGATCTTTTATGTATTTTTTTCTTTTCTTTCTCATTTTCCATTTCCCTCTCTTAGTTTCACCCAATGAGAGATTCCCTACATGAGCTTCCAGTCTCTCTGTTGCAATTTATAGTTCCGTTATTTTTTTCCTTTGGTAAATTTTCAAGTGCTCTTTCTGGTCTTGGGATGAGGACACAATGTTTCCTTTAACTCTCTGATGACAGTGATATAGGATTTTTTTTTTTTTTTCAGTTTTCTTTTGCTCCCTGCATTCTCTGTTTCCTGTGAGTTCCTTTCGTGGTTTGTTTTGGTTAGAAGTTAGAAGTTTCTTCAACTACCCGCTGATTTTGGGCAGTCCATTCCATTTGAAGAGCCAGGACCTGAAGGGCTGGCTGGAGGCTGGAACGTGTGAGCAGGCTTGTCTGACTGTGGCATCAGGGCACATCAGCAAGGAGGATGCTGACAGTCCCCAGTGTCAGTGGCTCCACAGTTTTTCACTTATGCTGGTCATTTTCCCTGGAGAAGAAGTTTCTAGATTTTCAGCAGGCACCTCCCTGGCCTCACTGTGGTGGGTGTCCCCAGATCCAGCACTTTCTTGACTCACTCTCCAGAGAGCAACCCCACATGGGCCCAGAAGTTTCCTGCTGATCTACATACACAGCTTCAATATTCATCATGGTCACACAAATTTATGTGCTTTTGTGTTTTCACTCAAATTGCCAAAAGCATTACCCCTTGATTATTAAATGCTTCTTAACTATCTCTTATAAAAGCTGCATCCCATTCTGTCAGCTGAATGAGGTTATCTTGTCTTATACTTTTAAGTTCAAAACTCTGAGTCCGAGGTCAATGGGGAGGGTTAGAAGGGCCAGACCGAATGGGGTGACAAGCAGGGATGGGGGGTCTGGTGCATTTATTCATTCCTTCCCCTGCAGTGTCAGCCAGGGCTCTTCCAGGCCTTGGGCTGGGTGGAGGAGGAGAGCAGGGTCCAGGTGAGCACACGGTTGGGGGAGGCAGTGTGGAAGCCAGGAGTGGAGTGAGCTGCAAATATTCCAGCCCTCAAGGAGACAAGATGAAGTGGGATTTGAGGGCTGAGGCTCGGGGGCCCCCACGGCTAGGAATGGGAGGAAAATGAGGCCCCAGGAAAGAAGACAAAGGAGAAACACTTAGAGAAGGCAGGAGAGAACCAGGAGGTAGCCAGGAGAGTACTGAGGTTCAAGAAGAGAGTAGATAAATATTGTCAAATAGTACCGAGGGAGAGGAACAAGAGAAGGTGAAAGGGAGGGTCTGTGTCTGCATTTTTCATCCCTTTGAGTTTTGGGGCTGTTTGTGGTCCCGTAGTTGGACACTGAGCTGCTCTGAGGAGATACAGATCAGGGCAGGCTTTGCCTCAGCAAAGAATGGCCTCCCACAACCTGCTGGTTTCATGCCAATTCCCTACCTCCTAGGTCACAGTTCAAGGAACAATCCCAGAGAGTAAATGAGAAGGGAATGGGAAATTAAGGGAAGAGTCAGCGCCTCTCACCAGCCCCAGCCTCTGGGTTATTGCTGACAGGGCGACGCAGGAATGAGACACGGACACAAAGCTAAGAATTAAGGGAGCAGGGGGCCCACTTGCATCTCGTGCTAAGTGGACGACAATGCAGCCTTGCTCCAGCTATTTATTTCAGAAGATCAGGTGTATATGCTAAAGGTTCTTAGGTGTATATCAGAAGGGATAATTTACATTAGGTGTATACAATCTAGGTTTAAGACAATGGTAGTCACAAGACACACATCTTTACAGGGCGGGCCTGCATGGCATTCTATGCAGGCCTGCGGCTCAGCATTCTAAGCCACCACCCCAGATATGCCTCAGGCAACATGGAAGACTCAGTTCCCCACATATCCCCCTTTTTATTTTAGCTGCTGGCCAGATCTCTGTCTGCCACTTGGGCTCCAATCTGAGCCGGGCGTGGGAAACACAGTAGCCATGGGGGCAGGAGACCTCCCCTAAAAGGGGGTGAGGGTTCAGACCCTCACAAAGCTGGGGGGGTGAGGTTCTGTGCCCCACCTCTGTTGGCCCCCAAGTTTTCTCCTGATGGCCCCTCTGTGACTGTGCCTGTCTTAGGTTGTTCCTTCCTTGAGAAATCTTACCCGTCTCTGGCTAACCAGCCATCCTCCGGGGCCATACAGGGTGATGTAAGGGAGGGGCAACGACCCCCAAGAGGGTTAGTTTTGTCTCCTTGACAGCCTTTGCCCCATGGCCTCCATGCCCAACAATGGCTTGGACCTAGGCAGCCAAAATAAGGAGGAGGGAAAACTGAATGAACTGTTGCCTTGTTGCAGCAATGGGGGGTTAGGAATATAAGCCCAATAGGTATAATTTCCAGAATGAGCACATGCCAGAGATATACTCACAGCAACAGCAATAAGAGCCAACATTGCTGCCATCAGGTTAGAACCTGTCATAGGCAGCTTGTCTCGTTGGACTTGTTTTTCAGCATCCTGACATAATTTCTTTATCTGCCCCCAAGTTGGATGTCGGTCTTCCCTAGTTCGGGGTGTTGGCCCGATCACTGTTGTCTTCAGTGTCAGACCCTGGAACTGCATCACTGGTGGCTCCACGTCCCATAGGAATTTTCTTTTCTTTGCTGGGTTCATGGTACGGCTTCAGTCATCGGGCCGGTATCTAAAGCAGTTTTCATCCGTCACCTGGGGAAACACAAGCATAACCTCTTCCCCATGTTAATAAAGCACCCATTGTGTACATTGAATGAACTGGAAAAGATCATTTTTTTTTTTTTGGATAATGATTATCCACCTGGCCAACATAGTCAGCTAGAGAAATTTGCCAGGCTAGATGTTGTTGCAAAATAACTGAGAGTTCTTTAGCAGTTATAGGGAGCACAATTAAACAAAGGTCAAAACCATTGAGTTGTTTTGCCTTTTTTCTGGCTTGAGCAACTAAAGTAGCTAAGAGATCTAGACAAGGGGAAATGGATTTTACAGAAGAATTGGGCAAGAAGATCCATTTTACAAGCTTATCATTTTGCAAAAGCAAGCCTGTGGGGGATTTGGGAGTGGAAAAGATAAGTAGAGATAAAGGTTGTGTAGGATCAACACCGGATATTTGAGCTTGTTGAACTTTAGCTTCCACTAATTGTAATTCCTTCTCTGCAGCTAAAGTTAAAGATCTAGGGCTGTTTAATTTAGAATCTCCACAACGGAGAGAAAATAGGTTGGAAAGTTCATAGTTAGCTATACCTACTTTGGGGCGAAGCCAATTAATATCCCCTAGTAGTTTTTGTAAATCATTTAAGGTGGTAACAGCATCTCTGCGGAGTTGTACTTTTTGGGGTTGAATTGTAAGTCTATTGATACTAGAACCCAAATACTGTACAGGTAAAGTACGTTGCACTTTGTCAGTAGCAATATGCAATCCTACATTCTGTAAAGCTTTTTGAACAGCATAGAACAAAGCTTCTACTTCAGTCTCCTGAGGTGCAGAGCACAAAATATCATCCATATAATGGATTATATAAGCTTTAGGAAAATTTAAATAGACAGGCTGTAAAGCACAGTCGACATAATATTGACATATTGTAGGACTATTTAGCATACCTTGTGGTAAAACCTTCCACTGATATCATTTAGAAGGGGTTTTATTGTTAAGGGACAAAATAGTAAAAGCAAATTTTTCCTTGTCTTGATCAGCTAAAGGGATGGAAAAGAAACAGTCTTTAATATCAATGACCACTGAAGCCCAGTTTTCAGGAATCATGCTAGGATTGGGGAGCCCAGGTTGTAAAGGTCCCATGGGCTGAATGACAGCATTAACACCTCTTAGGTCAGTTAACATTCTCCATTTTCCTGATTTTTTCTTTATTGGGAATACAGGAGAATTCCAAGGACTAAAAGACTCTTTGATATGTTGCAAGGACAATTGTTCTTGAACCAATTCATGTAAAGCCTCTAATTTGTCTTTTGTAAGCGGCCACTGCTCTACCCATACTGGTTTTGTTGTAGTCCATACTAATGGGACAGGTTGGGGAGGCGAATGAAGAGCGGCCGCCACTAAAAAAGGTTTATATCCTAAACCAAATTGACCACATTTTGGTGACTTGTGTGGGTGAAGGGGTACCTTGCAAACGTACGCCAAGCCCACAGCTAGGGGCATACCCCATATTTGCCATCATTTTGTGGCTTTGAATACTGTACACTCCATTAGGAGGAGGGATATGTACAGTAGCACCCCATTGTTAAGTAGGTCTCTGCCCCAAAGATTAAGAGGCAAAGCAGCCACATAAGGTTGTAAAGTGGCCTTCTGTCCCTCAGGGCCAAGGCAGGGCAAAATACAAACACTTTGCATAAGTCCCTGAGGGGAGCCTAGGCCCACAACAGTAATTAGTGCCTCTTGCAAAGGCCAATGTCGGGGCCAATGTTGTTGACTAATAATAGAGACATCTGCGCCCGTATTTATAAGCCCAGTAAAGCTATGCCCATGAATTGTAAGAGTACACATAGGGCACGGCTCCTGCAGAGGCTCTGTGAGAAAAATTCCTGCCTTTCCTGTGCTACCAAAACTTTGATTTTCCCAATTTTTTGAGGAGGAACCAACAGGTACATAAGGTAATAATAAGAGTTGAGCAATTTTTTCACCTTTATGGGCAGTCAATGGAATAGAAGAAGACATGACCACCTGAATTTCCCCAGTATAGTTAGAGTCAATGACTCCAGTGTGTACATGAACACCCTTAAGATTGAGAGAACTGTGTCCAAGCAAAAGACCCACCGCCCTTTAGGTAAGGGGCCATAATAGCCAGTGGGGACCTTAACAGGATTATTGGGGAGAAGACATACCTCAGCATTGGCAGCAAGGTCTACTGCTGCGCTCCCTTTCTGTGAGGGGCTGGGAGCCCGCCCCGATTGCCGTTTCCCAAAAGGGAGGTACCGTCCTTATGAAAAGCAGATCAGCACTGGTTAGCCCAGTGTCGACCTTTTTGGCATTTTGGGCACATACCAGGCTGCTTTTGTGGAGATTTATTTTTAAAGTGACCGCATTCTTTTCTGGTATGACCCACTTTCCGCAGGAAAAGCATTTTCCTGGGAAACAAAAGCCGACTCTCAAATTAGCCATGGCTTGAGCCATCATTTCTGCTTTATAACCTTCAGTCCCAATATCTTGGCATAAACGAATATAGCCAGTAAGATCAGCTTTACCTTTAAATGGGGCAATGGCTCGTTGACAATCTTTATTAGCATTTTCATATGCTAGCAGCTGCAAAATAGTATCGGCAGCCTCTGAACTAGTAACTTGCCGGTGTATTGCCTCTTGGAGCCGGGCAATGAAATCTGGATACGATTCTTTTGTCCCTTGTAAAACCTTTTGAAAGGATTATGCAGCTTTATCCTTACCTTCAATTTTGTTCCAAGCTTGCAAACAACAACGGCAAATCTGCTCGATTGCCTGATCATTATAAACAGACTGATTTTCAACAGTGGAATAAGCTCCTTGGCCCAGTAATTGATCTAGATTTATATTTACTTTCTGTTGCCAATTATGTGCAGCCTGTCGTTCTGCATGCTCAGTCCACCAAGTCCTAAATTGTAGATATTCTCCTGGGCTAAGGACTGTACGGGCTAATATGGTCCAATCTATGGGAATTAGACGAGAACCTTCAGCTAAACTTTGCAATATGCCAACTGTAAAAGGGGAATGAACCCCATACGTTTGTACAGCTTTTTTCAATTCTTTAAGAACTGCAAATGGGACATACTCATGGAAGTAAGTATAAACTCCATCAGGATAATTAGCGTCTTGTCCAGGAGGCACTTCCTCACGAACCGTAACAGGGAAGGCAACAGGACAACATATGGCCTCTAAATCTCCTTGCCGCCTGGCTTCTGCCAGACCCTGCTGTATGCCAGAGAGGCGGGCAGATTTGACTACCAGGGTACAGCTATGTGCAGGAAGAGGCAGCAGAGGAGGCGGGGGCCATTCCTCCCAGCAAGGCGCAGAAGGAGGCCCGGGGCATTGACAAGAACAAAAAACCTGAGATTTTACTGGATCTTTTTTACCCTTATCATCATCAAAAAGATGATTGGGACCAGTATTGTCGTTAGACTCATATTCTTCCTCCTCATCATCAGTTTTTAAAGTTTCAAGAACAGACTTAATTAAAGACCATGTAGACCAAATAGTAACAAGTAAATCAACTCCTTGCATATGTTTTTGTTTCAATTTCTTACCTACCCACTCCCAGTCATGCAGTTCAAGGGAGCCAAGGGTAGGGAACCAAGAGCAGTATTTTTCAATACTCTGCAGCAATTCTAAGATTTATGACTCCCCCACCTTGACACCGCTGGCCCGCAGCAGCTGCTGTAAGAGGGAAATATAGGAAACATATTTATTGTGTCCTTCAACATTACCCATTACCCTGCTTATAATGCTCGGGAGTCGTTCTACAATGGAACACATACAAACACGGCCGTTACCTCCACCCGAGTTCCAGAGCCGCTATACCTCCTTCGTTCAAGCGATTCTTCTGTCAGGAACCAGATCCGGTTCTTAAGTCCCTGTTTGGGCGCCACTTATTGCTGACAGGGCAACGCAGGAATGAGACACGGACACAAAGCTAAGAATTAAGGGAGCAGGGGGCCCACTTGCATCTCGTGCTAAGTGGATGACAATGCAGCCTTGCTCCAGCTATTTATTTCAGAAGATCAGGTGTATATGCTAAAGGTTCTTAGGTGTATATCAGAAGGGATAATTTACATTAGGTGTATACAATCTAGGTTTAAGACAATGGTAGTCACAAGACACACATCTTTACAGGGCGGGCCTGCATGGCATTCTATGCAGGCCTGCGGCTCAGCATTCTAAGCCACCACCCCAGATATGCCTCAGGCAACATGGAAGACTCAGTTCCCCACACTGTGTGAATGTCCACGTCAGTCCTTCAGCGCAGTGAACTACCCAGCAGGGACTCCGTGGAGCTGGAGGGCGCTGCGAAGCCCTCGGTACCCGCCTCACACTCCAAGGATCTTCCTCTTGAGGAGTGTGGCGATAGAAGGGAGGAAATGGGATAGGGCAGGCAGCTCAAGTCGTGGAAGGGCAAAATAAGGGAAACCCATGCAGGCAGAGAGCAGCAGGCGTGTCTGTGTGTGTGGGGGGCGGGGGTCAAGAGTGGGGACTAGGTGGTGGGACAGGAAGGCCATGAGCTCCAGAGAAAGTTCTCTGCAGGCCACACCTTGCTCAGTAAGGGGGTCCAGGTGAGGGAAAGGGGAACCAGGGACTGCCAGAAGGGAAATGACTCTCCACCTGGGGCCCTGCCCTCCCCTCACAATGGCCCCAGTGAGCAGGACTTGGCCTTGTCAGGCTTCCTGAAGCTCACCCCACAGGCCACCCCTGCCCCTGTCTCATCGGGCCTCCTGGTTTTAAGGCTGGCCTGGGCAGCATCCCTCGGCTCACTGCTCTGGAATTCCTCCAAAGCCCCCTTTCAGGTGCTGCCAGTGCCCCCTGCAGCCCGCAGCCTGGGCCAGGATGCAGCATCTGGATTCAGCAACATCAAGACAATCCTGGTTCTCCACTGAACCCAGTGTGGCAGAAAGAGCACCTGGCCTTGTGGCCACGGGGAAGTCCCACAGTGTCTCACATCCAGATTGGTAGACTATATCACGAGCTCGTGACATGCAGGGAGTATGACGAGCATTATTCCACGTGTCCGCTCTCTCATGAGGCAGCACTTTCCCTGGTTTACAGATGAGGAAATTGAGGTGCAGCCAGGAAGGGCACCTGCCCCAAGTCACAGCACTAAACTCTGTAACAGAGCTGAGCCGTCCCCCTCCCAGGCCTGGGGTCTCAGCCCCTTTGCATGCTGCTGAGCAGTGGGCCTGTGGACACTAAATGCAGGCAGTGAGCAGTGTAAGGAAACAGTTTGCAAAATGTAGAGCCACAACTGTCTGCTAAAGACTTAAAATTACCCTAAGTCCATCAAGGTCGCACAGGCTAAGAGCCGGAGAAAGGCCCTTGGGCGTCATTTCTTTAGGTCCTTTAGTGCAGATGGGGAGCCTGCAGTCCTGAGTGGGGCAGAGACCTATCCTGGGTCCCTGGAGCTAAGCAGGGGCAGAGGCCAGCCTGGAATCAGGCCTCGAGCCCCCCAAATTGCCATAGGGGCCCTTATCAAGAGTGCCCACTCTGAGAAATGTCAGACAAGAAAGCACAAATATCATATGATTCCACTTATATGAAATATCTAGAATAAGCAAATTCATAGAAAGCAGATTTGCGTTTAACAGGGGTGGGGGGATCAGGGGGATGGGGAGTTATGGCTTAATGGGTACAGAGTTTCCATTTGGGTAATGGATGGGGGTGATAGTAGCACAACCTTGTAAATGTAAATAATGCCACTGAACTGTACACTTAAAAAATGTCAAAATGGCAAATTTTGTGGTGTAAAACATTCCCCCTGGATGAGGCTGAATGTATTGGTTATCTATTGCTACTTAACAATCACCCCCAAAGCTTAATGGCTTACAAGCACAATCTTGATTCTCTCTTTATATGTTACTGCATTACAAATAATACATTTTTTAAAAAGAGAGGCCACTCAGAGAAGCGTGGCGGCCTCCTCCCCTCCACCTGCCCTGTGTGAAGCCAGCCTGGAAACCACTGCAGCCCTCCACAGGCAGCCGCGGAGGGGGAAGCCGGAGGAGGTGATAAGGAGGCCGTGGTCACCCAGGCCTTGGGGGAATGAGAAGAAACAGCGAGTTTTCACCTTGAAACCCCAATCCTCGTCATCTTCCCCAGCTGGCCCTGATCTGTGGCTGTGATTCAGCACAACTGGCTCAAGAAGGGGCCCCGGGGCCCTCGAGCCAAGGTCTGTGGTCAGAGAGACCTTGGCAAATCAGGTCACTGCCATGTCCACGGCCGGGATGTCACCTCCACCCTCTCCACCCGCTGGGCCGCTGTGGCTTTCCTCTCCCTCTCTGCTGCCTCACCCCCTCCTGCAGTCCCCATTCCCCCAGATTCACCCTCCCACCCCTCTTCCCAGTCCAGGTCAGCCCCCAAACACCCCCCTGCACCCACCACCTTCCCAGACAACAACAGATCAATCACAATTGAGTTGTCAAATTATTTCAACAAAAATGTAGCCCACTTGATAAAAACATGTCCATCAGAAAACACACACGTCCATAGAGAACATTTGTGACAACAATCCATACTATACCTTATATTTTACATTAGACAGTAAGACTTTTCTCCTTTTTTTTCCCAAAATCTTTCTCTTACAAAGGATAAATTTAAAACACACACATAAGAGACAGAAAGTAGATTAGGGGTTGCCAAGGGCTAGGGCTGGGGGGATTGGGGATGATGCCTAAAGCATATCTTTTGGGGTTGATGCAAATGAAAACATCCTAAAATTGATTGCGGTGGTGGTTGCACAACTCTGTGAATATACTGAAAACCATTGAATTGTACACTTTAAACAGGCAAATTGCATTGTATATGAATTATATCTCAATAAAGCTGTTACCAAACACACACACACACACACACACACACGTACAGACCAAGCCAACTTCCGGCTGACTCTTTTGGTGTGTCAACCATGACATTGAAATTTCTCCCACTCAGCCTCTCGACCCAGGATTCAATGGTGTTGAACCACTTCCAACAAATTTAGAGCAGCAGTTTTTCAGAAGGAAGAAAAAATATTTGCAGTCATCTATAGTCATCTCTTAAGGGAGTGACCATCGTCCCAAGCATCGACAGTTCTTTATTGTGGTAACATATATACCTCAAAATTTGCCATGTAAACCATTAATTACATTTACGAGGCTGTGCTACCATCACCACCATCCATCACTCCAAACAGAAACCCTGTACCCATTAAGCAGTAACTTCCCATTCCTGGCTCACCCTAACCCCTGGTAACCTCGAATCCACCCATCCATGGACGTTTCAATAAAGGGAGTGTAGAGGGAGCCTGTTGGCCTCACCTCCAGCCTGGAAGGGCATCAGCCTGGGAAGGCGACGTCTCACAAGCAGCACCTGGAAGGAGCAGTGACTTCTCTGAAGGAAAACATTGCTAGGAAGAGCCTCGGGACTCCAAGGCATGTTGGGCCTCCACAGTGGACCAGGAGCTCCCACAGAGAGAAGCATCCCACTCGTCTTTCCCTCAGAGAATCCCAGTACTAAGCTAAAATTCGGAAATTCTTGATGGAAAGGCAATAGCTCCGTTTCAAGTGGCCCCACATTCCCCCCTTGGCTGGAGCCCTGAGAGGCACAGTGAGGATCTTTTGGCCCTCATCTTGGTAACCACCCCAACTTTGGTTCAGGGCTCCACACCTCCCCCTCTGGCCCGTGTGTTGTGGACACGCACCCCCCACCCCAGTAGTGGCCCACACCTGAGACTATCAACCTCATCTTTCCCACTGGCCACAGTCATCATTTGAAGGACAGGCCTGTGCTTCCCTTTAGGGCAACGAGATGCAAGGAAGATTATGCTGGAGGATTCTGGGAGAGACGTCTCCCACTTTTCCACAAGAGCTTCCAGAAGCACAACACTCCCCCTGGATGAGGCTGAGTGCATTGGTTATCTACTGCTGCTTAACAAATTACCCCCAAAGCTTAGTGGCTTAAAACCACAATCTTCACTCTCACAGTTACTGAGGGTCAGTATCTTAGCTGGACGGCTCCAGCTGAGGGTCTTTCATCAGGTGCTGCTGTCAGCTGAAGGCTGGATGGGGCTGGGGAATCCACTTCCAAACTCACGGGATTACACTGGCCCTATTTCAAGACTTTCCAATTGTTGTTGGCAGAAGGCCTTGGTTCTCTCTGGCTGTTGGCAGAGCCTTGGTTTTTCACCTCATGAGCCTCTTCCTAAGGCTGCTTGAGTATCCTTGCAATACAGCAACTGGTTTTCCCCAGAGCCAGTGATCTGAGAGAGAGCAGCCAGTAGTCTGCATTGTCTTTCATGACCTAGTATCTGGAGTTTCACACAGCCACTTCTACTTTCTTCTATTTATTCAAAATAAATATAAATAGTCACTAAGTCTAGCCCATACTCAAGGAAAGACTCCACCATTTAAAGGAAGTATCAAAGAATTTGTAGACATATTTTAAACCACCACACCAAAGAAGCCTGCAGCCTCAGAGATTGTTGGAGCCGTCTTGCAATCACAAATAGGAATCAGTTTTTGAAAGAAGTTGACTCCATTTAGAAAGACGTAAAGATACTAGGGTTGGGTTTTCTGCTGCCTGGAATTAAATGTACACTGATGTTTGTAGAAATGAAGAAGGCTCACAGAGAGTCACATGGTCGACACACCCACGGCACATACAAGGGCAATCCCACACACGGCCAGAGGGGAATCCGGGACACTGCCCTGTACAGAGGAGCCTGTGGGCTCTTACCCAAGTGAGAATCAGCCTAGGGGTGCCCTCCACCCGATGAGAAGATTCAGTGGATTAGAAAGCCCTGGACAATCAAACAACGTGCATTTTCTTATTTTGTTTCCCAGACAGGGTTCTCAAATACTAGATTTTTTTTAAATGAAAACAAAACTCCCAACCCACAGAATGGGAAAAATATTTCTAAGTCATACATATGAGAAGGGTATAGTATTCAGAATATATAAATAACTCCTACAACTCAAAACAAAAAGACAAAAACTCAATTTTTAAAATGGGCAAAGGAATAGAATAGACATTTCTCCAAAGAAGACATACAAATGGCCAACAAGCAAATGAAAAGATGCTCAACATCGTTAATCATTAGGGAAATGTAAATCAAAACCATGAGATACCACTTCATACTGGGATAGCCGTAATAAAAAATAAATTTTAAAAAATGGAAAACAAATACTATCAAGGATGTGGAGAAATTGGAGCCCTTTTACAGTAAACCTGGGAGAGAAGGACCACCAGAGCCAGCCTTGTGCCTTCCCACGTGACAGAGGAACCACGGATGCCATCTGTCTTTCTTCAGAGAACATATTGTCCTGTTGATGCCTTAATTGGGACACTTTTGTGACCTTAGAATTGTAACATATAACTTAATAAATGCCCATTGTTAAAAGCCAACCCATTTCTGGTATATTGCATTCCGGCAGCTTTAGCAAACCAGAGCATCTCCTGTCTAGCCACCGGTGACAGTTCTACTTGAGTGTCAACTGACCCAGGTTGGGTCAATCCACAGTCCCTTCCAGAACCTTCTGAAGTTCATGTGAGGAAAGTGCATTGGTCTCTGGTGGCCAGGTGGTAAGGCATGAAGCCTTGTTATAACCCCCTTGTCCACTAAGGAAGACCCTGACTCAGACAATGGAGCCAGAGCCAGAGAAATGCAGAGAAGAGCTCTGCATCGAGCCCTGGTGATGGCCAGGACCCTCATTCCTGTTTCAGGGACCCCAGAGCCCTGGCTGTACCCCTGACCTTCTGGTGATCCCCTGGTCTGCAGCACCCAGCTCTGGCTGGGTTTCTGTCACTTGCCATCAAAAACTGACTACAGCATTTACCTTCCCTTTCCAAAGGGAAGAGCTTCCGTGTTTATAACACATTTTATTATAGCATAGTATTAGTCAGGATTCTTTCAGTAGCAAGTGGCACAACTCCAGCTCAGACTGGCTTAAACAAAAGTAAGTAAATAAAATTTCATTCACATATATTTGAAAAGTCCAAGGGAAGAGGCTGTTGATGCAATGATGTTTCAGGGCTCACATACTCCCTTGGCAGCTCTCTGTCTCTTGGCTCTCCTTTCTTCCCGGTCGGCTGCACTCTCCTACAGCCAATCTGCACATGGCAGAAAATGCCCCAGGCATCTCCCAACTCCCCAACCCTAGCACCCCACCGCCCAGAGGAAGAGGGAACACCTTCTCAGCAACCACCGATCTCTCAGACAGGCTCTGATTGGCCAGCCTGGGTCACGTGCCCATGCCTTAGTCCAGTCATAGTGGCCAGGGCCCAGGGCCCTGATCTGCTAACACCTGCACCCACCTGCAGCCAGGGCCCAGCATGGCTCTGTGGGTGGCGGGGCCTCAGAAGCCACACGGGACAGGAGAAAAGTCCCCCAAATGCAGAGAGGTGCTGGGCAGACCACAGACATCGTAACACAGTCTTGTGCTGTGGAGCAACCAAGGGCTTTGGAGCCAGGTGGACGAGGATTCAAAACTTCTCTGTGGTCCTCTAGCTCTGGGCAAGTCACTTGAGCTACTAGAGCCTTAGTATTTTCATCTTTAAAATGGGGATAACAATGCCTGCCTTTCACAGTTGCTGCATGGATTAAATAAGATAAGAAAGCACTCAGAACATTCGTAGGTTCTCAAAGCAGCCCATCTAACTTCACAGCATTTACCACAGCCCTCTTGTGGCTTAGCTTAGGGTACGGATAGGAAACATGAAGATTCTGTTTCTTTTCTTGTTCTTTCCACATGCACAGTTCCGGGCATTGCCACTAAGTCAAACTGCCTCTACCCCCACCCTTCACAGAGCCCTGTTCCCTTCTTGGAGGGAGCTGCTTCTATGTTCTCATCCCACCCCTGCGCTAACAGTTTAAAGAAGCTGTAGATGAATTTGAGACAGGCAAGTCCATTGAGTCTTGGGGGAACCCAGGGAGAGAAACCAGTCCTGGAGACAGGCCTCAGGGTTGTGGCGTTCTCATCTTAAATAGCAGAATGGGACAGCTAAAACTTTTTTATTACTAAATTTTCACTCAACTCCTTTTCTTTTCTTTCTCCCCCCCCTCAACACCCCCCCACACACACCACCACCACCACCCCTCGCCTTAGAAGGGGACATACAGCCATTTAGGGTTAGAGAAACCTTTCTGAGGAAGGAATGAAAACAACCCCAGCCTGGTGGCCATTACATAGCCAGGATTTATGAAGACTGAGTGCTGGGTGCCCTGGGGGAAAGGGTACCCCTGCTTTGGAAACTTTTTCTTGTAATGGATCCCGGGGCTATTCCTTCTGGCCCAGAAAAGCAAAACTAAGGACAATATGGGGACTGAGTTGCTGGTGTTTTGGGGGTGGGAACAAAACAGGGTGGGAGGGAGGAAAGGGGGACGTGGATGCCAAGGATCCAGAACCTGGGGAGTGTCCCCAGGCTGGGGACCCCTTGCAAAGAGCACCTCTGAGGGCTGGCATCCTGTGAGCAAGGGCTTACTCCACGTGGGACGAACACCCCACGGACTTCCCATGGGGTGAGCCTGGCCTGAGCCCCAATCTTCGCTCAGCATCCTTGCAGCTCCCTCCCTGCTCCTGTAAGAGCCTATGGCTCCTGGAAGACCAGAGGAGCCCCCACCCCCCAATTCGAGGGGCATTGCTGGAGTGTGGGGAGGGGACACTACCTCCCCCTTAACCAAGGCTGTTTTCCTTCTCTTGACCAAACCCCTCAAGCCCCTCCCCACTCTCTCCCCCTCCGACTACCTTGAAACTCATCTTGCAGCTGCAGGACTGCAGAGGAAAATAACTCAGAATGCTGGAGAAAAAGGAGAGAGGACAACTTCAGACCTGAACTATTCTAAATATCAATCTCACCCTCAACCTCTCAGCCTCCCCCTTCTCTCTCCCTCTCACCCCAGCTACCCTACCCGGGCACCTAAGAAGCTCCTAACCAGGCAGGTCCTTATCTCCCTCCCCGTGGGGTCCCAGCCCTGACAGCCTCCAGGGGCCTAATTATCACATGGGGCACATTCCCAACCAAGTGGTCCTAATCCCAACCTCAGTAAATCCCTCACCCCTCCTAGTGATCAACTCCCCTTACTACCTTCCAGGGCTTTTCCTCCAACCCACTACCAGCCCTTAAAAGGTCACCTGGCTAGAGGGAAATATCTGAAGCTGTCGAACTGCAACCCAGTGACCTTGATTCTTGAAGACGATTGTATAACTATGTAGCTTGCACAGTGTGACTGGGTGATTGTGAAAATCTTGTGGCTCGCACTCCCTTTATCCAGGGTATGGACAGATGAGTGGAAAAATTAGGACAAAAATTAGATGAAAAATAGGGTGGGATAGAGGGGATGGAAAGATTTAGGTGTTCTTTTTTGCTTTTATATTTATTTTGGAGTAAGGAAAAGGTTCAAAAATTGATTCTGGTGATGAACACACAAATGCATGATGGTGCTGTGAATAATTGATTGTACACTGTGGATGACTGTAGGGTGTGTGAATATATCTCAGTAAAACTGTATTTTAAAAAGTAAATGAACAATGGGGGGAGGGGGGAATGGGATATTTTGGATGTTCTTTTTTATTTTAATTTTTATGGTATTTTTTGGATAATGGAAATGTTCAAAGATTGATTTGGTAATGAATGCACGATATGACAGTAGTGTGAACAATTGATTGTACACTTTGAATGACTGATGTGAATATATGTCAATAAAATTGCATTAAAAAAAAAGGGTCGCTTGGCCATTGTTTCTGCAGTTGACTGCTACTCTCTCTCCCCTACTGTAGCAGCCCTCGAATAAAGTCAAGCTTGACTGTTTACCATTTCCCATGCAGTTTTTTCTTTGACACCCTCTTTCCTTTATTACTTCTGTCCCCACTCTGCCTCCTGAGGCTTTCCAAGGCCACCCCCACCCCAGGAGTCCCCACTGACTCCTGCCTCCCAAGAAACAAAGGGCTGTTTCAAAGGGCTGGCGTTTTTATTTTTAAAAATTTTTTAAATACTCCACATCAGAGCAAACACATTAAAATATTTAAAATTTGCTGTGAACTTTTGAAAGGATATTTATAATTTTGAACGTGAAACCACTTGGCTAGGAGTAACAGATTTAAATTGCAATTGGAAATTCTTGCAAAATGGGAAAAACCTAGCCCACACATTCTTTCAAGTGTAATGAAATTTTTATGAATACTGAATTTAACAATTAATGAAGTTAATAGAACATTACAGTGCTAACATCTGATTAAGCATTTATTGATTTCAATTTTGCAGTGTTCTTATTTTAGAGCCAATAATTTTCTTTTTGAGTCTTAAACACTGGGTAGCAAAGAAGTAGCCCTGGGGCCAGCAGGTCTTCCCATCCTCTTCCCCTCCCACACCCCTTTGTAAACACATACACACACAAACATACACACACACACAAGTAGTAAGGGAAAACATCTGCTTTGGCCAGGCTGTGGAGGCAGAGTTCAACTATAGATGAGGAAGCCTACAGGGCCAGTTAGAGCAGGAGCATGGAAGTGATGGGATATGGGGGGTTGTGTGGGATGGGGTGGGGAATAAGGTAGGATGGGATGGGAGGAAAGGTTTCCTTACTATACCGTGCGCCTGAAACTGCTAAGGAAAGAGAGGCCAGAGACACATTGCGGTGGGTTGAATTGTGGCCCCCAAAAGATATGCCCACGCAGAACCTTGAAATGTGACCTTATTTGGAATATGGGTCTTTGCAAATAAAATTAAGGATCTCAACATGAGATCATCCAATGACAAGTGTCCTTATAAGAAACAATAAAGGAAAAAAAAAAAAGCAGACACAGAGGGAAGACGACCATGTGAAGATGAGGCAGAGACTGGAATTAGTCTTGCAGTCCCAAGCCAAGGAATTGTCCCCAAGCATTGCCAGCAGCCACCGAAGGTGGGAAGAGACAAGAACAGATTCTCCCGCAGAGCCCCCTGCCCACACCTTGATCTTGGACTTCTAGCATCCAGAACTGTGAGAGAATAAATTTCTGTTGTATTAAGCTGCTAAATTTGTAGTAATGTGTTACCGCAGTCCTAGGAAACCAAAACACAAACCAGCCTTGGGAGCCAATGTGGGTCCTGGGGTAGAAGGGAAGGACACATGCCCCGGTTTTCACAGAAAGCTCAGAGCACTTGCCCACCTGTTTGGCACGACAGCCCCTGTGTTCCAGGTGGGTGGGCATCAGGGTGAGCGGGTGGTGAGCGGCTTCTGTGGGGCCCAAGAAGAGTACACTACAGGAGGAAGTGGAAAGGCTGAGAGGGCCAGGCAGACAGACATACACTCAGACAGAAGGAGAGGGGAGGGGACAGAGAGGGGAGGAGGAAGGGGGTGAGGAGAGCAAATGGCTGAGGGGGTGGAGCTGTGGCAGGGAGAGAGGGGGGCAGAGAGCTGCAAGCCCACATGAACAGCTGGTTTGTGCTCCAGCAAAAGCAAGCAAGATTCTCCCAGGATCGCGCTGGCCCTGAAGAGCAGCAGCTGGGAGTCAGGGACAGCCCCGGGACACGGGGAGGGAACCGATAGGTCCAGGAATGGCAGGGACATCTAGGTTCCTGTGAGAGTTCTAATGGAGGCAAAGGCAGGACAGGTGCAGAGGGGCATCTGCTCGTAGCCCCTGCCCCGTCCCTCTGCCTCTCCTAGAAACCAGAGGGAGGGGATGGGCTGAGGCAACCTCAGCCTGCCTGCGGCAGGGACCAACGCAGAGAAACACCACTTTGTGCTTGCTCCCGTTTCTCTGAGGTAGCTACACCGGCCTCCTCCGTCACTGCGGAGCCTCGGCCGCGCCTCTGGAATTAAACACCGTGCCACTAGGTGGCGCCAAAGTCCACGGCAACAGCGTCGGGCCCGGACGCTCAACTGCGCGGGTCCGGGAAGAGACAGGACACAAGCACACAGGGCTGAGAAAGGGCGCCGCGTCTGAGTCCTGTCCGGGGGCCAGGCAAGCGGGCGGGACAGCCGGCCCCAGCTCGGGGTGGACTTATTTGGCCTACATAGTCCCTCTGGCTGTCCTCAGAGTAAAGTCTACGTGAGCCCAGAGGACGAGGGGCCTGAGGCCCTGACACCAGGGTCAAGGGGCGCCAGCGCAGGGCTGAGACCAGCGCCACGCCCCTGGCCCCGCGATCTAGCCCCTCCCCGTGGGAGGGCGCACGTGAAGTACCTCCCAGGTACTGCTGACTGTCACCTGCCAGGTGAAGGCGCCGGGGCCGCCGCCCGCTCCCGCACGCGCCCGGCCGGGACACAGCGGCGGTCCGGGCTTTAGCGAACAAACGCAGGTGACCCGAGCACGCGACAGCGTCCGCACGCCGCAGCCGCGGGTGGAGGCGCCGGGGCGGGGCTCAGGCCCGAGAGGCTCCCGCATTGGACGTGGGGGTTGCTGGGGTCCTCGGATTGGCTGGAGATGAGGGGGCGTGGCCAGAGAAGGCCCTGAGAGACAGGTGATGGGGCGGGCGGTCTGCGTCGGCGAAGAGAAGATAAGAGGCTGGGACCCTTCTTCCCCTCTCCCTCTGTCCTGGAGAACCGGCCGCGGAGATCCAGAGCATCGGGGAGGTCATCGACGGGGCCAGCGACTCGGAGTTTTCATTTCTTTGGAGGTCTTTCATTCAGTCATTCAGCGCAGATCCGTTGAATTCCTGCTCTGAGTTGCCCTGTGGGGACTGTGGGGACACAGGGGTGAACCAGGCACGATTCTTGCCCTGGAGGCTCTCAAGGAGAAATGTACCCATAGAACAGAAAACACTGAGCAGTGGCGTCAGATTCCCGGGAAGGACTGAGGGGGCCGTCTGTGGGAGTCCTTGGTGGAAGTGGGGGTATAGGAAAGGATAATCTGGTCCGGGAGGTCGGAAAAGGCTTCAGACATGATCCCCAAACTGACCTCTGAAAGGGAAAGTTTTTGACCAGCAAAGAAGGTAGGGAGGGTGCTCACCAGTGACCACCAACCCCAAGTTGGTGGAGGAACAGCAAGGGGAGTGGAAGACTCAGGGGAGTCCCAAAGCCAGGAGGAGAAAGAATTTCCAAAGCCCAGGAGTGGTCAAGGGTGTCACACTTTGAGAGGCCAGCAAGGGCGGCCATCCATGGTGTGGCCATCCACCGGTGGCCTTGGCCAGAGCAGGGTGTTGGGCTGGAGTTTGGTCAGTAGGTGGGAGAGGGAATGCCGGGAGAGGAAGGCAGCAGGTGCAGACCCTGATTTACAGGGGTGAGGCCAGGAGCAGGAGCTGGGAGAGGGGAGTCTTTCCACCTTTTTTTAAGGTGGGAGAGGGCTGAGTGTTTAATTGCTAGGGGCAGGGAGGAAGCAATGCAAATGCAGGGGAGAGGGGTGAGACCCTGTCATGGGTGGTGGTGAGGGGAGTCCTGTCTGAAGAGCTCAGTGTGCTCCCTGAAGCAGGGCCAGGGCCAGGGCTGGGCTAAGGGGCAGGTGCTGGGGGTCCTGGAGGCTGGGCCTCTTTTCTATTCCTCAAACACGCAAGCTGTTGGCCTTTGCTCTGTCCGGGATGCACTTCCCTTGCAGCTCAAAGACCATCTTCTCAGAGAGGCATCTCTATTCACTCTGTCCCAGGTGACCCGTTCTCCCCCTCTGTCCCTTTTCCCTGTGTCACTCAGAGCATGTATCACTTTCTGGAGTTTCCTGCCTTCTGATCCCCACGTAGACAAAGGTGAATGTCAGCACCACAAGGGCAGAGACTTTGCCTTGCTCACTGCTGAGTCCCCACAGCCTGGCACAGTCCTGACACTTGGCAGGTGCTCAGTCAAGGCCAGTAGAATGAATGTGTAGGGGAGATGCAGCGACCTGGCTTGGGGTGGAGGGATACAGCTCTCTCTGGAATCTGGGGTGGGCATCAGCCATGGGGTCCCCAAGCGCAGGGTTGCTGCAGGGACTGGGCTCCAGGCTCCCTCACAGAAGCAGGCATGCGCCCTTCTGCTCAGCCTTGTCACTCTCAGAACTCAGTCTCCCCACTTGGGGGAACCCCAGGACCATGTGAATCCAGGACTCTCCTGCCTCTCCTCAGACTCTCGCTGACCTCCCTCCAGGAGAACCAGGTAAGTTTCCAGAACTTCTCTGGTCCCACCCACCTCCTAGAGGGCACCACAGCCACCCCCATTGCCATAAATGCATCATTCCACAGATATGTACTGGTCACCTGCTGTGTACCAGCACTTGCTGGACACCAGAGATAGAGCTGTGAGCACAACAGACAAGGTCTCGGTCATTGCCGAGTTTTCACCGAGGGAGAGAGACCAAATTTGAGGAAACTGACAGGTAATCCCAAAGCTGGGCACATGGGTTGCCAGTGCTTGGCTTAAATGATGGGGGTGTTTGCAAAAACATGTTAAGATCAAAGGTCATCATACCTGTTAAAAAATGAGAAATGTCAATGTCAAGAAGAAAAGAAATTGCCCCACATTAACTTTCCACTACAGCAGGGAGTGGCTTCAAGCAAACCAATATACAAATCCAACCCATAGGTGAGCTATGTTTGGAAGGAATTAGATGATTTACTCTATCCAAGAATCAACTACATGGTTTCTTTAAATAGCAAACTTCCTTTGAAATGCAAATTAAGAAATTACCTCTGGGCAAACCAAGTTCACTGTGTTCCCTCCGACAGTGCAGCTGGAGACCGTTAGAGGGCAGCAAAGAGATGGACATACAGTACTGGAAAGAGGAGATGCTAAGCCCTAGGTTAGTACTGACCGGCCCCCAAAGAGCATGAGGAACCTAATAAAAAGACTATCAATGATAGTTCACACTTATTTGGTTGTGACTCCAGGCAGACATTATTCTAAGTGCTTTATAAAAATTAACCCATTTGAACTCCCACCAACCCTGTGAGTTGGGCACTATTGTATTAACCCCACTCTACAGATGAGGAAACAGACACACAGAGAGGTTGAGTGACTTGCCTAAGGTCACACAGCTAGTAAGGAGTAAATCTGGGATATGAACCCTGGAATCCAGCTGTAGAACCTGCATTCCTAACACTAAGCAATTCTGCTTCTTGTGAAGAAGGAGGGGAGAATGGAGAACAGAGGGGCAGCTGAGGTCCCCACAGACATATCCTTGGTGAGTTGTTCCTGGCCAGTTCCAGAAGCAGACCCAGGCTAGGACTTCTAGATAATCAAGGCATCAGTCAAGTAAGTTCAGAAAAGCTGGGCTCTCCTCCTCATACACCCATGTCTCACAGGGATCTATCTGCCCACAGGGAGGTGGCACCTCCAGGTCCAACCCACTGTAACACAGCCTACAACTGGAACCAGCTCTCCAATGCACTTGGGTTCCCATCGCCTTGGTGTACCTTTCCAACTGCTGCAACCTTGGAGGCTTAGAAGCCTGCAGTTGCCTTGGACCCCCACCCTCTCCCTTGCCTTTTAGGCATCCTTACCCACCCCACCCAGCTTGGCTCAGGCTTCCTCACAGCAGTCAGGAAAGGGCTAGTCAGTAGCAGCAGCTGCCACCAAGAGGATGGGGTCCAGTGAGGTCAGGAGGGTGTCATTAGAGATCCTGTCCAGGACGGCAACCTTGAGAGGAGTGTCAGAGCCCAACCCTCTTGTGTTGTGTGCAGGCTCCATGCTAATTGCACAGGTTGCAAGGGGATCAGCACAAGTTGCAAGGGGAACTTACGGGGTGACCTCGAACAAGCTCATTACCAACCCTACCCTCAGTCAGTTCCTCTGCTGGAAATTAAGAGGTTAGACAGACCAGAGATTCTAAACTCAGGAATGAAGGGCCCCAGAAATTTCGTGTGCATATGTTCACGCACATGTGTGTGTGCAAGTGGGTGCATCTTTGTAGGTCATTGTTTCACAACCTCGGCACTGTTGGTATTTTTGGTCAGACACTTCTTTGGGGGAACTGTCCCGTGCATTGTAGGATATTTAGCAGCATACGTGTCCTTTACCCACTGGATGCCAGCGGCACCCCCAACCTAGTTGTGTCAATAAAAAAGGGGTCCCCTGTGGGGGGTGCAAATTGCCCGCAGTTGAGAACTGCTATAAAAGAGCTCCAAGAACCCTGGGCTGGATGAACTGCAAGCTCCACCCACACACCGTCGTCTGTAGTTGTGGGGGGGGGGGGGGCGGGGTAAGCGTGGTTGCCTTATGGATTCACCGGGACTGTAAATTAAGGCATTGGGTGGAAGTGCTTAGCACAGAGCCTCCCCGTCCTTCCTCATCCCTGATCTCTTGAGATTCTAAAGGATCTGATAACCAAAGAGCGCATCAACCTTAGGGAGGGGGTGCCACTTTTAAGAAAGAACCTGGAAGGAGCAATGCTTACCCAAAAGTTCTAAGATGGGGATCAGAGGACTTCACTCCCCTCTCCGCAGGCAGCTCGGCCCCAAGGCCTTTCCACCACCCTTGCCCGCCCCTCCTGCTGTGGAAGCTCTTCCCCCACACTGACAACATGGCAGGCTGGGAGAGCTGCAGAATGGGGGCACGTTGCCATGGACCGTTTAGGAAAGAAAGAGGCAGGGCCCCCTCCAGGCCCAGCTCTCTTGTGAGACCTGCCAAGGCCGCCCACACCTGCTGGCTCTCAGGGGCCCCTCAGCCCTGGCCTGGGAAAGGTGCTCCCCCCGCCATCCCAGCGCCCACAGATGTGGGCCGCTGCCGCAGGCCTCACTTGTGCCCCAGTGAGAGCTCCAGGTGAGCAGAGAGATGGGACGGGGGCCAGAGCCCACGCTAGCGGGAGCCACTGGGAGCAGAGCAGAGCCCGCATGCCTTCTCTCCCCGTCCTGGTGGGCAGCCCTTCACCCAGCGCCTGCGGCATGCCAAGCCTTGTTGTAAGGACCGGGAGTTCAAAAATGAATTCAGTGGGGTGCTGAAATATGTTTAACAACCAGCTCTCTGGAGTGGTGCTGGGGGCCCTGATCTCTAGTGTTTGTTGATGCCCGTGGAGTGAATATTCCTCCCCTAGCAGGTGTTGAGGCACGAATGCAAAGTCGCTGAACCCAGAGTTGGTTCACGCCATTACGTGGAGTGCAGCCACCGCCACATTAGATAGGCACGAATCCCCTCGCGAGCGGAGAACATGGCAAAATGTAGTAGAATAATCAGGAAGTGATAAGTTTTGGGTGTGTATTTCCTCTTTTTAAGGAAATGCATTTAATTGTAAGATTGTATAATTATTAACAATGGCTGTATTTAACAGCCAGTTCTCAAAATTCCTGAAAATTTAACAACTGGCACACTGTGGAAAACTGGATGTGGTCCTTGCCCTGGAGACCACACTCCCTGAGAAAAACAGGGAAGGAGAATGACGGGGGACTGAGGGGTTCACTGGGGCCATGGAGACCCCGAGGAGACTCCAACCCTGCTGGGGATTCAAGGAAGGCTTCCTGGAGGAGGCAATGTGGCAGAGTCCAAAAAGAGGAGTGAGATTATCCCAAAGTGGGGAAGGGGAGTGTGCCAGGCTGAAGGGAGGATTGGGGGAGGTCAGGAGAGGAGAAAGCACTAGGCACAGACCAGAAATTAAAAGTGGGCATTTTTGGAGTGTTGGGCTTCCTCACCTGGGTTGTTGCTGATGTTCTCACAAACATTGAGGACTGACGGCTTGCTGTGCCGGGCCCTCTACCTTGGGGCCTGCCCTTATGAAGCTCATTCCTGCAAAGGAGAGGCTAAACCTGCATGTAATTGTGCCTAAGAGTCTCCCCCTGAGTGCCTCTTTGTTGCTCAGATGTGGCCCTCTCTCTCTAGCTAAGCCAACTCGGCAGGGGATCTCACTGCCCTCCCCCCTACATGGGACCCGACTCCCAGGGGTGTAAATCTCCCTGGCAACGCAGGATATGACTCCCGGGGATGAATCTGGACCCTACATCATGGGATTGAGAGCATCTTCTTGACCAAAACAGGGATACGAAATGAAACAAAATAAAGTTTCAGTGGCTGAGAGATTCCAAATGGAGTCGAGAAGTCATTCTGGTGAGCATTCTTATGCATTATATAGATAACCCTTTTTAGGTTTTAATACATTGGAATAGCTAGAAGTAAATACCTGAAACTATCAAACTCCAACCCAGTAGCCTTGACTCTTGAAGACGATTGTATAACTATGTAGCTTACAAGAGGTGACAGTATGATGTCGAAAGCCTTATGGATCACACTCCCTTTATCCAGTGTATGGATGGATGACTAGAAAAATGGGGACAAAAACTGTGTGAAAAATAGGGTGGGGGTTGATTTGGGTGTTCTTTTTCACTTTTATTATTTATTCTTACTCTTACTTTTTCTGGTATAAGGAAGATGTTCGGGAAATAGATTGGGGTGATGAATGCACAACTATATGATGGTACTGTGAACAGTTGATTGTATACCACAGATGATTGTATGATATGTGAATATATCTCAACAAAACTGAATTTAAAAAATTTTAAAAAAATGCATGGCAAAAGCTTACACAAACTGATATATATGGTTGGCTAAATTTCAGTTTACTAATAATCATAGCATGAATGTGCCTTGTATCAAAATTAGTCCTAAGTTATTTGAAAACATATTGTATCATGATATATATGTATATCATGCACACATACACACACTATGATTCTTGGGCTATTAAAATAAAAAAATAATGGAAAAAAAAAATGGGCGTCTTAGGTTCCAAGATGTCCAGAGTCAGGTTTCTCTACTGATTCCTTGGGATCCAAGATGCCAGGCAACCGCGGGAAAAACAACATGGGACAAATAGCAAATGCTCCCTCTCTACTTCTCTCAGCAATAGTCCCATTTACAGGATATGGTTGTTAATCTGTAACAGGAAAGCAATGCTAAATCTGGTGGTGAATGGAAAAGATGTTACAATGGGGAAAAAAGAATTAACCTCGAAAAACTCTGTGGGGGAAAGGCTTACTTTGAGTTGAGTTTAAGACCTTCCATTGCCTACTCCTGTGCTGCCAGCCGGCTTCCGTGGACAGTAAAGTCTCCAGAAAGAAAAAAATAGTGGGCAGCAGCTCAGTCTGGCTGAGGGGAGGGCTGGGTCCCAGTCCAGGCTCTGCTGTTGGTACCTCTGTCACTTGGGGCAATTCCCCTCCCTTCTTTAGGCAAAATCAGTCCTTGAGCCAGATGGTCTGGGCCTGTTGACACCGAGAGCCCCCAGGGATCTGTGGGAGGGCCACAGTCAGTGAGGGTGAAGCTTGCAGAGGGGATCTGGCCCACAGAAGACCCTCCACAGCCAAATCTTTGCCTCCCTTCCCCTCCCCTCTTCACCTGGTATCCACCAGGTGACCCTGAAACTCCTGGCTTGGCTGCTGAAAGTAACTGTAATTATACTCATTTATAGAGCAGTTTGCTCCTTCTCCTAATTACCAAGCCAATTATGTGTCTAAGGATAAGGCCAGCCTGGGAATGCAGCTCCCAGACCAGTGGGAATGTAGTGGAGGGTGGGGATGGTGGCTGCTGCTGGGAGCCCTCCCTCCATGGCTCCCTCCGTGGCTCCCTCCGTGGCTCCCTATGGGCCAAACCAGGAAGGAAACGCTGGGTCAGAGACCCGCCCCGGGTGGATGTGGGTGAGGGGAGGTCAGGGAAGTCCTCCCTGAAGAGGGACTTGAGACCGATCAGGGAGAAGGTAGGGGGCCTCTACCTGGCGATAGGAGAGGCCCTCCCTTCACACAGGTGTAATCTCAGGACTCTGGGGTAGATCATGATTTCACAGCACAAGTCCGAGCTTGCACCCCAAGGAAGGGGCCGTTTGAGGTTTAGAAAGCAATGCGCCACCACCAGGAGAGGCAGGTTCTCTGGCCTCATGTCTATCAGCAGCCACAGCTAAAATGCCCTCAGCCACAGTACTCAGCCCTGCAGGGGGCCACCCATCCCCACCTCATGGTCCTCCCGTGACCTGGAGCTCCGCACCCCAAGAGGAAGCCCGTGTCATCTTCGGATGCTCCATTTATGAGAAAGTTCTTCCTCAAATCGAGTAAACCTCCCTCTGCACAATTTCTACCCGTAGGTCCCATCTCGACCCTCTGTCCTGGGTGTACTGATGGACCCCATCCCACTGGTGCTCTCCTGGGCAGGTGTCCAGCCCCCCACCCCACCCCCAAGCCTTACCTGATTCCTCAGCCTACTAGTTACTGAGGACCCTGATTTGGGGGCTCCCCAGGTCTCCCTGGGGCATGACCTGCTGCCTCTTCTCCTTGTCCACCCTTCCCAGGTGCCTGCACTCAACCCTACGGCTCTGGGCTGGCAATGACCAAGTGGCTCCACTCCAAAGCCGCAGCCCCTTGCCTCCCACTCCCTCCCACCATCTGGCTCTCCTGCACAGCCCCCAGGCCCACCTCTACACTATGACTGAACCCCGACCCCACCATGCCCCTGCCCCTGCCCACTATACCCCCTGCCTCACGTCTTCAAAGCCTCAAACCCCAGACCTCTGCTCCTTCTCCCAAGTGTATCCAAATCCAACGCTTCTCTTCCAATACCCCTGCTCCCCTCCACCTCAGACCACCATCCTGTTACTTAGAATACTGTGCAGAGTCCCCCCCATTGTGGTCCCCCTGCCGGAGCCTGACCTCTCTCGGGTGTCCAGAGGCACCATAACGTGGAGGCCAGGTGCACAGGCTGCAGTCAGTTCCAATCCAGCGCCTCGCTAGCTGTGTGGCCTTGAGCAAGCTAGTTAGCCTCTCTGTGCTTTTTTTTTTCCTAATAATAGAACCTATCTCCTAGGGCTGCCTGTGAACTATATAGTTATCCAGGAGTTCAGAGTTCCCAGAAGGGAATGGGAGCAAGGGGGTAAAATGAGGCAGGAAGGGGCAGCAGGGCCAGGTCCCCAGGACTTTCAACGCTCAACTAAGGCCTGTGAACTTTCTCCCAAGATGAACAGAAAGCCCTTAAGATAGTCTTAAGACTGATCAATTTTAATTCGTAGCTGGTGCCCAGGAAATGTCCTGTCTTCTTTTCTACAGCAGCTGACAGCCTGTCCTGCCCCTGGGGCTCCTGGGGGTCTGGTTTCTGCTCTCACCAGACTCCAGGCATCTCTCACCACGAGGGGCCAGGACTGGACTCCCTGGGGTCCGGCCTGAATTCCAGCTCTAGGAGGGTGGGCCGGGCCAGATGGTGCCCTGCGCTGGTGTGGCCTTTCAGGCAGGGTTTGGGAAAGGGACTCCCAGGGCCCTGTGGTCCAGTCCCCCACTGTCAACCTTGGGGCCCAGCCAGTGCAGCCCTCCCAGGTCACGCCGGCCCCTCCTCTGGCACAGATATGTCACCTACAAAGCTCTTTTGCAAACATCTTATTAGCTTGTTTAATCCTCATAACAGCTCTGGAGATGGGGGTTATTAATCCCATTTTACAATGCACAAACAGAATAATTATATGGCCCCACTAGGTACTAGTCAGGAGCAACTTGGGGTGGTTAGTACTGGGTGGGAGAGATGATCAAAGGCTGCCCCCAACGCTGGCAGAGCCAGCCAGGCCCAGGAAGAATGGAAGACAAGTGTGGAGGTTCTGGGCATCCCCCAAGGCAACTGGGCCTGGGGAGGCATAACAGAGGCCCAGAGAAGTGGAGGAGAGTGTGGGTGTCCTTTTAGTGGGGGCCTCCCAGAGCTGGGGTCTTGTCAAACACCAGGGAGAGAGGAAGCACAGGCGGGGGCAGGAAGCTCCAAGGGCCGGGAGAGCAGGAATGGGGGGTGGAGAGGCAGGCTCAGAGAGGGCTCTAGATCTGAGATCTGAGAGAAACCTCCTCTACTCATGCTGCTCACTATGCACATGGGGGAACTGAGGCCAGGCAGGAGCAAACACCTGCCTAAGCCCACTCAGCCTGGATGGGCTCTATCTCCACACTCAGCGTGGCCTGAAGCCACTGGGGGCATGGTGGGGAGAGAGGTCAGCCCAGCCTGTGCAAGAACCAACCTCACCGGGCCTGGGCCTGCAAACACTGCCCACCACGGCCTCCTCCCCAGCAGGGTCAGCTCCTAGGGTCCCGGGGCCAGGAAGACATGTGAGGGTGGAAACAGGAGTTTCTAGGGGTGAGGAGAGCACGCTGGGCTGAGCCTCAGGATTCCTGGGTCCCCTGTGATGTGCCAGTCCCTTCTGCCCTCAGGGTCTAGCTTCCCCACCTGAGCAAGGGAGAAAATAAGCCCTTCCTCCTGCCAACTGAGAGAACATGCTAGAAATATAGCCAGCTCCATCCAAATTCTGCTGTCTGGGAAGGGGAAAGGGTTGAAAAGGGGATGTACCTCAGCCCACGGCCCTGAACAGAAAGTCATCTTGCATAGGATGGTAGACCAGAGGCAGAACTTTCTGAGATCTCCACAGTGTCATTGGTGGGTTCTGGCATTGTCTCTTCCCTGAAGCATATCATGGGGAGCTGGGTGGGGCTGGACGGACATCCCCCATGCTGTTTCAGGCCTCTCCTTAGGTGGGAGGGTCAGAATTTCCCCCAGGACAGCCAAGGATGGGGGAGGGGTGGGGAAGTGTAACAGGGGCTTAGGGGTGGAGAAGATGAGCCATTCAAAGCCCCCCCCCATTCCCAAGGGAGACCCCCCCACAGTCCAGGGCAACTGGCCTCCCAGGTGACAGAGCTCCATGGCCCCCATTAGCCTCAAGACCCTTCCCAATGGCTAGGTTTTAGATTCTTAACCAGTCTTCTCAACTATGGTCCCTGGAGTCCCCAGGCCAGAAAGACCCCAGAGATCTGCCTCTCCCAAGATTTAAAGTGCCAGGAGCCAGGGCTTCTCCTCCAAGGGCAGCTCCATGCCCAACCTGGCTGTGTTGTGTCTGGGATGGATGGGACGGTCTCCGGCCTGGGAGGGGTATCTGTGCACTGTCCACAGGAAAGCATTCCACCCCCCACCCCACCCCCAGCAGCCCTGCGGATAACCCTTCAGTTCTCAGGAACTTGGTTTGACGGGGTCTGAGCCTACTGGTGGGGTAGGGCCTAGAGAGTCCTGATGGGTGCCCTGGAAACAGAAGGGCAAGGAAAACGGAGATTGGGTCACGCTGGGGAGGCAGGTCCCCGGCTTACAGTGCCTGGAGGGATTGGTGATTCACAGGGATGCCTGTGTGGACAGACAGAAGGCATTTCCTCGTCCTGGAGCCCAAACCAGATGGGGCGTGTGAGGGAGGGGACCATCCTGAGCCTTTGTCCTCCGCACAGGTGAATCAGCAGCCTCAGATGTCATCACCGCAACCCCTCCCGCTGCCTCATGCCAGCGTCAGGCCCCAGAACTCTTGATTTTATAGCCCAAATATCCCCACCCCAACCCATCACCACTGCTCCTTGATTCAACCACCATCATCCCACCATCATCCCGGGCCTGGACCACAGCAAGAACGTCTTCAAAATGCAAATCTCCTCCGGGATTCCCTCCTGCTTAAAACCCTTCTCAGGCTTTTCCACCACGTTTAGGATAAAGGCAGACCATGGGAGCCGCATGTCCACTCCAGCCACACCAGCTCAGTCGCTTTTACACCTCACACTGGTTCTCACTGTGGGGACTCTGCTCATATTGTTCCCTCTGCCTGGAACTCCTCTGCCACCTCTGCCCTCCTGTTTTGACTCCTTAGCCTCATCTTTCAGGTTTCATTACTTGTCCCCTCCTCCAGGAAGCCTTCCCTGACCTCTCAACTAGGTCAAATGCCCCATTACAGGTGCTACTGGCACCATGCACCCCCCTCTCTGTGTAGCCCTTGTCAGAGTCGCATGTGTTTAGTGAGTGGTTATTGTGCAATTGCCTGCCTCCTATGCTACATCTTAAGCTCCTGGAGGGCAAGGCCCAGGACAAGGTTGAGTTTGTCCTCCATTGTCCCGCAGCATGTGGCACTGTGTCAGGTGTGTAGTAGGCACTCAGTAAGCATGCACTGAATAGACAGATCCCCAGCCTGCAGGGTCCGCGGCCCCTCCCCCCACCCCACCCCACCTGCACCCCAGGCCCCAGCTCCTCTCCTTGGTCCTTTTCCTCTCCAGTCCCCAGAGCCTCCTCATGGTTGGGTTCTTTGGTGGGAACTGGGCTCCCAGACCTCAAGATCAAGGAAAGAATCAAACCTCAGTGACATCAATTGCTCTGACCCTGTGACTCAGAGGAAGTTCGTCCTCCAGGAGCCTTCCTCCCTGAGTTTGCGTCTGGCTACTCCTCCAGACTCAGGGCCTGTGGCCTTGGGAGACTGTCCCACATCTGCCCAGAAATCAGGTGCCCAGAGAGGGTCAGGGCCCAGCCCAAGGTCACACAGCAAGACTGCCTGCCATAGAGCCCTGCCAAGAACCCAGGGTACCCAGCTCCAGCTCAGGGTTCTCCTTGGCTCTGATAAACCTGACTATTTTTAGGAAGCTAATTAGCAAGTCAAATATGACTCCTGCTAATAATAATACCACCTTTATGGTTGTCAGAGTCTCTTCATCACCTCATTTGCTCCTGCAACAGCCTCGTGGGCTGGGAAGTGCAGGGGGTGGTGATCTCTTGAGAAATGTGGTCCCGGGACAGGAAGTGACTGGGTCTCGCACCCCAGTGCGGCCCACCGGCCCAGTACAGCCTGCTTCTGGGCCTGGCGTAGGGCTTCTCATCCGGACAGCCTCCCCAGCACAGGCCGCAGCCTCCCCAGGCCTGCTCCCCTCCAGGCCCCCACCCCACCCACCCAGCCACAGCTGGCTTCCTGCCTCTCCCTGTTCCTGGCAGCCCCCTTGGGGCCGGCTCCAGCCCCAAACCTGCCTTCTCAGCCCTGGCCTCAGGTGGCCTCCAGGCCTGGCACTCACTGGTGTTTTTTCCCTGCAAATTCCTCAGCACATGTCAAGGAGAGTTCTGTGCTGTGTGGCCTGGGTTGTCCACCAACGTGGGACCCTGGTTTCCTGTCAGAATGGAGGATGACTGTGTCATGAGAGGGGCTGGGGTCGGCTCCGGTCCCCAGTCCTACAGCCCCGTCTCCTGCCCACCCCTGTAGAAGCTCCGCAGACATCTGGCGACACCAGACTGGGCCGGATGGACGCAAACATGAGGTCAGATCCTCGATTGCTTCCTGAGCCCTTCCCAGAGGAGGGAGGCACTTCCCAGAAGGGTGCCAGTGGCCTGTTCCATCGGGAAACAAGCAGGGTGAGAAAGGAGGGAAAGGAGGGACTGTGTCTGGCCGAGGGCGACAGGGTTCCCATTTCTCGGATGCATGACTGAGGCCAGGGCTGTGAGCGTGGGACCCCTCACCTGTAGAGAGAGCCTGCAGGGAGCCCCAGGGCCTGGCCGAGGGGAGGCTGCATGGGCTCCAAGGGAGCAAGGAGGGAGCAGGTATGGAGGGGAGCAGGCGTCCCACGTCAGAGCAGCACCCTGGCCTGGGCCCCGCCTCACTGCATGGGCTGCAGGGGGTGGGGAAGCTTGGCTGTCGTCCACCCGGAGTTTGGTGGGAACGGGCAGCCCCTGTGGTCACCACCCAGGCACTAACCCACCCTGGGATCTCTTCGTCAACCAGGACTGTTCGGCCCTGTTGTGTCTGCAGAGAGGGCAGGTCACAGGAGGGAGATGGGCCACCCCGCTGACGGGAGGAGGAGGGAGATGGGGTCACCCTGAAGAGGAGCCACCCTGCTGATGGGACAAGGAGGCAGGAAGGACCTCCTCAGGATGGGCAGGGTCACTGCTGTCCCAGGAAAGCCCACAGCTGTCTAGCAGGTGTGGGTTACCTCTCCCTCCATTTCTTCCCTGGCAAGGATGAGATACCACCCTTCTCACCGGGTGCTGACCAACAGGGAGCCCCCAACTCACAGCATCCTCCCCGGGGAGCTGTGTTGGCCGTAGGACTGCAGCCGAGCCTGGCAGGGACAGCGAATGATGATGCTAACACACTGAGAATGAGGCCATCCTTGAGCAAAGGGGGCTGAGTCTGCAGTTGTTACTGGCGTGGTGGTCTGCCCCGTGGAGCACATGGCTAAGGAAGGGGGTCTGAGATGGTCTCTTACCAGAGTGTTCAGCCCAGCATGTTCCTGATCATGACTTGGGAGGCAGGGCTGGTAAAACACGGCCATGCTTCAGTCTTCCTGGAAAATCCCCGTCACCCCCTCCCCAGGGGCCCAGGGCCCTCGTCTCCCAGCAGAAAAGGTCTCAACTGCTTCTTGACCCTGGGACCAGAATCTATTCACCCCCATACCCTGCTCAGCCCCTCCAGGGTGGGACAGAGGAGCCCAGAAGGGGCCACCGATCCCAAAGACAGGCAGCACCATGAGGGGACCGTAGCCCCACGACAGCCTTATGGCAGATGTCATGCCCCATGGGGGCCCAGTAGCAGGGGGGCAGGATAGGTGTGGGAGCTCCGATGGCTGGCCTGTCACGCAGCATCAGGGAATGAACTGCCAGTGCCAGACGAGGGCTGGGAGCCTCAGGGAAGCTGTGGCTTTTCAGCTGAGTGAGCGAGAAATATTGGCTACAGTACAGTTGGTGCCCCACTTTCCAAGCACAGGCAAGAGGGGGCGGCCCACTGCCCGCAGGCCCTAGTCAGAGGGGGAGGGCTGGGCACTGAGCACCTGCAGATCCAGGCCGGGCAGTGGAGCAGGCAGACTGGCCGAGACCAGGGACCCTGGTGGGTGGGCAGGTGGGACAGGTGGCAGCAGACACCCCTTCCACCTTCCCAGGAGAGGAAAGGGAGGTGTGCTGGGTAGGAAGGGAGTAGTCTGTGAGCTCAACAAGACTGGCCTGGGTCACACAGCCAGGGGTGGGGACAGGGCATTCACTCTGGAGCCAGGCCCTGTCCTTAGACCCAGGCCAGAAGGGCCCCTGCCTGGACCCCACACTTTAGAGTGACCCACTCTGGCCTTTCTCTGGTCTCACCTCTCCACAGCAGCCAAGGAGATGTGCCCATCTAAGGCCCATGCCCCTCCTGCAAATGCAGGACCCCCAAGTTCCTGCCCGCGAGGCTACTAGCCCAGTTCCAACATTTGCACAGGCCTTTCCCTTCGGCCCATCTTCCTGTGGGTGGACCTGCAGCTGGGGTGCACACCCCGAGGCCTAAGGGGGTGGCCCAGGTGTCGCAGGGTATGGAGCTGAACCATGGCGGAGTGGCCTGGGGTGCCCACATACATTTCCCAAAGTTGGAGGCAGGAGGAGGAGGGTGGGGCCAGCTCTCCTCCCTGCCACCACACTCCAGCATTGGACTCCGAGGAGTACAGGAATTCCAAGCTCAGACCTGGCCCTCCAGTTGTTAGAAAGTTATATTTGTCAGTGTAGGAGGCTAGAACATATTTTATTTGGCAGTTTGTTAGCTTGATTTATAACTTTTAAATATCTAGACATTTGGGATGTGGGCCTCCATTTGTACTCCTGCATTGGGCCCCGAAAATGTTCAGAGTAGGCCTGTCAGAGGACAAGCCTTGGCCCCACCTACACCCCCAGTTAGTTGGCCCCTGTGGGGAGGGGATTCAGAAGACCCCTGTCGGCCAACCCAAAAGCACAGCTAAAGCAGGCCTAGTCAGGGGGGCTGGCAAACAGCCAACTGCAGCCACAACTGTTGACCCAGCCCCCAGTGCTGGGGAGTCCTTGGGGATGAGGAGAACAGGGCACCCCAGAGGGCAGAGGCTCTGTTGCAAAGCTGGAAAGGACACAGAGAGGTTGAGCTAGCGGCCAGGGTCGCACAGCCTGGGTGGTGATGCAGTGGTGGCCTGGAGTTCCTGCAGCCAATCCATCTGCCTGCCCCCAAGGCCCACCCACCTGAGCATCCAGCCCCAGCAGCCCCTGCTCTGGGTGCCCTGGTCCCTTTGCAGGGCTCATTCCCACGGCCAAGCCTTTTCTCCCACTGTTCCCTGGGCCCGGCAGGCCAGGGCCTCTTACCCAGTAGGCCCCTACCCAGTCCTGCCCCCGCAGCCCCAGCCCCCTCCTCCCAGGGCCTCTCTGGTTACAGATCATGATACTTCATTTGGAGATGGGATCTCAGCTCAGAAAGTGAGCCCATCCTCTTGTCTACAGCTGGGGAGGGGAGAGGACTTAGGCTCCTGGCCCCGGAGCCAGGTTTGCACTGTGCTTAGGGTAGGACAAGCCTCCTGCTCCTCCAGCTTCGGCTCCCAGGGATGGGGCCCACCTCGCCAGAGCCTCACAGACCCCCCTGGTTCAACCCCCTGCTACTGCTTACTCTGCATGATCTCTTACGAGCCTCTCCAAGTTTCTAATCTTCGTAATTTATGAAATGAAGATAATAAAATTTTCCTTGTAAAGTCTTATAGAGATGAGGTGATATACACACCCAGGCCTGGCACTGTGCCGGGAGCGCCATCGGGCTGTAGCCTCCCGCCCTATCAGGAGCCAGAGAACGAGATGGATGCACATCCCAGCCTCCCCGAAGCTCCCATCTAACAGAGACACAGACATCCTCCACCATGAACGAGCAGCCATGGAGGATGCGCGGAGGGAGAAGTGCTGGGGAAGATGAGGCAGGGGAGGGATGGAGAGTGTGAGGAGCAAGAGAGTGGAATGTGGAAAAGGCTGGTGGAGAAGGACCTCACCGAGAAGGCGACATGTGAGTAGAGCCTCAAGGACACAGGGTATCCTTGTGTGTGTCTCTTTGGAAGAAGAGGGAAGAGCAGGTGCCCAGTCCCTGAGACGGCGGGTGCCTTGAGGGTTCTAAGAACATCAGGGAGAACAGAAACCCCTGTCCCCTCACCCGAGCACACGGTCCTCTGACTCCCGATCTCATGGCCACCTCCTGCAGGCCCCTTAGCTGTGCGGGGGTGGCTGAGGGCACCTGGAGGGAGAGGAGGCCTGCTGGCCACAGACGCACCCACAGCTGGCCTCTCTGCAGGGGCTAATGGGGCCAGAAGAGATTTCATGGTCTTTTCTTGCCCATCCATCCTCCTCCCTGGAATGGCTTCAAGGAGGCTCTGAGGGGTCTTAGCACCACGGAGGGCCCACTGCTGGGGCACCCCAGTGGGGCCTCAGCCTTGGCCCCCACGGGGGCTGGCAGCCAGTGCTTGGGGCCCAGGCATGGTGGCTGGACCTGGCTGCCCTGTCTTGACCGGCAGCCTGCTCTCTGCCTGCCCCCAGCACCACACAAACTCCCAGGAGTTTGTTAGTCCACAAATCACTCCGTCTCTCTGCCTGCTCTGACACAAAAAGCAAAGGCTCTGGGGTCAAGTCCACCCGTGGTATGGGCAAGGCATGTGAGCCTCTAAACCTTTGTCTCCTCACCTGTAAAATGGGGGCGCTAACAGTGATACCTCCAAGGGTCCTTGTGGGGATTAGAGGGTGCTCATAAGTGCTTTCTTTCCTCCAGGACCCCAAGCCCCCAGGATGAGCCCCATGTCAGCCACTGGGTAACAGGACTAAGTCAGCTCTGGAAAGGGGTGGGAGGGGTGAAGCTTTAGGTCCCAGCCCTGCCCTCCAGGAGCTGATGGTCCTGTGGGAGGGGAGTGGAGTTGGGGTTCACCTCCCTTCCGGGGCCCTCCTAGAGGAAGGAGTCCAGGAGCCTCAGAGCAAGAATGAAGAAATGCTGGGTGGTGGCTTGGGGCCCTGCTTGAGGCTGGTGACGGAGGAAGTTCTCATTAGTCCGTGAGAGTCACAGGAGCCCCAGCATTTGAGAAAGATGGGGAGATCAGGAATTTACCAGCCACATGGGAAGTGTCTGGCCAGCCATGTACAGGGACAGGTCAGGGCTCTCCCAGGCCCCATGTCAGTACCCTCAGTAGATTCGCCACACCGCGCACCTTTGGGAGTCACGTCACCTCCCAGAACCTCAATTCTCCCACCTGTCAGATAGGGAGAATGACAGCCCCTTCTCCGTGAGCTCATTATGAGAATCAAACCAGGTGAATAATAACCAGCTCACACCGTGTGTGTGTGCGCGCGTGTGTGTGTGTGTGTGTGTGTGTGTGTAGGTGGAGGGCTGTCAACAAAGGTTACTTCCTTTCCCTTGAAGTTAACAAATGTTCCTACTTTCAGAAAAGGGAAGTCCACGGATTCCTGAGAAACCTCAGACCAGACGTCCTCCCAGGCGATTGTCTAGCTCTGATGACTCAGCAGGTGAGATCCAGGTGTACCTGGAAAGGAAGGGGTGACCGGACGTGAGCTATCACAGCCAAGCCCTCTCACCTGAATTCTCACTCCACTCTGCAGCCACCCCCGGTCAGGCCCCAGACATCCATTCCCACTTGGACCTGTGGACCGGGCCCTGGAGAGAGTGGTAAGCACCCGGAGACCCTCCAGATCCGGGCAGGAGGTAGGCACAGAAACAAGAGGCAAAGAGAGGCAGTGGGCATCTCTGGTCACGACATCAGAGTCTCCAGCAGCACCCGAGGTCCACTGAGCAATGCCCAGACACTCCTGCCTGGCAGCCAGGCTCCACGGTCGGACCCTGGCCCTCCTCCCTGCCCCTCGCCCCCAGCTGCCCCGCCGCCCCGCTGCCTTTGCTGAAGCCATTCTCCCACCCCTCCCACACCTTCCACTGGCCCCTGCTTGGTTCCCCTTCCGATTCCCAAAGACACCCTAGATTGAGCCCCCACCAGAGGGCCTCTCTCCTCTCCCCTTCCTCCCAGGGAGACAGACACCTCCCTTCCCACCCCACCCTGCCGCAGGCTTCCCCTCCTCCCCCATTGTCAAGGCTCCAGCCACACTGACTCCCACGTGCCTGCTGGACGCCACCTCCAGGATGTCCCCAGGCCCTCACAGAGCTCCTGAGCCCCTAAGCCTGCCCTCCCTTCTCGCTCATCGTTGGCACAGATGCTGAAAACCGAGCATCGACTTTCACTCACTCCAGTTTCAAGTCCTTAAATGCCTTCCTTACTGTCAACTTCCCAAATGTACAGCCCCCAGCTGCTCACTCCACACTCCATTTGGACGCCAACAGAACTTCTCCGATTTAATGCATTCCAGCTCCCGCGTCTCGTGGCACCACCCCCTGATCCCCCCACATTCTTCTCCACCTGAGAAGCCAGCTCAGGCCTTCCTGCTGCTCAGACCTAGAGCCGTGGTGCATCCTCGCTATCCCTCTGCAGTACACTGGCAAATCCTGTGATTCTGCTTTCACAGGACATGCAAAATCTGGCCACTTCTCGCCCCCTCCTCCACCACCACCTGGTCTAGATGATCTGGTCTAGATGATCGCGGCAGCCCCCTAACTGGTCTCCCTGCTCCCATCCTTGCCACTCCTGCCCCCAGTCTGTTCTCAGCACAGTAGTAGCCAGAGTGGTCGTTTTAAGATACATACCACCAGGTCATGCCCTTCTCCTACTTACACTTCCCCAATGGTTCCCCCATTGCTCTCAAAGTAAAAGCCTAGGATCTGGCTCCCTGACCTCCCTGCCCCATCTCTTGCTGTCCTCCCCTTACTCTCTCCTCCCGGCTACACCGGAGGGACCCCCCACCCCCCACCCCCGTTATAGCAGTCAGGCTAGGCTCAGTTGTGCTGCACTTACAGCCCCCAGTCACGGTTCCTTCACGCTTCATGTCTAGCAAGGACAGCCGGGAGCGATGCTCAGCATCATCCTCACTCAGAGACAATGTCAGGGGCTTCCGGAACATTGCCCGTTCCCTGGCAGGATGCAGGAGACATACAGACTCACTCACCAGTTCTCACCTGCTGCAACCAGGGAGCGAGTCCCGTCCCCTTCCACTCCCATCTCACCAGCCAGGGCAAAGTACCCGGCTGTGCCGAACCTCACGGGGAGGGACTATCGCCCACCCTGTGTCCAAGAGTAGAAGGGAAACAGACACTGGTGACAGGGGTGACTGGCCACACTTGTTGCAGCGTGCTCCCACCTCGGGGCCTCTGCCCTGGCTGCTTCCCTGCCTGGAATGGCCTTCCCCCAGACATCCACTGGCTCCCTCAAATGGCAGCCTCTCAATGAGGCTTTCCCTGACCATCCCGGTTAAAATTTCAGAAGCCCCCTTGACCTGGACTGCCAATCACCTTTACTCTTATTTTTTTTTCCCATAGTACAACAGAGTATATAATTTACACATTTATTATGCTTATGATTTATTGTCTGTCTCCACCAGCTAGAATGAAAGCTCCCTGAGGGCAGGGATATTTGTCTGTTTTGGTCACGGAAGCAAGCCCAGCCCCTGGAATAGTGCCTGGCACCCAGTAGGTACTTGATAATTTTGCAACATGAATGAATGGATGGATCTTGGACTCCCTCCTCTTCCAGAGTTTCCATCCTCCACTCACCACCACATCTTATTGTTCCCACCTCCTTAAAAGCTTAAAATATGCACCTTTATCCCTATTCCAATGCCACTGCCCTCCCCCAGGCCCTTGTTTCGCTTCTGGTTTGTTGGAACAGCCTCCGTCTCCTGCCTGCGCCTCCCCTTTCCAACCAGCCACAGACTCGGGTGGCAGGAGAGAACAGTGATTCAGGTGTGGACTCAGGAAACAAACCGACTGGGTTCTTTCTCTGGCTCTGCTACATATCAGCTGTGTGGCTTTGTGCTGGTTCCTTAACCTCTCTGTGTTCCATTTCCTCATTTGTAAAATGGGAATGATGATAACAGAAACTTCCTCGTGGGGCTTGAATCTGTTGAAAGCTGGGTTGTTTGTTTGTTTTCCCATTTACATACACTCCATGTTAAGAAGTTTAAGTAAGAGAATGCATGTAAAGTGCATTGTAAACGTGGGTTATTGCTTTACAATTGCTGGGTCTTAGGAGACAAGTCAGGTCAAGTCATTTCCCTGCTGAAACTGTCCTTTGGCTCCTGGTAGCTTTCAGTTTCTTCTCTGAGCCTGGGGGCCCTCCGGAGCAGGTCTCCCTCTTATTTCCCAGGCCCCATCCCCTTCATTCTAGCCACACTGAACTCCCCAGGGTTTCCTAAACACATCATACTGCTTCCTGTCCCTGGCCTGGGTGTGAGTCAAAGCTTTCTCTGCTCTCCACTGATCTGCACTTGCCTTTTGACTTAACAAAAATCCCAGAGCTTTTCCCACATTCACATACAGAAAGCTTCTACATTCTTTTTTACAGCTGCGTAGTAATCCATCCTGATGACATACCATAGTTTATGAAGGCAGTCCCAGCTTGGTGGATAGTTAGGGTGTTTCCAATCTTTTGCTGTCATAATCTTGTCCCTATGTCATACATCTACAAGTGTCTCTTTAGGATAAATTCCTAGAGCAGAATTGCCAGGTCCAAAAGCAGACCCTTTTGTAATTTTGATAAATATTGTCAAACTGTCTTCCATTGGGGTTATGCCATTTTTCTATCCCCACTAGCAAGGTGTGATGTTCCTGCTCTCCCACGGCCTCACCTACCTGGAGGGGTCTCCAACAAAGTCCGGATTGGGTGACTCTCCTTCTCAGCCTCCCGCTGCACGACACTGCCTCCCTCAGGAACCCCGTGGTGGCACTGGCTCTACTTCCCGTCTCCTTCAGGGTCAGCCTTCTCGAGCCAATGGTGAGGAGGCTTGGGGGGCCCAGCTAGGAGGCATTGGAGTTAGCGAGGAGGGGAGGCTGGCCCCCAGACTCTGCAGATCACTTTGAGACTTCTCGCAGGTTGGTGGGCATGGGGTCTTACCCACGTTCTCCCCACCTGAGTCTCTTCTCTCCTGGCTGCTGCCTGGGCCCACTCGAGCAGCAGAGAGAGTGCGGCAGTGGGGGGCGTCCCCAGGAGCCAGTGAGGGGGCTGCAGGGCCAAGTCCCCACTGGGCCTGCATGGTCAGACCCCTGGAAGAGGGAATGGCAAAACACTGGCCCCCAGAAGCACCAGCCCCAGCCCTCACCCTGGCTTCACTCCCTCAGATGGGCAGCCTCCCACCGGCCCATGCAGAGGCAAAGCTGAATCAGCTGCCATCTGCCATGGGGGGCAGGGGGCAGCCTCGGGAGCCCTGCCAGCTTCGTGCAGGAGGCATCCCTGTGCTGACGTGCGAGGGGCTCCGGGTGGTCCCAGCTCTCAGCCCACTGCCGGCTTCAGGGAAAGTTCCTGCTCCACAGTGGCTGAGTGCTCGGGGTCCTTCCAGTGCCACCCAGCTGCTCTCTGCCCTGCTGTCCCCACACACCCTCTTGCTCTCCAGTCAGTCACGTGGAAACACTTCCAGTTCTGCAAGCAGGTCACTCTGCTCCCCACCTCCACGCCTAGGACACGCGGGTCCCCTTGGCCTCCTCCTTGGCCCAGCTAATGCCCACTTTGTCACAGAGACGGAATTCAAGAATCCCTTTGGCCAGCCTTCCCCGACCCTCGCGAGTTTTAATTGCCCCCCTCTGGGTCCCCCGCCCATCTGGGTGGCTCTGACCACATGCTGGTTCTGCCCACACTGGGCTGCTCTTCCCAAAGGCCAGGTGGATGTCCCCACGTCCCCTCACCTCAGCACTGGCCTGGCCGGGGCACAGAAAGAGCTACACTTGGGGCTCCTGAGCCATCCCCGGGGAAATTTTTCAACCATGAGGAGCTCATGGTGTTACGAAAATCCCCCACCAGGGCAGCCCCAAGGAAAAGCCGGTCCTTAGAGGACCCTCGCTAAAGATCTAGAAATTGCCCCCTAAGCCCCCTGGGTGGCCCTGAGATGGGGAAGTGAGACCTTGGGGAGGCCCAGGTGGTGGGAGGCACTACAAGGACATCCGACTTCTGGACTTTCCCACCCCACCGGGACCAGCCCTGGGGCTGCCAGGGAACAGGGCTGAAAGAAGAGCATGGCCTGGGTGGGGAGAAGAGGGAGGAGGAGGCATCAGGGGTGGGAGGGCAGGGAGCTGGGCTGGAGAGGGAAGTGGACCCTTCCAGCTCCCAGAGCTGAGTCCCCCCAGGAGGAGGCTTCCAGGCAAGGGAGGGAGCGCCAAGGGAAAGTTGAGGGGCAGCCCTGGACCTCTCTGCCTGGGGCCCCCAAAGAATCCACCCCAAACCTGGAGAGACCCAGTGAACCAGGGATATGGGGCCAGCCCCAGCCACCTCCACCTGCAGGGCCTCAAAGCCCAAAGGTGGCCCAAGGCCTCAGATGGAGCCCACCTTCGGTAAATCCTGGTTGTGGTGTCCGAGCCCATGTCATCATGGCAACATGGTGTGGAAAATGTCCCTCCAGCCTCGGGCAGCGCCTGAACTTGCCAGCCCACCCCACCTGCCGGCACCTCCATTGCACCAGCCCCACCGCACACTGGCGGGAGGACCAGGGCTTCTCCTGCTGTTGGGCAAGATGGGGGCTGCATTACACCCTGTCCCACCCCCCCCACCCACAGCACCTGATAGGGCCCGCTACTCACCCCGGGCCCTGCTAGTCACCAGGGGTGTGTGAGAAAGGGGGAAAGTGCCTTTAAACCTAGTCCTATAAAGTGTGAGCTCACTGAACAAACTTCCCCAAAAGCCTCGCTTTAGGGACTAGTCACTACCCACTTGGAGGCTCCAGGCTCCAAGGCATGAAAGCAGGAGAGGCCAGTGACGTCAGCAGCCAGCTAGGCTCTGCCCCAGCTCACCCCTACCCACCAGGGACAGACCTGGCCCAGGCCGCCAGCCTCTTCCCTCAGATGGGGGCACTGGCAGGGGAGGTGGCACACAGAGTGCAGTCGGGCCCTGCTCCAGCCTCCAGGGATCAAGATGGGCTGGAAGTCACCTCACCACCCACACAAGCAAACCCCCACCCCTGGGGTCTCAGGGGACCCGTGAGGCAGAACTGAAAGTAGGCAAGAGAAGAAACCAGCTGAGTGGCGCCCAGGGGCCTCTGTCTCCCTCCCCTCAGCCCCACATACCCTATTTAGAGTCCCCTGCCCCCAGCCTGGGAAAACCTTTGAAGCTTGGCTTCCTCCCACCTGGGCCCTTTCAGCTTCTTGCCACTTTCTCAACTCTGCCCTCCGCCTCGGGCTGCCCCCCAGGTCTCACCCCCCCATCAGAGCAAAAAGAACGCCAGTCTGGGGGTCTAGAGATGAGGGCTCTGCTTCTCCTTCTGCTGCTACCTTCTGGGGTGACCCTGGGCAAGTCACCCCCCCCTTCCAAGCCTCAGTTTCCCCATCCAGCTTGGGCTGCTGGCACCTGATCCTGAGATGCGGTCTTGACACAAAGGAGTGGCTCTGACGGGCAGCTGTCAAGCAAGGATGGACTTCTCAGATCATACTACCGCAGCACTTGGCGCCCTGACCACCACCTTCCCCTGCTTGCCCACCCAGTTAGGGGCTCCCACTGCCCTGTCTCTTCCTTCTCTCCCCTCATCGCCAGCAGCCACCATTTTGCGTCTCTGCCCCCTGGGCTCTGTGGGAGCAGCCTGGGTCTCCATCTCCCACATTCCCTGCCCCAACACAGGCTGGCACCAGGTAGGTGCTCAACAAAATAAGTGTTGAAAGACTAAAGGCCCGGAAAATAAGTGTTGGAGAGGATGTGGAGAAATAGGGGCCCTCGTGCATTGCTGCCGAGAATGCACAATGGTGCCACCACTTTGGGAAGCAATTTGGCAGTTCCTCAGAAAGTTAAACATAGAATAATCATGTGACCTGGTAATTCCATTCCTAGGTATATACTCAAGAGAATTTAAAACTTACGTCCACACAAAAACTTGTACATTAATGTTGATTTAGCCAAAACGTGGAAACAACCAAAAGTTCATTCACTGACGAATGGGTAAACAAAATGTGGGACAGCCACACAATGGGATGCTATTTGGCAATAAAAAATGAGAAGTACTGATACACGCTACAGCATGGATGAACCTTGAAAACATTATGCTAAGGGAAAGGAGCCAGTCACAAAAGGCCATACATATGAAATGTCCAGCATAGGCAAATCTGTAGAGACAGAAAGTAAATCAGTGGTTGCCAGGGGCTGTGGGAAGGGGGATTGGAAGTGACTGCTAACGGCCACTGGTTTCTATTTGGGGTGATGGAAATATTCTGGGGTTACATAGTGGTGCTGGTTGTACAATACTGTGAATGTCCTAAAAACCACTGAACTCTACATTTTAAAGTGATGAATGTTATGTCAATTTTATATCAATATTTTTTTAAAAAAAGCATCATGGCAAACCATCTCCCCAGGAGGATCACAGGCCTGTCTGGCTGGTTTGCCCTGTTGTCAATTTGTGTTTCTCTGAAAATACCATCCCATGTGAGCCATCGTTTGCCCTGGTAAGCCCCCAGCCCCTCACCCCACTCTTACCCCCAGACTAGGCCTGAGAGGAGTAGATGGGGAGAAGGGAGGCCGCAGGGAGACCCAGTGGGGCTTGCAGGTGGGGTGGAGTCCTGCCCCGTGTCCCCAGCTTCAGGGAAGATGTCCCGAGACATGGGGACTCGAGGTCTGGCTGCAGCCCCAGCTCTGGGACAGGTGCTGTCCCTTCCTTCAGTTTCCCTGTCAGCAGGCTGCTCCCACGGACTTTCCGAGGTGCGGTGAAGGGTGATGGAGCCTGAAGCCTGCTGTGGCCTCCTTTGGCGTGCATTCAAGGAGTGTGGGGCAGGGAGCTGGGAAGTCCTTCCTTTGGTCGACCACGGTATCCCACTCGGAGGCATCAGTGGGCAGAGATTTCCACTGAGACAGACTGAGTCAGCCTTACTCAGCTTCAGGGCCCCCATGGGGGTCCTCGCCCCGTCCTCCACCCACCCCCGGATGCTCACTTCACAGCAGTGGGGCAGGATGTGGGCTTCCTCCAGCCCCCACAACAGCTGCTCCCTGAGCCAGCTCTTCTGGAAACAAGAGAAGTGGCCAAGGTCTAAAGAGAAGGCAGAGCCCCGTCCCACTGCTCTGCGACAGCCCCACAGCCGGAGCAGAGGGGCCAGGCCCCCACCCAGCCTGACTCTGCTCCTGCGTACGACAGGCCGGCAGCTGACTGTCCCCTCTCCTAGATGTTGGGGCTTGGGACACATGTGCCCATCATCTTCCTCCTTGTCCGGGTGTCAGGCCCGGTATGCACAGAGTGTGAGGAACCCGGGGTGGACAATGGGTGAGGAGCCCAGGTCACTGGGGCTGGCTGTGCCCTGGCCTGACCTCTTCCGTTTGCCAGAGTGACCCCCCTGGCTGTTCGCCTCTGCTGTGTAGCCCCTGTGTTAACCATGAGCAAAGAAGAGGAGCTTGATAAATAGCTATGGAACGAATGGATGAGATCAGGTAAAACAGTTTAAAACCCAGCAGTCCTCTAGATTCCCCTGATAGTGGGGAATAGCTTCTTGAAGAAAAAGATTAGATGCATCTTCTTGCTAACTGCAATTCTGGTAAGTGACTTAACCTCTCCATGCCTCAGTTTCCTCAACCATAAAGCGGAGAAAATCATACTATCATAGGGCTGGCAAGAAAATTAACTAAGATAATTCACGTGAAAGTTTTAGAACAGTCCCAAGCACAAGGTAAATGCTCAGTATATGTTCATCTCTATTTCTATTATTAATATTCTCATGTTCTTGCCTTTTGAGGCTGAGCCCCATCGGCTGGTGTATGCCCTTCTCTGTCGAGAGGGTGGAGGTGGAGATCATGGGTGGCCACCTCTGGGCTCCTGACACATCAGCGCCAGTCCCTGGAGCATCTGGTAGGGGCTTTAGCTCCTGCCCAGCACTGAGAGGAGCCCCCTCCTCCAATGCCCAGCCCCAGCTCTGCCTGCCCTTCACAAGCCTTCTCCCATCAGAGCCTGCACTTAAGTAGGTGCCCAGGAGGCAGCTGCCCTGACCGGGAGCAGGTCTGTGCACTGAGGGTGGGTGGAGGGAGGCAGGCTCCAGGGACGGCCTGAGCCAACAGGGCAGGGTGGGCCTTGCCCTAGGCCTGTGGGATCGCTCTGACCCTAGGAGACCAGGAAGGTTGAGGGATTCCAGGAAAACCCCACCTACCCAGGAAATCCAAGCACCTGACAGGGCCTTATCCAGCCCATTGTCCTCGAAAGCTGGGAACAGAGGTCTCCATCACCATGACCATCTCCCTAGGGACGGCCAGCCCCCACCGGCACTTCCTGCTGTCCACTGTTCCCTGCCCCCAGCTCCTGGATGGGCCATAGAGCATCTCAGCAGAACCACAGGGAAAGCTCATCAAATGGGGCAGGACCTGAGAGCCCTTGGGCCAGTGCATCATTAACACTACATATCCCTCTTCTATCCACCTCCGCTCACCCCTAGAAAGACCAAACACTCTCCCTCCCTCCCTCTCCCTCCCTCTCCCTCTCTCTCTCTTTCCCTCTCTCTCTCTCTCTCTCTCTCTCTCTCTGCTGGCAGGAGCTGCTGGGCCCAGTGGTCCCTACTAAATTCCCCTGATAGTGGTGGGGGTCCCAGTCTAGTTCTTTAAGCTCCTGTCTGCCTGGGTCAGGAAATCAGCCCGGAAATTTGATGCAGGCTTGACCTGAGCCTACAGTCACACACAAAGAGACTTTACCCATCCCCCTTCCTCTGCGTGAGTGTACAGGCCCCTAGAGGAGGATTCTGTGTGCAGCTGCCCATGTGCACGGATGTGCTGTCTGTGTGTGTGTGCAGGTGAACAGGAAACACATGGGCTCCCTGTGTCTGCATGCTATGTGGATGCATGCTATGTGGATGCATGCTTATTTCACGTGCATGAGCACAAGAGAATGAGTCTTGAGAGAATCAGGAGGGACACAGAGAGAATGAGAGAGCAGAGACAGAGAGACCAACACAGAAAGAGAAAGACCAAGACAGGAAAAAGAGAAAGACCAAGTGGTAGAGAAGCCCACACTCCCATCCTCCCCGGTGCCGGCTGCCAGGAGAGAGGGCTCACCTCTCATGTCATCGATGCCCTGCCTGTTATACACCCTGATTGGGGTGGGTCTCCAGAGGATGTGAGTAGGCAGCAGGTGGAGTTCAGGAAGGGATGTATCAGGGCTAGGATGCCAATGGGCCCTACACCTCCTCACTCCCAGGGCCTAAAAATGGGTCCAGGGTCCTAGGGAGACCATACAGGCTGTAGAGGAGCTCCTGAGACGGTTGAGGCCACAGAACCAGGGACAAATGTCTTGAGACTGACTGTCTGACACCCCATGGTTGGCTAATGCACACATGGAAATGGGGCTCATGTCTGCTGGGAAATGAAGGGAGCAGCAGAGGTGAGAAAACCTCAAGCGTCTAAGACTTTCCCCAACACCTTCACCTCGGTTAAGCAGCGTCTAGATTACACCCACCCCTGCTTCCTTCAAGGAGGGGTGCGTGGGGTCAGGTAGCACTGGGCGAGAAGCTCCCTCTCTCAGGCCTCATTTGCTGTATGACTAATGGGGGGTGGGAAAGCCCACTCTGGCAAGAGGGGCTTCCACAGCAAGATTCCTGACAGTGAGTATGGGAAGAACTTCCCCATGAACTCAGCATTTCCCTCTTGGCTGCCCTCAAAGCCACCCCCTAGGAAAGAAAGGTAACTGTGACTCCCAGTGCCCCCACTTCCTGCAGCTGGGTCCCTGCTCAGCTCAGAGGGCGGAACGCGTCATGGGCCAGCAGTGTCACCTACACGTTCACACATACCGGCAGGCTGGGCCGCAAACCAGCACCTGCCCCAGCAGTGACGGCCCAACCTCACTGATGTGCCTTGACTGATGTGCCTTGGTGCCTTGACTACTTCCCCGTTTTCTCATGTCTTTGCAAAGCTCAGAGCTGGAAGGTGCCAGGGCTTCTCACACAAATTACAGATGTGGAAGCCCCGAAAGGGGGAAATGTCCCTCCTGCCATGGGCAGGCTGCTGGTATGTCAAAGACTGCAGCCCCACTCCCAGGGGCAGGGCAGGGCAGTGACACCCTCCTACACTGGAGGACTCGTGGGCAAGGTAGGAGCCAGTAGACCTACCAGACTGCCTGCTACTTGTCCTGTTCAACCAGCCCTTCCAAACAACTCATCTGCTCCACCTCAAGCTGTGGCCGTCACACCACTCTGCTTTTGCACGTGCTGGTTGCACTGCCTGCAACACCCTTTCCCCACTGCTCTCTCTGGCTAACATCCCCTTCAGAACGGCATGGACCTGGCACAGGGGTTTGGAGGTGTAGGGGGTCGGGGCCTATGTGTTTTGGAGGGCAAGGCAGTAGCCAGGTCCTCAGCAGGTCTGACAGCAGGAGCACTGAGCTCAAGATCCCCAGGGGCCAGGATGGGACAGCGGAGCAAGAGATGGGGGTCTGCGGCTGGGCCAGACTGTGCAGACAGTCTGGGTTGCGGAGGAGCTGGCGGGCGCAGGGCCCGGCTTGGTGCAGGCGGCTGTGGAGGAGGCTGGAAATACAGACTATTTTTAGGCTTCCGCTAGATTTGAGAGACAAGGATGCTCCGGGCTACAGCCCTTGCTCACTGGGGAGGGATTCCGGTGGCCCACCTCCCTCCCCCCCCACCCCCACCAGCTCAAGGTCTTCAGAGTTTCCCCCATTTTTCCCTAGGGACCAGCAGCTGTGGCCAGGAAGCAGACAGAAGCACCCCCAGCACCCCAGACAGGCAAATGCCCCATGAGAGGCAATTTCCATATCATTTGCACATACCCTGCTTCCTGATTAGAAGGAACTAAAAGTTCGCTTTTAAGGCCCCTCAGTGTAGCAGTGCATTCACCCAAGTCCATCTTCAGCTGTCCCTCCTGGGTACCAGGAGAGTCCGGAGAAGGTGACACACGACTGAAAGTCAGGAACACAAATGGGAGCATTTCAGCTCCATGATGGAGCTATTGTAAAGGCTTGGGGTAGCAAATGTGTTCTATCTGTTCAATTGCTGGTGGCTCCAGTGTTGACAAGGATTCACTCATCCATATATCCACTCATTCATTCATCCATTCATTCATTCCACAAATAATTTATTGAGCACCTACTATGTGCCAGGCACCATTCCAGGAGGGGGGATTCAGCTATGGATATGACAAAGATCCCTTCCCTCATGGAGCTGCTATTCTAGAATGGAGCTGTCCCATGGAAATATAATGCTAGTCACACATATAGCTTTCTAGGTTTCCATACGTAATCAATCTAAAAATGTATTAGTGAGATAACATGTTGTTTTTACACACTAAGTCTTAAAAATCCAGTGTATCTTTTACACTTACAGCACATCTCATTTCCAATAAGCCACAATTCAAGTGCTCAGTAGCCCTTGGAGAAGAAATCCCTCCTCTGAGCCTGGGAGAGAGGAAAGCCATATTTGATTAGTGAGGTCTGCTACGAGCACTTGTTACAGTTGGGTCAAGCTGCAGGCCCTGCGTCTATCTTCCATGATGTAGGCCCAACCCCTGGCATGGGTTCACTTCTATCTAAGAAGGCCCTCCAAGCCCACTTATTTTACCCAACCTGAGAAAACTCTCAGTCTGAGCTCCGGGGCACAGCAGCTCTGGGAGGGACACCACCCTACAGAGAGGCCCCCGCACGCTAACAGGCAAGGACCTCCTGGATGTGGTTCTGGGCTCTTTCTCCTAGTGTGGGCTGGCTCCTGGCACTGGTGATCCTGAGGATGTGGTTTTTGTTTTTGTTTTTGTCCCAAGGTCTCTTTCTCCCAGAGCTAACCGATACTAAATAAAGTGTTTCCTGAGCCTGAGTTGACCTTCCCAGCCCTCTGCCACACCACACCCAACCCTCAGGCCTCACCATAGACCTCCAGGCTAGCATCCGAGCTGGGTCTGCCCAGCCCAGACTCTCCACTTGCTTTTCCAGACAATAAGGAGCCAAATTTGGGCTCGGGGATGGGGTGGGCAGATGCTTAGGTGGAGGTAGACAGGGATCAGTGTGAGAAACACTCCATCTCAAGCCCCCATCATCTTTACCATCATCATCATCATCATCGTCGTCATCCACCCCATCCTTGCTCAGAATCCTCCCATGGCTCACTATTACCTGCAGGGTAAAGATCTTGAGCCTTAGCTCCCAGGGTCTGGCCCTGACAGAGTTGTTCAATTTCACCCCTGGATACACTTCCCCCTTTCATTTTATTCATTCATTCAAAACAATGTATTGAGCACCTACTATGCACCAAGCACTGCTTTAGGTGCTGTAGATATGGCTGTGTAAACGAAATCGACAAGAATCCCTGCCCACATTACTTCAGCCATGCCCCTAGCACCCCAGGCCCTCTCACACCTCCAGGCCTTTGCAAACGCTGGTCTTTCTTTATTTTCAGTCTCTTCTCCACTTGGGGGACTTCTCATCATCCTCTAAGGCCCCATTTGAAGCCTTCCCTGCCTCCCTCCCAAAAGGGTTAAGGCACCTGGAATCATCACACATCGCGGTCAGCATCCAGCTGCACGTCTCCCTCCCCTTCCAGGCTGTTAGCATCTCAAGGTCAGGGGCTGTGCCTTTCCTCCGTGGGACCCTGGCACCTGCCCAGGGCCTGATTCCGGGGCCATCTCCCTAAGGCGCCGTCTTTTTCCACAGCTCAGGTGGAGCAGGCTGAGGCATCGGGGATGGGGGTGGGGATCCAGCGCTCCTCCAGAGAATTCAAGGTCATTCTGAAACCTCTGCGGGGGAGCAGCTGACTCCTAGCATTCCAGGGGAAGGAACCACAGGAGCAGAGGCATAGATCGATTCCAACAGAGGCAGGTGAAGGGCTGAAGAGAGCTGGGGACGGGGAAAATAGGGGCATGTGGGGCCATGAATGCCAGGCCTGGGCCGGACCTGGTCCACAGTGGAAAGACAAGAAGGCAGTGGCCTTCATCCAGGTGAGACAGGATGGCAGATGTGGACAAGGCATTAACCACAAGATCCACAAAGTGACCTTGAGATTTATGACGTGGGAGAGAGGCATAAAGGAGGGCCCCAGTTCCCTGCTGGCTTCCCCAGGAGAGCCAAGCTTTGGTCTTTTACAGCTGTGCTCCCTCTTGTGCTCCTCGTCTTCCTCCCCACGGAAGGGGGCACACAACAGAGGGCAGAGGATGGGCCTGGCCTCTGGTCCCCAGCCTGGCCCTCAAGAGGCCAATGTTGGATATCTGTGTAGCACATCTCCTCCCACCTCCCTTCTCTGCAGCCCCCACCCGGCCTAATGGTTCTGCCCACCCACCCCCAGCCCGCAGCCCGCCAGGCTGCTTGTCCTCAAGGGAAAACAGGGCAAGAGCCTCGGGCCCACCTGCCCCTCCCGCCCGGCTCATTTACATGGGATTTACATGGGCTTATTTTATGCCTCAGTGCACACAGCTTCCCTCCTGCCCAGGCCTCTCCTCTGGCTCCGCAGAGACAAAGGAATGGGTTGCAGCCCTCAAGCCCCCTCACACGAGGGCCCAGCCAGGCAGCAAGAGCATCTCTGCAGGAAAAAGGGAGACCTCCGTGGCCCAGAGAGGACAGGGAGCTCACTGGAGGTCACCCAGCCACCGGGGCAGAGCCCGGGCTTGAGCCTGCACTTCCTCCACTAGCCACCCCACTCCTCTCTGGCTGGAACCCGCTCCTCCCGCCCTTCGCCTTTGCCACCAGCCAGGGGTTCACCGAGGAGGGGCCCAGCGAGGCCCCTGCGCTGATGTGCTCGGCAGTGAGCTGGGAGGGTGACAGACTGGCTCAAGACAGAGTCTGTGCTCCCCCCAAGACAAGGCAAATGGATTTTGGCACCCAGAACAATGTGCAAGCAAGCCCTCACCGAAGCCCTGGCCCAGCCCCTTCTTTTCCTACTTGAGGAAAATGGGGCCCAGAGAAGGTGAAGGTGGGGTGAAGCAGCCCAGGATCACCAAGGTCTCTGCCCCCTGCCCAGGGCTCTTCTGGGTGCCCCTGGCCTCTGAGCACCTGCTACCTTGGTCACCTGGGAAGGCTGTGAGGAGAGGGAAGAACGTAGGAGAATTCTTAGCCTGGCGCTGGCCCTGCCTGGTGGGACCCGTTTCCTCCTCCCTGCCTCCCATAGCCCTCCAGCCTCTCACACACACTTCTGTCACCACGCACATCCCACAGGCCTGATTGGACCTGGGTTTTCCCTCCTAGAATAAATGCTCGAAGGTTGGGCCCGGGGCTGTTTCTAGCAAGGCCAGGGTCAGGCCTCCCAGGGGAAGTGGTGGGTGACGGAGGCTGGGAAGGGGGTTAGAGCAGCGAGATGGGGTGCAGGAGCCGCCCAGAGCTCCAGGAGTCAATGGCTTGGGCACCGCTACAGAGTTGTGGGTTCAGATTCTGGTTCCTGCATTGCGGGGTGCCTTGCTGAGCCTCTTTCCTCAGCTGCACCCCTCACCCCGCCTCACCACCAGAATGGTTGTCGAGCCGGCCAGTGAGAATGCATGTGAGGCTCCCAGGGATGGGAGGTGCTGAGGGGTCAGCAGGAGGTGACCTCCTCCAGGACAACTTTGCAGGCAAGGAACAGGCACAGATAAATAAATAGCTTGTTTATTAGTAATATGTTACATTATTAAAGTGCATTGAGAAGAGATGCAGGGCCAAAGCTGGAAGGCCACTAGCCCCGACCCTGACCCCCGGCTGGCCAGATGCAGCCAGTGACGGACGGGCCCAGCTCTCTACTGAAATCCAAGGACAGGGCTGGGGGCAAGGCCACCCACCTGCAGAGCTTGGCCTGGGCTGTCCCCACCAGAATTCACAGTTTAGCCTAAGTTATAACATGTCCTGAGCTGAAGGTGGGAGGCTAGGAGCATGGAAGCACAGCCCCTGGGGAAGGGGACTGAGGGGAGGGGAGGGTGCTCCCCGCCCCCCAACCCCCAATGCCAAGGGCAGAGTCTTGGAATCTCCCCCTGAGGACCCGGCTCCTCCTTTGAAATGAACATGGTGAACTTGGGGTTCAGTTTTCTCCTTCATTCTCCCCTGTTCCCCTCACCCCACCCCACCCCCTAAATACCCCCCTAAACTCAGGGCGTTGGGACAATGTCCCCATCAGAATGGGCTCCCAGGGCAGAGCCAGCTCATGCCACTCTCCATGACCCCATGCTCACCTCTGCACCCTAATCCCATCCCCAGGAGCCTCAAACTGGGACCCCCACCCACCCACCCACCCTATCCCTTCCCAGTTCCTCCCTTTCCCACCCCACACCCAGCATGTAGTTTTGGTATTTTCATACAGATGCAGTCAGAAGTAGCTATACATGAAATAAGCCTAACATAAAAATAGAGCTTTTCCCGTCCTTCCGTCCGGAAAGCAAACATCCTTCGATAAACATGCAAGGCGGCTGGCCGGTGGGACCCAGGCTGGCTCTGCCCGGTGCCTGCCCCCAGGCCTGAGGGGGCTGAAGAGGGCAGGGCCCAGCCGACAGGAGCTCAGCCACCCCCAGCCATGGGGGGAGGGGGGCAGGGAGGCAATTTGAGACAGAGAGTCTAGAAGGACTTGGGCATCAGCCCCAAGGTCCAGAGAGGGGGTTCCAGATCCCCTTTCCAACCCCCACTCCCTGTCAGGCTAGGCGCATCACTGCGCTTAGTCAAGTTTGAAGAGTTTTTGAAAAAGATTCTCCAGGGGACAAAGTGTCGGGTCCTAGATGCCCCCAGCTTCACAGTCTGCACCTTCATTCTCCGGCCACCCACTGCCCCACCCTCCTGGGGCGCAGCAGCCACCTGCGGCTGGACGACTCCAGGCCTGGCATCCCCCCTCGGAAGCAGCAGTAGGTGAGGCGTTCCCAGGCCCTGCCAGCTCTGAGTCGGACGTTTCTAGCAGCCCCGGGGCCATGGAAGCCAGTGGCAAGCCTGATCCCGGGAGGTCCCTAGTGGACCAGCAGGCCAAGAAGCAGTATGGGCAGGACACCCAGCCAGAGGGAGGTGGCCAGGGTGTGGGCACGGCCCGTCAGGTGCTCTGCTGTGGCGCTGTTCTCGGGCAGCAGCTCCCAGTGCTGAGCCTCCCGGAGGTAGGAGCCCTCCCGGGCCTCGCAGCGGTAGTGGCCGTACTGGCGGGCCGTGAGGTTCTCGATGAACAGGATGCAGTTGGGGCTCTGGTGGCCCGGCTCACAGCTCTGCTCCACATTCTGTTCATGGAGCCACAAGTAGGTGGCGTGACGGGACTCCATGGGGCAGCTCAGGTAGTAGCGAGAGTTCCGGGCTAGGGAAACCTTCTGCAGTGGAGCCACATCTGGGGAGGCAGGGGGAAGGCAGCCTGGGTGAGGAGGGGTGGAGGGCTCCCAGGGGAGGCTGTGTCCTCCCCCATCTGACCAGACCCCCGGGGACAAGGCTTCTAAATTAACATAGTGAACCTGGGGCTCGGTTTTCTCCTTCGTTCTCCCCTGTCTCCTTCAGCCCACCTGCTCCCAGAACCAACCACACCAGCCATGACCTCCCCGAGCTGACTAGCCCCTGGGCAGGGCAGCTCGGGTTACCTGGGTTTGGGTTGGGGCACTCTTTGTGTGGTTCCTTCGGATTGATGGACTGCAGCACAGGCCTAGGGTTAGAAGAAGGAGGGAGGGTGATGAGACAGGAAGCTGTGGCCCTGGACCCTCGCCCGTCCTCACCCCCATCCCAGTGGCAGCACCGATGTCCACCAGAAGAGGGTCTGGACAAACTGGTCCAGCATCCAATGCCCCCTGCAGCCCATCAACACCACTCCCACCCCAACTCCCATGTCCACTTTCTCCTGGGGACAAGGCACCGCAGCCAACGTACCCTTGGGAGCTGTAGATGGAGATGCAGCGGCCCTGATGCCAGCCGCAATAGGGGTCCCGGGCCATGAGGCAGCCATGGCAGCCCCCGCCGTAGACCTCACACAGGTCCAGGGGCACCTGGCTGATCTCCCACTGGGAGCTCACGTAGAGCTTCCGCTGGAAAGAGAGCAGGAGTTGGAGTCAGGCCAGGCCCCCCCACCTCCCCTCAGAGTTCTCAGCCCCAGGCCACAGGGTCCAGCTGCCTGGGAGGGTCTGGGACCCAGAGGCTCCTCAAAGGACATGCAAGCCCCGAGGAGCCCCGTCCTCAGCCGACCATCTCTGGGTGGCCCCGGAGGCAGCACGGGGTGGGAGGCTCACCCGGTCAGCATCCAGCGTCATGGTCTGAACGGCGGCCGCGCGGCGGAAGGGCTGGATTTCCATGATGTTGTAGATGAGGTTGTTTTCCTGCTGCCCCGGCTCCACCACCTTGTGGACGGTGCCCCTGTCTGTGGGCAGTGGGCAGAGGGTCAGCGGGCGGGAGCCCCACCTCAGAGCCTCTGGCTGGGCCAGCAGGGGAAGGTGCAGGATGGGGGAGGGTGCTCTGGCCGGGAAGCCATGGCTCAGGCGAGGGTCACAGGACTGGGGTGGGGCGGGGAGAGGAGAGCATGACTGGGGAGGAATGTGGGAACCCACAGACAGCCCAGGAACTTTCCAAGGAAAGGCCAGGAAGGCCATTCTCGGAAAGCTCAGGGCTCCCCCGAGAGGGCCCCCAAAGTGCCCAAGACCACGTGGGGAGGTCAACCGTGAGGAACAGAACCAGGAGTTCCCCGCACCCACGTACCATGTCACACTCTCTACACACATTGTCTCTTGGGTGCCCCACAACCCCGGGAGTTGGGTGTTAAGTTGCCCGCTTCACTGATAAGGAAATGAGGTTCAGAGAGGCTAAACAACTTGTTCAAGGTCACACAGCCAGTGAACAGGAGAACTCCTACGCTTCTTTTATTACTCCCCTGCCTCATGGACTCTTAGGGGATATATTTTCTTTAAATAAACTTTTCGTTTTAGAATAATTTTAGAAAAGTTGCTAAGATAGTACAGAGAGTTCCCATACCCTTCACCCCATCTCCCCTATTGTGAATATCTTACATAACCGTGAAACATTTGTCACAACTAAGAAACTGACATTGGTACATTACTGTTACTAAGACATTCTGATTTCACCAGTTTTCCCACTCATGTCCTTTTTCTGTTCCAGAATCCAGTTCAGGATACCATGTTGCGTTTTGTCTTAGGGGACATTTTCATTTTTCTAAAATCATGAATCTCAAAGGGACCTTAGATTCCATTTGCTTTGTTTCTAGAGAGAGGAGTGACTCGCCCAAGGTCACCTAAGGAGGCAGCCTGCCTCTTAGACCAACACTTTCTCCGTAGGCACTCGTCAGGGACCAAAGGGCATCCTGACCCCTGGGTCCTCCCATTCCCCACTCTCCTGCTGTCCCAGTTTCTAGAATAGCCTACCTCCCCCTCTCCCTCCCTCCCGATTTCCCAAAGCATCATCTGCCCCAAAAAAAGCACAGTCAGATGATCACTCGCCTCGGAAGTTTCCTCCACATGCCTGTGACCCCATCTGCAGATCTGAGCTGTGACCAGGTGCTTCTTTGGCCTGAGCAGCCCCCTGCCCCCACTGCTGCCCCCACCCCAGTCACTGCCTTCCCCCATACCCTGCCCTTCACCTTCTTCCAGCCTAGCCCCAGTAACAGCCTCCCCTTGGCAAAACTCTCAGGAACAGAGCCAGTAACTTCTCCCGGTTATGAGAGCCTCCCATTCTCTGCAGAGGACTCAGAAAGTTTTCTTTTTCATCTGACCCCAATCCTTTCTGCTGCAGGCTCCAAAATGGTGTCTCTCAAATGGCCCTTAGGGAGAACCAAGACAGCCACCCTCGTCATTCAGGTGCACTCAATCCCAAGTCTGCAGGGAAGGAGGCCACAGGTCACCACACCCAAGCCTAGCCTTCCTGGGCCTGGCTCCTGCCCTCCAGGCTTGCACTTCGTGACTTCTCCTCTCCTGCTCCCCAGTGCCCTGCGGTCCCTTGGCTGACTCCGTAACAGCTAGGCCGGCTGCCACTGGTCCATGGCTGCAGCCAGGATGAAGGGAAGGGTAAAGAGGTGGGGGCCCAGACCCTGCCCCCAAACAATGGCCCTGGGGCTCCAGGTGCCCAGAAAGCCCCGAGGTGCACAGCAGCAGGGAGTTACTCGGGGGGTGCCTGAACAATTGAGGGTGGGCAGCTGGGGCCTGGATTGTGTGGCTCCAGAGGTGTTGGGCACCTGGGGAGAGCCACTGCCCAGTTTCAAGGGAGGCCTGTGGCCCCTGCCAACACTGGTCTCCAATGCACACCCCCAGGACCCTTCTGCCTTGGCCACAGTCCAGGTCCAGGGAGCAGCCACAAACCAGCTCAGGGCTGGCTCTTCCTTGCCCCATGGCTGCCCAGATGGGCATAGCCCAGAGCACCCAGCCAGCAACACCCTGAGTCCCCCAGGGAAACCCCCTCCAGGGAAGAGGACATGCCCCACCAGGTATTTGCAAGACTGCAAAAGCTTCGCCACCCAGAGGTCCATTCTCATGTCTCACTAAATTCTTTGGGTCCCACTGAGTCCTCAAATGTCTCCTTTCACAGTACATAAACCCAAAGACAGGAAGAGAATCCGACTTCCTCACTCTGCCTGGCAGAGGCCCACGGGATCTCCTCCCACCTTTCACACCTCTTCCCACCATCTTCTTCTTCCCCAGGTCATCATCTTCGACATCAGGATGAAGGCTGCACCTGGCTTCACTCAGACTCGCCACATTTCTGCCTCCAAATGTGTGTGCTCTTCTCCCATCCTAAGACACCTTCTCCTTTTCCTTCCGCCCCCACCTCTTCCAAGACACCCATCCAGCCTGACTATCCCAGTCCCACCCACCAAATCCTGACAGCTCCAGCCACGTGTTAATTACATTATTCCGTAGACCTTTCAAAGCCATTTTTAAAAAGCAGACTGGGGGTTCCCAGGCAGCCCCTCACCTGTAGTTAGGTAAAGCACGTGGAAGGTCTCCCCGTGGCTGGCGTGCATGCGGTGGACGACCACTTTCTGGTAGTGGTACTTAGAGTGGAACAGTGGTGTCTTCAGGGGCCCCAGAGGCTCCACCCTCTGCGTCACCTCGGGGTGACTGTCGGCCACCTGGAAGGTCTCTGTGGGTATCGGCTGCCGGTCTGGAAGGCACTGGGTGAGGAGAGCAGGTCCAGGTGAGGGGCGTGGCTGGAAGGCAGGGCAGGGGCATGGCTGGGGCCTGGGCCTCGAGGGGAGCTGCTGCTCACCTTGCCAGGCCGCGGGGTGGGAAGGCCCGCATGGTAGCCCTTGAGCGAGGATGTGCGGAAGACCTTGTCGATGTCACCGAGGGAGTACACACAGACGGCCGAGTAGTTCCTGCAGGAACCCAGAGACTGCCTCAGTGGGGGACCCAGGGCCCCTCCACTCACCCAGGCCAACCCGGAGCCACACAGGGCACAACCTCAGCCTTCCAACCAAGTCCCAGCCTGCCAGCTCCAGGAGGGCAGGGTCTACCCCCGGGGCCAAGCCCAGTGCTGGCATGGAGTAGATGCTCATTAAATGCCAGAGAACAGGGAAGGGAGAGAGGGAGGGAGGTTCAACCCAATTTCTTTCTGCACAACCTAAAATCACAACAAATGTTCCATGGGATCTCTGAATGCCGAGGCCATCCGCTCTACCCAACCCCAAGGCAGGAGTCCTAACACGGCCATCCCTGTTGGGTGCTTCTCCAACCCCTCTCTGTGGAAGGGGGCTGGACCCCAACCCCCTCCCCACACCGGAACCATACAGCAGGGTCCTGGCTTCCCCCTCCATGTCCCCTACCCCCCCCCACACACACACACAACACTTTTTCCCGCCTTGTTTTCAATCAATGAGAGTGATTAAGAAGTGTGAATTATCAGGCGCAGGCAGTGCCTGAGCAGGTGTGATAGCACCCAGCACATGGCACCCCAAGAGTGGCCTCGGCAGCCTTTTCCCGGGGCCCAGTGTCTGCTCTGAGCACACACAGGTCCTGGGACACAGGCACAGACACAGCCCTGTCCCTGGTCAAGCCACCCCAGCCATCCCCCAGCAGGGCCTACTGGATGCACGGCCAATGCCAGTCCCCAGCCCCCGGGACTAGAGTCACTCACCAGGGGTTGGAGAAAACACCATAGACCCTGGTGTCCCTCCACTGGCCACTGGGGTCGGGGAGCAGGAAGACGTCCTGCAGCCTGTTGAAGTTCTTGTTGGTGGCAGCATCACTGCATACCAGCATGGCTTTCAGGAAGGTGTTCCACTTGGAGACCGACAGTGAACTCTCGCCACCCTGGTCCCCCTGGGAGGGTGGAGGCAAGAGGAGGCCCCTCAGCACCTGTTTGGGCTGTTCTACCCGCCCCGGGCACCTGCTGCCAGCATGCCCACACCCGGGGTCCAGGGGAGGAAGCAGGCCAGGGCCTGCCAGGGGACGAGGCAGGGCTGCCACACGACCTGGGCCAGGCTCCAGCTAGCAGGCGTGGCCCACCCAGGGTGAGGGTGCTGGGTCTCCACAGAGCAGATGGGCTCACACATACTTGCCCTCTTTCACACATGCATACTCTCACATGCATCACACAACTCACACACACACACACGCACACTACAAACATTCCAGCACATTCAGTGAGATGCACACATGAAAACACACTCTCTCACCAGTGATACACACTTGCATACTATCCCCCATGCACATAAACTTGAACTTACAAACCCACCCATTGCAGCAGGGACACTCTTGTGCACACACATTCATTCCCACCATCCCATACAGACTCACTCACATCTGCACACACTCCTTCACATACACACACAGGCACACGTGCAAGCATGCCCTCACACACTTGCTCACTCCTGTTCCTGCACAGACCCACGCTCTTGCCCACAGGGCCACCCACCCCTCATACACTGCTCACCCTGCACAGCTGGGCCACGCGGGACACATTGAGCGGGGCCTCGGGGTTTTTGTCAGGGTTGTCCTCCCGGAAGAAGTAGTAGATCTTGTCATCATAGGCCTGGTCTTGGTGGACAATGGTAGCCTTGATGAACTGCGGGTCTGCCAAGGACACAGGCCAGGGGGGTTGTGAGGCTGGGGAGTCTGCTCGAGGGTGCCCACCCCCACCCCGCACACATCCCCGGGGCTGCACAAAACCAGGGCAAATCAGTTCTGGAATAAAACTCAGAGCATCAGGTCCAATACCCCATGGGGCCCCAGACTCTGAACCCCCACCCCCTGCCTGTTTTGTCTTCCTACAAAGATGTCATCGGCCAGGGAGCAATGACTTCATGCTTGGGGACTGGGGGGAGGTCCCTAGGGGCCACTCTTTCACTTCTGCTTAATTGGAGGAGCCCTAATGAGGAGGGAGGGGCTGGGCTGCCCCCACATGAGCTCAGCAGATGGATCCACTTTGGCTCCCGGGAACCCTGCGCTGGATCTGGGGCTTCCTCTATTTTGCTTTCCAGCGTGTGTTGGGACCTTCCTCCCTCCACTCCTGTCTCTGCTACCCCCCTGCTCCCCACTGGCCCACACTCCTTGGAGCGGGCTGCTCCTGCTTTCCTGCACAGCCTGTGGCCCTAGCAGCCCTCATCCCAGGGAACCTCAGGATCCCATCTGCCCGGGGCCCACAGCCCTCACCCAGCCCCAGCAGGGCAGCGCAGCCTGACTCACTCTGCATGACAGTGTCACTGGTGTACAGCTCGCTCTCGCCCTGGATGCGGCGGAACCGGGGGATCTTCCCATTGTACTCCTGCTTCCGGATGGTGGAGTACACCCTGTCCCCTGGCACAGTGGGAGCGGGGCATGGTAAGGGCAGACAGCTCCTGGAAGTCCCTGTCCCGAGGCTGGGCCACTGGACCAGGTCTGACCATACCCTCTCTAGCCCAGCACCCTCCTGCCCGTGCTGCAGCCTTACCATCAAACAGAACCAGGGAGTTCTCATCCGGGCTGAACGGGGCAAAGCCCTTTTTCTCACCAAGTGACTCCACAGTGCCATTCACCTAGGAGAGACCAAGGGGGTCAAACAGCCGCATGATCCCACAGCCACTGCCCCCCCCTTGGGGACCAGCGTCCCAACCCAGGGATGCAGCCTAGGGTGAGGCCAGCCTCAGAATCCCACCTCCTTCCCACCATGGGGAGCAGAAGCCCCCAGACAAGGGTGAGCCGACCAGGCACACAGAGAGGGGCCGTCTCACCAGGCTCCAGCAGCTGGGACGCCAGGCATTGGTGCCACAGACCAGCAGCCCCCTGTCCTCCTTCTCCAGGAGAGTGATGTAGTTGTCACAGTCCTGCCAGGGGCAGACGCGGGGAGGAGAGGAGAAGTCGGTCAGAGGGAGGCCCGGGCAGGCCCAGCACTGGGACCCTCGGACTCAGGGAAGAAGGTATCAGAAGGGCCGATGCACAATAGGCACCTTCCAGAGGAGTCCAGGGGGGTGCAGCAGACCCCCTGCCCTCACCCAAGAAAAGAGGAAGTACACAGAGACCTCAGAAAGAGACCATATCGCTCCACCTCAGACGAGGAACACTCGGGCAAGGCTGCCCCTCTCCTCTCAGCCTGGGGCTCCCGGGGCAGGGCCATGCCAACCCCCTCAGACTGAATCCCCTCTCCCTCTTCCGAGGGCTCAGCCTCCCCTCCACACTCCCTCTCCCTGACTCACTCGCTTGTCCTGGCAGGACCCCCTCGTGGAGCCGATGTTCACCTGGGGGTGGGGAAGAAGCATTAGTCCACTCTGCCAGAGGGTGAGACACCCACCGAAGAGCTTTCCACACATCCTCAGGAAGCCTGAGATGAAGCCACCATTATTCTCACTTTTGAGATGAGCCACTGGGGCTCCGAGAAGGTGAGTGATTTACCCAAGAGCCAACAGCCCCTTTGTCTGAGCCATAGCCCGGAGCCAAAGCCCAGAGTTCCCGGAAGATTGGGGCCCTGGGGTTCCGGAGCCCAGCTTCCCACCCGGCCTTCTCCCATGGGTATGAGTGAGCTCCTGGTCTCCGGCACCACCCCTCCCCAACCCCCGTCTGGACTACTTTAGGGGGCCTCCCTCAGGGGACATTCATGGGATACCCTGTGGGGGGTGGGTGGGAAGGGGACAGGTTTAGGAAGGGAGGCCAGCCCCCTCCGTTCCCTGAGACCCCTCGCCAAGGCCACAGGGAGCCAAGGAGAGGGGAGGGTGGGCTCACCGTGTGCACTGAGGCGTTCTTGCCCTCGGGGAAGTCAAAGAGATACACCTTGCCTCGCCCACCGATCCACACCGAGGAGCTGCCCGGCTCGTGGAAAAGCACCGTGTGGGGCTCAGCCTGGCCAAAGTCCATGCGGTCCTGCCCAAGGCGGCCTGAGGAGGGGGCAGTTGGCGGAGCACTGAGGCTGGGCCCTGAGGGGATGTTGCCAGATCCTCACCCCACACCCCCAGCCGCACCAGCACCCCCTTAGCAACTAACGTGTGATGCTCAGGGCACTGGCAGGTCTCAGACAGCATGCGCAGCTTGCATGCGGGGTCCCTGGTGGGGCCTAGCAACCAGCTGTCCCCACCCCAGAGCCATGTCCTCTAGGAGGGCAGCCCCTCCCTCTCCCATGATATGTATAACCCCAAGGTGGAAGCAGGATTTAGGGGGCCCTAAGGGGGACAGATCTCTCTAACTCTGCTATTCCTGAGGAGCTGGGCTCCAGCAGAAGGAGGAACCAGGGACCCTCAGCTCTGCCCCAGGGACCAAGCCTGATCCAGGCCCTGTGAGGCTCTCTGTCACCCCAAGACGGAGCAAGCAGCCACCTCCACCTCCCTGAAGGCAGTGGGGCCTCTGAGCACCCCACTCTATAAAGCTCAGGTTCCCGGGAACTGCTTTGCTGAGAACCCACACCTCCTACAGGAAGCCCTCCCTGACCCCTCCCTGCCCATCCCCAACCGCTTATTGAGCACTAGATCAGAGCTGGAAAGGAATCTTAAAACCCACTCCATAACATTGCACAGACGGGAAAACAGAGGTCAAGAGAGGGGCAGGAGCCAGCCCAAGGTCACATAACAGCAGGACTGAGCTAGAGCCCACGCTCCCGCCCTTCTCCCACCCCCGGCTGCATCTGAACCTGGCCCCTCTGGACTGGTTTCACCAAAATTCCGGCTCTCCCAGGGGTAAGACCAGACCACCCTCCCCAGCAACCCTGGGCCAGGGAGCCCTTCACAGGGCCCAGCTTGGGCTTTTAAACAGAAGGGCTGATCGGGACAATTTTGCCTGAAGAGGGAGCTATCTGCAACCACTGCCTCCAGGAAGATGTCTGTCTCCAGTGACATTGCAGAGGCTGTCCTGGCTGCAGGGCTAAATTACAGGGACGGGGTGGCCTGCGGCTGTGCCCCCAGCAATCAGCCCCAGCCAGCATTCTCCCACCTCTGACCAACCCGGGGACCTCACCCAGGAACTCGGGACTTTCAACTGTTTTTTCAGCTGCAGCACACTCTGGGGCAGCAAGCTTGTCAGTGACACCCAAGCAGGCCATGCTCCAGCCCAGAGAGAAAAGAAATGCCATTTTCCTGAATCTGCCACAATCCCTTGCTGCCATTTGCGCCCCTTCCTACAGATTCTGCATTCACCAGGGGCAAGGGGCAGCTGGGCTGCACTCGGCAGGACGCATGCATTCCTTTCCTTAAGACATGACCAGATCACCCCGAGCAGCCAGGGATGTTCGCACTCCTCATCTTGGCTGCAGCCTGGCTCACTGCACAGAGGAGGAAACCGAGGCCCCCTGGGGACACGCCCTAGCCCAAGGTCACTCTAGAAGGCAGGAAGACTGGCCCATCAAGGCTGAGGATCAGTTCTCCGGAGCATCCCGGGAGATGCCGCTGTCGCTGGCCACAGAGGGAAGTGCTGAGCTCACTGCTCTCGGGCTCGCCTGGCTCTCCTAGGAGTGCACAAGAGCCCAGGCTGCCCAGGGGAGGTCAGGGGTCCCTGGACCCCCAGGCTCACTCCCCCCAGCCCCAGATGTTCAGGGGAGGTTCTGAGAGTGCAGCTTGGTGCTGGGTGGTTTTAGAGGGTGCTGGCCGAGGCTCGGCAGAGAGGAGCCTCACCTGCTGCCCTGCTTCCCCTCCTTTCTGGCTGGGGTAAATCAGAGTGCTGCGATCAGCAGCTGGCAGCCTTCCTGACTCAGCTCCCACGGCTCCCTTTCACCCGCAGCCTGAGCACAGGCCGCCGCCCCCACGGCCCTCAGGATCCAGACAGTCTGCAGCCCCCACTCCCCTCCCACTCCCCCCAGGGCCCCCAGGATCCAGACAGTCTGCAACCCCCACTCTCCCCACGGCAGGTTGGACGGCCAGGAAAAGCTGTGTGTCTCCAACTGGAGGTATTGGGCTGGGGCCTGAGATCCACAGCCCCTGGGGCCAAGGGGGAAAAGCCTCGCCCCTCTGGCCATGCTGGCCACCTCCAGCAGTCACCTCAGCCCCGGGCACCGCACCCCAGCCACAGCCCAGGCCTCAGAGGAGGGCAGTGCACAGTTCTCCTCAAGGAAAAGAGGCACCGGGAAGGCCCTGGAAGGAAACCGTGTCATGGGGAGGTCAAAGGGAGGAGATTTAGCCTTGACCTGAGCAGTCTGATGGGGGAGACATGGCCCTGTCCTGGGAATCCAGCCTGAGGGGTGAGGCAGCCAGGCCAAAGGAAGCCTTCACAGCTCCCAAACAAAACTGTCTGTGTGTGGACCCCCGGGCTGCTGGCTGCTGGGTGGGGAGCTGCGGTTCCAGGGCCAGAACAGACCCACGTGGATCTGCAAGCCTGGGCCCAGGTTCCCCTCAAACCCTGGCTGCAGCCTCTAGGGTGGGGGAGACAGCGGCTGTTCACCCCATTTTGCAGAAGAACAAACAGGAGCCCAGGAGCACTGCCTCCCTTGACCCTCAGGCTCCCGCCCCTCCTGGGCCGCACCCGGCACCCGGTGATGAAGGGGGTGGGGGAGAGCCAGCACCAGCTCAGCCCCAGGACATGGCCTTGGCCCACTCTCCGCCGGCCCCAGCCCCGGCTCCCGCACCGCCTGAGGCCCTCAAAGGGCCTGATTGTGCCTGGGAAGTGTGGGGCAGCAGCAGCAGCAGCAGCAGCTCCGATGAATACATGAAAGGAAGCTTTGTTCGGGGTGGCAGGAACGGGGGCCGGGAGTCAGGGGCAGGAGGGCTGCCTGGAAGTGAAGGCAGCACCAAGCCATCCCAGAGGGGATCCATGGCCCAGTCAGATCAACACTGAAAGAGCTGGGCCAGGGCAAGGGCATGACCTTCAAGGCTCTGCCTGGGCAGGCAATGCCCCTGAAAAGGCCCAGGCCAAGGAAGCAAATGTCACATCCTGAAATGCTTTCCTTCTGTCGCCTTATGAGTTCAAAGAGATGGGGATGGCGAATAAAAGCTAGATGGGCCAAGAACAGGCAGGGAGAGAACACCGGGCAGGGGAAACAACCTGAGCAAAGGTGGGAAGGCAGACATATGGTAGGGACGGGGGCCACATGCTGCAGCCTGGCAGAGGTCTAATGAGAGAAGATTCCGGAAGGTGGGCTGAGGCCCCGTGTGTGACAGGGGAAGGGGGTGCAGCCACTAGCCTGCTGCCGGCCCAAGGACGCCGGGGCCTACTGCCCTGCAGTCTCTGTGCTGCCTGCTCCCTGCGAGCCTGGCCGGGATGGAGAGAGGCACCCCCACCCCTGCCCCGCTCCACCCTGCCTGACCAGCCCCCTCTGCTTCCCCTCCTGCATGTCTAAAAGGAGCACCGTCTGGCACCGTGTCTCCCCCCTCGCTCCCCGGCCTGACGCATTAGTGGCTGACTAAGTGGTAGATAAAAGCTCCCAGAATAACCAGGGGTTCGGGCAGGGGAGGGGGCTAAGGACATGTGGGGCAGGCATGGCCCCAGAGGTGTGGCGGGCACAGGAGACACTCCACCCCCAGCCCCGTGATTCTCAGCCAATCCTCGGGAAAGCACACTCAGGCTGCCCCAAGCAGGAGTTCCAAGGCCCCCTCCGAGTCCCGGCCCCCCTCACAGTGTCGGGACCAGCACACACAGTCCAGCCGGATACGGGGGTCAAGACACCTCCAGACGGTTGGGATGTGGGACACAGTCTCCCCAGACACAGGCCCAGGGGCTCTGACTCCATTAGAAGGAAGCAGGCTTGCTTCCTCTCGGGGTCCCCACCTTCCCACCACTGTCCTAGTTGTCCCCACGCTGACTGGCAGTGGCAAGTCTGAACTTCTGTAGGTGGAGTTCCCTAAAGCAGCCTGCTTGCTGGAGCATCACCCTTCCCCTCATTCCCTCCGGGGGCCGTCACCATCTGGTCCCCAGCGTTTCACTGACTGTGAAAGAGGACAGCTTGCGGAGAGGGCCGGAGCGGGGGCTGGAATGGGAGGCTTTCGTCCACCAAGGGAACAAGGGATGGGCCCCTAGATCTGGTCTGGGCAGGGACAGACTTCAGCCTGACCCACTGACCCCGAGAGCGCTGCCTCTAACCTCAATGAGCCCTTTGGAAGAATTTGAGAATGAGAGGAACGTGGGCACCCCACCAGGGAAGCCTGAGTCAGGCCGCTGGGCCAGGCTGCAATCCAAGCACATCTGGGAGCCTCCCCCACTGGGCTGCCCCGCCCCTGCCCACACACCTGGCAGAGGTTTGGGGAGGGGGAGTGGGAGACAGGGAAGGCGACATGAGCCCAGGAATCAGCCAGCAGCCTCTCCACCGACCGTTTGGAATCCCACACCCCACAGGTCAGCGTGGAAGAGAGGGGGATCAGAACAATCCCTGAGCTGGGGGTTTGAGAGGCTGAGTCACTGGCCCAAGGGCACACAGCAAGCGAGGCAGGGAGGGGGCCAGGCCAGGCCAGAGCTCAGCGTTTCTGGTTCCCCATTGGCCAGTGCTCGGTGCCTTCTTCAAAAGCCTCTTGGCTTGCAAAAAGCCCCGCTGTTCACACCTTATCTCTCTTCCCTGTGTCACACTCCTTTCCATCCTGCCCTCCCCTTGCTCATCTGCTCACTAGGTGACAAGTCACTAATCTGATCACTGAAAGGAATCACCCACCCACCCACCTCCCAGGTGGGTCCCCAGGTCTCCCAGGGGCCTTTAGCAGTCAAAGCTTTAAACTGAAAGGAGTGACTAATGGCAGAACACCAGGCAATGTATCAGGTGATGGAAGGAACCCTTTCCACTTTCCACTGGTGGTAGGGCCAAAGGGATAAATGTTTCATCAGTTTTGCCGTTCCTAATACGGCCAGGGAACAGGGTGTTAGGAGTGAGTTTCCATGGTGGCACTGGCCCCATGCTTTTTTGGGTTTTGGTCACTGTTTGGAACTACACTGGGGCAGAGCCAGGTTCCAGACAGCCACCTGGCAGGGGCAGGGCCTGTATTCCAGGGCAAGTGGCAGGCCTTGGGGGCAGCGTGCAGCCCGTGGAGGAGTGAGGGGAGGTCTGCCCCTCTTTATCAGCCATGGGAATAGCGAGCTGTGTGGTGGGGAGCCTTCGCCTGCCCACTGAGGTCAGCTGTGAGAGGGAGGGCTTGGCCCCAGCTCTGAGAAGCCTCCTGTTCCCTCTGGCAGTGGAGAGGCTGGTTAGCTGTGACCAAGGTCAGGGGCTGGGCCTCCCCGAGTTTGACTTCTTCCCTTGTGGATGGGGCAGATGGGGCCAGGGGACTGTCATGTGTTAAGGTCTCAATTTATGACCCACCATGATTCTCGGAACAAATCACAGAACAATCAGGGTTCAGTTCATGCGTCAGATTTGGGAAAGTGTGGGTCAGTGCTTGCTAGAGAAGTCAGAAGTGGCTTTCTGGAGGTAGAGGCGGCAGAAGCCTAAATCCTCATCTGCCTGCACTAACAAGCCCCCCATATCCCCCAACCACACTGCAAAGAAGGCAGGACGTTTTACAGACAGGAAAACTAAGGCCCTTCTGGGCTGCCAAGAGCGGAGTGCTCTCTGCACAGCACCACTGCAGAAAGGACCAGAGGGTTTGGCCGGTGGGGTACCCAGCTGGGGCAAAGGCTTGGGGGGAAGAGACATGGAGAGCAAGTTGTCGGGGGACTGAGCTGAGCCAGATTTGGGGGCTTAGGGAGGGAATGAGGCCCAGCCAGAGAAGGAAGGAAGCCCTGAGCCCAGGCCCAGGGGAGGCAGGAAGCCCAGGACAGAACACCCTGTTCCATCCACCTTCCACCCATTCTCCAGCACAGCAGGTTCCAGAAGCCCTCGAGTGGGGGCAAGGTCAGCTGACAGCTACTTCAAAGGAGAGGACGGCAGAGGTGCAGGGTCTGCCCTTGGGCGCAGAGCCAGGGCAGGGGCAGGGAAGGGGACAGGACCGGAGGACTGTTGAGAGACAGAAGGTTCTCCATCTCAGCCTCAGCCTGGGACGGCGGGGAGGGCTGGGGGTGGCACAGTGCACGGGCAGCCAGCACACTCGGCTAGGAAGAGCTGGCAGGGCTGGGCCACCAGGGCTGCATTCCATCAGAAATCAGAGGCACCGAAGGACGATGACGATGAGGGGAGTACCCTACCACCTCACTCTTCCACACCACTCACTATGTGCCAGGCCCCACGCTGAGAGATTCTGAGCTGTGTTAACTCATTTCGTCACCAGCAAACTCTTATGAGGTGGGTTCTCACATTATCCCCATTTTACAGATGAGGGCAGCGAGGCACAGAGGAAGCTGAGTACCTTGCCCAGGGCCACACAGCTAGTAAGTGCTGGGGTGGCAGTTGACACTCAGGCAGGCTGACTCCAGAATTGGGGCTTATAACCCTGTGATCCACAGGTGGATCCCCAGAGGCTCCCAGGCCAGCCCCTCCCAAACAGATGAGGGGCAGAGCCAGTGAGAGGCCTCTTGGGCAATGAAAGCCTGACTTCTGTCTATGATACACTAGTGTGTGTAAGAGAACATGAATGTGTAGGCCCGGTTGGGCAGGAACTGGAGGGAGCAGCGTGAGGTCTCAGCCCTGAGAGCTGACCGACACAAGTAATTAGGAAGAGGTTTCCAAGACCTCTGCCTAGAATAGAAAACACTGTGGTCTGGGGTGATTACAGTGAAGGGCAGGGCGTGGTCACGAGCCCCTATACTGGCTGCCTAGCCGGGTTCCCAACCAGCCAGCCAGCACTGGCCAAAAACACTAACCTCCATCTCTGATCTCTGACTCCCCAGCTCAAGAACCCGCCATGGCTCCTTGCTGCCCATCTCGTAGGGCCCAATTCCTCTCCTGGCAGTCAACGCCCACTGCATCTCTGCTCCTACCGTGGCTCATTCTCACCTTCATGTCTTTGTTTGTGCTCCCCCTTCACCCAGACTGCCTTTTCCCCTTCTTTCTGTGCACATAGATCTCACCTGTCCTTTCAGATCTAGCCTAAATCCCCCTGTCTCCAGGAAGTCTTCTGGACTTCCCTTACTGCTCCGTCCTCCTCTGACCTTGTGCCCATCCACCATCTGGCACATGCCATCTTCTCAGATCAGTCTGTCTGGTGGAATTTCACCCGGACTGTGGGATCCTGGAGGTGAGGGCCAGGCCTCCTCCCGTTCCATCATCTCTGGGCCAGGGCCAGGCCAGGGCCGGGCAGATGGGGCCGGCTCAGATGGAAGTGAGAGAGAGGGCCAAGTTCCCATATCAGAGGAGGAGACATCTCAGAACACGTTCCTTGCTTGCCAAGGGGTGCAGAACTGAACACGGTGAACTTCCATCCTCGCTTGGCTGGACCAGAGACAAACAACAGCCTGAACAGCGCCCTGGGCTGCGTTCTGCCCCCCGCCCCTCGCCTTGCCCCCTGGCACTAGCCTGCCTTCCCCCCCTCCCCTCAGGAAGCTTTCCCTGATTGCACCACCCCACACTGACCTTCCTATCCTCACCTCCTGTCATAGTCCTAGGCGTTCCTGGATCACTCCTTTGCCTCGTCTCCAGGTGCCCCCTCCCCAAGGGCAAACCTAGGGCTTCTCCTGCCTCTCCGACAGAGGAGCTGAACACAGACCTAGGCACAGGGGTGGAGGCTGACTGCCCTCCCAATGACGGCGCAGACTCAAGCCCCGCCCTGGAAGCAGGGAGTGCAGGAGACACAGCAGGATCAGCCTAAGCCCAGGCTGCTACGACAGTTAAATCCAGATTAGCCCAAGCCGTGACACAGATCGACCTGTCCTTGCAACCTGAGGCCCAGCTGTCCTGAGGAAAAGACCGGATGAAGTACACAAAGCTGACCCAAATCCAAGATCCCGAGGGAGGACAGGTCGTGAGCAGTGCCGCAACTTGGAGCAGACAGTGCTGGGACAGGAAGAATCCGGGCTCAGGTGAGCTGGATGAGGAGGAGCTGGACTCAGGGAGCCCCAAGACTGGGACTGAGCATAAAGGCAAACAGGCAACCAGAAGGAGGCGAAGATCTGGGGGCTGGAGGAGGCTCAGGGGGAGCGATACTGCCCTGGTCCCAGCTCTGCCTGTCTAGCTGGGTGACCTTAGGCCAGTCCCTGCCACTCTCTGGGCCCCAGTTTCTCCAAAAGTAGAGTGTGTGGTTGGCCCAGCTACTCTCTGATCTTTCTTTTCTGACGTCCCTGGCCCTGTCTCAAGACAGGCTGTGAACGTTGACGTCATCCAAGAAAGTTCCATGGAGGAAGTGAGATAGGTGGTGGGCTTTGTGGAACTAGCAGGGCCCACTGGGCTAAAAGCAGGGAGGAGGGTGAGTGGGGGTGCAGGGTGGGTTGGCCTCAGGGCAGTGGGCTGGGGAGCTGGGGAATTGGGGAGCTGGGGAGGACAGCAGCTCCGTCCAGTGTGGGTTTAAGGTAGAACACTCAGCCTAGGGCTGCAGAGGGATGGCAGGCCCCTGAGGAGGCCATGATCATATCTCTGGAGAGACAGCAGGGCCTGGAGCCTGTACCATAGAGGACAAGGAGGGCACCGATCGTCTTGTCCCACCAAGGCCTGGTGACAAGGGGCCATGGTCCTCTGTGCTCTAGCTCTCCCCTCCCTGCCCTCTGGCCTGCCTGGCTCACTGAGGTGGAGACAGCTGGCTTGCCACACACCTGGCAAGGGAGACTGGCCCCTGGCAGGAGGCAGAGCAGGACAAGGCCCCACCCCCACCCCCACCTGCCCCACTGTGGGAGACGGAAGCCTTCTGGGCAGCAAGGCCTGGCCAAAAAAGGAAACCAAGGAAAGGGGAAACTTCCTGACCTCAGAGCCCTCAGCCAGGACAGGGGAAGTGTGGTCAGGCTCTTTTGACACCAGCTGCCTTGCAGTGGGTGAGACCGGGTGACATGTAGCCGGGGGCGGAGGGTTGGATGTCAGCCTGGGGCCACAGCCGTCAACTCGTGGGCCACCCACTCCTGCTACCAGCCCCTACAGGCCGCTGCACCTCACCTCTGGGCTAAGCCTCAGTTCCCTATCTGCACATCGGGCCTGGTCTGGCTCAGGCCTGAACAGCTCTCCTGGCTTCTCCCAAGTGTCCATGACCCCAGCCCCAGCAGAATAGTGATCTATCCCCTTTAAGAGGCCAAAGTTTCTGGAAGGAGAAGCTGGGTGGAGGAAGGGGGTCTGCCTCCTCCCCGACCCGCCAGGCCCGGCTGGTGCTAGGGGAGCGCCTCCCAGCACTGAGAGTCTCCACGGAGGAAGAGCCGAAGGCCTCCTCACCTGGAGAATCCCTCGTGGCCAGGAATCAGTCGGGAAAGCCCCGGTCTCCCTGCACCCAGCCCCAGCTTCCCATCAGGGACCTGTGTCAGGGCCTTGGCATTGCTGTGGTCCCTGCTGAGTACAAGTCTCCCAAGGCATGGCTTCCAAGCCATGGTGTCTGCTGCAACCACGGGGGCTAGTTCTCAGGTTATTCTGCATTCAGCTCCCCAGGAGGCCCATGAGCCTCCAGGGCAGGTAACTGGGCATGGGCCTACACCTGGGCAGCTCAGGGAAGACCTGGCACCAGGGCCATTGACCCGAAGAAGGGGAGGTAAAAGCCTGGGCATTGCTGGACTGAAGACCTCGAGAGTACGCAGCTCTGTCCCCACTGCTGGGCTGCTGTGGAAAGAGAGATAGGGGGCCCTGCTCAGATGTCCCCTTCTGAGAGAAACTTATTTGGAGCCCCCAGGCCCAGGCTGACTCCACGCCTCCCCTCTCAGGGGCCCCCACCAGGGTTCATCTCACTCTCTGGTCCTAGCTGCAAGTTTGGGGGTCTGAAATCCTGCCAAGTCAGGTATTTCCTCCTGCCCCTCCCCTCCCCCAGCTGGCTCCTACTCCTCTGGCCATCTCAGCTTGCCACCTCTTCCAGGAAGCCTTCCCTGACCTGGCAGACTAGGTTAGGTACCTCCTCGGCTCTCACAGCTGCCCTCTGGTACAACCCTGGCCACACTCCATTGTGACTGCAGGTTTACTTGTCTGTCATCCTATCTACAGCGAGAAGTCTATGAGGACAGGGAATCATCTAAATGTCTCATCGCTGCTCCCCCAAGCCCAGCAAAAGTTTGGCCCCAGGAAATGTCTGGTGAATGAATATGTCTACCTTGGAGGCTACAAGCCTACTAGTCACTTCCTCCAACTGATCCTCAGCCTTCCAACCATGAAAGAAAAAGACAGGAAAGAACACAAAATTCAAGAATTTCCCCTGACCTCCCAGGTTTCAATTTCTGATTTCTACTAAGGTTTGAATAGGTCACCACAGCCCCTGCACAGCCCTTCCCTCCCCAGAGGGGCAGGAATCCCTGTTCTTTCTTTAGGGCTCAGAAAAGAAAAGGTCTCCTTACCCCCTATTCCCTGCCCTCTTTGGGCATTTGGGGAAACTGAGGCTCAGAGGAAAGCAAGGACTTGCCCAAGGTCACACAGTGAAACAGGCCAGGACTGGACTAGAACCCAGATTCCCAGCCTCCCTGCTCTTTCCCCCATACCACAGTCATTCTTGGGCTGTGGCAACCCCCTCCATCCCCTTCCTAACCCTCCCCAACCCTGCTCACCCCCACCTGCTCTTAGACTCTTTACTACCCAGGGCAGAGGGGCCACACAGCTTGACAAACAGCCCCTGGTGACATCCCCAAGCATCTTTCCCAGCTTAGGAAACTCCCCCTCTCCTCTGGAAATTGCCCCCCCCTCCCCGTTCTGCAGAGGGAGTTCACCTTGAAGGTGATGAGCACATTCACATCCTCAAGGGGGCAAGGATTTCCACTGGAAATGCTGCCGCTCGGGGAGTCCCAGCCATGACCTCATCCCCTAGGGGAGGTGACAACAACCCCCTGCCCTGGGGAGCAGCCCCTAATGGCTCCCCCAGCAGCCACCGAATCAACAATAACATCCTGTCACTTAATTGGACAAGGGAGAGGGCAGACCTGCCTGGGCAGGTGGAGACTGGGCTCTGTTTCCAGCTGTGGACACACTGGCTCACCTTTGACCTTGAGGGTCAGGACCTTCCTGGGCATCTCCATCTCTAACCAGGGATGGAATGAGAAGGGGGTGCACAGCTTACAAGAGTAGCCCATTCTCCTGTCAACCCCCTGCCCTCATCCTCACCCACTCACCTGCAGCCCCTGCTTGCATACACACCCTGCCTGGCCCATGTGTCAGTGAGAGCACTTTCTGCTCTGGAGTGCTCTGAGTGTCACAGACAGGTGTGGGGTTCAAGGGCACCCAGCAGGCCAGTGACAGCAAACACACCTCTCCCTGCCCCGAGCAGCTCCTGGCTAAGCCTTTGTCACGGCATCGAGGCTGGAGAGGCATTAACCAACTCTAACAAGTGCAGCTTGGGACCCTCCCAGAGCTCCCTGTACTAATCCTTCCCCAGCAGCAGCAAAGAAACAACAGGGAAGACAGAAAAGACAGAAGAGCCCTCAATAGTTCCTCTGGTCCCCACAACTGCCCTGGCTCAAAAGTCCCTCCAACCCCAATCTATGCCTCATGGAGAAGTGGCTCCTGAACCACCATCATCTTTGATCTCAGACATCCCAGAGGCTGTTGCCCCCACCTATCCACTGGCCTACGGCAAGCCTGGGATGGTCCCCCTCTTGACCCCACTCCTAGGTTTGCTCTGCCCAAGCCCGATTCTGTTCGATTGCCATGTGTCACCCCACGGGAGACAGGAGGCAGCTGTCAGCTGGGCACACTGTCACCAGCTGGTGGCCCTGGGGGTGGGCAGGTGAATGGCAGGGCCTGTCTGGCCAGTGGGATGCCTGGCACTGGTGAAGACAACCACAGAGTACCCTTGGACAAGACTGGTGAGGGGTTGGCAGACCCCAGTGGGGGTCAATAGTGCATTATCAAGAAGAGGGTACAGCCAGTGTAGCTAGAGCAGTGAACTGCATGCAGGGCAAGGGGGGGCGGGGGAGCAAGGTTGGGCGCTTTGGTAAGTTAGGTAAGAGGGCTGAAAGCAGCTTTAAATAGCCTCAGGGTGGGGACTAAGTGCCCAAGATGGGTAAGTATGCATTAAGTGCTAAGAAGTGGGTGTGCATTAAGTGTGTTTGGGGGAGGGTCTTGGAGAGATCTTGGTGGGGTGGGGTGGGGTGGTGGTGGTAGAGCTAAATGCAAAAGACTTGGTGCAGGGCGAGATTCCAGAACACTCAAACATGGCCATTTGTCCCCAGCAGAATGCCCAAGCTCTCTGCTGTCCAGGACAGCCAAGGAGGCTGGATGCAAGATAAAGGAACTGGCAGGACAGAGGAAGCCTGCGCAGGAGCTGACCAGACTTGAGTCTGAGAGATGTGCAGGTGTCCACCACAAGTAGGTGGTCTGAGCTCCAGCTGCGCCATTGTCCACTCCTCCCACGAATATCTTTGGTCAGCAAGGCTGACCCCCCCAGAGGCACTCAGGGCAGGAGAACTGCCTAAATGCCCCCACCCCTAACCAGGACCCGTCCTGTGCCAGGTCAGAACTCTGGCCTGGGAGATATGCTCCCACAGTGCCAAGTGACCTTGGGCAAGTCACATTCCCTTCGTTGCTGCCGCAGTTCAGCCCATTCATTTTGTGTGGGTTGTGTTTTTTTCCCCCTCTGCTAAGAATACCTGCCCCAGATAATGCTCAAACTCTGCAATCCCTGCAAACTGCCGCAGGCATCAAAGGACTCCCAGCAGGGCCAGATTCCACCGACCAGCCCAGCCCCCACGGCGAGTCCCCATCACCACCACCACCACCACAGGGGGGCCGCAGCGACGCTAGATTTGGGGACAGAGCCGCGTCAGTCTGTGCAATGGAGGCGAGGGGAGCTCAGTCCCTCGCCGCAGAAAACCTCAAGCCTTCGCCAGGTGGGCTTTCTATCCCATTGTACGGGAGTCTAAACTGAGGTGCCCCTGGGGGAGACCCGGGTTCCCCAGTTTCACATATCCACCAAGGCCTAAAGGCTGCGCCCCCACCCGGGGGTCCGAACGGCCGCGCCCCACACAACGGGCACTGCCCCCCACGCTGGCGCCGAGTCCTGGTGACAACTGCCACGTGCGGGCAAGGGGGGAGCGGCCGGTCCCAGCATTGCGGAGGGAGCGCCCGAGTACCCCAAGCTCCTGCACCGCACCATGTCCCGGCTAGCCGCCCGGTGCCCACCCCCTTGCCCGGCCTGCGCTCGGGACGGGGCGGGGGCGGGGGCGGGCGGCGGGGTCTTTGTTCCCGCAGCCGGAGCGCAGCGGCGGCGGCAAGAGGTCCGCGCCCCGCTTCCCGGCCCAGCCTGTGCCCTGCGCGCCAGCGGAGCCCGCAGTTCAAGAGGAGGGGGCCAGGGTGCGGGTCCTGGCCGGGGAAAGGGTCCTCCGCAGAGGCCCTGGCGCCGCAGGACCGAGAGCAGCTCCGGACCGAGAGAGGGTGCCCGCCCCCTCCCCCGCGCCCCGGAGCTGCGGCTCTCGGCAGCGGGCGGACTTGGAGCGACTTAGCCCGGGCTCGGGCCCCCGCCGCTCGCTCGCTGCAGCGTTACAGCCCGCTCCGGCGTGCCAGCGCGCACACACACACACACACTCACCCAGACCTACACGTTCCCCGCGGGGACAGCGCAGGACCGCAGAGCCGCGCACACGCACTCCCTCCGGGTGCCACTCGCTCCGCGCCCACCCGGCGCAGCGACCGATCCCGCGCCCCACCGGCCGCGCGGCGCCGCCTACCTCTCCAGACGGTGGAGATGCGGGGTCCGGTCCTCGTGTGGCCTTGGGCGGCGACGGCAACCGCCCAGACCAGCAGCAGCAGCCGCAGCGGGAGCCCGGACCCAGCCGGTGGGCCGCGGACGCGGGCGCGCGGGGCGCCGAGGGCGGCGCGTCCGGGAGGAGGCGGCGTCATCCCGCGGCCCCGGAGCGACAGCGGCGAGCAGCCGAGACTGAGCCAGCGCCCGGCCGCAGGCAGCCCCAAATGCCGGGAGGCGGAGTCAAGCGCCTGACCCCACCCCGCCCCTCCCCCGCCCCTTGCCGCCTTTCTTGCCTCCTCTGCTGCTCCGGGGGGGCGTGGTGCCGGTCTCAGGGGGAACCTTCGCGGCTCCTTTCCCGGCAACTCCCCGGGGAGAACCCGGGGGAGGGCAAGGCAGACTTGTGGTCTTCTGAGATCGGCGGCAGGCTCCGGCCCCTCTCTGGGCCTCAGTTGCACTCCCCCCACTCCATGAAAATATTGGCCTGGAAGTCCTGGAAGGACCTCGCAGAGGGCCCAGACGAGCCCAGCGCAGGCAGCGTCGCTAATAGCCAGCTAAGTGGTCTGGAGCCTCAGGGCTGCGCTCCGCAGAGGATGGGCTGGCCTGAGTGGACACCGGCTCCCTCCTGAGCCTGCGAACAGAAGCAAGGTGATTTCCCCTAAGAGTGTAGGGGGGAGGGTCCATGATCTGTGGGGAGCACTCAGCACCCCATTATCACCCTGCCTGTGAAAACACTGGGAATTTTTCGTCTTGGCCTGGCTCCCTCCCTTCCCCTCTCCTCCCTTCCCCAGCCAGCAGCCTTATGGGCTGCCTCCCCCCCAGCCAGCTGGTGTATGCTCAGAAAATCCAAACTCATTTCCATGTGAGTGGAGGGGGATATAATTAGGAAGGCCCCTTCCCCAAATAGAGAGAGGAGCATCCTGCACGCCCACACAGTGTCCGGGAGGCAGGGTCAGATCAGCCTTAAGAGATCTCTGCCCATGCACAGGGCTTGGCTACTGCAGGCAATCTGATGACCCAGTGGTGATTCTCTGGGTAGCACTGCAGTCACCTGAACAGCCCAGGCAGCTCTGCCATCAGCGACTCCCATCAGAGCCAACTGCCTGCCCTGTGTAAAGGGGTCTCCTCTCCCTCAGGCCAGAGAGGGCCCAGACCTGCCAGAGGGCCTGTGCCTCAGGGAACCACTGATGGGCATTGCACCCAGCTCTGTAAGAACTTACCCAGTGCTTCTGATGCCCAGCCCAAGGTGGGCTGCACTTAGGAGAGACAGCATGGGGCAGGGTGAGGAGGTGGTAGTGGAGGACACGTGCTCAGCCTCCAGGACTCACAGGGCTGGCTAGACCTGATTCACACACTACAGACAACAGCAACAACAGTGGACAGACCGCCCTGACCCCAGCCCCAGTCCTCTGCCTTGCTCCACGGCCAGGGAAGTTTTGCAACCAGGAAGTTTTGCTTTACATTTCATACTTTGCTTCTAACTGTCCCCTCCTTCTTCCTTAAAAAGAACCTCATCTTAGGTGAAATCAAGATGCCTCCAGATATAGTGCAGGGCTGGGTTCCTGACCAACTGGGTGGGACCAACTGCTCCATGATGCTCAGGGGTATACTACTCTCAGAGGGAGGAAGGTCATGGACAGTGTAAGGGCCCCTCCCCAGACTTGCGCCCCCACCCAACCCCTGCCCCACCCCCGCCAAGCCTGTAGCCCTGAAGTCAGTGGCCCTGAAGCCAGCTGCGTGGCCTGGCCCAAACTAGTCTCCAACACTGTCATTCTGCTTCCAGCCCCGGGCCTCATCTGAGGAGCTGTATGGCCCCAGTGTCTGCCCTCTGTGCAAAGTTAGGGAAAAAAATCACCTGCCTCTGTCTTTAAAAACTAAGAACTAGGAGTTCAAACGAATTTAGAATTACTGATAACATTGCCCACGTGCACGGCAACTCACAACACAGCCGACTCCCATTTACATCATCTCTGCCAGTCCTATAGTCTCTCCGTCAGTTAGGGAGAGAGCATAACCCCATTGTAGAGAGAAGGAAACTGAGGTACAGGGAAGGTCAGGGACCTGCCCAAGGTCAGCTGTAAATGGAGCCAAGATGGGAGCCTAGATTTTCTGACTCCAAATAGCACTAGCTGAGGCTAGTGTGTGCTGTGCAAATTTCGGGTATTAATTCATTCAATCTTCACGACTTCAAGAGATAAGTGTTATTGTTTGTCTCCTTTTACGAATGACAAAGCCAAAGCACAGAGAGAGGATGTGATAAGCCCAAGGTCACACAGCTAGTTAAAAGCAGGGTTAGGAATGAACTCAGGTGGTCCCTCCAGGGCCCACACCTCAACTTCCTCTCAGTGCAATGTGCATGTTCACTTCCACCTCCTGTATGTGGCTGGAGTCTGGGCCCCAACAATCCTCAAAAAGGACCCAGACAGGGCCCAGTTTGCCTGACGCTGGACAGAAGGGCAGGCCAGCAGCCAGGCTTAGTCTCTCAGGCAACAGGGCAGCAGATGGGAACTGTGTTAAACGCCGGAGAATTTTTCTCAAAGGCTGGAGGTAGGGCGGGGAGTGCTAAAGACCATGCCACCCACATTTCAGGGTGGGCTTCTGGTTCAGCTCTTCTGTGCTCAGCTCAGCACCTGCTTCACCATCACTCCCTCTGGACTCCAGAGAGGACGATGCCACCAACAGCCACCCCAAGACAGCCAACCCAGGGGCCAAGGGCCAGGGCCAGATGGCAGCCCACTACTGGTTGGCTGCAGGCACCCCGGGGGTGGTGAGAACCAGGGCTATGATTTGGGGCAGTAGTACTATAGAGGGAGAAGGTAGCTAGACTTTGGGACATGTAGCAGGGGGCAGGAACCCGGGGTGAGGAAGAGCATGGGACTGGTGTTGGGTGGGAACTTTCCTGCCTCAGGAAGTATAGGGAAATCAGATGGAGGCCTGCCTGCTTCACTGGAGGCCAAGGATAGTTCTTGGGCCTGGACCAAGGATAGGAGCACAATCCACCCTCATAGGCAATGATGGGAAATGGACCAGGAGAGGAAGTAACAGACGTAGATGCCAACAGGTCTGAGGGGGAGGCACATTCCCACATTCCCCCTCCCCATGGCTCCACATACACAAGCATGAGGAGAGGAGGCTGGAAGAAAGAAATGATGCAGGGGCTTCTATCCAGGATGGAGAGGAGGGCAGAAAAATGCCTTGAAGGTTCAGGCCACTTCCTGAGCCCTGGGGGCAGCTGAGGGCACAGCCAAACCCAAGAAAACCCTTTGAGTAATAAAAAAAAAAAGTTAATGGCCCCAAAGCAGCAGCGGCAGCAGCAGAGACCCTGGGAGCTCTCCTCTCTCTCTCCAACCAAAGCCCCTCATGTTTGGTTAAGGACCCAAGTCAGCTCATTCCTCCACTCTCCAAGCTTCCTCTGGCCCCCTCCTCAGTCTTGATTCCATGGCTGCACATGGCCTTCACATGGGCAAGAGGCCTGTGGGAGGTATAAGGATGGAGCCCAAGCCCACAGCTGCCACCTCATGCTAGACCCCATTCCCGCTGTAAGGCCTTGGAGCTTGGCACCTGCCCAGGCCTTCTGGCTACTATCAACAGCAATTACCATGTCCCCCAACCCCCAACCACCGCCTATTTCAGAGGCAGAGAGACCAGGCAGGTCATGAGAATGAGTGAAGTGGGCTGGGTGGGGCCTGGGAGCATTGGAGACCAAATATTGTGTCTACAGGGCAGTCACTACTCAGCTTCAGCCCATGGGGGCCATTGGGAAGTATACCCAGTAGTGACGGGCAAACTGATTTTTCAAGAGAAGCTGAAATTTGAGTTTTGATTGAAATCCCCAGTTTTAAAATACTGGCAAATAATTCAAAAGAGGATCTACAGCCCCCATCTAAGACCTCCAGCTTACTGCATGCTCATTGTGGGCCACAGGCACAGCACAACAGCCTCTGAGCTCCTAGCTACCATTGTATTTGGCCCAACTCTCAAAAGGCCACATCAGGGCTCAAGGATAGACCAAGCAACGAACAGAGGAAATTGTCCTCTGCCTGCATAAGTTCTGGTCCCAGCACCTCACCTGCCCCCAGTGCTCATGCCCACCTCCAAATTTCTGCCAGGAGATCTACCCCCTACCCTCTTTCCAAGCTTGTCTCTTCCTTCTAGGCCAGCTCAGAGCCCACCATCCCCCTGACATCGGCTCAGCCCACCCTGAGTGGAGAACTTCTCAGAATTGCCACCACCCTTCTCAGCCCTGAGGGTCAACACACCTCCCAGCAGATCCCATTCCTGTATTATCTGTTCTTTGTCCCAGTCATTCTAGACCCATTTTCATTTGGTTGAGTCCACCTAAACTGCTAGGATCTGAGCCTGGTGAGTCAAGTTAAGTGAGAGTGAGTGACAAAAAGGGCAAAAATCCACAGGGGATTATTCAGTGACAGGGGATTGGTAGAGAAGAGATAGACTTTTCCCACCTCCATCAGGGCACCCAGTTCACCTAAAAACATGGCAGGTGCTCCCATGGTGTCCTGGGGCAACTCATCATCCTTTGCTCCTAACTCTGCTAACAGGGCACTGGGCTCGTGATGGGATTGCCACCTGGTGGTCGTTCCTGGAATAGCCAGAGGAGTCAGCAGACTCTTAAGTCTGTAGCTGGGAGGCAGCCAGGAGAGATCTACTAGGAAGCCTTTCTGAAGACAAACTCCCCCACCCCACCCCCACTTTCTAAGTCCATCTCCCATCCTGAAGCAAAGCAGGAGTTCGTGGAAGTCAGGTGAACCAACCAAACCCAACAAAATCTCTTGACAAGACATGGCTGGGAAGCCAAAGATCAAGTCCCAGCTTGGCCACTCACCAGAGTTAAGCAAGGCCCTGCCCAGCTCTAGGCCTTCATTTCTTTGTTTACAAAATGAGAAAGAGGAGCTACAACAGCAGCTCTTTTCCTGGTCTCCTATCTCAACCAGGGATAGACAAGGCTCCCTCATCCTATCTTCTGCATATTCTTTGTAGTTTGTACTCCGAGAACAATAGTTTGAATTTAAAATGCATTTTAAACTCTCCCTTGGATAGGTGTCCCAGAACCCTCCCAGCTCTGATGTGGTCCTTGGGCTTGCTGGGACCACCCCAGCGAGGAGATAAGCCTACAGATATATACTTACCCACAAACAGTTCACTTTCTTTCATGGATACAATGATCCAAGAACCGCAGTTCTCGGGGTTAGAAGTCACTCTCAGAGGTCATTCAGTCCAGCCCAGAAGCTCCTGACAGCAGCCCTTAAGGTGGTCATGAGCCTCTGCTCACATACCTCCAGAAACTGGGGCACCTCACAAGGCGGCCTTGTCCACTTTGTTTAGCTCTGACACAAAGCCTTCCTCCCCAGTGGGAGAGACTTCCATCCAGTGGTCCTAACTCTGCTCTCCAAGGCCACAGAGACCACATCTAGTCCCTCTTCCCTGGAATAGAATCCCTCAGGGATTTCCACACAGAGATCATGCCCTTCTAAATCTGCTCTTTTTTTCCAGGGTAAATATCTCAAGTTCCAAATAGGTTCCTCAAGGGATTTTGCTTGGAGTCTCTCTAATCCCAGTTGTTTCCTAGGATATAATCAGTCCATCATTTAACCGCCACCTATTAAGTCCCTCCTAGGTACGAAGCGGTCCTGTGTGTGTCCATTCCTCTAAAAGATTAGGTCTCAGATCAGAAGCAATCCCTAAGGTGAAGGCTGAGCAGTAAAGGGTTCAGAAAGACAGGCTTCATTGCTCCAGATTATAGCACCTCATAAGGCACTGCCTTATTTGGCTGAGACACCAGGCAGTTCAATCTTGTTGATCTTAGCCCAGGGTCAATCTTTGGGCCAATTCCCATGCATCTGTAGTGGCTTTCTGGGACACTGTGTTAAGAATCTAGCCTCCAGGAGGGGAAGAAATGAAATCCCATCCTGCCTAAGAGCAATTAGTTTTCTGGTCCCCACTGCAGGACCTTAGACTTTCCCAGCCCCTGTCCTTCTTGTTATGGTTTCCTCATTATCCATGTCCTGATTTGGTCATCTAGAACATATACCAGCCCAGCTTTGAGTGCCCTGGCATCTCTGATGATACACATTGCCAGCATCCACTTACGTAAGTCAAGGCAAAATGTCAAATAGGACACAACTGAGGCTCCAAGAGACTGGGTCATCTATGGAAAGAGATCTGGACCTCGATCAGTAGGACTCGGAAGCCTAATTCCCCTCCAAGACCCAAGCTGCCTCTCCAAGGAATAATAAGTGGTTAAAACACCCTTCAGCCCCTCTGAATGACTTTCAGGCCTGCCCAGCCAGGCATGTGGCACTGAAGGAACAACGGTGCACAGATAGAACAATGCTGATACCGTCCCACCCAAGCCCTCAAACAGCCAGTTTCCCAGAACACACTCACATCCTACTAGCAGGAAGCACTCATCTGTAAATGGGGATGATATATACTTTCTAGGGTTATGAGAATCAACTGAGATGGCCTGTGTGAGTAGATCAGTGGCTGGCACAGAGATGGTGCCTGATAAATGAGCACTATTGTACTGTATTGCTGTTAACCAGTTTTGCCAAGGTAGAGCAGGGCAGTGCCTGGGTTGCTTCAAAAAGCATTAAAAGCATGGAGGAAGTTGAATTCTGTTACCCGCAACTGCAGAGCTTATGGGAGCCATTCAGGCCCAGGCCCAGGGGTATCAGGTACAGCCAAGCTGACCTGAGCTCAGCCCAGAGCCAGAGGGGGTCCCAACCTGTTGGAAAGGCTGGGTAAGCAGAGTAAGGCCTGAATAAATGCCCTCCCACCCCTGACATCCTCACCAAACATTCACTGCCAAGACTTATGGCAGAGGCAACCAGAAGCCACCTCAGGGTAGGGCTCTGAGGGCTTGGTCTGGGGCCCAGGCCAGATGGGGCTGAGGCGAAGAGCAGAACCAGGGCCCATGTGCCCAGCAAGCTGTGCCAGCCCAGCCCATGCCAGCCTAGACAAATTTGAGTTATATCAGGAGAAGGGATCTGTTCTGAGAACTCACCCATCTCTGCATATTTGCATATTCTATTTCAAGGTCTCTTCCTTTTTTTTCCCTTAGCTTCCTAGAAAAGGGCTCGTGATCAACTCCAACTTCACCTCTGGTGAACTGAAAAAGCTCACTCTCAACCCCATCTCTTCCAACTACCACCCTCTCTTACCATCAGCATCAAGGTTCTCTGCCCTCCCTGCCTATGCTGCCCACCTATTCAGCCCTCAGCCTCTGCAATCTGGTTTTGGGTCCACTGTAGCATCTTGCCAAGGTCATCACAGCTCAGGTCAGCAAGTCCAAGGTCAGTCTTTCTGTTACTAGGTTTCTCTGTGGCATGTGATACCACCAACCATGCCCTCTTTGCCCAGTTCCTTCCACTTCCCCAGCTTCACTGACTCCTGCTTTTACCTTCCCAGAAGCTGCAGACCCTGACTCCCTTTCATTTCCCAGGTCCAGCAGTCACCATTTCCCATAAAAATTAACTCCTTAGTGGGTATCTCTTGTCCTCTCTCTCTCTCTCTGCAAAACTGAATTACCTTCTCATGTGATACATGCCCAGTCTTCAACTTAAAACTTCCTGATCAGTACCTGCAGTCCAGAAACACCCAACTTACTACAAGACCTGGCCACCCTATGGCACCTCAAGCTCAACAGGCCAAAACTGGTCTCACATTTTAATTCCTGACCCCAATCCCCTCTTCTTGCTGCACCACCATCCACCCATTCACATCCCGTGTGCTTCTTCTCCCTCATACCCCAGAACTAGTCTGTCTTTAACACCTCACATCCCTGCCCGCCACCCAGCTCCCCTGCTGCAGCTCTAGTTGAGGCCCCCACCAGTTCCCATCTGGAGGCAGCGAGCCTCCTAGCTGCTCTCCCAGCCCCCAGTCTCACTTCCCACAAATCCAGCCTCCACGCAGCTGTCAGATTCATCTCACATACAAATCTGCTCCCCTCCATGGAGTGCTCTTTGCCCTCAGGATACCTAAGTCCAAGCTCCTCAGCCCATTCAGGCCCCTCACTCCTCCACACTCCTCCCCCTTTCAGAGGCCACAGGCAGTGGTAAAAAGGGTCCACCTTTCGAGTAAGACATAACCTGAGTTTCTAGGTCACCTTACCCACTGCCTGACCATGAGAATGAGAACAAATGGTCTCACCTCTCTGAACCTTTGTGCCATCTATAAAATGTAGGTAGTAATAGTACACTCATGGTCCCCAAAGATGTGATATCAATTTTAATTCCTTAAGTCTTTCTCCATCCACTCCCCTCCGTCTCCATTGCCACAATGCTAGGTGAGCCCACCATCATTTCTAAGTCACTGCCACAGCTTCCTCACTGGTCTCCCTCCAACTCTCCCTCTCCCATCTATTCACCACTCAGCAGCCAGAATGCCCTCTCTAAACTGCAACTCCAACTCTCTCCCTTGGTTGAAACTCTTCCATGACTTCCCATTATCTTCAAAGTCCACCCCAACTCCTTAATGTGGCTTAAAGAGATCTAGCCCCTGCCTATCTCCTCACCTCAGTGTCCACCCCAACATACATGACTACAGGAACCTTGTTTTCTCCCCACTCCCAGCGTTTCCAAACATTTCTTTTGGAACGCCCTCCTTCCTGCCCAATTCTTCCTGACTCTTTGGGTCTCAGCTTAGATGCCACTCTCTCCAAGAAGCCTTCACTCGGCTCTCCTCCACCCCCAACCCAAGATAGCCCCTTTCCTATGAGCCCCGACAGCTCACAGGGCACACCTGGCACACTTCTCCTCAGGCTTCAGTGTAAACATCTGCTTACTTATCGACAACACAGCCTGGAGAAGGCAAGGACCCTGTCATGTTTACCTGGCCCAGAGTAGAGGCTCAGTGAATGTTTTTGGAAGGGTGAAGCTTTAGATTGAAAGGAACAATAGTGAGGAAGGAGTCCTTCGGCCCATGGAAAGCCCCAGGCTCAGTGGGGGCACTTATCAGTCTCAACATCTACTATTTAAAACATGGCCACAGGAAGCCCAAAGCCAACTTGCCAAGACCCTGGAGGAAAAAGATGACAAAGAAAGGAAAGGGAAATCATGGGGACAGCTCAGTTCTGGGAAGAGGTTTAACCAGTATTTGCGGCTCAGTTCCTGGGATAGGGCAGGGTTACCCAAATGTTCCACAGTATAATGGGGTTGGGGGAGTTAGGAGCCCCAGTGCCTCTGAAAGCAGTCCTTGGGGGCAGGGTGACAGTTGCCACAGAATGGAAATCAGCTCTAGGCAGGCTGTATCATGGGGAAGGGAAGGGCTGTGTCAGCCCCATCTGACCAAGACAGGCCCAAGAGGACCAAACTGGCCTTTGTTTCCACCACAAACAACCAGAGACATTGAGTTCAGACACAGAGCTTCCTGCTGTTGCTCCCAACCACAGGGAGGCAGCTGGGCTCCAGGCAGACCACTGAGGCACAAACATGCCTGGCACCAGGAAGCCTGGTGTGTTCTGAATCTTTTCTGCCAATGCAAACACCCCTCAACATTAATCCCAGGATTGAGAGGGAAATGTGGAGAGACTTCTCATGTCTTCTGAACGAGGGAAAGAAAAATGTGCTATTCAGGCCGTATCTGGACAGTGGATTCTTCTGATTAGCTCCCTTTAAGAGTATCCCTGATAAACTGGAGGACATCCAGAGAAAAGAACAGGATGTGCTGGGGACCCAAACCATGACAGGTCAAAGGGGCAGGTGAATCACCACAAACTCTCCTTAAGTAACTGAAACCCTGCTAATGCAGAAGAGGGAGCAGGTTCCTTCTGTGTAGCCTCTTAGGACAGAAAGGGGACTAAGGGGCAAATGCTCTGGGGAACTGTTAAAGGACAGAGTAGGCTGTCCTTACAGGTAGTCAACTTTTAGTCCCAGGAGGTGATGAGCAGAAGCTGAAGGACCACAACTGCAGGTGCTGCGAAGGAAACGTCTGCTGAAGGCACGGAGCTTGCACAGACCTCTGAGCTCTTTTCCACCCCTGCATTGGTTCTCAAATGAAACACCATCTAAGGGGAAGGACCTTTTTCTTCTAAAAAAAGTATTCAAAGCACGTGAAACCCACTTGCTCAATTTGGACACGTCTGTGATGCCATCGGGAACACTGTGCCAAGGGGAATGAGAACGCAGGCAGATGGAGCAGCAGCTGGGGGTTTGGTGCCCTCTCTTCAATATTAAAGCTGAGCCCTGCTCGTGTTGGTGTTGTTGTTTAGTATTGTTATTTAACTGCTCTTGTATTTATGCCTTCAGGACAGAGAAGCGGGCCCTGCCTCCTGGCACAGCTCTGAGGCCTAGAATCTGGCAGCCCTACAGAATAGATGTCAAAGAATGCTTGGTGAGGTTGAGCCAGGGGAGGGACAAGGAATGTCTCAGAAGCCTTTGGAAGAGGGAGTGATGTGGAGGGCAAGCTGCCCCCACATGCTACTTCTGAAAGTCCTCCGAGACACTCCCCAAACTGGATATTGCAGAAATATGAGCTCTGCTGGCCACAGCCACAACACAGCAGCCACCCTGAAGATTGGGTAGCAGCCCTGCTCTAGCCTTGGGCACATCCTGAGGATGTCACACCCCAAGAGACCCAAGAGTCCCAGGGCTATTGCTGGAAATTTCTCTTGAAAGTGAATGTGGGCATGGCATAGCTGAAGTATCCCATGACATCCAGGGCCTGGAATCAAGGGCTAGCCCTGTTCTCGCACCAAGACCCACACATACACCTTGCTTGCCCCGCTGCCTCTGCCAACTCAGATCAGCCAGAAGAGCTAAACATCGGACAAAGCAGGGAGAGTTGATCAGCAGATATATTGGGGACAGGAGAGAGGTGGCAACTTTATGAGTGCCTCCTACGGACAGCCGCTTTTGCAGCCTGCTGGGACTCAGAAGGAACATGGATTTCAGGGGGCTCCTCCGGCAAAGATGAGCTCCAGGGCCGCCTGGATGTCTCCCCCGGTGGCCTGCAGGGCCCGCAGGCTCAACTCATCGTCCTGGATACCCATGTCACGCAGCTGCTGCAGCTGGGGCTGCCACTGGCTCTGTGGAAAGACAGGACCAGGCAGAAGCTATTAGTTGGGATCCTACTGCTGACTGTATCCTTTCAGGGGGAAGAAAGGAAGGCGGGATTCCTACAGCAATGTTTCTGAACTTAGAACCTGATGGCTTCTAGAAAGGCTAAAAGATGTGTTTGAGGGTTTAGAAAATAAATTTTAAAATGAGTTTTGTTTCTGAACATACATAGTGAAGAGTTTTACTCTCATCCACTCCCATCCCATCCTCAGATAACCAATTTTATTTGTTTCTTTGGAGAAATATAAATATATGTTTCTATATTTACCCTTTTTTCATACCCCTGTTCTACACTCATTTTTTTAAATGGAATCAATCTATCTTGGAAATATTTCCATGCCAGTTCATACAGAGCTTTTGAATAACTGTGTAATATTCCATCTTGTGGATGTCCCGAAATGTAACACAACTGGGCTATTTCCAATTTTTTTGCTATTACAAACAATGGTGCAATGACTAACATTGTATGAATGTCATATTCTACAGGCACACACATCCCAGGATAAATTCCTAGAAATAGGGTTGCTAGGAATGTATTTTCACTGTATTTCATTTTCAGTGAATTATCTGTTCATATCCTTTGCCTATTTTTCTACAGTATTAATTGTTCTCAAATTTCTAGGACTTCTAGAAACCAGGGAGATTTGCCCATTGTCTGATATTTGTTAAGAACTTGTTTTCCCAGTTTATCTTTAACCTTCAGATCATGTTTGCTTTTTCGTTTGGTTTGGTTTGCCATGCTGAAAACTTCACTTTTAGAAACTCAAACTTGATTACTCTTTTATTTAATGGCTTCTGGATTTTGAGTTTCAGCTATGAAAGGTCTTCTCTATTATAAGATTGTAAAGAAATTCACCTATATTTTCTTCTAGTACTTCCATGGCTCCATTGATGTCTAAACCATGAAATTAAATTACTTTTTCTCTCTGTTTTAAGACTGCTTGGGAGGGTTTCTACTTTTAGTTTTCCCAAAGTGTTTCACATTAAAAAGTATTATTATTTGGTATTTCATGGTCTCAAAAGACTTAAGAAACAATGTCCTAGAATATTACAGGGATGATAAAACCTTTCCCTTGGCCTTAGAGGGCCTTCCATCTGGGTACGAGTTTGAGGCGGGCAGGGGAGAGTAACAAATCAGTCCGGCAATTACCAGAAATGCAAGTAAGTCATTCATTCATTCATCCATTCAAACATTCACTGAGCATCTGCTAAATACCAGGTCAGGTATGAGGAGCTAGGACCCCGAAAACTGCAAGGCAATACAACAAATCAGCTAAGCATTAAGGCAGAGAGCCTTTAACTTCAGAACCTTTAACTGGGCCCCACACATGGCATGTGTGGGATGTCCCAGGTGGGGTGGGTGGCACTGCAGGCTAAGGGAACAGCAGAGCAAAGACAGCTAGCTTAGAGAGGGAAACCATGTGTTTGCAGGTGGGAAGGAGAAGGCAGGATGAAATACAAATTCAGAGAGGCAGGCAGGCTGGGGTGAGAATGAGGCATGCTTAAAACACCACACAAGGAACCTAAGATGGCGGCTAGGTAAGACAGGGCAAAAAAAACACCTCCATGAAAAATATTAGATAAAAACTAGAAAGTGATCCAGAACACCACTTCCAGAGTAGCCCAGCCAGACAAGGTCTGCTAAATCCACAGGGAACATGCATTTGGTGAAACCAGGAGTCTGCATTCTGAAACGAGTGAGTGAGCCGGCTGAAAGTCCCTCGGCCACGCTGTGGTGTGGGGAAACGGTGGGTTGGCATTTGGAGATGGACTAGTTCTTTAAAAAACAAAAAAAAGAAGCCCGGGAGCAGCTGCAGATACGATGGGAGTGGGCTGGGCTAACACCTCGGTGTCTGGAATGGAGGATACCCCTTCCCACACCCACTGCTGATTGTCTCAGGCCCAGGGGAGCAAAGGGGAGCCAAAAGGAGAAAAAAAACACACAACTTGCAGCCATCTCCCCGGCGGGTGGGGGCACTCCTGCCCGGGGCTGAACTCACAGCACACAGCCACGCCAAGAAACCCAGGGAGTCTTTCCCGCAGCACCACTCACACGCCACAGTATCAGCCGTGGACAGCGGCCTTTACTACACCCACGGCTGATTGTCCCGGAACTGGGAGGGTGGAGCTGTGTGGAAAGGGGGAAGTTAACGCGTCCCATTCAACCATCTTCGAAGCGGGCTGGGAACGCCCCTGCACAGCCCGGCATCCCAGGGCTTCCCTGGAGGCTGGCGTGCACTTGTGACATGGCACAGCCCTCCCTCCCTCAGCAGAGGTCCTGGAAGAGCACAGCAGGGAAGGGGGAACCACTCAGAAATCCCAGGGAACCTACGCCAATACCAAGGACTTTTGGGTCAGCGGCAGAGAACAGCCTTAAATCTCCAGGAACACCTGGGAGTTTTGATTATTAAAGCTGCCCTTCCTCCCTAACCGCTCAGACACATGCCCCTCATTCAGGGTGGACAGCACCGACAACACACCCAAATTAAGTGCAATAGTTGGACCCCACAAGAATCAGATCCCACGCACCACAAAGTTGGGGAGAACTAACTTGAGGGGAATAGGTGACTCACGGATGCCATCTGCTGGTTAGTTAGAGAAAGTGTACGCCACCAAGCTGCAATTCTAACAAATTAAAGATCAAGTAAAGCAAATGCCAAGAGGCCAAAAACAACAGAAAATCTTAAAGCATATGATAAAACCAGACGATATGGAGAACCCAAACCCAAACACCCAAATCAAAAGATCAGAAGACACACAGTACTTGGCACAATTAATCAAAGAACTACAGACAGGCAACAAGAACATGGCACAGGATATAAAGGACATGAAGAAGAGCATGGCACAGGATATAAAACACATAAAGAAGACCCTAGAAGAGCACAAAGAAGATATTGCAGAGTAAATAAAAAAACAGAAGATCTTACGGAAATTAAAGAAACTGTAGGCCAAATTAAAAAGACTCTGGATACTCATAATACAAGATTAGAGGAAGCTGAACAACAACTCAGCCTCCTTGAGGACCACAGAACAGAAAATGAAAGAACAAAAGAAAGAATGGGGAAAAAAATCAAAAAAATTGAAATGGATCTCAGAGATATGATAGATAAAATAAAACATCCAAATCTAAGACTCATTGGTGTCCCAGAAGGGGAAGAGAAGGGTAAAGGTCTAGAAAGAATATTCAAAGAAATTGTTGGGGAAAACTTCCCAAACCTTCTACACAATATAAATACACAAAGCATAAATGCCTAGCGAACTCCAAATAGAATAAATCCAAATAAACCCACTCCAAGGCATATTCTGATCAGACTGTCAAATACTGAAGAGAAGGAGCAAGTTCTGAAAACAGCAAGAGAAAAGCAATTCACCACATACAAAGGAAACAACATAAGACTAAGTAACTACTCAGCAGCCACCATGGAGGTGAGAAAGCAGTGGCATGACATATTTAAAATTCTGAGAGAGAAAAATTTCCAACCAAGAATACTTTATCCAGCAAAACTCTCCTTCAAATTTGAGGGAGAGCTTAAATTTTTAACAGACAAACGAATGCTGAGAGATTTTGCTAATAAAAGACCTGCCCTACTTCAGATACTAAAGGGAGCCCTATTGACAGAGAAACAAAGAAAGGAGAGACAGATATAGAGAATTTCAACAGATATATATAGAATATTACATCCCAGGTCACCGGGACACACTTCTTCTCTAGTTATCACGGATCTTTCTCCAGAATGGACCATATGCTGGGACATAAAAACAAGCCTCAATTAAAAAAAAAAATGAATTTGTTCAAAGCACATTCTCTGACCACAGTGGAAAACAAATAGAAGCCAATAACCTTCAGAGACTTGGAGAATTCACAAACACCTAGAGGATAAAAATGAGGGCAAGATGAAAACTTTCCCGGATAATCAAAAGCTGAGGGACTTCATCACCAGTAATCAGTCTTATAAGAAATGCTAAAGGGAGTTGAGCAGGCTGAAAGGAAGGGACACTAAATAATTGACTTAAACTACATGAAGAAATAAAGATTTCCAGTAAAGATCACATGGTAAATATAAATACCAATACTACTGTATTGTTGATTTATAACTCCACTATTTACGTCCTACAGGATCTAAAATACATGAACTGTAATGATAAATCAGTGGTTTTGGACTCAACGTAAAATATGTAATTTTTGACAAGAACTACATAAAGGTGGGGGAATGATGGAGTATAGGAACATAGTTTATGTGTCATATGGAAGTTAAGTTGGTATCAAAGAAAAACAAGATTGTTATAGATTTAAGATGTTAAATTTAAGCCCCACGGTAAACACAAAGAAAGCATCAGAGAATATGACCATAGAGATGAAAAGTAGAGTAGGGGTTCCGAGAAGCAGGGGAAGGGGCAATGGGGAGTTAAGAAATGAGAGTAGGGTTTCTGTTTGGGGTGAAGAGAAACTTCTAGAAATGGATGGTGGGAAGGTGATAGCATTGCAACATTCTAAATGTGATTAATCCCACTAATGGAATGCTAGGGAGGGGGTGGAATGGGAAGATTTAGGCTATATATATGTTTCCACAATTGGAAAAAAAAAAAAAAAAAGCCAGTCTAAATAGATGACAATTAAATGCCAAGGATGATCCTGGATGGGATCTGAGGATGGAGAAGAGGAGGCTCAAAGGGACACAGATGGGACACAAGAGAAAAAAAAAGGAAATATAGAATGTAAGCTTTATATCAATGTTGAATTTCTTGAACTTCTTAGCTGCGCTTAATGAGATCGCATAAAAGAATGTTCTTGTCCATGGGAAAGGTATATGTGAATTATACTGTTTGTTCAAAGATATGTGCAGCTTGCTCTCGTATGTTCAGAGGACAGAGCAATAGATGATGGATGACAGATAGGAAGGGAGGGAGGGAGGGGGGGGGAGAAAGAAACGATGGTGTGACAGGATCCTAAAGGTGATGGATCGGGGTATTGGGGGAGGGGGGTCGGGGTATGATGGAGGTCTATGTATGGAGTTTGTACTGTTTTTGCAACTGTTCCTGTAAGACTGAATTTATTTCAAAATAAAATTTATTAAATTAAAAAAACAAACAAACAAAAAAAACACACCACACAAAACTGGATTCATTTTACAGACCAGGTGGGGCCACTGAAAGCTCCTGAGTTGGAGAGCAATGTCAGCAGGGAAAGACAAGTTGTATATATGTCCTGCCCTGTTCCCAACTCACTGTCAGGAGGGCCACGTGAAGTAACCAGGCCTGGTGCGTACACGCTCAGTGATCAGTCAACGCTCACTGAATGAATGAATGACTCCTTGACTAAAACTGCCATGGTTATCTAGGCCAGTTCAGTATTGTCAGGCTGTGGTCACTGGGTGCAGAAAGAAACCAGAGGGACCACTGCCCTTGCTGTACTTTCCTCAGCTCTCCCACTGTCATGCCCCAGCTGTTTCTACAGCAAAGCATGGCAAATGGGAAAGACCTCCAGAGAGCAGAAGAAGTTTGGAATCCAATGTAACTAAGAAGCCACATGGAAAACTGGAAATGGGGAAGACTGACCTGAAGGCTGGGCTGCCCAGAGGCCTGCAGGGCATGCTGTAGGGCTTGGCTGAAGAGATCATTGGTGATGGGCGTCCCTGACTGGACGCTGGAGGACATTGGTGAGGTTCCTGAGGAGTGGCCCTGGAGACAAATCAGTGGTCAGTGCCACCCTCAGTGCCATCTCAATCTCACAGCAGACGGCTACTGCTGAAACATCACCCACAAGGCTCCTGGGGTGCCTAACTACAGCCTCACAACAACGGCCTGCCCATGAGACAACTACACAAAGGTACCTAAAAGCTCTCCACGTGGGCAGGAAAGGTTCCATTCTCTTTTGCTCCAGGGAAATGGAATCCAAGTCCCCTGACTCAGCCTAGAACCCCACCACTGAGAGAGATGGCCTTGGAAACTGGTAGTGACCCATTATCAGGAATTCTTAAGCAGTTGATGTGTAGCTCCCGTCAGGGATATGGAAGGGCACATTATGTGAGGGGAGAGCCTTCTGAACTACTAGGAGGAGGAATCAATCAGGACTATGCCGAAACCTGGACTTCTCAGTACTAAAAGCAAGTGAGGGGAAACCACCCATCCTGCCCCCTGCAACAAAAAATCTCCATCAGGGCTCCAGGCAGACTTTCACTCAAACCAGATTCAGCACTAGAGTCAGCAAAGGCAGACCCACTCTCCTGCTAGGGAGCGTCTCCCTTAGGGGCCTGGCCTCAATTCCCAGCCCTCTCTCCATACCTGGGTGCCAGGAGTCGGTGTGTGAGAGCTGCTCTCTGGAGTGCTGGCTAGGGCCAGGGCAGTGGCCAGCTCGCTCTGGGTAATGGGCCGGGGCCCGGCAGCTCCACTGTAGCCCAGGGAGGCTGGGCGGGAGCTGGGTGTGCTGCTAGAGGGTGTGGACCTGGTGCTCTGGAAAAGGGAGACAACAGAATCAGGGAAACAGCACTGTAAAATTCCCAGATGAACCCAACCCCCACTCCAGGAATGGTTCTTAGGGAGAGTCCCTAAGCTTCCAGGTTCTTAAAGGAATCCAGAAAAAAAGAATGGCATGGCATGGACTTGGCAACCAAACAACCTGTGACTACCTCCCAGCCCTGGGGGTGCTCGGCCCAAGTTGGGGCACATCCCCGGCACTATCTCCCTCAAATGACAGGCGGCCAGACTACTCACTGGGTGAAAGTCATCCTCATCATCCGAGAGCCCTTCAAACAGGAAGCCACCTGGGGGAGGGAGAACAGATTTCAGAAGGAAGAACAGAGAGGCGTAGGCACAGCTCCAAAATCTCAGCTCAAGTTACTCTCCAAATTCATAGTTTCATCTTTCCTCTTGGAAAATTACAGGACAGATGCACTTCCTGACTCAAACTGAGAGTTCCCAAGTAACGCCCTCTGCCAGTGCTATACATAGCTGCTGAGTAAAGTGCATCCCTGGGCGCTGCCAGCTCCTGAGGGGCTCACCTGACACTCTCCTGGGGCTCACCTGGCATATCCCGGTAGGAGCTAGAAGGCATGCTCCGGGAAGAAGAGTCGGCCCCAGGCAGCGGAGTGCTGCCTGCCACCGAGTGCAGAACCAGGACGATGGCATTGACCAGGGCCGGATGTGCAGGAACCAACCTGGGAGGGGTAGAAAGAAACTTAAGGGTGACTGAGAAGGAAAGAGCACCCTCAGTCATGGGGGTGGGGAGGAGTTCTGGGTGCTCCCTCACAACACTCGAGCCCCCAGTGCCTGCCGTTAAATTCCTCAGTCTTTAGCAACTTCCTCCAGGAGGCACTGTCCTTCAGTTCCCAGGATCCACAGCATATTCATCACTACCCAGAGGCCTTCCCCCCCAGAAAAGGCAAGAGGTGGCATGGCATGGCAGGAAATGTACAGCCTGGGAGGCTCCAGGCTCAGTCTCTGGTCTAGATTCCATCACAACTTCACCGGGCAATTTTTGAGAGGGCCCTTCTCTTCCCAGGAAGTGGCTCAGTTTCTTTATTTGCAAATTAAGGAAATACAAACTCAACTGTCCTTTCCAGCTCTAAAATTTATGGATCTATGTACTTGCTTCTTTTTTCCTCAGTTTAAAATCCTTCAAAGGTTCCCTAATAGCTACTGAATGAAATCTAAACTGAGCCTGGCAGGCGAAGCTCTTCCCTCAGACTCCTGCTTCATCCTAACTTCTCCACATGTTCCCTGCCCTAGGGATTTATCACCCCCCAAGTAGCCCTTGCCTTTCTTACTTCCACACCCTCCTGACATATTTTGAAGGGAGACTTGGTGACAGACTGGTAAAGGGCTCCACGAGCAGAATCCAGGGCAACAAATAAGGTTCTGGCCCAACCAAGTAAGGAGCCATAAGATGCCCTTGGATAAGGTGGTTACACTTACGTATCAAGCATGTTGGGATCAGCAAAGACAGAGAAGAGGTCCTTGTCTTGAAGAACCCCTGAAAAAAGAAGATGGCCCACCTCAGAGAATGAAAATCTGGCCAGATCCAGGAAGGAGAAGAGGCTTCAGGCCTCAGAGCCACCGGCTCAACAGGGACACAGGACCAAGAATCAGCCCTCATGAGAGGCAGGGGGAATCCCAGCACCAAGCAGCATAACACAAGTACTTTCCGTCTTGTTACTACATCCTGTTCTGGAGGGAATGTTCCCCTGCTTTCCACTGCCCCCTGCACTTAAGACACATACTGAGTACCAACCACTGGCAGTCTCCTCTTCCCCATATCTCGGAGTTCTTCCCTTAACTATCAAGGCTTGCAGGAAGTCTTCTTTGATTGCTGTGGTTCAGGCTAACTGTTGCCCTCACTTGGCATCCTCATACCTCATTTATGATGTTAAGCCACAATCTTTCCATGGGCCTAAGAGCTCTTGAAGGACTGGGTCTAACTATGACATCTTGGTGACACCCCTTCTCCCTATAAGACCGTGATCCTTCAAAAGAGGGTCTAAGTCTCCTTTTGGATTACTGCCTTCTCCTGATATCTCCTTCTCCAACAACTCCTACTTCCTCAAGTTCAGTCCCGTACTTACCAAGAGCAATGGGGTCACTGCTGAGGCCTGGGGTGGCCACAATGATCTGATCAAGAGATTCCTTATTGCTGAGCATCTTGAAGACCTGCAGGAGAAATGGGGAGGGCTAGCACTCCAATCAGCCCTACGCACTCAGTAAGTACCCATACTCCCCTTAAGTATTTCCTCCCTGTAAGTGATTGCACCTGTACCACCACAATGACACAAAAGCCCCAGGAAACAGATGAACCTCTTTTTTTCTCTGAGATTATGGCTTCCTAGAGGAAAAAGAAACAATCAAAGAAAGTAAGACCACAATAAAGCTCAATCTCTGTGGTCCTTTCCCCCACCTACAGTTCTAATGCTTCCAAAATAAAAGCTTTCATGACAAGCCCAATAACAAGGGTTTTCTGAGGCCCCAAAAGTCCTTTTCAATCACATACAATTATCATTTTGTATTTGTATATACTGGGAATTTTATAGCTGTATTAATATTGTTTACCAAGTCTCCTATAAAAGACATCAGCCTTTTTCCCCAGTGAGGAAATCCAGGTAAGGGGTGGTGGGAAAGCAGTTCAGCCACAGTTCAACAATGAGGCCCAGCAGAAACAGTATCAGGATCCTTTGGCTGTAACCATATTCACTCCCTGAGGTCACCAAGAGAGGTTGTATTATCGTTAGAGGGAATCAACAAGGCCTGGCTGAGGGGGCCTCTTTGGGAAGGACAGGCCTCTAATGAGGCCCACAGACACGGCACAAACTCCACGAGGAACTCTTGGTTGCCACAGTAACAGGCGTCCCGATTCCACGTGCCACCACTCGCCAGCATTCCCACCCTCTCCTGCAGTCCTGGAGAGAGAGTTTGAGGCTGGGGGCTGCCACACCCACTCACCGCCTCTCTGTAGGAAGAGCTGCTGTGCAGGGCAGTATGCAGCACCCGGAACTCCCTCAGGGCAGCCACTCGGTCCACAGGTTCTGGGGATAAGACACTCAACAGTTACCCTGGCCCTGCCACGGACACGATGGCAACATCACTTCAGCACGTGCCCGGGTGCAGCCTGGGCTGAGGGTTCCCTTCCCTCATCACCCCAGTGAGGATGTGAGCACCTGTTCAGAAAAAAAACATTTATACCACAGATGTGAAAACTGTACTCTCTTTTAAGAATCTTTAGTAGGTAAAACAAACAAAACCAAGTTTTAACCAAGGGGAATATTACCACCCAAAAGAAAAGGCTTTGATTTCCTACTAGAATTCCCACAGCGGGAATTCTAGACTTCTAACATTGCAAAAGGGGGAAGGTATAATCAACTCAACAGCTGCTCATGCAGGGATTTAAAATAAGTGCTGCAAACCATCCTAACAATATGAAGCCATGTTGACAAAATAAGTTGAGAGAAAGAAATAGAAGAAAAAGTAGTAAGTGTACTCTCTGAAAACTACATAAAATATGTCAGGGTGCATGTGGTCCACGGCTGGAAGGGGACAAGGGAAAGAAGAGTACTGAGGTAGGTGACAGGATCATGGGTCACTGTTTCCTCTGTGATGTTTTCTTTTGGGATTCTGTAATACTCATCTTGAATTTAAAAGAAAAGACAAGACAGACCAAGAAAACTTAACTTTATTTCTAAGGCTCTTAACAAACTTTCATCCCAGGCCCAACAACAAATGTTTCACTGGGGCCAAAAACTCCTTTCCAACTTCTGGACAACTATTATTCATACATATGGGAAAAGGTTTAGCAGTTGTCTTAGTTTTACTTGGTTACCTATTTAAGACATGGGCCCATTTCATAGGTAAAGAAATTTGGGTAATGAAAGCAGGGGCAGGTAGGCAGTTTCCCCCAGGCACACTTTTTAAAGCATACTTCTCCTCATGTAGTACTACTCCTTATAACTGTTTGAGCTATGTGCTGCCAACCTGGGGGAGGGGGGCACCCCTGGAGTGGTTCAGTGTGGCAGCCATGCCCTTACCGACAGTCTTAATCGGGTTGTCTCTTTCGAAAAATCTCATCTTAAGTAAATTACCTCATTTATTCATTCGAAAACCATGTACTGAGCATTTACTCTATGTTTGGCTTTGGGTGAGGCACAGGATGCAAAGAATAAAAGAGCCTCTGACATCAAGGAACTCTTAGGACAGTAGGAGAAAGAGACTAGAACAAACACACAAAGACACGATTTCAATATACCATGGAGGACCTGAGCAGAGATGTGGACCCCAGGGGCGGGGAACACAAAGGCAGGCAAGACTCCCTGAGTGGGAGGAGGTCCCACAGGAGACTGTGTGAGCAGGTGTTTAAGGCAGAGCAGATGTCTACTGCGGGGTGGGGTGGGTGAAGGCATTTCAAGCCAAAGCGAGAACATGAGCAAAGGTGTGGAAGAATAAAAGATGTAGTACTTTGAAGGAGCAGCAAGCTGTTTTCTGTGGCTGGAGGTTGGGATGCACAACTCTGTTCAGAGAGCAGGCTGAGGTGACATCCTGAGGGGCTTTGTAACCTGCCATGGAGAACCACCAAAGGGATCCAGGTGGGAGGGGAAGGACTGATCCAGTGGGAGATCAAGAAAGGTGCTTCCTTTTTGAATAGCACTCAGGGATAAAATATCTAAAATACCTTCACAAAAAAAATTTATTTTCATATCTAAAAGGTCATTGTTACCTCCCAATAAAAAAAATCCATTCATATAAAAAATAAATCTCTAGGCAGAAGGGGGGAGGAAAAAGACTCTTAATACCTTCAGATAATACTCAGCTAAGAGCAATGGTTGTCTCCATAACATCTCTGAGCTAATCTCACCCTTTGGAAGTGGGAGGCAGCCAGTCCAGCGGAGGGACATGGGGTCATGAGCCAAGATAACATGGGTTCACATCCCAGCTTTTGCATTCATTTTTTAAATTAAATACCTTTCTAACCCTCTTTTCATCTTTAAATTGCTAATGCCATTACTAAACACTCAGGGCCACTGTACTGATTAAATGAGATACCAAAGCAAAGAAAATAGGGTTCACAGAAGCAACAAATGTTACTTTCATTCTGCCAGGGCCCTCCAGTCCAAGACCACCAGGGGACATCTGTTGTTAAACAAGTTGGGTACATGGCTCATTATGGACAGTGAGTATGCACACCATGGAGAACTGTGGGGTGTCTCAATAAGAGGATGTCAGAAAGGACTTATTATAGGATTTGGGCTTTGGTTGGATGGTTTTGGGGGAAGTTTAAGGAAGTAGGGCTTTTCTCTGGATTGGATGCTGTCAGGAAGTGCAAGTGATTTTATAATCTTATCTAGTAGGAGGGAAAACTAGAGGAAGGCTAAAGATGTAATTGGCGAAGAAGAGGAGTCACTCATAACAGCCAAGTTAGAGGGATAATTGGTCATTTTTGTGGTTTGAACAATGCTTCAGGCTTTTGTCTGTGTTCAGACATGATAGGGATCTTGTTTTTGTCTTGATCCATCATGGTCTCAGAGTCAGTGGCCTTGTCGTATGTTGATGATCTGTGAAATTGTTTATGTTCAACAAGAGAACACCAAGGCCTAGCTGATAGTACCAGGCAAGCCCACAGACATCAAGGGCTGCTTTTCTTTCTCATTTCCCATCAGTTTTCAAAAGCTGTTTTTGTCCTTTTTTGTTTAGAACTGAAAAGAGGGTAAATTTCAAGTGGATAACTTGTTTTAGTACTTGGAAACATTATAAAAATATGCCAAACTGCTAAGGTAATCTCTTCTATACAGCTTACCTTCATCTTGGGTAGCTTTTTAAAACACAAATGCAAAATTTAAATCATGAATTACAAGCAGTATCTTTTATTTGTAAACCAAAAAGGCATTAGGAGCACTGTATATTTTCTCCAAGAGCAACTTTAACACTGTTTGCATATTTCTAAACTTCAGGAAAATAAATTACTAGTACAGCAGAAGGAGTCAGCTAACTGAAGAAAGGAAGTTTGTAGGAAGATTTGCTAACAAGAGAACAGAGTACAGCACAAGAGGAATTCAAGAAGTTTCTAGCTCTTTTCTAATGTGAACAACAACAACAAAAGAATACAAAGTTCACTGAGAAATAGGTTCTTAACCCAAAGGAGTTTTAAAATAGACACACGCTCCCCACCATGTTAGAAAACGGCGGGTAAGAAACTTAGAAAGTAGAAAAACAAATCCCCTTCCATTAGTAATGGTGGCAGCAAGGTCAAAACTGGCCTCTCTATCAAGTGATCTAATCCAATAAATAATAAAGACATCCCTTATAAACATCTCAGTATAATCACCCCTTTGCTCCACCCAAGCCTATGTCCCAAAAGCACACAGACTTTTCACTTGCAGATATTATAAAAACTCTGCCCATCTGACTAGGGCCAGCCGCTCACACACCTGGTTTCTGATCAGGCTCGGGCCAGGACTTGCGCAGAACATGGACAGTTGAACCAGGTTGAATGCCATAGAAGTCGAGGGTCTGGTCATCTTTCAGCTTCCGGCCACAGTAGATCAGATCTGAAAAAGGTACAGTCCATTTATATTTTGCTCCTGAAAACAGTTTATACAGTTGGTTTTTGTCCTCTGAGAACCTTACCTTGATTGGACACAGAGCTAGAGAATAATAAATGCTAAAAAAAAAAAAAAAAAGGTACTTTTTTAACAAATATATTTTAACAATTGTTATCAAGTAACAAACTCACAAAATGGAGTTATACAGAATCTGTCCAAAGGAAAGAGCCCAAGAATTAACATTACGGAGAATGAATGGAAAAAATACAACAAAAAAGGATTAACCCAGTCCTAGTATGACTGAAAAAACTGTTTTGGCCAGTATGCTATTATCAATTACCACAAACTTCTTCCTTCACCTGGAATGCCCTGTCATTTTCATTACCTTTTATACCTTCCCTCTAACCAAACAAACAAAAATCCCCTAATCATCTCTTAAGACCTATCTCAAATGCAATATATACCAGAGAGCTGCCCCAGACCAACTCCTCCTTCCCTAGCCCATCCCAAATTTTAGCTCTCTCAGAGAAAGAATTCAGCAATGTCAGAGTTAAGGAACTTTGTGATAAAGTAGTTGAGTATGATACATAACTGAAATGGCAACCAACAGTTTTATTGTATAACTTGTATTTCTATTTGCCCACACTCACTTCCCTGAACTGTTAACACTATGAGGCAACAAATCCCAACCCTTACTTTTACTTTACTCTTGTAATTCCAGAAATACAATTCCCCAAAAGAAATTAGTCTGTAGAGACTCACCAATCAGCTCAGGGTCTGGAACAGACTCCTGGAGTTTTCCAGCAATGAGCTGCTTCAGAAATGAAATACTATAGCCCCCCAGCGAGTATTCTCCCAGCTCTGTCTCTGGCAACCGAAGAATGGACTTTGGGGCAAGTGGCTGGTCAGCCAGCTTCACTGCCAGGTGCCAGTCTGAGAGAGACATCCTCTCTCTTTCGCGCTCTCTCTTTTTCCCTGTAAAAGAACAAAGCCTTAATAGCTGAAAAGCAAACCACTACCCAATTCCACCCCAACCTCACCAAGGGGTTGAATGAGAGACAATTCAGTGTAACAGTTAGAAAAATACAGGATTCAGTGTCAGGAAGCAGGAACTGGAATCTGGCATCCTCTCTTTACTCATCCTTGATGGAGGGCAAGTAACTTCAGCTGACTGAGCCTCAGTTTTTTTCATCTTTAAAGTGGACATTAAAATACCATCCAACCTAACTGGAATGTTGTGAGGTTCAAATGAGATTATCCAAACCTTTTCTTTTGTACACTCCTTCTTTCGGATTTTCTCCATCAACTCTTGCTTGAACTATTACAACAGCTTTATAACATGTTCCTTGCCTCTTGCTTCTACCTTATGAAACATCTATGATGCCAACCAACTCATTTTAAAACTCAGATCTGACTGAGTCACCCCTCTGCTTAGAACTCCTCCAATGGCTCCAAACCACCTCTATGAATAAATCTAAACTCCAAATCCTGGTGTCAAAACCACTCACATTCTGCCCCCCTCTGCCAGCGTTCTTTCCTGTCAGAGCCCCGCACTGCCTCTCCGCCCTCCCCCAACATGTAAATACACCTCGCTAAGCCTCCATTCATCACAAAGCTCTCCCCCATTTAACATCTCTGCATGTAATTCCTCTTCTGTCTTTGGCCTCCTAGCAAATTCATACCAAGACCAACCCAAATACAACTCCTCTGTCCTCTCTTCTCCTTCTCCTAGGCTCTCCCTCCTCTGTTGTTCCTACAATCCCCCAAGGACAAAGGACTATAAATACCTGTTTACTTCTCAGACTTGCCTACTATTTTGGGGGGTCCTTGATAGCAAAGACTAAACTCTTTCAACTTTATTGTTCCAATGCCTGGCAGATATGGATGCCCAGAAAGTAAATCAGAAACTCTGAGGGTGGAAGAATCTTGTAAGGCCTTTGACAAACCCTTGATAAAACTCATCATTATTGCTTTCTCTTCTCTGGAAGGGAAGAGGAAAGAAAGGCTGAGAGACTTCCCAGCAGACCCTTCCACCTTGTTACGACAGGAGAAGATATACGTCCTTTTTATACACCATACCTCACTTAATCTTCACAATTGTTTCCTGAGGCTGACACTGTCATCCACATCTTACAGATGAAGGAACAGAGACTCAGAAAGGTGAAGTCACTGGCCCCATGTCACAGCAAGCTAGTAGTGGGGCAGAGACACTATCTCTTTGGTGACGACCCCACCGCTCCCGTGGGTCCTGCTAACTAGCCCACTCCCGTCGAGCCCGCGCGACCCGGGGCACGGCGCCCTCACCCGTCCCGCGGAAGGAACCCGGCCGCGGTGCCGCCGGTGTAAACACTCACTCTGGCCCTCTCGCCGGAAACCGGAAGCTCCGCGCTGCATGCTGGGAGTTGCAGTTCCCGCTGCGGGCCCCGCCCCCTATAAATTACCGGCCCGCGGGCGGTACTGCGGGATCTCCGGCTTCGGTGAGGAACCTGGCTCCTGGGCTGCTCAAAAGTTCTGATGCGAAGGCCTCTCCGTGCTTTTGTTGGAGACGCTCCTGTTTTTTTGTCAGTCTTTCCAGGCTTGAGTGGTGCGGGTTTTAAAACAGCGAAAACCAGCCCTGTAATTCTGAGAAGAATAGAAAGCCCGTCGATTATGTCGAGTTGTTAGGGCGCCGCGGAGTTGGACCGCCCGCTGGCGTGCTCTCGGCTAGATTGCGGACCCCGGAACCGCACCTGCTCTGGCCCTCAGCTCCGAGAGCGCTCTTTCGCAAGCGGCTTCTTCACATGCTCCCAGCGGTTCCCCGCAGCTCTTAAGATGAGAACGGCTGTCCTCTGGGTGAAGCCAGCCTCTTTGTGTTCCTCGCCATTGACTTCTCGTGGCGAATCTACTTATGGAAACACCAGAAACCAAAGGACCCCTCACAAGTTGAGTCGTCGAGGGAATTTACCAGGTCAAGTTCCTGGTATGACCCCAGGATGCAGCGGTGGGAATTATATAATAGTCATTCGTAGAATCGGTATGGCGAAGGGGATTTCCACTGAATGCTCATAGAGAAACTACATATTTTAGATAATTGAAAAAGTTCTGCATGATTAAAATTTGATTGTGTTTGTGCAAACATTAAATTAGCTAAATATTGAAGAGGGGCTATTTCTGATTAGGCTGTATTCAAGGAATTAATTCAAGGACTAAGGAAAGTAAAAAATAAAACAGTGAGTGTAAAGAAGTAGTAAAGTTTATCACAGCAGCTAAAGGCCGATCCTGTGTGCACAAACGTGAAAGCTTAACTCTTAAACATCGCAAATGTATACAGCCTGGGACCAGGGCAACAACTGAGCAGGGTAAGTTGATCTGAGGAGAGCACGCAGACTGCAGGGTCCGGGGGTGCTTAATTTTGGAGGCGGATCACCCCTCAAGTTATGAGGGAGATTTTCACAAACTCTTTCACTCCAGCTGTCTTCAGGCTAAGCTCAGGTCCCTCCCCACCACCTCAGCCCGTCCTTGTGCAAGCCTTCCTCAAGGGATTCTCCTCTCCAGATCTCAGCCTTACCCATCTTTAGACATACCCCCTTTTTCAGAAAGCCTAACTATCTAACCCTCTGTAGGCTACCAGCTACTAAGATCCTTGCATCTGAACTGCATAATTTAGTGTTTTATTAAACTTTTACTCCATGTTGTTTGGTAACTGCCTGCAGGAGAAAGCAGGAACCCTGTCTTCATTAGAGTTGAATATATAGGTGCTTATGACTTTCTTGTTTTGATTTTCATTATAAGCTCCATGAGGGAAGGAACTATGACTATTTTGTCCTCCACTTTATCACCAGCAGTTGGCCAGGGCCTGGCATATAATAAGTGAGCAATTAAATGAGTAATTCAGGTCAAAGCTATCTGCCAAATGTGCCTGTCTACTGTAACCTCTTGCTCCTGGGAGAAGAAGTAAGAAACACTGTAAACATTGTAGTGACAAATTAATGAATGAATGAATAACCCAGGACCAAACAGGTTCTTTGGGAACCAAGTTGCCAAGTAGTTGCTGTGCTCAAAATCGAGGATCATATCCTAAAGAAAATTAGAAGCCTAGACATAAGACAAAGATGGATGACCAGACATATGTAGTGAGAAGAAGGGAAGTATCTGAGCCCAGTCTTACCAGCAAGTCCAGATTTGGAGACAATGATACCTCATCAGTTCTCTCTGAGAAAGTCATAGACAATTATTCATTAAACTCTCAAAAGATTATTTGGTCCAGTCAGCAACTATTGGATAACAAGCTATAGGAATATCCATTTGTATTTTTTAAATATTTTTTTTTTCTGTTTATAAAGGTAATATGGGGATCTCTTGGTCTGGCAAGATAGCAAATGAAGATAATCTGTAAATACTCCTGCAAATATTAGATAAAATAATACACATATTTTAAAAATCACGTAGTTATGTTCACAGAAACAGGTAATCTTCAGATGCCAGAAATGAAGGAGGAAGTAAAAATATGGCAGTGAGCTTGAGAGATGATGTGCACCCATCCAAAAGAGATTCATGGTCCTGGAAACCTTGCTTGGGGGCTTTTAACATCAAAACACTGGGCCCCTGAGAGGTTGAAACTGATACCTCTGCATAAGTTGAAACCTTTAAAACTTTGTATCCTCAGTAAGAGGACAGACAAAAATAAAATCATGCAACAGCACTAAGAGAGAAAAAGTTCTCTCTGCTTGGCTCTGAGGGAAGGACAATTGAAGGGGTGTCCATGTGTAAAAGAATAGACTTCCCTAAGAATCTGAAAGCCCAACCCTGTGCTTTTTGCAAGTTTGGGGTCAAACTTTCCAAGATTGTCAAGAAACCTTCAAAATTGGTCCCAGGACACCTGGCAAAACAAATATAAATCCTCTTTGGGGGCAACACTACCAAAACCCATGCCATCTAACAAGAAAAGGAAAGCCAAACTGAAGATGGATTTACACGAAGAATTAGCATATTCTTACAACAATAATCCCTTGTTAGCATCAGCAGAAAACTAAATGTGAGAGTCACCCACCAAGAATATCAGATATTAGAAAGTCAATAAGGAAAAGGAAATGAAAGAAACATAGTAACACTTATTAAAGACATGTAAGAAGATATCAAGCCTTTAAGAAAAAATAAGACGTGTTGAAAAAACCAGGCATATTTGAAAAGAACTTTTAGAAATAAAAAGTATTATCACTGAAATTAAAAATTCAACAGATGTGGGCCCCTTGTCAAAAATGTGTATTGTGTTGCAAGATGGCAGAGTGAAAAACTCCAGAGTTCCATCCTCCCCATAGCAACATGGAAAAACAAGCAAAAACTGGCAAAACCAACCTCAGCGCTCTAGAAAAATAGTAAAAGGATCGCAGTAACTAGGTGAGTGCCAAATCAAGAAGAAAGCAACTTAAAAACTATAGAAAAACATCATGGTGCCTTTACTGGTCCTTCCCCAAACCCTTCTTGATTCAGTGTGCTGCCAGGCCTACATTCCCAGTGTATGTGCATATTGGGGTGCATATATGTGGTACATGTTAGGCTGGAGTTGTTCAGGAATCCACACAACACAGCAAGTCATGGTTTAAGTAGAGAGTTTAAAGTTTATTAGAGGAAGAAAGCAGAAGAAAGTAGGTGGGAGCCAGTGAAAAGAAAGAAAGAAAAAATGGCTCAGGCCCTCTATCTGAGAGCAGCATTTTTTAAAGGAAAAATCATGTGGGGAGGGAAGGGTGTCCTGTGCTTTGAGTGGGTGAGGGCTTATCAACTTCTGAGCTGACTGGTTACTAGGGTTCTAACACACTACTCTTCTTTGATGTGCACTGTGTTATCTATGTGGAGGAAGCAGGCCTTTTGGCTTGTTTGTGGTCGTTCATCTTATGGGCCTATCTGATCTTGCCTTATCCGCCCTTTTGGGGTCTAGGCGCCACTATGACTGGGATTTCTAAAACAGCCTTTAACCCTTAGTTTATGGCACACCTGGTATCTATGAGATAAGCAGCAGGGCCCCTGGATCAGACATTCCTTCTATATGTTAGACTCTTTTTCTCTGGGGTCTGACAGTACAGACCAGTCCATCAAGTGGCAGCCTGAAGGACTGACCCAGGATACTCCTCTCTGTCTTGACAGTCCCCGAACTTCCTCTGGACCTTGAATTGGCAAGTAGGGCCACTAACACACTATAGGAAAAGAAACCACAGTTCCCTGGGGCAACGGATTATAGGTTGAGGCATACAATAGTACCCAGGATCAGAAGAGACTACAAATTTCCCAAAGGGAACTGGCATTGTATTTGGGGAAATTTATAAGGCCACACATATAGTGCAGAGCAAGATGCATGCTCAGAAAAGATCTGAGAAGACCCCAGGCAGTTCTTCATGTTCCCTGGAAGGCATTCTGATTGCTGAGGGAGTGCTCCAGCACAGAGTCACTTTACAAAAACTGTGAAAGGTGGGTTGGTTGGTTGGTTTGTTTTCCCCTTTTTTATTTTTTGTTGTAACTAGCTCCTGGCATTCAAGGAAATCTCTGTCATAACAGTAGCTAAATACAAGATGTTGTATTCTAACTCATTCTATGAGGCCAGCCTCACCTAATACCAAAAGCCAGATTAAGATACACAAGAAAAGTAAATTACAGACCCATAACCTTTATGAGTATAGATGCAAACATCCTCAAAAAATACTAGCAAACAGAATTTAACAGCACATTAAAAAGACCTTGACCAAGTGGGATTTATCCTAGAAATGCAAGGGTGATTCAATGTGAAAAAAACTGATCGATAATATAGCACATTAACAGAAACATATGATCCCAATTGATGCAGAAAAGGCATTTGACAGAATCCTATACTCTTTCTTGATTAAAAAAATAATAATAAAACTCAGAAAACTAAGAACAGATGAGAAATTCCTCAACATTATAAAGGGCATATATAGAAAAACCCAGAGCTAGCATCATACTCAATGGTGAAAGACTGAAAGCTTTCCCCCTGTGATCAGCGACAGGACAAGGCTGCCTGCTTTCACCACTACTATTCAACATTGAATTGGAGGTTCTGGCCTGAGCAATTAGGCAAGAAAAGGTATCCAAATAGGAAAGGAAGAAGCAAAACCATCCATATTTGCAGATGACATGATCTTATATATTAAAAATCCTGAAGAATACAAGAAGGCGATGAATGCTAATAAGTGAATTCAGGGAAGTGATGGGTTACAAGATCAACACACCCAAATCAGTGGTGTTTCTAGGGACCAACAATGAACAGTCTGAAATGGAAATCAAGAAGACAATTCCATTTACAACTAAAAGAATAAAATACCTAGGAATAAATTTAACCAAAGAGGTAAAGGACAAAGGACTTGTACTTGGAGAACTGCAAATCATTGCTGAAATAAATTAAAGAAATAAGTTAAAGAAATGGAAAGAGATTCCCTATTCATGGATCAGATGACTTAATATTTTGTTAAGATATCCATATCATCCAAAGCAATTTACAGATTTAATGCAATCCCAATCAGAATTTCAACAGCCTTGTTTGCAGAAATGGAAAAGGTACTCATCAAATTCACATGGAAGGGTAAGGGGCCCCTAATAGCCTACACCATCTTGAAAAAAAGAACAAAGTTGGAGGACTCACACTACCTGATTTCAAAATTTACTACAAAATGACAGTAATCAAAATGGTGTGGTACTGGCACAAGGACAGACCTATAGACCAATGGAATAGGATTGTGAGATCAGAAATAAACCTACACATCTATGGCCAACTGATTTGCGACAAGGATGCCAAGTCCAGTCAATAGGTAAAGAATAGTCTTCAACAAATGATGCTGAGAAAACTGGATGCATGCAAAAAAACTCTCACCATATACAAAAATTAACTCAAAATGGTTTTCAAAGACCAAAATATGAGAGCTAAAACTATAAAACTCTTAGAAGAAAACATAAGGGAAAATCTTCAGAACCTTGTATTGGGCAAGGTTTCTTAGACTTTACACCTAAAGCACAAAAAGTAGATACATTGGACTTCATCGAAGTAAAAACTTTAGTGTGTCAAAGGACAGTATCAAAAAAATTGAAAAGACAACCTACAGAATGGGTGAAAATATTTTCAAATCATATATTTGACTATTTTAATATCCAAAACATATAAAGAACTCCTCCAACTCAACAACAAAAAGACAAAAAAAAATTTTTTTTTCATATGTGAAGCTTTCTTGCCTGAAGAAATTAGAAAAGTCATTACCCAAATATCCCTTAAGATTGAGAGAATGATCATATGAGATGGAAGAGTTGTAAATGAGAAGTTAGGATTTAACAAATGATTATGACTACTGAATCATTATATAGATACTGCTTTTTAATATCTAGTGTATTAGAATAGCCAGAAGGAAATACCTGAAACTGTTGAACTGTAACCTATACTATACTTTGAAATTTGCTCTGTAACTACTTGTTAAACTGTACTTTGAAATTTATCACTTTTCTACATGTATGTTATGTTTCACAATAAAAATGTTTTTTAAAATGGGTGAAGGAGCAATGTGGAATTATGAGTTTCTGTTTGGAATGATGAAAAACTTCTGGTAATGGATGGTGGTGTTGGTGGTACCATATTGTGGATGTGATTTGATGTCACTGAATTGTACACATATAGGTGATTGTAATGAGAAATTTTGCATTGTATGTATGTTATTGCAATTGAAATCTTTAAAAATCTATATTGTGAATATTTTTCCTGGTTTGCAGCTTGCTTTTTCACACTCTTAATGGTACCTTTTGGAAACAGACTTTCTTCTTTTCTTTTTTTTTTTTATTAAATTGACACACCATACAATCATCCATGGTATACAATCCACTGTCCACAGTATGATAACATAGTTATGCGTTCATCACCACAATCTATCTCTGAACATTTTCCTTATATCAGAAAGAACCAGAACAAGAATAAAAAATAAAAGTGAAAAAAGAACACCCAAATCATCCCCCCATCCCACCCCATTTATCCTTTAGTTTTTATCCCCTTTTTTCTACTCATCCATACACTAGATAAAGGGGGTGTGATCCACAAGGTCTTCACAATCACACTGTCACCCCTTGTAATCTACATTATTATATAATTGTCTTCAGGAGTCCAGACTGCTGGGTTGGAGTCTGGTAGTTTCAGGTATTTACTTCTAGCTATTCCAATACATTAAAACCTAAGAGGTATTATCTATATAGTGCATGAGAACATCCACCAGAGTGACCTCTCGACTCCATTTGAAATCTCTCAGCCACTGAAACTATTTCGTCTCATTTTGCATCCCCCTTTTGGTCAAGGAGATACTCTCAGTCCCACGATGCCGGGTCCACATTCATCCCCGGGAGTCATATTCTGCATTGCCAGGGAGATTTAAACCCCTGGGAGTCGGGTCCCACGTAGAGGGGAGGGCAGCGAGTTCACCTGTCGAGATGGCTCAGTTAGAGAGAGAGAGGGCCACATCTGAGAAACAAAAAGGTACTCGGGGGGAGACTCTTAGGCACCATTACGTGCAAGTTTAGACTCTCCTTTGCGGTAATGAGCTTCATAAGGGCAAGTCCCATGCTCGAGGGCTCAGCACATCAAACCGCCAGTCCCAATGTTTGTGACAACATCAACACCAGTCCAGGTGAAGATGTCCAACACATCCGCACCTTCCCCCAGATCCTTGGGGCTGGGGAGGGGGAGGCTGTAAATATATTTTTTATTATCTGCCCAAATTACTCTGGAATGTGTCACTATTTCACTCCAGCCTATGCTAACCTACCGTATCTCACTCCCTATTCAAAGTTCCATGCAATTGTGGTGTTTGAACAAATCGACTGTAGAGTTGTACCGGGAAACAGACTTTCTTAATTTAAAGAAGTCAAATTTTTTAAATATTTTTGATGCTTAGTGGTTTTTGTGTCCGATGTAAGGATTCTTTACCTAAGCTAATTAAAAAGACATTTCCCTGTTTTTTTCTGTAAGTTGTATGGTTTAAATTTCCACATTTAGGTCTATTATTAATATCAAATAAATTTTTGTATGATGTGAGGTAGGGATTAAGGTTCTCTTTCTATATGGATATCCAATTGATCAGGCACTATTTATTGAGAAAAAAAATCCTGTCTCCACTGTATTTCAGTGGCAATTTTGATATAAATCAGGTGACTGTGTATGTATGGATCCATTTCTGACCTCCCTATTCCATCCCATTAGTCTCATTTTCTGTCTTTGTGCCAATACCCCACTTATTGATTACTTTTAACTATAGAGTAGGTCTTGATATCTGGTAGCATAAGTCCTTCAACTTTATTTTTCTTTAAGATGGGCTTGGCTATTCCATTACCAACAGATGACACTGTTAATTTTTTTGTTCTTAAAGTTCTAAAAGTATAATTTTATTGAATAAGTATATGAATTAAAAACATTTTAGATAGCACTGCACACTAGTTTAGTAATCTGCATTTTCACTTAGCTTGAATATTTTCCCGTATGCTTGAACTGTTTTTGAGAATGTAATATTTTTATTTTTTATTTTGAAATAACTGCAAGTTTACAGTAAAGTTTCAAAAATAGTACAAAATAACCCCTCATACCCTGCACCCAGAGTCTCCAATTGTTAACATTTTACAACATTTACCTTATCATTCTTTCTCTCATTATCTCTATATACATATTGTTCTTTTTTCTTTCCTGAGTCATTTGAAAGTAAGTTGCAGACATGATGCCCCATTACTTAATATATATTTCAGTGGATATTTCCTCAAAATAAGGACATAGTCACGTACATAGCCATAGCACAACCCATCAGAATCAAGAAAATATTAATACAGTACTATCCTCTAATCCACAAATCCCACTCAAATTTCAATTATCCCAGTCAGGAGGACGCTGATCACTCCTCTGCTGTTTTCATAAGTTATGTGGAATATTTTCACGAAGTCTGTCATATCAGTCACTTCTCCAAAGGGCCTCGGTTCTTTTTAGTGGAGAATGGTATTTAGAATCCAAATCTGGGTGTTAGGTGTACTTATTACTACTGGGATTCATTTATTTCCAGTCCCTCTCAGGGGATAGAACTAGGAAATATATGAATATTTATACATACACAAGCATGTATATATATTTCTATTTTTAAAACAAATGAACTTGAGTTCACACCAATACCTCTGCAGTGGTTTGGAGTAACGTAAGCAAGAAAAACATGTTCTTAAACTTAATCCATTCCTGTGAATGTGAACCCATTGTAAGTAGGATCTTTTGACAAGGTTACTTTAGTTAAGGTGTGACCTACCTCATTCAAGATGGGTCATAATCCTATTACTAGAGTCCTTTACAAGCAGAATGAAATTCAGATGGAGGAAAAGCCAAAAGAAGCAAGAAGCTGAAATTCAACAGAAGTGGAAGGGAACTGAGAGGCTGGGAGAGACTGCCAGCCTTAGAAAGCCAATATCTGGGAAGAAATCATTGCCTTGGTGACGCCTTGATTTGGACTTTCACTTAGCCTCAAAACTCAAAGCTAATAAATCCCCATTGTTTAAGCCAATGCATTGCATGGTATTTTCTTGAACAGCCAAGTAAACTAAAACAACCTCTAATTCTGATCCAATACTACATTTTTCCCCCCAGCCTTCTTCCTCTCTATAATTTTAATTCCCCTTTCCAACAGTAAGAAACCTGGCTCTCAGGGGCTAAGTGACAGGGAGTTGTATATGGGAACTCTGTACTTTTTGTGCGATTTTTCCGTAAACCTACAACTGCTCTAAAAAACAAATCAATCAATCCACAGTGAACCAAAAAAGAAGGAGGAGGAGGAGGAGTTGGAGGAGGAAAAAAAGAAAGAAACCTGGCTCCCATTTTCCTCAATATATTTATGTATATTTGCTCAAGCCCCATTATATAACTAATCTCAGAACCACAGTGGCTATCTTATTGGCCCAGTACTCTAACCCGTACTGTCTTGCCCTGGCCAAGAATTTCCCCCTGTCCCAGTGCTGCCAATTCACATGGGCCCTCAGTGGCTGAAAGAACCATCCACCTGCCACATACACACACATACACACACACAAACATACAAACATACAGACACCAGAAGTACCACTGACAGAGAACTGGATTTTTAGTGACTAAACAGTGTTTCATTTTATGGATGGTTGGACATCTAGGTTGTTTTCAATTCACCATCATACAAAACACTATAATTCACATCCCCATATATAAATCTTTGTTTGCATTTTTCATTTCCTTAGGCTAAATTTTGAGATGTTAGCATGTTTAAACAGTTAAAGATTTTTGATGATGTTACCAAGGAATCACTTCCTAATTATAGCTTTATTACCTCAGTGCATTTCTAAATAGCATATTTTAAACTTGCTTATCATTGTTTTTAATTTGATGTGTTTTTAATGTCTCCTTTAATCCATTATTCCCCCTACATCCCTTTATTTTCTTTCAATTTATCTGTCTAAGTACCTGGGGCATTTGACTCATAGTTTTCCACAACCTGCATTTTACTGATTTCATGGTGTGGACCAACAAATTCCTCTGTCCTCTGTATTTCTTGCCAATTGTCACAACAATGTGATTGAGAAATTGATCAATTCAGTCCCTTTAAGTGGACTGTAGGTGATGACATCTTCTTTCATCAGGAGGCAGACAGCGTCTGGGTGTCTGCGTTTTTATACAGTTCATATAGAGAAGGCAGGAAAAATGCACTATTCTTTTCCCTTTATCAATTCTCTAGAGTAGTAATTGGTTCTCTATTATTCTCCACAGGTAACTACTTGGGTTCTTAAAATATCATCATGGACTCATGGATGTAAACATATTTGATGTGGTTTGATCAATTGCAATTCCTATCCTCTTTGAAGCTCAAATAGTACCATCTTTGGCCTGTGGAGCCTCTTCAATATGATCCCTAAGTCTTTTGACAGAACCTTGTTGACAGTTGTTGAGGTTTCCTTGCTATCTGGTGCGACAAGAGTTCCAGGCTCATCTTGTACTTTTCTTGCCCAGGACACAAAGATTAGCCATTTTTTCAAGTTCAGGCTTTTTTTCAGTGGTGTGCCAGTTTGAATGTATTGTGTCCCCCAAATGCCATTATCTTTGTGGTCTTGTGTGGGGCAGACGTTTTTGGTGCTGGTTGGATTTGCTTGGAGTGTGCCCCACCCAGCTGTCGGTGATCATTTCCATGAGATGTTCCCATGTAGGCGTGGCCCCACCCATTCGGGGTGGGCCTTGATCGGTGGAGCTATATAAATGAGCTGACTCAAAGAGGAAAGAGAGTGCAGCTGGGAGTGATGTTTTGAAGAGAAGCAAGCTTGCTAGACAGGAACGTCCTGGGAGAAAGCCGTTTTGAGGCCGGAGCTTTGGAGCAGATGCCAGCTGCCTTCCAAGCTAGCAGAGGTTTTCCGGACGCCATTGGCCATCCTCCAGTGAAGGTACCCGATTGCTGAGGTGTTACCTTGGACGCTTTGTGGCCTTAAGACTGTAACTGTGTAGTGAAATAAACCCTCATTTTATAAAAGCCTGTCCATCTCTGGTGTTTTGCATTCTGCAGCATTAGCAAACTAGGACAAGTGGGAAATTGTATTTCAAGACCACAACCTGGCACTGAGTATGCATATTGCTACTGTGTTGGTCATTGTTTCTAATCCTCTTTAGTGGATACAGCTAGGGAGATTTTATATACATATCTGTATCTATAGAGATAAAAAATAGAGAAAATAACAATTTATACTTCTACTTCAAATTCAGGACTAAAAGGTTTTTATGTAACACTTTCTATATTACATCTTTATTTCCTTTCTTCCACATTGAAAAACTAGTTCTCGAGAACATATGGAATGAAAGAATTTGAATATTCCATAATTATTTATTTTCTTTATCCCACATTATACATGCAATAGTCTCGTAAGAACAATACTAATAATGTCATCACCAATATAATTATTGAGAAAGCTTTTAAAAATTTGTATAAGCTTTCCTCCATTTCTTCTCCCCATTTTAACAGACGCAGTATAGCTATATTATCTGAGCTTATAGCCATTAAATTTTACCTTCTTCCTTTTACCCTCTTAATTCTACAAGGAACATGATGTTTCTTGCTCACTAGAAATCATTCTCTAATAGATTCCTCAGGAAGGGCCAACAAAAATATTCCCTGTGTTTTTGCGTGTTAATAACAGTTTGTCTGTGATCTTTATACTGAAAGTCGGTTTAATGAATACGAAATCCTTAGCTCCCATTTCCTTCCTTGAGTTATTTTATTTTCTTCTGTCACAAAGAATTGCTGTCTGAAAGTCTAATAATAATCTAATTTTCTTTCCTTTATATGTTACTTGCTCGTTTTCCCTTGTTGCCCAAATAATTTTTTTCTGTTTTTTTTCTTAAGATCCTATAATTTTACTGGACCATTTTTTGTGTTATTTGTTCTAGGTCAATGTTCTCAGGCATGTAGTATGCTCTTTCAAAATATAATCTCAAATAATTTTTATTTCAGAAAAGTTTTTTTTTTTAATTATAGGTTTTAGACCAGTTCTATTCTCTTGCTTTAGTTTGCCTCTTAAAGGTATTTCCATATGTTGTCACTTTTTATCAAATCATATCTCTTTCTTCTTTCTCTTATGTTTAAAATGTTCCTTCTTTTCACCTTCTGTTTCTCTTAATGCATTATCTGTTGCGTTTATCCCTTCTTGTATTCCTTTTAGTCTAGTCTTCATTTTATATTGATTTTTATTTGTAATTCTTTCCTGAGTTCTGCCACCTCATTTCTGAGTTTTCCTAGTTCTAACTGATGTTGTAGTTTCATGCCTTGTATTGTTTTCTTAATATCTTTTAGTTCATTTTAAAACAGAAGGTTATAGTTTTTATCTGTTCCCTCGTCATGTCTTGGTATGCTTTTTTTGTCTATAGGGATGTAATTTTGTTCCTTACTTTCTTTTTTTCTTTTCTTTTGTTCATTTTTATGTGAAATTAGTTTTCCTGAGTTTCTAGGAGGAAGTATGGTTCAGGCAGCTTATCAAATTTAAAAGAGCTCCCTCCTCTGTTGTTTCCATGTAGTGTTAAAAAATATGGCAGCTTGTTTTCTGAGATTTTCCAGCTCTATTTCCTTTCCCAATTTTATCTGCACTTTCTTGTTCCTTCATCTCTATTCATCTCTGTCTCGCTCAATTTTGGTTCCGTTCTCAACAGTATCTCCTCAGTTTGAGTCCCTGTCTTGGAAGAGTCCTGGAAAATTGGTTTTAGAGTTCATAAGGCTAGTCTGCTCCGGTTCTTTCAGACCTTATGGTGGGCCCCTTGCACTTCGCCACTTCACCACCCCTCACAGTTTCAACTGCTCTTTTTAAATTGGTCGCCGAAATTTCCAGTGAATACCTGCTGGCTACGTGGAGGAATTCCTTTTCTCAGATCTATCAAATGCCTTGTTATTTCCCTCTTCTTCCAGCATAGATGCTGATATCGTGCAAGTCTTGTGACTGCCAACTTTGTGCTCATCCCCTTGTATTTTGGAGTTCATGGGGATTCCTTGTCATCTCATTTTGTTGTAAACATTATCCAGGCTTTTGGGTTTTGCTACCTGGTTGCTCTGTCTGTTTTTAAGAGGAGATTCAGACAGATTAAAAATCTATGCTACCAGGTGTCCCAAGGGTACATCGACTGAGGAGCAAAATGGTGAACTGCTGAGCGTGCATACGAGGAAATATTGAGCTACTGCGAGGAGTGAAGCTGTGAGACATGCAACGAGGTGAATGGAACCTGTAGACAGCATTTTGAGTGAACTACACCAGAAACAAAGGCAAACAATATAATGCCTCACCAATATGAACTAACTACAATGTGTAAACCTTATCAGAGGAACACGTATTGTATTGGTCCCTAGTTTGTAAGCTCTTATAGCAGTCACGTCTATTCCTGAATTGTAAGGGCTATCTCCAGATTCCGAGATGCTGATCCCTTTGTGTATAACCTGATCCATCCCTGGAACTTTGGGTATCTGTGTGGCACCTGTAACTCAGAGCTAGAACTCGGCAGATATGAATGTCAGTATTAGCACTTATAGCAACTGTTCAAAAAGCTGAAAAAGAATCCAGACTGCAACTAGAGATATGAATGAAGCAGATGTGGTTAGGACTAGGGCAAATTGGGCCAAAGGGTAAAGGATAACACTGACTGCATTTTAAAACTTCAAATTCCATGTGAGTCCAAGGGAAGAGATGTTTAGTTGGTGCAAGATCTATATTTCCTAAACAATTTAACTCGCACAGTTCATTCAAATACCATAATCATATGCAACTTTTAATAGGAAGTAAGGCCTGGTAGGTTTGTATAGGTTAGTGTGAAATAGTGACACATCCCAAAGTAATTTGGACAGAGAATAAATATATATATGCAGGGCCTCCCTGAGGAACTAGGGGAAAATGAAGAGGTGTTGGGCTTCCTCACCTGGATTGTTGCTGATGTTCTCACAAACATTGAAGACTGGCAGTTTGATGTGCTGAGCCCTCTATCACGGGACTTGCCTTCATGAAGCTCATCACTGCAAAGGAGGGGTTAAACCTGCTTATAATTATGCCTAAAAGTCTCCCCCTGAGTACCTTTTTGTTGCTCAGATGTGGCCCTTTCTCTCTAGCTAAGCCAATTCGGCAGGTGAACTCACTGCCCTCTCCCCCTACGTGGGACCTGACTCCCAGGGGTGTAAATCTCCCTGGCAATGTGGGATATGACTCCTGGGGATGAATCTGGACCCTACATCGTGGGATTGAGAACATCTTCTTGACCAAAAGGAAGATGCAAAATGAAACGAAATAAAATTTCAGTGGCTGAGAGATTCCAAATGGAGTCGAGAGGTCACTCTGGTGGGCATTCTTATGCACTATATAGATAACCCTGTTTAGGTTTTAGTGTATTGGAACAGCTAGAAGTTAAATACCTGAAACTATCAAACTGCAACCCAGTAGCCTTGACTCTTGTAGACGACTGTATAGCAATGTAGCATTAAGGGGTGACAGTGTGATTGTGATCACACTCCTTTTATCCAGTGTATGGATGGATGAGTAGAAAAATGGTGTCCTAGTTTGCTAATGCTGCAGAATGCAAGACACCAGAGATGGATAGGCTTTTATAAAATGAGGGTTTATTTGGCTATACAGTTACAGTCTTAAGGCCATAAAGTATCCAAAGTAACACATCAGTAATCGGGTACCTTCACTGGAGGATGGCCGATGGCGTCCGGAAAACCTCTGTTAGCTGGGAAGGCACGTGGCTGGCGTCTGCTCAAAGTTCTGGTTTCAAAATGGCTTTCTCCCAGGACATTCCTCTCTAGCAAGCTTGCTCTTCTTCAAAACGTCACTCACAGCTGCACTCCCTTCAGTCTCTTTGAGTCAGCATGTTTTATATGGCTCCACTGATCAAGGCCCACCCTGAATGGGTGGGGTCACACCTCCATAGGAGTATCCCACCGAAGTCACCACCCACAGCTGGGTGGGGCACATTCCAAGCAAATCTAACCAGCACCAAAACGTCTGTCCCACAAGACCACAAAGATAATGGCATTTGGGGGACACAATACATTCAAACCGGCACATTCCACCCCCTGGACCCCAAAAATGACATTATCTTTCCAAATACAAAATACATTCATTTCATCACAATATCACAAAAACTTAAACCATTTCAGTAACAAAAGTTAAGTACAAAATCCCATCAAAATCAAATATAGGCGTGGTCAGTCCTAAGGCATACTTTTCCTTTAGCTTGGATCTGTGGACTTAGAACAAGTTATATGCTTCCAATATACAAAGGAGGGACATTCATAGGATAAACATTTCCATTGCCATAAGGAGAAAGAGTAAGGAAAACAGGGTTAACAGGACCAAAACAGTTCCTAAAACCTGCAGGACAAACTCCATTAGATTTCAAAGTCTGAGAGTCATTTACAGAACAACGTTGCATCCTTGGGGCTTGAGAGAGCGGGAGCCTAACCCTTCCTAAGGGCCTTTTCGGCAGCCCTTTCCTCTCCAAATGCTTGGGTGAGTGCTCCAACATATCCACACATTGGGGAGACCACCTTCTCGGCCCCACCCTCCTCAAACATCGGGGCAGCTCCCGGATTCCCTTCCATCTCTGGGGCACACACTCAACCCCTTCAGAACAGTGGGGTGGCAGCCAGGCTCTCCCCAATTCCCTGGGATTGTGCTCCAACCTCTTTGGGACCTGAGGTGGCAAAACACTTCCAGAGCATTGAGGTGGAATGCCCGCCCTCGACCTCCAGGGCAAACTCACCCTTCCCATGCATGTGGGCTGCTCCGCTCTCCCAGCCCGAGACCTCTTGACTCCAGACCTCAACCTCCATGGCTCTGTCTTTGAAGAGATTTTTCCTTTAATTTTTTCCTTGTCTGTCTCCTCCAGTCCAGACCGGCAATGGCTCTGTCTGTAAAGATCTCGCAAAAATTCTGTTGGCTTTGCATGAAGCATACAGGGGTCAAAGCCATCAGACAATAGGACTTTCCACAAATCCTTTCTGCTTAACTCCTTATCCAATCTTGGCTTGTCCTCAGGTTGGGCTGTAGCTTCTGGGATTCTACCCACTGGAAGCCCGTAATTTTCCAAGCCATCAACTTCTGGTTTCTTTGAACCCAAGAGTTCAGTTCTAAGTTTATCTCTCTCTGCTCGCATTTTACTATAAGCTGCAAGGAGAAGCCAGGATATGTCCTCCACACGTAGTCTGGAGATCTCCTCAGCTAAGTATTCCAAGTTGTTGCTTCCAGATTCTTCCTTCCATCTGACACCAGGACTCAATTTTGCCAAATTCTCTGCCACTTTAAAACAAGGATCGCCTTTCTTCCAGTTTACAACACATTCATCATTTCTGTTCAAGTCCTCATCAGAAGTATCTTTAGAGTCCATATTTCCACAAACAGTCTCTTTAAAGCAGTTTTGGCCTTTTCTATCAAGCTCCTCACAACTCTTCCAGAAATTCCCCCTTATCCATTTAAAAAGCCGTTCCAACATGTTTGGTATTTGCAAACTCAGCAGCAAAAGCACCCCACTTCTCTGGTACCAAAATCTGTCCTAGTTTGCTAATGCTGCAGAATGCAAGACACCAGAGATGGATAGGCTTTTATAAAATGAGGGTTTATTTGGCTATACAGTTACAGTCTTAAGGCCATAAAGTATCCAAAGTAACACATCAGTAATCGGGTACCTTCACTGGAGGATGGCCGATGGCGTCCGGAAAACCTCTGTTAGCTGGGAAGGCACGTGGCTGGCGTCTGCTCAAAGTTCTGGTTTCAAAATGGCTTTCTCCCAGGATGTTCCTCTCTAGCAAGCTTGCTCTTCTTCAAAACGTCACTCACAGCTGCACTCCCTTCAGTCTCTTTGAGTCAGCATGTTTTATATGGCTCCACTGATCAAGGCCCACCCTGAATGGGTGGGGTCACACCTCCATAGGAGTATCCCACCGAAGTCACCACCCACAGCTGGGTGGGGCACATTCCAAGCAAATCTAACCAGCACCAAAACGTCTGTCCCACAAGACCACAAAGATAATGGCATTTGGGGGACACAATACATTCAAACCGGCACAAATGGGGACAAAAAACTAAATGAAAAATAGGGTGGGGGGGTGTTTTGGGTGTTCTTCTTTACTTTTATTTTTTATTCTTATTTACACTTTTCTGTTACAAGGAAAATGTTCAAAAATTAGATCGGGGTGATGAATGCACAACTATATGATGGTACTGTGAACAATTGATTGTACACTTTGGATGATTGTATGGTATGTGAATATATCTCAATAAAATTGAATTTTAAAAAAATCCATGCCACCACCACCACCTTCCCCAAATCCTTCTCTCCAAACTTTCGATCTTTAACCAGTATTCCAAGTAAAACTCCTATCAACATTGTGTAAGTGCACCTATTCTCCACACCCTTTTCAACAATGAATAGTATCTCTCTTTAATCCATGCCCATTTGATAGGTTTTAAACTGAATTGTCTTAAAGTTTTAGTTTGCCTTACAATAGTGACAACAAAGAGTTGTCACTGTATCTACTGGTCAAACAACAGAAATAAATTCTGGTTAACTTAAGCAGAGAAGGAATACACTGGAACGGAAGCTCACAGAATCAATGAGACCAGCCTTTAACAGGGACCAAGAGAGGCAAGGCACAGCCCAGAAAGTACCTTAGAAATGGCCTTTGTCTGTACCCCCAGACCTTCCACCCATGAGTTTAGTTTTGAAATCATGCTGTTGGCCACCATCTGGACGTTGATCCTGGAGTTATAAAGAGGCTTAGCTTGTTATCTCATTCTCTTCCTAAATTCCCTGCCAAATGTATCATCCCTAGAAAAGTAATTCTGAGTTTCTTTTTGATATCATTATCAAAATCCCTATAATTAGTCCACGTGTCAACTATTTTGTTCTGATAGGGCTATGATTGATCTCACTTTCAAACTGAGTGTGTAGGCACTTTCCATCCCAGAATTTCATACCTGCAGGGAATTTGCCTTGCACAACAAAAGGAGCACATCAGAATTTGAATGACTCTGCCCATCAATCACTGTGCTGTAACTCCACCAACCCATCACTTGACTGGAGACTATTCTAAGAATGGAGACGATGAGTTCACTGAAATGTTTTTAAAATATAAAGATATGTCTTGCTGCTTATGTAGGCCTCTTTTCTTCCCCTGAGCCTGAAATAAAAATGAACAAAGAAGAAATCACTGCCTTTATGGCTGAAAACCTATTTCACAGATGTTCAAGTGCCTATTATATTCAAGGTGTTACGCCAGGAGCTGTGGGAAATGTAAAAATGAAGCATATATTCAAGAAGTTCACAGTCTAGAAGGGTATGTGTCCATGCATAATTTTTCCATGAATAATTTTAATACAAGATAAAATATGAAATGTGCCCCTTTCTGTGCCCATAAAGCACCCTGTACTTCTCTCAATTAATGTACATGTTTCACCATGTTGTCATTAAGCTTTCACTTTTCTTCTCTCCCACTACAGTAGATTGTATTGGTGGCCCCAACTCATCACCCTCCTGGATCTATGACCTTTACCATGTAATTTTGCACCATGAGGTGGATAACCTGCCCTGCCCCTTAATTCTCACTTTTGCCACATGACTGGCTTTGACCAATGGGATGTATGCAGACCTAATGGAAGCAGAGGCTTGAAATGGACTTGGACATTGGGAGCTGCCCTTTTGCTCCTCTTCCATCACCATGAGAACACGCCTGAGCTAGTTTGCTGGAGAATGAGAGACACGTGGCAGGATGAGCCTTCTGAGTTGCCCAGCCAAGGCCAGCCTAGGTCAGCTGCTTGCCAGATGACCTATAGATCTGTGAGCGAGCCCGGCCGAGAAAAGTGTACAGACTTTAATTGCACAACTTGATGGATTTTCACAGTGAACACAGCCATGTAATTACCACCCAGATTAAGAAGTAGAACATTAACATCTCAGAAGTATCTCTAATGCCGCTCTCCCAGTTATTGCCTATCCCCTACCCAAAGGTAACCATTACCCTGACTTCTAACATCACAGATTGGTTTTGCCTCTTTCTGTGTGGCCTCTTTCATTCAACATGTTAAAGAGATTCTTCTATGTTGTTGCAAGTGGCAGTAGTTCCTTCATTTTTATTGTTTTTTAAAATACCATGGCATTAATATGTCATAATGTATTCATCCTCGTGATGCACATTTGGGTTATTTTCAATTTAGCACTACTAGGAATAATGCTGCAATAAATATTGTTGTGCATGTCTTTTGGTGAGCATATGTATACATTTCTGTTGTGCACATACTTAGGAGTAGGGTAAGTGCATGTTCAGTTTTAGTTCCCATCACTAAACAGGCTTCCAAAGTAGCTGTACCAATTTACACTCTCACCAGGAATGTACGAGTCCCAGTTTCTCCACATCCTTGCTAACACTTTGTATCGTCAGTCTTTTAAATTTTAAGTCATTCTGATGGATATGTAGTGGTATCTCATTTTGGTCTTAATTTACAATTTCCTTATGACCAGATGAGTATATTTTCATATGTTTAACTAACATTTGGATATTCTATTTAAGTGTTCATTTAAGATTCAAGCTCAAAAGCTCCATGGCCGGGGCAGGCCCCACCTCAGGCTCTGGGGAAGAGGCCACGCTAACCATAGGGGTGTGGGTGACCTGGGCAAGTTGGTGCACAGGACTTGGCAAGGGTTCGGCCCGCACGGCCCCAGCCCGAGGCGTGGAGGGGCTCCAGAGCCGCGGGCAGGGAGGCAAGATGACTTCTCCCCCTCTGGCTTGAAACAGCTGAAGGAAACAACAGTACAAGATGAGAACAACAAAGGTCTACAAACTCGTCATCCATGAGAAGGGCTTCGGGGCCAGCGATGATGAGTTAGTCCTGAACCCTACAGTGTTTCCTCACATCAAGCCCTGAGATATTGTTGAGATTGCTCATCCCCTGCTTTTGTAGATCAAGTCACTTAAGGAAGATTTACAGAAAGAAACTATCAGGGTGGACACGACTGTGACACAAGTGTTCCAGCTGAGACATTATCAGGCCGTCAATGTGAATACTGTAGACCCCAAGGATGTGACCCTTGACCTAGTGGAATTAACCTTTAAGGATCAGTATATTGACCCTGGAGATATGTGACCACTAAAGAAAAGTTTGATGAGCACAAATACCTACATCACCCAGAAGATGGAATTTGCTGGCATCAGCCACACAATATTCCATCATATGTATACACCCGAGTTCGCCCTTCTGCTCTTCAGTCGATGGACCCATGGGCTGCCTCTATCTGTTGGCAATCATAAATAATGCCACTCTAGACATCAGTGTGCAAATGTCTATTTGTAGTTCTTCTGAGTGTATACCCCGTGGCAGGATTGTGGGATCATGTGGCAACCCTGTACTTAGCTTCCCTTGGAACTGCCATGCTACCCTCCAGAGGGGCTGCACAGTTCTGCTTCCCCACTGACAGTGAATAGGTATACCTCTTTGAAACCCTTTTTTAATTCAAAAGTACCACATTCACATAGTGAAGCATTCAAACAGTACAAGGAAGCACACAATGAAAAATAAATCCTTCTCCCCAGAAGCACCCCGTGTCTTCCCTGTGTACTGTGTACACACAAGCATATTTATGTCTAGTTGACTCACTTTTAGCAATGCTATGGTGATCAGTGGTTTCAGGTGATGCAGACTGATCCCCCATTATAAAGTTCCCCCAAAGACCTTTCACCTAATGGTTTCATTCATTGATGACTGTTGCAAGATAGTGATTTTCTAAGTTAGTCATTCCTTCCATGTTTTTTAGCCAGAATCCTTTTGTATAAAAGGACTTTGCATCATCAACTAGGACTACATGATTATTCTGAGATATTGATCCAAAAAGACAGGATTATGGATTAATTCTTTTCAAAAAGGGACATTTTTTAAAGTTGTTGGGTTTCTAACTTTATTCAGGTGTTTGCCCAAATGTGATTTTCAATAAAAGTATTTTCGGACCACCAAAAAAAAAAAGTTGTTGGAAGGTCAAAATTCTTTAAAAAATCTAAGCAACTACCAGGTGCAACAGGAAAGAGAATGGGGAGTTGATGTTCATCACGAAAAGTTTCTATTTGTGGTGATGGAAAAGTTTTGGTTACAGATGACGGCGATGGTAGCACAACATTGTGAATGTAATTAACACCGACGATTGCATTCTTTCTGAAAGTGGTGAAAATGAGAAATTTTATGTTGTATATATGTTAACACAATAAAAAAATTTTTTTAATGATTCAGGGATGTGATTCATAGTCTCTTCTATGTAAAATCAGAAGGGCAACTAGGATCACAGCAAGAGATCCTAAAGATGAAAAAGAACTTTGCATCAGTGCAAGCCCAGCCTTATCAATATCAGGAATGATATAGTGGAATTCCAGCATAAGATATGGAACTCTCTGAGGTCTCAAAGTGACACCCAAGAAGTAGGTGGTGGATTGGACATGTGGCAATGTAGAGGGTAGCCAAGGGTAATCCATAGGCTGGTTGCTCACAGACTCACAAGTTGTCAGGAACCTTGAATCCCAGTATTCGAGGGTCTGGTTTTCAGCCACACAGGCTCAGAAAAGAGCCTTTGCAGACATAGTGAGTCTGAAATTCAGGTAGAAGCCAGAATGGTGATGTATTAATTCATAATATGAACCAGAACTGCCAAAGCATTCCAGCCTCTGAAAACAAATGGGAAGCCAAGTATAATCAGAAGGCTGCGTGGTGAGCTGGCATCAGAGCATCAGAATGGGAGAAGGTAAGAAGGAAGGACAGGAGTGTGCTTCCAAGGCCCTCACAGTAAAGATGGATCTGCCACTGGACTTGGAAAGGATATGACCTTGATACTGATCAAAAGCAGTGGGTTCTCTGCCTGGTGCACTCAAATGACCAATTCCTGAGAAACCAGGGTTTCAAAGAGAGAAAGAGGTCTATTGCTAAGCACAAAGCAGATCAGACAGCCTATCAGCCTAAAAATTTGTCTCCCCAAACTGCAGTAACTCTGATATAGTCTCAAAAGATGGGCAGGTTTTAGGATAATGAGCATAATGGCTCAAGATGACAATGTTAGAGATGATCTAATTATTGAGCATGAGCAGATTGATTACATGCTTAGTCTAAGAAAGTTTAAGCTGCTGTGCATGTCAGGCAGGCCATGATTAGATCCAGCTCTGTCTAGCAAGATAGTTTTGAAATTGGGATGGGTTAGTTCTGGGCTGACTGAATGCCCTGCATTAATAAAGATTAGGGGCTGTCTTTAGTGATCATAAGACTCTAAAGTTGAAAAACAGGATAAGGGGGTATAAGTGAGAGTCAGTCACAAGTTTTTACAATCACAAGATAAAGGCTATATAGTTATACAATCATTATCAGAGATCAAGGCAGCTGGATTACATTTCAGAAATTTCAGATATTTCCCTCTGGCTATCCTAATATACTAGAAAGTAAAAAGAAACATCTGTTTAATGATTCAGCAATCATAATCATTTGTTAAATCCTAACTTTTTGGTTACAACCTTGGGCCATGGCTCCCTCTCCCTCTTCAATGCTTCCATAAACACTGCCAATGTCTCCTCGTGAACTGACCCTTTTTCAGTGTTTCCTGTGCTAACTAATCCCCCCTCTGATAGACTGTTTCTTTCTTTAGATATCCTGGTGGACATTTGTTGGTTGTCTTCCTATCACTCGTTGCCCTACCTCATTCCCCAGAGGTCCCTGACCCCTTCTCAACAGACTCTGCTTTCCATTTGGGGATCCATGTGGTTCCTGTGATGGTTCCTTCCTAGAGCTAGGTTTTGAGCTCACCATCTAGGCCAAGCCAAACAGCACATTCTATATTCTGAGCCCAGTGATGGGTTTAGCATGTTAGCCTCAAATGCTGGCATCCTGGGACTCTATATTCCCTCTTGGGTATGAATGAGAAAGCATGTAGCCCTGGAAGCCATCTGAGGGCCTCAAGAGGAGCCAGTCTCAGATTAATCCAACACAGAGGAAGGCAGGGCAAAAAGCTTGGGAGAAACTGGATTCTTGGTGATTTCAAGAAAGCACTATCTCTGGACTTTCCAGTTACATGAGCCAAGAAATTCTTTTCCTTTTTACATTTTACATGGGTGTAGCAGACTTAGTTAACTATCTAATTTTCATCTTCCCCCTTCTTCCTTAATAGCAATAACCCCAATTTTATTCATAGTTAGAAAGCATTCATCTCCCATACTCCCCTGCCACTGAAGGTGGCAATGTAACCAATGAGATGCAAAGGAAAATCCCAGAGTGGTACTTCTGGAAAAGCAATTGATTTACTGATTTTTTTTAAGAAAAGGGGAAGATTCAACTGGCGCATGCATTTTGCCTTCCCCCATCCCCTTTTTCCTGCCTGCAAGGCAGACACAATACCCAGGTTACAGCCAACTTTTGATCACAAGGCCAAAAGACACACACTAAGGATGAGAGAAGAAGATAGAAGGAACCCAATTCCTTGAGCAGATGCACCAGCTCTGACTGCCCACCCCAGATTCATCCTAACATGAGAAAGGTGAACCCCTTCTTGGTTACATTACTTAGTTGGGCTTCTGTTAATTGTTGAGAAATTCTCTATCCTATGAGATAGAGGATTCAGCACAGTGAAGGGGGTGCCACAAGTAGTATAATCTGACATGTGGACCTTGTTGAGAGATACAAAAGGAGCTTTGAGCAGTGAAGGAACAGACATTGCATTGTAACGTTGTACACCAGTGATACGTTTGGTTAATCTGCTATTCTGTGGGAGACTCCCCACATGCTGACCAAGGCATAGTGTTAAGGAAAATGGCTGGAATAATTAAAAATGCTGGCATGTGCTTTTGACTTTGTTCCATTTTCAACAAAGTCCTGAAAGAGACCAATGAATTAGAGCCAACAGGGCTGAAGAAGAAAGGGAAGGAATATCACTTTACTAAGGAAAACACTCTCAGCCTGTGGCTTGCAATCTGCTTTTAATAAGCACCCAAAATTGGAGACAGGAGGGGTTGGAAAAGCTAATTGCTTCTATTCTCCAAGTAGGAGTGTTGGCTGCCAAGCAATACCTTTGGAGATAAGACTGATGTCTGGGCCTTTCCTAAGTACTTTCTTTCAAGAATCCACAACTCAATAGAGGAAGTGGGGTCTGCAAAGTGTTTTCTTCCCTCTAGAGCCTTTTGTTTCAAATTGTCTCACATCAGAAAACAGGCTAAAGGGTTAAAGTAGAGGTTAGAGGCCAGTAGGTAATAGAGGAGGATTTTTGCATTTAAAGACTATGACTATCTAGCAGCTTTGGCTGTGGTTTCTCACACATAGTATTAACTGGAGGCAAATAGACTAGAAGTGTCTACAGTATTTTTGAGGGAATCATTTCATTAAAAAAGAAAAATTTTTAAATCTGGCCCACAAAAGCTTATAATTTTTCAACCCCTGAACTCACGCAACAGAAAGGGCATCATCTAATTTTTTAAAATTGAGAGTGATGATAATTGTATCACAAAGTGAAGATAATGTAAGAAACTGACCATTTATCTTCGGATAGAATATAGATTAAGTGAAGTTAGGAACCCACTACCTAATAAATCAAGCCTCAGCTTAAGGCTTGCTCTTGTGAAATTTAGGGTTGTAAACAGGAGGCTGAGCCCTCCTACAATTATGCCTAAATGTTACCTCCAGGGAACTTCTTTTGTGGCTCAGATGTGGCCTTTCTCTCTCTAAGACCAACTCAGCAAATAATCTCCCCCAGATGAGGGACATGACTCCCAGGGAAACGAATCTCCCTGGCAACAACCAGGAGTGAGCCTGGCCCTGGCAGCAAGTGATTGAAAATGCCTACTTGAACAAAAGGGGGAAAAAAGAAAGGTAACAAGCTGAGATCACAGTGGCTGAGAGACCCAGTTAGAGTTGAGAGGCTATCCTGGAGGTTTCTTTTATGCAAGCTCCAGCTAGACATCCCAAATGGCCACAGTATTCCAGGCCCTTACCAAAAGTAGTCCCCAAATACCTAGGTCCCTATCTGATATTCTATAAAAGATTCACTCACTAAGTTTTGTTTTTTTTTTTTTATTAAATTCAGTTTTATTGAAATACATACACACACTAAACAATCATCCATGATATACAATCCACTGTCCACAATAGGATAACATAGTTATGCGTTCATCACCACAATCTATCTCTGAACATTTTCCTTACATCAGAAAGAACCAGAACAAGAATAAAAAATAAAAGTGAAAAAAGAACACCCAAATCATCCCCCATCCCACCCCGTTTGTCCTTTAGTTTTTATCCCCATTCCTCCACTCATCCATACACTAGATAGAGGGGGTGTGATCCACAAGGTCTTCACAATCACACTGTCACCCCTTGTAATCTACATTATTATATAATTGTCTTCAGGAGTCCAGACTGCTGGGTTGGAGTTTGGTAGTTTCAGGTATTTACTTCTAGCTATTCCAATACATTAAAGCCTAAGAGGTGTTATCTATATAGTGCATAAGAATGTCCACCAGAGTGACCTCTCGACTCCATTTGGAATCTCTCAGCCACTGAAACTATTTCGTCTCATTTTGCATCCTCCTTTTGGTCAAGGAGATACTCTCAGTCCCACGATACCGGGTCCACATTCATCCCCGGGAGTCATACTCTGCGTTGCTAGGGAGATTTACACCCCTGGGAGTCGGGTCCCACGTAGGGGGGAGGGCAGCGAGTTCACCTGTCGAGATGGCTCAGTTAGAGAGAGAAAGGGCCACATCTGAGCAACAAAGAGGTACTCAGGGGGAGACTCTTAGGCACCATTACATACAACTTTAGACTCTCCTTTGTGGTAATGAGCTTCATAAGGGCAAGTCCCATGCTCGAGGGCTCAGCACATCAAACCGCCAGTCCCAATGTTTGTGACAACATCAACACCAGTCCAGGTGAAGATGTCCAACACATCCGCACCTTCCCCCAGATCCTCGGGGCTTGGGAGGGGGAGGCTGTAAATATATTTTTTATTATCTGCCCAAATTACTCTAGGACGTGTCACTATTTCACTCCAGCCTATACTAACCTACTGTATCTCACTCCCTATTCAAAGTTCCATGCAATTGTGGTGTTTGAACAAATCGACTGTAGAATTGTACCGTTTAGAAAATTTAGATCCTGTACCAAATAGATATCTATTCCCTTGGTCTCATATGAAAGTTGAAGTTTTAAAACACAATCAGTTTCAACCTTTATCCTTTGGCCTGGCTTGCCCTGGTCTTAACCAGACCTGCTTCATTCATATCACTAATTGAAGTCTGGGCTCTTTTTCAGCTTTTTTTTTTTTTTTTTTTTTTTGACAGTGGCTGTATGCACTAATACTGACATTCATATCTGCCAAGCTCTAGCTCTGAGTTTCAGGTGTCTCAGAGATATGCGTTGTTCCAGAGACCAATCAGGTATATGCTAGGGGATCAGCATCTCAAAGTTTAGAGATAGGCCTTACAATTCAGGGATAGAGTTAACTGCCGTAAGAGCTTACAATCTAGGGACTATTACAATTATTGTGTCCACGTTAGGCTATGTTCTAAGATTCAGTTCTGAATTTACACATTGCAGTTAGTCCATATTGGTGAGGCATCATCCCTCTCACCATGTTTTCTCCAACACTTTTACTCCTATATATATATTTTCCTACAATTTTATAGAGTTATATTCACATACCATACATTTATCCACAGTGTACAATCAGTTGTTCATGGTATCATCATAAAGTTGTACATTTATCACCACAATCAGCACTTGAACATACTGATTACTACAAGAAAAGTTTTTTTTTTTTTTAGCAATAAGAAAAAATGATAAAAAGAAAAATAACATGTCATACAATACAATATACTACTAAGGACAGCAAATAACACCACTACAAGAATCCCATATTACTCCCCTATATCCCCCTCTCATATACATTTAGCATTGGCATATTGCCTTTGTTACATTTAATGGAGTTATATTACAATGTTACTGTTGACCATAGACTCCAGTTTGCTTTGATTATGTTTTTTGCTGAATACCATCCCTTTTTCAAATTTCTACATGGTTGACATTCATTTGCTTTCCCACATGCAAAAACATTTTTATATTTGTATATTTAGTAACATTCATTGGCCACTCCAGTTTTTGCCACGTTATACAGTCCCAGTCTTTATCATCTATCTTTACCTCTGGTGTCATACATTCTCCTATCCCACCTCTTTCAGCTTTACTCACAGACATCTTTGTTCAGTGTACTTACAATACCACACTCACTAAGTTTTATCTTCCAGAAACTTAAATCCACCAGAGTGTTCCTATACCATACAAGTCCTAAAACCCAGAGGTAACAGCATCTTTAAAATCAACAATCAGATGCAGCCCCCTTCCCCATACTGTCAACACCCCCTTTCAATATGAACACATTAGGGTACTCACTGCCTAGACACCCCTGAAGATGGAGAAAGAGATTGAGAGCAAGGGGTAGCAATAAACAAGATAAGAAATTTAACAAAGGTCTATGAATACTGAAACTTTATATTAAGTATATATATATAAATTTTTAGATACTGGGGTATTGGAATAGCTGGAAGGAGGTAAATGACATGGTGGAACTGTAGCCTATAGCATCTTTAGGAATTTGCTGTATAGCTGCTCACTGAATTGTGCCTTGAAGGTCTTTACCTTTCTGTATTTACCTTGTATTGCATAATAGGGAAGGAACTGAGACTGTGGAACTGTAAACCACAGCAATTTTTGAAATTACCTATATAACTGCTTGTTGAGCTGTAAATTGAGAGTTGACACCTTTCTGTATGTAGGTTATATCTTACAATAATGGATATAGATGAAGTTGTGGAACTGGGACCCGTGACACTCTTTGAAATTTGCTCTCTAACAACTTGTGAAATCGTACTTTGAAAGTTGTCACTGTTATATAAATATGTTAAAGTTCACAATTAAAAAAAAAAAAGAAACAAAGGGCATTATTCTGGGAGCAAGCAGATGCCAGCCACGTATCTTCCGAGCTAACAGAGGTTTTCTGGACGCCATTGGCCGTCCTCCAGTGAAGGTACCTGTTCTAGTTTGCTAATGCTGCAGAATGCAAAACACCAGAGATGGATAGGCTTTTATAAAACGGGGGTTTATTTCACTACACAGTTACAGTCTTAAGGCCACAAAGCGTCCAAGGTAACACCTCAGCAATCGGGTACCTTCACCGGAGGATGGCCAATGGCATCCGGAAAACCTCTGTTAGCTGGGAAGGCAGCTGGCGTCTGCTCCAAAGCTCCGGCCTCAAAACGGCTTTCTCCCAGGACATTCCTCTCTAGCAAGCTTGCTCCTCTTCAAAACATCACTCCCAGCTGCACTGAGTTCCTTCTCTTTGAGTCAGCTCATTTATATGGCTCCACTGATCAAGGCCCACCCCAAATGGGCGGGGCCATGCCTCCATGGGAATATCTCATCAAAATCATCACCCACAGCTGAGTGGGGCACATTCCAAGCAAATCCAACCAGCACCAAAAACGTCTGTCCCACAAGACCACAAAGATAATGGCATTTGGGGGACACAGTACATTCAAACCAGCACAGTACCGACAGTCGATGCATTGTCCTGGACACTTTATGGCCTTAAGACTGTAACTGTGTAACCAAATAAACTCCCTTTATAAAAGCCAATCCATTTCTGGTGTTTTGCATTCTGGCAGCATTAGCAAATGGGAACAATAATGAACAAGACTTTTTCTCAGAAGAGGACAGAGCTGGGGCCATGGAGTACAATAGAATAGGAGGTTCATCCAGAGCACAATTTGGCCGAATAAGGAAAATACTTGCTGGGAGGTAGAGTCGTGGCCACTCTTGCCCAGCAGAATCTGATATTTGCTATGGATCCGATATTTGCTATAGCTTTGCTGTTGATACCGGTCAAAGTGGGAATTCTCTGCCTGATGCACACAAATGACTAATATCTGAGACTTTGGGGTTTCAAAGGGAGAAAGAGTTTATTGCCAAGCGCCAAGCAAGGAGAACAGATGGCCTATGGGCCTCAAATACGTCTCCCTGAACTGCTGTAATTCTGAGAGTTTTACAGTATCGAAAGATGGGCAGGTTTTAGGATAATGCATGTAATGGCCCAAGATGTTGAAATTAGAGATGATCTAATTGTTGAGCATGTGCAGATTGATTACATGCCTAGTCACAGAACATATGTAAGAAAATGGCAGTTTTAACATAATGACGGGCATGATTTTAGTATTATAATGAGGTATAGGTTACTTGCAGGCTAAGGTTTAAGCTACTGCATATGTCAGGCAGGCCAATTTTGGTTAGATCTAGCTTCGTCTAGTGAGATAGCTTAGGAAGTGGGATGGGTTAGTTAGTTCTGGGCTGACTCAAGTTCCTTCATTAATAAACATTAAGGGGCTGTCTAGTAATCACAAGACTTGAAAGTTGCAAAACAGGGTAAGGGGGTACAAGCGGGGCCAGTCACGAGCTATCACGAGGCTTTACAATCATAAGGTAAAGATATAATCATTATCAAAGATCAAGGCATCTGGGTTACAGTTCACTGAGTTTCAGTAGTAGTTTCAGTAGCAGTTTCCCTCTTAGTTTCCCAAAAATACATATCACCATTTAAAAAAATGTGGGAGTTTCCTTTTCGATTATTTGGGACATTTTAAGTAGCTTTGATGGTTTGGTAGATTCTCCCATGCATCCATTTGGGTCTTGTGACTTTTGGGGGAGTATTCTTTAATTTGTTTGTTTTCTATATTTTCTAGGGTCAATTTTGATAAATAATATTTTCCTAGGAAATTATCTATTTAATCTAGTTTCAAATGAATTTGTCTAGACTTGTAAAAAAAAAGTAGTGTCTTAGGATTCTATTTTTTTTAATTTTGATTTTCTTCTATTTCAATGGTTATTTCCTCCTTGTCATTCTTCTTGCATATTTATACCTTTTTCTTTTTGTTCTTGATTAGTTTAGCTGATGGTATGTTTATTTGATAGGCAGTTCTTCCTTAAAACCAGAAATTAGATTTATTCTTTCTACATTTTTTTCTGTTTGCTAACTCATTAATTTCTGTTTATATCTTTACTAGCTCCTTCTTTCTGCTTTCTTTTGGTTTACTTCACTTTTTTCATAGCTTTTTAATTACTGATACAGATATTTAATTCAATACACTTTTTTTTTACAACTGCTTTTACAGTATCCCATAGATTCAGATAAGTTGCATTTTCATTATTGCTATTTCATGAAATTCTACAATTTTGTTTGTATTACCTTACTGTCTGAACAGTCATTTAATAGAGCTCTTTAAAAATTTCTAGGTGGAAGGGCCGTTTTGCTTTTTAATTCTGCTATTAATTTATAATTTTCTAGCATTGTGATCAGAGAATGTTGTTTATGCTATTGCTATTTTTTTAAGTTATTGAAGTTTTCTTTGTGACATAATGTATCAATTTTTGTGACTATTCCTTTTCAGTACCCAGCAGCCAGTGCTCTGATACCCCAGGTCTAGACCTGTCCTCAGTTTTCCCCCTCAGTTAGGATCCTCTCCCCATGGAGACGGTCCTGGTTGATATTATCTGTATTTGGCCTCATCTAGGACCCCTCCTAGCACTCTTATCTCCACCACCCCCCTGACTCTGTTCAGGTGCAAACTCTAGAGCTGGCTCTGCCAGTTTCAGATATTTATCTCCCCATTTACATGTAAATTGAAATTCGAAGTATTCTCTGTCTCCAAGAAATAACATTGGTGAGGGCCGAGGTGATTTAATTTTCTTTCACTTTTGGTCTTTACAGTTTTTGGAAGATTGTAAGGGCTTTAGGCATGTGCTATTATTCTACAGGAATCAGGAAGATTTGTGTTCTCTTTTTGTAATATCTTTGCTTTTTTTTCTTCTATCCTGCCTTCCATTGGCTTAATCAAATTTGTTTTATTCCTTTCCCTTCCCGTTGCCATTGAAGTCACAATTATATTTCTGCTCTCTTAGGGGTAACCTTTAAATGTTTAGCCTGCATATGTAGCTCAGCAAAGTCTAAAGTTATTATCATTAACTTCCTCCCAAACAATATAAAGATCTTAGAATCCTGTAACTCCATCATCTCCCTTTCGTTATTCATGCACCAACATTTTCAAGTGCTTACCATGTTCCAAGTTGATACATAATGAACAAAATGGGAAGTGGGGGGGAGATCCCCATTCTAACGGATTTACATTTTAGTGAGGGAAACTGGCAAGACGCAAAATTAAAATATATAGCACATTAATGAAAAGTACTAAGGAGCAAAAAGTCAGGCAGGGCAGAGGAATACGAAATGTGTGTGCACGCACATGTGTGTGATGTGTGCATGTGTGTATGCATGTGTGTAAATATTAGCTATTCTGGCCATGAAAGTCCCCCCTAAGAAGATGAATTTTGAATGAAGACCTGAAGGAAGTGAGAGAGCTGGCCATGCAGATATCTTGAAGGGCATTCTAGGCAAAGAGAATAGCAGGTGCAAAAGCCCTAAAGGACTTTTTGACCTGTTTAAGGAATAGCAAGGAGGCGGGTAAGGCTGCAGTGAATTCAACGACAGGAAGGGTGGTAGGTGCTGAGTTCACAGAACTAATAGGGAGACCGAATCATGTATAACCTTGTAATCCATACTAGAGACCTTGGCGTTTATTCTGAGGTGGGAGCCATTGAAGGGTGCTGAGCAGAGGAGCCATATGGGCTGGCATATGTTGTACCAGGAGCTTTCTAGTGGCTGTGTTGAGAACAGACCGCTGAGGGCTTAGCCAGTTAGGGGGTGCTGCAATAATCCTGGTGAATGATGGGAGTTGGCCCAAGATAGGGCAGCGGGAGGTGCTGAGAAGTAGTTGACTCCTGAGTGTATTTTGAAAGTAGAGGTGACAGAATTTGCTGACTGTCCAGAGAGGTGTGAGAAAAAGAGACGGGTCAAGGATGACACCCAAAATTTTGACCTGGGCAACTGAAAGAAAGGAGCTGCCATTAACTTCTTATTGAGTAGATTTAGTCATGTGACATGGTGGGCAGAATTCTAGAATGCCCCTAATGAAGCTTGGCCTTCTATAATCCCTCCCCCTTTGAGTGTGGGTAGAATCTGCGATATATCACTCCCGTGAATATGTTACCTTTCATGACCAAAAGGAGATTACCCAGGTGGTCCCAAACTAAACACAAGCCCTTTAAAAGCACAGAGCTCTTTCCGGCTGGTGGGCAGAAGGGGAAGTCAGAGAGACTGGAAGTGGAAGAAAGACTGCCTGTACCAATGCCTCTTTGAGGATGGAGACGGCCATGTGGAGCCTCCAGGAACAGAGAGCACCCCCAGCTGACAGCCAACAAGGAATTAAGGACGTCAAATCTATAGCCACGAGGAACTGGATTCTGCCAGCATCCTGAATAAGCTTGGAAGAGGATCCTTCCCCAGGGCCTCCAGGTGGGAGCCCAACTAGGAAGTCACCTTGATTCCCACCTTTTGGGACCCTGAGCAGAGAACCCGGCTGAGCCCACCTAGACTGCTGATCTAGAGAACTGCGATACAGATAATAAATGGGTGTTATCTTAAGCTGCTAAATTTGTGGTAATTTATTCCCCTGAAATAAAAAACTAATACACATGACCACATAACTCTCAGGGAAGTTGGGAAATGGTTGTCTCAAGCTGGGCATTCGGGGATCCTTGTTAAACATTGGAGAGGGGTTCTATAATGAAAAGAAGAGAATAATGAATACCGAGAGGACAATTAGACATTCTGCCATAGTCCCACACTATCGTCCCACGGTATCCAAAACGGTGGACACTAGCCACAGGTTGGTACTGAGCACTTGAAGTTTGGCCAGTTGGAATTCAGATGTGCTCTAAATGTAAAATACATACTGGATTTCAAAGACTTAGTATGAGAAAAAATAATGTGAAATATTTCATTAAATTTATTTCATACTGATTAGCTTTTGAAATGATAGCATTTTTATATATTGAATTAAATAAAATATATTAAAAAGACAGTATGAGAAAAAATAATGTGAAATATTTCATTAAATATATTTCATATTACCTTTTGAAATGACAGCATTTTTATATATTGAATTAAACAAAATATATTAAAATTAATTTCACCTGTTTCTTTTTGCTTTTTTTAAAATGTGGTCACATGCAATTTTTTAAAGCAAAAAGAAGCTGTGAAATTACATATTATATTTAAAAATACATATGTGGCTCGCATTCTAGTTTTATTGGACGGCATTGCTATAAAATCTTTTGCATGTCTCAGATTTTTTTTTTTTACCATGAGCATGAATTGAATTTAAAAACATTTTTTTTCATTCAATGCTACAGCTAAAACAGGCAATGTTCCCATAAGAAATAATGGTAAAGGAGGGAGTCACACTGAGCAAACCTGTTTTTCTAGACTGTATTAATACACTAGTTGATGCATGTAAGCGTATGAGGGGAACGGAGAAATTGGAGGGTCTCTGATGCACAGAAAGGTTATGTCATTTTATCGCTCTGATTCATCCCTTGAGGCTGGGCACACCACTGTCCTGAACTAAACCTAAGTTCTTGTAGCAAAAGGGGGTGGGACGTGGTGGGTGTCGTGTCGGTAGGCATCGCACCCTGTCCTTTTGGGAGGGTGAAGAAAGAATCCTTTCACAGCCCTGCGTCCCCAGGGCACGCGCAGCGCCCTCTGGTGGTCTATGGCGGCACTTGAGCCTGGAAGATCAGAATCCCACCACTTCTCAGCACCTCCACCACCCTCGTCTAAACCGCCGTAATCTCAGCCAAGAATTATCCTAAGGGACTCCTAACGGGTCTCCCTGCTTTCATTCTTGTCCATCTATTATTTTTTTCCACAGCAACCAGAATGATCTTTTAGAGCTTTGATCAGATCACGTTACTCTTCTGGAGTAACTTCCCTTCTCACTCGGAGTTAAAGCCTAAACCCTCTCTACCGTCTACGTGGCTCCACGCGATATCCCACCCCGACTCCCGCCCCCGCCCCATTTTGCTCACTCCACTCCAGCCATGCCAGGCTGCTAGTCCTCCTCCACTAGTTTAACACACCAAGCACACACCCGTGTTTGCATTTGCTGCTTCCTCATTTCTTTTAGGTCTGGGCTCAGACGGCACCACATCAGCTTGTCCATGAGGCCTTCCCTCACCACCTTAGAGAAAACCATAGCCCTCTTCCCCACACTCTATATCCCCCTCACCTGGATTCATTTTTGCCATAGCATTTAACACCATCTAGCATATGGTATAGTTACCTCTTATGTGTATTATATATATGATTGCTACCTGTCTCCCCCTACTAGAATGTTAACTTCAAGAAGCAGGAAACGTGTCTGTTTTGTTCACAGTGTCTCCCTAGCATCTAGAACACTGCCTAGCATGTTGTAGCTGCTCAAAAATACTTGTTGGATAAATAAATGAAAGGGCATTGTATGACTTTCATTGTTTCCTTCTTAATTACCAAGACCTAATGTCATAAAAAGTTCAGCCATCCACAAAATTTATGTAAAATTAATAAAATTCCAATTATAATCCTAACAGATTTCTTTTTAATTGGACTAAATCACCTTCAAATTCATTTGGAAAGAATAAAGTACCTGAGAATAACCAGTGAATGTAGAAAGAAGAACACTAAGGGTACCGCTGGCTTACCAGCTGTCAGAAAATACTATAAAGCTACCATAAAAAAATCAATATGGTATTGGTATGGAAAGAGACAAATACACCAGTGGAACAAAATAGAGAATCTAGGAATAGATAACTGTTAACAAGAATTTAACATATGAAAGGTGGAATTTTAATTCAGTGGGAAAAGGATGATTATAGAATAAATGGTGCTGGAAAAAAAAATTGGACCCTCATTTTATACCAGGTTCAGAAATAAACTCCTAATAGATTAACTGCTGAACTGTAGCTGATACCTTTAGAACTCCAACAGAAGTTCAGAGCATTGTTAATTTGGTCCTCATGTCTATCTGAAGACATAGGACTGATTTCATCATAGTCCCAATTTAGATTGCCCATTACTAATTTCTTGCTCCAAAAAAAAAAACAAAAAAAAACAAAAAAACCTCGTTTCATGGGTGGGCTCAGGCTGTCTAAGATCAAGCAGAGTGAAGAGGAAGCCTTGCATGACCGGGGGGTCAGTGGCAGTCAAGGGTGGGTGTCGGAGCCCCAGCATGAGGACAGTCTCTACATGCGGTGGGGGTGATGGCAGTAGCAGCCCCGTTGGGAACGTCAGAATCTGAGCCAGGAACGGAGCACATTCATGGAGGGGCAGGACAGCAGTGACAACAGAAGCTACAAAAGGATGAATCAGACAAGTAAATATTTTGAGAATAGTGGGAGCCAAATTTCTCGCTATCAAAGAATGAAGGCACAAAATATAGTAATGGGGAAAATTAGAATGACTCCTCTGGTTGTAGATTAGAATTGGAGGTATTGGGGCAAATTCATGGTTTCAATTGATATAGACAAGTGAAGTACCTATGTAAGTGTATACACGAATGTGTATATAAAAACATATTTTCTGTAGATTTGTCCACCGAGAGGGCCTGGAAGCAGCAACATCCCAAAGCAAGGAGCCCACATAGCACCCACATCTTAGATTCTGAGTGCTAAGAAGCCTGGCAGATGCCATCAAAATCAATTAATCAAAGTTAATATCACCAGTTTTGGGACAAAGTGAAATTTGTGCACCATCTGATAGGGTGCAACAGGAAGAATACAGAATCACTTCTGTGATATTGCTGCCTGTGATGGATTGAATTGTGTCCTCCGAAAAGATAAATTCAAGTTCTAGCCCCAGTCTCATGAAGATGATCCTATTTGGAAATAAGATCTTTGAAGATGTTATTAGTTAAAATGAGGCCAAACTGGATTAGGATGGGACCTAATCCAATATGATTGGTGTCCTTATAAGGAGAGGAAATTTGGATCCAGACATACAGACAGAGAGAGCAGACAGCTATGTGATTGAGTTATGCCTCAAGCCAAAGAATGCCATGGATTGCCGGCAAGCTGCTGCCAGAACCATGCAGACCCCGGAGGAAGCATGGTCCTGCGACATCTTGACTCAGCCTTCTGGACTGCAGAGCTATGAGGCAGTAAATTTCTGTTGTTTTAAGCCACCCAGTTTGTGCTACTTTGTTTCAGCAGCCCCAGGAAACTAAGACATTGCCAAAGATGTATAACTTGAATCTAATTACGAGGATGTATCAGACAAACCCAGATGAAGGCACATTCTACAAAATAACTGGCCTGCTATCTTCAAAAGTGTCAAGGTCATGAAAGTCAAGGAAAGACTGAGGAACTGTTCCAGATAAAAAAGCCTAAAGAGGGATGAAAATCAAAAGCAATGTGTGTGATCCTGAATTGGATTCTTTTGGGACAATTGGTGAAACTTGAGTGGGGTCTGTGAATGGTAGTAAAACATCAGTGTCAATGTCTGGTTTTGATGGTTACATTGTACTTATGTAAGAAAATGTTGCTGTTTGTAGGAAATACACAAAGTGAAGCATGGTGTGGCTGTTAGGTCATCTTGTCAGCAACAAACTCTTAAATGGTTCAGGGCAAAAAAAGTTATTTGTGAATCCACTTCTCTTTCTTCATAAGATGAATCACCAGGTGCTGTGCCCAAAGCTCAGCCTCCTGGGAGAATTCTCTCTCACCGTTTTCTCTCAAGTTCACCTTTGAGTGACGCTGTACCAGAGCTCCTGTCCATTTTTTGCTTGCACCAACAATCTAAGGTGACACAGAGGTAAACCAAGCACAGATTTTCTTCCTCAGCTGATCAAATAGGATCCCCCGTACAGCTATTGGTGTGAGCCAAGGGATAGTCACTGGTGATCTAGTGGTAGGCATATGGGAGTCTGGAGTCTCTGCTTATGCAGCTTCCTCATCCCCTTTGGTCATACTTGTCATGAATCCAAGCTGATAGTACCTGTGACAGATGCCCATCTGTTTGGCCCTAAGGATGCTTTGCTGCATTTACCACTTTCCATAACTCTTCACTGGCTGTTTTAGTTTCCTAGGCTGCTTAAGCAAATTCCATTAAACAGTTCAGGTTAAGCAACGGGAATTCATTAGCTTACGGTTTTGAGGCTGGGAAAATGTCCAAATCAAGGCATCATCAAGGTGATGCTTCTCCCCAAGGCTGTGGTGTTCTTGGACGGCTGCTGGCAATCCTTGGTACTTGGCTTGTCACATGGCAAGGCACATGGCGGTGTCTCCTGGCCTCGCCCTTCTCTTCCGCGATCCATTGACCTTCAGCTTCTTGCTTCCCCTGGCTTTCTATCTGTCTGAATTTTATTCTCTTATAAAGGACTCCAGTAACAGGATTAAGACCCATCCTGCTTGAGGTGGGTCACACTTTAACTGAAGTATCCTCATCAAAAGGTCCTACTTATAATGGCTCACACACACAGGAATGGATTAAGTTTAAGAATATGTTTTTCTGGGGTACATACAGCTTCAAACCACCATTCCCTAGCCTCTGAGGTTAAGCACTGCCACTTGGCCTTTATCATTTCATGGTCCAATCATCCCCATTGTTACCAGTGAGCCAAGTTCCATAACAGTCTCTACTACCATCAGCCCTGACCTACAGAGGAGAGCCACTACTTAACTTTTTAGCAATTCTTGTGGGTCTCTCACCAGCAAATTCTTTATGGCCTTGGTAAATCATGTATATTCTGGATCTTCCCTTGGAACATAATTATCTGGCATGTCTTCTGGTCACCCATAGTCTAACCGTTCCAGCATACCCACTTCCACAAGTCTTCTAATCCCATCCTCCATCATCAGCAATTCTGGCCTTCCTCACCGTGGGTCATCACTTTTTCCATGTTTCCAGTGTGGATTGGGCAAACTCAATACATTCTCAGTGAATTCAAGAGTTCACTCTAGAGTGAGAAGTGCCCATCAGAGTTGTCTAGCATCAGGCCTAAATAGCTGGGCCTTTATACCCCTGCCTCACTCCGTCACCAGACGCAGGCTGCCCAGGAAGGGCAGGAAGTTTCTCTGCAGCTGAGGCAACCTGACTGAGCTGAGAGCTGAAGGTGCCTGCTTACCACACTCCCTGCAGCCGGGCAGCAATTTCTTCCTTGGAGGGGTATTTGGGCAGCACGTTTCCAGGTGTTCCATGATAATACATAAAGGAAAGTGCATAAATCGTAAGTGTGCAGCTTGGTGAATCACCCATGTAACCATCACCTAGATCAAGAAATGGGAATTACCAGCACCACAGAAGCCCCATTGGTCCATCTTCTCTGTCAGTGTCCCTCTCCCAAGGAAACCACTATCCTCATTCTACTACCATAGACTTGTTCACCTGCTTTTGAACTTTATATAAATAAAATTATATCCTGAATTCTTTTGTCTTGTTTCTTTCCTTAAATATCATGCTTGTGAAACTCATCATGTTCTTGCATGAAGCAGTAGTTTATTCTTTCTCATTGATACATATTATTTTATTGTATGATCACACCTCAACTTGTTTATCTGTTCTATCACTGATAGACATTAAGGTTGTTCCCAGTTTTTAACTATTATGTATAATGCTTCTATAAACATTCTTGTAGTGCCTTTTGTGTTCACATATATGAATTTCTGTACATTTTGCATGGTCACCTGTGTGCATTTCTGAGGCTATATACCTAGGACTTAAACAGCTGAGTCATAGGTTATGTTTGTTTAGCTTTACTAGATACTACCAAATATTCTTCCAAAGTGGCTGTACCAGTTTACTCTCTCGGGAGCACTGAAGGGGCATTCCAGTTCTTCCACATCCTCAACAACACTTGATATCATCAGTTGTTCTAATTTTAGCCATTCTCATTGGTATACAGTGGTATCTTTTTGTGGTTTTAATTTGTATTTCCCTGATGACTAATGAGGTTGAAAACTTTCCTGTTTATCACTCAATTGAATATCCTCTTCTGTGAAGTGCTTGTTCATGTCTTTTGCCCTTTAAAAATTTTCCATTTTTTTCTTATTGATTTGAAGTATATAAATATATAATTGATAAGGGCCCATTTTCAAATACAGGTACTGCAGATACCTTCTCCCTGTCCGGGGCTTGCCTTTTTGCTCTCTTAATGGCATCTTGTATAAACAACAGTACTTTTTTGTTATTTTATTTATTGAGATTGTTCACATACCATACAAGCATCCAAAGATCCAAAGTGCACAATCAATTGCCCATGGTACCATCATACAGCTGTGCCTCCATCACCACAACAAAATTTTTTTTCAATTTTTAGAACATTTTTATTACTCCAGAAAAGAAAGAAAGACAAAAAAGAAAACTCGAATCCTCTCATACCCCTAACCAACCCCCCCTACACTATTGACTCATGGTATTGGTATAGTACATTTGTTACTGTTGATGAAAGAATGTTAAAATACTAACTGTAGTACATAGTTTACAACAGGTATATTTTCTCCTATATACCCCTCTATTATCAACTTCTAGTTATAGTGTCATACATTTGTTCTAGTTCATGATAGGGATTTCTAATATTTGTACAGTTAATCATGGACATTGTCCACCATAAGATTCACTGTTTTATGCATTCCCACCTTAAGAGATGAGACCTCCATCTTTTCTTCTGGTGACTCTGAGCTTCCCCTTTCCACCATATTCACACACCATTCAGCACTGTTAGTTATTCTCACAACAACGTGCTACAGTCACCTCTGTCCATTTCCAAACACTTAAGCTCAACCCAATTAAACATTCTGTTCATAATAAGCAACTGCTTCCCATTCTTTAGCTTCATTCTATATCCTGGTAACTTATATTTCATGTCTATGAGTTTACATATTATAATTAATGAACAGTAGTTCCTAATTTTAATAAGTTCAAGTGATCTTTTTCGCTATGCTTCACTCTTTTTGTGTTCTGTTTACTAATTATTTTTAAAATACACATAACAATAAACACATATTTATCAAAATAAAAATACTCTTTTGTTAACCACCTAAGACTACATTATGTAACCCCAGTGGTCCTCATTGACCTCACTGGATGAAGCCCAAACTCCCTAACAGGAAGCACATGATCATGCTCTGCCAAGCCCTCCAGCCTCCTCCCCGTGCTCCTGTCTCCATACTTCATCCTCCAGCTATTGGGAGCAGCTCTCATGTTTCTCTCACATAACACGCCATTGCTAACCACCTGCCTTTGTATCAGCAGTTCCAGAACCAGCAGTATGTCAGGAACTGTAGTTGATATTCCTTCTCCTTTTTCCTACCAGAACCCTGATTTTGTTCAGGAGTCTACCCTCCTCCACGCAGCCCCGTGCGTCAGGGGAAGATGACCCTATGACCACCTGCAAGATGTGGATCCTAATGGCCTGACTCGTCGTGCCTCCACAGTCCTCCTGCCGTGGACATGGGCCCCAGTTCTGACGTAGGAGACGTGAAGGGCTCCTGGAATGTAATCCTTGATCCTGTCAAGGAGAACAGGCAATGTGGCCCATTTCTTACATTGGAAGTTAGAGTGCCTGTTCCAGTTTGCTAATGCCACTGTTTTGCAAAACACCAGAAATGGATTGGCTTTTATAAAGGGGATTTATTTGGTTACAAAATTACTGTCTTAAAGCCATAAAGTGTCCAAGGTAAGGCATCAACAATAGGGTACCTACACTGGAGGATGGCCAATGGAGTCTGGAACACCTCTGTTGTCTGGGAAGACATGTGGCTGGCATTTGCTTCCTTTGCTCCCAAATTGTATCTCAAAATGGATTTCTCCCAGAATATTTCTCTCTAGGCATCTGGTGGCATTATCTTGGTCTCTCCCAGGCAAGCTCCAGAGCAACAAATGTCCACTCTCAATGGCCATCCTCAAAACGTCCCTCTTGGCCATAGCATCGAGCTCCTTCTGTCTGAGCTCTTATATAGGGTTCTGGTAAACTAATCAAGGCCCACATTGAATAGGTGGGGGCACACCTCCATGGAAATTATCTAATCAGAGTTATCACCTGCAGTTGTGTGGGTCACATCGCCATGGAAACAACCTAATCCAAGGGTTCCAACCTAATCAACACTGATACATCTGCTCCCACAAGATTGGATTAAAAGATCATGGCTTTTTCTTGGGGGACATAGTATATCCAAACCAGCACAGTGCCTGAGGGCAAATCTCATACACCAAAGGACAGCAGGGCACAGAGAACCTGGGCCTTAAGGACATCGCGTGTCAGTGGTCATCCCATGCCTGAAGAACAACCTTCTGCTGGTCTGTATTTCCATATGATTTAAGCCAGTTTGAATCAGAGTTTCTGTCTCCTTCCACTGAAAGCACCTCTCTAGTATAAGACCATAACTGACCTTGGATGACTGGATGTGGGTGTACTTGGTGGATTGGGATGTACAAGGTGGTTGCACAGGGCCCCATGCTTGGAAGGAACCCATGCCTGGTTTACTGTTCTGCTGTCACCATTTCAAAATTCTTAACTTACAAACAACGGGCCCTGCATTTTCATTTTAGAGTGGGCCCCCAGAGTTATATAGCTGGTTCTGGTAATGTGACATTTCTTATCTCCTTGATCTCCTTGTTTTTCTTCATCTCCCTTCTCAGTCTTTGATCTTCACAGGTTCATCCTCAAGACTAGCCAGATGCCTCGTCTACAAAACCCACCAGCTCAACTGTAGAATGCGTGCTGTATACCTTCCAGCATGTTAAGAATTCACTTTGCCTCCAACCCATTTTGGTAAACAACAGCTTTTCAGTAGCCCCAAAGTGACCTTTACAAGGCCAAAGCCAAGCTCCCTGGCCTTGATTCCATATCTTCTTCAGTAGGTTCCTCAAGTCTCTTCTTAACCCCAACCTGTTACTCTCTGCGGGGAATCTCCCACTTCAGCCAAAATGAAAACAATGTTGTTAATGAAAAGAAAGCATTTGAATAATGATTGACAAATTGCCTTCACCAGTATTACAACATTTGAGCCTCACAATAATTCTCGGAGACAACTTTTAACAAATAATTTCCTCGTACGTTAATATTATTACAAAAAGAACTTGCTGATCTGCATTACATAAATCTGGTATTCTAGAGTATTTAGTACAAAATGCCACAAACTTAATAAGTATAATTACTAGTTCTTTTTTTTTTTAACTTTTTATTTTGAAATCATTTCAGACTTACAGAATGGTTGCGAGAAGAGGACAAATACCTCCTGGATACCTTTTATTCAGATTCCCTAAATGTTCGTGTTTTACCACATTTGTTTTATCATTCTCTCTCTCTCTCTCTTTCTCTCTCTACATATATACAATTATTTTTTTTTCCTGAAATATTTGAGAGTAAATTGAAGGCATGATTCTTTTTACTCCTAAGTTCTTGAGTGTGTGTTCCTAAATAGGGACATTCTCTTACATAACCATAGCACAGTTATCAAAATCCTAAAATTAACATTGATAAAATAATATCATCTAACCTAGAGAATTTATTCAGATAGCCTCATCATCTCAATAATGTCATTTATCGCAAAAAGAAAAAGCAATTATTTTTCAGGATGCAGGGTTTAGGTGCCAAATAACTTTAGTTTCTTTCAAGCTGGAATAATTCCTTAGTCCTTCTTTGACTTACATGACCCTGTCACCTGAAGAGTATAGGGCAGCTGTCTTGTGCAAACCTCTTTAATTTGGGTTTATCTGATGTCTCCTCATGACTAAATTCAGTTCATGTATTTTTGGCAGAATATCATAAATAATCCTGTGTTCTTTTCAGTTCAGTAAGTCAGGAGGCACATGATGTCTATTTGTCCCATTACCAGTGGTGTTCAAACTTTGATCCCTAGGTTAAGGTTGTTCCTACCAGGTTTTCCCCTGTAAAATTGCTCTTTATCCTTTATTAATTAGTAATATCTTATGAGAAACATTTTGAAAATATATTGTTTCTCAGAAAACTTTCACCCACTAGTTTTAGCATCCGTTGATGGTACATTTACTAATTCTTTTCATTAAAAAAAAAAATGATACCTGAGACAATGGTTTAAAAAAATCCAAACAATATAGTAAGTATAGTAAACAATAATACAATAAAAAGTAAGTCTCCTTCTGATACCAGACTTTTAAGACTCCCTCCCTGTTCTGGTTTGCTAATGCTGCCAGAATGCAAAACACCAGAAATGGATTGGCTTTTATAAAGGGGGTTTATTTGGTTACACAGTTACAGTCTTAAGGCAATAAAGTGTCCATCAACAAAGGGTACCTTCACTGGAGAAAGGCCATTGGCATCCAGAAAACCTCTGTTAGCTGAGAAGGCATGTGGCTGGCATCTGCTGGCTCCCAGGTTGTATTTCAAAATGGTGTTCTCCAAAATGTCTGCCATCAGCTTCCAATAGCCATCTTCAAAATGTCTGTCTCAGCTCCAGCTGGCTATGAGCTCCTTCTGTCTGAGCTTATATATTGCTCCAGTAAACTAAACAAGGCCCACACTGAATGGGCGGGACCACACCTCCATGGAAATTATCCAATCCGAGTTATCACCTACAGCTGTGTGGGTCTCATCTCCATGGACACTGAACCGATAGGTTCCAACCCAATCCACACTAACAAATCTGCCCCCACAAGAATGCATTAAAGAATATGGCTTTTTCTGGGGGATATAAATATACAAACTGGCACACTCCCCAAAGGCAAACCCTGTCACCAGTCTCTGGTGCCTCTTTGTGGCAGAGACAATGCCACATGGTACTGAACATATTTCATTTTCTTCTTCCTGATCATGAAGAATGACAATTTTTCCTACCCTGCTTTGCCATGAGGCTGGGCCCATGAGACTAGTTCTGGTTCAAGGACTGTGAATAGAAGTGGTAAGTGCATTCATGGGCCAAAGCCTTTGGTATCAAGGTGTGACCTCCAGCTCTCTCTTCCCTTGCTGCAGCAATTGTGGAGGTCTTGCATTCAGATGGTGCAGCCACACATGGAAACAGCCTAGATCCTTGAGTCACCACATGGAGGACAGCTGCTGCCCTGAAGAGCTGCCAGGCTCGCATTCTGGCATGCACAAAAAATACAAGCCTTTGCTGTGATAATGTCACTCTAGCATAATTTAGCCTAGCCCAATAAAATCCTTTCAGAAGTGTTCCTCACGTACTTAAAATATATGTATTTATGCATAGTTTCATTTTATGTCAATGGACACATTATGCAAATATTCTCTGTCTTCTCTTTGTCACCTAACAATATATCTTTGAGATTTTTCTGCATTAGAATATTTAGCTCATTCTTGGTAAGATTTGCAAAGTGTTCTATTCTATGAATGTACTTTAATATATTTAGGAGGACATCTCTTTAATTTAAATTTTTTGGATAGGTACTACATACACATGGTATAAAATTAAAACAGTCCAAAAGAATGTATGTGAAAAATTCTCCCTCCCACTGCTACCCTGAGCCAACAAATTCCCTACCAACACTAACCAATTTTTCCTGTCCCATATGTATATTTACAGAGATATATTATACATCAGATGTTTAAATGACTCTCATTTTAGTCTCAGATTTGGCTGAGACCCCAAAATAATAAGGCCACATTTCAAAGTGAGGCACAAACCCACCAATACAGGATTTTGCAAAATGAGATAGTAGAAAACCAATTTTGCACTCTTAGTTGACCACTCACCTCCAGCCTATAAAAGATGTTGGGGAGGTTGAAAAAAGGATGAGATGGTGGTTGGGGTGATGATTTCATTCTGGTTTTGATTCAGGTCATTGGTTGTACCATCTGATGAGGCAGTCACCAATAGAAATGGCAACTAGACAGCATATGACTGCAACATAATCAAATATAGGACCAGTAGAATAAGAAAGGCCTAAAAAAGTACACCACAACCATGATCCAAGTTTTCACAGATTAAACCCCCATAAAAGATCCTCTGCTTGACCAGAATTATGGGAACAAGAAAAGAAGTACTGACCAAGTAGCTGTTTTGTGTTTTTGTTTTTTTTACATTTTCCATGGTTTCTCTATTCTTTTTGATAATGTTGAAAAACCTCTGAGAGATCTTTGGGAATATAAGTGCAATATTTTCCCTTAGCACAGCACAAGTTCATTTTAGTGAGATGAGACAATGTCTATTTCGCCTGCTGCCTGTCCTGTTAGTGACTTCTTGTGAAACAAGTCTAAAGCCTGGGAGTTCTTTGTCAAGCTTTCAGTTCTCTGTACAGCCATAAGCCTGAAGAACTCTTCCAAACTCATGTGCCTCCTGCATGGAAGCCATGGTGAAAAGTTGCCTGTGAGTAGAAAAGTACTGTCCAAATTCTCCTTCAGTGATTCTCTGAGGTAAATTCACACCTATGTTCACAGCCACTGTGCCAAGGTTTGATCACCTATACTGGGAATGAAAGGACTTCCCCTTAAATAACATTGGCCAAAAGGGTCTCCAAGTGAGATCCTGAATTATTCTAAATGTAGGCATCAGTTGCCATAACTAGAAACTTAACTGCCATTTTGCAGGGAGTAATAAGGAGGCCTTTATTCCACAAATCAAGTACCACTCATTAGATGCTACTCAAGGACAGGGTTCAGGCCTAGATAATCCAGAACTCTCATCACAGATCCTGGTAAGTTAGTGGATCCAAGGCAACTTAACTTTGAAACTTATTTCAAATGTCTGAAAGAATAGTTTTGTATGTCTGTGGTAACAGTTGCAAAGGTTAAGCAGCAACTCTTGCCTACTGGGGGATCATCTGCCATATCTTGGAGAGAAGCTGCTTCATGTAGTCAATAGCTTGTTCTGAGGTTCTTACATTCAGCAGTAACTTCTACCCTTTGGCAGCTCTCTGGGAACCTCAGCTTACGGTTTCTGCTAAGTGAAGTTGTCTAAATTGTATTATTGAAGAATGATAATGTCATGTAAGTTGAGTAGCATATGTCTAAGTGTGCCAGTTTGGATGTATTATGTCCCCCAAAACGCCATGTTCTTTGATGCAATCTTGTGGGGGCAGACATATTATTGTTGATTAGATTGGAATCCTTTGACTGAGTGTTTCCATGGAGATGTGACTCAGCTCTGAGGGAAACATTTGACTGGATAATTTCCATGGAGATATGGACCCTGCCCATTCAGGGTGGGTCTTGATTTAATCACTGGAATCCTATAATCCTACACAGACAGAAGGGGCTTGCTTCTGCAGTCAAGAGAGACATTTTGGAGACAGCCATGGAAAGCAGACTTTTGCTGACACTTTGCTCCAGAGAAGCTAAGAGAGGACAAAATGCCCAAGAGCAACATTTTGAAAAATGCACAGGAGCTCAGAGAAGAGCTGGGACACAACCTGGGATCAGCAGATGCCAGCTACATGCCTTCCCAGCTAACAGAGATTTTCCAGAAGCCACTGGCCTTCCTTCAGTGAAAGTATACTCATGTTGATACTTTAATTTGAAAATTTTCATGGCCTTCATACTGTAAATTTGTAACCAAATAAACCCCCTTTATAAAAGCCAATCCATTTCTGGTATTTTGCATAAGGACAGCATTAGCAAACCAAAACACCAGGTATTGATCTTTTGGAGTCTGACTGATGTGACCTTATCAGGTCCTTTACAAAAAGTTTTAAGTTTCTCAGATGATATTTCCAAAATACCCAATTTACCTGGTCTAAGGTCTATTAGAGAACAGTTAGGTGACTGGAGAAAGATTGTGGTCTGTGCCTATTTGTGATAAGACTGAACTTCTGCAAGAGGTTAGAAACATATGGGTGGAGAGATTCCTAGCCATATGAGGCTGCCTGCTAGGGACCAGGTCTTAGGGACACAGTTCCTGAATGGGAAGAACACAGAAACATGAGAGCCAAGGATAGTACTTTAGGCCACAGGAACTCAACGTGTCTAATAATTTAGCTAATTTAAGTTTTAATATTCCTTTTGTTCTCTCCACTTTTCTAGATGATTAAGGGTGATAAGCACAGTGAGTCTTCCACATGAGAGGCAACATTTTATGTTGTTCAGGAATAATTTCCCCGTTAAAATGTGGTCTTTCATCATTAGACAAGTAGGTTAGAAAACTCTAAGTAGTGAATACAAGTCAAGTAGTTTCTTAGCCACTGTGAGTGCTGTAGCTTTTTGATAGTGGAATGCTTCAACCCATCCAGAAAAGAAACACACTGTTCCCAGTACATATCATAACTCATAAAGAGAGATAATTGAGTAAAGAAACAGGGTCCCTTTAGAGATGTCACAAGGGTTCCTTAGAACATGGTTCCAATCTATGTCTCACCTTTATAAAGTTTCCAGGTTACGTTGCTTACAGGTGAGGCATGCATTGAATGCTGTCCAAGAAAATTTTCCCCACCAGTGTTGGCCAGTTTGTCCCCACTGTGATGGGTTGTCCCATGGAGGACTTGAGTGTCTATTTGAAGTTTTCTGGTGTTCTTTAGAAGCTGTGTTCATGGATCTTACAACCCAATCTTGTGCATATGTAATGGAAATCTTGAACCTCTCCATCATTCACTTTTAAAAGAAGTCCCTGTTTAAAGACCTCAGTTAGAGCAGCTTGTTCACATAATGATCTTCCAAAGCATTTCCTTTAAAAATTTGTGCGGGCCTCTACCTAACAACAGCGTTTTTCTTAGGTAACACCAATATGTCACGAAACTCATTTATTTGGTGCCCATTTTTAATAGGGGTACTTAAGGAGGTGAAAACAAAACAAAACAAAAATATTCTCTTTGTTTCCTGAAGTCTTGGACATTCTGAAGTTGTGGACCATGAGTCAGATGGTCAGTGTGCATTGGTTGTTCCTTGCTGATATCACAAGAGATAAGCTCGAGCAAGAACACACTGGTTTGCAAGTAGAAATGAAAAGGAAAAAAGGGAGTATAGAGACAGGGCCTCACAGGGTTGGAGAAGCTGTCGGATCCCAACAGCAGGAGAAAAGACCGAAAAGACATTGAGAAACAAAGGTCCACTAAGATTTTTCAAGTAAACAGAGGAATTCAGAGATTCAGCACTACTGCTAAAAATAGTTTAAAGGGGTTTCCTTTCCACCTAAGTCAATTGTTTCACATGGCCTCATTATAACTACCATTGCGTTGAAAGCAAGAGGCATAGAGTAAAGAAACAGAGAAATAAATGAGAGTTGATATTTATACCTTGAAAAAAAAAATCTTTGGGCATGATTTCTGCTGCAAGAAACTGCTTAGAAGCAAAGACACCTGAGAATTTTCTAAGGGAAATATATTGCCCAAATCCCACAAGCTGGGCCAAAATAAATCAAGTCATAAAACAACACTTGAATCTCCAAACTTGCCCCAGCAGGAAGCAGGTTGTGAGTGCTGAGTAGTCCCCCAGGAGGGGGTTCCCCACTTCACATATAGTCATGGAGAACAATGGCTGAGGAAGAACTTGTCAGAGGGCAGCACCAGGGCATAAACAGAACAATGACAAGAGAATTTCTCCCCAAGAGCAAAATCCAGGTCTAATCAAGGAACTTCCTCCACTGCCAGGAAACGGAGTCTTCATAATGCATATCTTACAGGATTCCATACTTGCTTTGGACATGACTGTTGTGTGTTTCCCATTCTTCCTTTTCCAAATAGTTTTTATTGCACTTTTCCTGTCCCTGCTCCATCTTGGTATATTGGGTGGGAGGGTTTATGAAAGTAGTGATGTGGTGGAAACAACCTGGCTTTTAGTTCTTAGGTTGCAGAACCGTTAGGGAACTTCATCCAGGCTGATTAGAGAAGACTAAAAACCAGATTTCAATAAGAATGTGGTATTGGGTGGGATTTTTGTTGTCTCTCTTGGGGGAAGGGAGGGTATATTTGGTGGCCAGAGGGCTGACTGTGGCAGAGACCTCTTGATGTCTGCTGAAAGCCATTCTTCTCTTCTTTGGGCATACAACTAGACTGCTTCCCATACTCCCTTTCAATTTGGATGTGGCCATGTGACAACATTTTCTCTAATGTAATGTGAATGGAAGCAAGATGTGCCACCTTCTGATCTGAACCATAAGAATGTCCCATGTGCAGCTCCTCCACACTCTTTCCCTTTCTATCACCTGAATGAAGATCAGGTCCTAGGGGATGGTAGACACAAGATGGAAGGAGTCTGGGACCCTGAATGGCAACATAGAAGAGTGCCATCTCACTGACCTAAATATCTGCCCAGGACTATTAGGTAAGCACAAAAGAAACTTCTCTTTTCTGATCCATGTTTTGGATATATTTGTTGCTATGTTTCAGCCTACAGTTACTGATACACACTCCAAGAGTCATGCTAGGTCAACATAATGATTTTACATATCTTTTTAAAAATAATTATTCTAATGGTAGTATACTTAACACACTGCAGTGAGCCTTACTTTTTTCCCCCTTAATGTATTAGAAAGTGTTCCATATCAGTACATTCAAAACTTTATTTTTCATTTCTTTCTCTTTTGATTTTTAGCACCTTGAAAACTTAAGTATCAGACATTATTTAACCAGTTTGTTACAGGTAGACATTCAGGTTATTATTAATCTTTTGCTAGTGTTCTTTCTATGTTCAAGTTCTTTCAGTTGCTACTCTGAAAATGCAAGGGACAGGTCAGCTTCCTGTCCAGTATTGTCTAGTTCTACTCTCTACTTTAGGACTCCACTTCGCTTTTTTTAGCCAAATCACAAAGCTTGTATACAGCCATACTGACTATACTTGGCCCACTGTTGTAAAATGTCAATTGAAAAACAAACCCAACTGGTTAATTAGTCAAATATTCACACTGATAGGAGGAGTATAGCATGGAGGTTAACAGCATGAGTTACAATCAGACAACTCTGGGTTCAAATCCAGCCCTACTACTTATAAACATCTTACTTAATCTTGGGCAAGTTGCTTAACTCCTATAAGCATCAGTTTTCTCACCTGTAAAATGGGGATTATTGTGAAGATTAAATGATAATGTAATTGAAGAGCTTAGCACATGGCAACTATCAGTTAAGAAGTACTGTAGATTTTTCCTTAATATATAATTTTTAACTATTACCAAAAGAAAGCGAAGAAAACTTGAGTTTAAGGATATGTATCATTACCATTCTTATTGCTTTTAGAAAGATTAAATCACCATTCTTTTTTTCTTTTTCAAAAATGATATTTTACATATTTTCCTGTAACTTGCTAGTTTCTCTTTAAACTGTCCCACTGACATCTTTCCATGTCAGTTAAAATGGATCAATCTCATTCTTTTTAATGGCTATAACCATTATTTTGTTTTGGTTTTCTCCACTTGTCTGTTTGTTTTGGTAGCCATTCATTTTTAATAAGGAGACAGTCCTCAAATTTTGTAATTGAAACTATTAGAGTTACATTATATTGTGGGTTGGGGTTGATCCTATATGGTAGGTTTAGGAGATTCAGTCTTTGCAGATGCTATAATTCATGTTAAAGCAAGCAACATAGGTGTTCATCACTATTGGGGGTGAGAAAGGAAGGAGTTGTAGAAAAGATACACAAATGTAAATGCCACTCTCCTGGCACTTGAATTCCAGAAGTGAAACTGGAGGACTTTACTGCCATATTAGGAAATGACTGGTTGCCTGATGACCACAGTGTTAAGCTAAGTATTTTGATTTTTTTCAGGGGGAGGAGGAAATGGGATGGAAAGGATTTAGTCAGGAGGATTTTAAATCAGCTGGTTTTATAATTATTCTATTCTGTTTCAACATAATACTGTATTTATAAGCATTATAAAGTCAAACTTTCGCTTCCTTTGGAGAGACTGAAAACCCAGCTCAATTTTCAAAGATGAGGTTTCTGAATCAGATTACCAAATGAGGTTATCTGTTACTCCCTGAAGTTTCAGCAGCATTAAAAATCTGTGTTGAGATTGGTTTGAATTAATCCAAGCATTCAACATGTGCTAATCATAAAGCTGTAAATGAAGACCTGGAGTACAATCTTCTCAACCTCTTAGGCATTGAAAAGATTTCACCTTAATAAAATGTTAGGAACTCCCATTATACTATATTTCGTTTCTTTAGCTAAGTATCAGGGATAAAGTAACATTAAGCTTGCAACCAGGACATAGCTATGTGGCATGTGCTGGGTGGGAGCAATGAAGACAGGGGCCCAAACATCCCAAACCTAATAAAAGCAAGTGTTCCCCATTCTGTGTTTGGGAAATTCCCTTTCCACTGGTGTTTCTCCAGAATACTTTGCATTTTCTGACTCATGTTTCTAAAATATTTGCCTAGTACCATCTATAACTTCTCTATACTTTTCTCTTGAAGAAATTGGTAGTTTTGTTTGTTTGTTTGTTTTGTTTTGTTTTGTTTTAAATCCAGAAAGGATGAGTCTATGCCATCCTTTACAAAAGAAAATATATATATTATTCTCTTTGATACCCAACATTCATTGTTGGTGCTTGAAAGTGAAGATTTTCAGTGGATGTAAGGCTCCTGGACATCTGTTGATATCTGTGGGACATTTATAGGAATTGGTTGGCTCCAGTCGATTCTATAACCAACTAAGCTCACTCCCAGGCAGGCTTTGGCTCAGGCACCTTCTCCTCCTATGTCTCAATAGGCAGTGTCTGGCTTATGACAGTTCTCTTGAATGAGGGGCCAGATGACTCCAAAAGAGTCCCTACCAGAGGCACAGGCCTGTGACCAGATGTCTTGTTCTAGGACAGATGGTTTGAACTGCCTCCTGCACCCTTTCGCTCTGGCAGTCTGTAAGGCTGCTCTGAGTGCTGGGGCCATAACAGAAATCTGTATGAGGCTTTTCAAAGACAGCTTTCATTAAGTATTAAGGGGAGTGAAGCAATCCAATGTTTTCAAACAGGATAAGTCACTTTGGGATTGGTCTTTTTGCTTGCCTTAAAGGTCTGATCTTTTATATTCCCAGAAGAGGGAAAGAACAATAATAGTCAAGTCAATTAATCAGAATGTTGGCAAATCACAGAATCAAAGGCTTGGAAAGGACCTTTGCAGTGAGAGCAGGTTGGAAGGGACTTAGCAAGAGAGCAGCTACCTCCAGGGGAATGCTGGCCTGCCTGCTACCAGGAGGCCTCATTACTTTGAAGTTTCCAGAATTCAGCTTTGGACCTCAAGGCTGCTTTGGGCCTTTGGTCTCTGTTCTAATTTGCTAATGCTGCCAGAATGCAAACCAACAGAAATGGATCGGCTTTTATAAAAGGGGATTTATTTGGTCACACAGTTACAGTTTTAAGGCCACAAAGTGTCCAAGGTAACACATCAACAGTTGGGTACCTTCACTGGGGGATAGCCAATGGTGTCTGGAAAACCCCTGCCAGCTGGGAAGGCACGTGGCTGGTGTCTGCTCCGGAGTTCTGGTTTCAAAATGGCTTTCCCTCAGGACGTTCCTCCCTAGGCTTCAGCTTCTCTTCAGAATGTCACTCTCAGTTGCTCTTGGGGCATTTGTCCTTTCTTAGCTTCTCTGGAGCAAAAGTCTGCTTTCAAAGGCCATCTCCAAAATGTCTCTGTGAGCTGAAGCTCCTCTCTCTGCTCCTGTGCTTTCTTCAAGTGTCCCTCTTGGCTGTAGCAAGCTTGCTTCTTCTGTCTGAGCTTATATAGTGCTCCAGTAATTTAATTCACACCCACCCTGAATGGGTGGGACAATACCTCCATGGAAATTATCCAACCAAAGGTCTTGTCCACAGTTGATTGAATCACATTTCCATGGAAACACCCAAAGGATTCCAAAATCTAATCAACACTAATATGTCTGCCCACACAAGACTGCATCAAAGATAATGGCATTTTGGGGCACATAACACTTTCAAACTGGCACAGTCCCCTATGGTTGATTGGCTTGTGAAACTGATGCATCACATACCCAAGTCACCAGACACCAAATACCAATTGTCTGGATTTACAAGAACTGTAAAAAAGATGACCCAAGAGTCAGCCCCCATCTACAACCCCTAGGAATATGTACTAGAAGCCAAATCGGGCTGCAGATAAACATTATTGGCACATCCACCTCTACAAAAGGTGAGGTCCTCCTCAGTAACGTATTGACTTGATGCACCTCTTTTCAGGCCCCAGGTTGATTTGCTAACTACCTGCCCTCAGACTATCACATTCTTTCTTTACACAGCAGAGGTTTTACACATGCTACTAGAGGCTCCCGAGGCTACATCTTGATCTCAGAACAAGAAGAAACCCTACACACCCTGCTACACCTTAATTTTCCATGACAGTAAAAGGTACAGTAACTGCAGGATAGTTTTCTTGCCACTTACTAGGATAATTAATTTTGAAAAACCTCTTACAGGACCAATTCAAGCTGAAAATGTAATTACTGTTAACTTTAATGGGAAAATTTTTTAAATGTTCCCTAGTCTCAAAATTGACACCCACCCATGCTAAAACACCAAGTCTTATTAAAACAGACACAATTATATTAATAATTTGCATTCTCAAAAACACAAACTAAAGGCATTTCCCTACAGTAGCTATTACTAATTATATCATTATTCTATAACATGGCTGTTTACTTGTTCTTTCTTAGCTTTTATGCACTGAATACTTAAAAAGAAATTCATAACAAAGCATACATACAAATGACATCCAGTGTTTATACAATTCAATCTTTATTTAAAAAAAAAAGATTAATGAAATCAATGAAAGCCATGCAAATGTTTTTCCCCTTACAGAACAAGTTGAAATAATAAGATGTGATGTGTAAGACTTTCCCTGCTATGTATAACCCAAACCATGAGAAATCTGAGGGGAGAATGACTATTTCAAGATGATGTGTGGTGGCTGTTGTCTTCTAGGTACTCAGCAGCTGCATGAAGTATACCAAACCAGATCAATACTGGTAGAGGCAAAGAAGTGCTTTGTGTATCAGCTGTCTTTTGTTGGAAAACAAACCACCATTTATTTATTTTTCATGAGTCTGTGGGCTAGCTTATCAGTAATTCTGGCCTGGGCCAGCTCAGCTGGGCCTGGATGGTCTAGAACAGCCTCATTCACATGTCTGGTGGTTGGCAGCTGGTTGGTCTAAGGGGCAACAAGCGCATGTCTGACAGTTGGTTAGATGTCAGATGTGGTGATGATGTGTGTGTCTCTTATCATCCATCGGGTTGTAGAAGAGTTCCCAGCAGCAAGAGCGGACATGGGAAACTTGAGCATAAGTTAAAAAGTTTGGCTATTATTTCTTTAATTATCATACAATAAAATAGACTTTTTTATTAGATTTTGTGTGCAGTTCTATGGATTTTAACATATGTATAGACTCACGTAACCATCACCATATTCTGGATACAGAAGCATTTCATCACCCCCAAAACCTCCTTTGTGCTATCCCTTTATAGTCACTCCTCCATCTCTACTTGAACCTACCCCTCACCTTGGCAACCACTGAGCTATTCTCCATCACTACAGTTTTAATGTTTTCAAGCGTGTTATTTGGAGACTGACTCCTTTCACTCAGACAAAGCCTTTATTGTTGTGTTGTTATAATGCCTAGTTGTCTGCATCAATAATTCACTCCTTTTGATTGCTGAGTTGCATTCCATTGGGGTTGGCTTCTGATAGTATTCTCCACATGAGTAAATGATACCACTATTCTACCAGTTGTGTGGGCCAAAACCCTTGGCATCATCCTTGACTCTTTCTAACCTACATATCTAAGTTTTGGTGGCTGATTTTCAAAATATTAGCAAGTCTTGGTGGCTGACTTTCAAAATTAGCCCAGAATCTGACCACCTGTCACTGCCTCCATTGCTCTCACCTTGTTCAGGCCACGATTATGATCTTTCTATTCCTATAGCATTCCAAGCTTGTTTCTGCTCCAGAGAATGTGAACTTGTCATCTCCTGTGTGGAACATTCTTCCCCTAGATATCCATATAGTTCACCTCCGTAAGTCAATTCCAATTTCTGTTTAAGTGTCCCTTTCCAATGAGTCCTTCTCTGACTAACCCACTTGAACTAGTAGCTACCTGACACCACTGTTGGACACTTACCCTGCTTTTTTGTCCTTCATGACACATATCCCTTCCTGCTATCATTTATTTGTTTTCTGTCTCTCTGACTAGAAAATCTGGCATATAGAGAGATTTTAATGAATACTTTTGATTGGATAAATTATAGGTAGGAAGGGCAGTATGAGAACACATGTAAGTAGATTTCTAGATTTTAGGACATTCTACATTTGCCTCTGATTATACAGTGAGGAGATCAGGGGAAGGAGCAGAGAAGGGAAGTGTTAAGAGATTTGCAGAGATAGTGGAGAGCAAGTCAACTAGAAAAATATAATTCAATTTCCAGGCACTGTTAAGAGCCCATTTAAAGTTGATAATTATTAATTTAGCCAGGACAATTTTCTATCACAGGTACACATATAGAGGGTGGGGGGCTTAATTGGATAAATGTAAAAGGAAAAAGGAAGTGTTGAGGTATTAGTAACAGCAGGATCATAATGATGTACCATTGAATCTAAGATGAATAAGGAAGGAAGTGAAAAGTGGAGTGGGTTATTGGATAAGAGATAAGAGAGAGGCTTTCAGCAGATTGGAGGTTCTGATAAAGTGAAAGAACAGTTATGGTGAAGCTCCCCAGCAGCTTGAAAGGATAGCAGGCTGTGGTTGACCAGAGTCATGTTAGAATTACTGGCTCATGACATGATTGCACTTTTGGTAACAAGATCCAGGATTTGATGTGAGATTGGGAGACTGATGTTAGGGTTGCCAGAAAGGAGGCCTGGATATTGAAAGCGTTGTCCACATTGATTCTGAAACCATCAAGGGAAGAACAGTAAAGACAAGTTGGAAGCACAAATCTGCTGATGATTTCGACAGACACAGTTAAAAGGGTGACAACGTCCACAGGTAAGCTTCAGAGACAGTATTACTAAGGTGGAAGTATTCGGCAGGCAGCCCCCACCTTTGGAACCTGAGAAGTGAGAATACTAATCCACTTAAGGGAGTTCCAGGGGAAGCAGCATCTTTAGGGGACAGTCAAGTCTCGGTTCAACAACGAGTAGAGAAGTTCAGAGAAAAGCTGATTTGGAAGCGGGAATCCCATTGGTTTCAAGATGGGAGGCTGGGGAGCCGACCGAACCATCAGAAGCTCCTGCCACCCCCTTTATCCTTTATTTACCTACCTTCCAACCCTTAGCTCGCGCCACACCAACCCCCACAAGCAAAAAAGGCTCAGAGAAGGCTATAACCACTCGGACTCTTTTCAACTCCCCGCGGAAGTGCTCATCCCAGAATTCCACCGTGTCTGAGCTTCCCCATTGGCCCTAGCTTCCGCCCTCTTCAACTCGCTTCCGCCCGAGACTCAGTGGGGCGGGGCCGTCCCTAGGAGTCACTTCCGTCGCTCCCCGCCCCTCGCTCCTTTTGGAGCTGCTTCCGGCCATGGCCCCGCCCATCCACACGGCCCCGCCCCCGCCCCCGCCCCGCCCTGGGCCGACGGGCTCGGCCCCACGGCGCCGCTTCCGGTGCGGGCCCCGCCCCGGCTGTGGCCCCAGGCTGCGGAGGAGGCAGAGACGCAGCTGCCGCGCCGGGGCTGGAGCTGCTGCCTCCTCCACCGCGGGCAGACCCGGAGCGCCCCGCACAGGTAAGCCGCGCGGGTTCCAGTTCGTTCAGCCGCGGCGGGAGCGAGGGTTGTGGCAGGTGAAGGGGACGGTGGGATGGAAGGGGAGGCAGGTGTGTGGGGGAGACGGGAAGGCGGGGGCGGAGCGCGGGGGCCGCAGAAGGAAAGTATGAGCGCTGAGAGGGGCCCCAAGGCGCCTAGTGCCCCTTGTAAAGGGATGGGAAAGGTAAGGGCCCCCAGGGTCCCAGAGGGCTAGGATAGGTGGGGTTGGGGTGATCGCAGAAAAGGCCAGCGGGTTGGCTGGAAGGGCTTGGTAAGGGTAAAAGTGATAGGACTGAATGGGGGGGAGGGTGTAGTATAAAGAATGGGGGGTGGGAGGGGGACATGGAGGGGTATGTGGAGATTTGAAGGGAGCCGGGACCAGATGGATCGGACATGGAAGGTAGAGACAGTGGTAGGCAAGGCCGGGTTTAAAGCTGCAAGCAAGCAGTCCGTTGTTCCGGGCTTGGTGGTCCGAGAACTTTAGGGCAAATGGGGGAGGGGGGGCCGCGTGAAGGGATGAAGTGGTTTAAAGATTTCTGAAACATAAATTCTCTGAATGGAGGCAGGTGTATTGTTTGGATCAACTGGCTGCTTAGGGGCTGGGGGGAGATGGGCTCTTTGGGGGAGGGTGTGTGTATTGAGTTGTAGAACTGAGTCATCTCAGTCTTACTAAAGAGACTGTGAGACACCTCCCCCTCTGCTGGGGACAGTATACAGAGAAGATGGTGCTACAAGACAAGAAGCAGTTGTTCGGTGACTGGCGGGACTTGCATGATTCGCTTGTGATTGATTGTGACTATAAGGAAATTAAAAATGATCACTGAATTATTTGCTTTATTCTTTAACTTCTTTGACCCACATTCTTTTTATTTTAAATGAACACTTCCATCAGCTGGATTTAATGCAGTTATAAATCTTTTCATGCTTTGTTACACCATAAGAAGAGCTAAAGCAGAATGGAAGTATTGTACAGCATTGCATACCTCACACTTTTTAAAGTGCCAAGAGAGGAAGTAAAGGCAGTAAGAGGCAAATTGGAATTTCAGTCTTTCACAGACTACAAAAAACAAAAGCAGTTCTGAGATAAACAGAAAATGAGAACTTTTTATCTCTACTTTTTTTTTTTTTTTTTGCCTGCCTTTAAAAATTGTACCTTGCATAAATCCAAGAAGTTTTCATTGCTGGAGACCTGATTACAGTACTTCCCTGTGAATTTTTAAGGATGCTAAAGACATTTAGTTTTCTTAAAAAAAAAAAATCTTTCTAGCCAGTCCTGAAACACTGGAACAATGCAAATATCAAGTCCCAACCTGTGCTGAGCAGCTGCTTCTTTCATGTGTTGATAAAATTGTAACCATGTTCACCTAAAATTTTCCTGTGCATAGTAATCCATTCTGTTAGGGAGATTTGCTGAGGAAACAATTTAAGAGAGGTTTGTTGGGGGTGGAGGCCTGGAGAAAAGGGAGAGGGGTTAGAGGAGGAGAGGGTGTGAAAGGGGTGTGTGTTTGGAGACCGATTGGTAAGAATGCTGATAAACCTGCCCCCAGAATGCTTTTGGCCTGAAAGCCTTTTCTTTTTGTACTGGTCATAGGATATAGTAGAAGTGAACCAAAAAGAAAGGGGATGAGAAGAGTTTTACTTGGCCGTTTATGAAAAGCATTAACTTGTTGTTTAGACAATATTGGTATCTGCTTCAAATTAATTAACTTAAAAATCTCCAGAGGAATTCCCCCGTTTGTTTTTGAGTGACGATTGCAATTTGAGACTCTTGCTTCCTTGCATGTTTCTTCCTTTCATGCCGTTGAAATTGGATTCTCTCTGAGGCTGTAATGTCCAGTTAGCACGGCTCAGTCTACTCGACAAGCAGCTGGCAGTTTGATATGGGAAATTTGAAAAGTTTAAACCCAAGAGCAGTTTGCTTGCTTTTCTCTGAGAGAAGTCATTTTGCCTGCCTGCTAGCTCTGTGTCCAGCTTGGATACTATATCTTTCTTTCTCTGATGGGGATGGGAACATAAGCAGCATTCTCTCTTTTGCAGGCAGGCCTTTCCTTCCCTTTATTATTGTAGCTTTCATAGTCACACCCTGTGTGCAAACTCAGTTGCCTTTTCAATAATAAACAGGTTAATGTTTGATAGTGTTGAGGGAGAGAGATCAGAGCACAGATGTTAGCAAGCTAGACATCTGGATTTACTTCTTTTTAAACCCTCAATAGCGCACTGCTACTGAGAGTCATCCTTTATTTCCTCTCTTAAATCCTGTTCCTCTTCTTCATTTCCCTCCCTACAAGCCCACACCCCAACCCCCCCATCTTAAAACTCAGATTTAGGAGCATATGCTAGCGTTCAGAACTCATGGCCCTTTAATGGAAAAAAAGAAAGCCTTTTTATACCTGTTTTACATAGTTGTGTTCTGTTTTTCTCCTTCTCTGTTTTTTTCTCTTAGTCATTTAAGGTTTAGACCCACTGTGCTTGCTGGGCTATGCCCAGGTCCAGAGCCATGCCAAACAGGGAGTGAAGCTTGAGGCAGTGATGGAGTCTCTGCAGCAGCAGCAGCAGCAGCAGCAGCAGCAAAAGCAGCAAAAGCAGCTGCACCTGGCTCCTCTGCAGATGGATGCCAGGGAGAAGAAGCAGGAACAACAGATGAGAGAAGCCCAGTTCTTATATGCCCAGAAGCTGACCACACAGCAGGCTCTTCTTTCTGCCACAACTGGGAGGCCTTCTGGCAACCCTGCCCTGGGTCCCTTAGCCAGAATTCCACCAGCCACAGTGGCTGCCCGAGTTTTTGAACAGAGCAATGTGAACTCAGAGCCTGAGGAAGAAGAAGGAGGTTTGGAAGATGAGGATGGGGATGATGAAGATGCAGAGGTGGCTGAGAAAGAGGCCCAGGCTGCTTCAAAATATTTTCCTGTGCGGAAAACGACTTGCCCAGACCCCAGGGTGGTGCCAATGTCCAGTCTCCTCCCAGCACCAGGGACCCCATCTCATGGACAGCAGGCTAAAGAAGACCATACCACAGATGCTTCCAAGGCCCCACCTGCTTCAGTCTCTGTATCTGGGCAGCCGAGCTGGAATCTGGATGAGCAGCTCAAGCAGGTCAGTCTTTCTGGTGTAGGACGTCATTTGTTCTTCTGGAAGGCTAGCCAGAGAGGGGTACTGGACTGCCAGGGGCAGTGACTCTGCCAGGCCTCTAATTCTCCCACTTCAATGAGCAGCAACCTAGACATGAACAGACTTTTTTTTTCCCCTTACTTAACATTTGTTTTCTTGAGTAAAGCAACAGAATGTGTAAATTACTCTAATATAGATTGTTCCAAGTTTGATGTGAAAATGTCAGTACAATCTCTTTTTTTAAAGGAGGGATGAGGTTGCAACAATGTCATGAAGGAAGTCTAAAATGAGATGTGTGGCTTTAATTCCAGTTTTTCTAATAGTAATATAAAGGAACAATCTTGCCAAAGACAGTTTCTTAGTTCCAGGCTAACTGACCATCATAGTTTTTAAAATGCTACTTTGCAGCTAAACTGGCTGATGGGAAGTGCTTGTGTTGTGTATATTTTCCAACAAAGAGCCTTGTAGACCTGATTTTATTTCACCCTTTGAAATAAGGAACGGCAGACCTCAAGATTCCCCTTTTAATCCAAAGCAGGCATAAGTATTTCCAAACATGGCTGAGCATTAGGATTATCTAAGGAGCTTTTTAAAAAATACAGATCCCTGTGTCCTAATGAAGTATCTCAGAGGGTGGAACCTAGGGAATTTGAGTTCAGAACCAAAGCTTTGATTTCTTATTCCTCTACTCTTTTTGACCTTCAGTGCAGTTTTTACTTACCCAAAGGAGTGCTGAATTTAGGGTGAGGGATTAGGTCTCTACTATGTTGGCAGCTACACAACATTTTGTAATACCCTGAACTGGTTCCAAGGTCAAATGACTTGTTGGTGTTTAGACAAGGAGCTCATGATGAAGCCAGTAATATTACCTGGATACTCCCCATACGCACCCATTCTTTATATGGACCCACGGTGCTGTTTAGAAATCACTTGTGAAGAGCTGTGGGTCTATACAGGCCAACTGAGAAGTATTCTAAGAGAAAGGTCCTTTGGAACCTGAATAGCAGCAATTGCAGTTGATTAGAGCCAAAGAAGTTGGTTCAAATCCCACTCTTCTGTTTATTGCCCTGTGAGCTTCTGGTAGAGCTCTTAAATGCTCTGAGCCTGTGGCTTCTCACCTGTGAAATAAAAATAACGGCACTACCTCCCAAGAATGTTGTGAGGATTAGCTGAGCTAGCATGTGTGCAAGTGTGGACAGTACCAGGTACATGATAGGTAGTAGTGCTCTTTTACGCAAATGGTGCCACCTCTCCTATGTCCACACTGACGTGCCTCTGAAGCAGGGAAGACACTGGGATGTATAGAGGTTTTCCTTCGGATCATCCAGGAAGGTAATAGAGAGCAAGGAGTAAGATCAGAGAATCCCAACTTCCACAACAGCAGCACCCTGGCCTCCGGCCCAAACCCGCCTCCCGGCTGATTACTTTGGTTTAGCAAAACATCTGTGAGCTGCCGGCAGCCCCTGTGTTGCTGTGTGGTTGGCAGAGTTCCATGCTGGCCGCTGAGTCAGCTCATAGCGGGATCCCGCCCTGACAGCACTGGGAAAGTTCAGGCCCGAGGCGGCTGTGCTGCCCCCGCCTTGGCAGCTGGCCAGCCTCTGCGTGTGTGCGGTCGTTCCTCGAAAGTGCAGCCTTGTGCGAGGAGCAAGTGGAGCTCTAGAGCCTGTCTGTCTTCAGGAAGTGCAGCAGGTGTTGAGGTCAGGCCATTGGGGCTTTGAAAAAAAGAGGCTTTTCAGAGCTGGCGTGTGCGTGCACACACGTGTGCCTTGTGGCAGGGCACCCATCACTGCATTCTGGACAGCGGTGGCCCCATGGCTACACAGTTCGGTGCCCTGGGAGCTGGCTGTTGGCTCTGAAACCCTTTGGGTTCATTTTAAGTTTCTGAGGCCTGCTCACTAATTATAGACTGACAGAGCACCTGCCAAAATGTTCTGTGAATGCCAGCATTGTTGATACCTAATCCCTCACCCTAAATTTACCTTCTCCCTGGATTTGAAGATCAAGAACTGGGTTAGGGGTTCATTGGGTAACAAGGATTTAAAACCTTACATGTGCACCTCGTTATCCTATTTTGAATGTAATTTTCAAAATCAGTTCTGTGTTCTCCTCTTGTCTAAATCCTGCTTTTAAAGGAATAAATAATGTCCTTTGGGATTTAAAGCATTTTTTTTATTTTTAGAGGGGGAACTACAGATATGATATCCATGGGAGAGCCTGTAGAAGCCATTACAGACCTTGAAAACTAGCCTTTTTAAAAAATTATTCAGTCATCTTTTGTTTCTTTATACAATTCATGTCTAAAGAGCAGAAATAGAGTATCCCTTGCTATAGCAAAATTGCAAAGATCTTTTACAATTGACACAAAATGATCTTATTGTTAATATTACAGTGTCCTTTTTGTTCTTTGAGTCGGGCCTGTGCTCTATGGACTGAGGCATGTTTCTTCCTTAAGGAGCTGTAGTCTAGTAGAGGCTGTGTGGGGACATCAGGGAGATTGGATTTTAGGTTGCAATAGTTTCACTCTGTATTGGCACTGTGCAGTCACTGCCATGGTGCAGATATTTTCAAACAGGGATTTGTTTCAAACACACACCAAGGAAAAAAGTTTGTTTCATCTGCAGCATGGTATAGCTTGGTAAAATTGTTTTGGGGGAGGCGAAAGGGAAGGCATTTGTCATTTAAAAGCAAAACTTGAAAAATTTAAGGGCTCCACAGATTATTTTTTATTTCTGAAATCCCTTTCTTAGAACATAGAATTATTTTGTGGATTCTCTTTAAAGAAACTCTTAGAAAAGATTTGCTTCTTGAAGCCTAGATTGTTAGAAAGAGTGTAGTATTCTGACTCCAGTGATAGGAAGATGGATAACGCCATTGAGCCAAGTGTTCTAAAGCTCATCAGATTTTGATGGGCAGAGTAATAATTGTAAAACAAGACAACCGACAAAGAGCTGAGTGTCCCTTCCCTCAAGGAAGTTCAGGTGAGTCGTGTCAGCACACAACCAACTGGGGATGGGGGCAGGGTGTTGAGATTGCTTGCCTATTGGGAGCAGTCTTCTGTCTTTCTGGGGAGAGGATAGTTCAGGCAGTACAGGCTATGTCTGTCTTGAGCCCATTGGTGGAGCCAGATTTCCAAAAGGTGTAGACCCCCTCCCATGGAATAGAAAGATGAGTGATGACCTGATAGGCATATGTGTGTGACTGATTTTCAGTCACTGTGGTTACTGAGTGTGGGAAGGAGGAAGAATGGCTGACTGCTTGTTCTCCAGAGTCTGTTACCAAGAGCCCCCTTAAATAGTAAGGTGTGGACTCTTGGGCCAGGCCTACATTTCTTGGTATATTCTGCATGTCTTTGGAACATTCAAGCCTCTTGGTAAAGACTGTATAAACTATTGCTTCAGGAAAAAAAAGTCATAGGCTTTCCCCACTTCTTCTGTAAGGATATCTTGGCTTCTGTTATCAGAGTGGAATCTCTGTAGATCAGTAGTTCTCAGCTGGAGGTGGTGATCCCACCCAGGAGACATTTGGAAATGTCAGGAGACATTTTTATTTGTCACAACTTGAGGAGGGGAAGATGTGTTCCTGGCACCTTGTGGGTAGAGGTCAGAGACGCTGCTACACATATTACATTTCACAGGACAGTCCCACAACAAAGAATTATTGGGTTCAAAATTTCAGTGTATTGAAGTTGAGACACCTTGCTCTGGATTTTGTTATTAGAAAGAAAGCATATACTGTTCTTTGATCAAGCACTGTCCTAGGGTTTATACAACTTTTGTCTCTTTGTATTTCAGTCTCAGTAACTGAGAAGTTTGCAACCTTGGGTTTTCTTCACTTCTATTTTCAATATCCAGGTTGAGTTCACATCTTCCTTCTGTTGTTATCTGAGTGAACAGTCAGTCAGTCACTCGGGAGAGGACTGAGACGTAGATCTTGACAGCTCTTACCACTGGCTCTACTGGGGGTCCTTCTAACCCAGTGTTCTAAGATGTCTAAGATGTCTATATTCACAAGAGAGCTTAGTTACTCTTCTAGACTTTAACTCCAAAAGATTAAAGTATAAAGTTTGTAAACTTATTACTTACTAACAGATTTAGTTATTAAGTCATCATTGGTTTTGGAGCCAAGGGATGTAGATTAGACCCTTGCTCCATCATTTACTTGCTGTAGCACTTTGGACAAGTGCCCTAATCTACTTCTCTGAACCGATGCATACTTCTATTCCAAAGGATGATCATTCTCCTCTGCCATCCTCAGGGAGCTATTGTAAAGATATTACAAAAGTGGAAGAGAAATATGAGTGTGAGAGACCTTTATAAAATTTATACCACTGAATAAAGGTTGGGTCAGATTGTCAGCACCTAAATACATTGTTTTTTTTTTTCTTTTTTTGCACTAAGCAGTTATTATTATTATCATTATTATCCCCCCCCAGTGGGAGCCTCCCCCCCTCCCCAGTGGGAGCCCCTTCAGGTGGCACCTATGTCCTTTTTTTTTTTAAATTGAGATTGTTCACATACCATGCAATTATCCAAAGATCCAAAGTGTACAATCATTTGCCCATGGTACCATCATACAGCTGTGCATTCATCACCACAATTAATTTTGTTTGAATTTTTAGAGCATTTTCATTTACTCCAGAAAAGAAATAAAGACAAAAAAAGGAAACTCAAATCCTTCCATACCCCTAACCACCCCCGCACACACATTATTGACTCATAGTATTGGTATAGTACATTTGTTACTGTTGTTGAAAGAATGTTAAAATACTACTAACTGTAGTATATAGTTTGCAATAGGTATATTTTTTCCCTATATGCCTCTGTATTATTAACTTCTAGTTATAGTGTCATACGTTTGTTCTAGTTCATGAAAGAGATTTCTAATATTTGTAGTTAATCACATTGGTCACCACAGGATTCACTGTTCTATACATTCCCATCTTTTAACCTCCAACTTTCCTTCTGGTGACATACGTGACTCTTCCCCTTTCCACCACATTTATGCACCATTCAGCACTGTTAGTTATTCTCACAACATGCTACCGTCACCTCTGTCCATTCCCAAACACTTAAGTTCAACCTACTTGAACATTCTGCTCGTAATAAGCAACTGCTCCCCGTTCTTTAGCCTTGTTCTGTATCCTGATAACTTGTATTTCATGTCTATGAGTTTACATATTATAGTTAGTTCATATCAGTGAGACCCTGCAATATTTGTCTTTATGTGTCTGACTTATTTCACTCAATATAGTGTCCTTAAGGTTGTTTCAGCAACCCATTTTTTTTTCAAGATGGTTTTGTTCACACACCGTACATTCCGTCCTAAGTAAACAATCGATGGTTCCCTGTATAGTCATGTATTTATGTATTCACCACCATCACCACTATCTATATAAGGACATCTCCATTCCTTCCACAAAGAAGGAGGAAGAGTCAAAGAAGGTAGAGAGACAAAAGAAAAGAAAGAGAGAAAAAAATTAAAAAAACCATGACATCTAGGAAGCAACAAAAGGAAAGATAGCATTAAATTAAAGTAGAATAAAGAGTCAGACAACATCACCAATGCCAAGAGTCCCATACCCCTCCCTTATGTCTCCCTCTTATATGCATTTAGCTTTGGTATATTGCCTTTGTTAACATTAAAGGAAGCATAATACAATGTTTCTGTTAATTATAGTCTCTAATTTGCATTGATTGTATTTTTCCCCCAGTATCACCCTATTTTTAACACCTTGCAAGTTTGACATTCATTTCTTCTCCCTCATGTAAAAACACATTTATACATTTTATCACAATTGTTGAGCACTCTAGGTTTCACTGAATTATACAGTCCAAGTCTTTATCTTTCCTCTTTCATTCTGGTGTCCCACATGCTCCTAACTTTCTCTTTCAGCCATACTCACAGTCATCTTTGTTCAGTGTACTTACATTGTTGTGCTACCATCACCCAAAATTGTGTCCCAAACCTCTCACTCCTGTCTTTTCCTATCTGTCTGTAGTGCTCCTTTTAGTATTTCCTGTAGAGCAGGTATCTTGTTCACAAACTCTGTCATTGTTTGTTTGTCAGAGAATATTTTAAACTCTCCCTCATATTTGACGGACAGTTTTGCTAGATATAGGATTCTTGGTTGGCGATTTTTTCCTTTCAGTATCTTAAATATAGCACACTACTTCCTTCTTATCTCCATGGTTTCTACGAAGAAATTCACACGTAGTCCTATCAAGCTTCCTTTGTATGTGATGGATTGCTTTTCTCTTGCTCCTTTCAGGATTCTCTCTTTGTCTTTGATGTTTGATAATCTGATTATTGAGTGTCTTGACATAGTCATATTCAGATCTATTCTGTTTGGGGTACACTGCTTCTTGGATCTGTAATTTTATGTCTTTCATAAGAGATGGGAAATTTTCATTGATTGTTTCCTCTATTATTACTTCTGCCCCTTTTCCCTTCTCTTCTTCTGGGACATCCATGACACATACATTCATGCATTTCATGTTTTCGTTTGATTCCCTGAGATGTTGCTCATATTTTTCCATTCTTTACCCTATCTGTTCTTTTGTGTGTAGGATTTCAGGTGTCTTGTTCTCCAGTTCCTGAGTGTTTTCTTTTGCCTCTTGAGATCTGCTGTTGTATGTCTCCATTGTGTCTTTCATCTCTTGTGTTTTGCCTTTCATTTCCATAGATTCTGCAGTTGATTTTTTGAGCTTTCGATTTCTACCTTATATATGCCTAGTGTTTTCATTATATGCTTCATCTCTTTTGCCATAACTTCCCTAAACTTTTTGAATTGATTTAGCATTAGTTGTTTCAATTCCTGTACCTCAGTTGAAGTGTAAGTTTGTTCCTTTGGGCCATAACTTTGTTTTTCTTAGTGTAGGCTGTAGTTTTCTTTTGTCTAGGTTCTGGTTTCCTTGGTTACCCCAATCAGGTTTTCCCAGACCAGAACGGGCTCAGATCTCAGAAGGGGACAATATTCAGTATCAGGTTTCCCTGAGGGTGTCTTTGAAGATTGACACACCCAGTGAGGCCTCAAGCCGCTGTGCTTTTCCTAACCTGCCCAGCAGGTGGCACCTGTCAGCCTGTTGCTCCTGACTAGTGTAAGGAGGTGTGGCCTGCTTAGTTTCTGTTTTGGCTATTTTCCCCCAGGCTCTGGGGTCTGGTTCGGAATGGAAAGCTGGTAGTAGGGCTGGGCACCACCTCCTTCCTCTTAGGGAAGATACACCCCCTGGGGAGTGATCCTCAGCATTTAAATAGGTTCTTTGTCTCTCTGATCCTGCTGTCTCCACCCTTGTCTGGGTCAGAGTGCTGTGAACTGAAAATGGCTGCGGCTTTCTTCACTGAGCCACCTAGGTTGAGAGAGAGAAAAAGGGACAGAAAGCCCCCCTTCAGGGCCAGTCCTTGGCCCCCCCAGCTTCACCCGCCAGCCAGAGATAGCACCTGGTCCTCTGGGCTTCCCCTCCCGGGAAAGAGAAGTCCTCTGGCTCTTTAAAGTCAGTCATCACTAAAAGCCTCTGTCTGCTTTTTGGGGATTTGTGGCTTGTATTGAGCAGTCCACATTTGCTAATTAAAACCCCAGTTGGAGCTGGACTGATGTATATTTGCTTGTTCAAAGAGTGCTGCTCTCTATCACAGCGAGATTTTGCAGTTCCGGCTGCTGTGGGGGGAAGGGGCTCTCAGCTTGGGTCTGCAGTTATTACTTACAGATTTTATGCTGTGATCTCAGGCATTCCTCCCAATCCAGGTTGGTGTACGATATGTGGACAGTCATGGTTGTCCCCCAGCAGTTATTCCAGATTATTTACTAGTTGTCCCTGGTTGTTTATTTGTTGTTCCAGGGGGACTAACTAACTTACACTCCTCTCCGTCTTTTTGGTCTCCCCTGTTATTTTTAATAGGTTTCATTTTAGATCACCATGATAATTTTTAAAAAATTACTTCTTTCATTTTATTGTGGTAACATATAACATAAAATTTCCCATTTTAACTCTTTTTAAGTGTACAGTTCAGCAGCATTAAATTCACATCACCACGGCCACCATCTATTACCAAAACTTCTTTATCCCCCAAACAAAAACTTTGTACCCATTAAGCAATAACTCCTCAGTTCTCCCTTTTCCCAGCCTGTGATAACCTCTGATCTACTTTTGTATGAATTTGCTTGTTCTAGAGATTTCATATAAGAGGAATCATATAATAGCTGTCCTTTGTGTCTGACTTTTTTCACTCAGCATAATGTTTTCAAGGTTCTTCCATGTTGTAGCATGTATTAGACCGTCATTCCTTTTTACAGCTGAATAATACTCCATTGTATGTGTATACCACATTTTGTTCATCCATTCATCTGTTGATGGGCATTTGGGTTATTTCTACCTTTTGACTTTGGGGAATAATGCTGCTATCAACATTGGTGTACAATATCTCTTTGAGTCCCTGTTTTCAATTCTTTTGGGTATATACTTAGAATTGGAATTGCTGAGTCATATGGTAATTCTGTGTTCAACTTTCTGGGGAAACACCAAACAATTTTCCACAGCACCTGCACCATTTTATATTCCCACCAACAATGTATGAGGGTTCCAATTTCTGCACATCTCTGTCAACACTTTTTATTTTCTGATTTTTTAATAGTAGCCATCCTGGGTGTGAGGTGGTATCTCATTGTGGTTTTGGTATGCATTTCCCTAATGGCTGAAGATGCTGACCATCTTTTCATGTGCTTATTAGCCATTTGTACATCTTCTTTAGAGGTAATGTCTATTCAGGTTCTTTGCCCATTTTTAAATTGGGTTGTCTTTTTGTTGTTGAGTTGTAGGTGTTCCTTACGTATTCTCAATACTGGACCTTTATCAGATATATGATTTGAAAATCATTCCGTAAGTTGTCTTTTCCCTCAATGTCTTTTGAAGCACAAAATTTAAATTTTGATCAAGCCCAATTGTTTTCTTTTGTTGTTCATGCTTTTGGTGTCATATCTAAGAAACCATTGCCTAACATGAGGTCCTAAAGATTTTCCTTTATGTTTTCTTCCAAGAGTTTTGTTGTGTTAGCTCTTATATTTAGGTTGTTGGTACATTTTCACTTAATTTTTGTATATGGTATGAGGTGGAGGTTGAACTTCAGTCTCTTGCATGTGGAAATCCAGTTTACCCAGCACCGTTTTTTTGAGAGACTGTTCTTTCCCCATTGAGTGGACTTGGAACCCTTGTTGAAAATCAGTTGGCCATATATATGTGTGGGTTTATTTCTGGACTCTCAATTCTATTCCATTTGTTAAATACTTTTTGGAGCTATAATTTTTTAGTCTTTACTACCTTTGTAGGTAAGGTGCTCCATAAATCCTAGATACTGCTATGGAACAACTCCTTTTCACGTTATCCAAACCTGTGACCAAACTCTAGTATTTTGGGTTTCTCAGAAACCTTGCAGACTTTTGTGCATTTAAACAGTTGTATTTTTTGAAGCTGCTTCTTTTCATAATACCATAATACATAGGGATATGTGTGCATTTTTCTTTAGATAGAAATAAGTTTTATTTATATTAAATTCCTTATAAATCTTGATCACTGACTTAACTTGGGTCCTTAATGCTACCTAACAACCTATTACATTTCTGTAATTTTTGTACATCCTTCTCACCAAAAGAATGATTTCATGTCTTTTCCACCTTCTCACTTCCCCATTTGCCTCCCTCATCCTCATCCTGTGACTCTGCCTGATACTTCATAGAAAAAAAAGAAGTCAATAGATAGATACTCCCCTCATTGTCCTACCACCAAGTATACAAAGCCACCCAACTCTGCACCTATTGACTTCTTGCTTCCTGTTGCTAGGGAGGAAGTATCTTACCAGAGATTAATCCTTCCACATGTGTCCCAGATCCCATCCCCTTCTAGATTTTCAGAGACCTTGCTCTATCGGTGAACCCCCCATTCCCTTTTTGACTCACTTCTGAAGCCTTCTCCATATTCACACATGTTCTACTATCTCCCCAATTTAAAGAAATCTTTTTTAATCATGAAATCTACCCTATTCGATTGTTAACAAGGAAATTAGATACTTTCTTATTCAATTTTATTGAGATATAATCGCATAACATACAGTCATTCAAAGTGTACAATCAACTGTTCACAATATCTTCATATAGTTATCCTTTGCCTGCACATTTCCCTCCAGCTTTTTCTGTCCCTCTCTCCCCAAAAAAAGCTTCTCAAAGGAATTATTTGCCCTCCATACCTCCATTTTGTCACTCCCAATCACTACTTAACATGATCCAATGTGTTCTCTGTACCTTCGTGTCCTGAAGTTACTCTTATTGAGGTCTCCAGTGACTACCATGTTGCTAAACCTACCCTACCCTGACCTCATTTGATTTCTCAGCATTATTGAATCCAGTCATCCACTCCTTCCTTGAAACATTCTCTTCTTTTGATTTCTGTAACCTTTTAATATATTTATTTTCCTTTATGTCTGTAACTCTTTCTCTTCTCTCTGACCTCTAAAGAATCAAAGTTCCCTAGGGCTCAGTCCTAAGCCCTCTTGCTTACCTATTCTGGGTAATTTCTTTCACTCCCATGGCTTTAAAGATCATCTATAAGCCATTGACTCCAATGTATATTTTTCAAGCTTATGTTTTTATAGTCTGAGCACAGAGTATATATTCCCAACTACATTCTTGACATGTCCACTTAGATGTCTTACTGGCCTCTCAAATTTAGCCTATATAAAACTGAACTCTTGATTTCTAACCTACTCCCACATACTCTTCCTTTATTTTCCATCGTAGTTAATGGCATTTCTATTCACTTAGTCATGTCAGAAACTATACAGTTGACTGACTCCTACTGTCACCCCTTATATCCAGTCCATTACCAGGTCTTATTGATCCTTCCGTCTAAATATCTTGAATCTGTCACCAATTCCACCATCTAAATATCTAGAATCCTTCTCCGTCATCACTACCTAATCCAAACTTTCTACCTACTGCTGTAGCGCTCAACAGGTCTCTGCCCCTTGCTTCCCATTCTAAACCATTCTCTATACAGCTGCTAGAGCAATCTTCCAAAAAATAAAAGGATTATGTTGCTCCTTCAATGCCCTCCAAGTATAACATCCTTGCTTTTATTATAAAAGCCAAAATCTGCCTGACCCGTGCCTGCTTCTCCAGTCATATTTTTGCCAATCTCTTGACCCAACAATGTGCTCCAACCATCCTTGCCTTTGCATGTGTGAGGCCCTCTGCCTAAAACACTCTTCTCCAGGCTAATCTTCAGTTAGCCTTTAATTCTCACTTCCTCAGAGGCACTATCTTCACTCTAACTGTAGATCAGATTCTCCTGTTTTATACAGACATCGAACATTGTAATTTTACATTTGTGTGTTTTGTTTGGTGTCAGATTTCCGTGCTAGATGATAAGCTCCAAGAGGAGAGGGACCATATCTGTTTTGCTTATCATTATATCCTAGCACCCCATGTAGTGATGGCACATAATATGTGCTTGCTAAATATTTTGTTTCTTCTACTTCATTTTAACTTACCCTGTTCTTTAATTGAAATTTTGATTGAGATAATTGTAGATTCACATGTAATTGTAAGAATTCACATGTAATTTAGAATATCAGTTGTGATTGCCTCTTTTTTTAATAAAGCAGTTTTATTGAGATATGTTCACATACCTACAATCCATCGGAAGTGAACAATCAGTGGCTTTTAGTATATTCACAAAGTTGTTCATTTGTCACCACAGTCAATTTTAGAACATCTTCATTACTCCAAAAAACCCCATACCCCTCAGCAGTCACTGCTCATTCCCTTATTATATGGAATCATGTACTATGTAGTACTTTGTGTCTGATTTCTTTCACTTAGCATAATTTTTTTTTAGTTATTATTATTTTTTTAATAAGAGAAGTTGTAGGTTTACAGAAAAGTCATGTAAAAACTACAGAGTTCCCTTATACACACACACAACCCTTCCCCCCCGATTGTTGACACTTTGCATTAGTCTGATACCTTTGTTACAGTTGATGAAAGAATATTGAAATAGTACTATTAACTATAGTCCATAGTTTATATTAGGTATATTTTTTTGATACACCACCATATTATTAACACCTTGTATTTGTGTCATATATTTGTTTTAAGGACATTCCTATACTTCTATTAACCCCAGTCCATTATCCAAAACAGAGTTCACTGTGTTACACAGTCTCATGTTTTATCTTCTAACTTTCATTTTGGTAGCATACACAACCCAAAACATCCCCTTTCAAACATACTCACATATATAATTCAGCACTGTTAATTACACTTTACAATAATGTGTTTGCATCACCACCATCATTTTCCAAACCTTTACAGTCAACCTAAATAGAAATTCTGTTCAAATTTAGCATCAGCACCCCATTCTCCATCCCTAATCTATCCCCTGGTAACCTGTGTTTTAGATTCTAACTATGAGTTTATAATGCTCATTATAATTATCATAATGATTATTATGATTAGTTCATATCAGTGAGATCATACAATATTTGTCTTTTTGTGTATGCATTATTTCACTCAGCATTATGTCCTCAAGGTTCATCCATGTTGTCACATGCATTGGGACTTCATTCCTTTTTACAGCTGAATAATATTGCATCATATGTTTATCCATTCATTGGTTGATGGATACTTGGGTTGCTTCCCTTTTTTGACAATTGTGACTAATGCCGTTTAATGAACATCTATGTACAAATATCTGTTTGAGTCCCTCCTCTAAATTCTTCTGGGTATGTACCCAGTAGCAGTATTGCCAGGTCAAAAGGGTAATTCTATATTTAGCTTCCTGAGAAACTGCCACACTGTCTTCCACAGTGGTTGCACCATTTTACATTCCCACCAGCAATGAATGAGTGTTCCTATTTCTCTACATCCTCTCCAACGCTTGTAATTTCTTTTTTTTAATAGTAGCTATTCTAGTGGGTATGAAATGTTAACCTCGTTGTGGTTTTGATTTGTGTTTTCCTAATAGCTAGTGATGTTGAACATCTTTTCATGTACTTTTAGCCATTTTTGTATCCTCTTTGGAGAAATGTCTGTTCAAGTCTTTTGGCCATTTTTTAATTGGGTTGTTTGTCTTTTTATTGTTGAGTGGTAGGATTTCTTTATAAATTCTGGATTAAATCCTTATCAGATATGTGGTTTCCAATATTTTCTCCTACCGTGTAGGCTGTCTTCCCTTTCATGACAAGTCCTTTGTTGTACAAAAGTTTTTAATTTTAAGGAGGTCCCATTTATCTATTTTTTCTTTTGTTATTTGTGCTTTGGGTGTAAAGTGTAATTGCCTAACATAAGATCTTAAAGATGTTTCCCTATAGTTTCTTCTGGTTTAGTAGTCCTGGCTCTTATATTTAGGTCTTTGATCTATTTTGAGTTGATTTTTCTATAAGGTGTGAGATAGGGGTCGTCCTCTTTCATTCTTTTGCATATGGATATCCAGTTCTAGCATCATTTGTTGACGAGACTATTCTTTACCAATTGAGTGGACTTGGCAGCCATGTAAAAAATCAATTGGACGTAGGAATGAGGGTCTATTTCTGAACTAACAATTTGCTTCCATTGGTCAGTATATCTATCCTTGTACCAGTACCATGCTGTTTTGACCACAGTAGCTTTGTAATATGCTTTAAAGTCAGGAAGTCTGAGACCTCCAACTTTGTTCTTTTTCAAGATGTTTTTGGCTATTTGGGGCCCCTTACCTTTCCAAATAAATTTGCTAATTGACTTTTCCATTTCTGCAAAGTAGGCTTGTTGGCATTGTAATTGGGGTTGTGTTGAATCTGTAAATCATTTTGGGTGGAATTGACATCTTAATGATATTTAGCCTTCCAATCCATGAATACAGAGTGTCCTTCCATTTATTTAGGTCTTTGATTTCTTTTAGCAATGTTTTGTAGTTTTCTTTGTACAAGTCTTATACATCCTTGGTTAAATTTATTGCTGATATGTGATTCTTTTAGTTACTCTTGTAAATGGAATTTTTTCCTTGATCTCCTCTTCAGATTGCTCATTACTAGTGTATAGAAACAATACTGAATTTTCCATGTTGATCTTCTACCCCACCATTTTGCTGAACTCATTTATTAGCTCTTGTAGCTTTGTTGTAGATTTTTTGGGACTTTCTATGTATAGGATCATATCATCTGCAAATAGTGAAAATTTTGCTTCTTCCTTTCCAATTGGGATACGTTTTATTTCTTTTTCTTGTTTTATTGCTCTGGCTAGAAATTGCAGAACAATGTTGTATAATAGAGATGATAGTGGGCATCCTTGTCTTGTTCTGGATCTTAGAGGGAAAGCTTTCAGTCTTTCATCATTGAGTATAATGTTAGCTGTGGGTTTGTCTTATGTGTCCTTTATCATGTTGAGGAAGTTTCCTTCTATTCTTACATTTCTAAGTGTTTTTATCAAGAAAGGATGCTGGATTTTTCAAATGCATTTTCTGTGTCAATCAAGATGATCATGTGGTTTTTCCCCTTCAATCTGTTAATGTGATGTATAGTACTTTAATTGATTTTCTTATGTTGAACCACCCTTACATACCTGGGATAAAACCTACTTGATCATGGTGTATAATTGTTTTGATGTGCTGTTAGATTTGATTTGCAAGTATTTTTTTGGGAGTGTTAGCTTCCGTATTCATAAGAGAAATTGGTCTGTAATTTTCTTTTCTTGTAGTATTTCTATCTGGCTTTGGCATTAGGATGACGTTGGCCTCATAGAAGAGTTAGATAGTGTTCCCTCCTCTTCAATTTTTTGGAAGAGTATGAATAGGATTGGTGTTAATTCTTCTTGGGATGATGGGTAGAATTATTTACCTGTAAAGCCATCTGGTCCTTGGCTTTTCTTTTTGGGGAGGTTTTGATGACTGATTCAGTTTCCTTGCTTGTAATTGGTCTGTTGAAGTCTTCTATTTCTTGTAGAGTCAATTTAGGTTGTTCATGTGTTTCTATGAATTTGTCCATGTCCTCTTGATTGTCTGATTTCTTGGCATACAGTTGTTCGTAGTATCCTCTTGGGTCCTTTTTGTATCTGTAGGATCAGTAGTAATGTCCCCCTCTTTCATTTCTGATTTTATTTGCATCTTCTCTTTTTTTTTCATCAGTCTAGCTAAGGGTCTGTCGAGTTTATTCATATTTTCAAAAAAACCAACTTTTTGTTTTGTTGATTCTTTTTTGTATTCCCAATTTCATTTATTTCTGCTCTAATCTTTGTTATTTCCTTCTGCTTGCTTGGGATTATTTACTGTTATTTTTCTAGTTCTTCCTGGTGTGCAATTCTTTGATTTTAGCTCTTCTTTTTTAATGTGAGCATTTAGGACTATAAATTTCCCTATCAGCCCTGCATTTGCTGCATCCCATAATTTTTGATATCGTGTATGCTTGTTTTCACACATCTCAAGACATTTACTGATTTCCCTTGCAATGTCTTCTTTGACCCACTGATTTTTTAAGAGAGTGTTATTTAACTTCTATGTATTTATGGAATTTCCAGTTCTCCACTTGTTATTGATTTCCAGCTTCATTCCCTTATGGTCAGAGAAGACAGTTTGTATGATTTCATCTTTCTAAACTTATTGAGACTTGTTTTGTGACCCAAAATGAACTCTATCTTCGAGAATGTTCTATGTGCACTAGAGAAGGAGGTATATCCTGCTGTTTTGGGGTGCAGTATTCATTCTATGTCTAATAAGTTTAGTTCATTTATCACACTATTCAAGTTCTTTGGTTTTTTTAATTGACCTTCTGTCTAGACGTTCCATCTACTGATGAGAATGGTGTATTGAAGTCTCCAACTATTATTGTAGAGGGGTCTTTTTCTCCCTTCAGTTTTGTCATATCATTCTAGCTATCTATCCGTCAGTCCATTTTCTGAACCCTTAAGTGTAGGTTGTGTATATCATGCTCCTTGAACCCTTAATACTGCCATGTACATTTCCTAAGAACAAGGATATTCACTTATGTAACTACCTTAAGTGTAGTTATCAAGTTGAAGAAATTTAACAATGATATAAAGCTTGCAGTCTGTATTTTAATTTTTTCATGTCTACATAATGTTCTTTTAAGTCTTCTCTCCTCCTTGTTAGATCCTGTTCAGGATCATGTAATGCTTTTTATCGACAATGTCTTTTTAGACGCTCTTTTTTTTTTCTTTTTTCTACTGTGGTAACATATATACAAAATAAACTTTCCCATCATCACCACTCTTAAGCATACTATTCACTTTCAGTGGGATTAATCTCCTTTACTGTATTGCGGCACCTTCACCACCTTCTAATACTAAAACATACCCAAAAACCCTATACCCATTTTGCATTAACTCCCCATTGCCCCTGTCCCACACCCCAGGCAACCTGTACTCTATAATTTCTGTCTCTGTGAGCCTTCACATTCTCCAATATTTTCTTTGTAGTTACCAGGGGACTTAAAATTTAACATAACATATCTGTAAAAATCTTGTTTGCTTTGGTACCAATGTAACTTCAACAGTGTACACAAACTATGTTCCTATACCCCTCCACATGCCACCTTTATGTAGTTTTTGTCACAAATTACATCATTATATACTGTGTGTCTAAAACCACTGATCTCTTAATACATTTATTTTATGTATTCTCCTTTTAGATCGTGTAGGGAGTAAAAAGTGGAGTTACAAACCAAAAGCATGAAAGTACTGACATTTAAATTTACCAAGTCATTTCCCTTTCCAGAGATCTTTATTTCATCATGTAGCTTTGATCAAATGTTTATCATCCTTTCCTTTCAACCTGCAGAACTCCCTTTAGCATCTTTTGCAAGCCTGTTCCAGTGGTGACAAACTCCCTCAGCTTTTGTTTATCTGAGAATGTCTTAATCTCACCCTAATTTCTGAAAGACAGTTTTGCCAGATATAGTATTCTGGGTTGGGAGTTTTTGCTTTAGGCAATTTATGTCATCCCACTACCTTCTTGCCTCCGTGGTTTCCCATGAGAAATCGGCATTTAATCTTATTGAGGCTCCCTTGTACGTGACATGTTATTTCTCCCTTGTGGCTTTCAGAATGCTCTCTTATATTTGGTATTTGACATATTGGTTATCATGTGTCATGGCGTGGGTCTATTTGGATTTCTCCTGTGGGGAGTTCGTTGAGCGACTTGGTTGTGTATATTCATGTTTGTTAAATTTGGGAAGATTCCAGCTATTATTTCTTTGAATATTCTCTCTGATCTTTTCCCTCTTTTCCTTTTTGGATATCTACAGTGTGTGTATTGGTATGACTGATGGTGTCCCACAGGTTCCTCAAGCTGTGTTCACCTTTCTTCATTCTTTCTTTATTCCTCTCATGAATGAAATCAGATGATTTCAATTGTCTTTTCTTCAAGTTTATTGACTGTTTCTTCTGCCAGCTCCAATTAGCTGTTGAACCCCTTAGGTAATTTAAAATTTCTGTTACTGTGGTCTAAAGCTCCATATAGTTCCTTTTTATAATTTCCCTCTCTGATGGTAGTTTATATTCTCTTTTCATTCATCTGTTGTTTTTCTGATTTCCTTTAGTTCTTTGTCCATGTTTTTCTTTAGCTCTTTGGTCAAATTTAAGGCTTTGGTTTTTTTGATTTTTCTTTTTTTTTTTTCATGAAAGAACGCACCAAACACATTAGCATTTATTTTTTATTTTTTTTTAAGCAAATGACAAAGACCCAGTTTACCAGCTTTACTTTTTATAAACCTAAGCTTAACATTACATATTCAAACAATTGTCAAAACTTACTAAGTTGCCAGCATTCATGCACGAATAGAAAACATCCTTAATTTATATTAAACCAGAAATGTATCACCATTAATGTATTAATATCTTTCACTACTAAATACTGAAAAAAAAAATGAAATTATTTTTGTAGAAGATTCATCCTGGCAATGTTAACTTCACAGCAGACTGAAACTGCTTGACTCACATTTCAAACATAATGGAAAGAGCAAGATCCATGCTGTTGTTAGTGTACAATTTTGTCCTAGCACTACTAAAGAATCACAGTTCACCTTGGATTAAGTTTAATAAAAAAGCAAAGTGCATACATAAATTTACAACAATTTTAAAGGCAAAAAGAAGAAATGGTCCTATTAATGTGGTCCCAGCAGGAAACTCAAAAGCCTATGACAAATAGATGTTCTGATGAGGTGTTTAAAAATACTTTAGATTAGGTACAGTTATACTGAAAGTAGAGTTCGTTTGAAATCTTCAAACAGATGTTCCTGTTAATCCTCAAATGGTTCTTGTTATAGTTTAACATTTCTGTTAAATGCATGTGTTGAATTACTTGTTATCCAAGCGTAGTGGCTGCTCCTTACCATTTATTGTTAAGGACTTTTAACTGGCCATCTTCCTCAACTTCTACTCTTTCGTGACCATTCTCTGTAATCCTCTTTGTAGTGACTTTTCTGCTATTAACTATTTTAGTAGAAGTTGATACAGATTTGAAGTTGCCCATCCTACTACTACCAAAGGATTTTGAAGAAAATGAACTAAGGCCCCCATGCCCCAGGGAGCCAAATGAAGTAAATCCTGTATCGAAAGAAGAAAATCCACCTCCAAAAGATGGAAATCCACTGAAGGCAGAGAAAAAAGATCCTGTGCCCCTGTTTCTGGTTCCATGGAGGCCTCTTTGATTCCCAAAAACCTCCTCAAATGGGTCTTCAAAGAAGTCAAAAGAAAATGGGTCCCTTCCACCAAAAAATTCCCTGAAGACATCATCTGGATTACGGAATGTAAAGGCAAACTCAAAAGGACTGTCAAAATGACTTCCACTTCTACCACCACCATTTAATCCTTCTTTGCCATATTTGTCATAGATGTCCCATTTTTTAGCATCTGATAACACTTCATATGCCTCAGCTACTTGTTTGAATTTTCTCTCTGCTTCTTTATTCTCAGGATTTTTATCAGGGTGCCACTTCAGTGCCAATTTACGGTATGCCTTTTTAATATCCTCGGGTGAGGCATGTCTCTGCATGCCTAGAACTTCATAGCAATCCACCATGTTTTAACAGATTGTTGGAATAAGTCCCGAGGAGGTTGGCAGCCAGTGATAGGAAGGAGGAGAGGCTGGGCAGTGGGGCACGTGGTCTCCTCTCAGCTCTGTCACGGCTGGTGCTGGTGGAGGCGGTGGCAGCGATTCCTAAGGCTATGTTTTTTAAGTCTTTTTCCATTGCGTCCCAGATCTGATCCTCCTCATTGATGGTTTCTTATGCTTTAATCTATTTTGCCTGGACCATTGCTTCCCCTTCTTTGTATACTTTTGTGATCTTGTTGAAACCTGGACATTTTGATATTTTAATGTGTTACTGCTGGAATTTAGAATCTGAGGTGTCTGTACCTTAATCTTATATCCAGCTAGTGTTATGACAGAGATTTCCTTGAATGCCAGGAGCTAACAACAACAAAACAGAAAGAGAAAAAGGAAACACCTTTCACAGTGTTTGTGGGTTGACCAGTGCAAATACTCTCCTTCAGAGCTTATCCACAAGAGTTTAGAAAAGAGCTTGAGGCCAAAGTGTAATGGTTCCCTAGTGCTTTCTGTGCATACAGCTTGTCTTGGGCAGGTGCATTGCCCTAGAAATTCCTCACTTTACATGGATATGAATGTCTCCCTCTTCCCCTGAAAACAGTTTCCTATGTTCTCAGGCACTGCCCTGTATGTCCTACAGCCAGTAATCCCTTGGCCCAGGCAGCCATGACTTGACTGGTCTCCTATAGCATTCTGTAAACTTTCTCTACAGTCAGGGCAAGTCCTGGGATGCCCTGCAATGAGTGTCCTGGTTCAGAACTCAAGCCACCACCAGACAGATTGGGCCAGATATATGTGTTCCCAGTATGTTCACAAGGGTTACTCTGTGCCATTTGGAACCAGAACCAGGGATCCACTCTGGGAGTGCAGGCTGGCTCTGCATTGAACCAGTGAGTTATGGGGAAGGTGACAACCAGGGCACCATGAGATCCTTCTGCTTTTAAGCTTCCTTTTTCTTGATTCGGCACTTGTGTTGTTACTGCAGTACTTTATTTTCTGGAGCTTTGAGAAGGGTGCTAGCTCTTGCTGGTTGTTCAAAGCAACTGTGGGGGAGATGGAGCTGTGATGCTTCTCACTAGGCCATATTGATTGGGGAGGGCCGAACATGTTTAACTTTTTAAAACTTTATATTATTAAAGTTTTTTTTTTATGGAAAATTTCTACCATACAAAAGAAGAGAGAATGGTAATGAAAACCCATGTCCTTTATCTAGCTCTCAACAATTATCAACATTCTGCCATTCTTTAGATGTGCTTTTTTTAAAGGTGATTATTTTATTGTCTGTAATGCTTGTGTTATAAGTTCTCTCTGCACCATCTTATGCTCCCTTATAATGGATTATTTCCTCTTGTGGTGGTTTTTGTTTTAGTTGTTTTCAGTGTAAGCTCACTTTGAGTAGATTTGTTTCCATGGGAGTCAGTCCCATGTGTCTTGGATTGTGGAAGCGTTCCTAAGGGGAGTTTTGTTTTCTCCTCTGGTGGAACCCTACATGTTTTGCTGGTTCCTATTGGTTTGGGGTAGTTGAATTTGGAGTCTACATCTGTGCATGGTGAAAGCCTGGATTTCCATTTCTTATGGACATTCTTTTTCTGTGAGGCCCTTGCCACATGGCAAGGCTCTTTGATTCTCTAGGATAGTCGGCAGTTTTTCTAGGCCCCAGATCATGCGGAGTGGGGATACGGCCCTTTATGGCCTTTGGCTTTATACACTTATCTCAGTTTTGGTTCCTGGCATATATGGGACCTGCAGTCTGGACTCCCCTCCATGGGAGTTTAGTTAGAGCCCTAGTCCTCAGCCCTCGGCTGTTAAGAACTGTATCCAGGTTCCATTCTACCTTGAGCCCCTTCAGTTTTGGAAACTTTTTGTTTCTGGCACTGTGGACTCTGCTTTCTTCCTTGGTTTCAAATTTAACTGTATACATTGGGGTGGGGGGGAATGAGGGCAGTGTTATGTTTTATTTAGCATTTCTGTGTGAGTTTTTCTTTGGGGGTGGGAGAGGCCATAGGTTCCTCCACATCAGACTATTTTCTGTGCTGACTGGAAGTAAAGCCTCACTCATGATTTCACTTGCTGCTTTGCTTTTTGTTTTCAGTAGCTATTGGGGGTTGAATCATGTGCCCTACAAAATACATGTTCAAGTCTTAATCTACATTCCTGTGGGTGTGAACTCATTTGTAAATACTGTCTTTGAATATGGTAAGGTGAGTCGGTGTGTAGACTCATTTGTGAATAGGATCTTGGAAGATCCCGTTTGGGTGTGGCCAAACTATATGAGGGTGGCGGGCCTCATTAACAGAAGAAATTCAGGTGCAGTCAGAGAAAGCCACAGGAAGAAGCCAGAAATCAACAGCAATGGAAGAGCAGACACAAGGAGGGATCGCCATGTAACAAAAGGCAGAGATACAAGAAAGGAACCCCAAGGATTGTGGCAAGCCGGCACCAGAACACTGCAGACTCTGAGAGAAAGTGTGGCCTTGCCGACATCTTGAATCTGAGCTTCTAACCTCCCAAACCATGCGCCAATAAATTTCTGTTGTTTAAGCCAACCCATTGTGTGGTTTTTGTCATAGCAGCTCTTAATGCTGGCAAAGTAAGACAGTAATTGAGATATTTTTGAGCTCGTGTGCCAAGTAGTTGCCTTATTTCATCAAGTTCTGAGAGACAGGCCCTGATAGTATCCCTTTTTAAGTGTTGTTTTGTTGTATGGGTGAGGTGTAAGACAGGTAAAGTGGGCTGCTTGTGTCTCACCATTGGGAAACTGGTCTGTGAATCTGGCCGGCTGACTTTGAGCCCCCTTGCTTCATTCTTCCCATCCTCCCTCTTACTCTCCATTCCAGATGTAGTGTGGGAAGGATAATCTTTTCTCAGTGTTTCTTGTTACTCTAAAAGTAACTTTTATTTTTTCTAATTGTCAAAGTAATTGAGCCTCATTATAGAAAACGTGGAAAATATAGAAATTTTTAAGGAAGAAAACATATAATTACCACAGTCACATAAAGCTAGATATAACTGTAAACAATTGATGTTTCGTTTATGTTTTGAAAAAAGCTTGTTATGGGTATATTTGCTGATTTTATATACAAGTTTCTGCCCAGACAATAAGTAATTTTTATCATTAGAACTTATTTTAAAGTATTATTTTAAATTAATTTAGTTTTTAAAATTATGGAACTAATATTGACTCATAAAATAATTTCAGAAATATGGAAATGTATAACATAAAAGTCAGCCTGACCCTCCAGGGTAATTGCTGTTAACTGTTTGGTCTATACCTTTTTTCTTCACAAATATATTTCGTTTGTTTTTTCCAAAAATAGAACCCTCCATGTTGTTCTGCAACTTGGTTTTTTACTCAATATTATGATTGCCCTTTCACGTCTGTTCATAACAATCTATATATTCATGTTTTTGTAATCATTTATCTCAAGATTATATAAGTAATATAAAAAATGTTCATGAAAGATTAAGACAACACAGAGTAAAAATTTATAGTTAAAAAATGAAGAATGTTCTGTTACCTGCTCTCTTCCCTCCAGTCCCACCCCTCTTCCTGGAGGAAACCATTCGAAGTGAATCAGCTTCTAGGGCTATTTCTGTTTTTACCTATGTGAGAGTGTGTGTGTGTGTGTGTGTGTGTGTGTGTGTGTGTGTGTGTGTGTGTGTGTGTTAGCACAAAATACAGAGTATTCTACCGCTTGCTTTTTTTTTTTTTTCCGCACTTAATCTTGGATCTTTCCATGTCAGTCACTATGTGTTATTTTAATTCATGGTTTGTGATGGTTGTACAGTATTCCATAGTAATTAAATACCATAATTTTAACCCATTCTCTATTGATGACTGCTTTAGCTTCCTAGGCTGCTCAAGCAACCACCATGTAATGGGCCAGCTTAAACAATGGGAGTTTATTAGCTCATGGATTTTACGTTAGGAAAAAAGTCCAAATCAAGACATCACCAAGGTGATGCTTTCTTCCCAAAGACTGGCACTGTGGTGCTGGCTGCCAGCGATCCTTGGTTCATGGCTTCTCTGTTAAACGGCACTGCGCATGGCAGCCTCTCCTGACTTCTCTGTTCCCTTTCGGATTACATTGAATTTCAGCTTCTGGCTGCTCCCTGTGGTTTTTCTCTATCTGTTGGAGTTTCATTCCACTTATAAAGGATTCCAGTTATGGGGTTAAGACCAATCCTGATTGTGGTGGGCCATACCTTAACTGAATTAATCTTACCAACAAGTCCTACTTACAGTGGGTTCACACCCACAGGAATGGATTAAGTTTAGGAACACTTTTTTCTGGGATACATACAGCTCAGCCACCACATTTGATAGCTTTACTGTAGCCTTCTGCAATTCACTCAGATTCCTTTGGCTTGGCTTTCTCATCTGGAAGATGAGGATAATAGCAGTGCCTACCTTAAAGCATTGTAGTGAGGATTAAACAATTAATACTCATGAAACCTGAGAATGGTGCCTGAATATAGTAAGTGCTCAATATTAGTTGTTGCCATTGTGGTTGTTTTTACTGTGATAGGCATTTTAAGGCAGATTACTTCCAGAATGGTCATTCATTTTATATTTTTACTGGCTATAAGAGAGATCCCATTACACTAAGCCTTGTTATCATTGGATATTATCAATTTTTAAGCTTTGCTAATTTTACATATGAATGATAGGCTCTTTTTATTTCAACACACCCTCTTCTGTTTAGCTCTCTGGCCTTAAACTGCTGCCTGCCCTAACCCAATCAGGATGACAGTGTGAGATACTTCAGGGGTCCATTCCCTCAGGAGCTTGAACAACCAGCAAGAACTGACAGGAACATCTTTCTCAAAACTCTAGAAAACAGTTAATGGTCTGTAGTAACAGGGCAAGTGCCAAACCAAGGCAAAGGCCACTTAAAAGAGGCAGGAGAGGATTGTGGGAAGATGGAGTAAGAAGCTCCAGGAATCAGTCCCTCCACCAAAACAACTGACAGGAACTGTCTGAATCAACTATTTTGGAACTCTGAAGCCTAGTGGAACACTCTGCAGTGTCCATGAAAGGCTTGGATGAAGGGGGTGGTAAATTGTAGTAAATACTGGTAAATTGCACCCTCCTTGCAGTGGCTACCATCTCCAACCCCACCCAAGTCATATGGCAGGAAACAGTAGAGACTGCAGCCCAGGCTCTTATTGTAGTCTGCTGGTGCTAGGGTGGACTAGAAGGACCTAGTCCCCCAAAATCTAGTGTAGTATGATCTGATTGCTGATCACTGCTTTGGATCAGCAAGTTCAGATCACTTGGTAGGGAGGGGTGGCTCTAAGGGTAACTGTTGTGCCAAACCACCCTCAGGGAAAAATGGTACAGGATTCTTAAAGAGGCAGTACTTTCTCCCCCCCTTAACACTTTCCATTTCCCATTCAGAGGCAAATTTCATTTGGAAAAGTCACAAATTGACAGCTCTGGGACTCAAAAAATAAAAAAATTTAAAACCCACAATAATAAAAAATAAAAAAAAAAAACCCTAGCTATCCCAGAGGAGTTGGAAAATGAGATTTACAAAAATACAGCAACATAATATTCAGACTGTCCAGTTCTCAGCAAAAAAATTATGAAACCCACAAAGAAACTGGAAAGTATGGCCCATTCACAGGAAAATAAGATTTGCCAGAAAACATCACTGAAGATGTTCATACAATGAAACTATTAGTCAAGGACTTTAAGTCAACTGTCCTAAATATGTTCAGTGAGCTAAAGGACTCTATATACAAAGAACTAAAGGAAATTAGGAAAACATTTTCTGAACAAAATAGAGATGGAAAGTATAATAAGGAACAAAACAAATTTACAACTGCGGAGTACTGTAAATGAAATAAAAAACTCGTTAGATGGATACAACAGGAGATTTGAACAGGCAAAAAAAAAGGATAAGACAATAGCAGTTATCTAGTGAGGAGCAGAAAGAAAAGATAATGAAGAAAAGTGAACAGAGGCTGAGGGATATGTGGGACATCATCAAATGTACCAACATATACATTATTGGAGTTCCAGAAAAACAGGAGAAAGAGAGAGGGGCAGAAAAAGTATTTAAAGAAATAACAGCTGAAATTTCCCAAATCAGAGGAAATAACATGAATATAGGAAGCTCAATGAACTCCAAGCAGGATACACTCTTAAAAGATCTACACCAAGACACATTAGAGTGAAATTGTCAAAATCTAAACAGAAGGAGAGGATTTTGAAAGCAGCAATAGAGAAGCAACTTATCACATACCAAGGATCCCCAGTAAGATTAACAGAAACCATGGAGGCCAAGGTGGTGGATGACATATTTAAAATCCTTAAAGGAAAAAACTATCAACCAAGAATTCTATACTTGATCTTAGCCAGAAGGCAAAATAAATAAATAAAATAAAATAAAATAAAATAAAATAAAATGATCCCACCAAGAATTCTATATCCAGCAAAATTATCTTTCAAAAAATGCAAGAGAAATTAAGATGTTTATAGATAAACAAAAACTGAAAGTGTTCATTATCAGAAAACCTGCCCTACAAAAAATGCTGAAAGGACTCCTTTGGGCTGAAATAAAAGGACACTAGACAGTAATTCAGAGTCATAAGAAGAAATAGAGAACATTGGTAAAGATAACTAAATAGATTAACATAAAATCCTGTTTCATTGTACTTTTCATTTGTAACTGCTTTTCCCTCCATAGGTCTTAACAGGCAAATAACATTTTATGTAAAATAATGTAACTATGTTAATGTTCATGCAACGTATAAAGATGTACCCTGAGACAACAACAATATAAGGGGGGGGGCGGCGGATGGAGATATATAGGAGTAGAAAGTTTGTATACTACTGAAACTAAGTTGGTACTAGCCAAAGTAGGTTGTTATTAGTATAAGTTGCTTACTATAATTACAAAGGTAGCCACTAAAAAAATGACTTTAAAATATACAGAAAAAGAAAGAAGGGAATCAAAATGGTATACTATAAATAAGCAACTAATTACCAAAGAAGGTAGTAATGGAATAATTGAGGAACAGAAAAACATATAAGGCATGCAGAAAACAAATATCTAAATGGCAGAAGTAAATTATTTCTTCTCAGTCATTATCTTAAATGTCAATGGATTAAACTCCCCCATTAAAAGGTAAAAATTTGAAGATTGAATGGAAATCATTATCCATCTATATTCTGTCTATAAGAGATTCATTTTTACATACAAAGACACAAAGAGGTTGAATGTAAAAGGTAGAAAAAGATATTCCATTCAAACAGTAATTTAAAAAAAAGCCAGAGTAGCTATTGTATTGTCAGACAAATCAGTTTGTCAAAAAAGATATGAGATGAAGGATATCATATATTGATAAAAGGTTGAGTCCAGCAGGAAGACATAATGATTATAAACATATATGTACCTGTGCTGGTTTGTATATATTATGTCCCCCAGAAAAAGCCATATTCTTTAATGCAGTCTTTTGGGGGCAGATGTATTAGTGTGGATTAGGTTGGAACTTATTGGTTCAGTGTTTCCGTGGAGATGTGACCCACCCAACTGTAGGTGATAGCTCTGATTAGATAATTTCCATGGAGATGTGGCCACACTCATTCAACGTGGGCCTTGATTAGTTTTCTAGAGCCTTATATAAGCTCAGACAGAAGGAGCTCATAGCTAGCTTTAGCTGAGATAGATGTTTTAAAGACGGCCATTGGAAGCTGATGCAGACATTTTGGAGAATGCCGTTTTGAAACACAACCTGGGCGCAAGCAGACGCCAGCCACGTGCCTTCCCAGCTAACAGACGTTTTCTGGATGCCAATGGCCTTTCTCCAGTGAAGGTGCCCTTTGTTGTTGGACGCTTTATGGCCTTAAGACTAACTGTGTAACCAGATAAACCCCCTTTATAAAAGCCAGTCCATTTCCGGTGTTTTGCGTTCTGGCTGCATTAGCAAACCGGAACAGCACCTTGCAACAGAGCTCTAAAATATGTGAAGCAAAAATGGACAGAATTGAAGGGAGAAGTAGTTCTACAATAATAGTTGATGACTTCAATACACCACTTTCAAGAATTGATAGAACATCTAAGCAGATCAGTAAGACAACAGAGGATTTGAACCAACACTATTAACCACTTAGACCTAATGGATATATATAAAACAATTCACCCAACAACAGCAGAATACATATTATTCTCAACTGCACACAGAACACTTTCCAGGATAGGCCATATGTTAGCCCAAAAATCAAATCTTAATAGATTTTAAAATATTGAAATCATACAAGGTTTCTTCTCAGACCAAAATGGAATAAAGCTAGAAATCAGTAAAAGAAGGAAAACTGGAAAATGTACAAATATGTGGAAATTAAACTAATGGCTCAAAGAAGAAATCATAAGAGACATTAGGAAGTATCTTGAGACAAATGAAAACAAAAACACAGCATACCCAAGCTTATGGGATGCAGTGAAGGCAGCTCAGAGGGAAATCTTTAGCTCTAAACACCTACATTAAAAAGAAGAACAATCACATCAACAACCTAACTTCATACCTAAGGAAACTAGAACATGAAGAGAAAACCCAAAGTTAGTAGAAGGAAGGCAGTAATAAAGATTAGAGCAGAAATCAATGAAATAGAGAATGGAAAAATAATAGAGAGAATCAACAAAATCAAAAGTTGGTTTTTTGAAAAGATCAGTAAAATTGACACCCCCTACATGACTCCCAGGAATGAGCCTGGCCCTGGCATCGAGGGATTGAAAATGCCTTTTTAACCAAAAGGGGGAAAAGAAAGGTAACAATATAAGGTTTTAGTGGCTGAGGGATTTCAGATAGAGTTGAGAAGCTATCCTGGAGGATACTCTTATGCAAGCTCCAGCTAGATATTCCAGATGCCTACATTATGCCAAGCCCTAATCAACAGTAGTCCCGAAAATACTGAAGAATACGTAGGTCCCTATCTGAGACTCTGTAAAAATTATGCTTACCAAGTTTACTTTTCAGAAACTTAAATTACCCAGAGTGTTCCTATGCCAGATAAGTCCTAAAACCCAGTGGAAACAGCCTCTCCAAGAACATCAACCAGATGTGTCCCCCTTCCCCATAATGTCAACACCGCTTTTCAATATGAACAAGTTAGGGTGTTCACTGCCCAGATATCCCTGAAGATTGAGAAAGTGATCAAATGAGAGAGAGGGATTGCAACTGACAAGATAGGATTTAACAAAGGATTACAAATACTGAATCTTTGTATAAATTCTTTTTAGTTTCTAGGGTACTAGAATAGCTAGAAGGAAATAAGTGACATGGTGGAACTGTAACATATAACATGCTTTGAAATTTGCTCTATAGCGACTTGTTAACTCGTACTTTGAAAGTTATCACATTTCTGTATATATGTTATACTTCACAATAAGGAAACAACTGAAATTGTGGAACTGTAACCCATAATGTTCTTTGAAATTTGCCCTCTAACTACTTGTTAAATCATACTTTGAAAGTTATCACTTTTCTGTATGTATATTTTACAATTTAAAAAATGTAAAAAAAAATTGACACCCCTTTAGCTAGACTGACAAAAAAAGAGAGAGAGGATACAACTAAAACCAGGAACAAAAGTGGGGATATTACTAACAACCTTACAGAAATAAAAAAGATTATAAGAGGGTCCTACAAACAATTACATGCCAACAAATTAGAAAACCTAAATGAAAAAGACAAGTTCCTAGAAACATAAATTACCTAATCTGGTGCAAAAAGAAACAGAAAATCTCAACAGATGTATCACAAGTTAAAGAGACTGCATCAGTAATAAAAACCTGAACAAAGAAAAGTCCAGGCCATATGGTTTCAATGCTGCATTTTACCAGACATTTAAAGAAGATTTAACTCCAATCCTTTTCAAACTCTTCAAAAAAACAAACAAACAAACAAACAAAAAAACAGAAGAGGAAAGATTACTTCCCAACTCATTCTGTGAGGCCAGTATTACCTTGATACCAAAGCCAGGTAAGGACAGCACAGGAAAAGAAAATTCCAGACCAAATATCCTTTATAACTATAGATGCAAAATTCTTTACAAAATACTGGCAAGCTGAATCCAACAGTATGTTAAAAGAATTACACATATGGTCAAGTGGAATTTATTTCAGGAATGCAAGAATTTTTCAGTATAAGACAAATCATATGAATGTAACACACTACACTAGTAGAATGAAGGAGCAAAAACACATTATCACCTTGATTGTGGCAGAAAGGCATTTAACAAAATCTAACATCTTTTCATGATAAATACACTCAGAAAACTAGCAACAGAAGGGAAATTTCTCAATATGATAAAAGGCACTATTATGAACAGCCCACAGCAAATATTATATCCGATGGGAAAAACTTAAAGCTTTCTCCCTAAGATCAGGAACAAGACAAGGATGCCTGTTGTCACCACCAATGTTATTTGACATTGTGCTGGAAGTTCTAGCCATAGCAATCAAATTGGAAAGGAAGAAGTCAAATTATCCCTATTCACAGATGACATGATCCTGCATGTATATAAAATCCCAGACAATCCACAAGCAAAGCTGCTAGCATAAACAAATTCAGCAAAGTTGCAGGATGTGTTGTGTTCCTGTGCACTAGTAATGAACAATCTGAAAAGGAAATCAAGAAAACAACTTCATTTATAATAGCATCTGAAAGAATAAAAATCCTAGGAATAAATTTAACCAAGGATGTGGAAAAAGTTGTACACTGAAAACTATAAAGCATTTCTGAAAGAAATTAAAGAATTTAGACTTAAATTAATGGAAAGACATCCCATGTTCATGGATTGGAATATAATATTGTTAAGATGTCAGTTCTGCCTAAAGAAATCTACAAATTCAATGCAGTCCCTATCAAAATTCCAGCAGCTTTTTATGCAGAAATGGAAAAGCTGATCCTCAGATTCATATGGAATTGCAGGAGGCCCCAACTAGCCAAAATAGTCTTGAAAAAGAACAAAGTTGGAGGACACACACTTCCTGACTTCAAAATTTAATACAAAGCTACAGTAATTAAAATAGTGTGGTACTGGCAAAAGAACAGACATATTGACCAATGGAATAGAATTAATAGTCCAGAGTTAAAGCTACACATCTGTGGTCAGTTCATTTTCAACAAGGAGGCCAAGTCTATGCATTGGGGAAAGAATAGTCTCTTCCACAAATGATACTGGGATAACTGGAAATCAACAAGCAGAAGAATGAATGTGTTTCCCCTACTTATCGCCATATACAAAAATTATTCAAAATGGATCAGTGACCTAAATATAAAAGCTAATGCTCTGAAACTCTTACAAGAAAACAGAGAGAAATGTCTTCAGGATCTTGTGGTAGGCAATGGGTTTTTAGATTTTACACCACAAGCACAGGCAACAACAGAAAAAATAGATTAAACGGACTTCATCAAAATTAAAAACTTTTGTACATCAAAAGCTAAGGACATTATCAAGAAAGTAAAAAAAAGGAAAATGTACTGAATGGGAGAAAATGCTTATAAACCATATGACTGATTTATCCAGAGTATGTAGAGAACTACAAGTCAGCAACAAAAAGACAGCCCAATTTAAAAATGGGCCAAGGCAGTGTGGATTGTGACTCCCAGGAGTGAGCCTGGACCCTGCATCATGTAAATGGGGGGCCTTCTGGACCAACAGGGGGAAGAGAATCTAAACAAAGTAGAGTTTTTGTGGGTGAGGAATTTCAAATGGAGTCGAGAGGTCATTCTGGAGATAACTCTTATGTGTTGTATAGATATCCCTTTTTGGTTTTTAGTTTATTGGTATAGTTAGAAGGAAGTATCTGAAACTGTTGAACTGCAGTCCAGTGTCTGATTCTTGAAGGCGATCGTGTGACTATGTAGCTTATATGGTGTACCAGTTTGAATGTATTGTGTCCCCCAAACGCCATTATCTTTGATGTAGTCTTGTGGGGCAGATGTTTTGGTGCTGATTAGATTTGCTTGGAATGTGCCCCACCCAGCTGTGGGTGATGACTGATGAGATACTCCCATGGAGGCGTGGCCCCACCCATTCAGGGTGGGCCTTGATCAGTGGAGCCATATAAATGAGCTGACTCAAAGAGAAGGAACTCTGTGCAGCTGTGAGTGACATTCTGAAGAGGAGCAAGCTTGCTAGAGAGGAGTGTCCTGGGAGAAAGCCATTTTGAAACCAGAACTTTGGAGCAGTCGCCAGCCACGTGCCTTCCCAGCTAACGGACGTTTTCCGGATGCCATTGGCCATCCTCCAGTGAAGGTACCCGATTACTGATGTGTTACCTTGGACATTTTATGGCCTTAAGACTGTAACTGTGTAGCCAAATAAACCCCCATTTTATAAAAGCCAATCCATCTCTGGTGTTTTGCATTCTGCAGCATTAGCAACCTAGAACAGATTTTGGTACCGGGAGTGGGGTGCTTTTGCTGCTGAGTTTGCAAATACCAAACATGTTGGAATGGCTTTTTAAGTGGATAATGGGGAGTTTCTGGAAGAGTTGTGAGGAGCTTGATAGAAAAGGCCTAAACGGCTTGAAGAGACTGTTTGCAGAAATATGGACTCTAAAGATACTTCTGACGAGGCCTTGAACAGAAATGATGACTGTGTTGTTGTGAACTGGAAGAAAGGCGATCCTTGTTTTAAAGTGGCAGAGAATTTGGCAAAATTAAGTTCTGGTGTCAGATGGAAGGAAGAATTTGAAAGCGACAACCTGGAATACTTAGCTGAGGAGATCTCCAGACTACGTGTAGAGGATGTACTCTGGCATCTCCTTGCAGCTTATAGTAAAATGCTAGCAGAGAGAGATAAACTTATTACTGAACTCTTGGGTTCAAAGAAACCAGAAGCTGATGGCTTGGGAAATTATCAGCTTCCATGGGGTGGAATCCCAGAAGCTACAGCCCAACGTGAGGATGTAACCAAACATGGAACCCAGCCACCATTTCAATACGTGCCAAGATTGGAAAAGGAGTTAAGCAGAAAGGATTTGTGGAAAGTCCTATTGTCTGATGGCTTTGACCCCTGTGTGTTTCATGCAATGCCAACAGAATTTCTGCGAGATCTTTATAGACAGAGCCACTGCTGGTCTGGACTGGAGGAGACAGACAAGGAACAAATTGAAGGAAAAATTTCTTCAAAGAAAGAGCCGTGGAGGTTGAGGTCTGGAGTCAAGAGGTCTTGGGCTGGGAGAGCGGAGCAGCCCACATGCATGGAAAGGGTGAGTTTGCCCTGGAGGTCGAGGGCGGGCCTTCGGCCTCGATGCTCAGGAAATATCTTGCCACCCCAGGCCCCAAAGAGGGTGGAGCACATTCCCAGGGAATTGGGGAGAGCCTGGCTGGCACCACACTGTTCTGAAGGGGTTGAGCATGTGCCCAGAGATAGAAGGGAATCCGGGAGCTGCCCCCGGTGATTGAGGAGGGTGGGGCCGAGAAGGTGGTCTCCCCAGTGTGTGGATATGTTGGAGCACTCACCCAAGTGTTTGGAGTGGAAAGGGCTGCCACAAAGGCCCTTAGGAAAGGTTAGACTCCTGCTCTCTCAAGCCCCAAGGATGCAACGTTGTTCTGTAAATGACCCTCAGACTTTGAAATCTAATGGAGTTTGTCCTGCAGGTTTTAGGAACTGTTTTGGTCCTGTTAACCCTGTTTTCCTTACTCTTTCTCCTTATGGCAGTGGGAATGTTTATCCTATGAATGTCCCTCCTTTGTGTATTGGAAGCATATAACTTGTTCTAAGTCCACAGAACCAAAGCTAAAGGAGAATTATGCCTTAGGACCCACCACACCTGTAATTGATTTTGATAGGATCTTGTACTTAACTTTTGTTACTGAAATGATTTAAGTTTTTGTGATATTGTGATGGAATGAATGTATTTTGTACTTGGAAAGATAATGTCATTTTGGGGTCCAGGGGGTGGAATGTGCCAGTTTGGATGTATTGTGTCCCCCAAACGCCATTATCTTTGATGTAGTCTTGTGGGGCATATGTTTTGGTGCTGATTAGATTTGCTTGGAATGTGCCCCACCCAGCTGTGGGTGATGACTCTGATGAGATACTCCCATGGAGGCATGGCCCTACCCATTCAGGGTGGGCCTTGATCAGTGGAGCCATATAAATGAGCTGACTCAAAGAGAAGGAACTCAGTGCAGCTGTGAGTGACGTTTTGAAGAGGAGCAAGCTTGCAAGAGAGGAATGTCCTGGGAGAAAGCCATTTTGAAACCAGACCTTTGGAGCAGACGCCAGGTACGTGCCTTCCCAGCTAACAGAGGTTTTCCGGACGCCATTGGCCATCCTCCAGTGAAGGTACCCGATTACTGATGTGTTACCTTGGACATTTTATGGCCTTAAGACTGTAACTGTGTAGCCAAATAAACCCCCTTTTTATAAAAGCCAGTCCGTCTCTGGTGTTTTGCATTCTGCAGCATTAGCAAACTAGAACATATGGTGTGGCCGTGTGAACGTGGGACCTTGTAGCTCACACTCCCTTTACTCAGTGTGTAGACACATGAGGAGAAAGGTGGGGACAAAAAGTAAATGAATAATATGGGGGGGTGGGATGTTTTGGATGTTCTTTTTACTCTTGTTTTTGTTCTCATTTTTATTTTTTGGAGTGCTGAAGTAGTTCAGAGATTGATTTTGGTGATAAGTGCACAGCTATATGATGATGCTGTGAACAATTGTTTTACACTTTGGATGACTATGGTATGTGAATATGTTTCAATTTAAAATTTTTTTTTAAAATAAATGGTGGGGAGAAGGGGTATGGGATGTTTTGAGTGTTCTCTTTTATTTTTATTCTTATTTTCATTTTTATTTGGAGTAACGAAAATGTTCAAAACTTGATTGTGGTATTAAATGCACAAATATATGATGAAACTGTGAACAATTGTTGTACACTTTAGATGACTGTATGGTAGGTGAATATATTTCAATAAAAATGCATTAAAAAAAAAAAGAAAAGAAGGAAAATAAGAGAAAAAAAAATGGGCCAAGGATTTGAATAAACATTTCTCTAAAGAAGATATTTAGATGGCAAATAAGTATATGAAAAGATGCTGAACATCATTAAACATTAGAGAAATGGAAATTAAAACTATAAGATACTATTACACACCGATGAGGGTGGCTATATATATATATTTTTTAAATTCAGTTTTATTGAGATATATTCACATAAAGTACAGTCATCCACAGTGTACAATCAGTTGTTCACAGTAGCATCATATAGTTGTGCATTCATCACCAAAATCATTTTTTGAACATTTTCATTACTCCAAAAAAAAAAAAAAACCCAAGAATAAAAATATAAAAATACAAGTAAAGAAGAACATCTAAAATATACTGTCTCCCCCATCCCCCTCTATTAATTCATTTAATTTTTGTTTCCATTTTTCTACTCGTCTGTCCATACACTGGAGAAAGGGAGTATGAGCCACAAGGTTTTCACAATTGCACAGTCACACTGTGTAAACTAAGTAGTTATATAGTTGTTTTCAAAAATCAAGGCTACTGGGTTGCAGTTCAGCAGTTTCAGGTATATCCTTCTAGCTGTTCCAATACACTAAAAACTAAAAGGGGATAGCTACAGAATACATAAGCATAACCTCCAAAATGACCTCTCAACTCTATTTGAAATCTCTCAGCCACTGAAACTTTATTTTGTTTCATTTTTCTTCCCCCTTTTGGTCAGGAAGGCTTTCTCAATCCCACAATGCCAGGGCCAGGTTCATTCCTGCGAGTCATGTCCCATGTTGCCAGGGAGATTTACACTCCTGGGAGTCATGTCCCATGTAGGGGGGATGACAGTGAGTTTACCTGCCAAATTGGCTTAGAGAGAGAGTCCCCATCTTAGCAATGCAAGAGGTTCTCTGGGGGTGACTCTTAGGCACAATTATAAGTCGGCTTAGCCTCTCCTTTTCAGTAACAAGCTTCATAAGGGCAAGCCCCAAGATTGAGGCCTTGGCCTTCTAAATTGGTAGTCCCCAATGTTTATGAGAATATCAGGAATTCCCCAGGTGGGGAAGTTTTTAATATTTCCACATTTTTCCCCAGTCCCTCAGGGGTGCTTTGCAAATCCTTTTTAATTCTCTGCCCAAATTACTCTGGGATGTATCAGGGCTTCATACTAACTTGTACAAACCAACCAGATTTTACCCCCTATTTAAAGTTCCATATAACTGTGGTGTTTGAGTAAACTGACCATACCAGTTAAATTATCTGTTATGCTACAGAAAGTATCGATTTTGCACCAAATAAATATATCTCCCTTTGGTCACACAGAGAATTTAAAGTTTTAACACACAGTCAATATCGTCCTTTACCCTTCAGTCTGACTTGCCTTACTCCTAACCAGGTCCACTTCATTTGTATCTATAATTGGATTTTGAACTCTTTTTCAGCTTTTTTTAACAGTTGCTTTATGGGGATAATACTGACATTCATAGCTACCAAACTCTAGTTCTGAGTCTCAGGTGTCCCACAGATACTCGAAGTTCTAAGGACAGACCAGGTTATACACAAAGAGCTCAGCATCTCAGAATTTAGAGAATTTTGTGGATTTCCAGTTTCCCAGGAATAGATGTGACTGCTGTAAGAGTTTACAATCTAGGGACCTTTACAATAAGCCTTCCCCTGATAGCCTGTGCTCTAAGATTCAGTTCTCAGAGTTTGCACATTATAGTCCATATTAGTGAGGCGTTATAATGTTTGTCTTTTTGTTTCTGGCTTATTTCACTCAAAATGTTGTCCTCAAGATCCATTCACCTAGTTGCATGCTTCACAACTTCATTCATTCTTGTAGCCACCACAGTTCACCATTTTGTTCATCAGTCGATGTATCCTTAGGGGGTGACTATGTTTTTAAAAACTGAAAATAACGAGTGCTGGCAAAGATGTAGAGAAATAGGAACCCTTGTATATTGTTGATGGGAATGTAAAATGGTGCAGCCATTGTGGTAAACAGTGTAGTGGTTCCTCAGAAAGTTATATAGAATTACCATATGACCTGGCAACTGCACTCCTGGTGTATACACAAAAGTGGAAAACAGGGACATAGGCAGATATTTGTACACCAGTGTTCATAGCAGTACTGTTCACAATAGCTGTAAGGTGGAAGCAACCCATGCGTCCATTTACCAATGAATGGATAAACAAAATGTGGTGTGTACCTGTAATGGAATATTATTGAGCCATAAAAATAAATGAAGTGCTGGTACACACTACAGCATGGATGAACCCTGAAGACCTCATGTTGAGCGAAATAAGCCATTCAAAAGGACAATATTGTATAATTTCTCTTACATCAAATACTTAGAATAAGAAAATTCGTAGAGACAGAAAGCAGAATAGTGTTTACCAGTGGTGAAGGGAGGGGAGACTGGGGAGTTATTACTAAATGAGTGACTTTTAGTTAAGGATGATGAAAATAGTCTGGAAGTAGATAGTGGTGAAAGTTATACAGTATTATCAGTGTATTTAATGTTAAAGAATTGCCCACCTCTAATGGTTAAGTTACATATATTTTACCGCAATAAAAATTAATTAATTAGGAAAAAAAGTAGAATCTCCTTGTGCTCTTGGCTAGCCCTGTCCCACTCCTCACAGTCTCGGCAGGGCACTGGCCCGTGCTCCCAGAGCAGATCCCTGGTCCTGGTTCCTGAAAGAGAGAAGAGAAATCCTCGTGCACATACTGGGATTAGGTTCTTCTAGCCCAGTTTGTCAGGTGGTCTGAGGGACTCACTATCCCGGAACTTGCCCTGCATGTAGAAAGCAGCACATAGAGCTCTCCTACAGAACACTGTGGGAGTGCAATCAAGTGGTGGTCCCTGGGGCAAGGGATTGCTAGCTATAGTGCAGTGCTCTGGAGGGACCACAAGGAAACTCTTTCCTAGGGAAGATGGGGCATTTGTATTCATTTAAATGGGAGAATTCCTAGGGCCACACATGCATGCCTAAGATAAGACACATGCACAGAAAGGATCGGGAATCCATCTGGCCTGGAGATGTTCTCTAAACTTACTGTATGAAGAAGCCCTGAAGGAGAGCACTCACACATGTCAATCTGCAAAGACTGGGAAAGGTGTTTCCTTTTTCTTTCCTTTCTTTCTGTTTTTTTTCTTTTTCTTTTCTTTTGTTACCTCCTGGCATTCAAGGAAAGCTCTGGCAAACACTAGCTGGACATAACCTTAAGGAACAGATACCTCACAGTATGAATTCCAACAATAGTGCATTAAAATAGCAGAATGCCCAGGTTTCAATAAAAGATGGCAAAACATAGAAAGAAAAAGTGATGGCCCAGGCAAAGGAGAAGGTTAAAGCATCAGAAACCATCAATGAGGAGGACCAAACCTGGGACATACCAAACAAAGACTTAAAAAAAGACTGGCCCTAAATATGTCCAAAGAGCTAAAGGAAAACATGGACAAAGAACTAAAGGAAATCAGGAATACAATAGATAGACACAAAGAGATTATCAATAGAGAGATGGAAATTATGAAAAAGGAACCAAACATAGTTTGAGACTACAATAACAGAAATTAAAAATTACCTAACAGAGTTCAACAGCAGATTGGAGCCTGAAGAAGGAAGAATCAGTGAACTTGAAGGAAAGACCATTGACATCAGCCTGTCTGAGGAGCAGAAGGAAGCAAGAATGAAGAAAAGTGAAAAGGAACCTGTGGGACATTATCAGGCATTCCAATATACACACTTTAGAAATCCCAGAAGGAGAAAAAAGAAAGGGACAGAGAGAATAGTCGAAGAAGTAATGGCTGGCAGTTTCCCAAATTTAATGAAAAACATGAATATACACAGTCAGTTGCTCAATGAACTCCAGACAGGACAAACTTAAATAGACCCTCACCATGACACATGATAACTAATCTGTCAAATGCCAGCGATAAAGAGAGGATTCTGAAAGCCACAAGAGAAAAGTAACATGTCATGTACAAGGTAGACTCGATAGGATTAAATGCCGATTTTTCATGGGAAACCATGGAGGCAAGAAGGTAGTGGGATGATGTATTTAAAGTGCTGAAAGAGCATTCTATATCTGGCAAAACTGTCTTTCAGAAATTAGGGCGCGATTAAGATATTTCTAGATAAACAAAAGTTGAGGGAGTTTGTCACCACAGAACAGGCTTGCAAGGGATGCTAAAGGGAGTTCTGCAGGTTGAAAGGAAAGGACTATGGACATTAGATTAAAGTTGCATAATGAAATAAAGATCTCTGGAAAGGGTATTGACTTGGTAAATATGAATGCCAGTACTGTTGTGTTTTTTGGTTTGTAACTCCACTTTCTATTTCCTACAGAATCTAAAAGGAGAATACGTAAAATGTATTAAGGAATCAGTGGTTTTAGCCACACAGTGTGTAATTTGTGACAAAAACTACATAAGGGTGGTGTGTGGCGGGGTATAGGAACATAATTTGTGTACACTGTTGAAGTTACATTGGAACCAAAGCAAACAAGATTTTTACAGATATAGTATGTTAAATTTAAGTCCTGTGGTAACTACAAAGACAATATTGGAGAATGTGCAGGCTCACAGAGACAGTATAGAGAACCAGTTGCTAGGGATGTGGGACGGGGAAATGGGGACTTAATGCAAAATTGGGATTTCTGGGAATGCTTTAGTGATGGGAGGTGGTGAGGATACCGCAGTATAGTAAATGGGATTAATCCCACTGAATGTGAATAGTATACTTGGGAGTGGTGATGATGGGAAATTTTATTTTGTATATATGTTACCACAGTAGGAAAAAAAAAGGGGGTTATCTAAAGAGACAATGTCGATAAAAAAGGCATTACATAATCCTGGACAGGATCTAACAAGAGAAGAGAGAAGGCCCAAAAGGGCATTATGGGGACATGAAAAAATTAAAATATAGACTGTAAACTTTATAGCATTGTTAAATTTCTTCTTCAACTTGTTAACTACCCTTAAGGTAGTTACATAAGTAAGTATCCTTGTTCTTAGGAAATACATGGCAGTATTAGGGGTTTGAGCATCATATACACAACCTACACTTAAGGGTTTAGAAAATGGATTGATGGATAGATAGCTAGAATGATACGGCAAATGTGGCAAAATGTTAGTGGGTGGATCTGGGTATCTGGGGTGTTCTAAGTATGTTAAGAGTTCTCTGTATTTCGTTTGTATTATTTTTGTGTCCTATAAATTTGAAAGTATTTCAGAATAAGAAGTTCAAAACAAAAATTAAACTGCCATATTTAAGAAATGCTGTATGTTGCCTCCTAAATCTCTTTTTAAAAATGGAGTTGTAATTTAGAACTTGGAGTCCACCTTCTTTTAAGTATGTTTTAATTTTCCACCCGAATTTATTAGCAACACATTTAGTTTGAAGTTATCCTCCTAGGTTTATTTTGTTGACTTGTTTTTCAGGTACTAACATTCCTTTGAACAACACACACGCACACACACTGGCAGTCCCTGTGCCAGGCAGAAGAGTAAGTCCCTGCCCTCATCCTAGTAGAGATGGCAGTCAGTACAGGAGCAGCTGGTATCAGAGTAGGAACATGAACTCCACTGTACCTACCAGCTCCCAGGATGGGGGTGTGGGGCTTGGGAGAAGTTCTTGGAGAAGTTCTGAGAACGTGTGAATGAGACTGACTTGTAAACACAAAATGCGGCTGTGTTCTGCCTAAGGAAACCTCTGTAGAATACCGAACTTGAAAGTGAAAAAGTGGTGGTTTGTTTTTTAACTACCTTACAAAATAATTCACCATTGACTTTTTTTTAAATGTTACATTCTTCCTGTTCATTTAAAATATGTAGTTTGGAAAATATTTTCATGAAACTTTTCTGAAGCATGACTTCGGGCAAGTTACTTGACCTCTCCAGGTCTGAGTTTCCCCTTCTGTCAGATGAAAGTCAGATGAAATGTTCTCCCACTAGGTTCTCTGACTCTGACATTCTAGAACTCTGAGGAGAGCTCCGTGGTGGGAATGGATGTCAGCAACCATAGGAAAGCTCAGGTTGGCGGAGTAAGCCATAAACTCGGATTCCCAAGAGAAAAGGATCTGGCATTTCCTCTGTAGCTCCCCGAGTTCAACTTGCCTGGGCCAGTTCACTCCTTGGCATCTGGTGTCCTCATCACCAATACTGCTTTTTAGTTTTTCTTCTTCCTTCTTTAGGAACATCCCATTTCTGGGCAGTCGTCTTTATTATTGCGTGGAGGGATTACGTGTCCATATGGAAAGGCTGGACTGCCGCCTGCTCCCCACCTTCCCCTTCCCTTCTTCTGTCTAATCAGAAAAGTGTCCCTTAGCTCTTTTTCCAGGCTACTGAGTTTGAATTGATCTCTGTTGCCAGTAAGAGGTAGGGAGGACTCCTGCTAGTTCCTGCTAAAGTTACCTGGCAGCGGAAGGTGTGCATCTGATAATTATAACTCTAGTGATTCCAGGGCCTGAGCGAGTTAGCTAAAAGCAGTAATCCTGATCTTATCAGGAGGGTTTTGTAGTCTGACAGTGTTGCTTATAACAGTATCTTTTACTTCCTGGGGCTCCTCTCTCCTTTTAGGATTCTCCTGTAATCCTGCCCCTACCTCCTCTACATGTCTCATTACTTCCAGGGATCAGTTAAAGCTGGGGGGAGGACAAAAGTGTTTTTCTTTTCTTCATACCACAGTCTGGGAATTGGACTTTAGCTTTACAATATTATCAACTTAGACCAGCAGTCGAGCAGTCACAAAAGTGGTACAAGTAATACTTAGAGTCATGGATCTGGCCAAAGATAAGGTAATTTATGTTTTGCTCACTAAGAAAGATTGATAATTACAGCAGCAGTATTCAACCCAAGTACTTTAGTTAACATTTTGCATTTCAGAGCAATTAATTGTTATCTGTGGGCTTGAGATCAGCCCCTTTGAAGTCTAGTGATTTTGCTAATGATTACTTTAAGGTTCCAGTCCTCAAATTCACCTAGTTCCTTGACCTTGGGGTTCGGAATCTTTTATATTATAGAGAGTAGACAGAAAGGAAACTCATCACTTTTTGGTGTCTTCAGAGAATACTCTCTAAAAATTGTCAGTATGTGCAGTGGTGTTTTAAGGACAGGACAGTTTTACAGATTTCAGAATATGGGAACTCAAGTGAAGAGTTGGCAGTATAGCCTTGTACTTTAACCCTTAAGGAAAGGGTTAACTCTTGCCTTGGGGAAGAGTGAGGAATGGGAGCTAAAATTGCTTTGGACATCTGAGCTGTGCTTTAATAAGATATTCCAGGTGGTCAAGAAGTAATCCTAAAATAGCCTAGATACTTAATTGCTTTTAAAGTCAGGCACTCTTGTCTCTGGGGAGGTTCAGCTCTAAGGAATGCAGCACTGGCTCCTGAGATCTTAGAGGCGTGGTTTGGTTGGAGTTTTTTTAAATCCCAGTAAAAAGAAAGACCCAAGCAGTCTTCTTGGATCAGGAGATAATCATTAAATTTCCCCCTTTGTCCTCCCTGGAAAGTTGGCAGCAAGCCTTTGGCTTCTGCTGCTGTCAGCTGCCTTTACCTGACTTCCTACAGGTCTTTGGGTTGATCTTGTCACCCCCCCAGAGACAGTTGTCTATATTCTTGTTTGATTATAGATTTCCTGCTTGAAGCCCTTTCCAACTTCCCTAGATTCCCGTCAGAAACATACCTTTCTCACTATAAGAATTCAGATTCATCCTTTTCTTTCCCTTTCATCCCCTCAGTCCAGAATCCATTTGTTGCTCTGACTTGGCTGCACCTATGACAGTTCTGGTTCTGCTGCCCCCACCCCACCCCTACCCCACTAACCCAGAGTCTCAGCCTAGGCTACTGCACAGCCACCCAGCCCCAGTGTTGGTTTACCCTCTCAAATCTGCAGTACTGTTTACAAAAGTCGTGCATTGACATTGTGAAACCTTGCTGAAGGACATAAAATAAAAGATTGTACTAAATGAAGAGTCATACTGTTTTCTGACTTCAAAGACAAGATACTGTGAAGGTGTCTGTTCTACGCAAAATTATTTAAATTATTCTGTAATTTCAGTGCAAGCCAAATCCAAATCTGCTTTGTTGGGGGAGAAAGAGGGAGGGTAAGTGATGGGTCTTGACAAATGATTTGTTAATCTAGGGGAAAAAAAATACTTAATTCGTTTTTTTCTCTCTTTCCTTTTTAGACTGTAAGTTCCATGAGCTGAGAGGCTTTTATCTACCTGTCTTGTTCTTTTTTCCTCACAACCTTTTCATGGTGTTTAGTAGATCATAGGTGATCAAACGTTGCTATGAGTTTATATAATGAAAAAATTGAAAATGAAAAAGCAAAGCTCCCCATAATCCCAATCCTGTTTGCTATATACATACATTCATATGTGTATATTTTCTCCAACCAAAGTGGATTGTTGAAACAATCTAAACCCTGATTTAATTGTTTATTTTTGTTGTTCAGAAAAAATCCACTGCCTCCCCAGGATTCACAGCTTTAGAGTTTAAATTTCCTCCTGGTATTCAAGGTATTTCACAGCTTCTTTCCACCTTAACTATTCAGACTTGCAGTCCTTATATCTTCCCTGCCAAAACATACTTTGTTTATCCCCCACTCCTGTGCTCATTTAAACTATAAATCTCCCTTCGACCCATTCTTCAAGGCCCAGCTTAATCTCCACCTCTGAGTTGCTCTAGTTTTTTTCTTCCATCTCTTGGGCACTTTGTGTTTTGATACCTATTGCCTTGCACTATTCAATGTTACATTTGTGTTCAACTTGTTTTTCCAACTACATGGCAGAACTCCCAGTGGTGGGAACTATATTTTTTCTTTGGTATCCTCCTTAGTATAATGCTTTGCCTGCAATGGGTTCTCAGGAAATCTGTGTTGATTGAATTTGTCACAGGATCTTAGCTTCTCAGGACAGAAAGGGCCCCTAGAGGCCATCAAGTCCAGCCCTGTCTCATGCTGGATTCCACACCATGACATCCCAGACAGATGGCCAACCAGGGACAGGAAGCTGCCCACCTCCTGAGAAGGCCCACTTCATTCTTGGGCAGTCTAATTCTTAGAAAAGTTCTTCTGTCAACCCCGAAATCCTTCTCCTGGTAACTTCTGCCCAGTGACCCTACTTCTGCCCTCTGGGGCTTTAGAGAAAAAATGTCTGCTTTCTCTTCCACTAGGCAGCCTCTTAGATTTTCGCAGATAGTGTTCCCATTTCCCTTCTGTGTTAGCTCTTCCAGGGTTGAGGTGTTAGGGAAGCACTATTTTAATTTTGAATAGTCATCAGGTTAGACTTTCATTCATTATTTTTTTATTCAGTTTTATTGGGATATATTCACATACCATACATTCACCAACAGTGTACAATCGTCTGTTCACAGTACCATCATATAGTTGTGCATTCATCACCATAATCAATTTTTTAGCTTTTCCTTACTCCAAAAAAAATAAAAAAATAAAAGTAGAAAAGAACACCCATAGCATTCCATCCTCCCGTCCCACCCTATATTTCATTTAATTTTTGTCCTCATTTTTCTATTCATCTGTCCATACACTGAATAAAGGGATTGTGAGCCACAAGGTTTTCACGATAAAAATATGGAAACTTATGCCTGGGCCATGCTAATCTTTGTATCATTCCAGTTTTAGTATATGTGCTGCCAAAGCAAGCACTGACTCATTATTTTTTGAAGGCCTTTTATAATGTCACAGTGCGGGGGGTGCCATAGTCCTTTGGTCCCTTCAGAGATGTAACCCTCTTCTCTCCACCCCCCACCCCCCCATCCCCAATCCGCTGGGGGAAGATAGGGGCTCTCCAGCAATCTTATGCTCCCTAGGATGTTCTGTTTCAGAAGTAGTGGTAAAAGGTTAATAGTTCTTATTGTTCAGTAACCCCAGATAACTCTCCTGGGCAAGTGTTGTGTGACGCTGGTTGTCGGGTATACTGAACCACCCAGTGAAGCCAGTCAAGGAACAAAAGAACCTCCTATTGATAGGAGCCACCCGGAGCCAAGACTTGGACATCCTAGGCATTCTGTGAACAGAGGATTATTTCTCTCTTTTTCTCTTCCTGTCTCCCGACTGATCTCCCTACCTAGCATACTTTCTACCATTCTTGCAAAACACAAGGCAGCAGGTGTAACAAAGAGAGTCAGACAGACCTAGGTTTGTATCCTAGAGCTGCCACTTGCCAGCTCTGAGACCTTGGGCAAGTTACTTGAATTCTTTGAGCCATTGTTCTTTTGAAAATAACCACCTCCACATTGTAAAATTAAGTGAGAAAATGTTTGTAAAGCTGCTGGCCCAATCTTTAGTATGCAGAAGGCATAAACATTAGCTTCCTGTTCTCCTCTCTCCTTCCTCCAACCTTCTTTCACTGTGATTTTTGAGGTATTTAAAGGCAAAACACTCTGTGGCTTCCCTGGGGAAAATGAGCTGAATGTGGGTATAGTAGCCAAAGCTAGTTTGGGCTGAGTATTTGGTAACAAACTGTCAGTTTCCTGTGAGCTCCTGGTGAGATCAAAGATGCTGAAAGAGTTCTCAAGTAGAAGAGTCAGAGAAGGTTGTAAATGGCAATAAACAGGGAACTCCAGCTACTGTTGACTTTCCTCTGCCCGCATTTCTGGGCTATTTAATACTGCTGCTGACAGGCGACAAAGCCTGTTCCCTGGGCAGGTTAGACTTGTACGCAGTGGCCCTTCAACTGAAATGCCTTTCTTGGACCTCAATTGATCCCTAAAATGCCGAGCTGTCTCCTTTTGAATTTATTTCCCCTGCAGACATTCCCCCTCATTTCTTCCACCACTACGCACTGTCAGTCAGCCATGCCCAGCATCCAAGAAAAAATGATTTCTGTACTAATAACTTTCAAGCAGTCACTCCCACACCCTGTTGATAGGCCAAGAAACCTCCTGCACATAGACTTGAATTGCATAAGTTAGCCATATTTTCAGCAGTTCATCAGAGTTAGGAACCAAGAAAATAACTGCTGAAGCCTGTAATCCTCCTGAGGAAAGGGGAAGGGGGAGAGCAGAGGAGTCCTGGGGTTAGGGGTCCCCTGGGGGGGACTCAACCCTCTCTTTCAGCAGATGTGTCTTCATGCTTTCTATGTGCTGGGGCTGGCGGTGCCCTGACCAGATGCTTACAGACTAGGGACAAAGAAGGGGCACAAGTAACCAGAACACAGGGGACAGAGCCCAGAGAAGAAAGGCGTAGATGATCCCTGGTGGGCAGAGGCGGGGAAGTGTTACAGAGGAAACAGCATTCCAGCTGGGCTTGAAGGCAGACAGGGTTCAGGAATTAGGCTCATCTCAGCCAGAAAATCCTGGATCAGAAATTAACTGCCCTAAGACATAGAATGTAAGGCACAGTGGACTATTCTCCATCTGCCCCACCTGGATGTTTTAAATCCTTGTGTTGGAATTGGACAAAAGAAAATGTTCTCCATCCTGGGCAACTATTTCCCCCACGTTTTCTGTAAATAGTAACTGACAGATCCTATCTGTGGAATTGGGTCCAGCAGTGGGACTGCTCCAGGAGTTCAGCTTCCCATTTCTGTCCTGTTCTGGCAGGTCTCCATGTCTTTTGTGGTCAGAGCTAGAAGCATTTCAGGCTTCTAGTCTGCCCGTCACTGAGCAGATTTCCAAGTGGTACAAAGCCTGACTGTCCTATGAGTCAGATGCTGTCGTAGTTTGGACAGAATAGGAGGAAGCTGAAGGGACCCAACAGCCCCCCATCTCCCACCCCATACCCCCCTGCCGCAGCATTCTGTCTCTTCCCTGGAGGGTTGGCCCCTCGCACTTGGGTGTTTATTTTCACAGGTTGTGGTCTCATGGTGGTCCCCCTGGTGTGCTTGTTTTTATACTCTTCTGCTGGGGGAAAGCCCTGTCTGAAGAGTCTAGGTTGTAGATTCCCATCTCTCAGCCCAACTGAGTGAGTAGTTTCTGAGTGAGCATTCAGAGTGCCTGGAAGTTACTGTAATGGGCAAAAAAAAAAAAAAAAAAAAAAAACAGAAAAAACCTGTTTTCATCTCTCTTGGTGACTGATAGAGAAAGAATCCTCCTGTGAACAAAATCAGCCTTCAGATCTCTGGCTACAGAGAGTTGGGAATTGAGCTGCTGCAGTAAACAGCTGACATAACAGAAGCAGCAGTGATCCCCCATTAAATGTCTTTCAGCCGATAGAGGCTCCCGGGATAATTGACTTTCCAGCAGGAATTACTGGCTTAAACGAAATCACTGGGCATTAGGGCAACTAGTGCATCCTTTTGAGAGGGGGAATGTAACTCTGTCTGGTTTTGCTGACCTGACAGGCATAATTCATCTTGATTATTCAGTGTGCTTGTTGCCACCAGATGACAGCAGATTTTTGTTGACTGTAATTACGATGAGGGGGTGAGTTTTAGTTTAGGGATTGGGCTTTGTTTTGTTTTTAACAGTTTTCCTCCTGCTTAGTTATTGACTTCCCTGAGCTGAAGGTGCTGTGGGAAGGTTTCTGACTACATCTGCCTCAGTAGTTGATGAGCACACAGATAGCATTTCCTGAGCACTTCCTTAAACATGTCTTTTTCTAGATAAACAAGGAAACAATTTGGTGTAGCCTGTTTCATTTCAACAGACACGGTGTCACTTTTTGGTTATACTTACCTCACTGTGTACTCAATTGCTGCTGTTAGAAAATGGGTCTGCATTTCAGAGCCCACTTTGAGTAGGGGAAGCAAAGTATGGTCCCAAGATTTAACTGAATAATACCTCCTCCTTTCAGGCAAACTTTCTTTTAAAGTAGAAGGTGGGAGAGAAGGGAATTAGGCCAGGCTTTTTGTTTGTTCTTAGCATGGTTTTAGGATGAGACCCCTATGAGTTCAAACAAGGGCCTTCTAAGAAACCTCTGCTCCCCTTCCCCAGTCACTCTTCCCCCGCCACCTACACCCCCCAGCCAGCAAGGCACCATGCCTGTGCCTGAGGGCCTGGGGGGAGATGAAGGAGTGTGCCAGCTCAGGGTCCAGTCCCATCCCCTGGCTCCTCCACGCACCACCAGTGGGGTCAGGGGTGGACAGCAGAGCTACCCTAAGAGGTTTCATACTCCTCTGGCGGAGACTTTTGACTCCCCTGTATGGATATATGTGTTTGTGTACTTTTTCAGGAGTCGCTTAATGAATTTTAAATAACCAGTTAATGCCTTTTAATAATGACTACAGTTCACCATTTATGGAGGCCTGTTATGTGCCAAACAATGTGCTAAATGCTGGGGGTATAAAGATAAATAATACATCTTTGCTGTACAGGAGCTTACAATATGGTGGGGATGACAAATAACTTCAAAATATGTTAAATTCTAAGCTAGAAATGTACAGAGATTGCTTCTAGAGTATTTCATGCAACCGTGGGTGTGAGAAGGCTTCCCCATAAAGGATGAAGCCCGATGTGAGTCTCGAGAAAAGAATAAGCCCACCTGAGGACAGGTAGGCAGCCTGGGTCAGCAGCATAAACAAAGGCGTATTTGCCATTTCCTCCTAGGCACTTGAGTGGTGCTGGCTTAACCTGATCAATTAAGTTAGGATTAGGTTTTCCATGATTCTCTAAGGAAAATGAACTCTTAACCCTCGCAGCACAGACTCTCAGGAACTGTCTTAACCATCGGTCCTCAGATCACTAGGGCGTTCTGATCTGTAGGCTTAAGGCTTCTAATGGTGAAGCTTGGCCGATAGACCACAACTTGAGGATCTGTGTCCTGCTCCCTTTGACCCTCCAGCCCCCGTTTAGAATGCTGTGTGGAAAGCCAGACCTGGGATTTGTACAATCTGCAGAACAGTGATGAATCTCAGAGGGATGACTTCTGGAAGATCAGCCGGGGGTGAGCAGGTTCTCAGAAAACTGGGCCTTTGTGCCCTTCTCTTCCAGTATTATCAAGTATTAATAACACCCACTCTCCTCCAACAAATAGAGATGATTTTTCCACCAACTCCCTCTTGTTTGGAGCCATAATTGGAAACAAAAAAAAAAGATGCCCCTCAAGGGTGGCAGAGGTGGCTATCTGGGCAATCTTTCTCAGTGTGAGCTGGGATCCCTGTCTTCCCCTGAAATGATTGCCTTTATCACTTTTTCTCTTCCTTTTCCTCTCTGAACTTTGTGTTTTGTTCCCTTTTAGAATGGTGGTTTGGCCTGGAGTGATGATGTGGATGGAGGCCGGGGAAGAGAGATCTCTCGAGATTTTGCCAAGGTCTGTAATGTTTTCTTTGAGTTAAAGAAAGGAGCAGTTCTGCAGTGGGTGGTTGTATCTGATCCCCAAGGAAAAGGACCGAAGTGGCCTATGAATCATATTTATAGTCATTAAGATGGTTGTAGTATATATGGTGTAAGACTTCTACAGCAAGATGGAATTTTTCATTGTGTTTTTTTCTTGGGGGATGGCGATTGCAGCTGTATGAACTGGACAGTGATCCTGAAAGGAAAGAGTTCCTGGATGACCTCTTCATCTTTATGCAGAAGAGGGGTGAGTGTACAGTCTGCTCATCATTTCAATTCAGTAAATACTGATCGAGTGCCTACTCTGTGCAAGTCACTGTTAGCGTCCTCTCCCCAGAGGGCTAGCGTCTTAACCCAGAGGCATTTGTTGTTGACTGGTTCTAGATTTAATTGAATAATTGACAATCAGATTGAAGAGGGTAGAGAGGACCTCAGCAGAAAATGAATGAAATGATTGTCCACATTTGGCTCTGCCTTGTTTTGGTTTCTCATCTTCTTCCAATTAACTGGTCTCTGGAGTCATTTCAAACTCAAAGGTAGCCTTTCAGCTTCCCTAGACTTCACTTAAACTGGCATGTGGGGGCATCCTGTTGGTGCATTTAGCATTGTGCAGATTGAGAACGGCAGATGAAAGAATAGAGGCACCTCAGTATTTGTTGGGAGAGTCTGAACTGATCCGTGAAGAGGAAAGGCCAACTCTTTTTCCTTATCCATTGGCATGGTTGGAGCATTCCTGCAGTTAAACTCTAGGGCATGTGGGCATCTGCTTCATAACATGCCCTCCCTGTATCTCTTTCCTTCTGTTCTCAAAATCCTCTCTCCATCCCATAACCATCTCTACTCCAGACCATTGCGTGACTGAGCCTTGAGCCCAGTGACTCAAATTCCTGGCTTTATATCCTCTCATAGCAGTGGGTTCACCACCAGGGTCAGTCCTCAGGAAGCATGGCCAGAACCCCAGCCTCTCTAGGAGAAGATCTTCAGCAACCTGTGCAACTCCACCTTCATCACCCTCATGGCAAAACCACAGGAGACAGCTGCTCCCCCCAGTCTCTTCTCCAGGACCCTGCTTATATCAATTTATATCTGATCACTCATCCTGTGGTTTCTGTGTCAGCTGCTTCATTGAGACCTGGTATTGAAATCCCCTATATCCCAGGCTGAGCCCTAATGGTGGCCCCCAGCAGCTAAATACCTTGAGTTAACTCTTCACACACTCTCTCTGCCCTCTTCCTTTATCTTCCATAACCTTATGGCCTTCTTAGTAGCATGCCTGTAACTTCTGGTTTGCTTAAAAAAGGCATCTGGAAATGTGTCTCATTTCCCCCAATCTCCAAGCCTATCAAAGCAGTCTAAGCAGGCCCTAATTAATTTACTCCTCCAACTGTTATCTAGAGCTGCATGTGTCAGTAAAAACACCAAGAATATAATTCCAAAATGATAATGTGATTGGCAGCAATGAAACTCCCTGATTGCCCTGCGAGAGAGAAATCCACTTAATACTTTGGTCTCGCCTTCCAATTACCTTTTAATTATTTACAAGCTCCACAAGCCCAGCTGGTGCAAACCCAGGAGCTGATCCTGTCTCAGAGGGGCTGCCATAGCAATATAGATTTTAATCAGTGGTGTAGTTCCACTGCTTTATTTTCTACTTTATTGCTTTTCTCCTTCCCAGAAGGATAAGCTTAGCCAACAGTGAAGATGGGTAATTCTTTGTTTATTACTCTGTGTCCCACTAGATAAGGAGCTCCTTGAGGACAGCTACTCTGTCATTCCTTGTGTCCCCAGTGCTAGCACAAGACCAGACATGGAGGTGCTCAGGACAGGTTCACTGTATGAATTGTCCCGTTGGTTTCCCTGACTCAGCTTGCTACATGTAGGGAGGCTGGGCTGCCAGTAGGTTTTGAGCTCATCTGCCTCCCTTTAGACCGCTGCCCTGTAATTGAGAGTCAGCAACAGAGCAGTCTTTGCTGAATATCCTGCTATTCCACAGCAGCTGGGACCACCAGATTGCCATCTAGTATATTTCTGAGTGAATCCAAAGAAGGAGTAAGTGACTCCCTTTGATAATGCCAATTTTTTTTTTTTTTTAATACCATTTTTTATTGCTGCTGTCACAAATTACCACCAATTTAGGGGCTTAAAGTAACGCAAATTTATTATCTGCTAATTCTTTAGGTCAGAAGTCCAAAGTAAGTTTCACTGGGCCTAACTCAAGGTGTTAGCTGAGCTGTTCTCATTTTTGGAGGGTCTGATGGGGATACTTATTGCCTGCCTTTTTTAGGTTTAGAGGTACTTACGTTTCTGGGCTCCTGAACCCCTTCTTCCCATCATGCCAACCTCTTCCTTTCATCAACACATCTCCCACTACAATTCTTATCCTCCGGCTTCCCTTTTAGAAGAACCCTTGTGATCACGTTGGGTCCACCCATATATTCCAGGATAATGTCTACATTTTCAAATCCTTAACTTAATCACATCTGCAAATTTCCTTTTACCATGTATGTTGATGTACTCACAAGTTCCAGAGATTAGAATAAGGAAATCTTTTAGGGTTGGGGAGGCATTTTTTAACTTACCACAGTCTTCCACCTGACACAACGATTTACATTGTCTTTGTGTATAAAGCATTCTCCCCACCTCAACATCCCTGAAAGTTTCAACCCATTAGACCATCAATTCAAAGACCCAAAGTCTCATCTGAATCTCATCAGCTCAAATGTCCTATATCTCATAATCCAAATCATCTGAATCTGGTATGAGTGAGACTCTGCATAAGATCCACCCTAGGGCAAAATTCCTCTCAATATCTATCAGTGAAACTAGAAAATACATGATACCTTCCCAAAATTTAATGGTGGGACTTGCATAGGACACCAGTTACATACATTCACCCACAAAAAGGCAGCAAATGGAAAGGAAAAAAAAAAAAATGAATCACCAGTCCCAAGCTATTTTTGAAAGACAGCCTGGCAAATTCCATTAATTCCAAGTCCAGGGAAAAATCCTCTGTGATTCAAGACTGCACTCTCTGGGTCCAAAGCTCTGCCCTCTGGGTCCAGGGTTCCAGCCTCCGGGCCATCCCTCCATTTCCAGAGAGGATAGCAGGTGTCTGCAGCTGAGTGTTTTTATTATTATTATTTTTTTTACCTTTATTCTTTATTGTAGAATATAACATATATACACAAAAGTGACAACTTTCCAAATGAAATTTAGCAAGTAGCTAGAGAGCAAATTTCAAAGAATATTACAGGTTGCAATTCCACAGTTTTAGTTATTTTCTTATTATGAAATACAACTTATACACAAAAAGGTAATGTCTTTCAAAGTATGATTTAACATGTAGATATATAGGTAATTTCCCAAGTTATTATGAGTTATAGTACCATAGTTTCAGATAGATAATGCCAATTTATAGTTATACATGTCTCAAGTAAATCTTTTTCCTGTCATCAATATTTATATTAGGTATTTCTCTATTTGCTGGCATCACCAATAGAGGGGAAACTGTTTAGTCAGTTTTGCTACTTGTTAGTTACTTAGTCTAATACAAGATTTCCCAACCTTGGCACTATTGACTTTTTGAACCTGATACTTCTTTGTTGTGGGGGGCCATCCTGTGCATTGTAGGATTTTTAGCAGTATTCCTGGCCTCTACCCACTAGATGCCAGGAGCACCCCCAAGTCGTGACAACCAAAAATGGCTCTAGATATTGTAAATGTCCCCTGGGGGCAAAATTATCCCCTGTTGAGAACCATTGCCATAGAAGGAAAAGAAAGAGAGTAAAGGTCTAAAATTTCCCCTGCCGAACAACTCTTTGTGTTTTTCTTACTTCCACACAGGGAGCAGTATCTGAGGGAGGGGTTTGGTCCAGTGATGTCTTGAGCTTCCCTCCTAGGACCCCATCCTGGGTTAGAATGCAGGGAAGGCCCCTAGGGAAAGCTGTGGCTTCAGCACATCAGAGGCATGGGAGTGGAGGAAACAACACCAGTGGGAGCATGCATGGCCCTGACACAGCTGGAAGAACCCTTGTCTGTGGCCTGGGGTCAAGGGCCATCCCCTGGCTGGGTCACCTGGCACCAGACCTTGAAGAGCCTTATTAGACTGCGAAGTATGCATTTCAGTGTATGGACCTAGCTGAATTATTGAAGGCAAAGCACAAGGGGTGTCATCAGAGCCAGGCTTTCAGAAAACTTGTTCTGGCAACGGTGTATAGATGGGTCGGAGAGGGGAGTCTGAGGCAGGGAGATCAGTGTGGAGATTGTTCCCTTTTAATTCACTTGATCTCCTCCCCAGAAGACTCTCATTCTGATAGTCTCTGTTAGAGTAGGTGGTTCTGGAAGGCTGGGAGTGGATTGCATTTTTAATGATGTGAAGCTCTTCACATAATGATGAGATAAAGGGCCCCTGGACTTTTGTGATTTATGTGTCACTCCCAAATTGGAGTGTCTGGGGCCCTCAGGAGCCAGGTCTCATTAGCTGGAACCAAGGAGAAGTCTCATAGATCTCTGCAGCAGTTAAGCAACTCAGCCTGCAGAGCTAATGTGAAAGATAAATAGCAGTTTTCACAGGAGCCACTGAAAACCGGCCTGTTTTAAAGGTCTGGTGATGCCTTCCTGGGCTGAGGGGGGCTGGGCAGCTTTGACACAACAGGCTGTACCCACAGAGGAAGTGGACAGGGCCTGAGGGAAGCAGCACCCAGCAGGCTGCCCTGAATGACCGCAGCTGCAGGTGATAAAACGGCTGTCCAGGGGGAGAAGGGGACAAGGCAGTAACTGCTGCTTTGTGCTGTCTCTCTCTCACTTGTTAACATGTTGGGGTGAATCGACTGCAACAGAGGGGCCTTTCAGCTTGCGGCACCTTGGGTTTCTAGGCCTGGCCACAGTGACTTGCAGCCTGGTGATGCCCCCTCCCGCTGGCGATGTGCCTGCTAGTAGAAGGAGCCTGAGAAGAGTTGGGGACTTGAGGCAGTGCCTAGTCAGGCTCCCAGTCTCCAGCCAGCTGCAGAGAGGCAGTATGGTGGTGGAAAGAGCTCTGGATTGGAAAAGTGTGAAGCCAGATCTAGGCTTCCACTTTTCTCTGTGGACTTGAGCAAATCCTTCCCATCTGAGGGCCACAGTTTCCTTATCTATAAAACGAGAGGGTTCAATTAAGAGTCAGTCTGGAAGTTCCTTGCAAGTTCTGCCTATCTGGATTGCATGCCTGTGTGTGCATGTGTCTGTGTGTGTCTCCATTGAGCTACCAACAAATATTGAGCTACCCTTGGTGAGCAAAAGAAAAAAGGTCTTGTTAACAATTCTATCAAAACAATTGCCTGACTCCCAAGGTCAAATGCTCCTCCCATCCCCCTGCTGAATAAAGTATTTCCTCTTTTGCTGACTGAAGCCAAATTGAAGTAAATATATTGCCGTTAATTCTATTCCTCACCCCCACCCCAAATGTTTCTCTAGACAAGATTGGTTAGATTTCAAAATTCTAATGTCCCTTTTTGCTTACCTTTTGCCCTGTGTATTTGTGTGTGTATATGTATGTGTGTAAAATACATACACATTTCTTTGCCAGAAATAAAGCCTAACAGTTCTAAATAAAATTCTCTAGATGATTTAACTCACTTTGGGTGGTTTCTGAGATATTATTCCCTGGAAGATTTTCCATTTAGTCTTCCAGTACCCAAGGGGGATTAGTTTGGCAGTCTAATAAGCAAAGGCTTATTATGTTGTTATGCATAAACAATATTGTTGTTATGCATAAACAATTCCAGTCTTCTTTCATCAGTGGGGAATAGGAGGTGAAACAGAACTGTGGTCTCATCAAAGAATCAGGATGATGGTGACGATAATTTTGCCGTTATTTTTATTATTATCATCCCGTACACTTAACAGAGCCCTTTCAGCCCATTGTCTGATCTGCTTTTCCCCATAGCTTCAGCTTCTGTGGGGTAGACTGAACAGAGGTTATCACCGTTACCCATGAAGAAGCAGCTCCAAGGTTAAGTGACTTATGTCAGGCCACAGAGTAGAATTGGAACTTGGGTCTCTTAACTCTCAAGCCAGTCCTCTTTCTCTCTCCTGCACTACTACCAGCAGCTCCATCACTTCTCCTCCCTTTGGGACAATGGACAATCCTTTGTCTCCCTTCGGCATTCTAGCTCCCACAGAGAGTGCTGGCCTGCCTCCATGAGCGGCTGTGGAGGGGAGGGTCTGACAGCAGCCAGCTAGTCAATACAGGGTAGAATTCTGCACGCAAGGGGAGTCTTCATCTAGGGTAAGGCCTGTCTCTCAGAGAAGGGCAGATGGGCAGATGTGACTAATTCACAGTGGCACAGAGGTTGCCATCTGTCAAGGCAGGATGGGGCCGGCCCACGGGTGAGTTGCACAGGAGACAGAAGCATCTCGTACACAACCGGAATGCCTTGCTCAGTCCCTGCCCCATCTGAGCACACCAGGGTACAAAGCTTGGTCATGCGGAAGACAAGTTTTGTCCAGACCTCCCTTGTAGAGCTGACCCCTCCCCCCCGAGTTCTGTTCAAGGCTGCCAACTGACCTTGGTTTTCCCAAACGGATTGTTGGATCTGTTTTTGATGGGTATATACAAAGAATTTACTGTGGGAAAAGGGCTTGGTCTGCCTCAAAGTGCAATCTGAGTGTTTTTCCTTCTGTTGTGTGCTTATCTATCCATCTCAGTCAAGGAAATGTTCATGACATATATTGCTTTGCCTTTTGGTGGTAAGGCAATTTCTTGTATATTCTTTGTATCTTGCAGTAAATGGTCTGTGGCTTCCCTTCCTGGTAGATTGATTCTCTCATCCCCTTGCTGAAATATGTTGTCTTTTTCAAAAGAAATAGTCTTTGGGGCTTTATTTTGTAACTTTCCAAATGAAAACGTAAAACTCAAATCTTGAAGTCTCAGGATTAGCCCTTTGTCTGAAGGCAGATCTTTTTCTCCCTCTAGGTGATCCAGCTGCTGTTGAGAAATACACCGTTTGTCTTTTTTCGGTTTGTAATAGTCATTTACTGCCCTGTAACTGGCTATCATTTATCCACAATAATGGAAAGAGAGCCTGGCTTTTGAAAGTCATGATTAATTTGAAAAACCCACCTGTCATTCAATGCAGCCTCTTCCCCTTCAAAATCTTTTATTGGCACTTCTAGCATATAGTAAAATTGGGTTATTTGACAGTTTTGCCTCCTTTGTTCTAAAGTGATCCACAACCCAGCAGATAGTCCAAGGGTTGGTGCAGGGAAAAGTTGAAGTGAGGTTTACCCCATTTACATGATGGGAACACTTTGCTAGGTCTTGGGAGGCTCGTGGCGCAGATGGGCAGTGAAGCTTAGACAGTCGTGCACTGCCTAGCCAAAGGCCCTTGTGTCATTGCACCTCCCCCAGATCAGCCTTATACCCCATCTCCCAGGTGAGCCAGCCAGGTCTGTAGTTCAGCAGTAGGCAAAGCAGAGAAGACACGGCAGGCTCTTGGCCTTCATTTTGTCACCTCATTCTAACTCCTTGGCTAACTTAGCTGTACACAGAAGTTGCAAACTTTCTTAGGAAAGAGATAGCAGCCATACCAATAATTTATTATTAGCCATAGAAGAATACAGCATTACATATTCTGTTGAACTTCACTTAAAGCAATGAGTCACAGCTGGAGTATCAAAAAGTTGATGAATTTAAAATTAGCCTCCCAGTCTGTAGAGCACCCAAAACTTTCCTACATTACGAGTGGGAGTATTAATGGATACAACCACTTTGGAAATCTCTCTGGTTGTATTTACTAAATCTAATCATATGCCAACATATTTCCCAGCAGTTCCACTCCTAGATGTACACCCAACAGAAAGAGTGCTTATGCTCACTGAAAGACACATGCAAGAATATTCACAGCAGCACCATTCATTATAGCCCCAACTGGAAACGACTCAAATGCCCATCAGAAGTATAATGGATAAATAAATGGTGGCATAGGCAAAAAGTTGACTGTTACGCAGCAGTGAATAAGCATGCACCCCTCCTGTGCACAATTGGGATGATGCACAGACATAATAATATTGGTCAAAAGAAGCCAGACACAAAAGAATATATACTCCATGATCCCATTTGTATAAAGTTCAAGAAAATTTACCCATGGTGATACAAGTCAGAAGAATAATTCCCTCTAGGGTAGGTTGGGGTCAGGGGATGGATATTGATTGGGAAGGGGCATGAGGTATTTTTCTGTGGTGCTGGAAACATTCTGTATTTTGATCTGAGTGATCTTTACATGGGTGTTTACGGAAGTAAAAGCCATTGAGCTACATACTTAAGATTAGTGCATTACACATCTGTAAGTTATATTTCAATTGAGATATATATAAAAATAAAATCTCAGGTCAGAAAGGAAAAGTGAATCCACATTATCCACTCAGTGGGCAAGATGATATTTGCACATCCTTTGCCTTTGCCCTGTCTGGTGGAACAGTGTGACCACAGACTGCTGCAGACTGCCAGACCCTGCTGCCTGGTTCCCCAGTGGAAGGTATTTTCTGCATAAACAAGTTGGTGGGGAAAAGTCACCAGTTCTTTCTCTGCTTGCTCCTGAAGAGCAGGGCAAGAATCAATATGCAAAAGAATAGCCAGGAGCCCTGCCTGCCTGGCTGCTTGGGCAATCCCTGGTTAGCTTGGGTTTTAACTCTCCTAGGCTCCCTGGCCAGCCACCCAGCTCTCTTGACAGTCTGGCTAGAGAAATGATTAATGATCTTTTTGAAAGCCAGGAAAAAGCAGCGAGGGTCGCTGGCAGGGCCACGCCCTGGGTCTTGGGCCCTCACCCCTGACCAGTAGCAGGAAGACAACCATGTGAACCTACCTGGGGTCCCTGCCCCCCAATTGCTTCTGGTCTTCACCGGAATGTGCCCATTCTCTGGTGAGGAAGAAGTGGCTTTCCTTCCAGCACTTGTGCCATCTCCCATCTTTGTTGCTAGAGCCAGAGGAAACCGTCTCTTCTCTCTACTCTCATGCCTACTTCCAGCTACTTCCCGGGCTGTCTGAATGCCAGAGCACGGCTTTTGTTTAGCCACATGTGCGCTGGACGCTCCTGATCACAGCTTTTGCTGCTTTGGCCAGTTAGCGCCAGTGCCCAGTGGCATTCCCACCAACAGGGGTTAAAGCCCCAGGAGTTCAGCAGCTTCACTGGGTCCATGGTCCTCATAAAAGCCTTTTACACATCTGTCCCTCGGGTTCCCTCCGGCTCCCTGGCTGAAATCTGATAAGGGACCTCTTTGTTGGAACTGTCAGTCTCCTTTATTGAAGAGGGAACTAGAGACCAGCGGCATTTCTTGGGGTACAGATAAGGCTCTGGATTCCTGTCAGAGGGAGCATGATTAATTACCCTCAATCCTGGGCCCCTGCTTTGATAGCAGTGACTGACAGTCTACAGACTTCCCCCTCAGGTGCTTATGCCCCACTCTGGGAGGTGAGATGGGGTAGAGATTTGATCTCCATTAGGGCCAACACTGGTGACCCACAAAGAGCTCTCTTCAGTGGATGCTTGCCTCCGTCCTGGTTCTCTGTAGGTTGCTTTTGCATTTATTGTGGACGGAATGGACAGAAGCTTGTCCCCTGTTAGGTGAATGGCCTCCTTAGGGGGAGATAAAATACAACCCAGAGAGTGGGCCAGAGACACACACACACACCTGCCTTTTCCTCAAGGCTTCTCACTGAAGCCATTGTTTGTGGGCTGGAACTTCACAGATCTGGTTCTAAGCCACAGAGGAGCCCTTCACAGGAGAAGTTCCCAAACCATCTTACTCAAGGTTGCTTGGCAATATTATTCCATAATTCAGGCATTATTACCCTTTGATAATAAGTTCAGCTATCAAATTTTAAGTTTTTATTCATAAAGTCATAGGACTTTAGAACTGAAAATCTTCTAGTCCAAACTCCTCATTTCACAGATGTGGAAACTGAGGCCTGAGTATGTATCCCTCTCCCCCATTATGTATTGGTTCTTTCTTATCCAAGGAAGATAAACTCAGCTAAAAGATCTTTCCCAATCATTCTTCTTAGTAGAATCTCCTTTGGACAAGGAGAATGGACAAGGTTCGTTAAGCAAAAAGCAAACTGCAGAGACAGACCAAGCTGAGGAGTCTGTTTCTCTCTTGGTGGTTGGAAAAATTAAATCCAGGAAAAGTTTTTGTGTCTGTATTATCTGGGTAATTGCAAAAAACCTAACAAGTAAGAAAACCGTACTATCTAGAGCTAGCACTCAAAACAGCCTCAGCTTTATTTGGTACTGAGGGACCTTCCTTGCACTGAGAGCTACTTGGAGTTTTACAGAGGGCCAGACACAGAAAGAAAACACCCATTCCCCTTAGCAGCTTGATCTGTGGAACCAGGGTGCTTGACCAGCACACAACGGTCCACATGAAGAGAGTACATTCTGGGGTGAGGGAAAGCAGGCTCTCTGGTGGTGCTTGGAAGAGGTCATTTATTGTTTAGGTTTATAACCTTGACTTAAAATGCCACTCTGACCCATCCTTGTCTTTTCAGGTTATATATCTGCCACTGTTTCTCTTGCCCTTAAGCAGTTCTCAGTCAAATGCAGTCCCACTCTGTGTGACTATAAAGAGGCTAAATTTTAATGAAATTTCTGCATACATAATAATGTTGTCCTTCAAAGAAACCATCTCAAATGGTTACCCATTTAGGCCAGTGACTGCTCAGAATGAATTCGTAATTTCTCTCTGGAGAGTTGCCTTCAGAAGAGGCAGTTTGAGCCACGCTAGAAAAATCTGTTGTGGTTTATAGTCACACCATATCTTCAGTCAAAAACAGTATAAATGGCCCAGTCATTTCATCCTGTTTATCTGGCTTGCCTCCAAATGAATGCTATTTCCAAAAGCAAGGTCCATCCTCCATGTTTGAGATGTACCACCGTTGCAGAGGTTCTAAGGAAAATTGCAAAACTCGGAAAACCATTCGCAAAAGGAGTTCCAAAAACACTTGGGGTCTGGCTCCTGAGGTGACAGTTCTGAAGGACAGTAGCACTCCCTTCGTGGTGCAAGCTTTGCTTTGTTGGTTTGGTATTCAGTTTTCAGAAAAGGGAGAAATCTGTGCTTGGTAGATCACAGGCATGACTTAGCTGCCTTCCCTTTGGCACTACTGTGTGAAGTCATGGTTTCTTTACTTTCTCAGAGCCCCCAGATCTCCAATCTTCTGCCTTTCCCCTTGATGGAATCCTCTTGCTAGTCCTCTCCTTATTGTGGGACCTGGAAGAAAGGAGCTTGACCACTCTGGACCCCTCAGCTCCCTGGTCTGGGTTATAAGACCATGCCAGTGAACCATGCTAGCTGGGACCTGGGCAAGAAGGTGACTCCCATGTGGGACTCTCAGTGTGAATCACTTAAAGCTGTGATGGGTCTTGGCAGGCACAGCACAAGCATGAGGGACATGTGTTTGAGCTCTACAGAGCTGGTTGCTATGACTCTGAAAAGCATTTTTTTTTAATCTGCGTGATAGTTTAATTTATTAAACACTATAATGTGTGAAGGAAAGACAGTTCCTGCCTTCATAGAGTTTACAGTCTTCCAGGGAGACCAGATGAACATATATGAAACAATTAGAGAATAATTATAATAGAAATTCTGAAAAGGACAAAAATCTATGTGAACCAGGATAGTAAGAAAATTCTCCCAGGAGGGAGCAGACATTGAAGAATGATGTGAAAGACTGAACAGAGAAAAGTCATTTTAGGCTTGAGAAGGGAAAGCACAAACTAAAAAGCAGAGGCACAAATGAGGTTGATATGGGGGTGATAAGGGAAGACCCAACTAATTGGAATGAGAGTGACTTGTTGGGATATGCTTGAAAGATTTTCATACGTAACTTTTATAAGGGAGTGGTGGGAACATGGGTTACAGATTGGATATGTGGGATGGGTGGATAGGCAGTAAGTGTCTTTGTAGGTTTTAAACAGTGAAGTGAGTGACATGATCAAAGTGATGTTTCCAAATGATTGGTAGCAGTGTGCAAATTGAGTGCATAGATACGAGGTTGTTACAGGCATCTGTTTATGAGCCACCACATGCCTGGTCTAGGGTGGTGCCTGTGGATCTAGAAGGAAGACATCTTTGAAAGGTATCTCAAAGGAAGAATCGATGGCGCCTCCTAACAACCTAAAGGTGGGTGATTACGGAGAGAAACCAGTGCTGGCCCTGAGGTTCCTGTGACCTCAAAGAATGATGGTACTGCTGGAAAAAAAGAAGTGGAGGAGAAAGGGAGCTAGTTTAGAGGGATGAAAGTAAGCTTGATGTGAACATTCTGACTTGTAAGTCAACAGGTCACACATGTGAGGGTGTCCTGGAAGCTTCTGGATATGTGAGCCTTTGGGGACCTGTACGAAGGGTCCTGTTGGGGAGCGCGGGCGGTCCTCCCAGAGTCTCCAAATGGAGGTAGGCATCAGCCCTCTGTTGCCTGAGGGTCATTTCTGTCGCTTCAGGCCTTTGTCTTTATGGCAGGACTAGGGATTACTGTCTGGAATAGCACAGGCAGAAAAAGTTAACCAACACATGAGCTGGGTATCTTAGGGAGTATACCAGTAATCCCCTGATATTTTACTTAGGAATTGAACTCTATGACCCCTTTGTCCTTGACCCTACAGAGACTTGTTGGTTAAGACAAAGGTCCTAGAGCTCTAGCTCCCACATGTAGGAATGAGGCTGCTCCCGCCACAGCAGTCTTGCACATCCCTGCACATGCTTCTTCCTCATAAACGGGGGGCCCTTCATTCCATTCTCTGGTTTGACTAGTCCTGTAAAAGAACTGTCCTGAGATGGTGAGGCTGATTTTTCCGGGCTGAGAAGAAGAAAACAGCTATTCCTTTAGGGGAGAGAAGCAGGAACAGAAACAACCAGCCCTTCTCCAGGCAAGCTGGCCTGAAGTCCTCCAGGCAGCTCAGTGAGCCCTCAGTAAGATTGGGCAGTGGGAGGGGGCAAGGCAGAAGAGGAGCAGCCTGTATGCAGTAAGAGGCAAAGGCAACAGGTCTCATAGCCTGCCCCCAGCGACCCTTCCCTGTGGAATTCTCCCCTCTGACCTCCAGATCATTAATCCCGGGACTGCCAAATGACAGTCATCCATCACGCCTCCTGACGAGCATTCCAGCCGGCTGTGAGAGAACCCGGTCCCGCCCTCCCTGCCATCCCCTGGTGCTTGTTAGTAGCCCTTCCTGCTCGGTGCCAGGTTTCCTAATCAAGTCCCTGGCTCCTCTTGCTTCCCTTTGGGGCCAGTGGGCGGAAGCTGCTCTGACCCTCCCCCTTTCAGAGGCCAGGGAGGGGGTGGGATGATTAGTGGAGAGAGAATTGTTGAGTGGCTTTTCATCCCCCTGGAGACCTGTGTGTCCAGCAGCTCCTTTGACATGGCGGAGCACACATTAGAGAAAACAATTTCTCCATCCTGCAGCAGGACCAATATCTGCAAGTGTTGGGAGGAAAAGAGGAGAAGGCAGGTGGTATGCAAATAAAATACACTGTTACAAACTGCACTGAGTGCCACAAAACAGACATGCAGAAAACTATACAGGTGGGTGATTGGGTCAGGATTCTTGTCTAGGGATTCAGAAAAAGGGTTCCCTGAGGAGTAGATGACTGAATGGAACCTGAAGGCTCCAGAGGAATTCTTATTGCTAACCAAAAAAAAAAAGGTTTGGTTTGGTTTGGTTTTTAAATCGTCTGGTTCAGCCCTCTTATTTAACAGATGGGAAAACAGACCCAGAGAGGTTGTCTTGCTCAGGGCCACACAGCTATTAAATTCTACTTGTCCTGTTCATCCCATAGAGAACTGGAAGCTAGCCTGATAGTTTCCAGACTTTTGGGGTTTGCGTCCAGTTAACACTTCTAAGCAGATTTCATGAACATTATTGCCAACTCAGCAAAAGGTGGGCAGACATAGGTGTCTTCTTTCTCTGCTTGATGCTGACCCAACCCTCTGTTTTCTCTTTGGACAATCATAGGGACCCCCATCAACCGAATCCCCATCATGGCCAAGCAGATCCTCGACCTGTACATGCTGTATAAGCTGGTGACGGAGAAGGGCGGCCTGGTGGAGATCATCAACAAGAAGATCTGGAGGGAGATCACAAAAGGCCTGAACCTGCCCACATCCATTACCAGTGCTGCCTTCACTCTGAGGACCCAGTGAGTAGCCAGGGCCCCGGGGGAAGGAAGCTGAGGATGGAGAGAGGGGAAAGGGAATGTTTTAATCTAGAAGAAAGGAAGGAAGGAAATTCCATTGTACAGTGAGCAAGATGAGTGGAATTCCTGAAACAGGAGGGAGCGTTCTCAGATGAATCCCTCACTTAACCTTAATAATAGAGTTAGCATTTACCAAGTGTCTCATTGTCTCACTTCAGTCTCACAATCAATCCTATAAAGTAGGTGTTATCCCCATTTCACAGATTATAAAAATTTAGTCTCAGAGGTTAAGTAATTTGACCAAAGCCGTGTCAGCCAGTAAGTGGTGGAGTCTAGATTCAAACCTGGGCTTCCCTGACTGAAATTCACACTTCCCAGAGCACTGTCTCCCAAACAGCACCTCCACCCTCTGTCTGGCCCTGCTTACCTGACACACAACTAGCGCAGCAACAGGGGGCCGGGAGGGAGGCAGACAGGCCCCATTGGGATTGCTGACCTTATTTTTGTAACCATTTGAATTAATTTCAAGGGCGATGGAAGCAGTGAAACCAGAAGTACCATTGGAGAATGAGGGGCAGAGGGAAATCTGTTCTTTCCCAGTACACTGAAAGTTGCTCTGTGAAGAACATGGAATGAGCAGCAGATGCATCAGCTGGGTAGCATGTCATGGCCTTTACTGAAAGTAGAAAGGTTATATCTATTGGAATTGTTTCAGAAGAAGTTGGGGACAGAGCTATAACCAGAATAAGTGCTTCCTTTTCAACGTTTTCTCAATGTTCTTGGGTAGAGAATTGCTTCTTGGGGCAACTGGGACAAAGAAGGACAGCATTTCTAGGTCCTGCACACAATGGGAGCTGATCAGCCTAACTTAGAAAGGCTAGGAGATCATGTTGCCAGAGAAACATTGCAAAACTTGGGCCTAATTTTTCCTGGGGCACTAAAAAGGCACCAAAACAAACATGAAAACGTGAGATAAGACATCCTTTATTTCCCTTAAGTAGAGATTGCTCAGTCTGTTAGCAGTTCAAGGAGCCAGTGAAACCGTACTTCTCCCCTCCACCAGGTGCACCAAGATCACAATCCTTTGTCCTGGAGGCCTGACCTGGCTGCTCCCAGAGACCCGTCAACTAGACCCTACAATCTCCTTTCTCCTTCCTTCCCTCCAGGTACATGAAGTATCTGTATGCCTATGAGTGTGAGAAGAAAGCTCTGAGCTCCCCAGCTGAGCTCCAGGCAGCCATCGATGGCAACAGGAGGGAAGGCCGGCGGCCCAGCTACAGTTCCTCCCTCTTTGGCTACTCACCCACTACTGCTACTGCTGCTGCCACTGGGGCCACTATCCTGCTCTCCCCACCCAAGATCCGCTTCCCCATCGTCGGGCTTGGCTCCAGCAGTGGCACCAATGCCAGTAGCCCTCGGATATCCCCAGCAACCACTCTCAGGAAAGGTCAGCAGGGCCCTTGGGGGAGACAGGAGGGAAGGGAGGCAGGGAGCCAAGTTTCCCCGTGTTGAAGATCCAGGTTGTTGGGTGGCAGGGTCAATGGTGGATTGTTCCAACTCCGGTTCCTTTGCAGGTGATGGAATCCCAGTGACAACAGTGCCTGTGCCAAATCGCCTGGCTGTGCCTGTGGCCTTGGCAGGTCAGCAGGCCGGTACCCGGTCTGCCACGCTGGAGCAGCTGCGGGAGCGGCTGGAGTCAGGGGAGCCAGCTGAGAAAAAGGCTTCGAGGCTGTCCGAGGAGGAGCAGCGCCTGGTGCAGCAGGCGTTCCAGCGCAACTTTTTCAGCGTGGCCCGGCAGCTCCCCATGAAGATCAGGATCAACGGCAGGGGTGAGTGCTGGGCTCAGGACAGGTGCCTTCCATCCTGATGCATGCCACACCCCAGCTCCAGGGAGGGCCCAGTCATGTCCCCAAGACTGGGGGAGGGGGGGGAGGGCACAAACTCCTGCCCTAGAATGGGTCCCTCCTGCTTCTGGCTCTGAGACCTCAGTTCACCAACCTGAGGTCATTATCTAGGGGCCTAGAAATGGCTTCAGGCAGTGCTGTGTTCACTAGCAAAAAAGAAAAAAAGGAAAAGCAGTTAGTCAAGGAGGAGGACCCAGAGGCCTTCAGAGACAACTGCTCTGATTTTGTCCCCTCACTTGCCTTTTGATCTGTCTAAATTAAAGGGCTTAGCCCTCACCCTGATACCTCACCGGAGGTAGGCAAGATCAGAGCAGGGGCAGTCTGGTCTGGGAGGAAGACACCCCCGTCATTCCTGAGGCTCAGCGAGGGGCCAGGGTCGCCTCAGGCTGAACTGGTAGAAACAGCCATGGCCCTAGCACAGGGGAGAGCCGGGCTGCCAGTGACCCTCAGGAATTTCAGGGAAGGAGGAAATACAAGTTTGGCAGCATAATTGACATCCTTCCCCATCTCTACATTTTTCTAATGCCCCACCTTCTCACCCCCAAACCACACACTCCATTTCCCTTGTCCCTCTTTCTTCCCTTGTCCTCTCACATGTATTTCTTTGCCATTTTTGCCCTTGACTCTATCCCAAAACAAAGATGAATAAGCATGTATTGAGAAGAAATCAGGTGTGAAAAGAGCCAGTGCATATTCTTAGATAACTCCTCCCTCTCCCACTTACCCTGAGCCTCAGGAAGCTGGAAGGGAACAGGCCCTGGTACAGGGCTCTCTTCTGCATTGCCCACTCAGGGCTGAGTGCCTAGTCCTGTGCAAAGGCAAAGGCTCAGAGATGACAAATCACCTGAAAGGATTCTTGGCTCTTGGGATGATGAAAAGGGCAGAGTCTGGGGTGAGCCTGGCAGAGGCCCTGCCTTCTAGTTCCCACAGCCTTCCAAGAATACCAGATGCTCAGATTTCATGAGGGCCAGGTGCTGTGCCAAGTGCTGGGGAGGTGAGCCCTCTCCTTGAGGAACTCGTGGCCTGGTAAAGGAGATCTCTTGCCACTGGAGGAAGAGGCAAGGAGAGGCCTCAAAGGCAGGGCCTGGGTTTTATTGATCTCCAATTTCTCAGGGCCTGGCGCCTGGTGGGTACCCGGATAGAGTTCCAGCCCTCTTTGCTGACAGTGATCCCCTGGCTCTGAAAGCAGAGGAGTTGGGGAAATGAAGTAGTTCAGTGGAGAAATCAAGCAACAGGGAGTTGGCAAGTCTGCATTCTCTACCAGACCTTATGCTCAGGAGACGGGTGTATAGGTGCTTTCTAACAGCATGAGGCATTGGCCTGAGGCAGCCAGACAGGGAGAGTGGTGAGTATCCAAGAGGAGGACAGAAGTGCTGTGGAAGGCTTGACCACACCCAGTTTCTACCTTGTCCCCAGCAGAAGACAGATCAGAGGCCTCGGCTGCAGCCCTGAACTTGACCACAAGCAGCATTGGGAGCATTAACATGTCTGTGGACATCGACGGCACCACCTACACAGGTGAGGCTCCTGGAGCTCTGGGGAGGCCCACAGAGCAGTCCCAGTCTCCGTGCAGCGCCCCGGCTGGCCCTACTGGTCTCCCTCTCGTTTGAACACCTTCCTGGGGATGGCATGCTTTTATGTAGTACCAAGACTCCAAAGGTAAAGTGGTTCTTCTGAGCTGGCAGAGGCTGACCCTTGTTAACAGGGATGACAGATCCCCCTCCACCTTCGACAGAACAATAGAAACCCATTGTCTGACCCTGTTGGTCCAATGGTTGGTCTGGTAATTGAAACAGTTATTTAATGTAAGGAATCATAATCAATGCTATGTCCATTCCTTAAACATCGTATTTAACTTAAATCAGAGTCCACCATTCAGGGGTCTTCTAATACAGGGCCTAGCCCTTTCTTTCACTATGATTCAACTGTTCTCTTCTTTTCACAAAATACACCCATATTGTATCATCTGTCATTTCCCTTTCTTTAAAATGGACCAAAGACATAGGCAAGGCAATCTGAGTACAGCAGAATTGTCCTATCTTTTTATGATCCCCCCTACCTCTGTCTTTAGAGTTGTCTCTCCCTAAACCTAATTGGCTGACAGTCTTGTTTGTTGGTTTGCTTAACTTTATCAAGTTTTCCTAAAGCATTCACCTTAGTTTTGGTAGAAGCAGCATTCCTCTTCTCACTCCCATTTAGTTGATTTAGGTCTAAGTTTGGGATCAAACCCAGCTGACCCTCATTAAGCACAGCCTTTAAGCACAGCCTGGTGAGTGGGTGCCGAAGGGCCCAGCATGCTAGAGGATGGCATCGGTCACCCTGTTTCACGGGGGGTGGAGAGTGCCGGCCAGTCTGGTGAGGTGGTCAGTGGAGATGGTTTAAAGACCTTTAGATGTACCATCCATGAAAACTGAGACCATCTCCTCAGGGCATGAATTTTTCTGGGGACTAGGTCCCAGGGGTTCCCCTCATGCTCTGGATCTTCTCTGGACCACCTTGGGCATCCGGAATGGGGCCAGGGGAGGGACAAAAGTTCCGGGAAGCAGCCTCCAGAGAAGCATTGACACCAGGTTGACCTGCCAGTCACCCGAGTAATTGGTACCTTGTCTCCAGGCCACCTTCAGATGTCTCTACCTAGAAAGACCCAGGTCTGCTCTGGGTGGGTGAACCAGCAGGTAGGGCCTGGGTGCCCTCTGCCTTCTGGTGGTGCTGTGGTGCTCTAATTGGTTTGGATGTTGGGTTTGGGTCCATGGAGAAAATTATCTTCTCGTCCTCTATCCAGGGGAGAAGCTGACTTCCTCCTTCCCTCTCAGAATGGGGAGGGGTCAGAAGACAGTTTAAGACTCCTCAAATCCTTGAAGCCAAAAGGGTTTCCCACCTGCCTTAATCCTTGTTCCCCCACTTTGTTCGTTCTCAGTGGGTGTGCAGTTGCCCAGGCCAGGAACCTGGAAGTCAGTCATTCCTGACAATTTCCTCACCCCATCCTCACTGTTCTAGTTTGCTAATGCTGCTGGAATGCAAAACACGAGAAACGGTTTGGCTTTTATAAAAGGGGTTTATTTGGTTACACAGTTACAGCCTTAAGGCCATAAAGTGTCCAAGGTAACACATCAGCAATCGGGTACCTTCACTGGAGGATGGCCAATGGCATCCGGAAAACCTCTGTTAGCTGGGAAGGCACGTGACTGGCGTCTGCTCCAAAGTTCTGGTTTCAAAATGGCTTTCTCCCAGGATGTTCCTCTCTAGGCTGCAGTTCCTCAAAAATGTCACTCTTAGTTGCACTTGGGGTATTTGTCCTCTCTTAGCTTCTCCGGAGCAAGAGTCTGCTTTCAAGGGCCGTCTTCAAACTGTCTCTCATCTGCAGCTCCTGTGCTTTCTTCAAAGTGTCCCTCTTGGCTGTAGCTCCTCTTCAAAAGTTCACTCTCAGCTGCACTGAGTTCCCTCTGCCCCTCAGCTCATTTATATGGCTCCACTGTTGGAATTTAGAACCACCCTAAATAGGTGGGGTTACACCTCCATGGAAATTATCCAATCAGAGTCATCACTCACAGCCGGGTGGGGCGCATTCCAAAGAAACACTCAAAGAATTGCAATCTGATCAACACTGATAACGTCTGCCCACACAAGATTACATCAAAGATAATGGCGTCTGGGGGACACAATACATTCAAAGTGGCACACTCACCTTCCCAAAACTCATTGGACATGGGAACTCTGCTCTGTCCTCTGTTCCGCCCCTGCTGCCCTGGTTCACACCTCTCTTCTCCTCTCAGACTTCTTCCTCCATCGCCCTTATTCCTCCCAACCCCAGAGAGAGCATTCTAAAATGCAGATCGCATTTTGTCTCTCCCTCCCTTAAACCTGTCAGGGACTCCACAGTCCTTACAGGGTAAAACCCAAGGTCCTCCGAGGTGCCCACACCTCCATCCCTTTGCCCTCCCATTGCTCCAGCCTCATCTGCCACTCCTTGCCTTCAGCCTCCCATAGTCACAGCCTCCAGCATGATTGCCACCTCTCGCTGCCTCATCCTTGCCCTCTCAGGTTTCCTCTGCCTGGCACACCATCCCCCTCTTCATCTGGTTCCTTCTCCTCCTTCAGATAGCCCAGTTCTCCTCTCCCCCCACTGCCATAGACTTCTTGACCGACCTTCCCTTGCCTTCCAAAACATTTGTGTTCCCACAGCAACCTGGGTACACCACTCAGCATTTAAGACATTTCAGCAAAATCACTCTATCTGCCTCTGCACCAAGCTCAGAGCCCTGGAAGGTAGGGCAGAGTGTAGACTGCTCCTCCCAGCCCCTAGCACAGCTTCTCCAGCGGAGCATTGTGCCCAGGTTGGGAGGCAGGAACTGCTTGTTGGAATGAACTGACCTAACCCTCTCTCCTCTCCTGCCCACACTGACTTCTCCTTCCCCACCCAGGTGTGCTCTTTGCCCAGAAGCCTGTGGTCCACCTCCTCGCAGGATCTGCCCCCCAGAGCATCAGCAGTAGCACCGGCAGCAGCAGCAGCTCGCATTGCTCGCCAAGTCCTACCTCATCCCGGGGCACCCCCAGTGCAGAGCCCTCCACCAGCTGGTCCCTCTGACAGGCAGGACCCAGCCTCCTTCTCCTCACTCTCCTGTCGAGAGTGAAGGAAATTGATGCACAGAATTTACCTCATCTCATGGAGCCCATGTCGAACACCGTTTGGCCAAACATTGAGGGTTTGGACATGTCTGTCTGTCCAGGCTCCATTCTGGTCCTGCTATACTCCGGGGGCAGGGAGGGGCTGGAGGGGCAGGACAGGGCAGCGTTGTCCAATCAGGGATTGTCCTGGAGAACTGGGCAGGGGTCTGTGGGTGGCCAGCATCCTCCAGGGTTCCCAGGCCACCTCCCATCCTGGGGCACAGTGTATCGACAATCTGTAAGCCGACACAAGGCCCCCCACAGCCCTTTCCCTTTAATTTATTTCCCTTCCCCTGCCTTCTGCCATGATCCCAGGGTCACTGGTCACTTTCCCTGATCAATCTCCAAATATTCAACTCTCACGTGGGGCTGCCAAGAGCCAAGAGCATGCCTTCATGGCCCTTCTCTGCTGAGTATGGGATAGTCCTCCTACCCTGTCTTGACTACCGCTTTTGGTTTCTGGGGTCCCTCAAATTCAAGAGTTGAACCAGTCCTCAGGGCCCTGTCTCCCTCTTTTAATGGTACCAAGAGAGAGCACACGAGGTCAGTCTTCAAGCCCCAGGGCATCCTGGGTAACTGCTGACGGGGAGACAGAGCCTCGGGGTGCCCAAGCCTTGGCACCAATTTTACACTGACCCTCTTCTGAACTTCCCAGACCTCATGCTCCCCACTCACCCTTGTAGGTCAGCTCTCCCAAGAATAGCCCACTTGTCCCTTGGGCCCACCCTTCTCACGAGGCCAGCTCAGCCCCCACTTCTCCCAAACCTGTCAATGTCAGGTTCATTGAAATACCTCAGATTTGTAATTGTTGATGTTTGATTCTTCAGGAAGTATTTGCATCTCTGAAATCTTTTTTATATGGTTTTGCTGACTTTTTTTTTTTTTTTTTTTTTTTAAGATTTTTTATTATTATTGTAGTACCAAAGAAATGAAAGCAGATCACCCCCAAAGCCAACCAAGTGACTTGGTACCCAGCCCCTCTGTCCTTTCCTAAGACCCCAGAGAGGAGGCAGGGGAGGCAGCAGGAGAGATGACTCAGGGATCACGGTGGCGGGGAAGGAGGTAGAATGGAGAGAACTGCTCTCACAGGGTCGGGTCCTGAAACCCCACCTTTTCTGAAGATAGTCCTTGACCCGTTTCCTGCCAAAGCGGGGCTTGTGCCAGACTCCTACCCCAACTCACCAATATGGGGGCAGGACAGGTCCCCCTCCCTCAACATTCCCCCCTCAGAATGTGAGCAGGCTGGAAGGCCCTGTCCCTTGCTGGCCTTGCCAGAAGTCGAGCTGCCCTGATGAAGGAGGAGATGCTGAGAATACCCGGTCTCTCCTCTTGGACCTTGGGGTGGAGTGGATTGCTCCTATGTTGTGAAGAAAAGATGATTTTTGTGCAAGGCTTGCCGCTTTATTGTGTAAGCCCTGAAGTGTTCAGTAGAACACATCCACTGTGATGCCATAGGGCTGTGGTGGTGGCAGACCCCGCTGGCACAAGCCCAAGGCATAGCTAACATTTAATCCTGTCTGGGAAAGGAAAGGGATATCAAAAGCTTTCACACAAAACAGATACCTCAGCCTGTTGAAGCTGCACCTCTGCTGGACTGCATATTCTCTCTGTCCCCCGTCCCCCAAACCCTTCACACACATACGCTGTCACTACCCCACCCATAGGGCTGACCCTCTTCTGGCCTCAGAGGCCTTAGCCACCAGGCAAGCACAGGGCCTGGGCAGAGGAAGGGCATCTGGGATCTGGTGCCAGGGAGAGGCCTGGCCGGCCGGCCCTGAGCCCACTTGAATATCTCGGACATTTGGCCAGTGCATCTTTCTCAGGGCTTGGTCATGGAGGATAGACTCTTCCCATCCAGAGGGTGCAGGGACAGCACACTGTGTCTTTGTGGTCTTTGGGTCCTTCCCCTTTCCCTGGGCAGCTTGCCCAGCCTCACCCTCTGAGCAAACCCTTGCTGCCCGAGAGTGGGGGTACCAGCAGGTGCCCCAGGAATGGGCCCCTGGCCCAGGAGGTGCTTTCGCTGAAGGGTCAGTCGTGACGAGTGCATGGGAGGCAGTGGGCCGGGGCAGTTCTGTCCCCGCTTAACCAGAAAAAATGTGATAGCACATGGGTAGCTAGGCAGTGGATAAATACCTCAGACGTCTTCTTGCAGCAAGTGTCTGTATATGTTGTGGTTATTTTCTATTTTACACGTTCTCGAATGTTTATATTTCAATAAACCTCTACCTCTTCACATAAGCAGATCTCTCTTGGTTGCTCTGAGTGGCTCTTCCATTGGACAGTAAAGAGAGATGTGAGACCCTTCTGAATAAAAAGCGATGGGCTAAACTGCGCTCCCCTGAGCCTCCAGTCTCCTGAACCTTGTTCCCTTCTGCTTACCTGAAGTGCTCACTCCACTGCTGGCTTCTCTTCTTTACTAGCAGTGTGCTCTGGCATTGTCCAGCCACCAGAACTGACTCCAGTGACATCTGTGTCCTGGCAGGCACAGGGCCGGGGATCCCTTCCTCAATTTAACAAGCCCCTTTTGAGCTCCTGTGTATCAGACACTAAAGGAGGACAGAACCAAAAATAAGTTATGTTCCCTGTACTTTACAGAGCTCAAGATCTTGTCTGGAAAACAGACACAATTATTTAGACAAAAACTGATTATATAGAATACAGCATGACAGAGCTCTCAACAGTAGGCTACTGGTGAACTGATGGAAACGAGCAGTTCACATTTAAGTTGGAAAAACCAGAGTTTGCTGCCTACTGGAGAAATGAAGGAAGAACACATCCAGCAGAGGACATGCAGCGGCATCAAGGGACCTGGCATGGAGAACTGGCCAGTGCCTGGGGCCGGTGGGCAGGAATTAGGAAAAAGCGAGGCTGTAGCCAGCTTTGAGGATAATAATTTGACTGTGAAACTACCAATTATTGAACCCTGATGTGTACCTGTTACTGTTCTAAGTTCTTTGAATTAACTTGTTTCATCCTCAACACATTTATAAGACGAGACTATTATCCCCATTTTATAGATGAGGAAAACTGAGTCACCGAAAGGTTGAGTAAATGGCCCAAGCTCACACAGCTCACTGCCAGGATTCTAATTCAGTGGCTACAGAGCCCAGAGTCTGTTCCTAACCACAGTGCTAAGCACTCTACAGATGTTATTCTCATTTAATACCCCATCCTAGTCCTATGCAGTGGTTACTCTGTTCGCTTTATAGATGAAGTAACTGAAGAAGAGAAACTTTAAGAAACTTAGCGAGGTCCTGAAGATCTAGTCAATGAACGGCCGGTCTGGCATCGGACTCCCCAGCCAGTGCCCTTAGCCTCTGCCCTGTGTGCCTCTTCAGTGAGGGGATGGGGAGACCCAGTGCGGTGACCAAGAGGCAGAGGATGGAGGGCATGTTTGGTTTACCCCATGTCTCTGCTCTGCCCTCCTAAGCCCAGTCACGGGGTCACCAAGAGGCCCTTAGCAGCTCCAGAAATCTCTGTCCTGGTGAAGAAAAGCTACCTGGCGGCCTGCAGCTGACCTCCCCTCACTGGCCAGTGTTGGGTCACATGCCCTCCCGTCAGCAACAGAAGCAAGGGGGGCGGGCATGACTATAATGACGAATCGTGCTAGGCAAAAGAGTGAAGACCCCCAAAACCAGTCTGCATGTTCTCGCATGGAAGGAGGGCTGGTGGGTCTCAGACTGGAGTGGAGATAATGCTGAAAAGGAAAGGGGAAGTGGTGACTGAGGGTACTTGTGGAGAGAGGAGGTTTGGAAACCCCACTGAAGGGAAGGAAAGGGCTGACCAGGGCCACGTAGAAGGGATAGGAAGAGTTGGGGCCCTGAGCTGAGCTTGGAGACAGTACGCACAGCCCCCATCCCCACGCCCAGAGTTTGGATATAGGGGCAGATGAGAAGACGTAGTGGAGAGGGCAGCTTTGACAAGCAGGTGGAGATCCCCTCGTTGTTCGACTCTCTGTGTGCCAGGAAACAGGAGCTAGGGGGTAAGGCCAGGGCTCCTGGGTGGTACTGGGAGTGCCAGGCTAGTTGAGAGCGGAGGGCCCTTGCCTCAAGGAAGGGGCTTCCAGGAGGGACAGGAATCTGATTTGGAGCAGCATTGGGGATGTTTTGCAAGGGCTCATTATTAGCAGGTAACAAAAACCACTCAGGCCAATGTACGCACAGAGGACAGGGATTTATTCTCTGACACATGAGTGTCTGGAGGGACCCGAGGGCAGGTGGTGGTGAGCTGGCCTCAGGGCGGGCCTGGAACCCAGGAAGCTCTGCCCACAGAAGGCCTTCTCCTCCCTCTGAAGACCAGCTTTCTCTGCTGCCCAGACACAGGGCAAGGTAAGAGGACACCCCAAAGGTCCAGGTTTTCTCCATGCAAGAGAACCCCTGGGCTGAACTAAGATCTTTTCATCCCTATTTCACTTTCTGGGAATTGTCTGCTCCATTCACCCTTATTAAAACTCAGTGTTTTCCCTGTGGTGAAAAACAGGACAGTTGACAATTCTGAGGTTTACACGTCTAGTCTGCAGCACTGGAGAGATGGTGCTCTTTCGTCCCAAGTCCAATGATCCCAGGAAGGGCCCATTGGTCCAGTTTAGCTCGGGTTCCTGGATGGATCACTTGAGGCTGAGGGTGGGATCTGTTAAGAACTTGGCAGCCCCCACGGCAGTTGCATGCATGGCAGAGAAGGCAGAGAACATTGTGCAGAAGACACACTGGGTGAAACATTCAGAAATGGGCCTTCCCTCTACAGTAGGACAGTGCCCTCATCTGCAAAACTGCCTCAGTTAAGGCAGTAGATGGAGGAGGGGTTCATTGAGAGTTGAGGGTGCTGGGGGCACATGGCCTGGTTGCCAGAGTTCTGTAGGGGGAGGAAGCACCCTGCAGGTGGGAGGGAAATTCAGATAAGAATGACCAGACAGCCTGGAGAGCAATGCCAGCCCCAGGCTGGCCTTGCCCATGGCCACTGGGGATGGTCAGGCTGTGAAGCTCAGAATAGGCTGTGCAAAATGAGAGACCACCTTTTGGGGACAGTTGAGGAGGCTAGGGGGCTTAGCTGCTTTGCACTGTGTGACCTAGGATACATTCTGCCCTTCCCTGGGCAGTTTCCGTGACTGTGAAAGGGGGACTGTTGTGTGATCCAGGCACCGGTGAATGAGAACAAGCTGAAAAGTCTGAAACCCAGTGCCCACGGCCTTAACCGGTGAGACAGAGGGCCCTGGCTGTTGGTCTTCTGGGACAAGGGTCAGGAAACTTGTTGGGAACGTTGTGCCAACATAGGCATTTCAGGTGCCATGGCAAGCAGGGGACAAGGGTTTTTGCCAACAAGGGCTGACTAGGCACCCACCACATGCCCCAGGCCCCAAGCCCCATCCCTGACAGAGACCCTGGCCTTGGGGCTGAAGGCAGCAGCCACAGGACCTCCCATCTCCCCAAGGAATCCTTGTCCAATCTTGCTTCCCTGAGGCCTCCCAGCTTGACCTCTCTGCGCCAGTACTTCCCAGTTCGCTTGGGGTGGGCAAGGGGCTGACCTCAGTCTCCTGTGTGTGAAGCTGTGAAATTTGTCCCCAGTGGCTCTGGGCCACCCATGCCACCTCTCTGCCTGGACACTGCCCCTGGCTTCCAGCTCTGCTCAGAATCTCCTCTCTGTGGCTCCAGGGCTGTGGCTGAGATCTGGGGGCAGATGAGGCAGAGGCTGACACCATGGAGGGCCAAGTACCAATGATAGCTCTGCTTCTGCCCAGGGAGGGGAAGGCCAGCTCAGGAGTCCATTTAGAACCAGCAAACGCCCAAGCTGGAAGGACCCTTTCAGCCTTTTTTTTTTCCACCCCTCCAACTTGCAGATAGAGGGGCTGGGCCTGAGTTCCACAGGAAAGCAGGGGTTGCCTCTCCCGCCCCTCTGGGGAGCCCCCAGATACTACCTTCAGAGGCTGGGAGGTGGCCAGAGGCTCCTGTCCCCCAGGCGCTGGAGCCCATGTTGCTGGGAGCTGCACCACCTCCTGTTGCCTGAGGACAGTTCTCAGTCTGAACTTTGGAGTCTCCCAAGCCCCACCAGCGCCTCTGCCCCCATTCCCTAGGGCCCTCAAAGAGAAGCTGAGGCAAAGAACAGAAGTCCCCACCCCATGTAGCTCCTCCATGCAGGATCTCCAAGATGAAGACCTGGGTCAGAATGAAACAAAAGTAAGGACTCAGCCTAACTGGACCCCAGATAGAGGGGGAAACAGGCACTGGGCCAGGTGCATTCTCATGTAATCCTCATGTCAGTCCTCACATCAGGTAGGTGCTATCATTATCTCCATTCTACACATCAGGAAACTGAGGCTGAGAGAAGGCAAGTCTGCCTACGCTCACCCAGCTGATTAGGGGTGGAACTGACTGGAGCCCAGGACTTCTCAGCAATGATGGCTGCTCCCCTTCCATCCATCACCCCAGGTTCAGGAACCAGACCCTGCCCAACACGCCCCCTCCTGCTTCTTCCCCTGTGCTCACCTCTTCAGGAGTTATGTCTGGCCCAGGCCTGGCAGCTCCCCAGCCTGCAGTCCCAGCCCCATCCTCCCCACCCCATCCCAATGGGATGAGGATTCTCTCCAGCATGTCCCAAAATGTCCCCTTCCTACCTGCCCCCAGGTCCTCGGGAGAAGAGCTCTGAGGCCTGATGAACATTTCTGGGAAGGAAGGTGGGGGTTTCTCTTCCCAGAGCTCCTCAGGCCCATGCACCCCCTTGCCCCATCCACATCCTCACTTCTCCACCAGCTCCTGCTCCACAGTCCTCAGCTGCTGCTCCAGCCTCTGCTTCTCAATGCAGCTCTCTGCCAGCTTGCAGTAAGGGGGGTGTGGGGAGAGATGAGCACAATCCCGGGCCTGAGCGCCCATCTCCTCTAGCCCCCCAGTACTCAGCTGGGCCCCGGCTTGCCCAGCATGAGGAGTGATGACTGAGAAACTTGACCGAGTGTGGAGAAGAGAAGGTCGATGACCACCATGAGCCCCAGGGGCAGGGCATGGAGGAAATCGTGGGTCCCTCCCTGGTCATGCAGACCTGGCAGAGGCACAGATTAGGGGGCAGAGGGCTGAGTACCTGGCTCTGGGCAGCCTCCAGGGCCTGCTGCTGAGCCTCCAGCTCCGAGTCCCGAGCTTTCAGCACATCCCAGACCTTCTCCAGTTCAGCCTGCATCTGGGCCAGCTCCGAGCCCATCTCCTGCAGGGAAGTCTGGGATGGGATGGGGGTGGGGGCTCCTGTCTCCATCTGGTATTTCCCTAAGGACATCACCCCACCTTAGTGTCAGAGCTCCATTCTCACAGGGCCTTCTGGGACTGCCTTGACCCAAACAAGGGGCCATAATGGGGGGATCTCAGGTGCTGAGAAAGGCTGGTGGAACAGCTGAGGGGGGTGGGGAGCAAGATGGCCTCATCCTTCCCCTCCAAACTGTACAGGTGACTAAATAAATATCCAGAATCCTCCACCCTTCACCTACCTCTTTCCTTTTACCCCTGAATCCAAAAATACTGAAGGGCGATATTTCCTCAATGCACCCTGCAGGTACTACCCACCCAGCTGGAGAGCTCCCTGAGGGCAGACTCGAGGGTCCCTCTCTCCAGATCAGGGCAGGGGCTCCTCCTCCCCTCTGTCTACTGCGCAGGGTCCCTGAGCACAGGGCTGGGCCCCTAGAGCCTTGGTCCCTGACACATTTGCTTTGCATTGATTGGTGGACTGGCCCTGCCAAGGGGTGAATATCTGGTCCTTCCCAGGCCACCTCTGAGACTGCAAGGGTGAGGCAGCCTGGGGTTCTGGGACTGGGATGGGTCTACATGCAGCTTTTGGCCCTCAGTGAAGACGCCCCTATCCTAACTCATTAGTCTACACACTTGGCTGTCAGGCCAGGGGCAGGCCATGGCCCCTACTCCATCCCCTGCCACCTGGGCTCAGGGCCTACCTTCACCTTGCCATCTGGCCTCAGGCTTAGCCCCTCCAGTTCCTAGAAACAAGCCCAGTGTGGTCTTAGAGGACCAGAACCACATGGCAAAGGGAGACCAGAGCTGCATCCTCTGCCTGGCAGCTCCCACCTCCAGCTATAGCCCCCAGCTCGATCTCAGGGAGGGCCACCAGGGCTGTAGCCCAGCTCTCACCTCTGGTGGGGCCTGTGGCGGCTCCATCCCAGTCTATCCCTGAGCTCTCTCCTCAGCCGCTGGTGGAGCCCACCCTGGAGACTTCAGCTCTCCTGCAGGCCTTGACTCTGGGGGGGGGTCAAAGCTACTCAGGCATGACAGGGAGAGCAGGACTCTGCCCTCCCCCTCCATTCTGAGTATCACTAGCCTTCCCAAGGCCAGTGTGCCACTCAGCTGGGATGTAGGCCCTGTTATCAAGAATTCCCACAGACCCAGAGCTGGAGAGACTGGCCCAGTGCCAGGGACCTAACTGATAGGCTGAATAGGGTCACAGAATCGCTGAGTGTCAGAACTCCTCAGAGCCCATCCAACACAATCGCCATGTACAGATGGGAACCTGAGCCCCATAGATGGTAGGGGGCTTGGCCAGTCCACAGAAGAGCTGGAACCAGAACCCCACCCACCTCTGTGCTCTGCGGAATGCTGCCTCCTGTCGGCCCCAGGAGGATTCCACAGTGGCCTCACCCACAGGCTGGGAGGCCAGGCTGATGCCCACTCAGGGTGGACGCCAGCCTGGTCCCCAGAGAGAAGCCAAGCCTGACCCAGACCCCCACAGGGGCTGGATGGGGTGTGGGCGTGGATGGAGCCCACCTTCCACTCAACTCTGGGAGCCGGCCTGGGGTCTCTGCAGGGGCCTGTGCCTGTGGAGGAAGCAGGTGGTTGTGACTTGGGAGCCCCTGACTGCTCCACGAGCTGCTTCCCTCCCTTCTGGGGCTGAGCTGGGTGTCCTTGGGGTATGGGCAGGGCCAGGCCACACTGGCCTGGGGGCACCTGACCCTTGACCCTAGCAGCTGGCACTGCAGCTTATCCTGGAGCATGAGACCCTCGTCCGTGTGTGGACAGATGGGCAGCTCAGCCCAAGGGGCTCCATACACCTGGGCCTGGGCCCTCAGGTACTGTAGAGGCCAGGGTACAGTTGGGGCCCGTTATATAGTCAGATGTGAAGCCCCATGGGGAGGAGGGGCTGGTGACTGTGGCTGAGCCCCGGCCACTGGCCTGACTTTGGGATTGGGATTTGGGATTTGGGGGCATCAGGAAAAGCTCCTTGGGGCTCTGACCCCAGGCATCTCCCAGCTCTTCCCCACCTTCCATCTCTGGATTTCAGCAGCCATCTGGTCCTTCTTCTTCTCCAGCACCTGCACCCTGCTCCTGGCCCTGGCCAGGGAGGGGCAGTGAGGAGGTGGATTGCAACCCCACCTGAGGGGACCCCATCCCCACCCTCTCACATCTGCAGACACCCCCACACGGCTCTTGGGTTTGGGCAGGGCCTGGCCTGCATGGGAGAGCCCGATCCCTAGCCCAGACCCCAGCCTGGCACCCCCTCCCCTGCCCGGGAGCTCACTGAGTGGCGCCCACCCCCATTCCCGGCCCTTCTGCCCCTGGACACTCCCGCCTCTCTGCAGCTTTGTCAGGGTCCTGGAGTCAAATGAGGAGAAAAACCAGCTAGGGAGCAGCTGGGTCCTCCCAAGATAGATCCCAAGTCACACCCAAACCACCCAACAGTGAAAGAAGGAGAAGCAAGTTGGGGCAGGGAGGGGGGCGGGGATGAGCTTGAACCCCATGTGACAGCTCTCTGGCCTCAAAGGACCCTGACTTAGGGAACTTCCTCCTCCAGGTGGTCATACCTGCAGCAGTTGACGGGTGTAATGAGAGTAGCTCACTTTTCACAAATGCATGCCGTGTGTCTAGCACAGCGCTAAGCCCTTTACTTGCTTGTCACATTTAACCCCACAGCCACCCGAGGAGGAAGGAAACTGTTAATTGTTTTCCTTTTAGAAACAGGCACAGAGAGGTGAGGTAATTTGCCCAGAGTCACATAGCAAGTACGTTTTAGAGCCAGAATTTAAATCCAGTGTTCTAGCTCCTGAGCCCATAATCTTAATCACTAATTTTGGGGACAGTAAAGACCACTGAACTCTGACACTAAAGAGGAAGACAGATAAAGATAGAGACCCAGGCTGAGGAATGGGACTGGGAGGTGGAGAATGCAGGAGGCCCAGGCCCCCCGCCCTGCTTACCCCCTCAGACAGATGTTGATGTAGCAAGGGCTTCCTCGGGCCCCGTCTAGCGGCTGCCCCACCTCCCTGCTGGAAGAGAGCTGTGTGAGTTTGGCCCACGGTCCTTTCCCCACACAACTCCCCACCCAAGACCCAGGGCCTGGGGCACCCACCTGCTCACAGAAGCCCTTGGCCCAGCTGAGTCCTGGGCTGGCCTCCTGGGGATCTGGGGAGAGAGGAGAAATGGCCCAGGTAGTCCCTGAGGGGCCAGGCCCTGGAAAGCCCTGGAGCTACAGCCCCAATAAGCACCAGTTTACTCATCATTTGCATGTTGTTTGCAAATGACTCTCCAGGGGCCACTTCCTGCCAGGAACCTGAATCGGCGCAGTGGCACCAGCCCCCGTCACTCTGTGCCCTACCTTCTCGCTGACATTGTCCACTGCAGGCCCAACTGGACTAACCCACACTCCTTTTTAGAGACTATCATCCTTCCAGGCCCTGAGACTAACTCCTCCAACCCTCAAGGGCCTAGTTTGAGAAATAGACAAAAACTGAGATTTTATTCCATACAAACATCAAGCAGTTGCAGATTAGCATTGCAAATTTGCTTTTCTAAGGAACTAACAGCCCTCTCAGAGCACAGCTGTGGACCCCCGTTTGAGATACACTGATTCAAACTGCCTGTCTAGATGAGATGAGGCCTGAGGCCTGCTAAGCACTGCCGCCGGTGGAGCCTGGATCCCACCCCTGGTCCTTCCAACATTATGTCCCAAAGGCTCCCAGCCATCTCACTGGGATGTGTGTGTCTGTGTGTGCACATCTGGGCTATGAGCATGTGTCTCCAGGTGTGTATCTCGGGGTGTGTGTGTACAAGTGCTTGTACATGTCTGTGGTTGTGTTTGTCTGCAGGTGCACACACACCTTTGCCTGGCAGACCAAGGAAGGAGGCTGGCCAGGAGGAGGCCATCAAGCTGGGGTTGAAGTCCAGGTGCACAGAGCCTGTCCATACCTCACAGTAACCCCCTCACCCACTCCACTGCTCATTTGGGTCAGTGTCTATTTATAACACCCACCACCCCCATCTCTCTCCTCTCTGGGGCTTTGCACCTGCTGTTTCCACTGTTCCCCTGAAATGCGCTTCATTCCCTCTCCTCCTGGTAAGTGCCAGCTCATTCTTTAGTGAGGATGCAGGGTCTCAGAAACTCCCTCTTTGGGGAGGCCTTTCTTGACTGCCGCTCACCCCCAGCTCTCATAATGCCTCTCCCATCAATTTAATGATGCATTAAATTGTCACTGCCTGCTCAATATCTGTGCGCCTCCAAAGTGTAAGTTTTGGGGGGGCAAGGACTGGTCTGATCCAACTTTGGTTCTCCTGTGCACAGAAGAGGGCCATGCATGCAGCAGGTGCTCAACAAAGGCTGCTGAATGAATGAATGAATGCAGGAATGGAGCCTGAGGACGAGGAGGTGGAAGAAAAGGAAGGGTAGGATAAAGCTACGGGCATCCTAAGGGGAAAGATCTTGCAAGTTGACAGCAGGGTTGGGAGACTGGGGAGGGTGGAGTTGTGGGAAGGGAGATGATTTGGGGGGACAGAGAGTGCCCACCTGGGGAGGGCAGACCCCACTCTGCCTCTGGAGGCTCTGCAGTTCCTCCTCTTTAAATTTCATGGCAACGGCCACCTGGTGCCAGCGTGCCTTCCAGTACTCAACAGCCTCCTCGTGAAGCCTGGGATGTGACTACTCTTCTCCCAGCTCTTTCCTGAGGGTCACTGGTACCTCCTGGACCTGGGGTGTGCTGGTAGAAATGGGAGCAGTCTGGGCACAGTGTGGACATACCCCTTTTCAATGGTTTCTTCCCAAGTTGAACAGATGTCTTTGCTAGGTCTTGTTGGGCAGGGTGGAGGGCAGGGCAGAGACTCGTCCTTCATGGCTCCTTGCCGTCCTGGGCACCTCCACTCCCAACCATCCTGATGGGCCCCCAGCACCTAAGGTCCTCTCACCTCCCCCCAGCAGGAGGGGCTTGGGGCTTCTTGAGACTGAAAGATTTCCCAAATGCCCCCCCCCCCGCCCAAAAAAAAGTGTCAGAACGTGAGAAGCAGGAGTATGGATACCCAGGGAGATGGAGGGGGAATCTGGCTTTGGCCATGTGACTCAGGATTTGGAGCTCTGGGCCATTCCCCCTCACCCAGCAGGTGAAAGAGGCAGGCCCATCTGCCGTCAGGGCTGTCTCGTCCAGAGTGAGGGGAGGACATGTGCCCCAGCCTGGTGTGGATATTTGAGAAGTGGGCCCAAGCAGCCACCTACCAGTCCTCCTGGCCCGGGGCCACCCCCAGGACTGCCAGCAGCACCGACTTCTCCCCCAGCAGCCGGGCACACTCTGCCTCCAGGGCCTGCACACGGCTGCCCAACACCATCCACTCTCCCTGCAGCTGCTGCAGCTGCTCCAAGCAGGCCCCTAGTCGCTGGTGGCTCCGGCCCAGCTCTTCTGAGAGTCTCTTGTTCACCTGGGAAAACCCCCACCCATACACCCAGAGTTGTGGCTTAGCCTCCACCAGGGCCCAGGGCTCATCTGGCCAGGAACTGTCTGCTCAAGCTGCCCTCAGGCCCTTGCCCGTGTACTCCCTCCTCCCTGAGCCCTTGACCTCCTCACTCTCTGGAGGATGAGGAGGCTCTTCTGGCCACCTCAGCCCACAGAGGCTTCTCCCAAGTCTAGACTTTGACTCTGGTCCAGATGGTCCCATATATGTGACCACAGTGTGAACAGTGCTCTCTCGCGTTGTGCTGTGTGGCAGCCCAAAGCTGTCCCCCCTTTCCCCTGGGTCACTCCGGCCCCTCACCCAGCCTCAAAGTCTCCCAAGGGCAGTGTCCAGGTCCCCCTGCTTGTCCACAGGGCGGGCACAGCCTGGCTGAGGGTTCTCTGGGCTCCCTACGGGACTGAACCCTGCCAGTGGCCCTGACCCACCTGGGTGACCGTGGCCAGCTGCTCCTGCAGGAAGGTTGTGTCCTGAGCCTGGGCGGGGGCCTCGGCTGCCCCCGTGGAGACTCCATCTGGGTCCTGTAGCACTTGGGCCGCAGCCCCATCCTGGCACTGCTCCAAGACCTGCAGGCCTGGCACCACTGTCTCCTGCAGGGACACTCAATCCAGGACTCTGGGGCTTCTTCCCAGCCTCTAGACCACCCACGCTGGGGTGGTCCTGACACACCCTTGGTTCCACAAGGGCCTTATTGTGGCAGGGACTGGAAGATCCTGCTCTGGACCCAGCCCCAACTTGAGTTACAACCCTGGGCAAGCTCTTCTCCACTCTGTGGCCTCAGTTTTCCCATCTGTAACAGGAGGGGAGCAGGCTGGATGACCTCAGGGGAGGAAGGGGTGGCTTGATCCCTTTCTGGGCTGGACAGAAGGCCTGCACTGTCCCACCCCTTCCTAGCTACTACTGGGAGAATGAAGCCAGGGAATGAAGTGTAGGACAGGCTGAAGGCGTGGCAGGGCCAGTGTCCAGGGCCCTGACCTCCCCTCAACTTGAAAAGGAGCTCTGGTGTCAACCCTACCCCAGAAGCCCTCAAGGTGGGCTCTGGGCCAAGGGGCTCCCGGCTCAACTGGTCCAAACGGCGCCAGGCCTTTTCCACTTCCGTCTGCAGGAGCAGGATCCTGGGGACAGAGGGGGGCTGTCTGCCTGCCCTCTCCCACTCCACCCCCTGCCCCCATCTTCCAGCACCCCTCACTTGTCTTCTATATCCTGGTCGGCCCTCCTCCACTCCTCCTGTCCCTGGGGTCCCCGCAGCTGGCGCCTCTCCTGCTCCAGGCGAGCCAGGGAACATTCCACCTGCTGAAGGGAAGGCCGAAGGCAGCATACAACCCACCCACCCCCATCTCCATCCCCATCCCCATCCCCGGTTCCCACCAGGCAATGCAGTGTCTGCAGCCTTGGATAAAGCAGGTCCACCAGCTGTGATGAGTCCCAGCATGGCCTGTGCCCAGCTTATACACAAGGGACTGTGCTCTGTGGCTCTGAGGGGCTGCTCAGCTATTACCCCCACAGGCTCCACCTGGGCGACCCCCTGCCCCCAGCTGGGCCTGAGACACATCATCTCTCCACCCAGCTGCTGATGGCCTTGGAGCTCAAGCCAGCAAGAGGGCCAGGGACACAGGCATGTAATGCTAGAGGGTGGGCAGGCATGAGGAGATAGGTTGTCAGTTGGGTCCCGAGGGTCACCCCAGGCCTGGAAGGGAACAGTGGCTCCAGGAAGGTTGGCTGTGGGCTGAGACACATGGGCCACTAAAGATTTGGATATCCAGGCATCAGAGGGGGCCCCAACCACACCCTCACATGGGCCAGGGATGTGGGTGACCTTCCCACACAGCCTCTTTGCTGTCTTTGGGGATGCCCTCTTTCAGCAGGCGTGACTGGGCTTCTAAAGACAGCCTTCAGTCCACTGGGCTAAAATCAGCCCCCTCCCCCCAATTCTCCCCACAGGGACAGCTTATCTCCAGCGGGTGCCCCCAGCCACACCCCCCACACCTCCACGGGCTGCCATGCACAGAGACAACTCTGTTCAACACAAACAGCAGCCCCACTGGGTATTCCACTCTCTCTTTTTTTTAATTGAAAAATATATATATATTTAAAATTTTATTGTAGCTCCACTACCCTCTTTCTCCTTACATACCCCAGAACCTGACAATCTTTCTTCCTGAGAACATGGCACCAGACACAGGCACCAGCCCCTGGCCTTCTGGAGCTCTCAGCCTGGGAAGAGGACCCTGTCAACCCAGAGGGGGCTCATCAGGGCCTCAGACAAGCCAGGAAGGTCAGGGGGAGAGGACGAGAGCCTCACCTTCTGCTTCTGAGCCAGCAGCCCACTCCGGCCCCGGTCCAGGCCCAGCTCGTGTTCCCACCTCCGCAGCACCCGTGCCTGCTCGGCCAGGGCCTCCAGGGCCACCCGCAGACGGCCAGCCAGCTCGGCCCGCTGCCACCTGCTCTCTGCCAGCTGCACCCGCAGGTCCTTCTCTGACCACCTCGGGTTCCTCTCAGGGGCCCTGTTGGGGCACCTGCCAGGGAGAGGGGAGCCAGGCTGCAGCCAGGGCCCCAGGGGACTGCCGGGCCCACCTTCCTCACACTTACCTCCACCCCTCAGTGGGGTTCAGGGGACGAGCACCATCCAGTGTCCAGAGGTGACAGGAGTGCTGGGGACAGTGTGTGGGACCCAGCACCAGCTCCATGGGTTCTACCTTGGTGGGTTAGACCAAGGGCAGGCTGGAGACCCTAGAGCTGGGTAGCTCTGCCTTGCTGGGCACCAGACCCCACGGTCCCCTCCTCAGATGTGGAAGCCACAGCCCTGAGGGTGAACAGGCACTTAGACCCTCCAACCCCAACCTCTTGATTCAGGCTTCAAAAACTCCCCCGCCTCAACCCCACTAAATGATTCTTCAATTTCCCATGAGCAGTGGGTGCTGATAGTGGGTGAGGCCATTTGCTGAATAAACATGGTATCGTTTAATCCTCGCAGGTATCTGTTTGGGGACGTGGAACTGAAGCTCAGAAGGGGGAAGTCAGTTGCAAGAGGTTCACTGTGGAGCTGGGATTCCTACCCAAGGCTGTCTGGCACCAAAGCCCACCCTTTCCCTAGCCCTGCTGCCCCGCAATGCTCCCCTTCCAGGTGTGGGGGTCTGAAAATGGCAGGGGGCAGGGAAACATGTGGGGCCAGAACAGTTTAGCCATGATTGGGTGTCAGAGGCCCCCAAATCAAGCCCCTGCTCTGGTACTTCGCTGGCTTCCAGAGCTTCAGCTGTCAGGGGGGGCCCTGACCCCCACGTCCCACCAGTTTGGTGAGGGAACTCATGGTGCAGACAGGGGCTCCCCAGCTAATGTTGCTCCCCCCACTCCTCACCCCACCCTCTACATCCCTGGGGTCTGGATCCTATCACTGCCCCCTCCCTTGCATCCTTCCCCCAGGCCCCAGGCCCCCAGGCCCAGACTTTTTGAGGGCACAGTTAGTGTGTAGCCCAGTCCTACAAAGCCATCTCTACCTGAGGAGAGGGGAGCACTGGGCTGAGCTCTCCTCTGCCCCCACCCTGACTTGCCCACTTCTCCCCCTCCCAGACCTGCTGTCCCCTCAGGATGGTACCACTAACCACCAGGCCCTCTCTCCTCTAGACACCTGACTCCAGGCCTGGATTCCTGCAGCCCCCTTCCGAGTTGTCTCCCCACATCTCACCACTACATGGGCCTCTCCACAATGGACTGTGAAGACTGGCCCTGGCCCTCACCGAGAACCTGCCCTGTGCTTGGCTGGGTTCCAGAGGGGATCTCCATCTGCCAGGGGTGAGGGGTGGGCATAGGTCGGATTGTTGAGTTTGGAGACCAGCCCAGAGGGACAACACAGCTACTGAATGCTCCAGGCAGGAACACAGAGCAGTGGGGGCACAAGAAAGGGGAGGCTGACTCTCCCTTGGGGTTCCCAGGAAGGCTCTTCAGGGGAAGTGACCCTGGGGCAGTGGCTTGAGGGTGAATTAACTGCCCCCAGAGAAGGCAAAGATGGATGCAGCAGACAGAGGAGAGAGCAAGGGCAGCAGCATAAGAAGGGATCCGAGCAGCTGGGGTCTGGAGGAGGCAAGGGGGAAACCAAGAGGGGCAGGGCTGGGCCCCAGAGGAGCTGTGGGGCCAGGGTGGCTGAGGGAGGCGCACGGGGCAGGGGCATCTCCGGAGCATCTTGCTGCTTACCCAAACCCACAAAGAAAAGAGCTGGGGCCAGAGGGGCAGGGGAATGTGAAGAGAGCCTTCTCGGGGGGTGGGCCGCCTCCTGAGCTCCCCAGCTGGCAGTTGCCAGGTGCCAGGCAGCCAACAAACAGTGGAGGAACGACTTGGGGCTGTCAGGATGGGGTGGGGGAGTTATGCAAATTGCACCTCGAGGTAGATCTTTTTCTAGGAGCCTATCTGATACTGTCTCCTTTTCTTCTCAGATGTGAGTTCTTTTAGGAACAGAGAGAAAGAATGAAGGTCTGATAGTAAAACCTCAGGCACCATAGCTTCCTGGTTGCAGAACTGGGAGAGGGAGAGCTGCGAGGTTCCTGGGAGACAGAGACTCCTGGTTTCTCGATGGTGGGAGGCTGGTGGCTGGGGCTGACTTACCCCTCCCAGCCTAGTGCCCAGGGCAAAGCTGGGGACAGGAGCCTCTGCCATTTCTCAGCTGCTGGACAGACTGGGGCCTAGCTCCAGGGAGCCATGGAAACCAGGGGCAACACTAGCTGGTGGGAGGAGATGCCACAGACTCCTCCCACCTCTCCTGAGTGGATGAAACCGCGAGGATGAAACCTGGCTGGTTGGCCACTCTAGGGCCCGGGAGGGAATGGCAACTCAGGGCACCTGGGCCTTTTTAAATCCGGGGCTCCTGAGCCAGGACCCGAGGGAAGAGGACCTGGGGGCGGGACGGCCGGATCCTGGGTCATTCACTGCACACACACGAATCAGCTCCTAAACGGCTATCCTGGGGGGAAGGGCTGCGGGGGGTGGGGAGCAGGGAGCAGATGCATTTGATTGGAAGAGGACTCAGAGGCTGCTCGTGAAGCTGCCTTAGTGTCACAACCATCCCGTTTTTACTGAGCTTCTGGGTTTATTTTGGGCGACGGGGATGGTGCTAACAGAGATTTGAGGGATATTAAAACCTCTCTCCAGCCAGGCCGTCAGACCCCAACTTAAAAGGGGAACCAGAGGGGAAAGACCATAAGGCTGCAGATACGGAGGGGTAGGCTCTGCTGCTCAGATCCGGGCCGGGAGACCGCGCCCCCACACCAGGAGCTTGGCCAGGCCTCTTGAGGAGGCGAGGCCTGGACAGTGGGGCTGGGGAAGCCCTGGCTACTCCGAGGGGGAGAGCCTGGAGGGATATCCGCATCACTCGCTGCGGCCGGGCAAGCCACGGGTTTCCAGCCGCCGCGTGGCGTCGGGGCAATTAAGGACCACTCCCTCCCGCTTGGCTGCAAGACGCGAGAGCCCGGGGCGGAGACGCCACACGCTGACCGGACCGGGCGCGCACGCTCACAAGCCGTGAGGTCTCCCAAAGGACCCAACCTTGATTTTCTCATCTGGAAAGTGGGGGTTCGTAATCTCGCCATGACAAAGCGCTGGACGGCTAGTGGAAGGGTTATGGTGATCCCACACACGCGGCCCCTGCAAAAGGGGGAAGTCGAGTGACTGGTAGGAGAAACAATGCTGACCGGTAGTAAGACGCTTCAGGGGGTGCGCAAAGAAAAGAAGATCCCTTTCCACCCCAGACCCTGGCCCCTCAAAGAGGCCATGTGGCCCTCGAGTATCTTCCCAGAAACTCCCGCATGCACGTACGAGCTTGGGCTTGCCCACATGGTTTAAAGCCCCCGCCCAGAGAATGTTTCCTTTTCTTCTTTCCTGTCACCGGGAGTCGCGACCGCCTTCCCGAGTCTCTGCGCCCAGACCTCCATCTTTACCGCCCTCCCTCTTGGGACCCGGGGCCAAGCCCCCCCGACCACCGCTCAGCTCGTCCCGTTTTCACTGTTCGCACAGGGAAGGGGTCAGTGGACACGCGCGGGTCGGAGTGGGAGAGGAGGCCGAGCCCCCGGCCCAGGTCGGGGCTGCACCATTCGGAGCAGCCAGCCGACGAGGACCGTCCACCTGTGTGGTCTGGGGGTTTACGTGCGTTGCGACACGGTAGGGGACGGGGCGAGCCGCGGCCGGAGACGCCCCCTCGGCCCTCCCGGAACTAGTCTCGCCGGCGCTGCAGCCCCGGCCCGCGAGGAGAAGGCGGGTCCCCCAGAGCCTTCGAGTCGAGAGCTAGAGCGGCCGAATCACCGAGCCCGGCCGAGCCGCGGCTGGCGGCGGCTGCGTCACGCGAGGGGCGGGGCGGCCACGGGCGGAGGCCGGAGCCGGAAGCGGAAGAAGCGCTCGGAGCGGGGAGTGGGGCCTAGCCGCAGCGGGAGCCTGGGAGACGGTGAGTGTGGGCCCCGGCCCGCGGCCGCGGCGGCTGGGGGGGGCGGTGGTGGTGAGTCGGCCGGGGCGGGCGCGCTGGGTGTGGGTCCCCGCCTCCCGGTTCGGTCTCTGCCTACTCCCTTTCTTTTTCCTCCTCTGCCAACCTCAGGCCGCGGCCCCGACCTCTCACCCCTGACCCGTCGCCTCTCCCCCGGGGGTGGGGGGCGGCCACTGCAGACCCCGACCTCTCAGTCCCACGCGATCAGAGTCGGAGCCAGAGCGGCCTCTGAGGTCCCCTCTCCCATCCTTTGCAGGGATCCAATTTCGGCCCTGTGCCTGCCGGCGGAACGGAGTCGGGGTCCGACCTAGGATAGCTGGGGGCGGGGTGGGTGCTTCAGACACATTCCTCCCAGTCCCCCAGCTCGAGACTTGATTCGCAGACCCCTCTTCTTCGTGCGGCCTGGAGTTTGATTGTGGCCCAGGACAGCCTTCCCTGCTCCCCCTCGGGTCCTCCCTCGGCGCCACTGGCGGCGGTTACAAGGGACGGGGCTGTGAGATCCTTGGGACCTGGGGCGGCAGGAACCCACAAGAGCGAGGGCCGCAGGCGCCCCTGCGTGTTTTGTTGTGCTGGTGGAGCCGCTCCAGCTCGGGGGGAGGGGCCAGACCAAGCTGACAATACTAATGCCCCGGCTGCTTCTCAGCCCGGGAGTCTTCTGGGCTTTAGTTCCGGGTGCGGATGCCCCGGTGTGGACCTGGGATGGGAACTGCCTGAGACAGGCCCCCGTCGAGGCAGAATTGGCAGCCTTCCAGCTTCCCTCCTCCGTGCCCTTGAAAAGGAGGAGCGTTCCACCCGGTGGTGACGGCTTACGAGGAGGTGGCAGGTTTGAGGTTGCAGTGGTGGGGCAGCGCCAGCCAAAAATAACCATGGGGCGCTGGGGTGGCTGGGATCCGGGAGGGCAGCGGCTGACCTGGCTGGCTGCACTTCTTGTCAGCCCAGTTCTCTGGCCAGGAGCTGCAAATGAGAAGACAGCTAGGCCTATGCTTAGAGAAGGACTGGCATCCTCGGCCTGGTTTCCTTCACATTCCCTTTTTTGTTGTGCAGAGCAGAGCCTCCCAAAGCATAATTGTGACCCTTAGCCACAAGTAACCTGTTTGCTGGGGTCTCAGAGAATCAGAGACAGTGGATGAGGAATGAGTGCCCTGGTTAGGAGGGTGAGGCAGGAGGAGTTGGATATTTCCAATATCTCATCTGGCTAGAATGTGTTAAAGGAGAGATGATTTCCCATTGTTGCCTTGTGTGTGGTACATTATATCTCTCATACTTGTTCTTTCCTTTGCCAGGTTGGCTGGTAGGTGTTGTTATCTCCATTTTCTAGGTATGGTAACTGAGGCCTTGAGTGACTTGTGTAAGGTCATGAGGCCAGTAAGTGACAGCCCTGGGATTTTAGTTCAGGGTTTTCTGCCCAGATCTCTCTTCTCCCACGTCCTTTAGAAAGGACTCACAAAATGTATTAATGCCCCTAAGGCATTTAACACAGACCCAAGGTGTTATCTAGAACCTTCTGCATTCTATTAAAGAGAAGCTGCCTGCAGTGCCTCTTGTGGCCCCAGACCTGGGCTAGGCCCTTAACTTATAGGAGAGATATATTCAGTCCTTACAAAAACCTTGTAAGACATTATTATTCCTATGTTGCAAAAGGAAACTGAAGGTCAGAGCAGTTAAATAACTTGCCCAAAGGCACACAGCTAGCAGTGGCAGTGCCAGGATTTAGATTGACACCTGCCTGACTATGCTCTTTCTACTAAGGTGAACATGTGTGGAAATATGTATCTTCTAGGTCCCAGGAGGGACTCTTTGGCCTGGTGTGGACTGGACCAAGTCTTCTGGTGCTTTGCCTGCCCAGTGAGGATGGGCCTGGCGTGTCTTCCTGTCAGTTAGTGAGATGTGAGATGATGTTTTCATTCCATAGCTTGGGCAACTGCCCCCAGATAATTGCAAGAGAAGAGTGAAACATTAGTCAGCTGATCATCAAAACAGGACAGAAATCTAAGCTCTTGGGGAGCTGTCAGTGATTTTGCTTAGTGTTTTGTCTCCAAGGATTGATGGAGCTGAGCCAGTATCACCTTACGGACTTCTAGGTAGAGAGGGGATGACATCTGCTTATAGGGAAATTGAGGGCAGTGACTTTCTCAGGATCACGGAGAAGCTCGCAGGAGTTTGGTCAGATCTGCCTGGCTGCTCTGCTTAGCCAGGGGGTAGCCATTCCGTGCTACTTTCCTTCTGACAGATCCTTCTGTTGAGATGGGACAGCCTCAGAGGATTTGGACAAATGTAATTGGCCCAGTGAGCACAGGACTGAGCACATCTGGAGGGTGGCTCTGGCCAAGTGAAGGATTGGAAAGGAGGCTGGCCTCAGCCTCTGGCTTAGCTTTCCCATGGAGGCAATGTCAGGGTTTTGGGTGTGGGTGGGACAGGGAGCTGGCATCACATAACTACCCTTCTCAGCTGGTGATTGGTCCATCCTGGTGATTTCCAGTGGTAGATGTAACTCACTGCTGAACAGAGATAGTGGGGTGGGGCCCTTTTGGCCTGCCTCCCTGTGCAGACAAGTCTGCCAGACTGCTAAACCCTTGGCTACTCCTGAGATGGCACAGGAGTGGGTCCTAAAGCAAGGGGGCTAAAAGAGGGGGCAGTAATGGAATGGTGGAGGTGAAGCACTGCTTGGCATGGCTCTGCAGATGGTCTGAAGTGTGCTTGTTAGACCTCTGTCAGGAAATTTGGATGCTCTGAGGACCTTGGCATCTTAAATGATGCTGAGACCTGGTACCAACCAGCAAGGGCTGGACAGCTCCCCGGGTCCATGTCTTGTGTCGTGTCCCCCCACCCCCCCACCCCTTGGGGGTGGCCAGCCGTGGGTAGGCTAGAGAGTGTTTGTGAGACATTGCACACCTCCTGCTCCAAGGGCTGCTTACCTCCCCTCTGCCGGTGGCTCCTCACATGGGCCTTACTCCCTTGAGTCGGATCCAGGTGCAGGCCTCAGCCAGGCACTTTGGGCTTCCCACACTTGGACAGTTCCATGCTTCTCCCCCACGTGTTGACTTCTATGTCAGCAGTCCTTTGACTCTGGCTGCAGTCACTTCATAGGACCCCACAGGAAGGAGGGAGTCAAGCACAGTAGCCCCTCCCCTTCTCCCTGGCCTGTCTTCCTGAGATGGTGCTCACCACCCCCTCTCTGTGTTGTCTGCAGTCAACCCCTGGTCATGACGGAGGCTGCTCACCCAGTTCCCCAAGTGCTCAGGCCAGTGATGCTTTCCTGGGGAGGCTGCTGTTTGTTTGTCACTGGCAGAGCAGGGTGTTACACTGGCAGAGAAGGGTGTCACTCTGTGACCTCAGAGTTCTTCTTCACTTCATAAACCCCTGGAAGGGGCTGCCCTCGGACAGAACAATGGGCCTCAGCTTCAGGAGCACCCAGGCTGCCCCAGAAGCTCCAAGGCCGGAGGTGGCTGGTGGCCTGCTGAGCTGGGCTGTCTGTCTCTCCTGGCCTAGATGCATCACTGTAAGCGATACCGCTCCCCTGAGCCAGACCCGTACCTGAGCTACCGATGGAAGAGGAGGAGGTCGTACAGTCGGGAGCACGAAGGCAGACTGCGATACCCATCACGAAGGGAGCCTCCCCCCCGGAGATCTCGGTCCAGAAGGTGAGAGACAACTAGGTGCAGGGGAAAGGCGCCTCCCTGCAGCTAGGCTAGTGAGATTGTCCGGAGGCCTATGGCAGTCCTGAGTCTCCTTGAGATGACCGCTGCCCCTCCACCCTGCTCCTGTCCTCAGGGCTCCTCTCCTGATCTCACCTGCATTCCCTGGCCTCAGCGTTAGCTGCCATCCTTGCCTCCCCTTCTTTCTCTGTCTTGAGTGCCCCTTCTTCTTCTGCCTTCTCCCAGAACATACCCCCATTTTCCAGGTCAGCATCTTCCCTTCTAACCCCAATGGGGATTCAAAATGAAACCCCAGGCCTTTCTCAGCATCAGTCACTGATCCTATCTCAAACCCCAGGCCAAAGTTACAGTCCCTGGAAGGCCATAGAGGCCTTCCACCACACTCACTTTCCCCGTGGCTCTGCCTCTTGAGGTGCCAGAAGATGCCTGTATCAGCCAAGGTTCTGGGAGGCAGGCTTAGCACCTTTGCACCTTCCCTTCTCTGGCCCCTCCACCCCCACCTGTCTGAATGCCTCTGCTCCTACAGGCTATCCCTGTGAGCAAGGGCCACCCACAGGCTCCTGCCTGGCAGCAGGGTCCTGGCTGGTGGGAGGAAGGGCCCTGCTTGACTGGTATCTCCATCTCCCTCTTGGCAGCCATGACCGCCTGCCCTACCAGAGGAGATACCGGGAACACCGTGACAGCGATACATACCGGTGTGAAGAACGGAGCCCATCCTTTGGAGAGGATTGCTATGGATCGTCACGTTCCCATCATCGTCGGCGGTCACGCGAGAGGGAGCCGTATCGGACCCGCAAGCACGCCCACCACTGCCACAAACGCCGCACCAGGTCTTGTAGCAGCGCCTCCTCGGTGAGTGGTAGCCAGAGTGTGCTGGCTGGGGCTTACAGGCCTCCTCTCTTTCTCACCTTCTCTCAGGCTGGTTGGTCTGGGTGAGTACTGCCAGCCCTGCGCACGCACTGGTGTGTGTGCGTGTGTGTGTGTCTGTGTCGTCTGGTCCAGGAGCAGGGCTTTGCTGGGTGGCCCAGCCTCTCTGTCTTCTTGGCCCCCTGGGGCTCCAGTTCCGGCGCTGACTGACCCTGGCCTGTCCACGTCTACCCGCTGCTCCAGACGCAGGCCATGCAGTGCACGTGGCCAGGGCTTCCTAGGGATCTAGTAGGATTGCCGCTCCGTGGTCTGGTCCTTCCTCCCCGCCCAGAGATTGCCCCCCACACAGCTGAGTGCTCTAACTGGCATGGACTGCCCCCACCTCTGCATTCTCATCTCCACACCACCTCCCCAAAGGCCTGGGGCTGGAGTGCTCCCATGGGGAGGAGAGGGCTTGTCTCAGCTCAGATGGGGAGCTTCCCTTGAGACCTCCAGCCAGGCCCTCTTCAGCCTAGCCTCTTTACATGAGGAGCTGCCTGTGTGATGCGGCAGGTGAAGAAATGGTCTGGCCCTCCCCCCAGGCAACTCCAGGCTTCGTGCAGCTGTAGGCCCCTTGTCAAAAGCAAGGCCTGGCCAGGGTTCCTAAAGTGGAGGATTGCACAGAGCTCTGCTGAGACCAGAAGTCCATGCTGCACTCAGTCTCCTAGGAAAGGAAAGCCAATTGGGTCTCTTGGGGGTTATGTGCTGCCTTCTCTTCTCCTCCCCATCCTTCCTCCCTCCTGCCTGCCACGAGGTCTCTGAGGAGTAGTGATGGGGTCAGTGGAGGGGGCCAGGCATCGTCTCTCTCTGCCCCTTCTCTCTGTGACGTCTTTGAGTGGCCATGGGTTGAAGCTGACTCTGCAGGTGAGCCCAGCATGGCCTCGTGGCCTCTCTGCACACTGCCACAGGATGGTAGTGCAGGTCTTTGTCTCTGCTTCTTCTCTTTTTGGTGCCCTCTGTTGTTGTGATGAGGCTTGGGAACAGCATGGGTGCCAGAGCCAGGATAGGAGATGGCAAGGAGCCTGTGTGGGCCGCAGTCGTAGGAGGCCTGGAGGCCAAGGGGTCTAGAGGATCCCAGGCCCCCTCCCTGCCCGAGGCTGACGGCAGGAGGGCTGCTGTTAGTGGTGATCACATCTGGCCAAGGGTGCCTTCTGGGGGCAGGTAGCAGCTCAGCCCTGAGTGGCAGCTGTCAGTACATGCAAGGCTGCAAGGGCAGAACAAAAGCAGCTGAGGACAGGCTGGGCATTCTGCAGCTGAAGCCAGAGTGGTCCGCTGGCTGTCAGGATGGCTGGGACCCAGGCCGGACTGGCTGCCTTCTTGCGCCGTTTTCACTGCGTCTTTATCTCTGGCTGAAGCCACCAGGGGTGCTGGGAGGGGGAGACTTGCTGGAGGAGGGAGTCAGGGCTGTGGCTCCCCTCACAGCCCGGCCCTCAGCGGCAGAGGCTGGTCGTCTTTTTGAGCATTTGCGGCGCCCCTCCTTATAGATAATGTCCGAGTTTTCTTTACATACCTGTAGCTGTTTTTACTTTTCTGTTTTTGAAGTCAGTTTGTGTCTTGACGTGTCCCTTGCAATATCCCTATCGTTATATATGCTGTGTGCCTTATGAAATGCTGGGATCTGGAAAATCCAATCAACCAATCCACCGGCTCCTCACCGTCTCCACCTCTGCCTTTGACTGACACCTCAATCTGTCAATCGGAACCGCCTACCATGCGATTGGTCGGATGGCGTTTCGGGGGGCGGTGCATGCAGAGAAGCCAACAGAGCAGTAAGCGCAGCAGCCGGAGTGTGGAAGATGACAAGGAGGGCCACCTGGTGTGCCGGATCGGCGATTGGCTCCAAGAGCGATGTACAGCCACCTTTCGTAAAACTTTACCTCTCTACTTTCTACCCCCCTTGTTAGACAAGACCTCTCCTGCCTGGAGGGGCCTCTAGTGCGCGTGGCGCCTTAGCGGGGCCACCACAGTAATTGCCTGAATGACACAAACGCTAGCAACTTCTGTTTTAAAGAGCGTAGCAGTGAGAGAGAAACCTTTTTTGTTTTTGAGAATTTGAATGCTGTGAACTTGCAGGAACTGCCGACCCTCTGCCATCCAGACTCTCATGCCCTGCTTCTTTTCTCTCCTAGATGAGATCGTAGGGAACCTGGGTGAAGGCACCTTTGGCAAGGTGGTGGAGTGCTTGGACCATGCCAGGTGAGGGGGTTGGGGGGAGTAGCTGGCTCTGGGTGTGATCGTCCCAGGAAGAGCTAACTTGAGGGGCTTGATGGGTTGTGATCAGAGCATAACTGTTTTTTCTCTTTGAAGGGTAGCACCAAAGCAGGGTTTGGTTTGCATGAGTTGGTGTTTTGCTGATCCCTGAAATAAGGGAGAAATTCTTGGGGTTCCATGGGCATATGACATCCTTGCCCAGGCATTGCTTTTCAGTGCACTGTTCTGCCTTGACTACCCCACTTGCCCAGGGCTGTGATGGGGAGCATCAGGATGGGGCTGAGGCCCTGGCTCCTTATGGTCTCCTTTAGGTTCTTGGCCTGGCAGGGGGTTGGGAGTGCCACTGAGCCCAGCCCAAGCATGAGCCCTGCCCTCAGGGTCTGCCTGGAAGGCTGGGCCAGGACAGGTTGAGAGAACAAGATGCTGGGCTTTCTCAGCCATCAGGCAGCTGCCTTCTCCAGTGTGACTAGGGCTGGGTGTGGTCCCCATGAGTGTGTTAGTCTACCTGCATATGTTGGGGTGCTTCTGGGGGCACCTCCCTCCCTCCCAGGCTTAATAGTCAAGCATTTTTGTCCCCTTATTCCCCAAGACTGGAACCCTTTGCCTCTTTCCCCCTTTGCTCTGGGCTGGGGAAGCACACCTCCTGGGAACCAGTTGCCTCCATGTCTCACTGGCCCTCTAATTAATGTGGTGCTTTAGCTACAGAGGGCTTATGTTCCTTCTGTGTCCTCTGACCCCTGTGCTGCCCATGGGTGACCCTCCCACCAGTTTAGAGATGAAGAAGCACATTAAGGGCTTGCCCCGTGTGCCATGGCTGCTGCCTGATACAGCTGGGCATGGCTTCCTGCAGTGCTGTCTCCCACTGAGGAGGTCAGACACACAGAGGGTGCTCAGAAAGGAGAGTGAGACCCATTCCCAATGCCCCGTGGCCCCATGACTGCTCCCTTTGCTCCTATTTCCCATTTAAACACTCCTTGGACCTAGTGGGCTCAGTGTCCAGACTTATGTCTTGTTCAGAGCATGTGACCCGTGGACATGTGGCAGGTTCGAGAGCTGGGACATGTGAGGGCAACTGAGCTCTCTGGAGGAAAATGAGCCCACGTCATGAAGGGGCAGATACAGGGTTCAGGAAACCTTTGGGGTACAGTCGGGCGCAGTGAGAGTTGTTAGGAGGAAGTAGAATTCAGCTCAGCAAAAGGAAGAGCCTTATCTTCAGAGTCATCCAGCCTTGGCAGGGGCTGCCTTTCGAAGTACTGAGCTCCCAGTCATGGGATTGGGGTGCTTATGAGGGATCCTGGTCTAGGAGGAGGCTGGAGAGGGTGGCCTTTCCTCTGAGGTCCTTTCCTGCCCTGAGAACCTGTAATTCTGCGGAAATGGGATAGGGAGAGAAAAGCAGGATATTCTCTAGAGGATACCTCTGCCGTGGGGCCTCTGAGCCTTTCCTTATACCCCCCTGAGGCCCCAAAGGACACACCTTACAAGGCAGTCTGCCTTGCTCCAGTTCTCCAGTGGACATCTGGTCCATAGCTGTCCCCTCCTGACGGGGCCTGGCAACTGTACCTCAGCGGGAGGCTTCCTTCTCTGCTTGCATCCTGGAAGTGTCCTAGAGGGGCAGGTTTGAGGGTGGAGAGTACAGAGCAGGAATTGTTAAAATCCTCACTGGATGCCTAACAAGGGTGCCCAGCACTCAGTGGCAACCATACATGCTTGTGACCAGTAAGTGGGTGGGTGGTCCTGGAGAGGGGTGTGGTAAAGGGCGGAACCTGAGACCTCACAGCAAGAAGACCTGGCACCCTTACCTCTTGCCAGGCCTTCGCCCCACCCTGCAGCCCCCACTCCAGGAGGCAGTGGTTTCCCAGCCTTAGAAGCGTGCTCTGAAAGGTTAGGAGGTGCCACGAGAGGGCGCTAACGGGGGTGGCTTGGCCAGGTTGGGACTGACTGGCCTGCAGGCTGGGTTGCTGAGTGAGCTCTCAGGCTGGCGCTGGTCAGCAGGATTGGCCTCTGCTCCTTGGCCCACACTCTTCCCCTGGGAGCTGGCAGCGGCTGAGATGATAAAAGCCCAAGGCTGGCATGGGTGCCAAGAGTGTGAATTCACAGATGCCAAGGCACTTGCCGTTAGTTAGAGGTCCAGTGTGGCAGGGGGCAGGCCTGTTTCCTGGGGTCCAGAGTGGCATTTCTTGGAATGGAGGGTGGGGGAAAGGCTGGGCAGCTACTGATGAGAACCCCTGCTTCCTTCCCCCAGAGGGAAGTCTCAGGTTGCCCTGAAGATCATCCGCAATGTGGGCAAGTATCGGGAGGCCGCCCGGCTAGAAATCAACGTTCTCAAAAAAATCAAGGAGAAGGACAAAGAGAACAAGTTGTGAGTGTCTGCCAAAAGTGGGAGGGAAGGCCTTCCATAGGGATAGAGTGCTCCAGCCCCAACGGCCTGGACCCCCAGACTGAGCAGTGGCTCATCCACGTGGTTGGCACTGTGCCTCTCCCCACACTCAGAGCCAGGGGAGTTTAGCAAGTGAGTCTTGCTGGAAGGAGCCTTTGGACTTCAGTCCAGGCTCCACCCTAGCCAGCTCTGTGTTCTGGGGCAGGGGCAGGCCTCCCATCCCTGCATTTGGGAATTGGGACCTCACTGGGTTGTGGAGAGCATAAGACATGATAGTCATCACAAAGCTGTGTGGGGCTCTCATGTGGAAGGCTGTGTGGAAGCCTGCCTATGGCAAACAGGATGCTCATAGTCTCTCCTCCGAGCACTGCTGAGCCCTGGGCAGGCGGGTGACTCCAACACAGACCTGCCCTCATGAAGGTCAGCTGAGGGGGGCGGTGAATAAAGCAGCAGGAGGTCTGGGAGGCATGCACCCGTTATTCCACCTCTTCCTCAGAGCAACTCTGAGGCAGGGGCTTCGCCCCATATTATCAATATGGAATGGGAGGCAGGTGATGAGGTGGGTGGCAGCAGGAAGTCGGTCCTTGCTCAGAGCTGGTGAGGGAGCTGGTGAGATGTTCTCTTGCTGTGTTAACTGATTCTCTCTCCCTGTACATTTCTGTCATCGTGGGTGACCCAGTGGTCTAAGAGGGAGTGGGATCTGGCCTTATCTGAGGTGGGTGGCCCCCCAGCACAGAGCCTTAGCCCCCACTCATCCTTCTCCCCCAGCCTGTGTGTCTTGATGTCCGACTGGTTCAACTTCCACGGCCACATGTGCATCGCCTTTGAGCTGCTGGGCAAGAATACCTTTGAGTTCCTGAAGGAGAATAACTTCCAGCCTTACCCCTTGCCACACGTCCGGCACATGGCCTACCAGCTCTGCCACGCCCTTCGATGTAAGTGCCCACCCTCAGATGGAGCACGGGGCAGCCGCACACGGCAGCAGTGTCACCTAGTTGTCACGTTCTCCCCTATTCCCCCAGCACATTGTTGACCTATCTGCTGCCTTCAGAAACCCAAGAGCCCCTTGGTTGAAAGGCCTGTCTTCAGGTGGGAATCTTAGTGTGAGGATGGAAAGGCAGGTGTGCCCCAGGGCCCTCCTGAGCCAGCCTCTGCCCCCAGGCGCTTGGGAGAAACAAAAGAGCTACTCTCAAGTTAGCCCAGCTGCCAACCCCACCTCCCACCTTCATGCCTAGGATAAAAAGGTCCCACCCACAGGCACTGCCCACACTGAGACCCTCTGTGTAACCATCCTGCCTCACTGCCAGCCACAGTGCTCAGTGTTGCAGGACTTGGGATGGTTGGAGCAGTGCAGAAAGGCTCCTTAGAGAGGAGGTGGATAGACCCGGAGTTAGAGCATGCAGGATCTAGGTAGTGGAGGACACAGGAAGAGTGGTCCAAGCACAGCAAACTGCTCAGCAGAGGCCTTGAGCCTGCCAGAGGCTCAAACTTGCTCCAGTAAAGAGTGGGCTCCTGTCAGGGAGCAGCGGGCCACACTGTTTTGAGGGTCTTGAGTGCCAGGTGGGAACTTTGAGCCTGTAAGTGATGAATGGTAGGGAGCCCCTGTTGGCAGGACAGGACTGGAGAGGAAAAGTGGACTTACTTCCCTGCTCGAGGCTGGGCATGAGGAGAGGCAGGGCTGGCGTCAGGGGGTGTGGCCTGGGTAGTTGCACAGGGCCCTGTACTTGGTTTAATGCTCTGTTGTCACCATCTTGACAGTCTGTTTTAACAAGGAGACCTGCATTTTTATTTTGCTCTGGGCTGCACTAATGTGGCTGGTTCTGGGGAGAGGTTCTAACCCGAGGCTATGGCTGCGAGACAGGGTTAGGAGGTCTCACCTCTCCAGAGGAGAGGGATAGGGAGGTGTACTTTTTTGATCAGGGGGTGGTGGTGGAAAACAGCCTTCCCCTTTCTAAAGTATCAGCACTTCCCAATGCCCCAAGCAGAGTACTCTTGAGATGGAAGCCAGTGGAGAGGCAGAATAGGGTCCAGCTCCCATGGCCCCTTGTCAAGGTTAAGGGTGTGAGAGGCTCTGAGCTGCTGCTTTAGAGGAGGCTTCTGGGCGAGAGCTGGCAAGAGAGCCAGAGAAGTCCAGGTTCTCAGTGCCTGCTGCCCTTCTCTTCCCCGGTTTCTTAGTTCTACATGAGAACCAACTGACCCACACAGACTTGAAGCCAGAGAACATCCTGTTTGTGAATTCTGAGTTTGAAACCCTCTACAATGAGCACAAGGTATTGGTGGCAGGGAGTCGGCAAGGTCTTGCTTGGGGGTGGGCCACACACTGGATGCAGAGTCCTGACCCACTGGCCTTGCCTTTCAGAGTTGTGAGGAGAAGTCGGTGAAGAACACCAGCATCCGGGTGGCCGACTTTGGCAGTGCCACCTTTGACCATGAGCATCACACAACCATTGTGGCCACCCGTCACTATCGTCCACCAGAGGTGATCCTTGGTGCGTGACTCTGTACAGCCCCCAGACCTTGTGGAGTGACAGTTGTTGGGAGGGTATGAACAGAGTAGTGGTGTGCTTGACTGTCCGTCTGCCACCTGGGATGGGCAGACTGTCTCAGAGTAAGGCACCAGTGTCATGGTTCCCTGTGGCTGTTGATGTGGCCTTGTAGGGTCAGCCTTACTGAGTGAGGGACTTCTACTGGGGTTGGGGTAAAAGTCCTGCCAGCTAGGGTGGAGGCTGCCCTGTGACCTCTGGGCTGGGAGCAGGGCTCGAATTCATAGCTTCTCCCCATCTTGGCTTTCAGAGCTGGGCTGGGCACAGCCCTGTGATGTCTGGAGCATCGGCTGCATTCTCTTCGAGTACTACCGGGGCTTCACACTCTTCCAGGTACAGCGTCCCCCACATGGCTTCACTGTCCTGAGCACTGCTACCGATAGGCCGCATGTGTGGGGAGCCCCACGTGGCTGAGGAGACAGGTGTCGTCCACCCTCCTTCAGTTATCCTTTTTGTGAGATTCAGACTCTTAAGTGTTGGAAGTGCCCAGGGGACGCACTAGAGGATTCTTGAGCTGGGCCATCAAGGATGGTGGGGTGGGGTGGGAGGAGTGAGCATCTGAGGCAAGGGGAACAGCAAGAGTGAAGGCACAGAGACGGGGTGGAACAAGGCATCTTCTGTAGAGAACGAGGAACCTAAGCAGAGAGCTGTGTGCAGCCACAGATGAGTCCACCTGAAGGGCCCTGGGGGTCAGGCTGAAAGAGCCTGACCCTGAGAGAACAGGCTGCCACCAGGTCAGTGGCTGGGACTGTTGCTCCATTGGTAGGTTTGCATCTCCTGAGGCAGGAAGGGCATTTGCCCATTTTTTGTCCCTTATTCTGAGGGGGCTGAGGCTGGTTCTGACCCCCACCTGCTCTATCCCTGACCACCCACAGACCCATGAAAATCGAGAGCACTTGGTGATGATGGAGAAGATCCTAGGGCCCATCCCTTCACACATGATTCACCGCACCAGGTAAGGAGCCCTGGTAGCTCCCTCAGGGCTGGCCTAGGGGCCTTTCCCCTCTTGGCTGGGTCAACAGAGTACTGAATAGTCTTTGCTGGAAGTCCACAGCTTCTCCAGGCTCACAGCAGCTTTTCCTGTACCCCGCTTTGAATGACCTGGCAGACCTGTTACCCAGACCTTTCTGCTCTGCTCAGTCAGGCCAGGACCCCTTGCCTGGCTTTGCTGCCCATTCTCAGGCTGCCACTGTCCCTGGTCTGGCCAGGAGCTACTCTCTGCCATGACCCACTGAGGCTTGTCCTCAGGTACTCCCACCATTTGACCCCTCCTCACCATTTCCAGGAAGCAGAAATATTTCTACAAAGGGGGCCTTGTTTGGGATGAGAACAGCTCAGACGGCCGGTATGTGAAGGAGAACTGCAAACCTCTGAAGGTCAGTTTCTGGCTTCCCCCAGCTCATCTCATGCCAAGGAGACCTCAGGCACTGGGCACACACACAGCAGAGAGACAGGACAGGCAGCTAAGGGCTGCCGCCTCGTTCCACCTTTACGGGATGCTGTACCCAGGACTGCTGAGTGTAGGCTGTGGGGCTTCTTGCAAACTGCCCCAGAGGGGCCCTTAGCCCTGCCCCTTCCCCCACAGGGTGCTATGGATGTAACTGGGGAACACCGGAAGAGCCAGATGTCAGAGACCCTGCTGCTTCCTGCCCCTTCTTGCCCTCTCAATTTTGGGAAGAACTAGGCAGGACAGAGGTGAGGGGGAGGGAAGACCTAGACATGGTCAGGAAGCCTTCAACTGCATTTGGTACTCGGACAAGTGAATTTCGCAGAGGTGATTTCTACCCACCTGTCAGGACTTTGCATGTGGGGGCAAAGGCACCAACCCTGCAAGACACCCAGTAGCCTGATGAGTTCAGACCAAAACATTAAACCCAGGCACGAAAGGAAAGGAGCGGCTCGTTCTCTCTCCAGGAGGGCGGATGTAGAGCCTTCCAGGAGGCACTAGTGCCTCCTTTGCCCAGTCCAGCAAGGCTTCCCAGAGGCCAGGGGACCTGCTGTGGCTTCCCAGGACCTGCCATCACACTGAGGCACCTTGTGTTCCTGAGCAGAGTTACATGCTCCAAGATTCCCTGGAGCATGTGCAGCTGTTTGACCTGATGAGGAAGATGTTAGAATTTGATCCTGCCCAGCGCATCACACTGGCGGAGGCCCTGCTGCACCCCTTCTTTGCTGGCCTGACCCCTGAGGAGCGGTCCTTCCACAACAGCCGCAACCCAAGCAGATGACAGGCACAGGCCACTGCCCAGAAATGGAGGTTGGGACTGGGCTGCCCGGCCCCTTTTCTCCAGCCTCTACCACCGGGCCCTAGGGCCAGAGCCACCCAATGAACAGTGCAATGTGAAGGAAGGCAGGAGCTTGCAGGGGAGATGATGTGCCCAGCTGCCAGAAAGCACAGATTTGACCCAAGCTATTTATATGTTGTAAAGTTATAATAAAGTGTTTCTTACTGTTTGTAACCCCCTGGTACCAGTGTGTCCGTCTCCAGGCTCCCTGCCTTCTCCCTTCCCAAACCTTATTAATAAAAGTCTGTCTTAGCAGTTCAGCTTGTGGAGACCTAAGTGTGAACTGGGCCAGGCACAGGAGGGCCAGCCAGCCCAAAGACCAGCAGGTGGGCTGTGGGGGCAGGCCTGCTGGGCAGCCCCAGAAGGAACCTGTGCATTGTCCTGCACCCACTCCCCTGCTGCCTCCCATACCTCTGAGCCCTGAAGAATTTAAGGGAGGCATCCCTTTGCAGTTAGCCATGCAGGGTCTGGGTTTTGTCTGTTCTCCCAGCCCCTGCTACTAGCTGAGACTCCAGGCTGTGGGTGGCTAATGATTGTGATGTCCTGAAGGCTGTCAGATGTGAGGTGATCAAGGCAGGATCCTGGGGTTGGGGGAGGCAGGACCTCATCTCAGACTCCAGAGCAGTTCACCACACAACACAGAGCTCGGTCATTCAGCTTTATTTTAGTGCTTTAGTGCTGGTTTTGGTTCCCCAAGAGCTGCACAAGTGAGAGTCTTGACCACCTGACTGGGGCCCTTGGGGTCTGGGCACTGTGGGCAGGATGCCTCTGAGAAGAGCTGAAAATAGAAGAATCACACTTATCTTAATACCACTGGAGAATGCCCAGGCTTAGGCCAGGGAGAGGCTTGGACATACAGTAGGTCCTCAACAAGGGTATCAGCCCCAGGGCCACTGCAACTTACTGGGGCGGACAGAGTCTTCTGGGCCAGGGGTTCATCTAGCTCATTTTTCCATTGTACCCAGTCGGGGAGCCTAACTGCATTAACAGGCAACCAGAATCTGTTCAGTGGCTGCCTACTAAAATGCCTGTTACCCAGCATGGCTCCTTGGATTGTAGCCCTGCCTCTAAAGAGGGCCGCCATCTTCAGAGCTTCTTGGCCCTGAGAGTGAGCAGAGGTTCAGGTAGGATGGCTGCACAAGGCTCACAGCCCCTGGCCTCCCCCCACCACTGGAAACAGTTTAACATTTGAGTGAGGATGGGAGGAAAGGAGGGACCAGCCCTCTCTGCCCTCCCTAATCTGCTCCTGGCTTTGCTCCTACAAGAAAAGTGATGAACCTGAAATCACTGATACCAGGGCTCACCCTAGGGCACAATCCTTGGTGAGCCCTCCCACCCACACCCCCTTAACAAGAGTGGGGAGACAAAGCAGAAAGAAGTCTGAAGCTGTGAAAAGGCTTTAAAGCCCAAGCCCTTTGTAGCCTCCAAAGCCTAGGCCTGTGAAGGTCCTGGGGCTCAACCCGAGGATCCAAGTAGTGGTGTGCCCCTATGGCTGAGCCCCACCAGCTAGCTCATCCAGAACTAGCCTCATTTTGGCATCTTTGCCATCAGGCGTTGGCCTCTGTCCATCTAGAGTGGACAACCATAGAAGGTTCAAAGTCCAGATATTCTAGGAGCTGGGGTTGAGCCCAGGTGGTGGGGGGAGGGGTGTCATGTATTCTGCTCTGGGATAACAGCTGTAGAGGACCACTTTAGGGGAAGAGGAAAGGGGGCAAAGAGAGTAGGGATAGGATAATGTATGTGAGGGCAAGGAGATGGGGAGAGTGGTGGCCTAGAAGAGAAGAATCAGGGAGCCCCTTCTGGCTCAGCACCAGGCTCCCCCAGGAGGCCTCCCCAGTACTGAACATTAAAGCTGCATCTGGTCCCAGACTAGGCAAAGGCTCAGCCCCCAGCTAGAGAGGGTATGGGGTGGGGGGCACTGCTGGCAAGATGGGCACTGTGGTGCTACAATAATCTAACTTTATACTACCTGTGCTGAAAACAACAAAAACTACAAAACCCCAATACAGTAACACCATCCTGATGCCATCCCCTTTCCTGCCTCTCAGAGGGCTGGTGTGGAAAGGACCCTTGGAAAAATCCCCGCTTAAACTTGGATCAGCTCAGGAAGAACGGTCAAAAGCTCCTAAATCAACTTGTGGTGGGGCTCAGGGGAAGGCCTAGTCACAGCCCTCAAAAATGAACAGAGACCCAAAGTCTGCCCTCTAGTGGACAAATGTAGCGCAGCTGGTTCTACATGATTAAAGAAAGGGCTGGCCCGGCTGGGGAAAGCAGGAGAGATCCAAAGCCACAAGCTCTCAAACAGCTGGGACAGGCCCCCAGGCAGGACGTGCCCCACCCTCTGAGGCACTCGCCCAGGCCCAATGGCTGTAAACCTGAAACAGTCTGAAAGCTGCCTATGTCTGTAAACAAAGCTCCACCTGGTCATGCAGGGGACTGAGTGCAGAGCCACCTGGAGTCACTGTGCACTTGGCCTGCAGCCCAACAGCCAGTGGGAAAGCCTTCCCTGGCTAAGGGCAGATGACAGGTCAGTTTTAAATATGTTCTGTTCTCTCACAAAAGAAATCCAAAAGAGAAAAAAAATTAACAGCAAGGTCCATGAAGCTTCACATCCTTAAGGCGTTCGTTATCAAGTTCAGTATTAGGAGTGGCTGGAGACTGCAAGGTCTGGCCTGCTCAGAGCCCCTCTAGGCAGAGTGCAGGGGGATCACAAACTTGCAGCCAAAGGGTGAGTGGTAGTTGATGCCCACCTCCTGGAAGACCTGTTGGGGAATGCCAATGTCGCACAAATAGACGCGGCCTGCGTGCTCCCCCAGTGGCAGAGGCAGGCCCAGTGCCAGTGACCACTTGGCATCAATGCCCTGTTCAACTTCATGCACAGGAGGGTCTATGCTGAGTACTGGCGCCCGGTTCTGGTTGGCCCAGGCCACAGCTGCCTTGTACCAGGGCTGATCCCGCAGGAAGGCATTCTCGGGACAATCCAGACAGTTGATCACCAGGTCCACGGGGCTAGTGGGCAGATCTGTGGACAGAAAACAGTGCCATCTGAAATTTCCTTTAAGCAAAGAACAGCCCAGGTGCCCCAAGGTTGTCTTGTTCTCCTGTCACTACTCTGATACCTCTCTGTAGGCTGACCTTCTAAAGGCTGGGCCAGACACCAGACCTGGGAGTTCTGAGTCCTGGCTTGGCTCAGTACTGGAGACCTAGGGATGTCAGCCTGAGGGGCCACTGCCCTTGTGGAGCACCAGGCTGAAGCACTGTCCTGCTAGAGTATGCATGAGGCCCTCACCTCTCCTGCCTTTACAGACAAGTCTCTGTATGTAAGACTAATTCCGAATCCACTGCCAAGACAGCCCTTACGTGGAAGTCCTACCCAGGGCCCAGAAGAAACAGGTGCTGACTGCTGTTTGCTGACTGGCTCGGGGAAGTTTGAGCGGGTAAGAGCATACTTGCTCATTCAACTTGGGACTCACTTTCTCAATTGAGTGGGTTTGCCCTCCTCGGGCCCATCTCCTTATCTCATGGGAATGGGTCTTCCACTCAACCCAATCCCAATGGTAGGGAACCTATCACTGTTCTCCCAGGCATTTAAAAAAGACCCCTTTGCTGTAACCATGCCTCTCGGACAGTAAAATAAGAACAGGACAGCTCAACAGCAAGTCCCTATAACTCTTGAACCAGCCTAAGAGGGCAAACTGAGAATAGCAGAAATCAGACCAAACTCAAGGGTTATCATCATCAGACTTGCATCCTGAGGCAGTTGGGATATGAAGCCTTTTGGGCAGCCAGAACAGCCAGGAACAGGAGTATCATGTTACAGAGTTCAAAAAACAGAACCCACACTAGGCCCCTTTCCCAACTGTCAGCCTAAAGGAATGACATTTCTCAATGAGACTCAAGGTTTCCCTACTTAAGAGCAGGCCACTGGGGGGAGCCCCTGTGGACCACGAGGTTCTCGAGAGTGAGCAGGGCATCTTACCTTGAATACCCAGAGGAACCTGGCCTGAGTGTGAGGGTCCAAGCTCTGCCTCCAACCTGACATTTGAGCTCTGGCAAGGCCCTTTCACTGGGCCACATCTGCTCTCTCCAATACTTCTCCCCCCGTTCTCTCTTAATCCTGGTCCAGACTTCTGCCCCACCATTCCCCCTGAAGCTGCTCTTGACATGATCATCAGGGACCTCCGCACTGGTAAATCCAGTGGTCAATTCTCAATCTTCATTTGAATGTAACCTCCAGTGACTTGCTGCTCACACCCTCCTTTCTGCACTTGGCTTACAGGTACTATACTCTCCTGGTTTTCCTTCTCCCTCACTGGCCCATCCTTGTCTCCTTAGCTGGTTTTCAACTCCCTGACTTCTAAGCAAGGAGCTCAGCCTTCTCTGTCTACTCTTTCTTCCTAAGTGACCTTCTCCAGGCTCATCAAGGCTTTAACATCTGTACATTTGTAACTTTAGTTGGATCTCATCCCTTAATGCAGACTCATATCCTACTGCCCTCCCCAATTAACATTTCCACTTGCACATCCAATAGGCATCTCAAACTGAGCTTCTGTTTCTCCTACACCACCCTACCCCCACCCCAGTTTTCCTACTTCATTGAAAGACACCTCCATCCTACCAGTTACTCAGGTCAAAAACCTTGGGGCCATTCTTTCTCTCACTCCACCCCCCCACTCAATCTGCTGACTGTATCTTCAAAATTGATTCAGAACTAACCACTTTTCACCACCTCCACCAGTAGCCCCCTGTCCTAGCCACTACTCTCTCTGAGATTATATTCACAGAAGCCTCTTAACACCTTCCTTTATACTCCTATAGTCTACTCTCAAACAGCAGCCAGAACAATGGCTTAAAACCAAGCCTGATTATATCCTTCCTCTATTTGTTCCTCCAGTGACTCTCCATCTCACCAGCGTAAAAGCCCACCCCCTTCCAACAACCCACAAGGCCCCTCACAACCTGAATCAGCAATCCCTCTCTAACCCCATCTCCCACCTGAACCATCCTCTAACACTCCCTTATCTCCCTCTCTGCTTTATTTTTCTCATGACACTCAATACCATCTGTCCTAACATAAATGCTACTTACTCATCTGCTTGTCTTTCCTAACTAAAATGTAAGCCCCACAGAGGCATGGATTTTTAAAATCTACTTTCATATCCCCAGTGCCAGGAATAGTGCCATAAATATTTGTGAAATGAATAAACCGGTTCCACTTCTCCATCCAAGTAGTGCTGGAGGAAGGAGAGTGAAGGGATGGGATGGGAAGTAGGTAAGTTGCCAAGGGCATTTCCCTTATGCAGTTCTGAGACTCCTGACAGGCAGAGCACTATCTTTACACATGTGGCGCCTTTCTAGCCATTGCCACAGGGTGGCACCGCCGGACCATCAAACCAGTGTGTAAGGGCTCACCTTTGAGGCTAGACACTTGTTGACCCTGGGTCTTGCAGAACAGGGACAGCTCATTGGTGATGGACTCCAGCATCTTGACGAAGTTGGGCAGAAAGAGGATGACGTGAACATCATGATTGGCTAGATGCCTTCCACAGCTGATACCTTGAGCCCCCTTCACATGGGGGCCACAGAGCAGAGCCACTGTAGGCCTCTGGTGAACATTTTTGGGATTCAACCTGGAACAGAAGGTGGGAAAAAGCAGTATCAGTTACAGGCTTGCCAATTCCTTGCAACTCATACCAGATAAGTGCTTGAAGGCAACTGTTGCTCTCAGAGCACTTTCCAGCTATCCCCAAGTCCCAGTTTCCAGAGAGGGCCAAAGTCCACTGCAGGCCAGGTTCACAGGGGGCATGCCCACTACCCCCCCTCCCCAGTGCTACTTCATCTGCTAGATCTTTTTTTTTTTTAATTTTTTAACTTTATCAAAAAATTAAAAACAACAAAAACCACATCATTTCAAACAAAACAAAGGATTAAGAAAAACAAATAACCTAAAATAACTACCTTGCTTCCATCATGTTCCTACCATACCCCAAGAAAATTAGTAAACTGTCTGCTGGATCGTCTCATGGTAGTTCACTCAGATCTTGTTCCATGTAACAGTGATGCCAGGACACTGCTTTGTGACCCCAAAACACGTAATGGTTCCTCACTGTGTGGCCTATAAGGTCCAAATCCAAACTCTGCTCAAACAAAGGCTCTTCCATCTCTGCTGCCCCCTCTGTTCTTCCCCTGCACAGCTGCTCCCCCCAGCCTGGCTGGACTCATCATTCTGTCCTGTACTTGTAAGGCTCCTTTCTGTTTGGGCTCAAATTATGTCCCCTGTCTAGAAAGCTCTCCTCTTTTCAAACTTTGACCCACCTTTGAGATCCAGCTCAAGACTCACCTGTTCTAGGAAGCCTACCCTGATGACCCTGGTTCACATTAACTTTTCCCTTTTCTCAAGACTCATAGCAAGTCCCAAACAAAATATTTTAAATTGACTTCAATCAGCTGCCAGTCCAAGTTCCCTTTACTAGGCTGCCAGTAAGCTAATAAGAGTGACACCGTAGATACTACTAGTACCTACTCCATGAGCTGCTGTGTGGAGTAAACGAGATAACAATGTCCAGCACTTAGCACAGCACTTGAAACAGAGAAAGCAATCAATGCTGCCTATGATTAGAGTGCTGGTCAGCAAGGAGGCTGCCCAGCTTCCTAGGTTGGCGGCTGCCTTGGACACCCAACAGCCCGCTGGGGTAGTCACTTCCAACTTCCTGGACATTCAAAGCTGAGACCTCACTGGTCTCAGTCAGAGAAGTCACAAGTAAAGATGTCTGGAGGATTAGTCCTGGAGCTGTGCCCAACTCACAGGCAGCATAGTCTGCTCATAGAGCAGGGAAGGTGGGAGGAGACGGACAGAAAGAAACAGGCTTGTAGGGCCCTGCTTAGGGGTGGAGCAGTGACAGTCACTTGTACTGGTCTCTCAAAGGGAGGAAGATTACAGATGCTGTCAAGCCAAGGAGTCTCATAACACCTCCCGCCAAATAAATTTCAGGGAATTTTAACAATGTACTCGACATAGACACCGAACTCTTGTTTTCCCCATTACTTTTGCACTCTGAGTAAATATGACAGATACTTCTTTCTTCAGACAGACGCCGCAGGTCCTGGCCTCTGAATCACCTGTGTCTGTTCCCTAAATGGCGCTCCCTCCCACTGAGGCATTCTACTTCCCCCACCCTGCATCAAGAAGAGTAAGAGCAGAGCATGGCATCCACACACAGCAGCAGCAGGGGGCAGAGTGTGAAGCAGATCTATGTAGACTGGAGACCTGGCTCTTCCACTTACAAGCAGTGTCACCTTGGGCAAGGCCTTTACTTCTCTGAGTCTTAGCTTACTCATCGTAAAAAATGGGGCCAGTATTCACCTTTGAGATGAAGTGATGAGGATCAAATTAAATTCTGTGGTGAAAGCATGGGAAAACTGCACTTGCGCTGGATATGTATCAGATTTCAATATTAATAACTGTAGGTTCAATTTCTCACAGGAAAACCAGTGACTGCTGCCAAAGAGTACAGGCACTGAAAGAAAAAAATAGGCACAGGGACAGCCAGTCCCAAGAAACTTGCCAGAGAGCAATGTGATTTGATGAGGACGTTCAGCTCCTTCCTAAGAACTGCTGTTCCTGGGAAGCCTCCTAAAGGCCTCAGATAAGCCCTGTGGCTACCCTGGGAGGAGGTGCAGCAGCCAACCAACCCACGGGCTTGATGCTCCTTCCAAGGGCACCCCTAATACTGCCTCCTTTGGGAGTCTCTGTTGGGTCATCCCTGGCACAAGGGAGGTCAGGGATCCAGCACAGTTAGGAGGCAGGCCTAAATCAAGGGACAAGGAGGAATGAACACCTCCACAACTCTACAGGGCAAAGGGGGAAGAGGAGCAAGGAGGGGAATCTCACATTCAGCCTGGAGCCAGTCACTTGTATCAAAACCACTGCAGGATCAGGAGATGCCTTTAATTGAAACAGAACATCACCAGGACATGGTAGAAGGCAAGAGGCTGGAGTGAGGATCTGTGGCATTTATTCTGGCAAAGACCTCCAAACACCATGGTTGGAAGCACAAGCCAAGGACCAGGACCCATCTCCCAAACAGGGATGGGCAGGGGCTCTTAAGAAGCTCTGTGGAAACAACCTCCTTTTGTGTTAGACTCCAGTTCTGTGATTGCTGCTCAGAGAAATATCTACCCTGCTCCTTGAAAACCACCTTCCCCACTTTAGGCACCATTCTCCCACAAGGTTGCCGATGTCCTCCTCTTTACTGACAAATCCAGCAGAGTCTTGTCAACTCAATTTTGCTTGACCTCTCCCATAGTACCACTGTTGACTATTCCTTTCTTTTTCAAACAGTATTTTTTTGGTTCTTGAACAATACCCTCTTGGTTTTCTCACCCCTCTGGCTTTCCTTCTCAGCCTATTTTAGAAGGCTCCTCATCCTCCTAATTGTGCCTTAAATGCTGATGTTCCCCAAAATTCCACCCCTGGTCCTTTCCTCTTTACACCCTTCTCCTTAGGGGACCTCATCTATTCTTATCCTGTCTACAAGCTGACAACTCCCAGAGCTCTACCTTCAACCCAGACCTTTTTTCTGAACTTCAGATCCATAACCAGTCTATTTAGATATCTCATAGGCATCCAAACTCAACATATCCAAACAAAATCCACCATTTCCCTGAGTCTTGCTCCTCTTCCCATGTTCCCTGTCACAGTGAATTTCATCACCATCCAACTAGGTGTCCAAGCCAGAAAGCCTGGCATTCAGGGATCACTGGCAATCCATTTTCCCTGAGCTCAGTTACTCTACCCTGTTGATTTTATCTTTTTTTTTAACGAAGCCTCATCTATCTACTTTTCTGATCCCTAATTCCCTGGTCAGTGCCCCCATTATCTTTCCCATGGCTAACTGTCAATTTTCTAACTGGTCTCGCTGCCTCCAGTCTTGCCTCCCTTCAAACTACCATCCCACAATGCAGCCAAAGTCATTTTTGTAAAACACAAGGCTCATAAAAGCACAGCCCTAGTGAAATCCCTTCCATGACTCCCTCCTGCTCAGCTCTATCAAGCCCCTACTTTCCAGCCTCACAGAACGATATACAGTTCCATGGTCTCTCAATTTTCTCTGCCCTTGGCATATGCTACTCTCTATACCTAGAATACTTCCCCCCTTCCTGCTTGCCCCTGTCCATTCCCCTTTTCTTCAGGACTCAGAGTGGATGTCACAGCTCTGGGAAGGGTGACTGGGTTTCTGGAGAATTTTCTATTTCCTCTACCACAATATTGTACTTTCTGGAAACCTCAGAAGCTATTTGAGGGCAAGAGCAGTGCATTATTCTTCTTTGAATCTCCAGTGCCTAACAAGCTCTGGTTCATGGTGGGTTTCAGTAGGTGTCCGCAATAAAATAAAATATTGATGGATCTGCTCCTGATACATGAGTCCAAGGGGCAGGTGGGATGTTCCCCCATTCAGTTGTCAGGGTGGTTCTAGAAGTTATCAGGTATGGAACCCAACCACCCTGAGTGAAATGACAAGACCAGTGCCAAGAACAGAGTCTCTGAAGGTCCCTACAAGGAAGGCCTCTGGTAGTCAGTAGCAGCATCAAGGCCAGATAGCTGCTGCCAGGAAAGAAAGGGTCAAAGGGTGGCTTGCTGGGAGAAGAAAGTAAGACTTCCAGGAGATGGGTGAAAAGAGGCATCAATAAAGAAAGCTGGTAGCATCCAGGAAAGTGATTTCATACAGATACTCAATGATACAGTAGAGAAGCAGCAACTGGCTGATGAACTCCTCTGTGAGAGGCCCTGGGTGGTAATGAGGCAGAGGATTAGCACCCCACATTCCATCTCTGCCGGTTGAGAGGCATTTACCTGTTGGGTCCTCCAAGTAGGGTCAGTGCCATCTGACTGGCACAGACACCTGTCATCTCCAGTCTCCGCTCCAGAGTCAGCCCATGTTTCTCAGCCACGGACAACAGCTTTTTATGCAGTTCATAGGAAACACTTGGGACCACCAGGCCAGAGTCTGCAGTTGAAAAGGAGGCGAGGAGAAAAAGAGAACATGACTACAGGAAACCAGATCCAAAACTGGGTATACCCACTCCAGGATTCTGTGAGAGCCAAGACTTTCAGACTGCCCTTGCCTCGCCCACCCTTCTAATCCTTCTGGGATGGAGGCATCCTCTGCAGCCCTCTACCAGAACTCAAGCAGTCATCTGTGCACTGAGAAACAACTTGATGCAGGTTACCATGGAGTTAACTTAAGTTCTCTTAGAAGCTAAGCTTCAGACCAAGAAGACTAAATCAACCAAGAAGTATTCGGTATCACCAAGAAAAAGGCCAGAATGTAACGACACTCTATCAACCACATTAGGAGGAAGTGCCTTCTCTGGCAGTGAAGTTTTCCTCACAGGCAGGCCCCTTATCCTTCCCCAGAAGCAGAACAGGTGCTAGCTAACTTTGCTGACCATCTATCCCTCCTGTTCTCATCACTTTCCAGGCAGGACAACGTGTTTGTTCGTTCCATCTGCTCCCCACTTCCTCTTCCTCCTTCTCTCTTCTATTTAGCCCTTCCTCTATGCCTAAGAAATTCAACCAGGAATGTGTTTTCTCATATAATTTGTCATTTTTCTCCATTTGGAGTAAGTGTAACCCAACAATACTACTACAGGGAAATGTTACATGGAAAGTAACCTATGGCTTGTTTTAAGCTACTCAGAGCATCCTGAACATTTTTTATTTACTATAAATGCTAGAGAGAATCACAGTCATTGAAAGCATAACAAGGAGAGCATCTGGTTTTTCCAGGCTCAAAGGCAAAGTCTGCAGCAACTGGTATACTTGAAGGAGTCTATGGGACTATTATGCATCAGTATTAACAATACCAGGTGCTCTTTCAGAAAAGGAAAGAAACAGCAAACTCAAAAACTGTGATCTGTTAACTCATTTTGGGTTTTGATGCATTTGAATAGCTAGAAGTGGATGCCTGGGGCTTTTGGGCTGCGGCCCAGTGGCCTTGACTCCTGAAGATGATTGTATGGCAGTGTGCCTTACAGGTGGTGACAGTGTGAATATGAGGACCTTGTGGATCACACTCCCTTTATCCAGTGTGTGGGTAAAAAAATGGGGACAAAAACTAGATGAAGGGTGGCGGGGGGGGGTGATTTGGGTGTTCTTTGTTGTTTTTGTCTTTTATTCTTGTTTTTGCTTTTTCTGGTATAGGGAGGATGTTCGAAGGGTAGATTGGGGTGATGGATGCACAACTCTATGATGGTGCTGTGAATGGTTGATTGTGCACCACAGATGATTGTGTGATGTGTGAGTGTATCTCAGTGGAACGGAATTAAAAAAAACACACAAAAAATAAAAAAACTGTGATCTGTAATGGAAAGCACTGGTCTTGATAACTGAGTCTCTATCCCTACAAGATGCCAGTGCCATCTTACAAATGCTGAAACCACTGAGCTTGCCCCAGGGGAGCAGCCGCTTTGCCAAAGAGTCCCCTTCAGCCTCACCGGCTGACAAACCAAAACACACAGGTTCCAATAGCAAGTCTTCCTGGGATTGCATGTAACTAGTTTTGTCTGGCTGAATCAGATGCCTTTTTAGATCCTGTCTCCTCAACTATACCAGATTGTAAACTACTCAAAGTAGGGAAATAAGCCTTTTACTTCTATCAGCTCCCACCTCAACATGTCCCCGCTAAATTTTTCAAGAGAGGTGAGTTCTCTTCAGGTACTCAAACATATAAATGATGCAAACACAGTGCATCTTTGGTCTGGCCTTACTCTAAGGTAGAGGCTTTCAGTAAGTTTGTTCTAGAGCCCCGTATGTAAAAACTTGCTCTCTTCATTGGTCATTTAGGGAGAAATTTCTTGAGGTTCTATTAAGTGCCCAGTCCTGCCTGCATTGATTACTAAGATCACACAGAATAAGGCTACAGATATATGTTTTAAGAGTAGGAACGCAAGCACAAAGACTGAACCTAAAAGCCCCCAGGTCTGTATTCTCTCAAGGAAAGGTGAAACAATAATCTAATGTTTAATAATGGTAAAACAAAAGTGTCTACATATCAAATAAACACTATCCCTGTCAGTTAACTGTACCCCTCTAAGTCTTGCCTGAGTCCTAGTCCCATCTTGGGTGGAGGCAACAAACAGTGCCATCAGGAGTACTGAGTCTGTCCTCCCACCCCTTTCTGAAATGTCAGTCATTGGTATCCCAGGTGCCAATGCTGGAGGCTGCAGGCTGACCTTGCATGTCAACAGCTGATTAAAACAGCCATTTTTATGGCCTGCTTCAGACATGCACATATTATCGGAACTAATTAGAAACTGTTGATAGCAGTGAGAAAAAGCTGAATGAATTCTCAGGAGTACTAACTCACTAACAACCCTAAACCTGTTAGACAAGTCACGCATCTGCCTGCTTCAAACACCCTCTTTACCTTCAAAGTCATGCAAGGTAGAGCTCTTACTCAAGTCTATGCATTTCTTCATCTATTTATCAGTTCTCTTTCTGTTGAATTTGAAACTGGTCAAGACAATGAATCTTGAGCCTGCCACCTACAAATCAATCCTTCTTTCTGGGTGTGGCTCTTGTGCTATGTATACAGACACCCTCCCCACCACCTCCCCTTCTGTGGTTTCTCTGGGGAAAGGCTGAAGTATTTTCTGCTAGCTTTCTCCTAACAGTTAAGGGCCCAAATCTCACGGTACAAGGAGAAGAGAGCTAACCCCATCCTGGCTGGCTAGATCTTGCAGCTGGAAATTGTGCCTGTTATCCTCTCCTCGTGTCTATGGTGGGAAAAGGGATGCTGTTGATGAATTGGCATATTTTTGTAGCCCAGGGAAAGTCAAGGCAAAGAACCCTCTCTGCTCACAGTCTGCCAGATAGAGGATCCTGTTCTTTCTCTGAAAGAACATGCGAGCACCACAAAATTTTCCTTTTACACATTTACACACAAAGTCCAACCAGTCTGACTGGCTTATCAGAAACAGGCAGAGGGAGTAAAAATAAACTCCAAAGGAAGGGAACCAAGAACATAGCGTGTAAACTACAAACAATAACACTGCCAAAGCCTGAACATGAGCCAAGCCTAATTATGTTTGGATTGGAAGGTGGATCTTTATTGTATGGGAATCGTGGCAGTAAAATCAGTTGGTAGGGTTTCCCTTAACCAGTTTGTGATAAGCAGACCACTTCTTAGGATCTGATTAACCTCAGGGTATCAATAAAAATGTCTTAAGCACACTTCAGTTTAGGCCAGAAGAAGGTTCTTCCTCCCTGCACAGCTGGTTTCCACAGTATAAAGCAAATATCATCTCTTCAAGGCCATAGATATGAATGGCCCATTCACTTCAGGTGCCTGCTGCCAACTGACCCTTCTTCCTGTCTTCATCACTTCTGCACTGCTCTTTCCAGTACACAGCATTTCAGGCCTTTCCCTCAATTTATGGACACATATGCATGTTCTCACACTCAACATCACACTTCCCCACCATGTCCAAGCCTTTCCCAGCAACTTCTTCATGAACATCCCCCTCATCTCTTTCAAACCTCTCCAGCCTTTGTTGCATAACAAGACTCCCACAAAAGAGCATTGTCTCAGATCTGAACTCAATCCTCACACTGACTGGGCCCTTTAGCTGCAAAGGTTGCATGTGTCTCATGCCTTATCAATGAGGAGCACGGCTCATTAATGGGCATAGAAATTTCTCCAGGACTATGAATTTTGATTCCATTCTGTAGCAGTCATAAAATCGGTTGGCAAGCATTCTGTGAAGAGACAAAGACTGAGCAGTTGCAGCTGCCTTGCTAACCTCAAGCAGCAGTTGGCTTCTCCACATGGAAACCAGGAGTAGGAGATTCAGATTCAAATCTCCTCCTCCCCATTCCTGGTTTCAAATCACTTGAAATATATAAATTAGTGGAATTTTGCTTAAGTGAGATATTTTTGATCTTTAGCTACATGTTTCAGCTGAGTGATCACAACACACCAAGGCCAGCAATGTTACCAGAAAGACAGATCCCTGTTGCAGGAACTCCTGTGTATTCACTGGGAATCCCAACACTCTTGTGGTGAAGAAGTCCTGATGTGGAGGCAATCTTCTCAAAGTATGGCAAAATTATGGGTTGCTCTGTTCATAAGGGCTTTGCTTTTGTTTAACATGTTAGTGAGAGAAATACCCGAGCTGCTGTAGCAAGAAAGGATGGCAGAATGATTGCTGGTCAGGTTTTAGACGTTAATCTGGCTGCAGAGCCAAGAGAACCGAGAAAAAACAGGTATGAAATGACCTAAAGCAGAGATGTACAGGTCAGTACCAGAACATCCCTCAATCCCCTCTACTCAGCTCTTCTCTTGACTTGGATTCCGACTTTCTATGGGTTTATTAAGACAAGATTTAAAGCTTCCCCCCACCTGCTGTTCTCCTCGTCCTACTGCTTGGGCTATAGTGCCCTCAAAACACCAGCAAGTATCAAGAAAACACTTCATGAAGGGGCAAAAGTGACTTCACTTCCAAGAGTAGTTGAAAGGAGATGACTTTTAGACCATTAAGGAGGAGTTGACCCAGATAAAACAAAAAGTGGATTCTCTACTGGAAAGTCTGGAAAAAAGTGAAAAGGAACAGAGCAAGCAAGGAGTAGAGATGAAGAATGATAAATCAGAAGAGGAGCAGAGCAGCAGTTCCCTGAAGAAAAATGAGACTAATGTGAAGATAAGAGTCTGAGAGGGGTGCAGAGGACTCTGCTGACAAGGGGGACCTACTGGATGATGGTGATGATAATGAAGAGCAGAAGGATGACCAGCTGGCATTCAAGGATGATGAAAAAGAGGAAGGAGAGGATGATAGAGACAGTGCCAATGGCGAGACTGACTCATAAGCACATAGCAGAGTTCAGAAATTTTATCCTACAATTTGTTTACCTAGAGGCTTGTCTAAGATCAAATTTCTCACCAGATCTTCTCCCCTGGTATCTTCAACACATGCTCACTGTTCTCCCCATGTTCATTAATTCATAGTACCCTGCACCTAGTCCCATTTTCATTCCTTTGATGCTCTTTGTAATTGTCTTACCCTGTAATTTTTGCTATTAATTTTGATACCTCTTTATGACTTAACAAAAAAGATATATGGCCTTTATCAACTGTCTCCAAAATAATCTCTTGTTATTCAGGCAGTACAATTCTCACCATTCATACATCAGTTCGTAGTTGCTTCCCTAACTGCAAAAAGGCAGTCTCATTAAGTTGAACAGCACCTGAGAGGAGCTTGGATTTAGGGTTATGTGTATTCCATCCCAACTAAGAGTACTGGGTGGGCTGTTCAACACAAATGTAACAACATATTTTTGTGGAAGAAAAGTTGGCACATCAAAAGTATCCCCTAGATGACTGAGAAAGCCCTCTTGGAACAAAAGGGGGAAGAGAAAGGAAACAAAGTTTCAGTGGCTGAGAGATTTCAAACCGAGTTGAGAGGTCATTCTGGTGGTTATTCCTATGCATTATAGATACCCCTTTTCAGTGTTCAGTGTATTGGGGGAGCTAGAAGGAAATACCTGAAACTGTTGAAATGCAATCCAGTAGCCTTGATTATTGAAGAAGACTGAATAACTATATAGCTTACACTGTGTGACTGTGTGATTGTGAAAACCTTGTGGCTCCCACTCCCTTTATACAGTGTATGGACAGATGAGTAGAAAAATGAGGACAAGTAAATGAATAATAGGGAGGAAGGGGGACAATGAGATGTTTTGGGTGTTCTTTTTTTAGTTTAATTTTTATTCTTTTTTTTTGTGGTAATGAAAATGTTCAAAAATCGATTGTGGTGATGAATACACAACTATATAATGGTACTGTGAACAAGTGATTGTACACTGTGGATGACTGTATGGTTTGTGAATATGTTTCACTAAAACTGAATTTTTAAAAAAAAAAACCTCCCAACAATGAAAAGTCCAGGAGCAAATGTCTTCACAGGTGAATTTTTATCAAGCATTCCAAGAAGAATTAGTATCAATTCTGCTCAAACTCTTCCAAAAAACTGAAAAAGGAACTCATCTAACTCATTCTATGAAGCCAACACCCTAATACCAAAACCTAATAAGGATAATACAAGAAAATAAAACTCAGACCAATGTCTCAAATGAATATAGATGCAAAATTCCTCATTAACATGCCTTCAAAAAAAACGCATCCCCTAGAAAAATAATTTGTGTAATAGTATTAAGATTTGTTTTCTAATATTGATACTATGAGTTATCTTTGTGAACAGCCTGATGTTTGGGACCTTTTTTCCTCAAAATAAACAAGACCTTTTTAAACCAGGAATTTGAAGGGGGAAAAAAGTTGGCTGCCAATATCACTCTGGTTTTTTTGGGGCTATAAAACTATCAGTAAATTTATATCCCCCCAGACCAACAATGTAAAGACAGCCTCTCTAGATCTGCATTAAAGCCACCACAAAATAAAATTTGGTGTCAAGTATATCTTTGCAAGAAGGCTCAATTAAAAGAATCTCTTTATTAAGGCCCACAAGGCCTCCCATGATCTGATCCCTGCCTGCCTCACCACATGTACCTTGTGCCCTGCCCCAACCTCTACCGGGCTCCAGGCAGTTTGGCTGCCTCCTGGTTCCTAAACACTCCAAGTTCCTTCTGGCCTCAGGAAGCATGTCCCTTCATGTGCTGTTCCCTCTCCTAGTACTCTCTTTTCTCTTCCAATGCTATACATGACTGGCTCCTCATTCTTTAGGGCTCAGCTTAATTACCCCTCGGTCTCAGCATGCTACTTTTGTCTGTCATTGTATTTAGTACAATTATAAAATGGTTTTTTTTATTGTTTTGCTTGTTTGTTTTGCTTAATTCCCTCACTAGACTATAAGCTCCATGAGGGCAGCTACTGTGTCTGTCCTATTCACTGCTGTATTCCCTTATTCTCCACCAACCCTCAGTGCTAGCACAGTGCTTGGTGCCTTGTGAAGGGGCTTCATAAATATTGGTTGAATTAATTAATTCATGAGAAGGCAACCTGTACATCAGACTTGAGGTCAGCTTCAGCAGGTTCCATTCTTGAGCTGCATAAGGGCTCAGCTGTAGCCAAAGGCAAGTGTAGGTAAGATATTTCTGACTCTTTCTTCACCATTGCCAAGTCCCTGGCACTGGACTTCATTCCTCCAAGATAAAGTTCCACTGGAACAAGTTTACAGAGGAGCATCATATATTGCTACAAACCAAACTCCGTAATGCTTCTAGGTAGACTGGCTTTGGCCCAAGCTTGGGACTCAAGGGATAAAAGTCTTTGCAACAAGACTGCCTATTAATTACAAAGGGGATAAAAAGTATCTTTATAATGGAGAAATCTGGTAGACAATAACTTAGCACCAGTGATGGGACAAATTGACACGTACTCCCTGATGTGATGCCCGGAGAAGACACAGCCCTACCAGAATCCTGGAAAAAATGCTTAATGTGAATCAAATCATAAGGAAATAATCAGTTAATCAAAAGTGAGGACACTATGCAAATCAACTGGCCTAGACTCTTCAAAAATGTCAGTATCATGAAAGACAACAAAAGTTGTGGGAACTGTTCTAAGTTAAAGAAAAGTAAAGAGATATGACAACTAAATGTAACATGCAAGTCGAAAATTTTGCATATGGACCATGAATTAGATAATATATTTTATTAATGTTAAATTTCCTGAGAGCAATCTTGTACTGTGCTTGTGTAGAGGAACATCCCACTGTATACATGTATTAGTATTCATGGGTGAAATGTCATGAGGAGTGCAACTAAATCTCAAATGGTTCAGAAATATATATATATATAAAGCAAATGTGGCAAAATATTAATAACTGGAGAGTCTAAATGAAGGGTGAATGGTGATTCACTATACTATTAAACTACTCTGGCAACTCTGTTGAAGGTTTGAAAAATTTTTTTCAAAATAAAAAGTTAGTAAGAAAAAAAGAGAAACAGAGAGTTAAGTGCTTCCAAATATGATCAACCAATGTTTTCAGAGTAACAATATACTGAGCCAGCGGTGTGGTAGGAGGTGGCAGGAGATGGAGAAAATAAAGTGTATGAAAATAGACCTTGTTCCCAGAGTCTTATAATCTAGCTGGAAACCAAAAATATGAATGTGTAAATATCAGAGAATACACACCAATCCTAAACTGTGTTATCCCGAATGTAAGTGCAAAGTATGGATTTCAAATCAGAAGCAGCAGGAAGTAGCTGTCAGATTCTGAATCTGAAAGACTGGCAGGATGTAGTCACAGTGAATAGAAGAGGGAGCGCACTCCAGGTGGGGTGGGGAGGGACCACAAACAAAGTTCCAGAGGCCAGAATGGGCGTAACATGCAGATGAAAACCTTCCTACCTGGAACACAGAGGCTGGTGTCAGGGAGAAGTCGGTTTAAGAGGGTAGGGTCACACTTCAGAGGGCTTTAACAGCCAAGTTATTTTATGCAAAGTAAACTACTGACGGGAGGAAACTAAAGGCAGAAAGAACAAGTAGAAATGATTTCAAGGGACATGGGGAAATTCCAGGGTAACACAAGAAAGTAAAAAGTTAGGGTAATTTCAAGGGCAATTTTGAAGGAAGAAGCAATAGAATCTGGAGCCAGAATGAATACTGGGGATGAAGGAAAATTCCCTGCCAAGACTACTAGAGAAGGAATCATTGTGTCTGCTATTAAATTAGAAAAAAATGCCGTTAGGATCCTTTCCAGCTTTGAATTTTTATGAGAAGGAGGAGTCACATGTAGCCCTAAAATTTCATGCTGGACACTAAAGAAAGGTGATTCCACTAAAAGAAATCCAAAAGCGAAGGAGTCAAAGATGGGGGTTGGAGGGGTTGGTGAACAATTCAGCTTCATTATGTTGAATTTAAGGAGGATAGTGGATACATTGAATTCCAACTCCTTTCTCCCCTTGGCTAGACACCTGTGGCTCTGCAACTGCAAGACAGTGCACAGAGGCAAAGTGGTCACATCAGCAGAGACCAGTTCAGTTTCTGGAGTGACCAAATGGCAGGTTCATCAAAAACTCAGGTGTCAGGCTGTAAAATGTGCTAGGCTCCTGATTCTCCAGCCCTTAGTTTGAACTTAAAGCTCTTAAATTAAAACTCTGGCAAAGGTTGCCATGAGGCTTTTTTCCAGTGGAAAGACTATAGAGACCCAAAGTATTAATTAACCGGACAGGAGACCAGCTTGTTAAGGTTAACAGAGCTCAGCTAAGACCTCATGAGATTGCCAATGAGCACAACTAAGCTCTTCAGACCTATAACAACCCTCCACCTGATTATCCAGGCCCAGAAACTCAGAAAGATTCCACATTAAAGGGGCTTACTACTCCCTCCGCTCCTGGCACTGGAGGATCTGTTAGAACCTGAGGTTCCCAAAATCAACCAAGTTGCTATCAAGGGAGTTCTGCTTGCAGAGACACAATTTCAGAAATTAGGCTCATTAGCTGAGCTCACTGAAAAGTTGTGACACTTGATGCAAGAGCATAAGTGCAGTACAGGGGTTCTTTTCCAAAACAACTCCTAGAATTGACCTCTTGATGCCTTCCTGTGGCTCTCTTAAGGTAATTGTTTTAGTTTCTTGGATGCTAAAACAAATACCATACAATAGGTTGGCTTAACAGGAATTGGGTTACAATTCTGAGGCTAGAAGTCCAAAATCAAGGTGTCAACAAGGTGATCTTTCTCCCTGAAGACTGGGGCATTCTGGAGCTAGCGGCCAATAAGCTTTGGTCCTTGGCTTTTCTGTCACATGGCAATTAATGCACATGGCAGTGTCTTCTTTCTTCTGAAGTCAGAAGTTGACTTCAGGCTTCTGGCGGTTCCCTACAGCTTCCTTCTCCATCTGACTTTCACTCTGCCTATATAAAGGACTCCAGTAATCTGGATTAAAGCCCAACGTGTCATTGGGGCCACACCTTAACTGAAGTAACATCTTGAAGAGATCTTATTTACAATGGGTCCACACACACCAGAATGTGGACCAAGAACATATCCGATCTGCAGCACACAATTCAATCCACCACAGTAAGCAATGTACAAGAGGTAACTCTCTCAGAATAACATCACTGTAGCACTTGATCCAGCCTATAAACCCAGGATGAGGGAATAGGGCAGCGGGTGGAGGTCACAGGGAAACTAAGGTAGGAACCCACGTGGGTTGCGTCTTTGGTTTCAGAAGGCAGTGAGATCATGATCATTCTACTGCAGCAGACACTGGATTCTCTGAGTAAGAAGGATCTCTTCAGGAGCATAACAGCTGCTGAAGGAAGCCTCGCTACCCTCAGGGTAAAATTCTTCAATGGCCACTTCTAAACCCAGAAGTTTCTTTCTTCCTGAATTCCTTCTAAATACAAAAAACACCCATAGTGGGTTTCCAGACTACCTGTTCTTGAGGAAATAAAAATTCTGCTGGACTTGAAAGCATCAGAATACTTTCTGAGGGACTCTTGGTGACAAGAAAGCAGAGCAAGGGAGCCAAGCAGAGAGGCAGAAATGGAATGCCAGCTTTGTAAGACAACTGCCAGCCTGAAACCGTGAAAGCCAACTTGCCCTGAAAGTAAGATACATCCCCAATGAAACTCAAAGACTTAGCCAGCCAAGGGAGAACAGCAAAGGAGGAAAGTTACAAAGCAGCAGAAACAAACTAACCATGACTTTATTAGCTGCTTCCCTTCAGAGTAGGATCTAGGACTGCTTTTACCAAGAGAAACAGGTAGGGTAAGTTGGTGCCAGACTCAAGGGCAGCTCTCGGACCCAAGTGCCTCATTTGAGCTTTGACCTGATCCTTTGCAAAACGGTAAACAGTAACTCTAGTTGAGGTCATCCTCACACACTTGCTGCTCCCCAAATCTCAGCAGACACACGGTGTGGTGGTAGAGGAACATCCTTCAAGCAGAACAGATTGGAGAACTGCAGAGATTCAGCGTTTGCACCAACAGCACCCCACTGCCTCTCATGAAGCCTTCTGTATACTCTGAGGACAGAAGAGGGCTACATGGTAGAAAACAAATGGTGGAGGTTAATTAAGAAGTCTCCCCAAAATGAAGTGCTCATGAATAAATATGCCTGAGAGGAATTTTTTAGAATGTAAAGAATTCAAGTCACTTTTAAATCATTCCTGATCAAAGGTTAACTAGCATACCTACTTCTTGCAAAATGGGGATAATAAAACAGGGATAAGAGTGTAGCCTCACAGACGCCATGTGCATTAAGTGAGATAATCCACATGAAGTGCTCAGAATGGTGCCTGGAACATAGTAAATACCAGTGAATGTTAGCTATTATGATACTGATGATAATGATGTTGCTTCTCCTAAACCAGACCCCTTTCTGCTACTTCTAAACCTTGTACACACTTCTATTATTTGTTTACATATTTGGTTGCCCTATACTCTAAGGCCTCTGAGGCAAGGGACCATGTCTTACCCAGAGTATCTAAAACAGTGCCTAGCACAGTAGTAGGTATTCCGTAAATACTGATGTTTTGAAACAACCTTACTGAGACAGCTTTTGAAATCCACATTTGAAGTCATTTATTGAAGAACAATTACAAGCTAGGTATTGAGTTAGCTGTTTTTCCACATAATCTCAATTTAATTGAACAATAGCCCCACGTGGTATTATCCCACTTTTCAGATGGGCAGTCTCAGTAGCCTCCCTTTGGCCACATAACTTAATTCCCTGACTCTACAGAAGCCCCTTCATTGAAGACCTTAATTACTAATAACTCCCTCACCTCTCTATCCCTCTTGTTGTAGCAACTCTATCTGCTTGCTCTGGGCTCAGCCACAAAAGCAAGGAAAATGAGAAAACCATGTAGACTTGGCCCACTATAAACGCATGGAATCTAACTTCAACTCGACTCTCATGGTCATTCTTCCTGATCCCTAGGCTCAATGCCTCAGAATCCTCTTGCTTGTTCAAGCCTTTCCCATCTGATTTCATTCATCAAATCCTATCAAATACTCTTTGTCACCTCTCTCACATTTGTCTTCCTTTACTTTCAGAGTTCCAAACCCCTGGTATATGTCCTAACTGCCTACTTTCTGGATTACATCATGGGCCTAACTGGTCTTCCTGTTCTGGTCTCCTTTTCTTCTCTCATTCTAACCTAAATCCTACCACAAGACCAGTTTTCCTAAAACAGCTTTGGATTACATCATTTCCCCATCCTAAATCCTTTAGCTGTTCCCCATGGCCACAAGACAAGGACAACTTTGCCACATAAGGCCTCTGTACTCTGGTCCAATGCTATTTTTAATTACTTGTACTCCCCACACAAACTCTCTGCTGGCCAAACTGGCCAATGACCAATCTCCCACGCCACCTTTACTCACACTATCCATCAGCACCTGCCCAGCCTACCCACAAATATCTTCCTCTTTTCCTCTGCCTGGCAAAATCCTGCCCATGCTTCAAAGCTTCTGTCCTGCTCCCTTGGTGAAGCCTTCCCTGACCAACCCAACCTTCAGAATCTCTCCTACCTCACAAAACCTAGAGCTCTTAATGTCCACACCCCCACTGGACTCTGGGCACATACTGTATCTGTCCATTTCCTATCACATTTTATTAACGTGGAGGCAAGGACTGTCTTAGAATAACACATATAATAAACACCTCTGACTGACCCAAATTGTCTCAAATATTTCTTTTAGAATATTATGTGTATTGCACAAAGATTCCTCTCTGAAGCCTCATCACTTTCATACGCAGTGTGTTCTTTGAGGATCTCTCACCACTGAACATAAGAGTGCTCACAACATACCTAGCATTTTATAACTAAAGTTTAATACACACACAAACACACACACACACACAATCTGTCTCCAAAGAGTTTTTAAATTACAAGTCTGGATCCAGACAGACCCTGATCAATCAACTCAGGGGCGTGACTACTGGAAACCATTATTCAACAAGCCAGGCCCAAGCTGGAGGAATGTGTAACAATCCGTGACTGCTGAATACAGCAGCACTGCCAAAAGACTCCAAAGAGCTTTCCAGAGGGAAAAGACTTAGGTTAAACAAAGGGCTAAATTTAGTTGCTTCCTGAAAGTGTTTTTCCAATCAATGGACCACCACAGTTGGCAATAAATATTGCCAAAAGGAGATAAAGTATGAGATGCCAGAGAATAACGGCTTATATACTACTGACACCATTTTGCATGCAGTCTTTATGTAGGACACCAGCAGCAAGCTGCCACAGTCAGAATCCTAAAATCCAAGCCATAGCCAAATAAACTATAAACACATTGTTCTTTTGCTACTCAGGATTAGTGGAAAATAAGGTGTTTGGGAGTCTAGGATATGAATACCACAATGCTAAAAGATCTGTGCAGGGTAATGTTTGTGAAAGCCTTTACTTCTCTGGCCTCAATGTCCTCGTGTAAAATGAGAAAATTATATGAGGCGATCAAGTGATCTAACTTTTTATGATCCTAGGTTGTTTCTCCAAGTATTCCAGATAGTTTGCTTTATTCTGATCCTAACATTTGTCTAGTAGTTCCAATTGGAAAGTGTCCCCAGCACTGAGCCATCTGATTACCACTCAGTAAAAACCTGCTTCAAGGCTTGTGCCTTGGAGATGGAACAGAGATTTTTTTAATCACCTGTAGGGGAAGTTGCTCAACCAGATAACTGCTTATTTGCTCTCTTTCCAGCACAGACCCCACTTGGCAAAAAGGGCTTCATTTCCACTCCTTATCACTGTTAAGAATAAAGAGAAAAGCCAGATGGCATGAGGCTGCTGGGCCTCCTGAGCCCTCCACTATCATGCACCAGTAACAGTGCAATGCAACTGGTCCCAACTCACCAATAAGCCACCATATCTAATTTCTTGGCCAAGAACCAACACTTGTGTTCCGTAGTGTGTGTTCATAGCAATTCTGGGGAAATAGTTTCATATGAAAGGAGAAAACGTTTCACTTTTGTCACTAAATTAAACAAGAGATAAGAAGATTGAGTTGGGGAGACAGAGTGGGTAAAAACTCCAACTCTCCCCTTTCATCTACTTCAGCAAATATTTTCTCAGGCTCTTTTAGCTCTCTCTGCTGATGCTCAGTATTATTCTCACCCTTCTAGTAACTTCATTCCAAGGCAGGCTACAATCTTCCCAAGCTTAGGAATCCTACAGTGTAATTAGTTTCAGGAAATCACACACTACATAATCCAACAACCTCAACAGCAACGCCTGAACTACAGATACAGAGCTGCCAGTAGTGACAGCTTATCTTGCAAGTTAGGGCAGTAAAAAAGGGAATGGTAGGAGGTGGGTAGTGGGCAGGATCTGCAGATCCTCAAGAGTCAATAATAATGGGCCAACCACCACACCAAGTCATTTGAGTTCATTGCTAGCGGAAAACTCTGACTCAGATTTTAGGTCCTTCTGTTTCAAGCACAGTAGAAAAGAAAGAGCAACCAGTGGGATATGGGAACTGGTGCAACTCACCGGTGCAGAACTCCTTGCTCACATTGTGGGGCACTGTGATCCGTCGGTAGACAATGGGCTCTGACTCCAGGATGTTCTCATCATGGCGGTACCGAGTAGGCCTTTCATTTGGGATGCCTCGGGAACGGGTACCACTTCTCCTCTCATAGGTATCAATCTCCTCAAACACAGCTGCCTTGTCAAAAAGGGCCAGGTTCCCTTCAAAATCAAAATCTGTGTCTGGGATCTCCTCAATATCATCCCCAAAGCACTCGTCATCTTTATTCTTCATTTGGCCATTCTTTAAGCCACTTTTCTTTGGCGTTGCCTGATTTGGGTGCCTGCTACTAGATGACCCTGGAAAATAAACAGGGACTAAAGTCAGTGTGCCCACAGAGTGCTCAATGAAAATGGAAAATACAATACACTAGTCCTTTGTGGAAACTATTATAGGAATCAAAATGAGATGGTAAAGGAAAGCTATTCCTAATCAAATTAAATACACACAACCTACCACAAATTTCATATGGAATAAGAGATTTTAAATATTACCTAGGTAACTAGTTAGCAAATACAAAATAAGCAGTACTCCTGAAAACCTTAACCAAATCTGCCTCCGTAAGGAAATGTGGTAATGATAGATGCTTTTTTGACAACTGAATATCAGAAAAGCAGTGAAAGGGCAAGAATATAACAATTTCTTCTCACAGGTCAGGATGGTAGGATTCTGCATGTCTGGTAGCTATTTAAGAAAGAAAACCCTAGAGTAAAAGAAGGCCAGATCCTTGTAACCTAAAGCCCATAAAAAGATGCTATTCAATTGGCTCTTAGTTCTATGTTTACCAAGCAAGCAATCTTCTGACTTTTAATTTAATTTAATCTGTCTCAGGCTAGACCCCTGCAAGAGAGAATCCCTGGTTTAGACAACAGATTCCAGATCTTGAGCTAGATATACATCTATCGCTATAATTTGGTGGTAAATTTTTGACTTATAAACCTGTCTTTAGACCTGCTGGTTAACGGGATCTCTTTTGTCTGAATTTTATCACTCCTGGGTAAGCAGATCAAATTCCTGTTTCTGAACCATCAAACGATGACAAGTATCATATTGAGCTGATCTTGCAGAGGCCAAACCAAGGTGCACATCAATACCAGAACAACCATCTAGTCTCTGTCTACGAGACCCTATTTGGCCACCACACATCAGTTAACAACTCCTCTAGTGGCCAAGGCAGACGATCCCATAGAATTTTTAAAGCCATCCATTCCCAGAAAATCCTGAATTGACTTAATACTCTGATCCCCATCTGACCATCCTGAAGGGTGGACCAGGTGACTGGTATGCCAAACTGAACCTCTAACATGGTCTAAATATATAGAATGAACTTCCGTTTGAGACAATGAGTCCTCCAATTACTGAAAATACTCTAGAGTTCAGAATGATCATGAGTAAATCCCCTTCCCCAATATGCACCTCAAATACCATCCCAATTATATTTCTCTAACTCTTCTCACAGAAAACTCCTTCAACCCACTGTTCTTGACGAGACCCACCAGTGACCTCCTTTGTCACTAAATCCACTTAACACTTTTCATGATGCTCATTTTACTTGACCTCTCAGGAACATTCAACAGAGTTGACAACTCATTCCTTGAAATACTCCTTTCTTGGAATATGAGAGCCTCTGTGCTCTTCATTTTCCTCTTAATCTCTCTGACTACTCTCCCTATCCACCTCTTTTGTTAGCTCTTACTGCCCCCCACCCCAACCTCTAAAGGTTACAGTTCTTCAGTATTTAGTCCTTAACCCCTTGTTCACCCTATCCTCACTTCCTTGGCGTACTGTCCACACCCATAATTTTAAATACCATCTAAATGGCCAATGACTCCCAAATTTGTATCCCTAGATTGAACCACCGAGTTTCAGACCCAGATACCCAAATGCTTACTTGGATATCCCCACAGGCATCTCAAATCAACACATCTAAACTTAATTCTTACCTCTCTCCAATCCCAAGTGTGTTACTTCTCCAAGATTCAGTTTAAAAAAAAAAAAAATCATAAAACATTCAGCCATTCATGCAAGAAACCTGAGAATCTTTAACACCCCCACACCCAATCTTATCCTTAAGTCCTAACAACACTATTTCCCAAATATCTTTCAAATCCTTAACTTCTCCCCATCTCTACTATCATTTCTCTCCTTTCAAAATAGCCTTCCTAACATCCAGTCTTTCTATCCATTCTCCACATGATAAGAATGCTCTTTGAAAAATAAAAACAATTCAGTTACTCTCATGCTTGAAACTCTTCAATGGCTCTCCGTTGTACTTAGGATGAAATCCAATAGGCTTACCTTGATCTATGGGCCTAGCATGGTCTATTCCCTGCCCTTATTACCCTCTTTCACCGATTCTCACTTCACCAGCCTTTTCTTTGTTCCTAGAATCATCATGTTTCTTCCTACCCCAGGGCCTTCACAAATGTTTCCCAATCCAAAATGCTCTTTCCTCCATCTTTAACTACCTAATACCTCCTCAGCCTTTGGATCACAAATTAAAGAGCACTTTTTCAGGAGCCATTCTCTGATGACCCCAACGCTCCTAAAAATTTTAAGTACCCTATCACATGCTCTCATAACTCCTTGTAATTTTTTCTTACATTGCAACCATAATCATAGTTATTTTTGTAGTCATTTTTAATGTCTTTCATCTAACTATATTGTAAGCTATGAGAACAGAAATTATGTCTATTATGCTCATTGTTGAATAACCAGCAGTGTTTCTGGCACCTATTATGTCTATTATGCTCATTGTTGAATAACTAGCAGTGTTTCTGGCACATATTTATTTAATGAATTAATCAACTTTACAAAGGTCATACAGATAGTTTTTACAATTATGATTATAAAATTAACCCAATATGGGCATAAAGCAAGAAAATTTCCCAAACTATTATACAATGTCAACTTTTTGTCGAAAGAAACCATTAATTACTTTTACAATCACCCATTTCAAAACTAATTAGTGTTATGTTAAAAACTGTAGACTCTTTTACTCATCATGGACATCTGATAACCCCCAGCTTTCAACATTTATTTAAACTTTTGTCTTCTTATGGTCAGTCTCTTTTTGTGGTTATATAACCAGTAAATCAAAGTGGGCTAATCCTTCAATCCTCTCTTATTCAACAAAAATGCCAAGTAAGGAGAATAAGACTTATAAATAATTATTAAAATTAAGATATTGAAAGATTTAGCTGCCACTAGTAAAATCTTGTTATTGGTAAGCCCCAGGAACCGTAAGAACCCAGCATGAGTCTTCTTAAACACCAATTATGTACAGAGAAAACGGAGAACAGCACACTCAAGGAAATCTCCAAATCTTCCTATTCCTATTGTGAAATTTTGCACCCTGCTAACATGTCTCACTATATCTATTAATGGTTCATTTGCTTACTACTGAAAATTAAAGTTCAGATCATTTATTTGTTCATTTCATTCACAATTTCCCAATGTCCCTAATGCTACCTGCCAAACAGAATCAGAAATAAGTGGTATTTAAGCTGACTCAGCATACGTTTCTTTTCTTTTCTTTTCATATAATGGCATACTTACATAAATATGTATCTACTAGTCCCAGTTCACTCAGGGATTAGGGTGAGAAAGCAATGTCCTATTCTTAAAGCTGCTTAACAGGAGCTCTAGAATATAGTTGCAGTTCTTCATTATTATGTTATATAATTTTGTACCCATCATCCAATTTCTAGGGACTCAATTTTCTTTTACATCAAATGCTCACTGTGGTATCCCCAGCAGAGTTCTAGTATACAGTAAGCTGTCATCAAATATTTGTTAACAAATTAATCAACATTAACAAGATCAATTACAATAAATATTCTGAAAGGAGGTACTATGCAAATATAATTCATGCTCAAGTATTCTTAATGCCAAATATTGGTATGGAAAAGGGTTGTGCTAACAGTGAAGATGAAGTTTAGGTCTCTGGGGGAAAAAAAAAAGACCAAGGCTGACCAAAATTATGAAGGGGAGAAAGAGAAGCTTAGCTGCCATAAGCAGGTTGGATTATGAACCACTATTAAATTAGCCAACATCTGGGTCCTTAAATTCTATTTCCAATAATTCGATAAAACATTCAGTGAGAGCATACCATATGCCACAGCTAGGAGCTGAAAATACAGTATATAATCAAGATATACCCAAGACATTTTGCTCAAATAGAAGGGAGGAGAGATACATAAGCAAAAACTAAAATATGTGATAAGAGTTATAAGTACATAGGAAGTGCCACAGAAATATGAATGAGAAAGCAGAGCTGCATTAGGAATGAGAGTGCAGGCATGAAAATACAAGGTCAGGATAACACCATTAGCAATATAGGAAGGCAGTGGAAGAACAAGAGACGAAGTCCGGTTTGCAGGATCATCAATGTACTGCCCCAATACTAAATCAAAACATGCTATTAGGAAATAGGTCTCTCTAACCCAGTGGTCTCTTCCCAGTGGGTATATGTATCACCTAGGAGTAAGGGGCAATTTGAGATTAACTATGAAAAAGACAGGGCCATCAAAAATTAGGCCAAGTTTGTTGCGTGACTGCAAAGAGCAGCAAGATGACATTGCCAACAACAATACAAGAGGAAGGATGAGACAAGGGCTTCAGAGAAAAGAAGTTTAGTCATGTCCAGTATGAACTGGCAATGAACCTATCACAAAAACAGATGAAGATAAGAGATTAATCAGTGGGGGAAAAGGCAGGGTAAATGAAGCAAAATGGCAAACCATCCACATTAGGATGAAACCTCAAATTCCTGTGACCAGATGACAAGCCAAGAACAAAACTCAAGAGGGAAAAGGATACAGACATCACTAAAGAGAAGCAAGCAGAGGCATAAAAATATTTGCAGAAGGAAGCAGAAAAGAAGCAAGATTCCAAAGACCCAAAAACTCTGCAGGTGGCCCAATTTCCTAAAAGACATGAGTACACTCTGTGCTAAAGTCTGGTTTATACAAGATCATCAGTTGCTTCTCTATCCTAAACACTAGGCCAATACCAATGAGAAACAATTGTTCAGAAGCATGGGGGTTAGAGGGTGCAGAAACAACACATTTTGCTCAGTTAAAAGAAACATGGCTAATAAGTGGTACCTGCTTCATATCATACCGTACGATGAAGAGCTGCTGAAAGGCACAAACTAGAAAAGCAAAGAAAACAACCATGGCTAGCTGTAAAGCTCTTTCTGAGCATGTTGACACAATGCCCCACTGTAAAGACTAACAGTTGACAGAGGGAAAAGCCTTAAATCTGTTCCTAATGATGCCATCTCCACTGGTCAACATTTTTGGCTCTACTACAGAACCCTACAAACATTAACTTGCAACCAAACCCAGAGTTTTGTCTTTAGAAGGTATTGGGTATTTTTATCATGCTCCCTCTGAATGAAGAACTTTCCATTCATTCATCTGACAAATATACACAGCTATGTTACAAACACCATCAGGAAAGTAGGGAGTTTGAAAAATAAAAAAATCATTCAGCCAAGCAGAGATACTGACATTACAGATCAGCAAGAGAAAGATAAGAGAATATAAAATTAATAAAAGGCAGGCTAACATGTTCAGTTATCTCATTCTTCCTTATCGTCATTCTTTAATACAAATATTGGGAAGTCCTGGTGAACCAGCTGTCTCAGTGCTTGGCTTACTCAGCCCAAAAGGCCTTTTATATTAAACTGGCCTCTGGCCATTGGGAGAGAAAAACACTTCCCCTTCAAAAAGATAAACTGTGCTTCCCAGATTCCTTTACCTTTTAATTACAAGGGCCAGGCACGTGTTAATACTGGAGGCTGGCCGCCTTCCTGTGGCATTTTGCTGCCAGCCTTTGGCAAAGAAGCCCTTTGGCCAGGATACCTCATAACAAATCCATTGTTATGTAACCCTCAGTGCCACTTGTTTATTGGGTTTTGTCACACACATATTGTAAAGGGAAACTTTTGACCTGTACTTAGCACGCTAAAGGCCACCTGAAGGTCAAATTACAAATATTTTAGTCCCAGATTCAATGGGCTTCATGAGGACCATCTTCTCAACTCCAAATGCTAGGCCTTGTTAATCAATTAACCTCTTGAGTTTCAGCAGCAGCAGTAACAGGGTTTTCAATTTTGTTGTACATATGAAGCACAGCCAAATGGGTTAAAAAGTCAGCAGAACTTTAGCAGGACCATGAAAACTTGGCAAATTAACTTCTGAGCTCAGAGGATGGGACCAATGTTCCACTCAAAGACTATTAAAGCCCAACCATACAGCAACAATGTAATATCCAACATCTTTCATTTTAAAGGTTCAATTCCATTTCCTCACTTCTCTCTACCTCCATAAAAAAGGAAAGAAGGGAAATCAGTGCCATGTAGAGACAATGTCAGGCCTATGGGACCACCCATGCCTATAAACAAATGAGCTAAAAGGCCAGCTCTCTACTTTCATGTTCTACAGGCAAGAGCTCTAAATCAGCCTTTAAAATTTTAAACTCTATGTGGCTAAAAACTACTCAAGTTTACAGACTGACATTTCAGCAGGGGATGACTTTAATTTGCCCCAAATGACCACCATTTTTGGTTCTTCCATGGGATTCAACAAACATAATTTATACTCATACACAGATCTGTGTCTTTAATGGGTCCCAAGTGGTTTGCTTCTGCTTCTTGTGACTGATCATTCATTCACTTGACAAATATTCTGAGTAGTCAGTTCATCCACCAAGGTCAAAGGAACCATTCTTTAAACATCCTCTACCTAAGGGAAGAGATTAAAATCTGCTTGTGTTAAACTTCTCATCAATGTTGGATTAGGTAGCGAGAACCAACAAATCCCTCAAGTTCTCACTGCTATCACTGAAAGAACACTTAAGAGTCAGAGTTGAAGGGAGATTAAATTCCTATAGTTGCATCAATTTACTAGTCTCAACATCAATGTACATAAAATGGAGAAAATTCTAAGTTGTTATAGACCCCAATAAGAAAAATACTTGATCATTTCTTCATTCGTCAATGAGAAAAACATTGATACTCTGCATTATGATTGTGTTTAGAAGAAACCAATATATTTCCTTGGAATCCTTAAAATGCTACTTAAATGCTATGTAAATCAATCTCTGGCAGACCTTTCTACTTGTCTTACGGGACTCACGAACAGATAAATCTAACTCCTATTTGGATCAGAAAACAAGTCTGAGCCATATCCCATTATCAAATTCCCAGGCTACAAATATTTTCCACACTAGTCTAGATTCAAAAAGAATTTGCTACCCCACACAGCAACTGTTAAAGAAGCTGAAAAAGACATCAAACTTCAATTAGAGCTATGAATGAAATGGACTTGGTTAGGACTAAGGTAAATCAGATTAAAGGGTAAAAGAAAATATTGACTGTGTTTTCAAACTTCAACTTCTGTGTGAGACCAAAAGAAGAGATGTTTATTTGGTGCAAAATCTATGTTTTCTGTAGCGCACTTTACCTTATATGGTCAGTTTATTCAAACACCATAATTACATGGAACCTTGAATAGGGAGTGAGATCTGGTTGGTTTGTGCAGGTTAGTGTGGAGCCCTGATACATCCCAGAGTAATCTGGGCAGAGAATAAAAGAGCATTTGTAAAGTACCCTTGAAGGACTTGGGAAAAATGTGGAACTACTAAATTTCTCCACCTGGGGAATTCCTGATATTCTTGCAAGCATTGGGGACTACCAATTTAGAAGGCCGAGCCCCTGATCTTGGGGTTTGCCCTTATGAAGCTTGTTACTGCAAAGGAGAGGCTAAGCCTGCTTACAACTGTGCCTAAAAGAACCTCTTTTGTTGCTCAAATGTGGCCTCTCTCTCTAAGCCAACTTGGCAGATGGACTCACTGTCCTCCCCCATACATGGAACATGACTTCCAGGGGTGTAACTCTCCCAGGCAATGTGGGACATGACTCTGGGGATGAGCCTGGACCCAGCTATTGTGGAACTGAGAAAGCCTTCTTGGACCAAAAGGGGGAAGATAAATGAAACAAAATAAAGTTTCAGTGGTTGAGAGATTTCAAATGGAGTTGAGAGGTCATTCCGGAGGTTATTCTTATGCATTATATAGAAATCCCTTTTTAGATTTTAGTGTATTAGAATAGCTAGAAGGAAATAACCTGAAACTGTTGAACTGCAATCCAGTAACCTTGATTCTTGAAGACAATTGTATAACTATATAGCTTATATGGTATGACCGCGTGATTGTGAAAACTTTATGGCTCTCACTCCCTTTATATGGTATATGGACAGATGAGTAGAAAAATGAGGACAAAAAGTAAATGAATAATAGGGAGGGATGGGATGTTTTAGGTGTTCTTTTTTAATTTATTTTTATTCTTTTTTTTTTGAGTAATGAAAACGTTCAAGAATTGTGATGAATGTACAACTATATGATGATACTGTAAACAACTGAGTGTACACTTTGGACAATTATATGATATGTGAACATATCTCAGTAAAATTGCATTTTAAGAAAAAGTTCCTTGAAAAATATTAACATTTTACTGCTGATAGTATTTTTACCCTTTGTATGTGTAGTCAACAATCTAGGAAAAGAGAATTGATTAAGCAGCAAAATGAATAAGCACTATCTAAGGTATACTTTTCAGTGAAACCATTATTTAATATTTCAGGGTGACTTGTTAACGGTCAAATAAATTACTTGTTTTGAAATTAAGTGCACTCTTTCAATTGAGTTGCTGTCATTGTTAGTAATGGGAAAAAATTAGAAACAACCCAAATAATCATCAACAGAAAACTGGTAAGTCTTATCATAACATCCAGCAATCTCACTCCTAGGTAATTACTCAGTTGATCTGAAAATTTATGACCACATGAAAACCTGTACCCAAACTTTATGGCAACTTTATTCATAATCAGTGAAAACTTGAAGCACCCAAGATGCCCTTCTAAAGGTGAATGGATAAACAAACTAGGATACAATATATCCATTTAATGGAATATTATTCAACATTAAAAAGAAATGAGTTACAGATGTGGCCTCTCTCTCTCTCTCTCTAAGCCAAACCCTGCAAAAAAATTAATTACCCTCCCCCGTACATGGAACATGACTTTCAAGGACATAAGTCGCCCTGGCAACATGTGACATGACTCCCAGGGATGAGCCTGGCTCTGACATCATGGGTTTGACAATGGCTTCTTGACCAAAAGGGGGAAAAGAAATGTAACAAAATAAGGTTTCAGTGGCTAAGAGATTTTAAATAGAGTCAAGAGGGCATTCTGGAGGTTACTCTTTTACAAACTTCAGTCAGATATTACAGATTGCCATGGTATGTCATGCCCCAACCAACAGTATTCCTGAAAACCCTAAAGAAAACTCACGGCTCTATCTAAGACTCTATAAAAATTTTACTTATTGAATTTCTTTTCCAGAAATTTAAAACCTCCAAATTATTCCTATGACAGATAATCCCTGAAACTTAGAGGTACCGGTCTCTCCCAGAACATCAATCAGTTGTATTCCCTTACTCTATAATGTCGCCACCCTTTTCCTTTTCAACATGAAGAAGTTAAATGGTCATTGCCCAAACATCCCTGAAGATTGAGAAAATGATCAAATGAGAAGGAGAAGTTATAACACAGAAACTAGGATTTAACAAATGATTTTGACTACTGAATCATTATATAGATATTTTAGTTTCTAATGTATTAGAATAGCCAGAAGGAAATACCTGAAATTGTGGAATTGTAACCCATACTATACTTTGAAATTTGCTCTATAACCAAATGTTAAACTGCTTTTTGAAATTTATCACTTTTCTGTATATATTTCACACAAGAAGTTTTTTTTTTAAAAAGAAGTGCACTATCAAGCCATAAAACGGCATGAATGAATCTTAAATGCATATTTTTAAGTGAAAGAAGTCTGAAAAGGCTATGTACTTTGTGATTTTAATTTTATATAACATTCTGGAAATGGCAAAAACTATAGAGATGGTAAAAAGATCAATGGTTGCCAGTGGAGAAGAGGGAGGAGAAATGGGGTAAGGTTGAATAAGTGAGGCAAAAGAGATTTTTAGAGTGATGAAACTATTCTGCATGATACTGTAATGGTGAACACATGACATTATGCATTTGTCAAAACCCATAGAACTTTAAAGCATAAAAAATGAACTTAATATATGCAAATTTTAAAAAAATAATTTAGGCAGTCAGGGGATCCCAAGATAGAATAAAACAATCTAACTGTATTACAAATGTATAAAGTAATCTCAATGAAGGAGGTGTGAGACCTAAGTAACTATGGAAATAAATGGCATCTGTAAGATGAAAAGGAAAATAAACTATATAAGCACTGTGTTCTATTTGATAAAGTTGTTTCCCATGGGGCAAGGGTAGGAGGCAGGGAAGTAAATGGATGGTGGAAGATAGGAGCCAGGTTTCTCACTACTGGAGTAGGAGGTTACAGATAAGCAAAGGAAGGAAGCTAGAATGATCCCTGTGCTAATGGACTACAGTTGGAGACATCAATATGAACTCATATTTAGCTTAACATAGATTCAGATGGTTACAGAAATATTTATATATATATATAAGTGTGTGTATATAATGATTAGTATACACACTTGTGTTTCCTTGGTCTATCAGCTAAGAGGGTCTAGAAGCAACAAGACCCAGCAGCAACAAGCAAACCAGCACCAAGATCTTGTTTTCTAATACCATTTCTAATAAAAAGAACCAGGGTTCCTTGAAGAAATGGCTGATTCTAGGACTGGGGCAAAATTATATAAGATAAGCCTGGAGCATCTATTGTGTTAGAAAGTACAGAAGTGCTGGAAAAAAAAAAAAAAACCATCACCATAATGATGGAGATATGTCAAAGGGACACAGGGACCAACTGAAAGAGCTCCCAATGGCCAAAGTTAGAAAAACTTGAGCAAGAAAATAAAGTATTGAATTATAATCCAAATTAAAAAATAAATATCCATGAGTACACACTGATATAAATAGTTTAACAAAAAATAAATGGGGGGTGGGGGGGGATGGTGGCAGCAAATCTCCAATGCAGAATAATTCCAAAATAATTTATGTAATTACTCTACCATCAAGGATGGGGAGCATAACTCCCCATTCCTTAAGTGTGGGCTGCACAAGTGACTTCCTTCCAAAGAGTACAGTATGGAAAAGGGAGGGAAAGGAGTAACTTTTCAATGGAGAAACCTGACACACATTACCTCAATCAAGCCAGGTGAGGAAGGTCAACATGTAAGGTCATAAACCATGTTGACAGTATCCACTTCTGTGATCTTCCTCCTAATAACTCAAAACTCCAATCTTACTATGAGAAAAATATCAATTGAGGGACATTCTACAAAATACCTGACCAGTACTCATCAAAACTGTCTAGGTCATCAAAAACAAGGAAAGTCTGAGAAACTGTCAGAGCTAAGAGGAGACATAACTATTAAATATAATGAGGTATGCTGGATGGGGTTCTGAATAGAAAAAGGACATTAGGTTTAAGGAAATCTGAATAAAATGTGGACTCTAGTTAATAATGTATCAACATTGGTTCACTAATTGTGACAAATGTACCATGCTAATGTAAGATGTTAAGAGGGGAAACTGGGTGTGGGGTATAAGGAAACTCTATCCTATCTTCACAATTTTTCTGTAAATTTAAAACTGTTCTAAAATTAAAAGTTTATTTCAAAATTATAGTACATTCATAAAAAAAGTAAACTTATAGGATATCTCCAATGTCTACTATTAAATGTTAAACACAAACTGCAAGACATTATAATGCCATTCCATTTTTAATAATAACATTAAGATACCTATAGAAGTATATAAGAAAAAATAATATATAAATTGCTAGTAAGGGTTATCTCCAAGCACATGGGAGATTATAAACTGCTTGACTATTTGAGCTTTTAACAAATAAGTCAGTATTAATTTTGATACTATTAACTGCCATGAAATACATTTTTTAAACTTTAAAAATTTCAACTATTTATTCACTTGACTCAGGTATTTGCAAAACTTAAAATGCTGGCATTGACACAGGTGCCAGACCACAAGCTAGAAGAATTCAGAGCACACTAAAGCCTCACTACACTGCTGTCCACAGGGATCCAGGCCACTAGTATCATAGTAGAAGGGCAACAATGGCATCAAGAAGTATCTCTATATATATATCTCTCCGAATATAAGTTACTAAAATAAAAATTAAAAAAAAAATAAATAAATAAATGGAACGGCACAACACAAACAGTAAACCCTAAGTTAAACCACAGACTATAGTTACTAATACAATTACAAAAATATGCTTTCATCAATTCTAACAAATGCACCATACCAATATAAGGTGTTAATAATAGGGTTAATAATATTGGAACCCCATAGTTGATGCATGCTATTTCTGTAAATCTACAACTTCTCTAAAAAAAAAAGTATCTCTGAAACTGTCCCTAAATGGGGGTCCAAGAAAGACCTAGCTTACTTTAAATTCTGCCCTTCAAAAGGTATTGTCATGTACAACTTTAGCTTATATCTTTATATGGGTTGATGAAGACCTAATCTGCCACTATTTCCAATGGATACAAAACAATCTAAGTAAAAATTAGAATAGCTTGTCATTTAAAAACGACTTTTTGAAAGAACATTCATAATAAGCCCAATAGATTCTAGTGAATTGACTATGGTTCTATAATCAGAAAATAGCATTCAGCACTCTGATACCTACAAAACTGGGCATCAGCACACACCGATGCACACTATCCATGCTGTGCCAGCAGAGAGCACATACTCAAACTTAAAATTGTCTGTCAGAGGCTGAAAGATCACAGAATTGTCTAGGTCAGTCTCCTGCACTCCTCTAACTAAGGACGGGAGCCAAGTAACAAGAAGAAAAGTCACTCAATAATCCCCTGGGACAGGTAAAGTTGCTACTATTGCTGAGTGTCCCCAACTTCCTGTCTGCCTTCTACATGTTTGTGCAACGCTTCATGATCCTGGAGGAGACCCAACCAAAAAAAAAAAAACAAAAAAAAAAACAAAAAAAAAAATCCCCTGGAACAGCCCAGCTACAGGTTCGTGGTCAGTCATCTCCACCATCACTGTTAGTCTCAATGAGCTCTAGGCAGATCACTGACTCTTCTTGAAGGAATGGAAGTAGTGAGATAGGGCAGGAAGCTGGCATGTATCTCTAACAGCTTATTTCCTTTCCCTTAGCATCTTGAGGGAATAGTGTTAGAATAAAAGAACCATGCTATATTTTTGTGAAGTTCTGCCAGCATCCTTTTTCATTAGGGTAATAACGGACTTTTGTTTCAGGTTAAGAAGAAATAACAACTTGACCATACTTACAGGAGTTGTGCCGACGACGGAAACTTTTGGACTGACTCAAGGATTCCACGTGCCTGTCCACATAGCTTTTGGAGCACTGTTGCTGTTGGGGGGAAACAGCAACGTCTTGGCTCTTCACATCTGTCCTCTTAGGAATGTTCTGAGGGGCACTGCTGGTTGGCTTTTTGACTAACTTGCTCATGCCATTCTGACTGATACCCATTTGGTACCCAACACCAGAGGGGCCTAAATCTGTTTGATGAAGGTCTCCAAAATGTTGGTTGTCTCCAGGACCTGGAATCTCCAGAATTTTTAATTCCGTAATGTCACCTGCCCTGAAATACATAAGAGTGCAAATCTCAAAACTATAATAAAGACAACAATAATGAAACTAGGATCAACTGCAAAACCAGCTACACCTTTGCAGGGCTGCATTTCAATGAGTACCAGAGGCAAAGACTAGGAAAGGTGGCAGAACCCTCAGAGACAGGGCTCAGTCACTAGTATTTAACTGACAGAGAACCAGTCTTTAAAAAGAGACCCACTGTTAACAACAAACCTATCATTATCATGTTAGACTGCCAAGAATTGCTTTATGAAGTTTTTTTTTTTCATTCATTTACTTATTCAAGAGGTATACATCTATATGCGAAGTCCTGTGCTAGAAGTGGGTATATAGAGATGAAAACCAGTACATGCCCACATGGAACTCATAGTCTGGTCAGGGGAAAAGATAAAGAGACAATCAGTCAAAAGTGTTAAATGCTATGATTTAAGTATGCGCAGGGGACTAAAGAGTCCAGAAGCAAAATATCTAAGTTAGATTAGTGGAGGTGAATGCAACAGTTATACTAAGTCTTTGGGGAAGAGGGAATAAGAGTTGGCCAAGTAGAGGATGGTAGGGAAAAAAGTATCTTGGACAGAGGCTCAGCGATTAAGAAAATGTGGCCCATTTGAGGAACTGCAAGTGCTACGGTTTTACTAAAGGAAAGATGCTTGTAGATAGATGACCATCCGCAGGTAAGGCTGCAGAAGTAACCAGGTGTCAGATCATGATTACCTTGGCTTTTTCTGGTAACTGTAGGGAAGGTGGAGAAATTAGCAGTGAGGGCATCAGATAGCAGACCAGGCAAGAAACAAAAGGAGATGAACATGACAAGTTACAATGCAAAGGGAAAAGGAAGAATGGAGCCAAGAGACATTAGAATCCTCAGGATATGGTGACTAACTGAACATGAAGATTAAAGAGAAAGAAGAGTTTATAATGATTCCTAAGTTTCTAAGTTGGGTGAAAGGTGTTATTAGTCACCAATAATGGGTAGACCTTTGGACAAAGAAATATGTAAGTAAACATAAGATCTTCCTTGATCCTTAAAGAATTTAAGATACCTTGTGGGATATCCAAGTGGAAATGACCAATAGACAATTAAAATAAACTGTCTAGAGCTCAGATAATGGATTTAAATTAAAGAATAAGATTTGGGGGTCTCATTAACATATAAAAACATACACATGAGATCATCTAGAGAAAATACAGACCAAGAAAAGAACCAAAGATAAGATATGACAGAGCAACTAAAAGAAGACGGCACTTCAAAAGTGAGGGAGTATTCAAATATGATTAGAATTGAGACACTGCCATTGAATTTGGCAATTAGGTCATCTACATCCTTGGCAAGCGCTAGTTCAGCAAGATGGTAAAATCAGAAAAAAAGAAAATAGTGGGGGTAAGGAGGGAATGGAGAATGAGGTCACAAAGGAGTGAAGACAGACTGCTTTGCTGTAAAGAATTGTGGGTATAAAGGGATGGGAAATGTCAGGGCAATACCCAGTGGCAAATGCAAGGTGGGGCAAGGGGCTGTTTTTTAATATGAGGGAGGCCTGGGAATGTCAGAATTTAAAGAGCAAAGAGATGTATAAAGATTGAGACTGAGGACACAGAATAGATAGAGTAGGATCCCAAAGGAGGTAGAAAGGGATTGCATATAGAGCATACATGACAAAGTAGCCCTGAATATATGGGATACTTCTTCCATTGAGACTGCAAAGGAGGTAGAAATAAGAATAGGTACACCTACAGAAGAGGTTATGTGTGTACATAGAGGGAGGGAATTGCCCAGAAAGTCAAAGAAGCCTCTTTTTTTTTTTCCTACCAGAGAAAGGGGGGCTGCCTGCCAAGTTGGTGAAAAAAGAGATGTGAGGACAATTGAACTTGAGATCTGTTGGCAAATACTAAAAAATACTTTCTGGTAACTAAGGACTTCAGCTATTGACTATACAATGTGCTTCTGGGGATAAATTATATACAAACCTACGAAGAGAGAGACATTTATACAGGGGAAAAAATCAGTAAAGACCATAGATAGGAAAAAGTAATGTAAAACTAAGAAAGAAAATCTGAAACCATAAAAGAAAAAATAAAGATTATCCTGAAATTGACCCATTTAAATAATAAAATACTTGATAGAGACAAAAAAAGGTATCACAAACCCTGAACCATTAAGACTACAAATTTCACCCCTAACAAGACTCTAGTCAAAAGCAGCCCTATGCTTTATCCTACATTCTAATTGGTATAATAGCATCTGAAGATAGATTGCCATAAGTTAAATATGTATATTGTAAAACTTAACAACCACTATTAAAAAAATGTGAAGGGAGATTTAGCTAATACACCAGTGGTGGCAATATACAAATACATATACATACACATATACATACACATACACATGCACATATGGAGATTTAAGCTCAACTATACGGATAATTATAAGTTGTCAAAATACTCCATTTAGAAGGCAGAGAGGTAGCCATATTGGAGGAGAAAACACCAACCTATAAATAGTAACAAGAAAAAATACTTCACATATTCAAAAATATAGGAATAAGTGTAAAAAATGAAAATGCGTATGATGCAGCACTAATCAAAAGAACACTGAAGTGGCTGTGTCAATATCAGGCAAAAAATATTTATAAACAAGCCAGGGATAAAGAAGGACATTACATATTTAAAAAACAAACAAACAAACAAAAAAGCAGCCCTATGCAAGAGAATACTGGTAATAAGACCTGTGTTCAAGCTCCACAGACTACGTGGCCGAATATGGAATAATCAGTCAGGATACCCACCTAAAGGTGACCTCTGGCACGAGGCACTTCACTCCATTGTGGAAAGGCCGGGTGAGAGAAATGGTCTGGCTGACCTGATCCACTGCTGACACTCTTCCCTGATAGACACCCAAGCTATCTCCACAGTTGATGGACACAATACTGCCCAGCCAATCCGTAGCCATGTTTCAGATATGAGACCACCGTGAAGAGAAGGAATCATTCAGTGTACCTTGACAAACAGACAAATCTTTAATTTAATTCAATAAATATTAACCCAGTGCCTACTATGTGTCAGGTTCTGTACCAGGTGTTGCTAAATAATACATATTCTGTCCCATTCTTAACTGAGGTAATAAATCGTAGGAAATAAAAAAAATTCTTTTTTAGTAGGACTGTATATATTAATGAATTAAGCAATATCACTTAACATATATAAAGATCTTTTAGTTGCTTTAAAGCACATACACTGGATAAGATATTTACCTTGACAACAAATCACACAAACTATAATCTCCTGTATTTTAATATCTCTGTCACCAGAATGCTTTCAAAGAGAATATACTTCCAAGAAATAATATGTGAAAAAGTAATGCCAGAATAGTTCATTTTCAGACAAACCCTCCTGCTGATGAGAATGATAAACTCTGAACAACATTAAAAAAAAAAAAAAAACAGTTTAAAGGCACTATAGAATACTACACCTAAGAACTACAGACATAATAAGTTCTTTTCAAGTCTACTTGCGAAGTCCATGAAAATCTGCTGGGCCTTAAACTAGTATAAATAAGTTTCAAAGGAATGAAATCCTGCAGAGTATATTCTCTGGCCACAAAAGAATTAAATTTGAAATCAGTAACAATAAGATATTTAGAATATTCCCAAGTACTTGGAAATTAATCAAAACATTTCTAAATAACACATGGATCAAAGAAGAAATCACAAGGAAAATCAGAAAATAGTTCAGACACAATCATAATGAAAATACAACATATCAAAATTTGTGGGAGGTGCTTAAACCAGTGCTTAAAGGGAAATTTACAACTTTAAATGCTTCTATTAGAAAAAAAGGTTGAAACCAATGATCTAAGCTTCCATCTTAAGAACCTAGGGGACCCACCTCCATGGTTGCTAACATGACCACAGACATAGGGGACTGGTGGTTTGATGGGTTGAGCCCTCTACCATAAGTTTTACCCTTGGGAAGACGGTTGCTGCAAAGGAGAGGCTAGGCCTCCCTGTATTTGTGCCTAAGAGTCTCCTCCTGAATGCCTCTTTGTTGCTCAGATGTGGCCCTCTCTCTCTGGCTAAGCCAACTTGAAAGGTGAAATCACTGCCCTCCCCCCTACGTGGGATCGGACACCCAGGGAGGTGAATCTCCCTGGCAACGTGGAATATGACTCCCAGGGAGGAATGTAGACCTGGCACCGTGGGATAGAGAACATCTTCTTGACCAAAAGGGGGATGTGAAAGGAAATGAAATAAGCTTCAGTGGCAGAGAGATTCCAAAAGGAGCCGAGAGGTCACTCTGGTGGGCACTCTTATGCACACTTTAGACAACCCTTTTTAGGTTCTAAAGAATTGGGGTAGCTGGTGGTGGATACCTGAAACTATCAAACTACAACCCAGAACCCATGAATCTCGAAGACAGTTGTATAAAAATGTAGCTTATGAGGGGTGACAATGGGATTGGGAAAGCCATAAGGACCAAACACCACTTTGTCTAGTTTATGGATGGATGTGTAGAAAAGTAGGGGAAGGAAACAAACAGACAAAGGTACCCAGTGTTCTTTTTTACTTCAATTGCTCTTTTTCACTCTAATTATTATTCTTGTTATTTTTGTGTGTGTGCTAATGAAGGTGTCAGGGATTGATTTAGGTGATGAATGTACAACTATGTAATGGTACTGTAAACAATCGAAAGTACAATTTGTTTTGTATGACTGCGTGGTATGTGAATATATCTCAATAAAATGATGATTTAAAAAAAAAAAAAAAAAAAAAAAAAAAAAAAAAAAGAACCTAGGGGAAAAAAAAGCAAATTAAACCCAACGTAAATAGAAAGGAAATACTAAAGAGCAGAAATCAATGAAATAGAAAATAATTAAGAAAAATAAACAAAACCAAAAATTAATTCTTTGAAAATATTAATATAGTTGATAAACCTCTAACTAGACTAATCAAGAAAAAAAGATATAGCACATATTATAAATATCAGCAATGAACAAGGGAACGTCACAAACATTAAAAAGATAACAACTTTATGTCAATAAATTTGACAACTTAGATGAAATACAGAAATTCTTTGAAAGACAAATGTTACCAAAACTGATAAAAGAAACAAAATCTCAATAGCTCTATATCTATTTTTAAAATTGAGTGTGCAATTTAAAACTTTCCCACAAAGAAAACTCCAAGCATAGATGGCTTCACCAACGAATTTATCAAACTTTTAAAGAAATAATGCCAATCTTTTATAAACTTTCAGAAAATATAAAACAATGAAATACTTCCCAATTTGTTCAATGAAGCCAGCATAACTCTGATGTGAAGCCTGAAAAAGGCATTACAAGAAAAAAAAAAATATATATATATAGACTAAAAATCTTCAACAAATCAAATCCAACAATATATTAAAAAAGGACAATATATCATGATTATGTAGGATTACGAAGGATTTACTCCTAGAATGCAAGCTTGATTTAATATTTTAAAAATCAATGTTATTTCACCATGTTAACAAAATAAATGAGGAAATCATATGATCATATCAATGAATGCAGAAAAATAATCTGACAAAAAGGGGAGCATCCAAGACAAGGATGTCCACTCTCACTTTTATTTCTATTCCACATTATATTGTAGGCCCTAGGCAGTGTAATACAACAAGAAAAAGAAATTCAAAGCATAAATATCGGAAAGGAAGAAATAAAACCGCCTTTATTTGCAAAGTACATGATAGATTGTGTACAAAGAAAATCCTAAAGAATCTACAAAAATAAAAACCTACTGGAACTAGTAAATTAATATATCAAGGTCACAGGATATATGTTCAACATACAATAATGAACAGCATTCTAATAATAGCAACAAATAAATGAAAATATTTAAAAATACCATTTATAACAGCATTAAAAAACATAAAATAGCCCACTATCACCATTGCTATTCAACATTGTGCTGGAAGTTCTAGCTAGAGCAATTAGGCAAGAAAAAGAAATAAAAGGCATCCAAATTGGAGAGGAAGAAGTAAAACTTTCACTATTTGCAGATGACATGATTCTATATGTAGGAAATCCAGAAAAATCTACAGCAAAGCTACTAGAACTAGTCAATGAATACAGCAAAGTAGCAGGCTACAAGATCAACATGCAAAAATCTGTAGTGTTCCTATACACAAGTAATGTGCAACAAGAGGAGGAAATCAAGAAAAAAATCCCATTTACAATAGCAACCAAAAGAATCAAGTATTTAGGAATAAACTTAACCAAGGACACAAAAGACCTTTACATAGAAAACTATAAGAAACTGCTAAAAGAAATTGATCAAGGCCTGAAAAAATGGAAGAACATACCATGTTCATGGATTGGAAGACTAAATATAGTTAAGATGGCAATTTTACCTAAACTGATTTACAGATTCAATGCAATACCAATTCAAATCCCAACAACTTACTTTACAGAAATAGAAAAACCAATAACTAAATTTATTTGGAAGGGTAAGGTGCCCCGAATAGCCAAAAATGTCTTGAGAAAGAGGAGTGAAGTGGGAGGTCTCACACTACCTGACTTTGAAGCATATTACAAAGCTACAGTGCTCAAAACAGCATGGTACTGGCATAAGGACAGATATACTGATCAATGGAATCGAACTGAGTGTTCAGAAGTAGACCCTCACATCTATGGACAACTGATCTTTGATAAGGCAGTGAAGCCGAAGCAACTGGGAAAGAGCAGCCTGTTCAATAAATGGTGTTTGGAGAACTGGATATTCATGTCCAAAAGAATGAAAGAGGATGTCCATCTCACACCTTATACCAAAATTAACTCAAAGTGGATCAAAGACCTGAACATTAGCACCAAGACCATAAAACTCTTAGAAGAAAATGTAGGGCAATATCTTAAAGATCTTGTGAAAGGAGGTGGTTTCTTAGACCTCACACCCAAGGCACGAGCAACCAAAGAACAAATAGACAAATGGGATCTCCTCAAAATTAAACACTTTTGTACATCAAAGGACTTTGTCAGAAAAGTCAAAAGGCAACCTACACAATGGGAGATGATATTTGGAAACCACATATCAGATAAGGGTTTAATATCCCGAATATATAAAGGAATCCTGCATCTCAATAACAGAAAGACAAACAATCCAATTAAAAAATGGGCAAAAGACATGAACAGACATTTTTCTGAAGAGGAAATACAAATGGCTCAAAAGCATACGAAAAAATGCTCAACTTCACTGGCTATTAAGGAAATGCAAATCAAAACCACAATGAGATATCATCTCACACCTATCAGAATGGCCATTATCCAAAAAACAGAAAATGACAAGTGCTGGAGAGGATGTGGAGAAAGAGGCACACTTATTCATTGTTGGTGGGAATGTAGAATGGTGCAACCACTCTGGAAGACAGTATGGAGGTTCCTCAGGAAGCTAAATACAGATTTGCCATATGACCCAGCTATTCCATTGCTGGGTATATACTCAGAGGAACTGAAACTTAAGACACAAACAGACATTTGTAAACCAATGTTTATTGCAGCATTATTCACAATTGCCAAGAGATGGAAACAGCCCAAATGTCCATCAAAGGACGAGTGGATAAACAAACTGTGGTATATACACATGATGGAATATTATGCAGCTGTAAGACAGAACAAAGACATGGATCATGTAATAATGTGGATGAACCTTGAGGACATTATGTCGAGTGAAGTTAGCCAGAAACAAAAGGACAGATTCTGTATGGTCTCACTAATATGAACAGACATTAATGAACAAACTTTGGGAGTTAAAAGCTGACAACACAGGCGACCAGGAGATAGAAAGAGGGCAGAGATCAGCCATTTGATGCTGAAGGACTACAGAATGTTTAGGATTGATTGCATAGATCCAGAAATAGATAGCATAATACTGTGTGATGGTAGCATGGTATTTTAAGTACACTGAACAAAGATGTCTGTGATTAAAGCTGGGAGAGGTGGGATGGGAGAGTGTATGACACCAGAGGAAGAGATAGATGATAAAGATTGGGACTGTACAACGTGGCAAAAACTGGAGTGGCCAATGACTGTTACTAAATATACAAATACAAAAATGTTTTTGCATGTGGGAAAGCAAATGAATGTCAACCATGTAGAAATTTGAAAAAGGGATGGTATTCAGGAAAAAACATAATCAAAGCAAACTGGAGTCTATGGTCAACAGTAACACTGTAATATACCTCCATTAAATGTAACAAAGGCAATACGCCAATGCTAAATGTATATGAGAAGGGGATATAGGGGAGTAATACGGGATTCTTGGTAGTGGTGTTATCTGCTGTCCTTAGTAGTATATTGTATTGTATGACATGTTATTTTTCTTTTTATCATTTTTTCTTATTGCTAAAAAAAAAAAAAAAACAAAACCAATTTTTCTTGTAGTAATCAGTATGTTCAAATGCTGATTGTGGTGATAAATGTACAACTTTATGATGATACCATGAACAACTGATTGTACACTGTGGATAAATGTATGGTATGTGAATATAACTCTATAAAATTGTAGGAAAAATTTTATGTGTAGGAGTAAAAGTGTTGGAGAAAACATGGTGAGAGGGATGATGCCTCACCAATATGGACTAACTACAATGTGTAAACTCAGAATTGAATCTTAGAACATAGCCTAACGTGGACACAATAATTGTAATAGTCCCTAAATTGTAAGCTCTTACAACAGTTAACTCTATCCCTGAATTGTAATGCCTATCTCTAAACTTTGAGATGCTGATCCCCTAGCATATGTTGTCACAAACATTGGGACTGGCAGTTTGATGTGCTGAGCCGTCGAGCATGGGACTTGCCCTTGTGAGGCTCATTACCACAAAGGAGAGTCTAAAGTTGTATGTAATGGTGCCTAAGAGTCTCCCCCTGAGTACCTCTTTGTTGCTCAGACGTGGCCCTCTCTCTCTCTGAGCCATCTCAACAGGTGAACTCGCTGCCCTCCCCTCTACGTGGGACCCAACTCCCAGGGGTGTAAATCTCCCTGGCGGCGCAGAGTATGACTCCCGGGGATGAATGTGGACCGGGCATTGTGGGACTGAGAGTATCTTCTTGACCAAAAGGGGGATGCAAAAGGAGACGACATGGTTTCAGTGGCTGAGAGATTCCAAATGGAGTCGAGAAGTCACTCTGGTGGACATTCTTATGCACTATATAGATGACACCTCTTAGGCTTTAATGTATTGGAATAGCTAGAAGTAAATACCTGAAACTACCAAACTCCAACCCAGCAGTCTGGACTCCTGAAGAAAATTATATAATAATGTAGATTACAAGGGGTGACAGTGTGATTGTGAGGACCTTGTGGATCACACCCCCTTTATCTAGTGTGTGGATGGGTGAAGGAATGGGGATAAAAACTGAGGGACAAATGGGGTGGGATGGGGAGATGATTTGGGTGTTTTTTTTTCACTTTTTTTTTAATTCTTGTTCTGGTTCTTTCTGATGTAAGGAAAATGTTCAGAAGTAGACTGTGGTGATGAACGCATAACTATGTTATCATACTGTGGACAGTGGATTGTATATCATGGATGATTGTATGGTGTGTGAATGTATTTCAATAAAACTGAATTTAATAAAAAAAAAAAAACATAAAATACTTGGAAATAAATCTAACAAAAAATGTGCAAGTCCTCCACAACAAAAACTATGAGACTGCTGAGAAAAATTAAATAAGTAAATAAATGGAGACATATCATGTTAATGGGTTGAAAAACTTACTGTTGTCAATTCTCCCCAAATTGATCTATAGATCTAACAAACATCCCAGCTGGTCTTTTTGCAGAAGTTGAAAAACATGAGATACCATTTTACATCCTTTAAAATGGCTTAAAATTATAAGAACAGCTAATACCAAATATGTGTGAGGGTGTGTGAGCATGTGGAACTGGAACTCTCACACATTGCTGACAGAGTGTAAAATGATACAACCACTTTGGGGAAAAGAGTTAGGCAGTTTTTTATAATGTTAAACACACACCTCTCTAAGACCCAAAATTTCATTCTTAGAATTTAACCAAAAGAAGCAAAAATGTATACTCACAAAAAGACTTGTACACAATGTACATAGTAGCTTTGTTCACAATAGCCAAAAAGTGGACAATCCAAATGCCCATAAAGAGGAGACTAGATAAACTGCGGTATAATCCCACAATTGAACACTACCTCAACAATAAAAAAGAACAAACTATTTATGCAAGAACAGGAATGACTCTCAAAAATCAAGTGAAAGAAGTCACAGAGAGGAGTACATATAAGTCAATTAATAAGAATCTCTACAACAAGCAAAACTACTTGATGGTGAGAAAAATCAGAACAGTGATTGCCTCTAGGATGGGAGGGCTGATGGAAAGGAGCACAAAGGAATCTGGCATGACAGAAATGTTGTTTCTTTACTGATGCAACAGAGACAAGGGTGCATACATTTATCAAAACTCACTGAACTGTGCACCTAACATCTGTACATTTTACTGTATGCAAACTATACCTCAATAAAAGAGGGGGAAAAGTATATGTACCCTACATAAACACTATAAAACACCAGTGTATTTATCGTTTCCTCGAGTATAAAAGATCAACTCCCAAAGAAAAGTTTAACGCAAAACACAAAAGAAAATGAAAACAAACCCACACATAGGACAGTGAATAGCCAGATATCTATCATCATCTCATAAATGTCCAAAAGCAAATTTTTGACTTCCCAGCCAACACTCAACACCCCCCAATTTGTTCCTTCCCAAGCCTTTCCCATCTCAATAAATGGAACCAAATCCACCCAGTTGCTTAGGCCAAAAACAAGCTATCATCCTTGATTCCTTCCTGTCCCTCACCCCACATTCAACAAACACATCAGCAAGTCCTGTTGTCATCGCCTCAAAAATATGTCAATTTATCTCTATCTACCACCATCCTAGTCCAAGCCACCATCACCTCATCATTGCAAGACATTAAATGGTCTCCCTGATTCCATTCTTGCCCCTCCAATGTGTTACGCACACCCTGGACGCACAATGTGTCATGCCCCTCCAATGTGTTACGCACACCTTACAGCGTAAATCAGTTCATGTCACATTCCAGCTTAAAACCATTTGGGGGCTTCTAACCTTACTTATAATCAAGTTCAACTTCCTTTCCAGGGAATATAGAACCAATAGGATCTGATTTCTGCTCATCTTTATAGTTTCATCCCTTGCTACTCCCCTCCCACTATTCTCCAGATACACCAGCCTTCTTACTGTTCCTCAAACATATCAAGCTTGCTCTCTCGAGAACTCTGTACCAGCCATTCCCAGAACACTCCTTCCCCAGCTTTTTAAAGTTAGTTACATCCTGTCTTTCCAGTATCTGCTAAAATGTTACCCCCTCAAAGAGGCCTTCCCTAGCCACTCAATATAAAGTAGCTACTCCTATCATTCTCCAACACATCACTCTGTATTATTATCTCAAAACAAATCAGCATATGAATTACATTATTTGTTTATATTGGCTGTCTCACCCCACTATAATGTAAGTTCCACAAAGACAAAGGACTTTGTCTGTTTTATTCAGCCTAGTAAAAGGCTAGGATGGAAGAGGAACTCTAAATATTTACTCAATGAATGAATGAATTGGATGTAATAAATCTGATAGAAGCTAATCACTCAAAGTCTAGAGTAACTAAATATTTATATCTAAATGTCTTGACTTTTGAAAATAGTTTTAAAAATACAGTATCTTTGACGTATACTCTGCAAAATCCTATTTAAAGTATGAAATATAACACTGCCCTACAGAGAAGGAACTCAGGAAACAGCTGGCAGATAAACATGAACAAAATATACAATACTAAGCACAAAATTACACACTAGCACAGAGTTTTCCATGAAAAATAGGAGAAAAAAGAAAAGAACAGCATTTTAAGCTGTCTTCAAATATTAGTTTCAGAGGTGTATCTAAATAAAACATAAAATCTAAAATAAGAAAAAAGCAAAACAGTATATATAAAAGAGCAATAAAAAGCATTACTGTGATAAACAGAGTATGTCCCATCAGAAACACAAAGCGCTAAAGAGCCCAGCTGAATGGATTAATCAAACTCTGGGCTGTTCTCCAGTTATCTGACTACCTAAGCAAATATCACAAAACGATGCTGACAGAACAGAAAATAAAAGAAACAATACATTAGCAGGATCAGTCAAGAATTTTTTAACATTTTATTATGAAAATCTTCAAACACACACAAAAGCAGAGCAAAGAGCACAACGAACCCCCATGTACCATCACTGAGTTGCAACAATTATCAATATATTTACAATAATTTAAGAGATGGGGTAAATTGCCAATGCAACACAATTACCACAAAAATGAAGGTAAAAAGGTACAAGATATCCATACTTTAGGCTTATTTCTCCTTGAGAATTACCTACTTAATGTCACAAAGGCATGGATTTCCTTTCCTATCACTTATATTCCATCATGCTATTCTGATGCTTATTTTAGACAGCTGCAGAATAAAAAGCTGTAATAAGATACCAGAAATTAACCAGATTTGAAAAGGCTTTTATTACTTCTCCTTCATTCAATATACATCTTTAAGACAGTATGCACTTTCAAGTTTCTATTATGTTAACAACTAAATAGATTTTTAAGGTAATTTTAAAATGGGGATTGATAGTTAATGTACTTTTCTATTTAGTTCTACATTAATAGAATATCTTAAAAAGTAAACAATGAACATGTAACAAACTGCCCTTTTATTATCAGAAACTTCTATGTAAATTAATGCATTACTCAAAACCCATCAAATAGGTTTATTTGATTTTTAAAATTCCTTTACAGAAAACAGTAAATCTAAAACAAGTGGAGCACGATCAACTGTGTTCCAAAACAGATGAATTCACTAAGCTTGGGGGCTTCATCAATTACAGGACTAACATCTTCATATTGAAAGGGCTTCAGCTGAAGCAGCAGGAAATATAGGAGCTATAAAAGGGATCAATCTTTGATGCTTTTTATTGTCTACATTTTTATCAATAAATTTTTTACATATTGTAAAATATGTAACCAGCACCCAAATCAAGATACAGAATATCTCCAACACCTCCAAAGGCTCCACTGTGTTCCCCAAAGGTAACCATTACTCTGATGTCTATCATCAAAGATTAGCTTGTTTTTGAAATTCATATGAATGGACTCATAAAGGTTCTCTTTTAAAGTGCTTGGCTTCTTTCACTCAATATATCTGTGAGATTCATCTCTGCTGTGCATATAGTAATAGTTTGCTCTTTCTCCTAGCTATGCAGTATTCTATTTTATAAATAAACCACAATGTATTTATCCATTCTTTTGTTGGTAGACAGTTGGGTTATTCTCAGTTTGGGGCTACTATCAATAGAGAATTATTGTCTTTATTTCTTTTCTGGAGTAATGAAAATGTTCTAAAAATTGAACGAAAATTAATTGTGGTGATGGATGCTCAGCTGTATGATGGTACTGGGGGCAACTGATTGTACACTTCAGATCTTTGGATAATTGTATGGCATGTGAACAATCACAAAAAAAAAAAAGAATTAACATTCTTGCATGTCTTTTTGGTGGACAAATGCACATTTCTGCTAGGTATATACAGGAATGGAACTGTGAAGTCATAGAGTAGATATTACATTTGGCTCTATTAGAAACTGCCAAACAGTTTTTCAAAATGGTATCATTTTATACTCCCAGCTACAATGTATGCAAGTTCTTGTTGTTCCATGTCCTCACCAACACTTGGTATCATCACTCTATTTAATTCTACTCATTTTGTTGGGAATGCAGTGGTCTCTTCCTAAACAAATTTTATGTACTCTTATTTCACTGATACTTTTTGTCCCCCAAGAAATTATTTCTGTCATTTCTAAGGTACTGTAATGATGTTGAACTCAGAAACTTAGCAAACTATTATTCAATCAATATCTTGTTAACAAAGTTCATTTGCTTCTACTTCCATTTCTTAAGTAGACAGGTACTTGGTTAGTTACAGACTTCTGTAAAATTAGGTAGTTTCCATGTATCTGGAAAGGTTTTTGTAGAATCAAAATCTTGGGAATGGCAGGGAACTTAATAGAAAATATCTAGTAACCATCCTAATTCAGTATGGTAGAAAAGATTAAGGCCAGACAAAGACATCGTAAGAAAAGAAAACCTCAGACCAATATCCCTCAAGAAAAACTCTTAACAAAATATTAGCAAACTGAATTCAGCAACATATAAAAAGTACTAAACACCATGGTAGAAGGGGTTCAATCTAGGGATGCAAGGTTAGTTTATCACCTGAAAATCAAGTAATAGACTATATTATATGTATCTTATAGTTTTTTTAAAAAAAGCTTTTTTGCATATGTTTAAAACATCAAATTGCTACTGTATTTAAATAATTTTGTATTTATTTTTAAATGTCAATATTTACATGTCAGAAATTACATTCTAAACTATCTAAACTATTTAAATTTGATGAAGAATTTCAGATCCACCTTGAAAGTGAGTAAGAGATACACAGATTTTCCAATCTTTTGGGGACTCCCAAGTAAAAATGTTTTAAGACCACTGACCCAGCCTATACCTAAGCCTGAAATGACAAGGGGGGAAAATCACTCCTGCCAAAGCAACTCCATTATATCTTCAGTCAGCCATCAAAAAATTATTTTTAAAATGTAACAAATTCTGACTCCTTTTTAACTTCTTCATATAAATTTACTCTGAGTAACTAGATCTAAACCTAATATTCCAGGTATGAACCTACCAGAGCTGCGCTTAAGTGATGCAATCTTGCTCATTCTATATTTTACATTCTCCTAACACAATCTACTAATGCAGGTTGTATCAGTTCTCTTCACAGCCCAACCACACCACTGATTCAGATGGTGTTTAAGACCCCACATCTTTTTATTACATGAACCCCTCCCTGTTAAGTCACATTTCCACCCTCATAACTGGTATAGTTGATCTTTTAGACCCAAGTGAAATACCTCACATCTATCTGCCTCTTCCATCTCAAATTTGAGGTCTTTTAGCTTTCTGGCACAGTTATTAATCAGATGACACTTTTTCCTCATATAGCCAACAAATCTGGTAAATACACCTTCCAGATAAGGTTTCAAACGCATACTGTGTATAAAGAAATAGAGCCCTATCTCCAATCACCAGCATCCCAGCTCTAAGTTGTATTACATCCATAAATCAAACCCCTCTAGATACAGATGCTCAAAGTCATGATACAGATGCTCAAAGTCATGACTCCATCTAAATCTACCACCTCCTGGCAAATTCCCCTATCGCACCCACCAGGTTATCCAAAAAGACTTACAAAATGTCCTGCTAAAATTATGACACACTATGGAGACTACAATTCTTTGAAATACAAATTTGGATGTCCTCTCTTATTGTTTTGGTAAAATTTAGAAGAACTCTAGTAACCTTGCTCCTCTGTTTGATAAGAACGGAAAAATGACACATCTTCCACTCTGTATTAATGGCAGAATCTCAAGAATGACAAGACTCTTAACATAGTTTCTAATCCAATGTTATTCAAACTCCAGGTCATGACCCATTAGTGATCAGAGTCAATTTAGTGAGTTGCAGCCACCTTTAATTTTCCCTTTTAATGCAGCAGAAAATATCAGAAGGTGTCATCTGTAGACAGAATAAGTAAATTTTGTTTCACTGTGTGTGTGTGAGCATGCTTGTGCTCATGCATGCAGGAGGCACACAAAATCATGATGGAAAATGTATCTAGCTGTGGGTCAGAGATCAAAAAAGTTTAAGAGGCACTTTTCTAGTACCACAGTCCTACCCTAGGAAATGAGAAAAAAATTCTTAGGTGGGGGGAAAATATGGGAACTCTCAATTTTCTGCATGATTTTTCTGTAAAAAAAAAAATACTTTAATCAGTCATATTTTTTGGCAACAATTTCACTTCATACAGAGTGAAACAATTAGAGGAGTTTTGTGCTCAATACACCTTATCTGACATTTATAAATAAAGAATAAGATCCTTCTGTTTTCCGATTGAAATAGTGAACTGCTTGGAGAAAGTCCTTTTTTTTTTTTTTTTTTTTTTTTTTTGTGGAATTAAGACCTATTTTTGACAGGTGGCAAATTGGCTAGGGAAGAGAACAAAAACCATCCAAGTCTCGCTTCCTCATGTGTAACAAGGAAAGAGGTTTCTTAATACTCCTCCTAGCTCCACAATTTGGAGATTTATTGAGTATAAACTGGCCAGGTCTGACTTTCTGGCAAGTCAGAAAGAACTATGCCTCTCACACACCACAACACTTTAACCACTCAACAAGACAGTTACTGATAAATACAGTCAACATCACATAAAGGGTACTGATAGTAAGAAAAGCAGATTTACACCAAGGGCAGGAAAGAATCAAGGGGAAGTTCCTGGGATTCAGCAGAAGCTGCGCCCTGGCAATGTCATTAATTTCTCCACCACCCTCTCCTTCCAGACTCGGACTCATCTCTGTCCTGAATTTATGTCACTGGTGAGTCACTCACACTCTTTCCTACCAATCTATCTCATCGTGCACATGGAAACTGAAGTATGGAGCAAAGTATGTAAGTGAACAAGAGAGCTGCGGTAGCCATCAACAAGGCGGTACTAAGAGCCCAGGCCGCTAATGCCTCACAACTCAGGCCATTCTCTGGATATTTAGAACCCCGCTGTCCTCGGACTCCCACCTCAAACCAAACCCTTAGGACAACCCCTACTACTTGGCACCCTGCCCACCCATGCGGCCCCCAGCTGGTGTCTGTCTCTGTAAAGGTCTACAAGGCCCGGAACCCGAAGCCTAAAGACGGACCCGGTTGGCAACCCCGGAAGCCCCCTCCCACAGACACAGACAAATCAGCCACCTCCCCTGGGTCCCACCTCCGCGGCGTCCGGCCCGCGCCTCGGCAGCAGTCCACACCAGACGACCGCGCAACCCGTGAAGGAACCAGGGATTGAGGAGCTTCTCCACACCGACCCCCACAGCCGGCCCCACAGGAAGCACCTCGGCGCCTCCACGCCACCATCGAAGGTCACTTCCGGCGCGACGCCTTGGAAACAGGAAGAGAGACCGTTGAGGGGCGGTGCGCCCGGGAAATTCGAGAACTTGATAGTCCGCGGCGAAGGGTCTCCCTGTGGACTTCCATAGCCGCGCCTGGGTGGCCATTTTGCGCACTTCACATACCCACCTCGGACGGAGTCCTGGTTAGAGTCGAGGGTCCCGCTTCCCTTTCCCAAACTTAGACATCTGGGGGACTCCACCTCCTTTGTAGGCTTGAGGAAAAGCTCCTGGTTCCCCCCAATCCCTCTAATCCAGCAAGAGTGGAAGCTCCTGGTGACCTGAGATCCAGCCCTTGCTCAGTCGCTGCTTTGAGACGCAAGAAGTAGGCCAACCCCGCGACGGTTTAAAGGAAACAAGAAATTCCTTCCGTGGCTAATCCTCAAGTTTAAAAGCTGAAGCCCATTTGGGGGGTTAGAGTCAGCCAGTCTGTGCTTGGCTGCATCACCCACAACCCCTCTCCTCCCTTTTAGCATTTTATACTCTTGATAGTCTTGATTTCGAAAAAGCATGTGTTTATGGCCAAGACTGAGTGTAATGAGGAATTTTCCAGCCTAAAGTTTACAAGGATACTTGAAGCCTGACTTCTGGTTTGGGAACCACTTCTTGGGCAGGCAGCATAGAGTAGAGCAGTGGTTTCAAAACTTGGCTCTACAAAATCATTTGAGGAACTTTATAAAATTTACATTCTCCAAAGACATCGTCCCCTCTCACCCCTCCCCCACCACCAAAGATTCAGTATTATTAGGTCTGGAGGGGTCCTGGTGTCTATTTCTTAAAAGTTTTTTTTCCAGCAACTTTTGTGCACACAGGGGTTTGGGAGTCATTGGTGTTCCAGATTCAGGATTGACTCTTGGCTCTACCATTAAAAAAAAATTTTTTTTTTTTTATACAGACCAGAACTGGGCAACTCTGAAGGCAAACTGGAGATAATTCTATTGTGCCTCCCCCCACCCCCAAACAAACCTCCCTCACTACCTGGTGCCCAGTAAACAGAAATCGAAGAGGTTCACTCCTCCAAAGCCTCATTTAGTTGTTTCCTTCACTGCCTTTTCACTGCCTTTTTCACTGGGCTCTGATCACTCCCACACTACTGCATGTCCAGCTTTACACAATAGATAATGTTTTCTCAACAGAATCTAGAATTCAAATTAAAGCAAATTCAAATTAAAGCAGCATCTTACAGAATTGGGGGAGGAGGTTATGCAGTAACACTGTTCCAAACACCTGGTCCTTGCTACAACCATCAGATATCAGAAGTTGGCTCTGTACTCTGTGTTAAAAGTAAACACTAGTTGGGGCAAGAAATATAAACCATATGCTGGAACATCTTGTATTACAAGAAAGCAAAGAAACTATGAAAGACAACTAGGTTTTTTCTTTTTTTCCAGTTCTAGTCTTTTTTAAAAATATTTTTTTTAGTCAACTTGTAGGTTTTCAGAAAAATAAGGTAGAAAATACAGCATTCCCACATACCCCCCCACACACAGTTTTCCCTATTATTAATACTGCATTAGTGTGGTACCTTTGTTAAAATTGATGAAACATATTATAATTATACTATTAACTATAGTCCATAGGTTATGTAAGGGTTCACTCTGTGTGGTACAGCTGTGTGTTTTTTCTCTTTCAGTATCTTAAATATATCACACCACTTCCTTCTTGCCTCCATGGTTTCTACTGAGAAATCTGCATGTAGTCTTATCAAGCTTCCTTTGTATGTGATGGGTTGCTTTTCTCTTACTGCTTTCAGGATTTTCTTTTTTTTTTTTTTTTTTTTTAATTCAGTTTTATTGAAATACATTCACACATCATACAATCATCCATGATATGCAATCCACTGTCCACAGTATGATAACATAGTTATGCGTTCATCACCACAATCTATCAGGATTTTCTTTTTGTCTTTGATGCCTGATAATCTCATTAAGTGTCTTGGCATGGATCTATTCAGATCTATTCTATTTGGGGTACACTGCACTTCTTGGATTTGTAATTTTATGTCTTTCATAAGAGATGGGAAATTTTCATTGACTCCTCTATTATTGCTTCTGCCCCTTTTCCCTTTTCTTCTCCTTGTGGGACACACCCATGACACGTACATTCATGCACTTCATGTTGTCATTCAGTTCCCTGAGACATTGCTCATATTTTTCCATTCTTTTTCCTATCTGTTCTTTTATGTGTAGGATTTCAGGTTTCTTATTCTCTAGTTCTTGAGTGTTTTATTCTGCCTCTTGAGGTCTGCTGTTGTATGTCTCCATTGTGTCTTTCATCTCCTGTGTTGTGCCTTTCATTTCCATAGATTCTGCCAGTAATTTTTTCAAACTTTCAATTTCTACCATTTGTTCACCCAGTGTTTTCTTTATATCCTTCATCTCTTTTGCCATGTCTTCCCTGAACTTGTTGACTTGGTTTTTGATATGATTTAGTATATTTCTTTGAAAATCTTTAACTGATTGTTTCATTTAAGTGAAACAATATCTCAGCTCTATCTTAATTGAGGTGTAAGTTTGTTCCTTTGGGCCATATCTTCATTTTTCCTAATGTAATTTCTGGTTTCCTTTTTTCTAGGCATCTGGTTTCCTTGGTTACCCCAATCAGATTTTCCCAGACCAGACTAGGTTCAGGTCTTAGAGTGGGGTTATATTCAGAGTTGAGTTTCCTGAGGGTATGTCTTAGAAGATTGACAGACTTTCCTGTAAAGCCTCTAACTGCTGTGCTTTTCCTAACCTGCCTAGCAGGTGGTGCCTGTCAGCCTGTTGCTCCTGACTGGTGTAAGGAGGTGTGGCCCCTTTAATTCTTAGTTTGTTTTGGTTTTGACTGTTTTCCCTCAGGCCCTGGAGTCTGAGTTCTGAAGGGAAGGCTGGCACTAGAACTGGGACCCACCTCCTTCCTCTTAGGGAAGATACACCCCCTAGGGAGTTTTATTCTGCATTTGAATAGCTCCTTTGTCTCTCTAACTCTGTAACTCCACCCCTGTCTGGGTCAGAGTACTGTGCACTGAAAATGGACATTCAGGTTGAGAGAGAGAAAAGGGAAAGAAAACCCCGCTTCAGAGCAAGTCAATGGCCCCCCAGTTTCACCCTTCGGTTAGAAAGAGCACCTGGTCCTCTGGGCACCCTCTCCCAGGGCAGTGTTGTCCTCCAGCTCTCCAAGGTCTGTCTCTAAAAGCCTCTGTATTTTTTCTTTTTTTTTTTTTAATTATTTTTTTTTCCATCAGCCCCATCTCCTCTCCACTGGGAGCAACCTCAGGGTACTTTGCTGCTTGTTAGGGTTTTGTGTTTGAAGCTTGTATTCAGCAGTCCACTTTTGTTAATTAAAACCCCAGTTGGAGCTAGGCTGAGGTATATTCGCTTGCTCCGAGAATGCTGCTTTCTCCCACAGTGAGGTCCTGCAGCTCATCCTGTCGTGGGGTGAGGGGGCTCCCGGCACGGGTCTGAAGTTTTTACTTACAGATTTTATGCTGAGATCTCAGCCATTCCACCCAATCAAGGTTGGTGTACGATGTGTGGACAGTCATGGTTGTCCAGATTATTTACTAGTTTTTCCTGATTGTTTATTAGTTGCTCCAGGGGACTGACTAAATTCCACACCTCTCTATGCCACCATCTTGCCCCCCACTTAGGTATCATTTTATTAGTGCATTAATGTACATGAAAGCAGGTCCTAGACTATAAAATGCTAAGCAAAAGTTAGGATTAAAAAGAATAATAAAATGACAATACCATATGCTGGTGAGGATGTAGAACAATAGGAATTCTCATTCATTGCTGGTACACATTGGTAGTTTCTTACAAAGGTAAGCATAGTTTTACCATATGATCCAGCAGTCAGGCTCTTGGGTGTTTATCCAAATGAATTGAACACATTTGTCCACTCAAAAATCTGCACAAATGTTTATTCACAGTTGCCAAAAACTGGAAGCTCTCTGTATTTTAACCATGATTTTCTGTAAATCTACAACTTCTCTAATAAAATTACAAAAAAAGAAAAAAAAAACTGGAAGTATCCATACATCCTTCAAAGGACAAATGGATAAAAAAACTGTGATATATCTATATTTTGTTTTCAGCAATAAAAAGAAATGAGCTATCAAGCTACGAAAAGACATGGAAGAACCGTAAATGATACTGCTTAGTTCAAGGCTGAAAAGGCTACATAATGTATGATTCCAACCATATGACATTCTGTAACAGGCAAAACTGTAGAGACAGCAAAAATATCAGTGGTTGCTGGGGATTCAGGGAAAGAGGAGGAGGAAGAATTACTAGGTGGAGCACAGGGCATTTTTAGGGCAGTGGAATTATTCTTTATAATGCTGTAATGGTGGATACCTTACATTATGCATTTGTCAAAATCTATAGACCTGTACAGCACAAAGATTGACTCCAATATAAACTATGATCTTTAGTTAATAATGTATCAATATTGATTCATTGATTGTTACAAATGTATCACACCAACACAAGATGTTAATAATAAGGGAAACTGTGAGACCAGGGAAAGGGGATACATGGGAACTCTCTGTACTAACTGCCTCATTTTCTGTAAACCTAAAACTGCTCTAAAGAATAAAGTCTATTAATTGAAAAAGAAAATAATAGTAACCTTGGACCAGGCAATAAAAATATGATATGACAAAACAAAAATAAATATGACACCAAAAGCACAAGCAGCAAAAGAAAAAATAGATAAATTGTACTTTATCAAAATTTAAAATGTTTATGCAACAAAGGACAACTATCAAGAAAGTGAAAATACAACTCAAAGAATGGGAAAAAATATTTGCAAATCATATATCCGGAAAGGGTTTAATATACAGAACATATAAGAACTCACAACTCAACAACAACAAGATAAAAAATACAATTAAAAATTGGGCAAAAGCAACTTTGCAGGTAAAATCACTGCACTCCCTGCTATGTGGGAGCTAACTCCCAGGGGTATGGGTCTCTCTGGCAACGTGAGACATGACTCACGGGGATGAGCCTGGCCCTGGCATCGTGAGATTGAGAAAGCCTTCTTGGACCAAAAGGGGGAAGAGAAATGAAACAAAATAAAGTTTCTGTGGCTAAGAGATCTCAAATAGAGTTGAGATGTCATTCTGGGGGTTATTCTTATGCATTATATAGATTTCCCTTTGTAGTTTTTAGTGTATTGGAATAGCTGGAGGGAAATATCTTAAACTGTTGAACTAAAACCCAATATCCTTTATTCTTGAAGATGATTGTATAACTATATAGCTTACACTGTGACTGTGTGATTGTGAAAACTTTGTGCCTCCCTCTCCCTTTATACAGTGCATGGACAGATGAATAGAAAAATGAGGGCAGAAAGTAAATGAATAATAGGGAGGGATGGGGGAAGGGAGTTGTTTTGGGCATTCTTTTTTACTTTAACTTTAATTCTTATTCTTTTTTGTGTGTGGTAATGAAAATGTTCAAAAATTGATTGTGGTAACAAATGCTCAACTATATAATGGTACTGTGAACAATTGATTGTACACTGTGGATGATTGTTTGTTATGTGAATTTATCTCAATAAAATTGAATTTAAAAAAAAGAAAGAAAAAAATTGGGTAAAAGGCTCGAATAGACATTTCTCTAAAGAAAATACACAAATGGCCAATAAGTACATGAAAAGACACTCAACATCATTAGATATTAGGGAAATGCAAATCAAAACCACAATGAGATACCACTTCATACCCACTAGGATGGCAATAATAATAATTTTTTAATAATTTTTTAAAAAAGCAAACAGAAAATAATAGGTGTTGGTAAGGATGTAGAAAAATTGGAACTCTTATACATTGCTGGTGAGGATGTAAAATGGTGCAGTTGCTGTAGAAAACAGTTTTCCAATTCCCCAAAAAGTTAAACATAGAATGACACAGCAATCCTATTCCTAGACATATATCCTCAAAAATTGAAAACAGGTGTTCACCCAAAAACTTGTTCACAAATGTTCACAGCAGCATTATTCATAATAGCCCAAAAGTGACAACAACCCAAATGTCCAATACATGGGGAATGACTGCTTAATGGGTATGGAATTTCCTTTTGGGGGTGTGAATATGTTCTGGAATTAGTTAGTGGTGATGGTTGCACAATATCATGAATATACTAAAAACCACTCAATAGTACACTTTAAAATGGTTAACAGGGTATGTTTTATGTTATCTGAATTTTATCTTTAAAATTTTTTAACAATAATATACACAGTGCGTAATGAATACCCAGTACTTGGTAAAAATTTTAACTCTTTTGCTGTTAGCATTATTATCACAATTATTTTTGCTTACACATTTAGAAACTCTTTCTACTAGTAGACTGCATCAATTTATTCATGGAAGTCAGTGGGGAAATGAGATTCATCTCATAGAAACTCGCCTCACCATCAAATTTGTTGCAATTTACCCTTCCCACTAAACCAGAAGTCCCCAAATAATGAGTCCAGAATTATGAGAGGATAGCTTTGCATTTTGGCTGAAATCATCTGAGTGAAACCAATTTAAGCATGAAACAGTAGTGAGATGTGGTAAACAGAGAACCTGAATCCTAGCAGATTGAGCTGGATTAGAAACTTGATAGCAAGGATTCCTGTTTGTTTCTTCCACTCATCACAACAGCCCTCTCAACCCCAATGCCTTCTCTTCTTCACCCCTCCTGTGGCCTCCTGTAATCCACATCCCCTCCTTGGCCTGCTGTCTCATACTTCTTTCTCTATGTCTAAACTAGAAAGAATAGTCTTAATTTTAAAATGGGGTAAGGATAAATACTGAACAAGGGGATAAGACAAAGAACAAGTATAAAAAAAAAAGCAAGGAGATCCTACAACTGTGCTGGGAAATAGAGAAAGTTGGGTTGCCTGTTTAAAAAGACACCCAAGGTATGTGATAGGAGGTGGGGCAAGATGGCAGACTAGTCAGCTGTATGTTTTAGTTACTCCTCCAGGAAAGTAGGTAGAAAGCCAGGAACTGCGTGGACTGGACACCACAGAGCAATCTGACTTTGGGCATACTTCATACAACACTCATGAAAACGTGGAACTGCTGAGATCAGCGAAATCTGTAAGTTTTTGCGGCCAGGGGACCCGCGCCCCTCCCTGCCAGGCTCAGTCCCGTGGGAGGAGGGGCTGTCAGCTCCGGGAAGGAGAAGGAAGAACTGCAGTGGCAGCCCTTATCGGAAACTCATTCTGCTGATCCAAACTCCAACGATAGATAGAGGGAGACCAGACACCAGAGAATCTGAGAGCAGCCAGCCCAGCAGAGAGGAGACAGGCATAGAAAAAAAACAACACAAAAAACTCCAAAATAAAAGCGGAGGATTTTTGGAGTTCTGGTGAACATAGAAAGGGGAAGGGCAGAGCTCAGGCCCAAGCTCAGGCCCTGAGGCGCATATGCAAATCCCGAAGAAAAGCTGATCTCTCTGCCCTGTGGACCTTTCCTTAATGGCCCTGGTTGCTTTGTCTCTTAGCATTTCAATAACCCATTAGATCTCTGAGGAGGGCCCCCTTTTTTTTTTTTTTTTTTTTTGGTTTAATCCTTTTTTTTTTTTCTAAAACAATTACTCTAAGAAGCCCAATACAGAAAGCTTCAAAGACCTGCAATTTGGGCAGGTCAAGTCAAGAGCAGAACTAGGAGAGCTCTGAGACAAAACGCAATAATCCAGTGGCTGAGAAAATTCACTAAACACCACAACTTCCCAAGAAAAGGGGGGTGTCCACTCACAGCCATCATCCTGGTGGACAGGAAACACTCCTGCCCATCGCCAGCCCCATAGCCCAGAACTGCCCCAGACAACCCAGTGTGACGGAAGTGCTTCAAATAAAAGGCACACACCACAAAACTGGGCATGGACATTAGCCTTCCCTGCAACCTCAGCTGATTGTCCCAGAGTTGGGAAGGTAGAGCAGTGTGAATTAACAAAGCCCCATTCAGCCATCATTTCAGCAGACTGGGAGCCTCCCTACACAGCCCAGCAGCCCAGAACTGCCCTGGGGAGACGGCACTCACCTGTGACATAGCACAGTCATCCCTCAACAGAGGACCCGGGGTGCACGGCCTGGAAGAGGGGCCCACTTGCAAGTCTCAGGAGCCATACGCCAATACCAAGGAGTTGTGGGTCAGTGGCAGAGACAAACTGTGGCAGGACTGAACTGAAGGATTAGACTATTGCAGCAGCCTTAAAACCCTAGGATCACCAGGGAGATTTGATTGTTAGAGCCACCCACCCTCCCTGACTGCCCAGAAACATGCCCCATATACAGGGCAGGCAACACCAACTACACACGCAAGCTTGATACACCAATTGGACCCCACAAGACTCACTCCCCCACTCACCAAAAAGGCTAAGCAGGGGAGAACTGGCTTGTGGAGAACAGGTGGCTCGTGGACGCCACCTGCTGGTTAGTTAGAGAAAGTGTACTCCACGAAGCTGTAGATCTGATAAATTAGAGATAAGGACTTCAATTGGTCTACAAATCCTAAAAGAACCCTATCAAGTTCAGCAAATGCCACGAGGCCAAAAACAACAGAAAATTATAAAGCATATGAAAAAAACAGACAACATGGATAACCCAAGCCCAAGCACCCAAATCAAAATACCAGAAGAAACACAGCACCTAGAGCAGCTACTCAAAGAACTAAAGATGAACAATGAGACCATAGTACGGGATACAAAGGAAATCAAGAAGACCCTAGAAGAGCATAAAGAAGACATTGCAAGACTAAATAAAAAAATGGATGATCTTATGGAAATTAAAGAAACTGTTGACCAAATTAAAAAGATTCTGGACACTCATAGTACAAGAGTAGAGGAAGTTGAACAACAAATCAGTGACCTGGAAGATGACAGAATGGAAAACGAAAGCATAAAAGAAAGAATGGGGAAAAAAATTGAAAAAATCGAAATGGACCTCAGGGATATGATAGATAATATGAAACGTCCAAATATAAGACTCATTGGTGTCCCAGAAGGGGAAGAAAAGGGTAAAGGTCTAGGAAGAGTATTCAAAGAAATTGTTGCGGAAAACTTCCCAAATCTTCTAAACAACATAAATACACAAATCATAAATGCTCACCGAACCCCAAATAGAATAAATTCAAATAAACCCACTCCGAGACATATACTGATCACACTGTCAAACACAGAAGAGAAGGAGCAAGTTCTGAAAGCAGCAAGAGAAAAGCAATTCACCACATACAAAGGAAACTGCATAAGACCAAGTAGTGACTACTCAGCAGCCACCATGGAGGCGAGAAGGCATTGGCATGATATATTTAAAATTCTGAGTGAGAAAAATTTCCAACCAAGAATACTTTATCCAGCAAAGCTCTCCTTCAAATTTGAGGGGGAGCTTAAATTTTTCACAGACAAACAAATGCTTAGAGAATTTGCTAACAAGAGACCTGCCCTACTGGAGATACTAAAGGGAGCACTACAGACAGAGAAACAAAGAAAGGACAGAGAGACTTGGAGAAAGGTTCAGTACTAAAGAGATTCGGTATGGGTACAATAAAGGATATTAATAGACAGAGGGGAAAAATATGACAAACATAGTTTTATGGTACTTTCTTTTATATTGAGATCTTTGGTCCATTTTGAGTTAATTTTTGTGTAGGGGGTGAGGTAGGGGTCCTCTTTCATTCTTTTGGATATGGATATCCAGCTCTCCCAGCCCCATTTGTTGAAAAGACCATTATGACCCAGTTCAGTGCCTTTGGGGGCCTTATCAAAAATCAGTCGACCATAGATCTGGGGGTCTATCTCCGAATTCTCAATCCGATTCCATTGATCTATATGTCTGTCTTTGTGCCAGTACCATGCTGTTTTGACAACTGTGGCTTTATAATAAGCTTCAAAGTCAGGGAGTATAAGTCCTCCCACTTCGTTTTTCTTTTTTAGAGTGTCTTTAGCAATTCGAGGCATCTTCCCTTTCCAAATAAATTTGATAACTAGCTTTTCCAAGTCTGCAAAGTAGGTTGTTGGAATTTTTATTGGGATTGCATTGAATCTGTAGATGAGTTTGGGTAGAATTGGCATCTTAATGACATTTAGCCTTCGTATCCATGAACATGGAATATTTTTCCATCTTTTAAGGTCCCTTTCTATTTCTTTTAGTAGAGTTATATAGTTTTCTTTGATTAGGTCTTTTACATCTTTGGTAAAGTTTATTCCTAGGTACTTGATTTTTTTAGTTGCTATTGAAAATGGTATCTTTTTCTTGAGTGTCTCTTCAGTTTGTTCATTTCTAGCATATAGAAACACTACTGACTTATGTGCATTAACCTTGTATCCAACTACTTTACTAAATTTGTTTATTAGCTCTAGTAGCTGTGTCGTCGATTTCTCAGGGTTTTCCAGATATAAGATCATATCATCTGCAAACAATGACAGTTTTACTTCTTCTTTTCCAATTTGGATGCCTTTTTTTCTTTGTATTGCCGGATTGCCCTGGCTAGCACTTCCAGCACAATGTTGAATAACAGTGGTGATAGCGGGCATCCTTGTCTTGTTCCTGATCTTAGAGGGAAGGCTTTCAGTCTCTCACCATTGAGTACTATGCTGGCTGTGGGTTTTTCATATATGCTCTTTATCATATTGAGGAAGTTTCCTTCAATTCCTACCTTATGAAGTGTTTTTATCAAAAACGGATGTTGGGTTTTGTCAAATGCTTTTTCAGCATCTATTGAGATGATCATTTGATTTTTCCCTTTTGAATTGTTAATGTGTTGTAATACATTGATTGATTTTCTTATGTTGAACCATCCTTGCATGCCTGGAATGAACCCCACTTGGTCATGGTGTATGATTTTTTTAATGTGTCTTTGGATTCGATTTGCAAGTATTTTGTTGAGGATTTTTGCATCTATATTCATTAGGGAGATTGGCCGGTAGTTTTCCTTTTTTGTAGCATCTTTGCCTGGTTTTGGTATTAGATTGATGTTAGCTTCATAAAATGAGTTAGGTAGTGTTCCATTTTCTTCAATGTTTTGAAAGAGTTTAAGTAAGGTTGGTGTCAGTTCTTTCTGGAAAGTTTGGTAGAATTCCCCTGTGAAGCCATCTGGCCCTGGGCATTTATTTGTGGGAAGATTTTTGGTGACTGATTGGATCTCTTTGCTTGTGATGGGTTGGTTGAGGTCTTCTATTTCTTCTCTGGTCAGTCTAGGTTGTTCATATGTTTCCAGGAAATTGTCCATTTCTTCTACATTATCCAGTTTGTTGACATACAGTTGTTCATAGTATCCGCTTATAATTTTTTTAATTTCTTCGGGATCTGCAGTTATGTCACCCTTTTCATTCATTATTTTGTTTATATGGGTCTTCTCTCTTTTTGATTTTGTCAGTCTAGCTAGGGGCTTGTCAATCTTGTTGATCTTCTCAAAGAACCAACTTTTGGTGATATTTATCCTCTTTATTGTTTTTTGGTTCTCTATGTCATTTATTTCTGCTTTAATCCTTGTTATTTCTTTTCTTTTACTTGGTTTAGGATTGGTTTGCTGTTTATTTTCTAGCTTCTTTAGTTGATCCATTAGTTCTTTGATTTTGGCTCTTTCTTCCTTTTTAATATATGTGTTTAGTGCTATAAATTTCCCCCTCAGTACTGCTTTTGCTGCATCCCATAGGTTTTGGTATGTTGTGTTCTCATTATCATTCATCTCTATATATTTAGCAATTTCTCTTGCTATTTTTTCTTTTACCCACTGATTGTTCAGGAGTGTGTTGTTTAACCTGCAGGTATTTGTGAATTTCTAAGTCTCTGATGGTTATTGACTTCTAATTGTATTCCATTGTGGTCAGAGAATGTGCTTTGAATAATTTCAATCTTTTTAAATTTATTGAGCCTTGTTTTATGTTCCAGCATATGATCTATTCTGGAGAAAGTTCCATGAGCACTAGAAAAGTATGTGTATCCTGGTGATTTGGGATGTAATGTTCTATATATGTCTGTTAAATCTAATTCATTTATCAGATTGTTTAGGTTTTCAATTTCTTTATTGGTCTTCTGCCTGGTTGATCTATCTATAGGAGAGAGTGATGTGTTGAAGTGTCCACAATTATTGTGGAAACATCAATTGCTTCCTTTAGTTTTGCCAGTGTTCCTCTCATGTACTTTGTGGCACCTTGATTGGGTGCATAAACATTTATGATTGTTATTTCTTCTTGTTGAATTGCCCCTTTTATTAGTATGTAGTGGCCTTCTTTGTCTCTCAAAACATCCCTGCATTTGAAGTCTATTTTATCTGAGATTAATATTGCTACACCTGCTTTCTTTTGGCTGTAGCTTGCATGAAATATTTTTTTCCATCCTTTCACTTTCAATTTCTTTGTGTCCCTGTGTCTAAGATGAGTCTCTTGTATGCAACATATTGATGGTTCATTTTTCTTAATCCATTCTGCAAATCTACATCTTTTAATTGGGGACTTTAATCCATTTACATTCAATGTTATAAACGTGAAGGCATTTCTTGAATCAGCCATCTTATCCTTTGGTTTATGTTTGTCATATATATTTTTCCCCTCTCTCTATTAATATCCTTTAATGTACCCATACTGAATCTCTTTAGTACTGGACCTTTCTCCAAGTCTCTCTCTCCTTTCTTTGTTTCTCTGTCTGTAGGGCTCCCTTTAGTATCTCAATTAGGGCAGGTCTCTTGTTAGCAAATTCTCTCAGCATTTGTTTGTCTGTGAAAAATTTAAGCTCCCCCTCAAATTTGAAGGAGAGCTTTGCTGGATAAAGTATTCTTGGTTGGAAATTTTTCTCACTCAGAATTATAAAGATATCGTGCCACTGCCTTTTCGCCTCCATGGTGGCTGCTGAGTAGTCACTACTTGGTCTTATGCTGTTTCCTTTGTATGTGGTGAATTGCTTTTCTCTTGCTGCTTTCAGAACTTGCTCCTCTTCCGTGTTTGACAGTGTGATCAGAATATGTCTCGGAGTGGGTTTATTTGGATTTATTCTATTTGGAGTTCGCTGGGCATTTATGATTTGTGTGTTTATGGTGTTTAGAAGATTCGGGAAGTTTTCCCCAACAATTTCTTTGAATACTCTTCCTAGACCTTTACCCTTTCCTTCCCCTTCTGGAACACCAATGAGTCTTATAATCGGATGTTTTATATTATCTGTCATATCCCTGAGGTCCATTTCGATTTTTTCAATTTTTTTCCCCATTCTTTCTTTTGTGCTTTCATTTTCCATTGTCATCTTCCAGGTCACTGATTCGTTGTTCAACTTCCTCTAGTCTTGTACTATGAGTATCCAGAATCTTTTTAATTTGGTCAACAGTTTCTTTAATTTCCATAAGATCATCTGTTTTTTTTATTTGGTCTTGCAATGTCTTCTTTATGCTCTTCTAGGGTCTTCTTGATATCCTTTGTATCCCGTACTATGGTCTCATTTTTCATCCTTAGCTCTTTGATTAGTTGCTCTAGGGACTGTGTCTCTTCTGATCTTTTGATTTGGGTGCTTGGGCTTGGGTTATCCATATCATCTGGTTTTTTCATATGCTTTATAATTTTCTGTTGTTTTTGGCCTCTTGGCATTTGCTTAACTTGATAGTGTTCTTTTAGGATTTGTAGACCAATTGAAGTCCTTATCTCTAATTTATCAGATCTACAGCTTTGTGGAGTGCACTTTCTCTAACTAACCAGCAGGTGGTGTCCACGAGCCACCTATTCTCCACGAGTCAGTTCTCCCCTGCTTTGCCTTTGTGGTGAGTGGGGGAGTGAGGCTTGTGGGGTCCAATTGGTGTACCTAGCTTGCGTGTGTATTTGGTGTTGCCCGCCCTGTATATGGGGCGTGTGTCTGGGTGGTCAGGGAGGGGGGGGGTGGCTCTAACAATCAAATCTCCCTGGTGTTCCTGGAGTTTTAAAGCTGCTGCAATAGTCTAATCCTTCAGTTCAGTCCTGCCACAGTTGGTCTCTGCCACTGACCCACAAGTCCTTGGTATTGGTGTATGGCTCCCGAGACTTGCGAGTGGGTCCCTCTTCCAGGCCATGCACCCCCTGGTCCTCTGTTGAGGGATGACTATGCTATGTCACAGGTGAGTGCCATCCCCCCAGGGCAGTTCTGGGCTGCTGGGCTGTGTAGGGAGTCTCCCAGTCTGCTGAAATGATGGCTGAATGGGGCTTTGTTAATTCACACTGCTCCACCTTCCCAACTCTGGGACAACCAGCTGAGAGTGCAGGGAAGGCTAATGTCCACGCCCAGTTTTGTGGTGTGTGCCTGTTATTTGAAGCACTTCCATCACACTGGGTTGTCTGGGGCAGCTCTGGGCTATGGGGCTGGTGACGGGCAGGAGTGCTTCCTGTCCACCAGGATGATGGCTGTGAGCGGACAGCTCCCTTTCTTGGGAAGTTGTGGTGTTTGGTGAATTTTCTCAGCCACTTGATTATTGCCTTTTGTCTCAGAGCTCTCTTAGTTCTGCTGTTGTCTTGACCTGCCCAAATGCAAGTCTTTGAGGCTTTCTGTATTGGGCTTCTTAAAGTAATTGTTTTAAAAACAGAAAAAAAAAAGGTAAAAAAAAAAAAAAAAAAAAAGGCCTCCTTGCAGATCTAATGGGTTATTGAAATGCTAAGAGACTAGGCAATTAGGGCCATTAAGGAAAGATCCAGGGGGAAAAGAGATCAGTTTTTCTTCAGGATTTGCATATGAGCCTCAGGGCCTGAGCTCTGCCCTTCCCCTTCCTATGTTCACCAGAACTCCAAAAATCCTCCGCTTTTATTTTGGAGTTTTTCTTGCTGTTTTTTGCTATGCCTGTCTCCTCTCTGCTGGGCTGGCTGCTCTCAGATTCTCTGGTGTCTGGTCTCAGTCTGTCTATGGTTGGAGTTTGGATCAGTAGAATGAGTTTCTGTTAAGAGCTGCCACTGCAGTTCTCCCTTCTCCTTCCCAGCACTGATGGCCCCTCCTCCCACGGGACTGAGCCTGGCAGGGAGGGGCGCGGGTCCCCTGCCGCAAAAACTTACAGATATCGCTGATCTCAGCAGTTTGACGTGTTCATGAGTGTTGTATGAAGTATGCCCAAAGTCAAATTGCTCTGTGGTGTCCAGCCCATGCAGTTCCTGGCTTTTTACCTACTTTCCTGGAGGAGTAACTAAAACATACAGCTCACCAATCTGCCATCTTGCCCCGCCTCCTTTGCCCTGTAGTATTTATATCAGTGCAGTGAGTAGTATTTGTTAGAACACAAATTCCCCTTTGGTTGGTTAAGAGGAAATCAAGACCTATACAATTATCTATAACAACTCTAGTTAATGCATGTAGGCTAGTTTGTTGGGCTTTCAGAGCAGAAGTGTTGTCATATATGACTTCTGCTAAGGTTGGAGACAAGTGTCGAATCTTTTATAGTTGTGTCATTCCCACTGTGGGAATTGTAGCTTGCAGAGTATGCATGAAGAATGAATCAGTTAGCCTTCCTGGAAGTTCTCCTAAAAAATCTTCTTGCCTCATTTTGGAGGCTTCTGTGTGTCTTTTGAAAGGCAGCATGATATACTTTTTAATGTCCATAAAAAGAAACACCCATACATTACTGGTGGAATTCTAAAATGGTGCAGTAACTTTAAAAAATAGTCAGGCAGTTCATCGAAAAGTTAAACATAGAGTTATCATATGACCCAGCAGTTTCATGTATCAATTGTATAAACCTAAGAAAATTGAAAACCTATATCCCCACAAAAACTTGAACATGAATATTCATAGCAGCATTATCCATAATAGACAAAAAGGGGAAGCAACACAATGTCCGTTTTGTTTTATTTTATTATGCAACTGATGAGTGCATAAATAAAATCTGGTATATCCACACAATGGAATATTACTTAGCCCTAAAAAGAAAGTAGGTGATGATAATGCTCCAACATGAATGAGCTTTGAAAATGTGATGCAGAGTGAAAATAGCCAGTCACGAAAAGGTTTCTTTTTGGGGTAATGGAAATATTCTGGAATTAGTGGGGATGTTTGCACAGCATCTCGAATATACTAAAAACCACTGAATTGTACATTTTTAAAGGGTGACTATTATGATATGTTAATTATACTTCAATTAAAAATAAATTTAACCTACCAGCCCCAGATGACCTCAGATAGCAATGCTGGGACTTGATCAGCTACAGGAGATGACTTCTGGGGGAGAGAAGTGAGATTTGAAGAAACTGCTTTGGAGAGAAACTTTGGAGGGGGGAGAGGCTAGAACTATGTAAAGGAAGGGATGAAGCCCTAAGTTGGAATCTTGCAGACAGGGGAGGCAAGTCTATGATTGGGTGTTTCATAGTGACCTTATTTTTTCTGTCCTTAGGCAAAATTACAAAGTGGCCTTGTTTTGTTTCATTTTATCGTGGTCTCAGAGTAACATTGTCTGAGGCTGGTGTTGTGAGATTGTTTGTTTCCAACCCGAGAACAAAATGTCCTGGCTGTGAGTGTCAGCCCTGCTCATAATAATATTGAAATCTAGCTCTGAATGTCAGATCATTTCTGGACGTCAGGGGCTATTAAAAGTTTATTGCAGAAAACTTAGAAAATACCCATAAACAAAAATAAAAATTCAGCTAAATCTCAACTCCCCAGAAATAATGAATAATCTTTTATACGTAGCTAGATGATACATGAATAGTTATAAAGTTATATATTTACTTGTTTATTGGTTTATCCCTGCTCTTGTGTCCACTTCTAAATTTTACCCTAAAGACATAATTAAATGTATGTATAAGGAAACCCAGCTGTACTCTTTGTCTCATTGCTTCCCACTTTCCTGGACCGTGCCCCAATAATTCTCTAGTCTCCTAGTCTTTTTTGGAGAAAGAACCTATTTCCCTGCAGGATCAAATGACAGAGTGAGTATAAAGGAGGAAACACTGATTGGCAAAAATCTTAGGAAATTTTATCAGCCTCAGGCATGCCCAATCATTTTTGCTTCTATAACTCTTGTTCATTAACTCAACCCCTAACACCTTGCTGGTAGTGCCCCAATTATCCAGAAATGTATCAGTAATCTACCCTGAAGATATTTGGAACACCAGGTGCTTCCCTGGCTGGTTTGTGAACTAGGCCCAGGAAGGCTGTCGAGAGGGGCTGGAGAACCAAAGAGTGAAGCCAGGACAGAGGGCATAAGGAATGGGAAGAAATCAAATAGGATTTTACTGAAATGTGATTTTACTGAATCTCTCTGAAGATGTTTGGAATGCTTTTTGGAGCTCAAAGGAGAGACCTGGTCCTGCCCGTGGGGAGTGTGCTGTCTGCTTGTGAGTAAAAGCACGATCTCAGGGAACAGAGCAGGATCAAATTCAGTACAGGGCCGAGGCCAGAAGAGGGACTAGAGGGAGTAGATGATCCAGCTCTTGCATCTGTAAAGTACAAGGAGGTGTGAGCACAGCATCCAGGTAGCCCAGCACTTCTGGTCCTCCGTCCAATTCACCCATCCTATGTCTCTGTTTCTTAATAAACTTTCCTTAAAGCCCAAGGGAAATGGACACAGAGGGACCCAGTGTAAAGGAGAGATCATGAGTTTTGGAATAAGATAGGTTGTGCTCAGTAGCCCATAGCTCTACTTGTGTTAGTCCTGTTCTTCCAAGAAGCAGACACCAAGATAGGATAAGACGTGCACAGATTTTATTAAGGGAAATGCCTGTGAGAGAACAGGGGGAGGGAACAGGAAAGTCTGATTGAATCATCAGATGGGATTGCAAGCCTGACCTCAATGACAGAGAGAGGAAGGGAAGGTTGTGTAGCCACATGCTGGGCTACCATGCAATCTAAGGAGGTTTTGACAGGGCTGATGGGTAGTTCTCCAGCCAAAGTTGACCATTAAAGGAGTCCTCTATTTCCCAGGAATGAGCCCGTCTTCAAATCCCTGCTAGCTGAGTCATTAGCTGAGAGCAACCCATGGGAAGCATGACCTCTGCACAAATTTTGCAATGATTTCAGAACATGGCAGCAGGAAGCCATTAGTCAATTAAGCTCTCTGTAACTGGCTGGCTGCCAGGAGCATCCTCCGAATCATTTCAGTGCTTCTGCTAGTGGGTAGTCAGGGCATAACACCAGGAAATCATGTTCACTGAAATCAGATCGACATCAAGGAACAGTACTGAGAAAACCTGGTGTGGTTTTTTTTCTCCCCAAGCAATTTTATTGAGGAGAAATTCACATAACATAAAGGTAATCATTTTTAAGTGAACAATTCAGTGGCATTTAATACATTCACAGTGTTGTGTAACCACCACCTTGCTCTACTTCCAAAACATTTTCATCATCCCTAAGGGAAACCTCATACCCGTTAAGCAGTCCCTTCTCATTGCCCCCTCGCCCCAGCCTCTGGCAAATATTAATCTACTCTCTGTTTCTATGGATCTGCCTATTCTGAACATTTCATATAAATGGAATAATCATTCAATATATGTCCTTTTGTGTCTGTTTTCTTTTATTAGCATAATGTTTTCAAGGTTCATCTGTGTTGTAGCGTATAATACATGTTTTTTTTTAACATTTTATTCTGGAACAATTTCAAACTTACAGGAAAGTTGCAAAAATAACCCAAAAACAATACAGAGAATTAATTCCAGTATATCCCCTACCTAGATACCCAAATTTACCAACTTTTAACATTTTGCTGCATTTGCTATATCATTCTACCTACCTACCTACCTATTTTCTAAACATTTGAAAGAAGATTTTATACATCATGCTCCTTGAACTCCTAATACTTTCATATATATTTCCTAAGAACAAGGATATTCACTTACATAACCACATTAAATACAGTTATCAAGTTCAAGAAATTTAACATTAATACAAAGCACAGTCCTTATTCTATTTTTTTCAATTGTCCCAATAATGTTCTTTTGGGCATTTTCTCCTCCGTTATGAGATCCAGTCCAGGACTATGTATTGTACTTAATCATCATTGCCTGTTTAGTCTCTTCGTTTTTAAAAAAAAAATTGTGGTAGCATATATGCAAGCTAAAATTTCCCTCTCAACCACTCCCAAGGATGTAATCCAATGGCATTAATAACATTCACAATATTTTACTCCACCACCATCAGCCGTTACCAAAACTTTCACATCACCCCAAATAGGAACTCTGCATCCATCAATTATGCATTGACTCCTCAGTCTCCCTTCCCCCAGGCCCTAGTAATCTGCACTCTATTTTCTGTCTCTATTAATTTGCATATTCTAGTTATTTCATATAAGTGAAATCAAACAATTTCTATCCTTTTGTGTCTGGCTTATTTCACTCAACATAATGTCTTCAAGGTTCATCCATGTTGTAGCACATAACAGAATTTCCTTTTTACAACTGAATGATATTCCATTGTGTGTATGTTCCGCCTTTAGTTTACCCATTCATCTGTTGATGGACTCTTGGGTTGCCTTCACCTTTTGGCTATGGGGATTAATGCTGCTAGGAACATTACTGTACAAGTATCTATTTGAGTCCCTGTTTCGATTCTTGTGGGTGTATTCTTAGAAGTGGGATTGCCAGGTCATATGGTAATTATTTAAGCTTTTGAGGAACCAAATTGTTTTCCATTTTATGTTCCAACCAACAATGTACAAAATTTCCTATTTTTCTGCATTCTTGTCAATACTTGTTATTTTCCATTTTTTTAAATAATAGCCATTCTAGTGAATGTGAAGTAGTATCTTGTGGCTTTGATTTGCATTTCCCTAATGGTTAATAATGTTGAGCATCTTTTCACATGTTTATTGGCCATTTATATATTTCGTTTGGAGAAATGTCTATTCAATTTCTTTGCCCATATTTTAATTGGGTCATTTATCTTTTTGCTGTTGAGTTGTTGGAGTTTTTTGTACATTTTGGACGTTAAACCCTTATCAGATATATGATTTCCAAATATTTTGTCCCATTCTGTAAGTCGTCTTTTCACTTTCTTGTTAATGTCATTTGATGCACAAAAGTTTTTATTTTTTATGAAGTCCAATTTTTCTATTTTTTTTCTTTTATTGCTTGTGCTTTTGGTGTAAAGAATCCATTGCCTAATACAAGGTTCCAGAGATATTTTGCTACGTTTTCTTCTAAGAGTTTCATGGTTTTAGCTTTTACATTTGGGTCCTTGATCAATTTTTAGTTAATTTTTCTATATGGTATGAGGTAGGGGTTCATTTTCATTCTTTTGCATGTGAATATCCAGTTATCTCAGCACCGTTTGTTAAAGAGGCCATTCTTTCCCCATTGAGCAGACTTGGCACCTTGTCAAAAAACAATTTGTCATACTAAGCCTACTTATAATTATGCCTAAGAGTGTCCCCCACAGAACGTATTTGTTGCTCAGATGTGGCCCTCTCTCTCTGCATGGATGGCCAACTGCTGGCCGCTGCACAATGCTTCAGGAAGAAAGCTGAGCTGGGAGTCCCTTCCCAAGATGTGTCTTCCTCAACCCCTCCGTTAGAACAACTCCTGGTCACTTGGGTCTGGCCTCTGTCCCTATTTGGCACTACCACTCTGCTATTCCAGATAGACAGTGGCTTTCAGCATTGAAATCTGGGCCACATCCCGGTATGGGAGACCAACAATCAGAGGCCTTGTTCTCTATCTGTGACCAGTCTTGGGTCCTAATATGGCTGCAGGACCTGACATGAGCATGAATAGCGAGGAACAAAACACTATTTCTGAGCCGAGGACCCCCTTCCTCCCCCAAACTGTGACTGGAATGTAGCCCCTTGCACTTCAGCATCTGATGCTGTGAGACCCAAGTGAGTCTGCCCTTTATCCTTCAAGGAAGGCTCAGCTCAGATATCCCCAAGGCCTGGTAACTTCCTCCAGTGCAAACTCCTACCCCACCTGCGGCTCTGGGCCTCACCCTCTTGTATGCCTCCTGGACGTGGTGGACATCTCTCTGGTGAAGCCCCCATCACAGTGAATTGCAATGATACGGTTATGTGTCAGTTCCTTCAACCAGTCTGGGAGGCTCTTGGAAGCAGGGACCATGTTTTACTCACTTTATACCCCCAATGCCTAGTCCAGAGTTTATTCTCCATCAGTGTGCATTATGTTAATGTGGGAGGAAGGCAGTGACATGACAGAGTCCTGTCCCCCAAGTAGACGGTGAGCTGCCTGGGAGCAGCAGCTTCACCTCCTCAGTGCTGCCTTCTCCTCCTCCTCCTCCTCCCCACTCTTCACAGTGAAACCACAAGATTGGGCTCAGAGTGGGGCATGGCTGAATGATGGCTTCATTCAAGATTCAAAAAATCTCCACCTGCAGGACTTGTGAATAATATCTTTATTTAGTTCAGCTAGATGTTTCCTATATATTTCTGAATACTCAGATTAGAATTTTCTCAATTGCATTAAACAAATGGTTCTTAAGCTCTTATACGTGATAAATGCAAATATGCGAGTGTAATGGGGGTTAGAATAACAAGGCCCTTGGATATACAAACAGTAAAAAGAGACATTTTAATGCAGGGCCTAGAGAAGGGAGATCAGTAGGTGACTGAAATATGACCCCTTCACTCTGGGCCCTGGCCTGGTGCCCAGATACCTGCACTCCCACTGCTCTCAGCTCCTCTTAGACACAAGTCCCCAGTCCCTCCCCGAGAGGAACAGGAGCCTTTCAAGACCAGGAGGCAGCCCTGCTCCTGCCAGCAGGGAAGGCAGAAGAAGGCGATCCCCCCACTGGGCAGTGTCCCAGGCATGTGAAGTCAGATTGGTCGGCTGTGTTCCAGCAGGGAGACCACTTGGTTGCTAAATCCTAGGCTGCCTCTTCTCTTGACTCCAATTGTCAAAGAGATTGGAATGGTCCTGGTATGGTCTGCTGTAAACATTTCTCAAGCCAGTCAGCCTCCTAGAGAGCCAGCCAGCCACTGACTCCAGGGGCTTCCAAAGAGCTCTTCAGAACTCCTCAGAGGCCTCAGGACCTCCTAACCCTACTGGACCTCCTAACTCAAAGCACAACAGTCCATCTGCTCCTGCATGGCCTGTGCTGTGCCCATAGTCAGTGAGCAGTGGGCAGTGTGCAAAGTCCAGCAGAGGCGCTGGCATGGTCTCTCAGTCTCACTCATAGCCCAGACAGCGAAAAATCAGCCAGATCAATATCCATGGGTTTCAGGATGAAGCTTAGATCCCCTGGGTCAGCCCCCTGGCCTAGCCGCCCAGACAGGCCAGGCAGACAGAGTCTAGGCCTCAGAGTGCTGAGCCCCCTAAAAGCGCAGCTGTGCCTGGAAGTGTTTGCAGCGGGCATGCTTCATGGTCAATCCATAGATGGGGGTCATGTCCACCTTCACACCAGGTGACACACTGAATTCTACCTGCTGCAGCAGGATGGACAGGAACAGAAAGACCTCCAAGCGGGCAATGGTCTCGCCAACGCACTTTCGCTTGCCCATGCCAAAAAGGATCACCTTCTCACTCAGGGCTTTGTTGATGGAGCCATCAGTGGCGAGAAATCGCTCGGGCCGAAATTCAGATGGGTCACCCCACAGCCTCCTGTAACAGAGTGAGGCAGCTGAAATGGCAGTCTGGGGGTCTAGGAAGCACCAAGTGGGTTAAGCCCCAGCCCCAAAGGATGGAGGATGAGCAAGTGGCCCAGGGAAGAGTAGGAAGCCTGGGAGAAGATGGGCCCAGTCAGCCCGGAGGTTTCCTCTGCCCCTCTCAACTTACTGGTCATGGTTGATCTGCCACTGGTTCACAAAGACACAAAGGCCCTTCGGGATATAAAAGCCACTCAGACTTGTGTCTCTCGTGGTGCTAGGGAGGAAGGAAGCTCAGTCAAGCTCAGGGCCACAGGGTATCCCCCTGCCTCCCATGTCCCTGGGGTACTAGCCCTGAATCAGGCACTGGACTAGGGTAAGGCAGTGGATCTCACCTGTGGGGGATGGTGAAGGGGACAAAGGACGAGTGTCGGAAGGTCTCCAGGATGAAGGCCTCCATATAGGGTAGCTGGGGTCTGTCGGAGAGCCGGGGCTGCCGTGCCCTGCCAATCACTGTGTCTGCAGAATGCAAAGGAAAAGACAGGGTTAAGGGGCTGCCCAAACCTTGGCTGGGTCCCCTGCCTGGAGCCCTTTGAAAGGGGTCACAACCTACCCAGCTCCTCCTGGATCTTTCTCTGCACACAGGGGTTTGTCACCAGGTACATGAGGCTCCAGGAGATGGCAGTTGTGACCGTATCAAACCCTGGATAGAGTAGAACAGAGGGAGAAGTTAGACACGTGGTGAGTTAGGGCAGTTGGACATAGGAAGAGCAAAATGAGGTAGCTCATACCAGCTCCAAAGAGGTCCAAGATGATACTGACGATCTTCTTGTCCGACAGCTGGATGTTGGCATTCTCGTCCAGCCTCTTATCCTGACAATGCTCGATCAGACTGTCTGTGATGTCCCGGACATAGCCCTGCATGGGGAAGGCCCATAGGTGAGCAAGATCCCCATACCAGACCTATCCCTCCATCCAGGACTGGTCCTTCACCATCCCTAGCACCTTTGGTCATGAGGTGACCCACCTCTGGGACTGCCATCCCGACCCCTCTCTGCCCCTCCAAGCTTCTCTCCTTCCTCAGAATACTGGCAGCCCTTACTCAAGAGGCACCTAACATACACACAATCTGGTACCATTATCATCTCGATGTGCTCTTTAACTTTTTCTCTACCATGAGAACTTCCAGGTCCCCACAAGCCTGGCCCAGGGTCCTACATGGAATGGTTATTCAGTGACTATTGCTGTCGGATAGATGGATGGAAGGGCTGTGCAAGGAAAGTCCTATTTTCCTGCCAAGGATGGAGTCCACTCTACTACTGACTTCAAAATCTCAGGGCAAGGGCTCGCTGATAGTGTGCCAAACCCCAGGCTTCTCCTGTTATCTCTGATCTTTTGGCCACTGACCCTACTGCCCCCAGCCACCTGCCTGCCTCTCCCCATCCTGTACCTTCTCAAATGTTTTGTAGTGCTCCTTGACCATCTTCTGCATGAAGTTGCTGAACCTCTCATTCAGGTCCTTGAAAGCACTCAGGGTGGAGTTGGGCAGGTAGCGCAGGATGGGAATGAAGTCGACTGGGTTCCCGGAGCCCACCACCTCTCCAAACTCATTACTCAAGTTGATTATGCTAAGCAGCTCTTGGTGGTCATGGTCATAGCGCTGGCCAAAGCATATGGCACAGATGACATTGGCCACTGACACCACCACATACCTATAGGGGTCGAAGCTCCCGGCCCCCGCCATCAATTCCTGGAACTTGCCAATGAGGTACTTGGCCTCCTTGCTCACGTGCTCCTCCAAGTAGCAGGAGGAGGAGGAAGCTGGGTCCGAGGCAATGGCGAAGCTCTTCAGGGCATTCTGAGCCAGGCGCCGGCGGGCAGCCCACACTGGTCCCGAGTCAGGGCTGAAGGACATGGACACACCGTCCCCAATAAGACTGAAGCTGTAGAGGTCAGGCCGGCCCTTGAAGTCATCCCCCTGGCGCACCAGGGCCTGCCGGATGGTGTCCAGGCCGCTCAGCACCACCACAGGTGTGTGGCCCATGTGGATCTGCATCACGTCCCCGTACCGCTGGCTCAGCTGTGTCAGCGCCAAGTGCGGGGTCTTCCCCAGGGTCAGCACGTTACCGATCAGGGGCCAGCCCCAGGGCCCCGGTGGACTCTTCAGGCCTTTGGGGACCCGCGACCACGAGGCTCTGACCACCCAGAACACGAGGCAGAAGACGGCGGAGGCCAGAAGGAGCTCTGTGGCTGAGATGGGGATTCCAAATGCAGAAAGCATGATCAGAGTAAGGCTCTTGAGGTGCCTGCTGAAAGGTGGGGCTGGAGGAAAAGATCAAGACATCAGGCTGGGGGATAGATAGGAGGAGGCAGTACCCTAAAGTGTCAGTGCACTGATTAAGGAAAGGGGAAACTCCTCCCATCCACAACTGCCCCCTGTGGGTGAAGGGGAAGAGAAGGTGAGGAGAAGCTGTTTGTTGAACTCCCACTGTGTGCCAAAAATTTCACAGCGATTGCATCATTCAGTCCTGGCCACCATTCTATTAAGTAGGCTACAGCCTACTATTAAGGAGGCTCAGAGGCCGTAAGTAATTTGCACACACAGCCAGGAAGTGTGTGATCCAGACTCCCAACCCAAGTTGCCGAATTCCAGAACATTCTCTCTTAACTGTTGCTCCAATCTAAATTAGCGTTTCCTAAATACCATTCTGGGATTTCCGTATTGCACCCGTACTATTATTTACTTCATATTTTTCTAAAATCAACTTTAAATCCACCCACTTGGAATCATTCATAATATCTGTGTGAAAAGTACAGGTTTGATTTTTTTTTTCCTGATACATATTAAATAAACACATAATCAATGTGTATCACTGAAAGTCCCCTTAAGTACCACCCATCATACTTAGGAAAACATTGCTATTAAGAGAATTAGAGATAATTTGCTCCACAATTCTCATTTCACATTTGGGGAAATTGACCTCCAGAGGTGGCACTGATTTGCCTAAAGTCATCCAGCAGTCAGTGGCAGAGCCAAGACTAGGGCTCAGACCTCATAGGGAAAGTTCCTTGGGAAGTTCCCAGCTCCTGTCACAAGTGCCTTCTTTTAAAGAGCGGTCAGATCAATGAAAGAACTTTTCCAGAATCCTCTGTTCTTTACTGCTCAATCCCAGGTTCTAGAGAATCCTCCCAACCCTGGGAAAGGGGAATGAGAGGGCTACTGACCCAGGCACATGGCTCTCAGTCCCAGCTTTCTGAGTTCAACTGACTTACAGTTTAAAAGCACCTGGAGATCAGCTAGATTGAGGCTCCTGGTCACAGAAATCCAGACCAGGGTTTTTGCTGTACTCAATTCTCAATGAATGAATGGCCAGGGTCTCTCCACTTTCCAGTCACTAGAGAGCTGAGAATAAATGGAAGGCTCCAACCAGACCAGGACTACAAGAAAACTCCAGACTGGAATAAAGGAAATCAGGAATGGATCTAGACTTAACAGAGGCTGAGACAATACCTTTTCGTTCTAGGCTTAGTCTAGGACAATCTGTAGAGGGGGTGTGCAAATTCATGGACCACTCTCTCCAAGGCATGGGGCTCTGACTGGGGCCTCCACCTGGTTTCCTGGCCAGGAGGTCAGGAGGCCTGGCGTTCCAAGTTCCAGGGTGTGGCCTGAGACTGGTCATTTTACCTTGTTGGCTCCAATTATATCACCTGAGAGAGGAAGCAGGACGAGAACTCCCCATTCAGGGTTCCCAAATGGATCCCAAGGAAGACAAAATGCAGAACCACTTTGGGGAACCTTACATTCTGACTTGTGAGGTTTCCCCATAAAGAAGCACCCAAGATAGGGTCCCACCACGTGGAGGTTATATGGTTCCAACCACAAGCACTATGGTCATCTTCCTAGTCTGGGAAGTCCTTCTGGAGGAGCTGGATCCAAAGCACACTCAAGTCCTGACTCCCTAAGTGAACCGGGGGCACTGCCAGGCCTTGGTGTGACACAGTGTCCCCTTCTGACAGTGGATGCCCCAAGGGCCTCCAGCCTTGGTAAAATGATAGGAAGCCAAGAGAGATGTGACTGTAAGTTCTCAGAGTCACATTTCTGTTCTAGTTCCCTATACCTGGCAATCTGACAGTGATTGCCCCACAGCAGAGGCTAGAAAAGATAGTCACTGATGGATTGGCTCCTGTTCAGATCCGCCTCTCTTGTTGAGATCAGGACATCTCCGCTCTGACAAGCCACCCCTTGGGGGGGGGAGAGCCAGCCGGGGATAGCTTTTAGATAAAAAGCCTGCTGCCTCCAGCCACCCTGAGCACGCAGGGAGAAGCCCCTCTCATCGCACAGCCAGAGGAAAGGGCTGCACGTGCTCCCAGGTTCCCTCAGCTGGTCCTTGCTCCAGCCTTCCCTGCAATCCTGATGGGGAAGCACCAAGGCAGCCAGGGAGTTAGTGGTGATGCAGCTGGAGACTGGGTCCTGGAGACTAATAATAGCTGTGGGACCTTGGGCAAGCCCTGTCTTTCCCCTGGCCTCAGTTTCCCCAGTACCGGGATGGACTTCCTGGTCTCTAAGGACATCAGCCTCCCCCTTTTCAGAGGTGCTGGACCAGTGACTACCTAAGGTGACCTGGAGGCACCAAAATTTTTCTTTTATTGGGAGGAAAGGGGTGAGACAGAAGCCCTGGGCACTCACCTGTGGCTATGAGGAGGTGCTGTGCTGGGATAGGAAGAGTGGTCTCTGTAGCCAAGAACCCCAAAGAGGAGCAGGGAAGGCTCCAAGGGAACTGTCACCTGCAGGATGAAGGCACCACCACGTTTATAGGCGGCTGGCACGCTGGCCACGCCTCCTTCCCTGGAGCGCGGGGCCTGGACGGTGTGGGGGGCGGGGAGGGGCAGCCTGAGGGGATCTGGCCGCTCCAGGATGAAAGGGAAGGGGGAGTGGGAGATGCGGGAGGGGGCGGAGGAGGTGGGGGTGTGGGGGGACAGGCAAGAACCTACAGTGGGGCCGCCTGATCTAGGTACCCTCACGTACAAAGGCTGAGGACATTTGGAATCCCCAGTTCCAAGGTATCCCACAGGCAGGGCAGAAGCCATCCGAGGTGGGGGCGTAGGGGCGAAGTTCTGGGACAGCCCGGAGAGAGGACATGGGGGCTTCACCCCCTGGCATTGGAACCCCTCTCCCTCGTTTTTGCACCCATGGGAACACTGGGCGTGCAAGTGCCTCCCCCTCACTACAAGCCGAGTGGGGAGCGGCAGGCAGGGGCGGGGCTGCCAGGGGAATATTTTCCCCCGGGGTTACTGAGTCCCGGCTCGCGTGCGAAGCGCAGCGACCCCAGCCCCGAGGTCACCCGGGCCGGAAGGACAGAGGCGCCGATGGGCTGGCCTGGGCCCCAGAGGCCGGGAGTCTAGCAAGGGTTCGTCTCCTAGACCTTGGGAAGGGAATGGATGGTGGAAACACAGTCTCGCTGAGCGCTTACTAGCGGCTCGACGCCGCCACTAAGGCCACCTTACGCATGCTGCAACCCAGGGACACCTCCAACCGGGACCCACTGGCCCTCGAGATTCCCTCTTGGCGCACCGGGTTGCTAGCGCTTTGGCTGGGCAGAGAAATCGCGCAGCGAGTGGGGCTGCGCGGCCAGCTCCAGGTGGCAGATGAAAGTGTTAGTGAAGCCCTGGGGCAGGACAGGCGAGGGGTCCTAGGAACTGATCGCGGGGTGGGAGTGGGAGAAGGGGCCGCGGGGCACGGATTCCTGCCCAGGCTAGCGTGCGTGCTGTCTGGTACAGCTTTGCAGGGTGCAGAGGTCACGCGGCCTATCCCCGCCCCACCTGGCGGGGGGGGGGGGGGCGGTGCCCGGGAGTTGCGTGAGAAGGTCCCCGAGGCCCGCGCAGCCACCCAGCCGCCCAGCTCCCGGGCCAAGCGCGGGTCCCAGCATTGTCACGCGACGGGGCGTGAGGGTCGGAGTGAGGGGAGTGAGGGGCGGGGGCTCTTAAAGGGCCAGTATCTCCTGGGGCCGGAGGGTAGGGTGGGGTCAGAGGAGCCGCAGAGCGCGGGCCTGACAGGGTCTGGCAGGTGCGCCATTGGATGAGGAGCAGGGTGGTGCTGTGGACCCAAGTTTGCGTGCGGACTCCGCCTGCAAGCGGGCGCCTGTGTGTGTTCTCATTTTTGATTCACACCTGTGGCAGGACACAACCCTAGAAAGACACACCACCTGGCTGGCTGCCTGCTGTCCTCGCCCCTCCCAATGTACGATGTCCCAGAGAGTAAAAGCCAGCGTTTGCGTGTCTAGCTCAGCCTGTCTCCAACGCACACAATCATGCCCCACCTGGCTCTACTCTCCATCTCCAGTGAATGGCACTGCCATGCATCCCTGGCCCAGGCTAGAAAACAGAGCCTCGTCTGGCCTCTTCACCTCCTACGCCAGTCAGATGCCACCTTGTACATTGCACAAACATTACCAAGAGCCTGCTATGTGCCAGACACTGTTCTGGACAGTGGCAACAGACATAGAAGTGAATAGATTTGACAAAGCTCCTACCCTGATGGAGCTTATATTCTGGTGGGGGAGACAGGGCATACACAGCAAAATGCAGAGTATGTCAGAAAGTGAAAAGTGCTGCAGAAAAAGATAAAGCAAAAAAGGAGTAGGAATTATGTGTGTGTGGGGGATTATAATTTGAAATGGGGTGTTCAGGGAAGGCCTCGCTGAGAAGGTGACCCTGAGTCTGAGTGAAGGCAAGAGGAGTGTGAGTCCAGCCCTGCAGATAGCAAGCAGAAGAATGCACCTGGCAGAGGGAACAGCAAATTCAAAGGCCCTGTACAGTGGTTCTTGATGGAGGAAGCAGAGCCGAATTGTGGAATTGTGCAGCTGCAGTTTTGGGCACTGAGTGCCCAGGGAGTTGCAATGCCCATGGGGGACAGACCGGCCCCATTTGCCAGGAGCACTCCCACTGAGAAATGTGGGACTTGTCTGCTTGGGATGGAGACAGTGGTGGGTTCTGAGCAGCACAAGATCCCTCTGGCTTCTGTGCTGAGAACAGGACGGAAGGGGCAAGGACACATTGTTCCGCTCTGATGTCTCTCCAGCCCCACCTCCACCCTCTAGTCCAGACCCATGTCATTGCTCCGTAGACTATTTTACAGTCACCTAACCAGCTTCCCCATTTGCCTTTTGCCCCCTCTAGTCCCTTCTCCACCCTGTGGCACCCAGAGTGATCTTTTAAAAATGCAAAATCTCAGTCTGTCACCATCTGTCTTAAAACCTTTCAGTAGGGAAATGTTATGTTGTATAAATGTCATCACAAAAACAATTTTTAAAAATAAATAATTGATTTGATTTAAGGGGAAAAAGAAAAGAAACTTCAGTAGCTCCTACTCCTCTGAGGATAGAAACTAGAATCTTTAGCAGGACTGACCTGGCCTTCCTGTGTCTACTTCTAATGCCCACTTCTTTAAGTCTCTGCTAAAATATCACCTCCTCCAGGAAGCCTTCCTAGGTGCTCCAACAGCAGGTTAGGTTCCTCATAGTGTATATTTCTAATACTTCTCCATGGTAATTCTCAGCATATCTGAACCCTGCTATGACCCCAACCCAGCCTACTACTCCCTTCTCCATGTCCTAACACAAAACACCAACCTGTGGGAAATTCATATGATAAATCAAGTCCTGACAAGATATTATTAGCTGGTAAAGGGGTTATAGATAGAGCACATGGCAAAGTTGATGTTGAGCCCAAAGTGCTGATGCTATCATGGTAGAAACCTAGACAACACAACAGGCAGGAGACAAAGAAGGTCTTGATGGACTTTTTCAGCATCCTTCCAATCATTCCATCCACTGCATCTTTGATTCTGCTTGAGGGGCTTTATGGTACCCAAGAGAGGTCTATCCTCCAATTCCAGCTGGAGCTAGAGCCACAGGCAGAAGACCATAGCCAGTGTGGAAGCTGTGATGGGGAAGTGGGGAGGAAGGCACTCCCAGATCCCCCATCCTACTCTGCAGCCCACCCTCCCCCCAGCTCCCCAGGGTCCCCATCAATGCCCTAGCCCTGGTCATCAGGGCTGGGAGACCATCTGGTGCTGCAGCTCCTAACCAAGGACCCAGGAACCCCTTCCCTTGGTAGAAGTGTATAAATTTGCTCAGATTCTCTAACAGGTGCTTGACCCCAAAGAAATTAATTAGCTAATTAAGCCAACTCCTTTCACTTCTCAGCTGAAGAGACTGATGGCAGAAAGGAAAAGGCCCAAGGACAAATGGCAAATCAAAGCAAAGCCTGGACCTCTGGCCTCCTGCTTCCAGACCAGGGCTCTTTGCACCATCATTTACTGTCCCGACTTCCAGTGAAGCCCCAGAAGGCCAAACGTGGACAGGCTCCATCCCCCGGGCGGGGTCCCCCATCTCCCCATAGCCCTGGACAAGAGTGAGAAGTTGTACTTCCCATCCCCCAAGTACAGTCTTGGCTAACAGCTCACAATGATGGGAAGGGGGCCCTTATGGAGCACTGGGAAGAGGAGGGAGACAGGCAGGAGGTTTGAGAACCTTGACCTGGAGCTGAACACCCAATCCCGGGTCAAAGTTTGCAGGCCTTGCGTGAGAAGCTCTTTGGCTAGGATTCCCCAGTCATGGATACCAGGAATGCAGAGGCAGGGGGCCAGGGGGAAGGGCAAGGGCTTTGGGCTGGTAGGGCTGGAGAGGGCTGAGGGTTTTGACCCAGCAGAGTTGTCCAGTCTAGAGCTTTCCAGCAGCACTGCCGAAGGCTCTGTGGCAGGGTTGGGGAAAAAGCAAGATGCCCAACAAACTCCCATCTCATGGGGTGACGACAGGAACCATGCCCCAAACAGAGCCCATGCTGAGTCTGGAGATGCTACAGGGCTTGGGGAGGGAGGAGGGGGTTGAGAGGACCATCAGGGAGAGCAGAAAACAGGAGTAAAGTCTTGGAGTATGAGGAATATAAGAAGGGCATTCTTGGTATGGGGAGAGGCCCCAATGTGAACAAAAGCACAGTAGTGTGAGATTGGGGTAAGGTAGTTTGGGAAGAGTGGAGTTCGAGTGAAAACTGGGACTTCTCTCCCAATGCATGATCACCCTGCCGAGCTACTCCACCCTACCTGAGATCTGAGCCCTGAGCACTGCCCACTCCTCTCCTGTCTGCCCAGAGAGCCCAAGAAATTTGGTTTGCAAAATCCAAGGCTCAGATGGGGCAGCCCCTGGCTCCCTGGCTCTTAGCTGCTATACTTGGAGTCCCAGGATAGTTTTGATTCAAGCCTGTTGTTTTAGCTTTCACTTTCAAAAGAGTCCTGGCTTGGACAACAGATTATATGGTCAACGCATTGGTAGATATCTGTGGGTTTTATGTGCCCAGCATCCCTTCTCTCTTCTTCTGGCAATACCATTTGACTTTCTTTTGGGGGCTACCCCACCCGTATGCTCAGCTTTTAGGTTTGGTGAAGCTGATCCCATGCCAGGATACAACGCTGGCCCATGACTCAGGCCAGGTCAATGAGAGCTGGACAAGGGATTTGGATAAACCCTTGGAAAAGAAGTGGCTAATCTGGTTAGAATATAAGTCTGGATCTGCTGGTGATCATTTTTTAGGAAAGCCTACTTTAGGATGATGCCCACACAGAGGAAAGAAGAACTGGGAGATGAGAGGATGGAGAGGAAAGAGTTGATGACATTGAGCACCTAGATCCAGTTATTCCTGAAGCCAATGAAGTTCACCCTTAGAACTTCCCTGTTACATGAACCAGTGTTGCCACCACGTTCCTCTTCTCCTTTCCCCCTTTTTCCTTCTTCACCTCTTCCTCTTTGTCTTTTTCCTCCTCCTCCTTCTCCCCCTCCTCCTCTTCTTCTTCTCTAGTATGAGTTGGGTTTGGGGGTTGCAACTGAAAGATTGATAACCCAAACACCTGCCCACTGGGAGCTTATCCAAGCAGATTTCTCTGAGCACTTAAACATCGGCACTGAAAGCAGACACCAAGAAGGCCTGGGTAGATTTGGGCAGAGTCCTAAGAAGTTACCCCGATCTAATATCTTCCCACCAGTCTGCCCCTGTGACAAAATTGCCACAGAAAGTGCCATTAATTTTCTCCCCTGATCTTGTCGGGGTGTCGCTGGCTGGTGAATGCCTTTGGATGAACCCATGAGCACGACAGAGTTCATCAGATGACTCTGTGACACTTCACTGATGTTCCACACAGCACTACCAGCAGGCCGGGAGCCAAGCTCACCACCATGCTGGCTGAAGGCTCCTTGGCAGGGGTTGCCCTGGGAAGGAAGCTACAGTTGCCAAGTTCCCCATGCCCCATTTGCACTCCGCGTTGCACAGCCCTCATCCTTCCAGCTCCGAGCTGAAGAAGAGATGCCAGCCTTCCCCAAAGTTCAGGACAGACAAAGTTGCAGTTTTCAGAAGGAAGCTGGCAAGGAAGCTAAGGGGAAAACAATTCGTACAATCGCCTGCCAGGCCCTTACAGATCTGGCTCCCATTATCTCTCTGACCTCCTTGCCTGTTTCTCTCCCTCCTCTGGCTCACTCCTCTCCACGCACATGTTTTCTTGATGTTTGTAAGACCTCCCAGGCATGCTCCTTCCTGTATCTGTCAGGGTCAGTGCCTGCAGGAAACAGAGGGGCCCCTCAAAACTGGGTCATTAAGGGGGCTATAATGGAGGGATTGTTTACAAGGAAGTGGGCAAGGTTTAGGGAAACCAGTAAAAGAAAGGGCAGCACCCCAAGGCAAGGAACAGCAGGGCCAGAAGTGGTGGAGCAGGAAACAGAACCCAGAGAAGGTAGCTATGGAGACGCTAAAGAGACAAGCTGTGGCCTTAGAAAAAGCGTTGCAGCTAGCACGCCAAGACCCTGCAGGGAGGGAGCCAGGGGAGTAAATGCACAGACCTCACTATTTATGCTCTCTGATGTCCTGGGACTGTCCACTGACTGAACCCAACTGGAAGCCCTGGAAAAAGGAACCCATTGATGCAGCCCAAGTTAAGTCAGCCCTCCAAGACTAAGGATAGAGAAGGGTAGAGAGTGGATCTGGAGGGGCAAAAAGAAGATGTTGGCACTTGGCCTCAGGACCTTTGCACTTGCTGTTCTCTCCACCTGGAAGCTCCTTTCTCCCCAAATCCTCATGTCTTACTTCCTCAACCATTACCTTCTCATCATGGCCTTCCCTGGCCATCTCATCTAAAACTGCAATCCAGATTTGCATAGCCCCTATTCCTCTCTATTTAATTTTTATTTGTAACGCTTTCAAACATCAAACGCTCTATGTATTTTACTTGTTTATGTTGTGTATGGTCTGTATCCCCCAACTAGAGTGTAAGCTTCAGGAGAGCAGGGACTTTTGTTTGTTTTGATCAATGCTTTATCAATAGCTCCTGGTGCACAGTGGGTGCTAAATAAATATTTGTTGAATGAATGGAAACGTATCAACCCCCCAAATAGGTAGAAACATCAGATGTGATTTGGCAGAGACCTGGTGTGAGATTCTGGGACTTGGTAGGTATGTACTAGGCCCCAAATGGGCAGCTGAGTGGACCCCCATCCCAGAGCCTTTCTTGAGTACCTGCTAGGTGGGTGTTGCTTGTTTTGCTGCCAGGAGACAATCAGGCATAGTCCTGCATCAAGAAGCTTACCTCAGCCTGGCTCAGCTCAGGCCTCCTGCCTTATGCCACCCTCAGCCCTGTCCAGGGCCAGCACCTGTACTAGGCCTCACTGCTGACCATGTGGCTGCCACCACCAGAAGTACCCGCTCTCTTCCAATATCAAGGCCTCCTGGCTCCTCTCCACAGGCCATGCTCCTGTCTTCACACCATGAACCCACCACAGCAATCAGGGGCTAGCAGCTACTCTCAGCATAGAGATGAATCTGCAGGATTTGGACAAGAGACCCACAAGTTTTGATGAGTGGGGGAGGGCTGTAAGATCCAGATTCTGGGACACTGCCTGGAGGTTCTGGACGGAGCTTAGAGGATGGCCGAGATGAAGGGAGAGCTGCTTTCTCCTTTATCTCATCTTCCTTCAATAGCTTCATATATGATTAATTCAGACCCATGTTATATATCGGAATTTGACTAATCCTACTCAGGTTGGCAGTTTCCTTTATTGCTGGGGAAATGTTTTCCAAGCCAATGAATTGTGAAAACAGCCTTCTGGGAGAATGTTTAACCTACTGAAGGGCATGTTCAACATCCACAGGGGAACACTCTGGTTTCCAAGATAGAGATGTTCCTATATATACCAACACACGGATTTGCTGACAATAAATGTTATCATCCTCTCACCAAATAGGGTTTCTGAGAACCCTGCTTTGTCCACCGAGTGCTCGTTGAAGTGCTCCCAGAATCTCTGCCAAGGAAGTTGTTTCACTCAGATCCACTGAAGCCCAGCCTCGCTGCCCCTCCAGCCAGGGACGGGCCACCCTACCATCTTAGAGTCCTTCCCCAACTGCTCCACCACTTGTAGACATCCAATAGCCATTCCCTCCATCCTGATTTTTAACTTCTTCCAACATCAACCCACACCCCAAGTTTCATTCAGATATCCTGCATCTTCCTTTCCAAAGTGCTTTAGGGGAGGCTGACCCCAGCCCAGTCTTAGAGAAAGTGTCCTGGCCAGTCTGAACCAGTCATTGTGGCCCCAGTTGTCTTGCTGGTAATTGGATTAAACCATGGACCTGTAACATGATTCTGGCCAATGAGATGTAGGAGAAATCTACTGGATTAGCTTTTAGGAAAGTTTCCTCATTCTTAAAAGAGGCACACAGAAGAGCTGTACTCTTGTTCCTCTGGCCATTGTCATGTCTGGAACTACAGCAGCCATCTTGTGCAAAAGTACATGCAGGAAAGGATGCTGGGGGCAGTGGCCATAGTAATGCAGGGAAGGAGTAGAATCTCGAGCAGTTGGTTGGAGGTGAATGAGAGGAGTCTTAGAGGGCTCCCAGGTTTCTGGCTGGGACGATGACCTAGAAGGAGGGGTGTTTGGGCAGGGGAGTGACCTGATCCATCTGGGTGTGTTGAGGATGAAAGGGCAAGGGGCCTCTGGGTGGACACGTGCTGCAGGTAATTTGCTGCCCTGTTCTGAAGCTCCAGGTCCATAACTAGTAGACTGTGAGATCCTCAGGTTTATTCATTCACTTGTGCATCTCACAGCACCTGTCTCCACAAAGGTTCTTCCTCTCTGCCAAGTCTGGGCACAGAGATGAATGGGACTCAGTCCCTCCCTCAAGAAGACCACCGTTTGGGTTAGGGTTAGGTGATTGGCCAGCCAAAAAACTACAGCTCCTTGGGGTCAGATCCATGACAGAGACAAGAAAGGAGGGTGAGGGACACAGAGGGACAAGGACAAGGATCCTGAGGTTGCTGCCAATTGCTGAGTTCTTGCCACCAACCAGCCTGGACAACGTGCATTGAATAAATTTGTTGCATGACCCAGAAGTGGCTTCACCTGCCCCCTCTCCTTAGTCTTGTGTCACACCCTGCACCTTCTCGGGCTCCCCTCACTCTGGATCATGAATGTGTTTTCTTCTGCTGTAGCCTCCTGATTTTGCCCTCTCCCTTGCCACATGCACACTGTGTTGCCCTTTCCCTACTGGCTCTGAGCAAATTAACACCTTCAATTTAAAATGAAGCTAATAATAGTACCTACCTCATAGGGTTGCCATGAAGCTAAAACAGAGATGGCCTGTGGTGAGCATGCAGCACTGAGCTTGGGCACAGTAGGTGCCTGTGGTGGTTTGAAGCTGGATACACCCCCAGAAAAACATGTTCTTAAATTTAATCCATTCCTGTGGGTGTAAACTCATTGTAAGTAGGATCTTTTAATGAGGCTACTTCAATTAAACAGAATGAATACAGAAAGAGAAAGCCATGGAAGCAAGAAGCTGGAAGCAACAAACCCAGGAAGAGAAGCGAGAGACCAGCAGATGCTACCATATGCCTTGCCATGTAGCAGAGGAGCCGAGGATCACCAGCAGTAGGTCTTTAAGTAGAAAGCTTCACCTTGATGATGCCTTGATTTGGACATTTTCACGGCCTCAAAACTGTAAGCTAATAAATTCCCATTGTCCAAGCTGACCCACTTCATGGTATCTGCTTTAAGCAGCCTAGGAAACTAAAATAGTAGTCCAATAAATTTTAACTATGAGTAGTATTATTTGCAATTTCCATTAAACCAAAGCAGGAAATGCCCAAAGCAGACTTTTTACGACGCTCTTGTGCAGGTTAGCATTCTGACTTGTGAACACTAATTTATTCCACAAACCCTTTTCTGAGTGTGTGCTCTCTGCCAGTCCCTGTACTAGAGACCAGGGTTAGGCAGAAAAGCAGAGGCTGCCTCAACCTCTCAGGAGCTCACAGTCCAAAGGGGAGACAGCGGGTGGGTGCTGACGAGGACAGCAGTAAGGGGGCTATGGGCACTCAGCCAGGGTGGTGACAGGAGAGCTGGGTGTAAAATGGGAGATGATGAGTTGGCCAGGGAGCACAGAGTGGAGGGTGGGTTTCCAGCAAAGGAATCAGCATATGGCGAAAGACGTGGAAGTGGGGGCAGGTGTCAGGCCACCAAGGCAAACAGAGCCTGACTAAGCCTAGGAGTTGTTTTTGTTTGTTTGTTTGTTTTTTACCCTGAGATCTCTGGGGAACATTGATGGCTTTTAAAAAGGGAAGTAGTCAACATTCCCTCCAGAAAGGCTAAAATGAAAAAGACTGAAAATACCCAGTGTTAATGAGGATGAGAAGCAGCTGGAACCCTCATACACAGCTCGTGGGAGTACAAAATTTGTTCAACTACTCTAGAAAACCATTCGGTAGATACCACAGAAGCTGAACATACCCCTATCCTATGACCTAGCAATTCCACTCCCAGGTCTATACATAGCACAAATGCACAAAAAAGACCGTGCAAGACTGCTCATAGCACTAGCTCTTCCAAGTTTGAGAGAACCTAGAAAACACTGAAGGCTTACACTATTTGCATGAAATTATTAGAGAATCTTACTTACTGTTTATGGCAATGTTTTCTGATGAGCATATCATGGATGTCATGGGATGCTTTGGCTCAGCCAAAAAAGACATAGGGAATTCTTGACCCAAACTGGAAAGTTTAAAGAAGTTATACCAATAACAGACTCTGAACTAAGGCAAAAAATACATCAGACTTACATTCAGGACATCATTTTGCCTATGTCATTTTTTTTTTTTTTTCAACTTCAACACATTTTTACTAAAAGAGCACTTAACGTAAAAGGAACAAGTTTATAAAGTAAAAATTAATTGATACACTACCAAGCCTGGGAGCCCCCACTCCTCCAGATTATGCCATATTTTTTGAAGAGAACTTTCTTTCTACTTTTATGTCCTTTATTTTCTTCAATCAGGTTGAGATAGTCAGCATGTTGCAGGAGTATGAGAAGTTTTTGTCTGAAGTTTTTGCACAGTTAACAAATGAGGCTACAGATGATGGTAAATGGCGTGAATTGGTTAATTTTTTCAAGGAATTCTGTGGATGTTCTCAGACGTTACAACCTCAAAATAGGGATGCATTTTTCAAAACTTTGGCAGAATTGGGAATTCTTCCTGCTCTTGAAATTGTAATGGGCATGGATGATTTGCAAGTCGTATCAGGTGCTATAGATATATTTTCTTATCTAGTAGAGATTAGTCCGTCCATGGTGCAAGAATCTGTAATGCAAGAAACTCCGTAGAATGACAAGGAAATCCTTCTTGTTAAGGCAGTAATTGAACAAATGCTCTGTGATGATGATCCAGAGCTAGGAGGTGCTGCTCAGTTAATGAGACTTCTTCATACTCTAATTGATCCAGAGGACAATAAGAAAACTGAAAAAAGAGAATTTCTACATTTCTCCTACAACCATTGTATGCAAGCCCCCACAACACCACTTTTCACAAATACTTCAGAAGACAAATGTGAAAAGCATTGTTATCAAACAGCACAGCAGCTTGCCTCAGTTTTAGAGTCATTCACATTTTGTGTGGAACGTCACACCCAACACATAAAAATTATATTTATGAACAAGGACTTGCTAAGATGTGTCGTGGTCTTAATTCAAAGCATACTTTCTTGGCTTTATGTGCTCTTTTTTTTTTTTTAATTTTATTTTGAAATAAATTCAATCTTACAGGAACAGTTGCAAAAACAGTACAAACCCCATACATGGAACTCCATCATACCCCAACCCCCCTCCCCTGATACCCCGATCCACCATCTTTAACATCCTGTCACACCACCGTTTCTTTCTCCCCCACCCTCCCTCCCTATCTATCATCCATCATCTATTGCTCTGTCCTCTGAACATATGAGAGCAAGCTGCACATATCTCTGAACAAACAATATAATTCACATATACCTTTCCCATGGGCAAGAACATTCTTTTATGCAATCTCATTAAGTGCAGCTAAGAAGTTCAAGAAATCAAACATTGATATAAAGCTTACATTCCATATTTCCTTTCTTTTTTTCTTGTGTCCCATGTGTGTCCCTTTGAGCCTCCTCTCCTCCATCCTCAGATCCCATCCAGGATCATCTTTGGCATTTAATTGTCATCTATTTCTAGACTGGCTTTTTTTTTTTTTTTTTCAATTGTGGAAACATATACATAGCCTAAATCTTCCCATTCCACCCCCTCCCTAGCATTCCATTAGTGGGATTAATCACATTTAGAATGCTGCAATGCTATCACCTTCCCACCATCCATTTCTAGAAGTTTCCCTTCACCCCAAACAGAAACCCTACTCTCATTTCTTAACTCCCCATTGCCCCTTCCCCCGCTTCTCGGAACCCCTACTCTACTTTTCATCTCTATGGTCATATTCTCTGATACTTTCTTTGTGTTTACTGTGGGGCTTAAATTTAACATCTTAAATCTAAAACACACTTGTTTTTCTTTGATATCAACTTAACTTCAATATGACACATAAACTATGTTCCTATATGCCATCATTCCCCCACCTTTATGTAGTTCTTGTCAAAAATTACATATTTTACATTGAGTCCAAAACCACTGATTTATCATTACAGTTTATGTATTTTAGATCCTGTAGGAAGTAAATAGTGGAGTTATAAGGCAAAAATATGGTATTGTATTTATATTTACCATGTGATCTTTACTGGAAATCTTTATTTCTTCATGTAGTTTCAGTCAATTGTTTAGTGTCCCTTCCTTTCAGCCTGCTCAACTCCCTTTAACATTTCTTATAGGACTGATTACTGGTGATGAAGTCCCTCAGCTTTTGATTATCCGTAAACGTTTTCATTTCCCCCTCATTTTTAATCTCCAGGTATTTGTGAATTCTCCAAGTCTCTGATGGTTATTGACTTCTATTTGTATTCCATTGTGGTCAGAGATTGTGCTTTGAACAAATTCTTTTTGTTTTAAATTTTATTGAGGTTTGTTTTTATGTCCCAGCATATGATCCATTCTGAGAAAGATCCGTGATCACTAGAGAAGAATGTGTGTCCTGGTGACCTGGGATGTAATATTCTATATATGTCTGTTAAAATTCTCTATATCTTTCTCTCCTTTCTTTGTTTCTCTGTCAGTAGGGCTCCCTTTAGAATCTGAAGTAGGGCAGGTCTTTTATTAGCAAAATCTCTCAGCATTTGTTTGTCTGTGAAAAATTAAGCTCTCCCTCAAATTTGAAGGAGAGTTTTGCTGGATAAAGTATTCTTGGTTGGAAATTTTTCTCCCTCATAATTTTAAATATGTCATGCCACTACCTTCTCACCTCCATGGTGGCCGCTGAGTAGTCACTACTTAGTCTTATGTTGTTTCCTTTGTATGTGGTGAATTGCTTTTCTCTTGCTGTTTTCAGAGCTGGCTCCTTCTCTTCAGTATTTGACAGTCTGATCAGAATATGTCTTGGAGTGGGTTTATTTGGATTTATTCTATTTGGAGTTCACTGGGCATTTATGCTTTGTGTATTTATATTGTGTAGAAGGTTTGGGAAGTTTTCCCCAACAATTTCTTTGAATACTATTTCTAGACCTTTACCCTTCTCTTCCCCTTCTGGGACACCAATGAGTCTTAAATTTGAACATTTTATTTTATCTATCATATCCCTGAGATCCTTTTCAATTTTTTCGATTTTTTTCCCCATTCTTTCTTTTGTTCTTTCATTTTCTGTTCTGTGGTCCTCAAGGAGACTGAGTTATTGTTTAACTTCCTCTAATCTTGTATTATGAGTATCCAGAGTCTTTTTAAGTTGGCCTACAATTTCTTTAATTTCCATAAGATCTTCTATTTTTTTATTTACTCTTGCAATATCTTCTTCATGCTCTTCTAGGGTCTTCTTTATGTCTTTTATATCCTGTGCCATGCTCTTCTTCATGTCCTTTATATCCTGTGCCATGCTCTTGTTGCCTGTCTGTAGTTCTTTGATTAATTGCGCCAAGTACTGTGTGTCTTCTGACCTTTTGATTTGGGTGTTTGGGTTTGGGTTCTCCATATCATCTGGTTTTATCATATGCTTTAAGATTTTCTGTTATTTTTGGCCTCTTGGCATTTGCTTTACTTGACCTTTAATTTGTCAGAATTGCAGCTTGGTGGCATACACTTTCTCTAACTAACCAGCAGATGGCATCTGTGAGTCAACTATTCCCCTCAAGTCAGCTCTCCCCAACTTTGTGGTGCGTGGCGATCTGATTGTTGTGGGGTCCAACTGGTGCACTTAATTTGGGTGTGTTGTCGGTGCTGTCCACCCTGAATGAGGGGCGTGTGTCTGAGTGGTTAGGGTTTAATAATCAAACCTCTGAGGTGTTCCCGGAGATTTAAGGCTGTTCTCTGCCACTGATCCAAAAGTCCTTGGTATTGGTGTAGGGTCCCTAGGATTTCTGAGTGGTTCCCCCTTCCCTGCTGTGCTCTTCCAGGACCTCTGCTGAGGGAGGGAGGGCCATGCCATGTCACAAGTGCGCACCGGCCTCCAGGGAAGCCCTAGGACGCCGGGCCATGCAGGGGCATTCCCAGCCCGCTTCGAAGATGGTTGAATGGGATGCGTTAACTTCCCCCATTCCACACAGCTCCACCCTCCCAGCTCCGGGACAATCAGCTGTGGCTGTATTCAAGGCCCCTGTCCATGGCAGATAGTGTGGCGTGTGCACGGTGCTGTGGGAAAGACTCCCTGTCAAACTGGGTTTCTTGGCGCGGCTCTGTGCTGGGGGTTCGGCCCTGGGCAGGAGTGCCCCCACCCGCCGGGGAGATGGCTGCAAGTCATGCGTTTTTTTCTCCTTTTGGCTCCCCTTTGCTCCCCTGGGCCCGAGACAATCAGCAGTGGGTGTGGGAAGGGGTATCCTCCACGCCAGACACCGAGGTGTTAGCCCAGCCCACTCCCGTCATATTTGCAGCTGCTCCCGGGCTTTTTTTTTTTTAAAGAACTAGTCCGTCTCCAACTGCCAACCCACCATTTCCCCACATCGCAGCGTGGCCGAGGGACTTTCAGCCGACTCACTCACTTGTTTCAGAATGCAGACTCCTGGTTTCACCAAATGCACAGTCCCCGTAGATTTAGCAGACCTTGTCTGGCTGGTTCTACTCTGGAAGTGGTGTTCTGGGTCACTTTCTGGTTTTTATCTAGTATTTTTCACGGAGGTGTTTTTTTGCCCTGTTTCACCTAGCCGCCATCTTAGGTTCTCCTGGCCTTATGTGCTCTTTACTTTATGAAGCAGATGCCTTAAAGATGAAATTTATAATTGTTACATCACCAAAGGAAATCTTTTTGAACCTGTTATAAATGTTCTTCTGGATAATGGAACTCGGTACAATCTGTTGAATTCAGCTGGTATTGAGCTGTTTGAATTCATAATAGTGGAAGTTACCAAGTCTCTTACTGCACATAGAGTTGAAAACTTTTACAAGGCACTTGAATCAATTGAATATGTTCAGACATTCAAAGGATTTCAGACTAATTATGAGCAAAAGAAAGACAAAAATCAGAAACTGAGCAGTGTACCATCTTTATGGCATAGTAACAGATTTCACACAGAAGCAAAAGCCTTGGGAGAAGATGAATAAATGTGGTTTAATGAAGATGAAGAGGAGGAAGGAAAAAGCAGTTTTGACCCCAGTGGAAAATTCAAAGCCAGAAGATGGTTTTCCAGATAGTTATGAAAAATTTCTGGAGATTAAAAAGCAAAATAAAGTGAAGACAAGAAAAACCTTCCCAAAAGGACATCTGGTGGCTTCAAATTTACTTTCTCCCACTGCCAGTGCTGCTGATGGAACAAAAAGTGTGACTAGGAAATCTGCACTGGCTCAGACACCACTAGCAATTTCTAATGGGTCCTCTTCCAAAACTACAAACTTGGTCAGTACAGCCACCAAAAGAAGTTTGGTTGGCCTGGTGGATGATCCACACAGTGAAGAGAAAGATGAAGAAGGAGAAACATGCCCAGGAAAAGATGTTGTCTTGGTTCATAAAATCCTTACTGGGGGACCCTAAACATATAATCTTAATAAAATGCTGCAAATATCCAATGAGCTGAAAAGCTGAACCAGAAAGCTTTCTTGCTTTCGTTTTACAGGCCTACAAGGAGTAGCAAAAGACACTCAATATATCAGCTAGGAGAGTGTAGTTCTGTTAAAAACCAGGTTTCCTAGGAACTTGATCAGTTGCTATTAATTAAGGCTTGCCTATCAGGCTGTGTGAGAGAGAGAGAGAGAGAGAGAGAGGGAGAGAGGGAGAGAGAGACTGGGAGAGGGAAGGAGTGAGTGAGAGAGAGGGAGAGAAGGAATATGAGGAGGAGAAAGAAAGGAAGGAAGGAAGGAAGGGAGGGAGGGAGGGAGGAAAAGATTTTTTTAAAACATTAGTAATCAGAGCCTGGGAGATTGCGTCTCATAAGAAAAGTGTCAGGTTTTGGAACAGTTTGGGGAAAGGAAAAAGGTTGATAAAATAATATGAATGCACGTTGCTCCAGAGGTATATCCAATCTAGAAACAATTGTAAAACTTCAGTTGCAAACCCAATAACATTCCTTGTATGATGGGGCTGGCCATATTGTTCTTCTAGTCATTTGGCCTCTTTTTTAAATAAAATTTTATGGAAAACAAATTCAGCTATCATTAAAAAAATGAAGTTAAGTTTTTGGCACCATTTCTTTGAAAATTTAACAGAAATTCAGCTTCATAGGTAGTTGAAGGGAAGCCATCCTGCATTGCATGGCATGCTGAGTTTTCTACACCAGGAAAAAGCAAGCTGGATTGAAATGGACATTTCTGTTACTATAACTTTAAAACATCACTTTTAGAGATAACAGATGCCAAGAATCAGTACCAAAAGGATTTTCTCTAGAAACATGGTAGTGGACAAAACACAATGCTTTCAGCAGTCCACCAGTACAATCCTGTGGAAGATACTTTGAAGTTGCTTTCTGCTTTCTTAGTACAGTTGTCTTTCTCTCCAGAGCAGCAGGCAGGTTATTATAAAGTGTAATTTATAAAGACTAATATATATGAGGAATAGTGCTGAATTAGGTGGCAGTTAATATGTGGAAGCCATTTGGGACCAAAAGAAGTTGCTGAAGTGCCAAAGTCAGCTTACAGGATATGAAGCTTTTCCATAAACAAACAAGGATGTAATATGAAAACTGCTTTTTTAAAGAGTAAAAGCATGTTCCATGGATGTAAATTAATTTAAAACAATAAATTTAGGCAAATAATAAATTGAAGTTGTATTTTTAGAACAGCAAGTCAAATGTAAATATTTTAATTTTGGTTTGCTTGCCCATCTATGACCTGAGACCATGCTAAAGTGAGAAAAATGGCCCCAAACTACAATTTAATTCATTGGCGGGAAGGGTGGGGGCAGCTAAAAATAGTAATTCTAGCTACAATCTTTATATCACCCTTTGATGTATGAATTGGCCCACTTTTCCTAGAATAGTGAAACGGAAGCAGTTCGCCCTGAATTGGAGACTTTTTGTGGTTAATTTTAATTTTGGCTATTGTGTAGAAAAGATGGGCTACCTGTATAGATATGAAGTATGGTTTCTTCATAAAACATGTTTGTTTCCGTATTAAAAATACCACTGACTTGTTTTATACATGTGGTGATATTAATGCTGAACTATAAAATTCAGGAATTAAATTGTGACCCTGTTGGGGGGCGAGGGTGGAGAGAAACCTCACTGCGGCAGTGGCTGTAATCACCCAACAAGGAAAACAACTTGGATGTCTATTAACAGCTGAATGGATGAACGAATGGTTGTCTATTCCTATCATAACAAAACATCATATAGCAATGAGAATTCACTACAACTACACCCAAGTCTATAAAGAACAAAAACAGGCAAAACCAAGCTCTGCTGTTAGAAGCTGGGGTCCTGGTTATCCTTGAGGAGGGAACCCAAGGGGCTTCTAGGGTGCTGGTAATGTTGTTTCTTGATCTGGGTGCTGGTTTCATAGGTTTGTTAAGTCTGTAGAAACTCATTGAGTTGTACATGGTATATGTACCTTTCTGAATGTATCTTATAGTTTTTAAAAACATTAAATTAAAAAAAGGAATGATCAACTTTCTATATAACCTAGTCTAACCTCAAGAGCTGGAGGAACAGGCAGGAAACAGCTTTCCTTTAAAAGCCGTTCTACATTCTTTAAACATACTCTTGTTCTGTTGGATTCCTGATCCTTGCCCCTTGATATTTTAGCAGGTGGATCCCATAGCTTTCTATTTTTTTTTTTATTTAATTTTGATTCTGGGAAGATGGCAGCATAGAGAGAAGTAGAAGACTTAGTCTCCCCCAGAACAATTCATAAATGAACAAAAAACCAGTAAATAACTTGGAATGACAGCAGGGAGACAAACGTGACTGCCCACTCATCATCCACCAACCTGAATTGGGAGGAATGCCTGAGATCACAGCATAAAATCTGTAAGTAAAACCGTGGACCTGCACTGAGAGCTGAGAGCCTAGAGCCAAGAGCTCCTCCCTCACGGAAGCCACGCCATGCACTCTCTCAGCCCAGCTCCAAGTGAGGTTTTAATATTAACTGCTCAATACAGACAGTGAATCCTCAACAAGCAGAGGCTTTTGGTGACAACTGACCTTGGGAGAGTTGGGGAACATATCTGTCTCAGGATAGGGAGCCCAGAGGATCGGGTGCTATCTCTGGCTGATGGGTGAACCTGGGAGTTTTTCTGTCCCTCTCTCTCTGTGGAGAAAACCTCAGCTGTTCTCAGTCCGCAAGGCATTGCAGTAAAGACAGCCTCAGACATTCTGCATTCTGAAATGAGCTGAGAGTGCACCGCGGCACGGCCCAGAGGCCCAGGGCTTCCCTTGAGGGATGGCGCGCACTGGTGATGTAGCACAGCATTCCCTCGGCTGAGCTCCTGAAGGATCACAGCTGGGAGAGGGGACCTGCTCGGAGAACCCAGGGACGCTACGCCAAGTCCGATGGTTTGTGGAGCAGCTAGAGAGAGGGTCTGGGGCTGAACTGAAATGAAGGCTTAGACTCTTGTGGTGGCCTGGAATCTCCTGGAACGAGGGGGATTTGAACATTAGAACTGCCCTTCCTCCCTGGCCACCTGTACACATGCCCCACATTCAGGGCGGACGGCTCCAGCAACACACCCAAATTGAGTTCTCCAACTGAACCCACAAGAATCATTTCCCCACACACCACAGGAACAAGGTTGTGAACCAACTTGAGGGATATAGGTGACGCCATCTGCTGGTTAGTTAGAGAAAGTGTACGTCACCAAACTATGTCTCTGAAAAATTAGATGGATATCCTTTTTTTTATTACAACTTGAAAGAACCCTATCAAGCAAAACAAATGCCAAGAGGCAAAAAACAACAGAAAATCTTAATGCATATGATAAAACCAGATGATATGGAGAATCCAACTCCAAACACACAAATCAAGATTTCAGAAGAAACACTGTACCTCGCACAATTAATCAAAGAACTACAGTTGAGGAATGAAAACATGGCAAAGGATTTAAAGGACATCAAGAAGACCATGGCCCAGGACATAAGCTCCATAAAGAAGACCCTAGAAAAGCATAAAGAAGACATTGCAAGAGTAAATAAAAAAATAGAAGATCTTATGGAAATAAAAGAAACTGTTGGCCAAATTAAAAAGACTCTGGCTATTCACAATACAAGACTAGAGGAAGCTGAACAACATCTCAGTGTCCTAGAAGTCCACAGAACAGAAAATGAAAGAACAAAAGAAAGAATGGAGAAAAAAATAAAAAAAATAAAAATGGATCTCAGGGATATGATAGATAAAATAAAACGTCCAAATTTAAGACTCATTGGTGTCCCAGAAGGGGAAGAGAAGGGTAAAGGTCTAGAAATAGTATTCAAAGAAATTGTTGGGGAAAACTTCCCCAACCTTCTACACAATATAAATACACAAAGCATAAATGCCCAGCGAACTCCAAATAGAATAAATCCAAATAAACCCACTCCAAGACATATTCTGACCAGAAAGTCAAATACTGAAGAGAAGGAGCAAGTTCTGAAAGCAGCAAGAGAAAAGCAATTCACCACATACAAAGGAAACAACCTAAGACTAAGTAGTGACTACTCAGCGGCCACCATGGAGGCAGGAAGGCAGTGGCATGACATATTTAAAATTCTGAGAGAGAAAAATTTCCAACCAAGAATACTTTATCCAGCAAAACTCTCCTTCAAATTTGAGGGAGAGCTTAAATTTTTCACAGACAAACAAATGCTGAGAGATTTTGCCAATAAAAGACCTGCCCTACTTCAGATTCTAAAGGAAGCCCTACCAACAGAGAGACAAAGAAAGGAGAAAGAGATATAGAGAATTTTAACAGACATATATTGTACCTTACATCCCAAATCACCAGGACACTCATTTTTCTCTAGTGATCACAGATCTTTCTCCAGAAGGGACCATAAGCTGGGACATAAAGCAAGCCTCAAGAAATTAAAAAAAAAATTTTTTTTGAATATACTCAAAGCACATTCTCCAACCACAATGGAATACAAATAGAAGTCAATAATTTTTGAACTGTAACTCCACTATTTACTTCCTACATGATAAAAAATACACAAACTCTAAGGACAAATCAGTGGTTTTGAACTCAATGTAAAATATGTAATTTTAGACAACTATATAAAGGTGGGGGAATGAAGGAGTATAGGAACATAGTTTATGTGCCCTATGGAAGTGAAGGTGGTATCAAAGAAAAACAAGATTGATAGGGATTTAAGAGGTTAATTTTAAGCCCCACAGTAAACACAAACAAATTATCAGAGAATATAACCATAGAGATGAAAAGTAGAGTTTTGGTTAAGAGAAGTGGGGGAAGGGGCAATGGGGAGTTAAGAAATGAGTGTAGGGTTGCTGTTTGAGGTGAAGGGAAATTTCTAGTAATGGATGATGGGAAAGAGCATTACAACATTCTAAATGTGATTAATCCCACTAATGGAAGGCTAGGGAGGGGGTGGAATGGGAAGATTTAGGCTGTATGTATGTTTCCACAACTGAAAAAAGAAAAAAAAAAAAGACAGTTTAACTAGACGACAATTGAATGCTAAGGATGAACTTGATGGGATTGGAGGATAGAGGACAGGTGCCTCAAAGGGACACAGTTGAGACATAAGGAAAAGGAAATACAGAATGTAAGCTTTGTATCATTATTGAATCTCTTATACTTCTTAGCTGCGCTTAATGGAATTACGTAAAAGAATGTTCTTGTTCATGGGAAGTATATACGTGAATTATAGTGTATGTTCAAGGATGTGTGCAGCTAACTCTCATATGTTCAGAAGACAGAGCAATAGATGATGGATGATAGATAGGGAGGGAAAGAAACAGCGATGTGACAGCATGTTAAAGTTGGTAGATTGAGCTGTCGGGGGAGGGGGGTCAGGGTATGATGGAATTCCGTGTATGGGGCTAGTATTGTTTTTGCAACTATTCGTGTAACTTTGAATTTATTTCAAAATAAATTTTTAAAAAATTTAATTTTATTTATTTAAGTAATTATTTTTTGATTCCTACATAACCATGAATCAAATTTTGATTCAGTCCAGTCTAAATCAAAACTTACTTCTCACATCCCATTCAAGATGGGTCCCCATCCTCCTCTCCCACCTGAGCCAGTAGGAAGGGGAGAGGCTCTGCTTCTGCACAACTTTCTTCCCTGTCTCCTCCCTCCTGCTGGTTTCTCCTCCAGGGCAGGGAAAGGGAGAAAAGTATAGGAGAGGAGCCAACCTCTTTTTTTTTTAATTGAGTTTTATTGAGATATGTTCACATACCATACAATCACCCATGGTGTACAATCAACTGTTCACAGTACCATCGTATAGTTATGCATTCATCACCCCAATGTATTTTTGAACATTTTCTTTACACCAGAAAGAATCAGAATAAGGATAAAAAATGAAAATAAAAAAGAACACCCAAATCATCCTCCCATCCCACCCTATTTTTCATTTAGTTTTTGGCCCCATTTTTCTATTCATCCATCCATACACTGGATAAAGGGAGTGCAATCCACAAGGTTTTCACAATCACACTGTCACCCCTTGTAAGCTACATTGTTATAAAATAGTCTTCAAGAGTCAAGCCTACTGGGTGAGCCAGTCTCTTTTTACTACGTTGGTACTGTTTGTCTTCTCCTTTGGCTATGGAGGTCCCTGTTTGTAGTAGATGTTCCATTGCCGGCTTTTCAAGGGGGGCTTTTGAGCCCCAACAGCGTCCTCCACATTACGCAGTTCCTAATGTAGCTGATGTACTACTCTCTGGCCGATCTCTCCCTCCAGGGTGTACCCCATTCCTCTCTCTGCTGGGGTGCCCCCACCCCAGCAGGCAGCTCTCTGCAGGGAGGTCCCATCATTGCAGTTTAAGTCCAGTTCCCTGCGGCAGGGTCCACTTGGCCCTCGGACACTCACATCTTGGTATGATCCCCGACTCGAGCCAGGCAGGCTGCCGTCTGCTGCCCCTGCCATCACAGGCTGCTCGAGTCGGTCTCTGTGTTCACACGTTTCCCCAAAATCCAGGGATATGTGTCAAGCAAGTACACAGTGTAGGATTCCAGAGCAGAACCTTCTGAGTTCAAGTCTCAGCTCTGACACGTTGCTAGTGACCTGGAACAAATTACACAACTTCTTTATGCCTCTATTAACCCATTGTAATGTGAGAATTACACGGAAATATCCTATCCCATAGGATTATTGAGAATTCTTTTTTGAATTAATACAGGTAAGCTCTTAAAACAATACATAGCCCCGTAGACAGCAGGCAGTAAGTATATACACACAAACATCGCCATCTCCCTCACCGTGCTTCACACATCTGGACTCACAGTGAGACCCCATTCTTCCCTTCCTGCAAGCAGCCCGCTCTCAATAACCTGGTCTCCTGCGTTTCCCCCCACTTGGTTTTGTGGGATGAGTGGGCTTTTCCTTCCTTCCCCAGGGAGGGGTGGGGGGCACCAGGGGACTCCTCACCCAGAACAGTTTTCTACCTTAATGACTCCTTTCATGCCCCTTCATCATAAATTTTTATCTTGAAAATTTCCAAACCTTGGGAAAGTTAAAAAAATGTATACAATATATCTTCACCTAGATTCACAGATAGCTGATGTTTGCCTTATGTGCTTCAACCCTCCCCTCTCTATATACACACATAGATGTACATTTCTTTAATAGAACCATTTGAAAGTCAGTTGGTTCATGAGACCTCACCCCTAAATACTACAGCATGAATCACCTAAGAACAATCCTGCATAATCATGATACTATGTTCCCACCTAAGAAAATTACATTAATTCCATAATATCATCTAATCTGCAGTACATGTTCAAATTTCCTGTTACCCTCAAAATGTTTTGTAAATCCAGGATCCAATCAAGATTCACATATTTCATTTGGTTGTTAGGTCTTTTTAGTCTCTTTGGCCTAGAACAGCCCTCTCCCCGCCCCCCCTTATTTTTTAATGACATTGACCATTTTTGCAGAGTCCAAGCCAGTTGCCTTGAGGAACAGCCCACAACATGGATTTTCTAAATTCACTTTTAAACTGTTCACCATCCCTTACACAGGAGGAAGAAGGGTGAGGGGGGCCTCTCTTTAGAATCCTTATCATCTGTTGTCTCAGATTAGGGACTTGGGCTGAAATTTGGAGGCGGCCCATTCCCTGCCAGTTGGGCAGGTTGTTGGAGGAGCCCCACATAGCATCCTCCTGGAGAGGAGCAGGGAGCCTCCCCCTCTGTGACCGGCAGGGACTGAGTGCCTGGGCAGGGCCCTGCCTTGCGAGGGCTGCTCAACCAGTCCAGAGGCCTGGCTCTCACCTCCAGCACCCTGTGCTGCCTTTGAGAAAAACAGGTTCCCCTACCCTGGACCCTGCCGGTAGCTGCAACTCCTTCCCCAGGGACCCAGCGTACTGTCTGGCCTATCCCCAAAGGCTGTGCCTGGGCCCTGGATGGAGGTGGAGCTGAGGAATCATGGCCCAAAGCCAAAGGCTAATCCTTCCAACTTTGTTCGGTGACTTTGATATCAGGTGACCAGGACAGCTGTGCCAATCAAAAGGGGGTATTATTTATAAAAGGCCCCCTCACCCAGAGCCAGAAGCTCTGACCATTCCCCACAGCCCTGCTGATCTCAAGCACCTGCTTCCACAGGTACCTTCCTTGGGTCCATTTCCCAGTCCGTGGGGTCCCCCACTATATATCCTGAGAATCAGTGGAATTGGGAGGACAGAGGCACCCTGGGCTAGGTGTAGGAGGCCTGAGTTTTAGTCTTTGCTGCCCAACTCTGGACCCCAGTTTCTCCATTTTTAAATGGGCGGTTTGGGATTAGGCCATCTCCGAGGACCCTTACTGTGGTCAGAATGGAGAGTTGGGGAGGGGTCCCCACTTGGCACAAGGGCAGCTCTGGCTGCAGCCCAACCCCAAACTCGGCTTCCAAGACCGAGCGGGAATGGGGACCCATCCTCAGAGGTGCCCTTCTTGGTACTGACAGAGCCCCCTGGGGAAGGGGCATCACGGGCCGTTTTACACCAGCCCTGGGGCCTTGGCCCCCTCAGTGTTGTTGGTCAGGGGAAGGTCCCTGTTCCCTGGCATGTGGGAGGCATCAGCAGGAAAAGGAAACAGTGGCAGCTGGCACTGGTAGGGCACATGCCCAATGTACACGCTGCCCAGGAGGCTGGCACGGCCGCTGCCCTCAGCTTCCCTCGGTCACTTGCCTCCACTCCAGCCTCAGAACTTGGAAATCATAGAAGCAGGTAGAAGGGAGGGGCAGAACTGGGGGTTCAGACACTCATGTTGGGAACCTTGAGGCTCCTTCCCAGGCCTCATATTCTGGGATGCTCTAAAGGGTCTCTCCTGGGGTGCAGGACCCAGGTGGGATGTATCCTAGTTTTTCTGGTGTCCAGCTGGGAGGCAAGCACTGAACATGTGTCAGTGTTATTGAACGAGTGAGTAAATGAATGAATGCATGGCTCCACCTCCACCCTCAGCAGGCATCCTCCTCCCACTTTCCCCACAGTTGATAAAGATGGCATCATCCCAGCCTTTCCCCTTCTCCACCATGGAGCTCCTTCTGGCCTCCGCCGTCTTCTGCCTCGTGTTCTGGGTGGTCAGAGCCTTGCGGTCGCAGGTCCCCAAAGGCCTGAAGAGTCCACCGGGGCCCTGGGGCTGGCCCCTGATTGGTCACGTGCTGACCCTGGGGAAGAACCCACACTTGGCGTTGACACGGCTGAGCCAGCGGTACGGGGACGTGATGCAGATCCGCATTGGCCACACGCCCGTGCTGGTGCTGAGCGGCCTGGACACCATCCGACAGGCCCTGGTGCACCAGGGGGATGACTTCAAGGGCCGGCCTGACCTCTACAGCTTCACCCTCATCACTGATGGCCACAGCCTGACCTTCAGCCCCGACTCTGGGCCAGTGTGGGCCGCCCGCCGGCGCCTGGCCCAGAATGCCCTCAACACCTTCTCCATGGCCTTGGACCCGGCTTCCTCATCCACCTGCTATTTGGAGGAGCATGTGAGCAAGGAGGCTGGGGCCCTTCTCAGCAGGTTCCAGGAGCTGATGGCAGGGACTGGGCACTTTGACCCCTACAGCCAGGTGGTGGCGTCAGTGGCCAGTGTCATCGGTGCCATGTGCTTCGGGAGGCACTTCCCCCACAACAGTGAGGAGCTGCTCAGCCTCATAGAGAACAGCCAGGAGTTTGTGGAGACTGCCTCCTCTGGGAACCCCGTGGACTTCTTCCCCATCCTTCGCTACCTGCCCAACCCCAGCCTGCAGAAGTTCAAGGCCTTCAACCAGCGGTTCCTGCATTTCCTACAGAAAACGGTCCAGGAGCACTATCAGGATTTTGACAAGGTGAGCCCATGGTGCAGGTGGCAATGGGGCACTCTGCAGGGCCTGGGTGTGTGGCCCCTGTCACTCGACTCCAAGGTACCCACACATCCAAAGTGCTGCCAAGCCTTAGGAAGGCTCTGGGGAACCTCAGACCAGCTGTGTGAGCTGAAGCCAACCTCCCCCACTCTGGGCTTCAGTTTCCTCATCCCTATAGTCTCCCTCCCAGGGCTGCTGCAAAGCCCCAGAGAGATAAGGCATGTGAATGGGGCCCTGACAGTCCTGCAATGTGGGGAGCTGTTATGAGCGGGAGGACCTTTGTTCCACAGGAACCTGAACCCCAACAGAGGCTAATCCCCAACTTGGGTGTCACTTTGCTTCCCTGTGTTCATGCCAAACTCTTCCTCCTTTGAAACTGAATCCCTGGGGTTACTGGGAAGAAGCATCACTACAGCAAAAAATGACACTCTAAGCTCTACCCAGGGTGCTACAGGCTCCTGCTGTGAGCACCAGCCCACTACCCAGGAGCCAGAAGAGAGCGCCCTGCACCCAGGGTCATGCCAGGGGGGGTGGGACCAGGTAAAGGGCCCAACCTTTGGTCCCAGAGGTGCCCAGGGGGCCTCTAAGCTTGTACTTCTTCAGAACGACATCCAGGACATCACAGGCGCCCTGTTCAAGCACAGTGAGAAGGGCCCCAGAACCAGTGACGGCCAAATCCCCCAGGAGAAGATCGTCAACCTTGTCAACGACCTCTTTGGGGCCGGTAGGAGCCAGACCCCTGCCCTTCCATCCATCAGTGCCCACTGACCACCCACAGCCTTGCCCGATCCCCAAATCCATCAAATAACCCACCAACCACATGGCAGATGGTACAGGACACAAAGACCTAGCTCAAGATCAGGATTTGAGCTCAGACTGTGCCTTCAATTCCCAGTGGAAGCTCCCTCAAGTTCCTCTCCTCCTCTGGGCCTCAGTTCCCCATCTGAACAATAGAGGTTCTCTGATCTGTAAGTCTTTGCCCTTGTGATTCCAGCAGCTAATTATGAACCCAATTACTCAATCGATATTGAAGAGACCCATGCTCTGCCCTCAGGAAACTCACAGGCCAAGCAAGGCCAGAAAAAGATGATGCCTGGTACATGGTGCTTGGTAAATGCTTGTGTTCTCCCTCCCTTGCCTCACCTCTTCCTGCCCAGGGTTTGACACGATTACTACAGCCATCTCCTGGAGCCTTATGTATCTAGTGACGAAGCCTGAGATACAGAGGAAGATCCAGAAGGAGCTGGGTACGCGGTGTTCCCCAACCCTCTGGCCTCAGGTCATTTGTTCAGTCTGCAAATAGCTTTGTGCTTCTTCTATGCCAAGCCCTGGTCACAAATTGTTGAACCACAGGTGCCCCTGCCCTTGCCCAGAGGATGTTGGGGCACTGGCAGGGTCAATGGGCACAGTCCCGTGTAGAATGACACAAGGTATACTAGGTATACTAGGGAACACAGATGGCCTGGAGCAGGCAGAGCGGCTCCTAAGCCCTGTCCGTCCTTTGTTCTGCAGACACAGTGATCGGCAGGGCACGGCAGCCCCGGCTCTCCGACAGACCCCAGCTGCCCTATATGGAGGCCTTCATCCTGGAGACCTTCCGACACTCGTCCTTCGTCCCCTTCACCATCCCTCACAGGCGAGCCTGCCCATTCTGCTCTCACCATGTCTACTCCTCTGAGCATCTCAGCCCTGGCCCAGCTCAGGCCTTTGCATCTCCTTGAACATGATGCCAGGTTCCTTACAGACCTCTACCCTCTAGTCTGCCCCCATCCAGTGTAAACATAATCAAACTACCCAGTTGAAAACCCTTCCAGGGCTCTTGGGAGAAAGGCACACTTCTGACCTCAACTCTTATTTACCTCTGCTCACATTCCCTCCCCACAAGGACCCTCTGCTTCAGCCAGGTTGGCCTCACCATCCCTCACAAGCACCTTCTGGTCAGCTTCCAGTTTTGCTTATGCTGAACCTTCTGCCTAGAATGTCTTCTATCCTCTCCTCTGGCTACTAGGATCCTATCCTTGCCCAAGGCCAATCCTGACACACACTTCCTTCCCCCAGAAGCCTTTCTTGACTCATCCAGCCGACACAGCCTCATTCTTTGACATCCTTCAGGACTCACAGCCATTTCTCTTATGTCCTGGAATGTTAACAATGGCAAGGAAGCTAGTGAAAATGTACTTCTGCCCAAATGTTGGTCTAGTTATTTCTGGAGTAAGAAACCTGACTCCCCAGCCAGGCTAGGAGGTCCCCCAGGGCTGGCCCAGACTGTCTACTTCTTGGCTCCAGAGAATGGCCATGCGCATAGCTGGGCACAAACACAGAAGCTCAGTCAACGCAGATTGAAGTTGGAGAACAGGAGCCAAGGAAGGGGAAGGGTAATTTCAACTCTTCCCCATTCTTCTCATTCATTCCCTCCCAGTGTAGGGTTTGGAGACTGGCAGGCAAGCTACTGGGGTGGGATCAAGTTAGGAGCAAATAGCTCCCAAAGACATGCCCCAGCTCTCCAGCCCAAGCCTGACAGAGCCCTCTTCCCTCCTCAGCACCACGAGAGACACAACGCTGAACGGCTTCTACATCCCCAAGGGACGCTGCATCTTTGTAAACCAGTGGCAGGTCAACCATGACCAGTGAGTACACATCTCCCACTAAAAAATGTGAGAAAGTTCAGCAGCCAGGAAGGCTGTTTGTCCCCACTAGGAACTGGTGACATAATGAAAGTCTGGTGCTTCAAGTGCTCTATAGCCTGATCCAGGTGACAAAATTTAGGCCTGTGCTTCTCAAATGTTAGTGGACATAAGAACCACCTGGGAAGTTTGTTGCAGATTATGGGGCTCCATCCCCAAGACTCTGCTTTGCTTGATCTAATGGGGTTATTACATCAGGTGATTCTGACGTGAATGGCCCAGGGACCTCTTTCAGGAAAACCCCACTTCAATCTACAGGTAGTGGAACCATCTAATTGACCATCAAACTGGGACAAAGCAGATGCTATTAATAATTACTCCAAAACAATAAGCAGAAACCAGGACTTGCAGTCAGTACCCTTGCTGTAGGCACATTTTGAGTAGAATGGAGACCAACACATTTTCCAACTTCAAATTCTTTTTTTATAGTTAGAGCATTATTTCTTTAAAGTAACAAATTAGCATTAAAAAGCACTATTTTCAAGGCAGATCATTTTAGAGAGAGCTTTGTAAAAGAAATAAACATCAAAGTACAATTTAGACCTTTCCCATTAATAACCTCTCACTGCTCCCAAACTATTCTCACACTCGTGGTATCCTCAGAAGTCTCCCCGGGGCCTCTCCTCCCAGGGCCTCCCCAGCACTGAAGTCCCATCTCCTCCGTCCCTCTTGCAGGGAGCAGTGGGGGGACGCCTTTGAGTTCCGGCCTGAGCGATTCCTCACCGCCAAAGGCACCAGCATCAACAAGACCTTGAGCGAGAAGGTGATGCTCTTTGGCCTGGGCAAGCGCCGCTGCATCGGGGAGGTCCTGGCCAAGTGGGAGATCTTCCTCTTCCTAGCCATCTTGCTGCAGCAGCTGGAGTTCAGCGTGCCCCCCGGCGTGAAAGTGGACCTAACCCCCACCTACGGGCTGACCATGAAGCACCCCCGCTGCAAGCATTTCCAGGCCCGGCTGCGCTTCTCCATCAAGTGACGAAGGTCCTGCTAGGCTGAGGAAGGGGACGGGATGGGGGCCACCCAGGAGGCCTCAGCCCTTGTCTCCTTTTTGTTTTTTTTAATAGCTTTATTGAGATAATAGTTCACATATCATACATCTATTTGAAGTGTACAATTTAATGGTTTTTAGTATGTTCACGTAGTTGTGTGACCATCACCACAATCAGTTTTTGAACATTTTCATCACCCCCAAAGGAAACCCTGTACCTATTGACAATCCCTCTCCATTTTCCCCCAGCCACCCACTCCCATCCCCCAGTCCTAAGCACCCACCGATCTGCTTTCTGTCTCTATGGATTTGCCTATTCTGAACATTTCCTATAAATGGAATCATACCATACGTGGCCTTTTGTGACTGGCTTCTTTCACTTAGCACAATGTCTTCAAGGTTCATCCATGTTGCAGCATATGTCAGTAAGCCCTGATTTCCACAAGGTCTGTCTCCTCATAGTCACTCATGGGTATCTCTTTCTCTGCTCTCTTCTCTTCTGTCTTGTGCATCTAAGTCTTTGAACACTCGAAGGAAACAGGGAAGAAGAGACCCAACCCTGTGGGCCAAACCCAGATGGGTGAACGTGGATTCTCCCAGGTCCCTTCCTCAAAAAGTATAACATGTGACTTGATTTCTCCACCCACAGCTGGGGAGGTTGAGCTCCCTGAAGGTGCTTGGGAGCTTGGGCTCCCCACACAGACCCAGGGGTGGAGCACCCACTGGGCTCACTTCCACCATGGCAGAGCCCATGTTTCCACTCAAATGCTCCCTAATGTCACCCCATGGGTGATGCACTTGGAAGTGAAAGGGAAAGACACAGTGGGCTGGGAGTCATAAGCCCTAGATCCAGATCTGGCTCTGACTTAGGGTGTCCAACCAATCAAAGCCTGTCATTGCTCCAAGAGTCTCATGTCTCCACCTGCAAAATGGGGAGAGAGGGCTGGATGAAATGATCTCTAAGAGCTGGAGGTTCTGAATGCACAAGTGTGTTTTGTTCTCTATAAAAGGAGACAGCTATTCATAATGCTTTATCTTCTCTGGGTGAGCAAGGCTCCTCCCTATAACACAGCTCCACACTGAAAAATAGAGATATAAGAACGGGTCATAAGGATGCTGAGATTTGGGCCTCCCCCATCCACCCTCCACACACGCACACCTGAATTGACCATCTGCCTCCCCCAGTGCACCTCCAGCATCAGGCTGTTTCCAAGACAACAGCTTTATGTCTGGAGGGGCACCAGGGTACCCACCCGGGTATGTCTCCTCATAGTCACTCATGGGTATCTCTTTCTCTGCTCTCTTCTCTTCTGTCTTGTGTATCCAAGTATGGGGGGTGGAGGAAAGAAAAAATGGAGGAATCCTTGGGAGGGTCCCAGAAGGAGGCAGAAGAGAACTGACACAGAAAGAATGGCTGCTCACACCTCTCCATCTTGAACACCTGCCTTCTAGAACAGACTCATCCAGGCACGTGGCAATAAGGCAGATTTCTGCAACGTGAATCCTGTTTTACTATTGCCTTGTATTACTGTATCAGAGATGTGTCCTGAAGAAAAATAGTCACTAACAATTGAAATCGAAAGTTTAATGATAAGGTAGTTCAAACATCGACCAACCCCTAGGTATTGGAGCCCTAGAAGTGGGTTTAACCAGGGGCTTTGACCAAGCCAGCACCCCTTTCCAAATAGCCCTCTTGCTGTCACCACATGCATGGCTGCTGGACCTCAGTCTGCACCGCTTCTACTTCTGAGTAGTGATTGCAGCCTAATAGAGCCAGGCTGCAATGCCACCCTTGACCAACAGGAGCTGCTGTCTAACATAGGCCATCTGCACTCTTGCAGAAGAGTTCCTTCAGTTTATTTCTGGTTTCTTTATTACTAATCAGGGCTCAGCTTTATCTGCTTAACAAATTATGATTCTCTGAGATTAGATGAAAAGGAGCAAGACCCTCATTTCCAAAGTGGTCATCCAGTAGCATAATTGCCCCAACATTCTGGAAATAATCATGGCTGCCCATGGCTTTGGAGAAGATAATAAATATGAGAAGTTAAATCAGCTGGAGTCTGCTAAAATCTTAAAGGGAGAAACCACTTTACTAGAGCTTGACTTGTCTTTGTCCACGTCTGTCCTCAGACCCAAAGCAAACTCCTTAAGGAGCCTCTATCTGAAAGACCATCTCTCAGATTGCACATGGCACTGCGATGCCTTAAGCAACCCTAGTCTGAAGGGGAAGACAGAGTCCTGCCCTGGGAACCCTAGACTGAGCAGGGTACAACCCTGCCCTGGACATTGCAAGCTTGGTGAAGAGACACAGCCCTGCCCTAGGAGCCCCAGAAGAAATGACTATTCTAAAATCCCCTGTCTGAGGGAAGAAACACAGTTCTGTCCTGAGAACTCCCACAGACATGGCCTTGCCCCCAAGGCCCCAGTCTGAGGAGGGAGGCAGAGCCCTTCCCTTGGAACCCTAAACTGAAGGGAACACAACCCTGCCACTGACATCTCAGTGTGCGGGAAGAGGCACACCCAGTCCTGGGAGTCCCAGAAAACTTGGTTCTATCTGGGGAAGGAGAAGTAATGCCGCCCTGGAAGCTCCAGTCTGAGGGGGCATGGCCCTACCCTCCAGATCCCTGGACTGGTGGGACGCTCATTGAGGAACCCCAGTGGTGCATGGAAAGACCCCCCAATAAGCAAACACCACCATATTCCATCAATCCAAGAGGAAGTCAAGGCCTAGCTCCCTGGAAGGTTTTAGGCCCATCCTGAGGTGGCCCAGTGGTCACCCTACGGTCACTGCCCCATCTGGTTCCCTGTGGTCAGGAGTTAGCCCGGGCTTCTCACGCACACCTGGCCAATGTTTAACTCACTCAGGCTGACCTAGGGCTCCCCTCTGGCCAGAGCCAAGGGAGAAGGGAGTGTGGACTCAGAGACTTTGCCCACCCCCCATCCCTGCCCCTCACAGCACACTAGAGGCAGACTGGTATGGTTCTGTCCTGCCCTTTTCTGGGAAGTCCTGGACACACATCATTCAGGCTGTTCTTGCAACAACCCTAGGAAGAAGGCACCATTACCCCACTTTTGAGATAAGGAATCTGAGGCTAAGAGAGCACAAACTTCGAACTGGTGGAGAAAAGACTCAAGACACAGGACTGTGCTGTTTCCCCTACACTGTATCCAGAGTCTCTTCCCCTGCCTGTGTCTCTTCCCCTTAGCCAGGATGGTCTGGACAGAAGATGGTGGCTATGAAATGCAGTGTGATCCATGACTGGTGTGGGTAGTTAGAGCACTTGGCTAGACAGGTAGGAGACCTGAGCTCAGGTTCTAGGTTTGGGTGACTGTGGGCAAGCCCTTCCCCTCTCTGGACCTTAGACTCCCATCTTCGGCCACCTCTGAGGTCTTCCCCGATACCATGAAACAAGATTGGGCTACTAACAATGACCCCTCCTCTGCCAGCCTTGCTTAGAGAAATCTAGGCAAAATCTAGTGAGGGCCTTGCAAACTTCTAAGTACAGTGCCCTGGAGAGGGGTATTTTAGTAAAGATGAAATGGAAATATCCCTAGGCTGGGTGTTCTACCTCTACCTCACTGGGAAAATTAAGTGCCTTCTCTAGGTCTCCCATTCTGTCCAGCCCAGATCCTCAACTCCTTCTGTTACAAGCATCCACCCCAACCAGATCTTTCCTTTGCAGCTCTTAGTTCAAGTTCTTGAGGAAGAGTTTGATTGGCTCAACTCATGTTTTTGAGCCAGGTCACACAGGTCAGAGGTCACAGTTCAATCAATGGGTGGGTTCTCTTGGAGCAGTGCCCACCCCTGGCTCAAACCTCCCTGAGACTCCAAGACCAGGCCTTGTGACAACTCAGAGAAAGAACCAGCAAGGAACCACTGCTGTTCTTATTGCAAACTAGCTCACCCCTTCCCCAAAGGGGGCTGCGATGCTGGGCCAGGTAGTCCTGCATGGCTCCTTTTCCCCTCTTTCCCAGGGTCTCCTCAGTCCCTATGCAAATGAACCCAGTCCCTGGGGTCTCTCCCACAGCATCTGAGAAGACAGGTCAGTCTGCTATCTTGCTTCCCATGGAAGGGTTTTGAATCTGAGGAGGGAGCACACTGTCTGAAAGAAGGGTGATGAGCACACTGTCCAACTGAAGGAAACCAAGCAGAGGTTGGATTTCCTAGTTCAAAGAGTCATTCCATGAATTGACCATCCACCTTATCCCATCATGGGCTCCTGTCCCTGAGAGAGGGCTGCCATCAGAGATAGTTACATCCTGAGCCAATCCCCAAATACCCCAGGATCTCTGCCTCAAAGCCAGCCCCCACCCCACCCCCACCCCAGGACCCTGCACACTGTCTACCCTCTGGTCTGATATGACACCAGGTTTGCAGCATCCCCTTGGAGCTGGGCCCTGAGCTCCAAGATCTGCAGCTGGGATCGTGGAGGCCCAGGCAGTGCAGCTGAGGGCCCTTTGGGCAAACAGCCTGCCCAGTGCCTCTCACGTTGCACTGAGAAGGAAGGCAGACTCTGATCTTCACCTGGTTTTTCAGGTTCTAGAGGAATAATTTAATAACACTTGATATGCTTCCCCAGGCCACCCTTCACCTCTGGGCTGGTAATTAATGACAACAGAGTCCAATCCCAAAGCAGGGCCTAATAAGGGGGATAAGGCTCACAGATCTATATCCAAATCCCAGCTCACTCGATAACCCTGGGCAAGTTACATAACCTTTCTGAATCTAGATTTTCTCATCTTGCAACAGGGAATGATAATCCTGCCCCCACAGGGTTGGTGGGAGATGCAAGGAGATCATGTGTGTCAAGTGCTAGGAACAAGAGAAAGGGTGGTCTCAGGGAGGGCCCAAACCCATGTGGCATGTGCAGCTGTGTGTACACCACGCACACGTGTGAGCAGCATTCCGGGGAACCTGCACCCTCTCACTGGGGTCTTGCCAGGGCCTGAGCTCAGCCCACTTCCTTCCACTGTTCCCTCCACCCAGAAGCTGGGAGGGCTGGGGGACTGCTGGCGTGCCAGGGAACAATGGGCCCCCAACTCCTTCCGGCCCATTGCGTGAGACGGAGCTGCTGCCGGAAGGAAACCACCTCCTGGTGGGACAGGCCCCACCCTTGTCGCCTGCCCCAGGGAAGCCAGGAGACACCCCATTCCGCTCAAGGAATGCACCCTTGGTGCATCCTGTCCCTACCACCTGGACTGGTTTCCCTAACCACCCCCTCTTTCAGAGAGGACCCCTCCTGGCATCCCTGACTCTGCCCCTCCCCCATCCTCTCCACGTCCAGGGCCCTTTTCTCATTTGTCTCCGTGTCCCCAGTGTGTGGCTTGGCCCAGAGCAGTCGCCATGAGCGTTGACCAACTGCGTGAGTGCCTGAGCGGAGAAAGTCAGGGCCCAAAGGCTGAGCCAGGACAGGTGAGAGATGGACCCGGCTGGGGGCTCTGCCAAAGCTCCTGCACACTGCAGACAGGTGTTGGTTTAGGGCCCCAGAAATCCCTCCAGAGGGCACAGGTCACAGCACACTACCCAGGCAATGTTCTCCCCACTCAAATCCTTCCAACACTCAGGGCTTCTTCGGGGTAGAGGCACCTTCCCCCACACCCCCAACTTTCTCTCAAGCACGTACACACGCACAATCGCACTCACACCAGGAGGGTCCAGGGTCTCCCCGTGAGACAAGGGAGTCTCTGAGGCAGGAGTGAGGGAGGAGCGGCAGGTGGGGAGAGTGCTGCTCTTCCACCATGCCTGTCCTCACCCAGCAGCGTACCTCAAAAGGCTCTGGACAAGAGACACCCCCATTCTGGGCAGCAGCTTCTCCCCTAGAGGACATGTATGTGTTGGGAGGGAACTGGGTGACTCTCTCTGACGCTGGGCCCTCCTGGCCTTGGGTGTGTTGCAGAGGCTGTAGCCACATTTTAAGTGTAGCGGATGCTGAAGTCTACCCAAGTCCAGGGGCCCTGTGCCCCCGCAATTGCCCAGCTACACTCTTCCCACTGTGGACCCAGAAGCACTAGGGTCTCGGTTCTCCTGTACTGAAAGGCGGTGTCACTAGGTCCAAGTCCCCAGTCCTCAGGTGTGGCCATTATGAGGGAGCAGGAGGAGCAGAAGCTTCCCCAACCTGCCTGGTTACCTGGCCAGCCGCCTCCTCACGTCCAGCCCCACCTCCAAGGAAGCCCTAATCTGGGGACTGAGAGATTCCTCGATTCTCACGCAGCAGCAAGGACTTAGGCAGAGAGCAAGCAGCTCCCTTGGCCCCAAGGGCACAAGAGATAGCAGGCACACCTGCAAACACACGCACGCCCGGCTGCAAGCACGCACACACCTGGGTGGCGTGCTGATCCACCCAAACACACACCTGGCAAACTCACGCACATGCATACACCTGACCACTCCAGGCCCACGCTATCCACGTGCATGCATCCACACAGAGTGGGTGACCCCAAATCTACCATCTTAGGCACACCCACCCACCCCCAACAGTATCTGATACGCATGCCCTTCCCCCGCCCCCACCAGCCCGCTTGGACTCAGCTGAACTACCCCAGGAGCTACAGCGTCTGTGGACCCCATACCACCTCCACTTTGGGAATCCAGAGGACACTAGGGGTTTAGCAGGGCTGTGGGGATGGACCCCAGGTTGGGCCTGGAGGAGAACAATAGGATCTGATGCTCTGTGGTGGATGATCCAGCTATGAGTTTCTATTCCCAGCAATGCTCCCAATTCATTCATTTATAAAAAGTTTCTTCTTAAAAGATGACTTTTTAAATCAGTGGAGAAAAGATAGATTATTGAATAAATGATCATTCATCATGAAAAATAAAATTAGATCCCTCTCTCCCTCCTAACATCAAAATAAATTCAAATGGATCAAAGATTTAAACGTTGGAAATTAAACCATAAAAGGCTAGAAGAAAACAGGGAATTGATTTTTTTTTTAATCATCTGAGAGTGGAAAAGCCTTTCTAAGTTTGACTCAAGCCCAAAAGCTATAAAAGAAAAGATTGATTCTACTGCCTAAAAATAAATCATTTCTGCATTTTAAAAAATCAAACAATGTCAAAAGACATATGATGAATGATGTGCTGGATATCTTTCACTCTGTCCCCCCAGCTCCCCAGCTCGACCTTGTCCACCCTGCTCTGTCTGGGAGGCTCATCTGCAGGGGCCTCCTCCCCTCGTTCCCAGTCGGGCCCCGGAAAGGAGAGCTCTGACCGCAGAGGGGGGGCTCTCCAGCAGCTCCCTGCCTGGGTTCTAATAACTTCTTCCATCTCGGGCACCTCTCAGGCTACTGCATTCCCTTCAAGGTTCCCCTAGTTACACCTTTGGAAATAGCCCCTGTATTAACCCTTCCCCAAATCAAACCTATCTGAGCCTGCCATCTACTGCCTGCTGGGACCCCGAGTGATACACAATGAAAGGTTAATTTCCTTAACATGCAACAAGTTCCTACAAAACTATAAGAAAAAAATACCAACAATCCCAATAAAAAATGGACAAAGGACATGAATGATTAACAGAAGAGAAAGTTATAAATGAATTTCAAACTACAAAGCGATGCTTGGCCCCACTTATCATAAGAGAAATATAAATTAAGACTAAAATGACATACAATTTTTTCACCAGATTGGCAAGAATGAAAGTGTTTGGTAACGTTATTGTGAGTGTAATTAACACTGTGTGGTGTACGATGGTCTGAGGTTAATGGTACAAGTATAATAATGTTCTTTCATGAGTTATAACAAATGTACAACATTCATAGAAGGTGATAATATTAGGGTGGTATATGGGGAAAAAATATACCTAATGTAAACTTTGGACTACAGTTAACAGTACTATTTTGATATTCTTTCATCAATCGTAACAAAGGTTATACTGCATTAGCTAGGGTGTTGAAAAGCAGGCACACGTATTCATTATCGGTGAGAGTGAATTTTAGCTTAAACAACTCTAAACAAACAAATTCGGCAATATTTGTCAAAATTGTAAATGTACATACCCTTTGATTCAGCAATTCCACTTGCAGAAATTTATGCTTCAGTTAAGCTTACGCAAATAACAATAACATGTTTCAGGATTTCTGTTGCAGCATTCCAGTCATTCCAGTAACAGAGGAAGTGACTAAATAAATGATGATAGACCCGTATGAAATAATATGCACAATACGGAAATTTTTCCAAGATATATTGTTAAGTAAAAAACAAAACAAAACAAAAAAACAAGGTGCAGAACAGGGTACCTAGATTTGCTACCATTTGTGTTTTTTAACAAAGGCATATGCTAATATATGCAGAGAATATCCTGGAAGGATGTACAAGAAAAAGCAAGAGTTTCTTCTCTAGAGTAGAGAATGAATGTCTAGGGGACAAGGGTTTGAGGGAGATCTCACCCTTTTGGATTTTTAACACATATAAAGATTTTCTACTTCAAAAAATTAATTTATATTATATTAATTTATATTAATTTATATTATACTGATTGAACATCTACTATGTGCCAGTGCTGTCTAGCGGAGACATGGCCATGAACAAGTCCAGCATAGTTCTCTCTGCTCTCATGGACCTTGTGGTGTAGTGAAAGAGACAGACTCTAAAAAGCAAACATACAAATAAATACCCAATTATAAATTGTAACAAAGCAGGGTGCTATTATAAAGAAGCAGGGTGCTATCAAGAGACAAAAAAAAATGGTGATGACTTTAGATAGGTTGATCAGGGCAGATTTCTCACAAGAGGTAAAAATAAACAAGAAGAGCAGAGGGAAAAAGGGTTCTGGGCAGAGGGAACACTACGTGCAAAGGCCCTGTGGCAGGAAAAGGCCTATCCTGTGCCCTTGGGCAAATTACCCCCTCTCCCGAGGAAGGCATAGCCCCATCTGTGCAATAAGCCCATTTTAGAGATGGGGAGACAGAAGCTCAGAGAGGGAAGATGGCTTCTCCAAGAAAGTGGAGAAGCCAGACTGGCACCTAGATCTTTTGACTCTGTGAACTTGATGCTATTCCCTCTACGTATTTGGCGCCCTTTCACAGGATGGTGGAGACCAGGGGTAGGGAGTAAGATGGAAAGGAATTGGTCATTCCCCATCTCAGGGATTAAGGGAAGGAAAAAATCACAGAAGTTGTGTGCATATGTGAGTGTGTAAACACATGCCACGAGCACCAACCAAGCCTACCAACAACCAAGCCCATGGTAACCTCAGGCCTGGAGTCGGACCCTCCTCTTCCTCACTACACCCCCACCAATGTGTCTCTCTTAAAATGTTGCTTCTTCTGTGTACAAACCTCAGTGCATGAGAGTATGTGTGTACTTGGTTACCTGCCTCTTTGGGCTGACGTGTATGGAATTCTCAGGGGGTTTGTACCCGGACAGCAACCCATTCTCATTTCCCTCATTACACAACACTGATTTAATCCTCACAGCCATCCTATGGGAACACACTATTACTCTCCCCTTTGTATTGACGAGGAAACCGAGGCCCAGGAACATCACATGAATTGCCTGAGATTGCACAGCAAGGGCACAGGAAAATCTAAAACCCAGGGGTGTGGGCTGGCAAAGCCCCTGCCCTTAGCCAAACACTGAATAAATGTGGAATGGGTAAATGAGTGAGTGAATCTCATGACACAGATGGGAAACAGGTCTAGATAGGCGTCCAGGAAGCTGGTGCATGGGTGAGAGTAAAGAGTAAACAGCCCCCTTCCCCTATTCACCCCTCCCTCCGCACGGCTGCAGAGCCCAGAGGCAGAGGGTGGGACTGGGCAGGGTCCCCTCTATTTAGTCTGGGGTCTTCTGGGCTCTGCCCTCTGCCCTGCACCCCCCAGTTTGGAGCCCAAGGAAGTCCTGGCCCTCTCTGCCCTGCACCCCCAGGGATGCATCTAATGAGTTTGACAAGGGGTGTGCTGCTTTCTCCCCACATCTCACTCACAGAGAGGCCTCCAGGCCCCTGCTCTGAGCAAGGGATGGAAATGCTTGAAGCCTGTCTCACAACTGTGGCCCTGCTGAGTCCTGGGGAGCGGCTGGCTTGGGGGAGGCACCGGGAGCCCATCATGAGCACACACTCTACACACAGCATAGCCAGTGCCCCCCTTGAGCCTCCCTTCCTGCAAGGCCTCAGTTTCCCCAGAGGGATGTGAAGGTCCAGAATACCAGGAAGCCAGCACCATGTTCCTCCTATCCAGGGGGTGATGCAGGGGACTACAAGGAGAGCCCCAGTCCTAAAACTCCCCGGCAGCTCACCACAGGGCCTGAAGACGTCCAGCTTAGTGCTTCCTACCTCGGGGTCAGCACTGCCCTCTGGGGGCTCCCTTTCCCTGGGCACCATGCCCCTTCCTCCCAGCTTCTCCCTGCCCCAGAGGAGGGGGGAATCTGTCAGGAATTCCCCTAAACTCCCATCTGGAAGGCTTCTCAGGCACGCTCCATAACTGTCGTCTTCGAATTCTTCAAACTTTTTTCCAATAGCAGGACCCATATAGTTCAAAGGAAAACTAACCGTTAAAAAAATGTCGGGCTTGTGATCTGCAGAGGGGAGACTGGCCTCTCCCCCCAGTAGCTGCCCGGCTCTGCCCGCCTCCCGCCCCCAGGCAGCTCGCGGGCGGGGCTCTAACCCTACCCCAGTCCTGCGTCAGGAGCTGGAGCAGCGAGAATGCAGTCTGGACCGCCGCCTCGCGGCCAATCGCGGAAGCACATGCTTTCCGAGGCCGCTGACAGTCACCCGCCAACCTGGGGACCCCATCCCAAATAAACAGGCAATCTGAAGAAGAGTGAGTTTGTTTTGCAAAGGAAGCTTCCACACAAGTCTCAAGTCCCTCTTTTACAGAAATTCTGGAGAAGCCACTAAAAATGGCCGGAGATTGTGCCATTCCCCCATCCTCACCGCCTATCCTTTTCTGTCCTAGTCTTCATACACCCATCTGAAGGAGAAATTCCATGTCCAACTCCATGCCAGGACTGCAAATTCTGTTCTCATACTTCCAGGACGGGGAGCTTACTGCCCCCAAGGCTGACCCATCATCTTTTCTGTGCTGGGGCTCCCAGACCAGTCACTTAGCAGGAGCAAGAAGTGAGTCATCCAGGGTTACAGGTGCATTGACAGGTACAGAGGAGGGAGTGACATACCCCCCACACACTGACCTCTTCTCAGGGATCTTGTAGTCAAAGGAACTAAATCCCAGAATCTCAGAGATGTCTGGAGTCCTGCTGGCCCCTTAATTTCCTGTTTCCAGAGCACTTGCTCTATGCTAGGTCCCTCCTGGTGCTCTGCCCCCACTTAGTCTCACGTGGGGAAAATGTGCTCACCCCCACAGGCACATGGGGACCCTGAGGATGAAGTCACTTACCAAGCACGACACAGTCATTTGCAGAGTTGAGATTTGATCTCAGGCTTGTTGAGGTCCCTGCACCAATGCTTGACACCGCAACCTGGCACCACTGCCCCCATGCAGCTCCTCAAAGGGTCTGGGTCCAAGCCTGTTGAGAAGGCTCAGGGCAGACTGTGAAGCCAGAAGTGTGACCACCCCTCTCATGTCCTTCTTCCCAGCCCTCCCTCCACTTGTACCTTTATCTGCTGCCATGGCAGGGTCCATACCGCCCGCCCCCAAACCCTCCTGTCCTGGCTTTTTCTGCAAGGAAATTGCCCTCTATCAAACCCACCTGCACACCTAAATGGAGGCGTGGCAGGCAGGGTGTGAACATTTCACTGAGCTGGCAGCCCCTTCTCTACTAGTCAAACCCAGCACCCAGGGCCCGATAGTTGTGGAGCTGTGGTGCAGGCGACTTCTCATGGGGCAGGAAAAACCCAGGCCTTGGGTAGTTCTGCTGAGAGATGCGGGGCAAATCACCCTCTGTGAGCCTGTTTTCCTTGGAGGGTAAGGATCAAATGAGAGCAAATGTATCAACACCCAGTGCACAGTAGGTGTTCAACAAAAGGTGCCTGTCTTCCCATCCTCACCCTGCTCTTCTTCTTCAGGAAAATGCATGGGGTGGCAGCAATGCTGAGGCCAGTCCAAGCCCCTGTCAACCAACATGGGGGTGGCCCAAATCAGGGTGCAGCCCAAGGTAGGGTACCCTGTGGAGTCCTGGCAGCCAGGGGCTGATCCACCATCCCCTACCCACAGCCTATCTGGAAAGTCCCTTCCCGAGCCAGCCAGGGGAACCCTGGGGGCTGTTTCTGCCTCTCAGTGATGAAAGGGTAACCGACACGCCCACACTTTCCGGAAGTGGCCTTATCTCCTCCCCTCCCAGCTGCCCTCGGTTCCCAGAGCTGGCAGATCCCTGCCCACATCCACCCCAGCTAGCCCCATCCTGCCCTGCCACTGGTAGCCGGAGGGGGTCAGCTATGGCTCCGGCCCTCGTCCAGCCCGGGACAGTGTCCTCCCTGGGCTCCGACCAGCCAATCTTTGCCGGAGCAGACCTGCGCCGGCTGTCGGGACGTGGCGCCCGGGCTGCTGGCCAGAGCCTTGTGACTTTGCGCTGCCTCCAGCCTCGGGGCTTCCCCTTCCCCTTGAGGTCTGCGCTCCGACCGCCAGGAGGCGCTGTTCCCCCTCAGACCTGGCGAAACCAACAGCTCAGCGCCATCAGAGACCTAATTTGATTCAAAAAAAGGGCAAGAGGCAAGTAATCGCGGGGAGTGCAAGGGGAAGATAATGGCCTTTGTCTAATCGCCGCTGTGAAACTGCCACTTCCCACGCATCCTTACCTCATCCTCCCGCCTGCCACGTTGGGGGTGGGCGGCAGGGGGGCACCAGTCAGCGTTCTAAGCCACAAACAACAGAAACCGACGTCTAGCTAACTTAAGCACAAAATAAATTTACTGCTCACACAATCCACAGAACACCAAGGAGAACCAAGCTGGGGAAATGGCAGGCACCAGGCTTCAAGGAGAGACTATGCTAAGATCGGCTGAGACGCGGCCTCCAACACGGTTTGAACAGGAGATGGCCTCTCAGCTCCCAGCTGCCAAGGAAAATCATCTCCAAGGGGCCCTGGTGTTCGTGGCACCGCTTACCTACATCACACGCCCTCACCTGAGCTGACTTGAAGCTGTTGGGGAAATAACATTAGAAACAAAAAATCTTCTCCCAACCCAGAAAACCTCTCCACAAGGTAGAAGAGAAAGAAAAACCATTTTATTATTGAATAAGCATTAAACCATAATGTGAATCACAAGCAATCCGCTAAAGAGATTGCAGAGACAGAAAGAAAGCTCACCTTTTATATAGCCAAGCAGAAACAACCCGTTACAGACCTGTTCTCAAGATGAATGATAGCTAGTCCTCAAGAACAGGACTTGACAGCGTCATTTGTCAAACATAGCTCATCTGGTAATTGGGGTGGTCTTTGTTTGCCTCAAAAAAAAAAGCCTCAATATCCCTATGAAAGGCAGATAGTAACAACTTGGAGCCAGATGCCTAAGCTAAACTCCCATGGCAATGGGGAGCTAAGGGTGCTAACTTCCTTGAAGGTGATATTTCTGGGTTGTAAAGCTGGCAAAGGCTTATTTATCTTTTTAAAAAGATTTACAAACATCTCAGAGGGGCAAGGAAAGGATTTACAAGATCAAGTTTTGTAAAGAATGATCTAGGAAGAGGGAAGAGGGGGAGGTCTCTTCCCTTTTTGCACCAGGGAAAATTCATATATATATATTAACCCTTACAAAGCCTCATATTTCCCTCTGTACCACAAGCTCAGGGAAGCAACCAGCTCCTCCCAAGTGCTGGTCTTGTCACGCCAACATCCTTCCTTCGGTCATTCAACAAATGCTAGGTCCCTGCTGATACCAAGCACCTGGGCCCAGGCAGGAGGGTTCTGAGCTCCCAGGCTCAGGCGGGCCCGGCTTCCCGCTGAGGCTGTCAAGCTAACTTCTGACTTGCCCCATCAGGGAGATGGGTGCTGAGGGCTCAGCTGTGGAACTGGAGGACCTGAGGCCACAAGCAGCAGAATCCAAAGCCTGGGCCTCAGATGAGAGCAGAAGTCTTGGAGGACTGGCCCTGGCTAGAGGGAGAGGTGACATGAACCTTTATGTCAGGAGGGTGCTCCTAGGGACCAAAGGTTTAGCTTAGGGGGTCTGAGGAGGTGGGCTGTGGGAAAGGACAAAAGTGATGTAGGCAAGGACTTCCTCCCTGGAATGGGAGCCCTGAGACCTGTGGCAAAGGTAACAGTGTTCAGGTCAGCAGGAGACCCCAAAGAGAATTCAGTCACTTGCTTATTCATTCAACAAACAAGTTCTCCTCTAGGCCCTGTGCTGCTCACTAGGGAGACAGAGAAGCCAGTCCCTGTCCTCAGAGAGCTTACACCACCCTGACACCCACTCTCCAGAACTAAACTCAGAGGGGCCTAACAACCAAAGGGAAGGGGCATTTTCCCTGTGAAACTCGGCCCTCCAGGCCTCACCTTGTCTCACAGGAGGTGGCTTCCAGAACCTCCTTCAGCCCGAGGAGGATCCCCTCCCTGCCCAACTCCACCAACTGTGACTTCCTAGAGGTCACCTGATGTCTGATAGAGACAGGTCTTGGCACACCGGTTTATTCACAGGTATGGCACCTGCACATGAGGATTTGCATGTGATTTGCAAAAGCCTGGCCTGAGGTTCACCAGCACCCAGTAACTCTCCCTCCACTGCCCAAGCTGGGAAAACTTCCTGTTCCTTCTCCTCACCTGCCCCCCACCTCTAAGCGAGGTTTCCTGCCTTTGCCACAGAGAACCCAGGGCCCTTTTTATTGCTTTCTCCCAAAAGACCCCATGAAAAAGCCAGAACAGCTTGCAACCCACCGGCCAGAACCTGAGAGACTGCTGACTAGAGGTTGGTCCAGCTCAAAGATCTCTGAAGGTCTCTGGCCAGCCTAGGGGGAAATGCCAGCCTGCAAGAGGCTTTGGGACCACAGGACCCCTGGTGGGAACTAGGGTAGTTCTAGCACTGCCCAGTCTGGCGCTGATTGCTGCCAGAGCCGATGAAGACAAAAATGAGCACACGGAATGTTGTAAAATACCTTCAGGATTTGGTGACTGCACGGACGAGGGTTTTCACTTCATCAGTCATTGTTAAACTGTAGGCTCAGGATCAGACAAAAGCCCTGGCCCTACCCTGGGGGAGCTCAACTGAATGCTTAGAGGACAGCAGGGGAGAGCCTGTGAGCCTAGACTGCAAAGCCTGTTTCAGGAGTCAGAGAAAAAATATTAAACTAACAGCCGGTTAGTGAAAGTTTGCCTTCTGTGAGAGCACTGTGCTAAGGCGATTGCATCATCTCAGTTTAGCATCATAAATACCCTGTGAGGTGGGTCCTCTCATTCCCATTTCAGAGATGAAGAAATCGAGGCTCAGAAAGGTAAAGTGACTTTTGCCTAAGGTCACGCATCTGGACAGTGTGAGGCCAGGACTCTGATCCCAAAGCTGTTAGAACAATTTGGGTGAGAAAGATGGGATGGCACCCTCTGTTCTTCCACTACACTGGATCTGGTGACTAAGTTCCCTCATTAAATCTCTCTTTGGTTTCCTTACCTACAAAATGGAAATAATGATACCTCCCTCTGAATATATTGAGAGAATTAAATTGACACAATGTGAAAAAAATCCTTAGAACAGTGCCTGGCACATCTTTAGCCCTATAACAGTGTTGCCTGTTTTTATTATTACTATCATTATTAATTGAAATTCATGTCATCATTCATTCAACCAACGTTTGAGTGCCAGGTTTCAACCTCCAATAGCAGATCAGGAAAAATCACGATATGAGAAGTAGACCCTGGAGGGAACAGAGCAGAAGGAAATAAACCAGCCTGAGGGTATGGAAAGGGGTCTGCACAGCCTTACTAGAGGACATAAACCCAATCAATTCTCCACCCAGAATCTGGAGGGATCATTTTAAAATGCAAATATGACCAGCGGAGGCTGTGGTAAAAATCAATAGTGGAGTCCCTCCGTCCTAAGGATGAAGTCCAAAACTCTGGCGGCCCCACAGGCTCTGTTCCCCAGGCCCTGCTCCCCAGCCCTTCCTGGCCTGCTTGTCCTTCTCCCAAAGCTCCACCCCTTCCAGCTCCAAGGACTCTGCCCCTGCTGCCCAGGGCCTCTGCCTGCTCCCAGGCATCTCTCCTCCTGCAGGGCTGAGACCGCAGATGGAAAGGAGTCCTCTGCTTTGCTCCATTCTCCTTCATACCTGCACATCCTGCCTTGAAACTCTTATCACCTTTTTAGCATCTCTGTCCCTACTAGACAGAACGTTCCAAGAAGAGAGGGACCAGGTGAAAAGGAGTCCTCTGCTTTGCTCTGTTCTCCTTCACACCTGCACATCCTGCCTGGGGACTCTTATCATCTTTTTAACATCTGTGTCTCTACTAGACAGAACATTCTGAGAAGAGAAGGACCAAGGGATTGAGAAACAGCTGCCAAAGGGGAGACACTCAGACAGTTTGCAGGAATCTCTGGCATCCCAACCAATTTGTGTCTTGGACTTGGCTCTGGACCTGCCCACTCCAGGAAGACACCAAATACGGGAGCCCAGCACCTTCGAGGTCAAGAGGATCAGCCAGTTAACCTCCTGTGGTAGGTGAGGGAGGTCTGGTATGCGGGCTGCCCCAGGCCACAAGCCTGAGTGAGGTCCTCCGGCTTCCGATGGCCTCTGTGTTGGGTCAAAACCATTGCTAACACCACTAAAACCACAAGGCCACCACACCACCACCACTAGAATTGCTACCACCACCATGGCACAAAGACTAATTTCCTAGGACATCTCCTTGGAGCAAACAGTGGAGAGAACAGACCTTAGTCTGACATGAAGTCCTTGAGCATAGTAAGTGCTCAATAAATATTAGCTATTATCATTAGTAATAGTCATATAATAAAGTACCCGGCACTTAGAAGGTGCTCAGTAAATGCTGCCTTTCTACTGCAGAGGCAATAGAAATAAGTGGGAATAACTGAGAATAGAAAGGGATAGAAAGAGGTAGTTGGCAGCCCCGCATCCTCCCAACCCCCCTCCTTGCAGCTGCCCAGGGAGCTCCACTTAGACACAAGGAGTCACACTGTAGAGATCACCAAATCCAGCCCCTCAGTACACAGATGGGAAAACTGACGCCCAGAGGGCTTGTCTAAAGCCAGAAGCAAGGTCTATCCCTAGAAGTTGGGTCTCCCAGGCCAATACTTGTTCCTTATCATAAACTCATCCAGCTGGAGGAGATAGGTTTTCAGTAAGTCACACCCCCCTAGGTTCACATGGACTTCCTAAGGGTGGGAGTTCAGACTCCTTAAGGAGAGCGAGAGGAGTTATCTGGGAGGCTGAGGCTTTGCCCCTGTATGAGGCAGGCTCAGCTTCTCAACTTGATAGTGTGGACTGGAGCCAGCTCTCCCATGGATCAGGAAGAGGAAGAGGTCTGAGGTCTGGGGGGAGGCCTGTCCTGGCCCCCTGGTTCCCCAAGCTTTCAGCGGCTGCGACGTCAGCTCAGCCATTCAGCCTGCGGTCCCTGGTGTTGAGATGACAGTGCCCACTGTGGCTGTTGTTTCTCCATTTCTGCCTCTCCACAGGGGTCTCAGCCCCAACACTGCTCTGATTTCTCTGGCCACCTTCCCCTTTAAGCGACACTTTCCACTGCTCATATCCCTCATTCCCACCCCGTGGGTCAGTGAGACTCTCAGTAGGGAAGTGGGATTCACACTAGGCCTGGATGACCCCAAAGCTGGGACCTCTTTCCCAGAGAAGCTTCTTCCACTTTCCACAGTCTCATTGTAGAGAGGGCTCGATTCCCCAAGGAAACAGGCAAAAGTTCCCTGGTGAGGATGGTGATGACAAGGCCAAAGAACAGCTCCCCAGCAGGAGGGGTGGCCTCTGAGGGGCCCCCCGTTTCCCCTGGGTCCCACCCACCAGCAAAGTGAGCAGAGATGGACCAGCCCTCTCGCAGCAGAGCTTAGCAGCTCAGCTCCAGCACCTGCTCTGCAGGAAATAGAAGGGGACTTTGCAGAAAGTCTGCCTTTAATCTTGGCTTCCTGTTTTCTGCCCCAGGGGACCGCCCAGAAGGTCTGAGTTTCAAACTATTTCACACCAGCTTCTCTAAACTGTCATCTTGGGGCCGAGAGGCTGGGGGAGGGGAAGAAGCAGGGTGGAGGGAGGAGGGGCCCTGCCCTTCTCCAGGGGCTCGGACCCAGTCCAGCCATACAGTGCTTTTGCTCTGGACTTCTGGAGAGCCACCCAACTTTGCATAGAGCTGTCAGTTGCCTCTCCTTTGTCCATCCACTTCTCTTTTCCCTCTGCTTCCACCAGAGCCCTTGCTGAGCCCAGCTGGCCTGGGCCAGGGTAACGGTATCCGGCCTCCTCACTGGCCTCGTGACCTTCATTCTCATGCCCCCACCCCCCTTACTCCCCCACACCAACCAGAGAGACCTTCTAAAACCACACTTCAGATCACGCCACTCCCCTGCTTAAAATCCTTCTACAGGATTAAATGCAAACTCGTGTAATAAAATCCCAGGTCCACAAAGGCCCTCCAGCATCAGGCCCTTGTTTCTGCCCCTCCCTGCTTCTGCTTCCTTGCAGGCCACTCTCTGCTGCTTGCTGTCCTCAGGCCAGAGGGCCCTTTCAGCCTGGGCCTAAAACCTCCAGGTGCCCTAGGCCTGGAACACCCTCCCCCACTCCCCAAGGGCTGGTTTCACCCCCTTCCGTGGATCTGAAAGCCAAGAGAGCCCTGTCCCCATCCTCTCTAGTCCATCACGTGCTCATTTTCTTCATACCACTGCGTCTAATTTCTGGTTTATTTATTTATCCCCTTGGGCGAGAATCAGGGTGGTAATATTCGTTCCTTCATCTTGAGCCTCCAGAATAGGGCCTAGCACTTAGTAGGTGCTCAGTAAGGATTTGCTGAATGAATGAACTATGAGCATGCAGGTTACTTGTCTGGCACTTCTCCTAGAGGATAGGTCTGGAGCCTGAGACTGATCTGTTCAGGGTTTTAGCTCCAGTCCCTGGGCTGCAGAGAGATTGAAAAATTTGCTTCAAACACTGTTGAGAGTTGGAGGCAGGATTCAAATGCAGGTCTATTTGACTCCAAAGTTCACAGTCTGGGCCACGGCGCACCCAGGGAAAAGAGTCAAGTGTTTTGGGGATATGAAGGGGGTAGAGATAGGATGGTGACAAAGCTCCTCGAGGATAGGGGTATTTTTCCCCAAATCCTGCCAGTCCCTTCTCTCTCATCCTGCCAGCAGATTCAGCAGGGGAAGGGAAGGAGATGTCAACCCCTCCCTTCCAGAAGACTTTGCAGAGAAGCTGAGGGTTGAGAGGCAGCACCCCCCATCCGGCCCCACCTTATCATTCCATCTTGACCTCCAGAGGAAAGAAAGGGAAACCAACCTCACTGAGCACCCTCCCCACGTGCCTCTCCCCACTCACCCCCAGGCTGTTATCTTGCTGAATCTGCACCACCTCTCTTGAGAGAAGTGTACTCCGAGCCTGAATTTATAGAAAAGGAAACAGCTCAGAGACCTTAGGTAACTAACAGTTATTAAGTGGTCAAGCTGAGAGTTAACCTTGAGATTTGAACCTAAAACTCATGCTTTTTTCCATTACACCACAGCTGTTTCTTAGACTTCCTGGATGTCTCCCCAAAGGGTAAAGATGTTACTACTGCCCCCCCCCCCAAAGGTCTGGCCCCTTGCTGGGAAGCTGACCCAGGGGCTTATTGGGTTACCTGTAGTTTGTCTGGGGCCAGGGGTGGGGGTAAGGTGGGGGTTGGGGTAGACCCAACTCCTGCTCCAGGCATTCGAGGCCCTCTGCAATCTGCAGCCACACTGTCTCCCCAGCACTATCTCCCATAGGGCCCTCACTGTCCCTCTCACTCCCTGGGCCCCTCTATGCTTATTTTGGATTCCAAGACTTTGCCAGCATGCCTCACGTCCCCCAGCAGGGAATGCACCCTCCTCCCCTCCTCTCTGCCCACAAAAGCCTAACCCTTCCGGACTGCTCCCATTGACACCAGCATCTCTGGTTCCTCCGTCACTGTCTCACCTCCACCCCCAGCACACACTGTCTGGTGGTCCTGTAGCTTAGAGCAGATCACCTCATTCACAGTGATATATACTTAATTGAGGACTTAACATGTGCCAGCATCTGCACACTAAGCACTTTAAATGTATTAACTCATTTCCTCCCCACAAAATCTTAAGAAGCTGGTCCTATGATTTTCCCCATTTTAACAAATGCAGAAACTGAAGTACAGAGAAGTTAAGTAAATGGTCCAAGGTCACACAGCTTCTAACAACTTCCTCATTGCCTCCAGGCTGAAAATAAAGTCCAAGAAGTCCCACAAGGCTCTTTGTGATCTCTCTTGCCCATGCCACTTGCCAGAACCTCATCTCACCACTCTCACCTCCCCACACTCCAAGCTGTAACCACTCTGAGCTCTTTATAGTTCCCAGAAGTTACCTCCTGTCTCACCTCTCCCTGCCTTCCTCCATGCTGTTCCCTCTGCCTGGTGTTCCAGCTCTGTGAAGTCTCCCCATTAGCCCTCCCTTTTCTTTCGCTCCCTGTGGACCTTGTATATCACCTCCCTGCTTTTATCAATTATTTCTTTGCGATTTTCTTTTAGCCTGTCAGTCTCCCCCAAGAGACTGAGATCTCCTTCAAAGCAATGAGTGAATGAATGAATGAATGCTCACTGCAAGGCCCACTCTCCACAGACAGACCGGAAGAGAGGGACCCAGGTCTGGCCTCCATCACTTTTACTTTGGGAAAGCTGGGCTCAGAGAAGGCTCAGAGCTTGCGTCCAAGTGGGGTGATCAGCCCTCTAAGGGGGACCTTCAGAAGCCACCAATACAGACAGGGAGGTGGGGGCAGGGCGTGGGCGCGGACACACCCCCTGCAGTGCCGCCGGCGCCCGGCAGGGGGCGCCGCCTCGCCGGCCCACGCCCCGCCGCGCGCCGAGCAGGCCCCCTCGCGCAGGCGCGCTGCCGCGGGCGGAGGATCCGGGCCGCGCTTCCTCTGGCCAGGCCTGCGAGCTTCCTCCCAGCGGAGCCCCGGGCGAGCCGAGGTTGGCCGCCGCCGCCGCCGTCGAGACCGCCTCCGCCCTCCCGCTCCCGCCCCACCCCGCGCCCTGCCCCGGGGGGTCCTGCCGGGGTGGGGTCCGAGCGGGGCGACCGCCCGGCCTCGCCGCCGTCGGGGCCGACCCCCGGCCAGCCGTCCCTCCTGCCCCAGCCAGCCCGTGGCCGCCGGAGCCTCCGGGGCGTGGAGCGCGGGGAGCTTCCGCGGCCCCGGATCGAGCGTCCGGGGCGGCCCCCGGCAGCGGGCGCGACCATCCGAAGTCGAACCTTGGTAGCGGCGTTCGGAAGCGAAACTCTGCGGGGGCCGCGCCGGCTACCTTGTTTCCTCCCCCCTCCTCCCTCCCACTCCCCGTCCCCCGTCTTTCTTCCCTCCCCGGCCCGGGCCGCGCAGCCCTCCCCCTGCCTGGGTCTGGCCGTCCCTCCTCCCCTCTCTCTGTACCCGTACCTCTTTGTACCGCGCCCCCCTCCCCCTGGCCGCGTGGACCGTCCCGCAGGCCGCTGATGCCGCCCGCGTCCAGGTGGCTCGGACCGCAGCGCCCGGAGAGAGGTGAGTGCCCGGCAGCCCGGGAGGAGGTGGGGTCTGAGTGTCCACCGGAGGGAGGGCGGTGGAGGTCGCACGTCCCGCTTCTGTCGCCGCCGCCGTCGCTTCCACTCCCATCCCCCATTTCCCTTATCCCCTCCTTCCCGGCTTCGAATTCTCCCGGGAGTCCCTGTCAGAACCGGACTGGGAGGAGAGCACGCGGGAATGGCACTGCCCTGCGAGCCACACAGCCTTGGTGCAGGCCACCCCGAGTTCCCCCCCCCATGTAGAACTAGGGGGTCGGGGATAGAGGGTGGTGGCTGCAGCCTGGAGGGAGAGGGCTAGCGTGGGCCAGGGCCCTGGAGGATGGATTGGACTACATGGGAATTTGATCTTCTGTGCCCAGGGCCTCCCTGTTGGTGTCCGGGTCTGCTTGGGTCTGACCCGTCCCGCACTCCCCACCGAGGCCTTGCTACCTCCTGGCAGCCCAGGCCCCAGCCACCTCCCTTGAACCCTGCCAAAGGCCCAGGTCCTGGGACTGAGCCGGTGACCCTCTGTCTCCCAAAAGACCAGGCCAAAACCAAGGGACCTCTGACCCTTGGGTGGGGAAACTGGGCAGGGCCTCAGTCCTGGATGCAGGTGACACTGGACATTAGCTCCATGCCCTCACCTTCTGGCTGCTTGGTGAGCCCATTCTCCCAGGTTGGCAGGGCCCTCTCTAGCTGTCAGGAAGGGGCGTGTCCAGCCACCAGATCCTTGGAGCTTCACTTTGCTACCCATTTTAGAGACCAAGGAACTGAGGCTCAAAGGGGGAAGTCACTGTCCTTCACGGAGTTAGGCCACTGTCCTCTCATCCCCAGCTCTATAGAGCTGGGCTGCCATGGGTGGAGGGGAGTCTGGAAGGCCCTGTCACCCACCAAGGACTAAGGTCCCCAGCCTGGCCCAGGAAGGATGGTGTGAGGTGAGCACGTGCTCCCCCACAGAGGACTGGAGAGGAGGAAGAGGGCTTCCGGCCCCAGTTCTGCCGGGTCTGGGCTCAGACAGTGTCGGCACTGTGTGGGATTTCCCCTTGGTGCCTGAAGCTGGGTCCTGTTGGCAGGAGGTGTGAAGTCAACCTGTGTGGTGTGGCAAGGATTCTGGGGTCCTGGACCCAGGCTCTGAGCTGTCACAGCCCGCCCGCCCTTCCCACCTCCCCCACCCAGCCAGCACAGGAATGGCGAAGCTCAGAACAGGAGTGGGATCAGGATTGGGAAGGTGGGAGCCCTGACACCTCTGGCAGCCCCCTCCAACCTTGGCATGGAGCATTGTCAGAGTGGGGACACCCACAGGGCCTATTCCAAGCTCCCTGTCACCGTGAGCATCCCAGTGTTTACTCATTGTGTCCACAGCAGGAACAGGGCAAAGGCAGCAGGCATGAGGTTGGAAGTATGACAGATTCCTCTTGCTCCCATGAGGGGGTGGTCCCTGGAGGGTGCTGAGCCATGTCTGGGCCTCCTTGGGGCTGCTGGCATTTTTGTCTAGCTCGAGGCCCCTGCCCTTCTTTAGGGATTTTCCTGTTGCCCCGTATGCACAGTGGAGGGGACCCAGCTGTCCTGGGCTTCTGAGGATCCCCCACCCAGCCCTAACTTCCTCTCCAGCCTGGGGGTAGGACCTGACATGATTAGGTGCTATTTTTTCTTTTTCTTTTTTTTTTTAACCAACTATGGACTATAAGGATGAGGCCCAGGGTCCCAAGGCCTTTGTAGAAGGGAGTCTGCCTTCAGTCTAGTGTGTGTGCAGTTTTCATTTGATAAGCTTGGTGCCTTCCTACCTCTTAGAAGTGGCTTTTCTTCTGTATACATCGAGTCGAAGGCAAGGAAGGACCAGAGATGTTCTCTTGCACCACTGCAGAGGACACCAGGCCCAGAGAGGTTGAGCCTCTTTGAAGTGTCCCACAGAAAGTGCCAGAGAGGGGGGAGAGTTCAGCTTCCCCCAGACTTGCACAGGTGTGACATGGCTGTCCAGAAAAATTTCCAAGTGGCTTATTAAGGAGGGTGGCCTAATTGGGCGGGATGGCCTGGGTCCAGTTCTGGGCTCCATCTTTTGAGGGGATTTTAAAGGCTTGACACCCACTTCCCAAAGAACAGTGTTATTAGGTCTGGGAAAGAGAAGGTAGGGTGAGACTATTGGCCCTGCTTCCTGTGTATCTGAGAAACTGTCCCGCAGTGGAAGATGCTGGCGTAGTTTGAGGTTGTCACAGACACCAGGACCAGTGGAGGGGGCAAGCCGGCCCCAGGGAAGCAAATCTGAGCTCAGTAGAAGAAAACTACTTGTATACTAATTTTCTTAACTTTGAAAGTAACAAAACAGCACTATAGAAAATTCAGAAAATTAAACAAAAATCACCCACTATTCCTTCACCTGGCACAGTCACTGTTAGCATTTTGGAGTTTCCTGCCAGTCTTTTCCTGATTTTCTTTTCTTCCTCACTGTTGTCACTTGAGTGCGTGAGCCATGTCACCTTTTTTCATTGACTACTGGAGCCATAGGCATTTTCTCACATTCTGCACAGGCTAAATAACTTTCCCCCTAAAAAGCTACAGAATATTCCAGATAGCTCTGCCAGAGCAACTTCACCCAAACCCTGTTACAGAGCTTGTGCATTGTTTCTCATCTGGAAGTGGGGGGTAGTGTTGAGAGAATGCCCCCTGCAGGCCGCCTTGACCTGTGGTAGAGTCACCTGAACCCTGGACTGAGTTGATTGACTGCTTACCGGGCAGGTCTGAGTGTGGCCTCTGCCCCGGGCCCTCTGAAACTGAGGTCCTGGACTCTTAGGGCCCGGGCCCTGCCCCACCTCCTGCCTTCCCCTTTCTCTATCACCATGTGATTGACCTGCCCCGGGAAGATGGGCTGCTGGTTGGTTTCCGGGGCCTGACTCCACCCAGCCCCCTTCCGGTCTCCCAGCATCATCGCTGAGTGGACACAGGCCTCTTCTCTGAAAGCCGGGCTGCCCCCTGCCTCCCAGTTGGCTACTTCCTAGGCCAACCTAGTGTTTCCCTAGTGGGAACAGAGGCCTATTTAGGCCCTTGGGGAAACTGAGACCTGGGCAAGGAAACCAGACATTCTGAGCCCCAACCCAGGGGCAGCCATGCCAGCCTTATCTAGCTGAGAGTTAGAAGGGAACACAGAAAGCCCACAAAGTCACCGGGGAACTCTCGTGTGTTAGCGTCCTCCTCCTCGGCAGGTGTCCCCTAGGTCTAACCTGAGTGTGTTCTGCTGTGGTGTGCCTTGCTTCCTCTCTCTCTGCCATCTGTGGAGAACAGAGTAACTGAGAGGGCCCCCCGTGGGGCTGCCCCAGGGGCAGTGGGAGGAAACCTGCCTCAGCTTGGCACTAACTGGGCCTAAGAGACCGTAGCCCCAGATGATCCTAGGGATGGCCCAGGACTAACCTAGGCAGGGGGCCCTCGCCAGGTGGCCCCTTCAGTGTAGAGGCTCCTCAGCTGAGCTGCCAGACATTTGGCCATGGAGTGTCTCCCTCCCTCCTGGTCTTGGTGCCTGGGAAGCTGGCATTGCAGCTGCCCTCCTGTCCCAGAGCTTGGGCTGCGATGAGGTCACAGGGTGGGGTCCTCCTGAAGATGCTGGCCCAGTTGAGTGTTTCTCAGTCCCCCTCCGCCTTGGTTGTGGGACAGGATGGGTGGAGGAGGCTGCCCCCCACGCCAGGCAGGGAGCACTGCCTCATTCCCTCCCCCCCCCCCCGGGTCCCTTCATCTGAGGGCTGGAAATAGAATCCGCTAAGTAATGATTAAAGTCAAATTCAGACCTAAAAATAAAGAGCTGGTGAAGGAAGAGCTAGTGTGCTCCCTGCGTGGCTGAGGGGAGAAGCAGGCAGGGAGAGACTGGCTTTGGGGGTGAGCCCTTGCTCCCTGGTAGAGGCCAAAGTGGGTGCTCTTTTATCGGGCACGATATAGCCTGCAGCACCCACTGGTTGCAGACTACACCAGTTGGGCAGACCTCCAGGACCAGGTAGAAAATCCCATTTTTCCCTTGGGGAAACTGAGGCCCCGGAGGGAAAAGTGTTTTGTCCAGCAACTGTCTGTGCCATACCTGCAGCAGCTCCCATTGGCAGGCTCCCCAGGCCTGGAGGGCTCCCTGCCCCACAGCCTGCCCTTTCTATCTGCTTGGTTTCTCTTCCTGGTTTTGAGGTGCTGGGGGGAGGGGCAGCTTCTCATCACACGCTAGCTGTGTACGCCCCAGCGGGGCTGGGCCTCCAACCACAGCTTCCCTCCTGTCTCCCCCTCTCTCCTTCTGTGGTCTGGACCCAGAGTCAAAGGAACAAGCTCCCCTGCCTGTCCTACCCCCAGCTAGGTTGGAAGCCTTGCAGGCCAGTGAAAGCCTGGGTGTCATCTGATCCCCGCCTGCCAGGCCCCACCCAGCCAAGCACCTGGTCCTCACCTAGCCCCGTGCATCTGTGGCCTGTGCTGCCCATACTCAGGGAGACAGGAGGGGAGAAGGAAGAACCAGACCTGGGAGGCCCCCTGCTGACTAGTAGAGGAGTCCAGCAAGCAGTGAGCCCAGAGTTGACCTATGCTCCCCAGAGGAGGGGGCATGGGGGCCCACTCTGCACAGGCCTCCCCTCGGCTCCGGCCCCAGCCCCTGCCTCCAACCCTCCCACCCCCATCTGCCCAGGGACGGGTTGGAAGTTTTTCCTCCTGACCAAAGTACAGACAGAGGTGAGTGCCAATCCCTTCACTCCTTCTTGGAAGCTGGGTGACCCTGGTGGGTTGTTTTCCTCCTCAGAGCCCATTTCCTCCTCTCTCAAACAAGGATCAACAGTACTCGCCTCACAAGAACTGTTTTGTGAGGATTAGGTAACTAACACTGGTCAGCAGGCGCTCATTCTTCTTTCATTTTTACCATCCATCCTGCGGGAAGGGGCTTCATAACCTCCTCCTGCCTCTGGTGGGTAGCAAGTCTGTCTGTCGTGGCTTTCCCTTCTGAGCTGTGTGCTCACCGGTCCCAGTTCTGAGGTAGAAGGACCAGGAATTTGGGGTGAAAGTTCTAGAGAGCTCAAGGGTCTCTGGGCCTCAGTCTCCCCATCTGTAACCTGGCAAGAGGATTTTGGGGGTGAGGGTTAGGGACGCCCCAGGATGTTTACAGGTTCCTTGGAGGTCAGTTCTGAGGGGCTTTATGGAAATGTATGCAGATGAAGAAGCCTAGACCACAGCTGGACCTGGGGGAATTGAGGGGTGGGTAGGGGCCTGGGTGAAAGCCCTGGGGAGGCCCAGAGTCCCTGCTGCCCAGCGCATGGAGGTAATTAGGCTCCAGAGCAGTAATTAGAAGCCTTTCTGGGCCAGGAGTGGCAGCCTCAAGCTGCAGCGGTGCTGTGGGAGGAGGCTCCCCTGTTAGCCTCCTCTGATCCCAGCCCCCACTCTCCCAAACCGCTATGTGGGATTTCCGGTCCCACTGAGCCAATTGGGGTATAAAAAAAGCCAGCAGGTTGCTGATATTTGGTTTTTAACATTTTTCAGCCATTAAACTGGCCCCTGACCTTAGGACACAGGGGCTGAGGGCTGGCGGCTGAGGGTGGGGCAGCACACACAGGAGCCCAAGTGGGCATCCTTCTTGCCCCCAGGGAGGCTTAGGCATCTTAGAGGGTCTCACACCCAGTTCTGCTGCTGCCCCACCCTGAGACATCTGTGCAGTGGGGGTGCCTAGGGTGCTGGGACTACCTGCGGGGCACTGGGGTCAGTGTGGGGTCGGGGTTGTCACCGTGCCATCAGCCTGGGCTCCCTCTGCCAGGGAAGGTGCTGCCTAACCACGGGTGGGGCCAATTTCATTGTTGCCAAACCAGCCCAACTACTGGTTCATAGCCCGCCCTCCTCAGGGGCCCTGCCCCTTGGTGGGGAGGGCCATGCCCATATCTGAGACTTGATTCTGCCTATAGCTGTTCTGAACTATAGACCTGTAGGGAACTTCTGGGCCTGTGTTCAAAGCCTCCTTGGACTTCCACCTTGAGCCCTCTTCTGCCTTAATTAACACAGGTTGGAATCTTAATCCTGGCCTGATCCAGCCCCGCCCTTCCAGTTGCTTCCACCTGAAATCCTTCCAGATCCACCGCCCTCCCTGTCTTCCTGGAAGCCTTCCCAGATTGCCCTGTCTGTCCTCAGTCTGTTGTGGCACTGAGCACCCCAGGATATGATTGAGCATCTGGTAGCCAGGAGGATAGGAGCCAGGTCTGCATTTTGTTGGGGTTCCTAGAGCCTGGGCCTAGAGGAGAGACCCAAGGACAGGCTCTCCGGGCCCTTTCCTTCTCCTGCCCATCCCCAGTGCACCAAGCATGGGGCTGGGCACCCAGGAAGGTTCCTGAGACACCAGTTCAAAGAATGAGAAGGCACAGTGGTCCGGCCTTTTGTCTCTGGGGGCCATAGCCCCAAAGTTCCCCCAGGTCTCTCGTGTACTTCCCTTTTCAGTGGGTATTTTTAGTTGGGCGTAAACAGTCACTGAAGGCTCCCATGCCTCATTAGGCAGTGGAGGGTTGGCAGTGGGGGCAGGAGCCCCTTCACCTACCCTGGCCCTCAGCATGTGCCTGGCTTGGGGTCTCCCACTGCCCCGGGGGCAGAGAAAGGGCAGCCTAGGAGTTTCTGAGCTCCCTCCTACCCCTGTTCTCCGCACACACCCCCTCCCACAGCCCTAGCCTGGGCTCCCAAGAAAGGCCTGCCTGAGGCCACAGCCACTGACCTCAGCACTTGGGCACAATGCCCAGTCTGTTCCCAGGACCCCAGCAGAAAGGCTGCTGGGAGCAGGGTTTCAGGCAGGAAGTCAGAGTGAAGCATTGGCCCTGCCACATCCCAAACCCCCGTCCCCTATCCCTACGGGGGTGGGGTGACAGCTGCTGTTGCTTTGTGTTAAAAATAGTCCCATCAGTTGTAAGAACTTCAAACTGGGACCTGCGTATGGTGCAGCTAGCCTGGCTTCCCCTTTTCATTCATTCATTCATTTATTCAGCACTCATTTACTGAGCAGCCACTCTGGGCCCAGGCATGAGTCAGGCCCCAGCTTTCCCCTCGCAGAGCTCCCAGCTGCCCTAGACCACAGACTAGGGCTAGTGAGGTTCTTACTGGAATAAAGGGATGTGCGAGAGGCCGCAGAGACCCAGTGCAGCCAATGCAGCTGGGAACCTAGGAAGGCTCCTGGCAGGGGTGGTTTTTTAAAAGTCAAATAGCTCAAAATAGCAATTGTGCAGTGAAAAGTAAGTTTCCCTTTTATTTCTGATTCCTACTCCCCCCTTCCTGTCCCACCTCCATTATCAGTTTCCTGTCTTTCCAAAGATAATTATGCATATTTGAATTTAAATATGTATTTTATGCTCCCTTTTAAAAACACAATTGATAGTGTATCACAGATGATCTTCTGCACCTTGCTTTTTTTCCCCAGCTTTTTATTTTGCTGACTTAGTTGCGTATTAGTTGCAGAGCTGTCTTTCACCCCTTGAGTTCTTGAGCTTGTGTCTTTTACATAAACACAATACCGTGATCACACTTAAGGAAATTGACATTAATTTTATAACATTATTTCCATTCCTCCAATTGTTCCCAAATGATTTAAGAATCCAGGCCAATTGTTTTGGGTTTGTCTGATCACTTCCTGCCGCTCTGGCAGGGACACCGCATAGACGCTGCCTGTCCTCCTCTGTGTGTCCTGCCAGGAAGCATGCTGCATTTGCTGGTCCTGTGGCTGGTGATGCTTAATTTGATGTCTTGGTTAAGGTGTCTGCTAAACCTCCCTGCAGAGAAGGTGTCTTTTCCTTTCTAACTAATCTGTGGGGTGATACTTGGAAGCTATGCCACTGTCCTCTCCCCCAGCTTTTCTTCCAATGGCTTGAGCTGAGTCTCTTGCTGTTTTTTCTTCTATATCATGGAGAGTGTTCCGTACCAGCACTTAGAGATCCACTCTGTCCCCGTCACGGCTGGAGGGAGGCGTTCTCTGTTAGGTTTATCTGGTCATTTATTTACTCTGTCCCCTACTGATGGACATCAAGTTGATTCCCATTCTGGCCACTGTGCAAAGCACTGCGGGAACGGCCCTGCTCCATTTTTCTTAGACATGTGTGCAGTAGAAGAGATTCCTCAGCTGAGCCTCAAAGGTTGGGACGTTCCTTGGGTAGAGAAGGGGGAAGGGGTGGGAAGGCAGGCCAGGCGGGAAGTGGGTGGCACAGCTGTCCTGGGGACAGCAGGTGGAAAGTGAGGGCTGACTGAGGAGCTTTAGAACCAGCCAGTCCCAGAGAGCTCAGGTGACTACCCAGATCACACAGCAAGGTGGCATCAGAGCCAGGTGCAGGACCCAGAGTGTGACTCCCAAGCCAGTGTTCCTGCACAGCACCCACAAAGTGGACTGGCCCCTGGTTCATATAACCCCTGGGAGGTCCCCCCTCTGTGCCTGACCCAGGCAGGATAGTGGAGGCCTAGGTTTGTAGTAGCCCCTCCAAGGCGGACCTGGAGGGGAATAGGGCTCACATCCCAGGGGTGGCCCAGCCAGACCCTCATGGGGGATCCCAGCCTAGGCACTAGCTGGCAGGCTGCTGAGCCATTCTGGGCTTGTGACCTCACCAGGGAGGGATTGTCAGAGAAGGTCAGCAGTTCCCATTTGCAGGGTTTCTGTGGCAAGACAGGCATTGTTCCCAGTGCTGAGTGGCAACTCCAGGCCTCAGAGCAGCCCTGGGGGCTCAGGGTCATCACCAACCCAGTGTACAGATGGGGAATCTGAGATTAACTCCTCTCCTTTCCAGAGCCTTGGTGTCCTAAACCCAGCTCCTTGAGGAAGCTCTGTGTCCACCTCTGGGCTTGCTCTTTCTCTGAGAACCAACACCCCACCCCCACCCCTACCCCCTGAGCCCCTTGTGGGTCCTTCTCTCTCCCCCTCCCACTGAGTTAGACCAGTGTCCCAGCCTGCCAGCTCCTGGGGCATGGTGGGGGTCACAGATGGCAGGGAGGCACTGGGGCAGAGGAGGATGGGCCAATGACTCAGGCATGTGGCACATCTGAGCTCGACAGGCTGCTCACTCGCCTGTGGGCTTTGCTCAAGGCCCTCTGTGAAACGGGGACGATAGTAGCCTCTCTCAGCCTCTCAGTGTTGTTGGGAGGATTTGATGAGCTATAAGTGTGGCCGAGGACAGGGTCTGGCACAGAATAAGTGCTCAGAAAACAGGGACTGTTATTAATTTTATTATTATCATTGAGTCAGTGGGGAGGCAGCAGCTGCAGGCTGGGAAGGGAGTGTTTGCAAACTGACAGCTGGGGGGGTGACTAACTCAGCAGCCTCCGCTGCTCCTGCAGTGGCAGCAAGGCTAGGGGATGGGGAGAGCTTGCAGGGCCCCTATTCAGAAAGGCCTGAAGGTTAGGAGCCCAGCCAACCCCAATGGGACCCCAGTTCAAGCTCTGGGCTGTCACCCGTAATTAGCTATGTGACTTAAGGTGAGTCGTTGGACCTTTCTGAGCCTCAGTTTCCACTTCTATAAAATGTAAGAAGAGCTCACAGCTGCCACCATAGCCTGCTACCACAGAACATCAGGGAGAGGTCCCCAAAGTGGTTCGGTTGTGTGTGCTGGGGTGGGGGAAGTGTATAGGCCCTTCCTCCTGCAGACGGCAGAGGCTGATGGGCTGGCTTTGGGACTAGAAGAGCTGTGTGTTCTGGGAGACGGAAGCCCCTCTGCCCAGGGAGAGGTGGGAGGTGCATACCAGGCCAGTGCCAGTCATTCACTCCCCCCCCACACACACACACACACACAGCTTGCTTGCAGTGGCCCTCTGTCCTGTCTTTTCTGGTGAACTGGTGAAGGGTCTGAGGCTCACAAGGGTGGAGTCATTTGAGCCCAGGTCTGCCTGACTCTAGAACCAGCGTGAGACCTGGGAGTGGTCAGCAGTCTCCTGGGCTCTGGCCAGGCTCCTTCTGGTCTCCTGGATCACGTGCCCCCCTGCTGAAACCTCCCAGGCCCCTCCCCATCAGAATCAAAGCCTGGTTCTTCCCGTTGGCATCTGATGTACCCCATAAGCACACCCGGTGCCCAGCAAGGTCTGAGACAGGCCCACTTGAATCAGTCTCCCACAGCAGAATGGCAGGTGGCCCCAGAGGGTCAGAGTCTGTCTTCCTCCCCACCGGCTTCCAGCCAGGCCAGTTTCTCACAGCCGTGCCTGTCTCCTGCCCACCCCTTTGCTCCAGCTGCCATACCAACATAGGGTGCCTTCCTAGCTTGTCCTCTGCCTTTCAAAGTCCTAAGTCTTTGCGCTCAGCTCCTGTGCTCCCTTCTCCAGGAAGCCCACCTATGCTCCGCAGACCTTGCTCTCCCCTTACCGTAGCACTTGGACTAAAATGCCTTCACCACCTGGCCTGGAATAGGTGCTATTGTCTGTGTGTCTCAGTCTGGCCCCAGACCTCATCTTTACTGTCAGGAGCCTGAAACCAAGGCATGCAAAGGAGTTTCTCTTCTAACATTCTGGGACATGGACAAGTCACTGATCTTGTCTATGCCTCCATTTGTTCATCTGTAAAAAGGGGACAGTAGCCCTGAGATGAGTACAAGGGGGCTCTGGGCTGTGTTTGGGAGGTGATGGTGGAGGGACCGCTGGGCTGGGGCCACAAAGTATGTGCATGCAGGGTAGGGGTGGCTTGTTGTTCTCCAGGTGGGGAGTTGGTTGAGGTACGCTTCAGTGCAATGACCATACACACCAAAAAGTACACTGATCACAAGGGTACGGCCTGGTGAATTACCACCAAATCAACCCACCCTGTGACCAGGCTCGGGAAATCCATATAACCAGCACCCACGGGTCCCTTCGTGCCCCTTCTGGTCACTCCCCACTGCCGGGGGTCATCACTATCCTGACAGCATAGATGAGTTTGGCCAGGTTTATGCGATGGAACCACAGTATGTCCTCTCTGTGTCTGGCTTCTTGGTCTAACATCATATTTGGAAATTCATCACTGTTCCATAGCTCCCGTTTATTTGTGTTTGCTGCTGTGTAGTATTCCACTCTGTGATTGTACCACAACTGATACATTTTCCTCTCAGTGGGCATCTGGGAGTTTCCAGTTTGAGGTTTATTGCACGGGGTGTGCTGCTGTGCTTGTTCTTGTGCCTGTCTTGGTGGACACATGCACTGTTTTCTCCTGGGTGTGGACCCAGAAGTGGGAAGTCTGGGTCGTAGGGCTGCTGGACATTCGGCTTTAGAGATGCTGCCCAGGCTTTCACAGGGGAAGGAACTGGGAGGCCCAGGCACACAGGAGAGCTCTTCGGGCTCCCTGCCCGCACAGCAATCCACTGGCATTGGAGTTGGGGCTGATGGGACAGGCATGCTGGCGCAACGAGACCTGCCAGCCTCCCTCACCCCTGTCGGCCGTTCTTTTGGGCCTGTGAAACCCTTTTCAGGGTTGGGGTTGGTGGCCCTCCTGCTCCTGCCTGCTACCCCGTCCAGTGCTCTTGGGAAAGACCTGGGGCTGGCCAGGCCCTCGGCCTGTGGAGGCTGGAGAGGAAGGCCCTTCCCCCAGCCCCAGCTCCAGGAGGCCTTTGGTGCCTGTTTGTCCTCTTGTGGAGAAGGAGTGAGAGCTCAGTGACTAGGTGAGGCCTGTCTCCTCACTCTCCCTCCTTGGTCTTCCCACATATCCCCACAGATCTAATGGTACCAAGTGACAGGTCGACCTTCCTGTGACACGGGGACGCCAGATCTGAGAAGATGTCGGCAATACAGGTACAGCGGGGTGGGGGCCTGGGGCAGTTGGGCATCTCCCACCTCCCCAGGGCACTGCAGAGCAGGGAAGGAAGAACGCAGGCTCAGAGTGAACCACACACCCCTTTGCCAACCCCTGTCCCACCTGGCTTTCCACAAAGTGGCCCTCAGGCGCACAGCACTGGGGGTGGTGAGAGAGTCCCAGATGCGGGAACTGCAGATTCCCAAGGGGGAGGGCATCTCACCCAGGCTCACAGAGGGAGCCGACCAGCTGGGAGGCTGTGACCTCAGGGGCACGTGGGCAGGCAGGAGGGTGGAGAGGAGCCCGAGGCGGCCCCTGCCCACCATCCCTGCCCCACAGGCCGCCTGGCCATCCGGTACAGAATGTATTGCCAAGTACAACTTCCACGGCACCGCCGAGCAGGACCTCCCCTTCTGCAAAGGAGACGTGCTCACCATTGTGGCCGTCACCAAGGTAGTTGGGGACCTTACACTCCTAATACCCCTGCCCTCTAACCCCTGGGGGTTTCCCTATAGGGGAGGGTGGGGGCTAAGTGTGTCTGGGCTCCCCTCTCCCCCAGGACCCCAACTGGTACAAAGCCAAAAACAAGGTGGGCCGTGAGGGCATCATCCCAGCCAACTACGTCCAGAAGCGGGAGGGCGTGAAGGCAGGCACCAAACTCAGCCTCATGCCGTGAGTACCGCTGAGGAGGGGCTGGGAGCTCCCAGCCTGGGGAGGAAGGAGGAAAGGAAGCCCCTGAAGCCGGGAAGAGAGTTAGAGGAAAACAGGGAGGCTAGAGTAAGGGAGTAGAATGGGTGTGCACCTGCAAACACTTCCCAAAATGAGGGGATGGGCCTGGGCTCTGGACCCCATATAGGAGGAAGATGAGGGTAAGAGGGCTGAAGAAGGCAGGGCACTCCAGGAGGAAGGCTCAGCACATGCAAAGGCTGATGGGGTACATGTGTGTTATGGTGGGAAATGGAAGGTGAGGGCCTCGAATGCCTGGCTGAGTGGCCAGAGCCAGGGGAGGGAGCCAAACGGGGAGGAGCTTCAGAAAGTGGAGACCAGGCAGTGCAAGGGGAGGAGGCTGTGGCAGAAGGCATGGGTTCAGGATCCTCGCAGGCCATAACACCTGGCCTGGCTGCTCCCCAGCTGGTTCCATGGCAAGATCACACGAGAGCAGGCAGAGCGGCTTCTGTACCCACCAGAGACAGGCCTGTTCCTGGTGCGGGAAAGCACCAACTACCCTGGGGACTACACGCTGTGCGTGAGTTGCGACGGCAAGGTGGAGCACTACCGCATCATGTACCACGCCAGCAAGCTCAGCATCGACGAGGAGGTGTACTTCGAGAACCTCATGCAGCTGGTGGAGGTGAGGCCTTGCCCTCCACACTCCTGAGCCCCCAAAGGGATGTGGACCCCAGATCTGGGTGCTAGCCAAGTCCCTCCACTTCCAGCGGGCAACCTTGGGCATGTTGTGCAGCCTCTGCGAGCCCACAGCTCAGTGGACCCCCTACTGTAGGCTCCGCTTGCTCTCTGACCCCTCAGTGCCACCTGAAGGGAGACTAGCATTGTCCCCGCTTTGTAGACCAGGAAATGAAGATTCAGAGTAGTTAAAGGACTTGCCTGAGGTCACACCGCTACAGAGTGGGGTGCCAGGACTAGAATCCGAGTCCATCGGATCTCAGAACCAGCTTCCTTCCACCACTCACAAGGCCACCTTGTCCACAGATGTTATATATGGACATGTCCTCAGGAGCTGTACACCTTCATGGCCAAGGTGCCCCAAGCTCCTGCACCTACATGACATGCCCACGTGTGTACCCATGCCACCAGCTGCCTGGCTTGGCCTGGGCAGGGGACGGCCCTGGGCACGGCCGGTTAGAGGCTGGTGGCAGCCACTAGGCCTATGCCTCTGCCCCAGGACGGGGGCAAGACCCAGAGTGTAGCAACAACGGAGTGTCTGTCCAGCATCTGGGTATGGAGCAGCTGGGCAGATGGGCCACGTGTCAGAGTCTGGGGCCTTCCTAACCTCTGCCCTGCCGGAAATAGGGAGCTCTTGCCCCATCTCCCACCCTCTGTCATCTCCAGGCTGGGTGAGAGCAGCCTCTGTCTCCCTCTGGTGGTCAGATGTGGGTGGTGCAGGTGAGCTGCCCTGTTGCAGGGGTCCCATGGGGCCTGGCTCTGAGGGTCTACCCTCCCTTCCCCAGCACTACACCTCCGACGCAGATGGACTCTGCACTCGCCTCATCAAGCCAAAGGTCATGGAGGGCACGGTGGCGGCTCAGGATGAATTCTCCCGAAGTGAGTGCCACCCCACCCCAGGCCTCACTTGCCCATCAATCTCCCCCAATCCTGTCAGCTCTGGAGAGCCCCCTACACATTATAGGACTCACTTTGCCTCTGTCACCCTAGCTGTGACCCCCGCCCCGGCTTCAACACCCCTCCCGGCCCCTCCCCATAGGTGGCTGGGCGCTGAACATGAAGGACCTGAAGCTGCTGCAGACCATCGGCAAGGGGGAGTTTGGAGGTGAGCGGGGAGGGCCTAGGAGCCCTGGCAGTGACCAAGGGACTGTGGGGAGTGCAGGGGAAGAGCCCCCAACACTGTCTCCTCCCCAGACGTGATGCTGGGCGATTACCGAGGGAACAAAGTAGCTGTCAAGTGCATTAAGAATGATGCCACTGCCCAGGCCTTTCTGGCCGAAGCCTCGGTCATGACGTGAGTTGGGGTGGGGGTGGCTGAGGAGGTCACCTGGGCAGGGGCTGAGGGGGAGGCTGGGCAGGCTCTGACCACCCCTGCCCTGCCCCAGGCAACTCCGGCATAGCAACTTGGTCCAGCTCCTGGGTGTGGTTGTGGAGGAGAAAGGTGGGCTCTACATCGTCACTGAGTACATGGCCAAGGTGGGTGCCTGCCCTGCCATCCAGCCGCCTCCTGGAGCTGCCCCGAGATCCACCCTCCATGCCCTTGGGCCCCACTCCCTCCAAACCCCTCCCTCCACATGAGCTTTGGAGTCACCTAGGGCTCGGCCTCTATCCTGGCTCATTATTTATGGACTGTTACCTGGGACAAGTCACAGCACTTCTCCAAGCCTCAGTTTCCTCGTCTGTGAAATGGAGATAATCACAAAGCTAACCTTGGAGGTTTGTGAGAGTTAAAGTGAGATAATGTAAAAAAAGTGCTGAGCAGTGTCCAGCAGGCAGCAGGCAGAATCTGACTTTCACACAGAGGTGATGTCCTGACCCCTCCCCTACTCCTTCTTTCTCCCCACATCTCTGTTGGGTGGGAGATTTACCCAGCCCCGGGCTAGAGGGCAAGTCTGACCTGTGGGTCTGGTTGGTCTGTCTGTCCTGCCCCAGGGCAGCCTGGTGGACTACCTGCGTTCACGGGGACGGTCGGTGCTGGGCGGAGACTGCCTCCTCAAGTTCTCACTGTGAGTGAAGCAGCCCCTGGGGGTCGGGGGCAGGGCCCTGCCCTGCTGTGGGAGTCTCCGTCTCAGGGAACATGTCCGGCCTGCCCCCAGAGACGTCTGCGAGGCCATGGAATACCTGGAGGGCAACAACTTCGTGCATCGGGACCTGGCTGCCCGCAACGTGCTGGTGTCTGAGGACAATGTGGCCAAGGTCAGCGACTTTGGCCTCACCAAGGAGGCCTCCAGCACCCAGGACACGGGCAAGCTGCCAGTCAAATGGACAGCCCCTGAGGCCCTGAGAGAGAAGGTGAGGCAGGCCTCTCTCCAGGGCCTGAGGCATGGTGGGCAGGGGTCCAGGCTCACCCCACACCCCCAGATTCCCAGAGTCTGACAGCTGCTTTTCCCACTCTGCATGGCAGAAATTCTCCACCAAGTCTGACGTGTGGAGTTTTGGAATCCTTCTCTGGGAAATCTATTCCTTCGGGCGAGTGCCTTATCCAAGAATTGTGAGTGTGGACTCTGGAGCCAGGGGCATGGCCAGTGCGAGGTGGGGTGTGGAGCCAGGGTGGGCTTGGTGGGGCTACGGGGCCTCATTGGGCCTTCCCAGGTGGAAGCCTCGAAGCCCCAGACCTCCCCTCGGGAGCTTCCACCATTTGTTGGAAGGGATCCCTTCTGGGGTCAGGTGCTGTGCCGGCTCAACCCCCCCATTGCCCACAGCCCCTGAAGGACGTCGTCCCTCGGGTGGAGAAAGGCTACAAGATGGACGCCCCCGACGGCTGCCCGCCCGCGGTCTACGAGGTCATGAAGAACTGCTGGCACCTGGACGCCGCCACGAGGCCCTCCTTCCGGCAGCTCCGCGAGCAGCTTGAGCACATCAAAACCCACGATCTGCACCTGTGACCTTCTGGATCGTGGGCCTGTGGGGACTGAGCCCGCACGGATGTGGACCCAGGCCCCCCCCCCCGCACTGGGCCGTACCTGAACTGAGCCCCAGCAGGCCGGTGGGCCTCCCCGCCGTCCCAGCCTGCACCCTCTGGCCCCCGGGGACTCGGCCTTGCCTGGCATGTTCTCTCACGGACCCACCTGTGGGGCTTGGGGAGCCCCGTGCCCGGGGCCAAAAAGGCAGGAGGCGGAGAGCGGGAGGCAGATGCCCTTCCACGTCATGCTTCCCAGCCGCCCGTCTCTCACCTTCTTAAGAGTTTTATTTCTTTCCTTTTTTGAGATTTTTTTTTCCATGTGTTTTATTTTTTATGGTTTTTCAAGATAAGGAAAAAGAAAGTACCCAGCAAATGGGCATTTTACAAGAAGTACGAATCTTATTTTTTTCCCGTCCCGCCCACAAGGGTGGGGGGACCGGGCCCCTCTCTAGGGACCTGCCATCCCACCCTTGTTCCCCGTTCCGTGTTGCGTGTCCCGTGTCGCCTCGGTCGCCCCGTGTTTGCGCTTCACCATGTTGCACTGTTTGCATGCGCCCGAGGCAGACGTCTGTCAGGGGCTTGGATTTCATGTACCGCTGCCGCCTGCCCACCGCCTTGTGAGATGGAATCGTAATAAACCACGCCATGAGGACACCGCTGCCCGGCCTTGGCGCTTCCTCCGCCGAGCCTGCCTGTCCTGCCCGGTTCCCCTCCCACCCCCACTGTGCCATCGTGTCCATCCCCCTGTCTCTGTGAGTGGGGCTGTGCTTGCCCTGTTTGTGGGGTGGGGTGGGACGGGACAGGGAGCACGGCCGGCCGGGAGATGTAGCCGCCGCTTTGTGTCAGCTGCACGAGCGAGTGTCCTGTGTCTGCCCATGGGTGAGGTCGTGCCGCCCGCTCCCTCCCCCACCGTCCTGCTGCGGTCTAGGCCTGGCACCGGGGCCCAGTCCACAGAATGCTGGCTGGGGGTTCCAGCTGCCTCTTCTGTGCTTTTCAAGCCTTCAGTACAAGAAAGGCTGGAGCCAAGGATGGGGGTCCCAAGCCTGACCAGATAGGGGTGGGGTCTTAGTTGCGCCCTGTGTTCAAGCGTGAGAACAAGCAGTGGTGGGCCTGGGAGCTGTGTGGGGTCCTCCAGTGGGAGACAAAGCAAACACCTAGTGCCTCCGAAGAAATGTTCACCCTGGAGGGTGATGGGAAAAGAGGAGCTCTGAGCTTCTAGCAGTTCTTCGATTCCACTTAAGGTGTAACAGCTTTGCCCCATCCCCACCCTGCCATGTGCCAAGCCCTGTGCCTTGCTGGATTTTGCAGGGTCTGAGGAGGCAAGAGGGTGGGGAGATCCATGCCCTGCCCCAGGCATCTCCCAGTGGGAAAAGGCAGTGGTCAGTGCTGTAAGTGAAGCTGAGAACCTCTGAAGTTGGGGGAGGGGGCTGAATTTGTTCACTGAGACAGGCTGGGGGTGGTCCTTGGCCAGCCAGGACTCTGACCCTTCCTCTCCCCATCAGTTGGATTGCTCCTCACCCACCCCTGCCAATTCCAGCCACTGTTCCTCCTCCAGTTGTCCTGTCTGCACACTGCCAGACTCGTTTTCTAAAACCAGACCATTCATTTAACAAACATTGCTGTGTGCTAGCACTAGGGTTCAGCAATGAGCAAAACAGACCCTCATGGAGTCCACAGTTGGGAAGATGGGCAATCGAGTAATCATATGCACAGATAATTGCAAGCTGATACAGGCTATGAAAGAAACAACTTAGGGACTAGGTCTTGTCTGTTGATCAGGAAGGGCTTCCTGGAGGAAGCAGCACTTAAGATGAGGTCAGAAGAATGAACGGGAGGTAACAGGGTAGCGGCATTCCAAGAAGAGACGCTGAGACTGGAGGGAGGAAGTGTGTTCTGGGATCTCCGAGAAGACAATGCTTTTGCAGAGTGTGGGGCTGGAGAGGTGAGGCTTGGTTCTATCACACGAAGAGCCATGGGGAGCCAGTGATGCATTTTAAATGGGAGGGTGATGTGGTAAGATAACAGTTTTGAAATAATGACCCTGGCTGCTGGGGAGCCAGGTGGATATGGAGTGACCAGTGAGGGCTAGCTTAGGTGAGAGATGATGGTGGGAAGTAGTTGGACTGCAGAGAGATGTAGGAGGTGAAATTGACCGAGCTTGGTGGCAGTTCAGCGTCAGGGTGGAGAGGGAGGAGCTGCGGCAATGCCTGACCTTATAGCAGGATGGATGGGGAGGGCGGCGGGAGGGGCCCTGCTGAACGAGAGAACCAGGAGAGGCAGGTTCACAGGTCCCGGAAGACTTGTGGGGTGTGCCTATGAAACTGCTGAAATGAGTAAGTTGGTGGCCCAGAGGCCAGATTGAACCCAAGGCCACGGGCAAGGATGAGGTCACTTTGGGAGGACAGGGAAAAGGAAAAAGCACCCAGGGCCAAGCATTGGGGAGCTCTTACTATTTAAAGGTGAAGACAAAGAGGTCGACTAGGCAAGGCAGCCCGAGACCACTAGGAAACCAGCAGAGTGAGGTGTCAGGAGCTGAGGGGAGAGTTTCAAGAGGGCGGAAGTGGCCAGGATCGGGCTCCCGGGAAGGTGAGGAGATGGCCACCGCATCTGCTCACAGGTTTTAGCCACAAGGAATTGCTGGTGACGTTCGCGAGACCTGTGTTGGCAGAGGAGGATGGATGTGAGCTGTGTGGGAGGGTCGATGATCTTTTAAGAAATTTAGCTATAAACGCAAGAAAGGGTGAGAATTAGAGGAGATGTGGGAGGAGTTTTTTTTAAGATGGCAGAGGCCTGAGCAAATTTGGCTGCTGAGGAGTAGACATTTGTCTTCGGTTCTTGTCTGAGTACCGAGAGGGAGGCGGGAGACGCAGAGGGAAGGGGAGGATAGCGATGGGTAGTGAAGTCTCCTTGAAGAAAAGGCTGGAACCCAGAGCAGAAGCGGGAAATGGGCCTGAGCGCGGCGAGGGACTGTCCTTCCAATGAAACTGCACAGAGGGAGAGGGCGCTAAGCAGTGTGCACCAGTAAATGTTTCCACATCTAGGGCGGAGGGAGGGACGGAAGCTCTGAGTTAGGGTGCCTGCTGATGTCCATGGTGTAAGTAGGCTCACCATGAGGGTTTCAACCCGACTTTGCTGAATGAAGGGGGTGGGGGCGAGGATTTTAACCATCTCACTAGGTGGTTTCAGAACCTGCAAAGGAGCGGGCAGGCAACAGAATTGGCCGGGTGTTAAGACAAACAGAAGTGAGGGGCCAGTGGAGCCTGTGGGAATGGGGGGCCTGGGGAGCTAGATGTTCCATTTCTTTCCACCTGATGGTGTGGGCGTCCTCCTGCTGCAGCCCCCCACCTTCCTTTCATTTTTCCTTCTCTCTCTCTTTTTTTTTCCCCATCTCTCTTTTCTCTCATCCTTCCCTTCTCTCTCCTGCTCAGAGCTGGCCACTGGCCACGAATAGATGAGCAATACACAGCTCCCACTTTCAAGGAGCGCGTGGACAAATAGGGAAACTGCTCACGCCTCAGCTTGGGGCCCAGAACTGCGGCAAGGCGCTGCCTGCTGGCCAGCAGGAGCCGCTGGGCAGAGGAGGCAGCAGGGGCCTGGAAGCGTCCCAGACACCCGGAGGACAGGCCAGGGCAGAGGGCAAGGGTGTTCTGGCAGAGGAAGGGCACAGCCTGAGCAAAGGCAGTGAGGTGTGGCAGCCGTGGAGGGCGGGGAACTGTGGGTGCTTCAGTGTGTGGCTGGGGAACGAGTAAGGCTGAAGGGAAAGTGGGGCCCAGTCCCCCCCCCCCGTGGCTTTGTGGGCTCTGCTCAAGACTGGTAACTTGAAGATGACTAGGAGCAGTGGAAGGCTTTAGGACAGGGGAGGGATATGATCAGGTCTGCATTTTAGAAAGCGTCTAGCTACAGTCTGGCCTGGGGGCGGGGGGCCCACAGTGGAGGCAGGGAGGCAGTGGGGAAGCTGTAGCCATCCAGACAAGAGGTGCTCTGGGCTGGGGAAGCAGGTGGAGAGGAGGGTGGACATAGCTGATGGTCCACTGAGCACCCACTGTTTGCCAAGTCATTCTTAACACTTCTGATGCATTATTTCCATGTAAACTCTCTCAATGACTCTTGGAGGTATATACTATCACCTCCTGCTCTGGTTTGCTAATGCTGCCAGATATGGATTGGCTTTTATAAAGGGGGCTTATTTGATTACAGATTTACAGTTCTAAGTATAGAAGTGTCCAAACAATAAGAGGATACCTTCACTGAAGAATGGCCAATGGCATCCAGAACACCTCTGTCAGCTGGGAAGGCATGTGGCTGGCATCTGCTGGTCCTTTGCTCCTGGGTTGTGTTTCAAAATGGCATTTGCCAAAATGTCTCTGAATTTCTCTTAGCTTAGCATCTCCAAATGTTCTTCTCTCTGCATCTTTGTGTGAGCTCCCTTTAAAGGACTCCAGTAAATTAATCAAGACTTACCCTGAATGGGTGGGGTCAAATCTCCATGGAAACATTCATTCAAGAGGTCACACCCTAATCAAAAAGATTAATAAGACTGCCCCCACAAGATTGCATTAAAGAACATGGCTTTTGGGGGACATAAGATATCCAAACTGGCATACCCCCCTAGTTAACAGATTGGAAACTGAGACTTGGAAAGATTAAGGGACCAGAGATTAGGAGTGAAAAGAGCAAATTTCAGAGTTTGGTGATGGCTGGGTTAGGGGATGAGGCAGAGAAAGGGATCCAGGGGACTCCAGGCTCTGGCCTGATGAGGTGGTTGGTGCATCCTGAGATGGGTTGAGGGTTGGAGAAGGGTTCCGTTTGGATGTGTCACAGCTGTCTTTGTGACATCCAAGCAGAGATGTCCCTGAAGAATTAGGCATTTGGGCCTGCAGCTCCTGGGAAAGGCTGGGCTACACAGAGAAATCTGGGAATCTTGGATATGACAATGGTGCTTGAAGCCCTGGGCGCGGTCAAGCTTGGCCAGGGAGCATAGACAGCGAAGAGAAAAGGGAGCCCTGAGGAATTCCAACATAAGAGGCACCGGAGGGGGCACAGCTAAGGGTGCAGCTAAGGGGCTAGAGGAAAGCAGGGGGGCCGTGTGGTCAGGGCCTGTCTCAGTACAGGAAAGGGGGAGTTTCAAGAACACACATTGTAGAGTCTGGGGGAGGTCAAATTTGAGAAGTGTCAAGTGGGTGCAGAAAACAGGGTCTTCAATTGCCTTGCTAGAGCAGTTTTTGGGTGGGGTGGGGGGAGGTGGCAGGGGGCAGAAGGCAGCATCTCTGGGACCGGGTGGGAGGTGAGGAAGCAGGGACAGTGTGGGACCCTCTATGAGCTTGGCTGCAAAGGGGAGTGGGGAGAGCAGTGGGAGCCTGTGGAGGGCTGAGTGTTGAGAAATGAATTTTTTTTCTTTCAGTATGTCCTAAAATTTTCATTTAAACCTCAACTTTAATCAATTTGAAGAGCTTCAGTTATGATCCTACTGGGAACTTACAAAGTACATTAAAACGTGAGCAGCCTAGAATTCTTGGCAAATTAGTTACTCTGGAAAACCAACCTTTCTTTGGATAAAAAGAATTGAAATTTAGGATTTCTAACCTTTTAAAGACTTTTTTGTAATGGAAATTGTCAAACATATAAAACCAGAGAGAGTGGGATAGTGAACCATGTGTGCTCACCACTCAGCTTCAACAATTACCAACTCAAGGCCAATCCTAAGTCAACTGTGCCCCACCTGGTCCCCCCACCCCCACCCCATCCCTAGGGTATTTTGAAGCTAATCACAAACGTTACATCAATTCATCCATAAATCCTTAGTATGTTTCTCCAAAAGACCAAAGATCATTTTTTTAACCTAACCACCATACCATTGTTACTCTCAAAAATTTTAACAATAATTCTTTAATTTCATCAAATAACCATTGTTCAAATTTCCCCAGTTGTCTCTCTCTCTCGTTTGCATTTGGTTGGTTAAAGTTAGGCTCCAAACAAGGTCCACACATTGCATTTATTTGCTCTGTCTCTTAAGACACTCTTTTTTTCATGTAATTTATTGTTACAGAAAGCAGGTTGCTTGGAGGGATGAACATTCAGGAGAGAATTGAGCATCTCGGCTGGAGAGAAGGTGGGGGAATGAGGAGGAGGGGTTGGCCAGTCCAGTCGGGACATCCCTCTGCAGGGTAGGAGGCAGGGGGCGGAGGACAGACTCCCCAGAAGGGAGGAGAGGCCAGTGTGCAGAAGGATGGGGACTTCCATGGGGACTTCCCTGTGCATCCCTGTGGCCCCTACAGCAGTGGGGCTGAGGGAGGGGGCAAAGATGGCCTGAGCCAGGGAACAGGGGCAGAGCTCAGGCTGGGAGGGGGACAGGGCAGCCCAGCTCTGGCTGGAGATTAGAGAGGGACTGGGCCTAGGTCAGGCCTGGAAGGAACAGGATGTGTCAGGGTGGGGAGATAGGGGACAGTGCCAAAAACCAGCTCCTGGCCCAGCCCTGGCTCCTCCTGGCCTGGAACAGTCCCAGGAGCCCATCCCTGGCCTCCCAGCCACAGATCCACCCTGGGTCCTGGAGATCAGATTGCTTCACAATGCCTGGGGTGGGTGGCCCAGATGCCTTGCTCTGCCTTCTCCTTCTGCTTCTGGCCCCCCACAGCCCTGAGGGGGCCCATCTGCCTCGGCGCAGGTTTGAGTACAAGCTCAGCTTCAAAGGACCAAGACTGGCATTGCCTGGGGCTGGAATCCCCTTCTGGAGCCATCACGGAGGTGAGGGGAGGGACAGAGTGCTGGAGGGGCTGACCAGCTCTGGGTGGCTGTGACCGGGGCGGGGGGAGAGTGCACCTGCCTGTGCTCCAGCCTGTGCTGGGGCCCCAACACCCAGATGGACCATTACCCCTCCCAGGGTTGTCTCCTGCTCTACCCACCACAATTCCACCCCCACCCACTAGCCTCAGTTTCTCCTCTCTGCCTTTCTCCTTCTCTGCTCTAAGGCTTCTCTCTTCTATTGCCTCGTATTGGACTCCCTCTCCTTCCTTTGTCCCTTGGACCTGTGAACACACACCCATATGCTCACACGCTCAGGCCCACACACAGTAAACAAGGCAACTTGACCAGCGTAAACCCCCACTTTCCTGGCTCCATCCTGTCGGGCCTGCAGTTGTTCATGAGAACTGCGGGGCTACCTGGAAGGAGGCATCCTCAAGTCTGACTATTTTGCCAGAGAGGGTAAAAGCAGGCATGAAAGCATCTTGATCCGCAGGTCTGTGTTCAGAGTAAAAGACAAAGAATCTGTCTTTTACCTGGTTTTGTTCCAGAAAAGATTTTTGGTGACTTACAAGATCCTAGAAAATATAGAAGAGCTTACATTAGTAGTGAATGAAAAGAATAGGGCTCAGGGTTAGGGTAGGGGCATGAAATAAATCCAGGGTTGGCCTATTGTCAAAACATTTGTTGGGAGGTCCATCCACCAGCCAGTATTGAGATTTTATTCAGAGCCTCCTAGCAGGCCAGGCAAAGAAAGCACACAGATTTGTGTGTATTTCTCTATCTATGAGGTGTAAGATCAGACACACAGCATAATTCCTGTCTGAGACGAGAAAAGACTATCCTGAGGGGCCCCTTAAAGATGATAGGCCTTGTCAGCCAGGTTTTTCAGCCTGTCCTCCACAACAGGCACAACCAGAACAAAGCCTTTTCCACAGTGCCAAACCAGGTCCTGCCTCAGGGCCTTGCAAAGCCTGGGACATTGTAGACCATGTGGGGGAGCAGATGCACATTCTCCAAGATCACCCAGTGATATGTTCATTGTCTATTATTTCATTCATTCATTCTTTCATCTGACTCCCACCCTCTTATGCCCCTCTGTACCCAGCCCTGTCCAAGGTTCCAGGGACACAGGGCTGAGACAGTCTCAAGGAGCCTACAGGCTGGGAAGAAGTCCCACTAACAATCCATATCTGGGCAGGATGTGTAAATGTGGTAGGCATCAGACACCCTTTGCCCTCCTACAAGCCACTTCGGAGGCAGTGGTGGCTTCTAAGGGCCCGGCATCCTCTGGGCCTCCCTGCCCCCACCCGGCCTTTGCAGAGCAAACAGGCTGGATTAGCAGTCTCCGGAAGTCCTGGCCGGGACTGGGCTCTAGGCCAGGTTCCAGGCTGGCAGACGGAGGATGGGGAGCCAGCTGGGGTGGGGCCTCTGGTGTGCCTCTGTCCCTTCAAGCCTGCCTCAGTTTCTCTCCCCTTCCCTCCCTTCTACCATGGATGGCTCCTTCGTCCCTACCCCACCAGTGATAATCCTTACGCGCACTCCATCCTTCATCCTTTCCTCCCCGTCCTGAGGGTGCAGTCCCTGCACCTTTGCTTTCATGTTTCCCTCACCTTGGAATGCCCCCTGTTCTCCAGCAGAAAGCCCCCAGCCTCTCCTGGCCACACCAAAGTAGCCCTCCAAGTCCTGAACTGCCACGCAGTTAATCTCTGTAAAATGCTCTACTGTGTCGTGGCTCAGGCAGGTCCTTTTCACTCATGGGGTGCAGTTTCCTCATCTGAGCCAGTGAGAGGATTAGACAGAAAACTCTCTGATAGAAAAAAGCTTGCACTTTGGAGTCAAACAAACCTGAACTGCAATCCCCTTAGTTCCTTAATTTTTCTAAGCCTCATCTGTGAAATGGGGTTTTATAAAAACTAGCCTCGCAGACTTGTAGTGAGGATTAAATAAGATTGCAGTTAAAGTGCCCAGACTGAACCTGGCACTTCCTTGCCGTCACCTGGCAAAGGCCCCTCCAGCTGTGCTGGGGCTTGGTTCCCATTTTTTCAATTGCTTCCTGCATCTAGCTGGCCGGGCGTTATTTATTGGTAGGCCTAGGTGTCACCTCCTTCCTGCCCCAAGAGCCCAGCCCAGGCCAAGGAGGGAGAAGACTGTGGGGCAGGGGTTGGGAGGGGCCCAGGCCCTGAGCTGCCATGGCCCACAGACACCCTCCTGGGCCTGGAGGAGGTGCGGCTGGCCCCATCCATGCAGAACCGGAGCGGCGCCGTGTGGAGCCGGGCCTCTGTCCTCTTCTCCACGTGGGAGGTGGAGATGCAGATGAGGGTGACTGGGCCGGGGCGCCGCGGAGCCCAGGGCATGGTGAGTGGCCCCTGCAGGGCCCAGCAGAGGGGGTAGTCAGGGAAGAGGGTGGTGAGCTGGTTCCCACGGGGACCTCTGAGCTGAGGGGCTGGGGACCTGCAGGCCATGTGGTACACCCAGGACAGGAGCCAAGTGGGTTCCATTCTGGGGGCGCTGGCCCCGTGGGACGGCATCGGGATCCTGTTCGACTCCTCGGCCCAGGATACCGAGGTGAGTGGTGGTCCCCGGCCCACCCGGCCCTGCCCTCGCCCCTCCTCCCTGTGCCTATGGCTCAGACTACTTGTCACCTCCCATGCAGAACAGTCCTGCCATCCGGGTGCTGGCCGGTGAGGGGCTCGCCCCCCACGAGTCGCTGGGGTAAGTTCTGTCTGCACCCACTCTCCACTCCCGGGCCTGGGCTGGAAGCACCAGCTTGCACCACCCCTCTGTGCCACAGCCCCTCCTCAGGGCTGCGCCATCCTGCCAGACTCTCAGGCTGAGCAGCTGACGGTGGTCGCCTGACCCGCGTGGGAACTCCCTCCCACGCAGCCTCTGCTGGGCCTCTGTGGCCCGGGGCCCGGAGTCTACGTGCTCTTCTCGAGAACCACCCTGATTCACCTGACGCAAGAGCCCCAGGTCAAATGGTGGAGGCTGGGGCCCTGTGCCGAGAGTTTCTCCTCGCATTAGCTCAACGAATTGCCAACGCCCTTGATAAACAGGGATTATTATCAGTCCTCAGTTAGAAGTGAGGACAATGAGGCCCAGAGAAGTGAAGTGATTTGCACCAGGTCACACAACTGGGTGCAGAGCTGAGGTCTGAGCCCGACATCCCCCTGCGCACGCTGCCTGCCTGCGGGCACCCTCCCTCTCTCCCAGATGACGTGGCTCCCACCCCTCCCGGCCCCACTGCCTCCCCAGTGGCTAGGCCGGCTGTCAATGTCTCAGCAAACATCCCTCCGCTCATAACAATTAGGATAATTGCTAACATTTATGGAGCTGGGCTTACCATATCCCAGGCTCAGTGCCAAGCCCTGTGCATTCATTGTCTTGGTTAACCCTCGTAACAACGTTACAAGGTAGTTTCAATTATTAACCTCATTTTCCTGATGGGGAAATGGGCTCGGAAAGATGAGGTAGCTTGCCCAAGGTGACTTGGTGCAAAGCCAAGCGTCTGCTCCAGAGCTGGCTGGGTGCTGCCGCTCTCTTGGCTGAGGGCGTCAGGGACAGATGCTGCAGGGCGAGCCGCCTGCCGTGTCCTCTGTGCCCAGCGAGTCTCAGGTCCTCACAGGCTCAACACTCCTCCTGGCCCCAGAGCCTGCTGCGCTGCCCTGTGGGGGAGGTGGCTGGTCTCCCTGTCCTTGGCCTCGGGGATGTGTCTCCTGTTATCTGGCCTGAGTCTATCCTGCTGCAGGTCAAGCCCTTGACAGAAGGGAGAGGAGAGAGAAGCCTGACCCAGGGGCACCAGGAACTGGAGCCTAAGGGAAGCGGAGGGCAGTGGGATGAGGCAGTGGGCCCGGGCTGATGGAGGGGGGAAACCGCAGCGTCGGTCCAGGCCTCTGCCCCCATGGGGAAGGGTCACAGGGAGCCCCTCCCTACTTCTTCCATAAACTGCAAACCCCACCCCTCTGCCAAGCAGGACTTGCTTTCCTGTTCTTTCTTCTGCTGAGGAAGCAGACTACAGCAGGGGAGACTCGAGCTAGACAACAGGAGACATATCCCGTATCGAATAACCCGGTGGGGAGGGGGTGGCATGGCAGGTCTGGGCAGAGCAGCCCCTGGGGCCGCCCCCGCTGGCTGGGCCTCGGGTCCTGTGTGGCCCAGCTGGATTCTGAGTATCCACAGGGACAGAGCTAGCCAGGTGCTGGGCTCCTGCCACCGGGACTTCCGGAATCGTCCGTACCCTGTCAGAGTACGGATCACCTACTGGGGTCAGAGGCTGCGCGTGAGTCACCCCTCTGGCTTTTGTGCGTCTTCTAGGTGGGGAATGCGGATTACAGGGGCTCCGAGTTACAGAGTTGCTGCATGAGTGCCCGTGACCCTAATAGACTTGGGCTTGCGACACAGCATCCCTGGCGTGCGCGCGCGTGCGCGCGCGCGCGCGCGCACACACACACACACACACACACACACACACACACACACGAGTCCTCACACCTGTGCGGGTTCGCAGACACATACAGGCCAACACCTACACAGGCTCCTCCTCCTAGCACGAGTGCACAGCACGTCCCTGTTAGAGCTGACGTGAGACCATGGGTGGGAGCCTTCTCCAGGCCACCCTGATGACACGTCCTGCGGCTGCCTGCCCTCCTTCAGGGCCGGGGGACGCAGTGAGTCGGCGGGGGCGGTGCCTCTGCTAGAGACAGGGGAGAGGAGGGGCCCCACCTCCAGGGGCTCATGCCCTCCGTGCCCCTCAGGTATCCTTGAACAGTGGCCTCACTCCCAGTGACCGGGAGGAGGTGTGCATCGACGTGGGACCCCTGCTCTTGGCCCCAGGAGGTTTCTTTGGGATCTCAGCAGCCACCAGCATCCTGGCAGGTGAGGGTCCTGCCTGGCAGGGAAGAGTAGGGAGGCCATGCCAGACACACCCTCCTGAGTACATCTTCTGAGAAGCACAGGGTGTGGGGTCAGGCATTTCCTCACCGTGTGACCTGGGCAAGTCATGATGCAACCTGGTCCTCTGTTACCATGGGGGTAGGTGATGTCTGCCTGACAAAGCTGTTGAAAGTCCCAAATGAGATAATACATTAGAAGTTTTTATTCCAGTTTTGGCCCCATAACTGCCCTTAGCTGGGAGCTGTAGGGGCAAGTGGATGAGGCACAGTGCAAGGACCATTTAAGAAAATGGAGCCAGGGGATGCAATGCAATGGGGAGCCAGGGAGGGGCCCGTAGCTGGAAAGCAGGTTGCAACAAGAGGGTGGGAGTCCTTGGCTGTCCAGACTTTGGTCTTTGGACTCTGGGCACTGGGGAGCCATGGACAGTTTCTGAGAAAGAGCGTGACATGGTCAGAGCCATACCGGGGAGGTGCTCGTTGCATGGTTGCTTCCACCACTAACAGCATGCTCTGGGGGCCTGCGGGCATCACAGGCTCAGCTGCCACAGCTCTAGCACAGGACATTTTGTGACAGTCCAGTTTTCCCCCGTCTGCCCATGTGTGGGAGTCAACCCACAGCCCACCCATTTGCTTGTCTGACCTTCACACCTTCCCTGGGAAGTGAGCAAGACAAGGGTTAGAGAAGATGCCCAAGGTCACCCAGCTTTCTTGCCTCCCTGGGATATGATGAGGCCTGGGGGGTGAGGGCTGAGTGAAGGGCCCATGGGTAGAGGGGTCTTACCGCCCCTTCTCCATTCTGCCCCTACCCCAGATGACCATGATGTCCTGTCCTTCCTGACCTTCAGTCTGAACGAGCCAGGTCCAGAGGTGATACCAATCCCAGGCCCGTTCTTGGGGGAAGAGAAGAGGGAGAGGCAGCCCAGGGACCCTTTGCATCCCCCGATGCTTTTCCTAACCTCTACACACTCAGGCCATGGTGCCCTCAGACCTGCCATTCCATCCCTCATCCCCACCTGTTCTCTGAGCTCTGCTCAGGCCAGGCCTTGTGTTGGGCAGTGCTGAAGGCCAGAGGTGGCCCAGAGCCAGGCCCTGTCCTCAAGCACCTCCCAGGCTGGTTGGAGCTGGACTGTTACATTACAGCCCAGAGTGATCAGTGCTGGGTGTTGAAAGGCACAGGGGAGCTGTGGGAGCACAGAGGAGGGGTCCTAACCCAGCCAGGGGGAACAGGGAAGACTGCCTGGAGGGGTGAGTTTGAAGGTGAAGGGGTTGGCTGAGCAGAGGAACAGCATATACAAAGGCCTGTAGCCCTGGCAGGCGGGCTGGAACCTGGATCATGATGGGGAGGGAAGGGTGTGGGGATCAGCAGTGGAGGCAGGGCTCAGAGGACTGAGCTGAGGGAGAGATGAGGGCTCTCCCTGCCTGGGGTGAATGCTCGGGTTTGGTCTGGGAGGGAGACCAGGCTCATGGGAAGCTCTGTGGGAAGGCTCCCCTAGCTCCCAGATCAGCCATGGGCTTCGGGCCTGAGTTTTTGTCTTCCTTCTCCAGGATCCCCCCCAGCCCTTCCTGGAGATGGAGGAGCTTCGGTTGGCAAAGAAGCTGGAAGGGCTGAGGGCAAGGCTGGCCCTGGACACAAGGGAAGACAAAATTCCAAAGTCAGACTCTGAAGCCCAGGAAGGGGGTAGGGACCTGGGGAGCAGACAGGGTGGGCAGGGTCCATATGAATGTCACAGGATCCCTTAGAACCAGGAGTCCTTTAACCATTGGGGAGACAGAAGCCAACTAGTGGGACCTGGGCCCAGGTGTTCTGTCCTATCCCCACCCCACCACCGAGACACATCTTTCCAGGTGAGGGGCTTGGAGGCAGAAGCCTCTTATACCTTTCTGGTCCCCCTCTGTAAGGAGTCCCCCAAAGATGGGATCCATTGCCCCAGCCCACCTGGCTGTCTGTCCCAGCTCTGCCCCCCTCTCCAGGCGAAAGGCTCTTTGACCTGGAGTTGATGCTGGGCAGACACAGCCAGATCCTGCAGGCTCTCCAGGGTCTCTCTGAGCAGTTGGCCCAGGCTAAGAGGCTATGGAAGCAGCAGCTGGGGGCCCTAGGCCACACCAGGCCTGAAGGAATCTGGGTGAGTGGCTCCTCTGGCATCCAAGACTCCTCCTGCAGGCCTGGGGAGGCTGAGCCCCGAGGCATTGGGTCTGATGGCCCCAGCAGGCCCCCTCCTTTCAAACAGAGGAGCAGGTGCTACACTCAGGACCTAGCCTCCACCCCCCTGCCAAGGCCTGGAGGGAAAGGAGGGCAAGCACAAAATGCTGCCGGTCACAGGATGGGGTAAGGAGCTGGGTAGGAGAGCATGGAGAGCATTTCTGCACAAGCAAATGCCCACAGAGCCACGTGGCTGAGCCTGGGGAGAGGAGATGCCAGGTATTTGGACTTTGGTCTGTAGAGGCATGACAGAAATAGACTGGGTGCTAATTTGCTTGTAGCTTTACATGTAATTTGCATACGGCTTGCTTAATGCTCAGATGCACCAGAATCCTCATCTCAGCTCCAACACCATCCTTCCTTCTCCCCGGGGAGGCATGACCCAGCTGGGGGGGCCTGAAGGGTGAACTCAGCCAAGGTGTTAGGTGCTGGGCAGGGGAAGCCAAAGGCTCTTGTGGGCTTTGCTGGGCTCCAGAAGATCCAGGTTTTAATCCTGTGTCTAAAACCAGAGCAGCTTAGGATGGGCTGCTGGAGTGGGGACAAGGTGTGGGGGCCCAAGCCTCGGGAGTGGACTGGCACTGGCTCCCAGCTCGGGTTGTGCCCTGGAAGAGGGGGGAGAGAGTGGACTGGGTGGGGCTGCTGCCTCCTTCAAGGGGCAGAACCACTTTTAGAAAGGGGACAGCTTTTGAGAAAGCCCAGAAATGGACACTGTTGGGGGAAAACAACCTCCCTTATGGAGAAGGGTTTGAGAGGAGGGAGATCCAGGAGCCCAGAAGAACAGGGGTCAAATAAACCCAATGTGTCCAAAATGAAGAAGCTATAGACAGTCTGTTAAGGCCTCCTGAAAGGAAGGGGGCCACAGTGTCCCTGGGAAAGGTAACCTGAAGACAGAGGGGCTGAGTCCTGGGCCCCGAGAGAAGAGACTGGTACTCCTACAGGACTTGGCCAAGGTCAGCGCCCTGCTCCGCGGGCAGCAGATACTGCTCCAGGATCTGCAAGAGATGAGGTGAGGGCACAAGGCAAGGAAGGGGTCCTGGGGGAGAGGGAAGGGAAGTGGAGGAGCCTCTCTGCCCATTCTCCCATTAGCCTTTTGTTCCTTTAATTATTACCCAAGCACCCAGCACAAAGCCTGGCACATAGGGAGAGGCTGGGGGCTGCTTGGGTTTGTTGAGACGACCTGAATCTGACTGAATCAAGTTTAAAAGTTTTTGAAAACCTACTTCAAAAGCAAGCCACCCTGGAAGGAGCCCCTCATGAAGGCCCCTGTCAGTCATTCTCACCCCCAGGAGGCTTAGTAAATTTGAGCCTTTCCTTAGTGACAGCTCCTGGGAGGAGGGAACATTTTGATGGAGGTCTCTGTAAGGAGGACAACCAAGATCATGTCCAGTTGGAGGAGGCAGTTCCCGACTTTCCTCGGCCCCCTCCAGCTTCCCAGCATCCTGCGAGTAGGGAGATCCCTTGATGCCATGGAGGAGCCAGGCTTAAGGCTAGATGCTGTGGCTAGAGCCCAACTCCCCATCCTAACCCCCCACCCCCCTGCACACACATCTAGATGCCTGGGGATGGCAGAAAGGAAGACAGGAAGGAGCTGGATCCCCTGAAGGATGGCAGAGCCCAGGGGAGACTGGAGTCAAGACAGGCAGCTTTAGGGAGACGCTTCTCTGAGATGAAGCTGTATCAGGATCCAGCGAGATGATTTAGGGGGGGAAAGCCTAGTCCCTGAGAAGGGGACCTATGGATGGGGCCTGCTCCCCACCCATGTGCTGCCCTTGGGGATGGTGGGAAATGGTTAGGTGATTTGGGTGCAGCAAGAAGGGACAATGAGTCATTTTCCTTGGTCCCCCTCTCCTCCCAGGGAAGCAGCTGCACGCATGGCCTCACGAGCCCAGGTCTTCTACCTGCCTGTTGGCACCCAGCATCATTTCTTGGAGCTGGACCAGATCCTGGGCTCCCTGCACAAGGAACTTTGGGTCTCAGTGGTGAGGGGGCCCCATCCCTGAGGTTTGGCCTCAGCCACCCTTCTTCTAGCACTTCTGCAGCCCTAGGAACCTCCTGCTCTTTGCCTTCTCCTCCCAGGACCCCTGGCAGGCACACTTATGTCTGGGTTGTGTATGCATGGGCACATACACACACACACACATGCAGGGACGCAAATGTGACTTTCTCTCTGCCCTCTCTGCTCTCTAGAAGGTTCCAGGGTCACAGACTCAGAGAATGAGCCGGGTCCTGGGAGATCACTTGGTCCAACCCTCTTAGTGACCAGAAGGGAAATGGGGGTGGGCTTTGCTCAAACCACTAAGAGCTCAGTGGTAAAGCCAGCTCCTCCCCCTGCCCCTGCCTCATCTTGCTCTCTTTCTTGCTCACCCTCACTGTGTCTTTTGCTCTCTAGCCACTCCCTCTCTCTCATCCCTTGAGTCTTCAGCCCCCTGATGATCCCCAGGCCTTCCCAGCTATTCCCACAGATGGAGCCATGAGAGCTGGGGTGGGGAGGCAGCTTTGTACTTTGCCTTCTCTCCAAGTTCTCTGGATGACAGCTAGGATACCCCAAGCCTAGGGAAGGAAAACAGAGCCCACACCTGGCCAAGATTTCAGGATTCTCTCTCCCCTGCCGGGGAAGAAGCTGAGCCAGGACCTGAGACTCTCCCTTTCAGAAAGCGGCAGCCAAAGCTCCCCGCCAACTGGGTCGGTCCCCAGGAGCCTCCTCATGCCTGCGGCCTCGTATCTTCCTGTTCTTTCTCCTCATCCAGACTGTAGGCTTCTTCTGCTACGTGAACCTCAGGTGGGCCTTCCCGTGGGCAGGATTTCCCACACTTATCCAACATTTCTTGGTTCCGAGCAGGACCATAGGCATTCATTCCCATTTGAGAGAGGGGCACCAAGGCCCAGAGAAGACCTGCCCAGTCCACCAGTTTGCTAGGAGCACAGCCCAGGCAAAGACCCGCTCTTTCAGCAGGCACCACTGACCACCTGCTCAGCCCCCAGCCCCATCTGGGCCCTCACAAAGCTCACTCTTTAGTTTGAGAAGCTGACAAGTAACTGAGAGCCATACCCTAGGTAGTTAGTGCCATGATGGCAAGAAGCTCAGGGGCTATTGGAGAGCAGGAAAAAGCACTTGACCCAGCTTGGGGAGATCAGGCAATTGACCTGGGAGGGACATTTGAGATGGGTCTTCTAAGGTGACTGGGAGTTCTCCAGCCTGGCAAGATAGGTAAAGGTATCAATGCAGAGGGAACAGCCTGAGAACAGGCATGAAAACATAGGATTTTGGAGAAAAAGTGGAAAGTTCAGTACAGTTGGAGCAAAGGGTAGGACGAGTATGTGAAATTGGGCAAAGAAAATTGAAAAGGTGGGAAGAGGTAACATTTTGGTTTGGTGGGTGTTTGTTGAATGGATGAAACATTTAGAGATGTGGGGTGTGCTAAAAACCTCAGAAACAGGACTGACAGTCCTTGTTGGTGGAATTTCAAGACAAGAATAATCAGTGTGGGCTGGGGGGTTTCTAGAGGAGGAGTGAAGTGGGCTGAACTTTAAAGGCAGAGTAGGACAAGAGGAGACAGAGAACTTTCCAGGTGATGAGAACAGCCAAGGCATGGAGGTAGAAATGACAGCAGGCTTATTACGGGTGTGCTTAGGAGTGCAGTGGACAAGAAGGCTGGATCAACCTCGGCAGACCTTAAATGCCAGGGAGAAAAGTGGGGATCTAATGTGGCATCTAAGGGGCCAGAGAAGGTCCCAGAGCAGGGCTGTGGGGCAGTGAGTGTGGGGAGGTGAGTGGGGGAGGTCTGGTCTCAAGGGCCAAGAAGGCTGAGGCCTGAGTAACCCTCTTCTCTTCCTGGCAGCAGGCAGGAGCGGAACAAGAGCTTTCAGGAGTGTCTGTTCGCAGGCAGCCTTCCTCCGAGTTCTGCATCGGAAGTCCCCAGTGCCCTGGGTGCCCTAAGGAGACAGCCCCACACCCCCAGCATGCATGCATGATTCACCTCAAAGCCCAGGGGAAATGTCCATGTCTCATGCCTGGAGGATGGAGGGCTTGTCCAGTTGTGCCTTCAAAGTGTCTTCTATGCCTCTCCTTCTGGGCACCCAACTCCTACCCACAGCTTAGCTTTTGGGTAATTAATTCCCACCTTATTAAAGGTAGACTTCTTCTCCCCATGCTTTGATATGATCCTTTATCTTCCAGCTTTGCCTGAATCTCTTGGAAGGTTTCCACCTCCTTTTGGTAGGTAGCTGGCAGTGGGCTCCAAGCTGACAAGGAGGCCAAGGTCTCACTTGCCCTCCAAGAGACCAGATATTCCACAGGCCTTGGGCTCTGGACTACAGAGGGGTAGAGGACTGTCCTAGGGGGAGAGGAAGAGCTAAGTATAATTCTGTCCCCACCTTCACCCAGAACAGGGAGTGAAAGCTCCCAGTGCTTTTCCTGGCTCACTAGCATCACCATTAACAACCCTCTCCTTCCCCACTCCCAGCAGCTTCAGGGGTCTGCAGGGCAGAAAGAGGAACCTTGAGACCATGAACCCTCGGAGCCATAACTGGGAATCCCCCTCTAGGATCTCCCTCCCCCTTTTCCAGTGTCAAGTTCTTTGGTCAGCTTTGGGGCCAGTGGGTTGAGGGGTGGGGGCTCAGAGGGCCCAAGGTCCTTGCCCTCTTGCGGCTGGCCAGATTTCCCAGCTGAAATCCTGGCTATCAGCGACCTCTAAGAGAAGGAAGTAGGGACAGGGTAGGAGGCAGGGTTCAGGCGCATATCAGAGCAGCCCCTTCTCATAGGGAGCGACCCCACCCCCACTCTCCCCCTCGCAGGCCCTAATCCGCTGTCGGCAGTGCCGGGCAGAGCTCGGAGTTGAAGGAAGCACGTGGGGGAGGCGAGAGTGGGGAGCGGGCACGTGGTCCAGCCTCCTCAGCCCCGTGCATGCCCCCCGCCCACCGTGAGGAGGGAGGGCTTTGGGGAGATGGGGGCGGGCCCGGGCGGGTGGAGGGCGGTGCAGAGCATTGGACGCAGGGGGCGGTGGGAGCTGTCCGTGAGTTCTGGTGCTGAAGTAGGCGCGGACGTGTACGGTGTCCGGTGCGTGGTACCCGGCGCCTGGTGCTCAGGCTGACGAAGACCATGGCGTTCATGGTGAAAACCATGGTGGGCGGCCAGCTGAAGAACCTTACCGGGAGCCTGGGGGGCGGCGACGACAAAGGGGACGGGGAAAAGTCGGCGGCAGAAGCACAGGGTATGAGCCGAGAGGAGTACGAGGAGTATCAGAAGCAACTGGTGGAAGACAAGTGAGTGGGGCCCCTTCCTGGATCCAAAGATACCCCCCCCCCGCCCAGCCCTCCCCCAGGCTAGCCTCAGGCCCAAGACCCCCTCCCCTCCTTTCCTAGATGTAGATGTACCCTCTAGGCTGCCCTCAGCACCATTCCATCTCAAACTTAGGACCCCACCCCAGCTTCTTAGTTGGATCAGGAGTGGGGGAGACAGGGGCCTGGGAGGAGGGGGCAGGGGGCACGTGCATTTCTGACGTTAACAAGTAATCCCTTAATCCGCTCTGGTACCAGCTGCCTGGATCTTCTAACCGGGGCTCTGAGAGAAGGGGTGCAGCTGAGAGGTGCTCACAGTCCTGGAGACAGATCCTGAAAGGGGGCACTAATAGATAGTGGGCCCTTTTGCCAGCTGGCAGTGCTGGGACAGAGAAGTAGCCAGAGTTAGAGGCTACGCTCTGGAGCTAGACAGCTTGTGTACGGATCCTGGCTTTTCTTTTTCTTAGCTGGGTTACTAGGGAAGTTAACCTCTTTGTGGTTTGGTTTCCTCTTCTGTAAAATGGGGATGATAATCATAGTGTGTCCCATCTATATTTGTTATGAAGATCAAATGAGTTAATGCATATAAACAGCTCAACATAGCACCTGACCATTAAAACATAACACCATTAATATTTCACTTAATCCTCGTAACAGTCTTGGGAGTTGGGAAATCTTGCCCCATTTTACAGAAGAGAAAGCTAAGTGCCGTACCCAAGGACATACTGAAAGGGGTAGTGAAGTGAAACCAAATCTGTCCCCATTACTTTCCCTCCTGTCAGAGATGGGAGAAGATGGGCGGAGTCGGAGGCCACGAGGGACACGTAGTAGGGTCAGCAGAGAGAGCCAGGCAGACTGACGCCCCGCCCCGCCAGATCCGTCCAGCGGCAGGTACAAGGACTACACAGGGCGTTGCGCTAGCGGAGAGGCAGCAAAAACCCAATCGCGGCCCGCCAGGCCCGTGTGATGGAGGGATCCGGCCAGCGGTCAGGACGCAGAGACCCCTCCCGCCACTTCCTCACAGACCCTACCCCTTCTCCCCGCCCTCGCGATGACTCCGCCCCCGGTGCTCCTGCAGGATGGAGCGGGACGCGCATTTCACCCAGAGGAAGGCAGAGCGGGCCACGCTGCGGAGCCACTTCCGAGACAAATACCGTCTACCCAAGGTAAGTTGACTCTGAGCTCTGGACTCGGACTTCTTTCCCCTTGCTCTGGGCACTGCAGGTGCTTGGTTTGCTCCTTCGGGTCTCACTCACTCACTCACTCACTCGCTCGTGGTTAACCAGCACCTGACAGTTCTCGGGTACTGATTGGTTTGTGTGTCTGGAGTCAGGGCAGGTCCCTTCTCTCTGATGTCCTCCTGAGTCAGGCCCAGGCACGTGAAAGCCCAGAGGGCAGAGGACCTGAAGAAGAGGTGGAAGGCAATAGAAAGGCAGTAGATTTTACCACAGAGGATAGTGAGTGCTCTAGGGGCTTGTGAAAACATGGAGGAGAGGGGGTGGAGAATGCAACACAATTTGGGTGCCAGGCACTTGACCTTCACACCCTCACCTAATGCCCCAATAACACGGCCACATAGATATCAACATCTGCCAATTAGGAAACTGAGGCTCAGAGAGCTTAAAGGTTATACAGACAGCAAGTGGTAGAGCTGCAGTTGAAGTCAAGCCTGTGAATATTGAGCCTGGTTTGCTCCAGACCCTCAGGTTGCTTCCCAGGGTATGGAATCTGCTTGTAGATAGCAAAGTGCTCCCTTTTTTGGCCAAGCAGTCAGTGATGTCACAGGAGACCCCTGCTCCCATGCTTTACTAGGCCCTGCAGCAAGGGGTGGGCTTGTGAGTGTTCTACTCCCAATGCAAAAGAAGGGAAGCTGAGGCACAAATAACTCCCAAAGTATTGCCTATGTGCTCAGATCTCTGATGGGAAATAGAGGTACAGTGTTACAGCACTCCTAATCTTGACCTTCTACTTGAATTGGGAGATCAGATACATGGATATCACATTCATTCATTCAGCAGATGTTTACTTAGCCCCTGGCTGCCTGTCTACCCACAGGTCACCAGTCTCTTGGAAGTTTCTTAAAGGGAAATTTGGTCCAGAAAGCCTTCCTTTCTGAAAAGTTATTGCATTATACACAGGTAGGGGTGGAGTCATTCCTCAAATGCTTACACTAAGCATGTAAGACACACAACTCCTACCACTGAGGCATTCTTAGTCTAGTCTAGTAGAATAAGAAAGACTTGGATGCAAAGAGTAGAACACAAAGTGGAAAGCCCCAGAGCCCTTCAGAGAAAGACAGTGAAGTGCAACAGCCTTAAGCAGGTGCCATACAAAGAAAACAGATTTTAGAATCAGTGACATGGGTTTAAATTCAGCTTCTCCATCTCCTAGTTGTGTGATCTTGGGCAAGTTACTTAATGATCTGAGCATCAATTTCCTTATTTGTAAAGTGGAGATAACAATATCCACCTCACAGTGTTACTGTGAGAATTAAAAGCACCCAGCTCGATGTCAGGCATATAAAAGGCATTTGATAAATGGAGCCCATCACTATTACTGATTACATCCTGCAGTGTAGTTAAAGATAAATCGTCAGTATATGGCATAGCTGACTGTAGCAGTGTGACTTGTAGGTGCTTTCATTTTGTCTTTACTCACTATGCTACTCTTTCAGCATCTCAGAGTGAAGCAAGGTGATATAAAAGTGCAAGGTATAAAAGTGCAAGATCTCCATGTCCAGGTGTCAAACACTTGATCCTGGGATGTGGTGGTGAGTTCCCTGGAACATGGGGCTCAAGAATCCAGAGGCCTGGAACCCAGTCTAGGCCTCCTCCCAACCCCCTCAACACCACCTCATGCCCCTCCCCTCTTCTCTTCAGAATGAGACAGATGAAAGCCAGATCCAGATGGCAGGAGGAGACGTGGAGCTGCCCCGAGAGCTGGCCAAGATGATTGAGGAGGACACAGAGGAGGAGGAGGAGAGGGCCTCTGTCCTCGGGCAGCTGGCCAGTATCCCTGGCTTGGACCTCGGTTCACTCAAGGACAAGGCCCAGGCCACACTGGGGGATCTCAAACAGTCAGCTGAGAAGTGCCACATCATGTGACCACCTCCCATGGGTTGCCCAGGGGGGTGACTGCAGGGATGGGCCCACATGAGGACTAAGAATAAGTCTGAACTTCCAGAGACCCACACCCCATCATGGGCTTTGTTTCCCCTGCCCTACCTGGGTCCCAGGACCCTTCTCACCCATGTCCCAAGCCTGTCTTTTGGTCTCTCCCTTTCCACTGGGAGCACAGTCTCTATTCCTCACCTTTTCCCCTAAGAGCCATGCCCCCTACTCACCTGGGGAGTCCACCCAAAGTTGTCAGGAAATGCCCAGCCCTCTCTTGCCACGGTCCCAAGTTTCTGTCCCCAGGAGTACCACAGAGAGGCACAAAAACTCTGGCATGGGCAGAGATATAAGCCTCAGACAAATCCTGGAATATACAGACACACACACAGGCCAGCTCCCCTGGGTTCCCAGCCTCTCTAGATCCCAACACTCAGATACCTTCAGAGGTGGCTGTAGGTAGACACAGACCCACAGCAAACAGGAGGCCTGAGTTTGAGTCTCCACCTCTACCATCCTTGAAAGTCACTGCTCTTCCTGGGCCTCATTTCGTCATCGGTAAAATGAGGATGTACAAGGTGACTTGTCTAGCTTGGCCTCCCTGCCCCTCGGAGCCACCGCCATCCACCCCCCTTCTCAGGCAGGGCAGCAGCTGCAGCCACAGCCTCAAGCCTCCTTGGGCAGCCAGTGCCTCAACCGTGGTCTCTGGCTCTTGGGAGCTGAACGACGCTGTGTGAGGGGCTGAGTGCCAAGGCTGAAGCTGGCACTGAAGGGCAGCCAGGCAGCTCCAGGCCTTCTGTGGGCCTGGGGCCCAGCCTGTTTCTGTTCTGTTCCCGTAGAACTCTCTCTGGATTCCATGGCCGAGTTCTCCTCTCCTAGCTCAGTGAAAAATAAAAACTCCAAATGACATGCCTACCTTCCCACTTCTTATGGACCCCCAGGAGTCTTGTGAACGCTAACCCCCCAACCCTGCTCTTGGAAGGCTGTCCTCAACCTCCTCGCCCACCGCTGCACAGGAGTGAGGAGAAATCCAGTGCTAGGAAAGGAAATGTCTTCTGTGGAACCCACCTGTGAGCGCCAGACTATGTGAGATGTTCAAGCTCTCCCCTCCCAGGGCCCTGGGGGAAGGGAAGGGTCACTGCATTGACCGAACACCAGGTCCACGTGATCCAGCCTGGATCCATATGAAATAGCCACCTGCTTGGGAATGCGCCTGGGGAAGGTGGGGACTTGGGGGTGTTACCCCAGCTCAATCATGGCTGTCTCTGGCACATGTGCCTATACTCCCTCCTCAACTTGGAGATGGGAGGTATAACAAAAAGAAGGCAGAGCAAATGAATTCCAGTCCTGGTACGATGTGATTCTGAACAAGTAGGTCCCCTTCCCTCTCTGGGCCTGTGTTTTTCCCCCTGTAAAATGAGGGTCCCAAGTCCCATCCTGCTCACCTGTTGGAGAATCCAGGAATCCAGGCAGGAGGCTCCTCCAGCAGCCCACCCAGGGGCCAGGGCAGGAAGAAGGTGCTATGGCCCAGCCCAGCTGTCTTCCCTCCAGCTCTGGGGCCCCAGCTGCTGCGGAGGCACTGGCCTGTGGGGAAGCCGGCCAAGATTGCCAGGCAGAACTGCCATCTGAGGGTTTGGTTTCAAGGGCAAACTTTCCACTAGCCTTCTTTGTAAAATAAGAACAAGGAATACAAAACCTGTCCAGTGGGTAATGTGGGGAGGGACAGATGGAAGACGGGGGAGAAAGAAAAGGTGAGGGTGGGGAGAGACACAGTCCCTGGAGCAGGGTGGCTTTGCTTTAGCTGACGTGCTGGACCCTGCTCTCCTGAGCATCCTCAGGAAGGGGCCTGGGCCTCTGGCTGCCGTTCGGCTGCCCCTAGAAAAGGACCAACAGCTACTGGACAAAACCCCCTCCTGACATTTCTGGAGCTGCAGGAGACCTGAGTCAGGTGCCAGGATTGGGGCGGGGGGCATGGGCCTCCTCAGCCACGTCAGCAGCAAGGCCCATGTCAGCACTCTACCCTCTAGGGGCCTTCTGCCTAATGCGACTGGACAGACCCCTTCTCCCTCAGTGGTTTGCAGGGCAGAGAGGGAAAGAGGCAGGTGAGGTGGGTGATAGGGAAACTGGGGTGGGGGATCGGGTGGGACTCAGCACTCACCAAACCCTTGCAAAAGGCTGGAGCCTGGGGTCAGGGAGTTGGAGGGGGAGATACTCCCTTTCTCCCCCCACCTCACAGCCTAGAAACTTCAAGAAGTCCCAGACCTGTCTGGACGGTTCCTGGAATGGGGTAGAGCGAGCTCTGGGCAGAAGGAGCCAGCTCTGGGGCCCAGGCAGAGACGGACAGCCTCCCCTCCCTGGACGAAGCCTTTGGATGGCCTCCAGGCTGGTCCAGAATCAAGACACTTAACTCTAGGCCCTCTTTCTCCCTCCCTGTCTCCTGTTCTTTCCTCTTCTCCTTTACAGGCAATGTTGACAAAGATGACAGAGACCTTGGACTCTTTCTGGAAAGGGGAGGCTGCCTGCTGCCCTCCCCCTGACTCCCCCCCCCCCACCAAGGGCTCTGGCTCAGCAATACCGGGGACTCAGGGAGATGGGTGGCCAGCCCAGGCCCTGCCCGAGGAGCCTCCAGTGCCCTTCGCCTGCCTTCCACCCACCCACAGACAGCTCAGGCCCAGTACCCATGGGGAGGATGGGTGCAGAGGGAACATATGATTTCCCTGAGGCCAGTTGGCTCCCGGGGAGGAGTTGGGGAGGGCGACCAGGGAACTGGGTTTGGAGCATGGAGGGCCTCCTCTCCCCCCAAAAGCCAGATGGTCCTTCTTCAGACACGAGCAGCACTGGGGACGCATCTGCTGAGCCTGGGCTGCTGGCAGAGCCTGTTGACCCAGCTGACCCAGCTGATTCTGCCCTCTGTCCCCACCGACCTGAGGCCAGCTTGGAGGTGGGGAGCCACACGTGAAGGGAGTTGTTGGTGGGGGGGGGGCACAGTCCCTGGCCTGCCTCTAACCCAGCGCCCCCCAGCCATGGCTTTTGTCGAATCTGTTAGAAGCCTGGGGAAAGCGAGGGAGCCAGGGTGGGCTGGGTCCGGGGGATGAACCACGACAAGGCCACCTCAGCCTTATTCAACAAGAGCTGTGTGTGTGAGCATGTGTGTGTGAGACCGGGGGCCTCTGTGAGACTATGGGGGGCTCTGCATGAGGATCCATGAGCTTGTACGTGACTTGTGGTGTTTTTGTGTCTGCGGTCCGTGGCCTGTTAGTGTCTGAATCTGTGTTCTTGAGTCTGTGGATTTTGAGTGTGTAGGTGTGGGTGTGCGCTACTCTGGGGGAAAGCAGTTGTTGATATGACCGCTCCCCCCAGGCCCCAGCCTCCCTGTTGGGCTGCCTCGCTCTCAGGGAGGGCTGGGATGGCAGACTGGCTTCTAGGGAATGGACCCCTTTTCGATGGCTTCCTTCAGGAACCAAGGATCGCTGTCCTTCCCCATCCCCCAGCTAGCAAAAGAAGGGGCAGGCTGGATCCAAGGACGCCTGGGTCCCTCCATCTGCTCCAGAGGCCCACCCACCTCTCTCAAGCTTCCAGGGGTGCCTCTTTGGGAGAAAGAGAAGGTCCAGGCTCAGGTACTTCCCCCAGCAAGGCTCGGGACTGGCCTGGGCTTGGGAAACTGAGCGAAGGTGGGAGGACAGGGCAGGGCGGGGCACCCAGCACGTTGCAGGGAGGCCAGGGGCATCTGCTTCCCTTTGAGCACATTCAAAGTGTTGATGCCCCCCACCCATGGCCCCTGGAGGAAAAATAGGAGAGTCCTATTAGAGAGCCCTCCCCTTCCAGGCCTCCAGCCCCGAGGCTGCTCTCCTTGGCAGAAGGTTTGGAGGCTTGGATTCAGGACGAGTCTGGAGGCCACCCAAAGGCTTTGTCCAGGGAGGCCCCTCCACAGCCCCAGCCTCCCAGGCCTTTCCTGCAATCTCTTCCCACCTCCCCCAGGGGGTCTACCCATGCCACATCCAGATATGTAAAAACTTCAGGCCTCTGCTCTCAGCCGGCCAATGTAGATATTACAAATCAAAATTGGGGTCTGTGGGCCAGCCCTCTAGCCCAGCATCCTTCTATTCAATGAGTCTCCCAACCTCCATCCTGCCTCATTCCCACTCTCGTTCCCACCCAGGCTTCTTGTTCACCCACCCAATCGGGTCCATTCTTTCTCCTTCTTCCCATTCCCTCATTTTATTTATCAGGGCTTTTTGTCCAGCCAATATCCAGAAATAATCTGAAGCACAAAGTACATTCTTTGCCTAGTTCTGAAAATAACATTTTATTGAATTCTTACTAGGTGCCAGGCTCATGTACAATACCCCGTTTAAAGTCCCACGAGGCACTTATCTTTATCCTCATTTTAAGGAGGAAGCAACTGGAGTTAAACAGCGGGTTCCAAGCTTCATGGCCAAACGGGTAGAGCCAGGATTTTAGCCCAGGCTGCGACTCCAGCGCCTGCCCTCTGGGCCACTGCACCACACTGCCTCCCAATGGCCAGGCTACGGGCTTCAGGGAAATCGAGTTCTCTTCTAGGGTCTGTTTCCCTCCCTGGATCAGAAGCACTTTAGTGTCTTTAAGGAAGACCGTCCATCTTAGTGGTGTCTTGAGAAGTCGAGGGAACTGCTCCCTTGGGTGAATGTGGCTGCCCAGGGATGTGCTCCCCTTTAAGTCCCCATGGCTGCTCCCAACAAGCACTGTTCAGACCCAGAGCAGCTGGGTGCAGTGCATGTGTGTGCTGGACAAGACTCCAGCTCAGAGGTCCCAGGGGGCTGGGTCTGAGAACAACACATCCCAAAGGATGCCCTCTTCCCCAGTCCAGCTCAGTGCTCACTCACTGGCCCTGTCTGGGGTGTGGGAGTGTGCAGTGCAGAACATTCCAGAGCATTGCACTCCTACAACAGTGTCTCCCCTTCTCAAGGTGCAGACAGCGAGTCTGAGATGCACAGTGGGGAAAGGCCCTGCCTGGACTCCCAGACCTGTACTTCTCCCATCCACTGGCCCCCGAGATGTGGCAGAAAGAGCAGCTGGTCAGTCTGACTCTCCAGGATTCCCCTAGGGGTGGAGGGCTAGAGACTGATGTGGCCATCACCCTCTACCACCCCATGACCTACCCCAGCCCTAACTTCAGGTTACCCAGCTTTTCCTGGGGCCCCTCTAGGCCCAGCCCATGAACAAGGGCTATCTCTCTTGTTTTCCCTAGGGCAAGAAGAGAAGCACAAATACAGAAAATAATTTAATAGAGAAACAATGAATTACATTTTTTACACCCAGCCTCTGGGAGAACAGAGACTCTTGTTCCAAGGAGGAATTTAAGGGCAGAGGGTTAGAAGACACCACCAACACCTTCTCTGATTTTTAAAGAGAAACCCCCAAATAACTCTAAGTGTATACATTCTTCTCTAGATTAAAGTCACTTTGCCCTCATGCTGTGGGTTGAGGAGGTATTTGCAGCCCCACTGGAGAGACAGGGAGACCAAGGCCCAGAAAGGGGAAGGGGCTTGCCCGGGGTCACCCATGGCAGTGTCAGAACCAGCATCAGGTCTCCCAGACGGCACTGCTTCCCCTGCAGCCTGATGTGCCAGGCAGCCTTGCAACTTCCCTCTCTCAGACCCCCCAAACTCCAGCACAGGGGCAGCTCTGTGGCAAGCTGGGGGGCAGGCCCTAGAGAGGAAGTGGGAGGGATGTGGGTCAAGGACCCCCTCCGCTTATACCCGTGCACTAGGGCCGGAACAAGGCATGGGCTTCTGAAATGTGCACTCACCCCTACAAAGTACATTATTTTCATGCTTGAAAGTATTATCTTAAAATACCGAGATGGTGGGTGGGGGTAGGCTCCCAGGAAGACTGGTGAATTCTGTGGGGCTGAGTGGTCCCTAAAGGGTTCTGGAGTGCCCCGTTCCAGTGTAAGGACAGAGGTGAGTCAGAATAAGGGCTCCCAGGAAGGATGGGGGTGGCCCAGGGTGCTGGCTGCCTGCTGGCAGGGAGGGGGCAAGAGCAGACTTGCTCTGCAGAGGGTCCTCTGCCTTCTTCTCGGAGCAAAAATGCTAGGAGGCTCAGGATCCAGCAACCACCAAATGGCAACTTTTAAACTTCCAAGGTAAAGGTCACATGAAAGAAGTTCTCTTCTCCCAGGGTCCTGCCTCCTGGCCGCCTGGGGCCAAGGCCCAATGCTCCTAGCTCACAGCATAGGCCAACCTCCAGGGGGAGGAGTGTACCTGAGGGAGGCTGGGGGCCCTGGGATGTGACGGTCTCAGAGTTGTCCACCCAGAAAGCCCCCTCTGTAGGTCCCAGAGCTGCAGAGGGCCACAGAACTCTGGGGGTTGATCCACACTCCCAGCCTGAGAAGAGCAGGCCTTCAACTCCAAGATTTAGGTGGCCCACAGTCCGTCCTGCCAACCTCTGGGGTCACTGCAGGGTGCAAGCTGTGCAGGGGCAAGAAGGGAGGGTCAGCCTCAGGTCTTTGGCAAGGCTGTCCCCAGCCCTCACCCTTCCTTGGATAGAGGATCAGACCCCAGGACAGGACTCACAGCTACGAACAGACTCCGACAGCCCCTCTTTGTCCATGCTCTCGGCTTCCCAGCGAGACTGCCTCATCTGTGGGACACAAGAGGCAGAACAAGGTGAGAGGCAGCCAGAGACAGAGGCAGGAGCTGCACCAAACAGAGAGCAGCCAAGTGCGTGAAGGAAAGAGACGGAGGAGAGGCCTTCAATGAATGGAGAGGGAGACAGAGGGACTAGGAGACAGACAGCCTCAGGCAGAGAGGAGCAGAACACACCAACCCTTACCCCACTGTGGTCCCCATGCCTCACCTTAACCTGCTCCTTCAGGTATTCAGCTCGAGCCATGAGGTGCTGAACCTGCCAAGGGAATGGATATGAGACAGAGGCGGACCTCAGCAATGATGCTTTCCAGAACCCTCTGCCCCAACAGAATGGCTTTCCCTGAGTCCTCTACCTGCTTTCACCTCCAGGAAGCCTTCCTGACTCCACCAGTCCAGCAGACTTTCTGCTGCTGGGTTCCCAGACGCTGACTATCCCAGTACCCTGATCTGGGCACCCCCCCATCCCCGACTGGGCCACATCTGGGAGGTTTGACTCCCAGACTTGAAAGACCCTGAGGGTAGGGGATACCAGAGAGAATCTGAGGAGGTTCCCACAAAGAGAAACAGTAAAAGGGGAAGAGGAGCCCCACCTCCAACCCTCCCAACCCTAGTGGGCACCTCAGTGTGAAGCAGCTCCCGCCTCCGCCCTGGGGGCTCCGCTGCAAAGAGAGGGCAGTTGGTGAGAGCAGGGTGGCCAGGGCTTGTGGGGGTGTACAGATGGGCACCTCACCTGCCAGCAGCAGCAGCAGCTCCCCCAGGCTGTGCTGGTACAGGTCCAGGGCGTCCTGCTCCCCACCAGCTTCCTCCTCCTGCAGCCACATGACACTAGGTCATCCGGGGTTGTGACCTAGGTTCCTCCCTGTCCCACCTGGACACCCTCTCCCCTTACTGGGCACGCACCTTGGCCGTGGCAGCCGAAGCCACTTCCAGGGCAGCTAGGAGGCGCGGCTTGTCCCGGGCCATCTCTGGGATGAGAGTGCAAAGGCTCAGGGGAGGGGAGCAGCCTGTCCTCCCATCTCAGGGAGCCTACTCCAACCGGCCTTCCCTCAGGCTGGGGGGAGGTTTGCTAGGGCCTGGTGGGCCAGCCAGGGGCTGGGGCTTACCTTTGAGCAGGTCCCGGGCAGTGGGCCCCTGCCTTAGCAGGGCCTGATTGGAGGAAGAGACGATGGCTTTGAGCTCCTCGGCCCGGGACACATACTGCCCCACCTGCAGGAGGGCGAGGGGCTGAGGAGGGGCTGCCCCAACCCCACCTCCCAGCACCCACCTCCCAGTCCTCCCTTGGGGTCCTCAGTGACTGCCCCAAGCTGTAACAACAGGCCAGCAGTTGACTGAGGCTGGCCTGACCCCTTCACAGCATTCTATTCCAGAAGAGGGAGCTTAGGTTCTGAGAGAGCCATTTCTCAGAAGTCTCCCCACCCCTCCCCTATTTCCTCATGGGGTCTTTCACTCACCCACCTTTGCTTTAATTGCCTCTTTCCGCTGGGCATCCACTTCATCTGTAAAAGTGGGGTTTATATGAGTCTGGAGGGACTCCTGGCCCATTCGAAACACTCTGGGATCCCCCAAAGCACTAGGTTCCAGTTTTTCTCTTTGCTTTATCTCCTAATGGAGATCTTCTGGAATCCATCCGCTGCAACTATGGCTGACCCCACCCCTGCCGCATCAGGCTACAGGCTCAGGCTGGGACTCACAGTGCAGAGCAGGCACAAAGAAGTCCAGAGCCTTGCAGTAGAGAGACAAGGCAGCCGCGGCCTCCCCCTCCTGGTCCTTCTTCACAGCCTGCACCACCAGGGCGGTCTGCGGGATGACGGAGCAGAAGTCATGCCCACCCCCAGCCCTGCCCCGTCCTCTGCCCAACACGAGTGGGGAAGTGCAGGTTCCCCAAGTCCACCCTCTGCTCCCTGTTGTCTCAAGTCACCATGGAAGGGAGCAGATGAAGCCCCCAACTTGCCTCGCCCCACCCCACCTGTTGGCCTGCTCACCGCTCGTGCCAGGCTCTCCCTGCTGGGCATGTGCTCCAGGTCCACCCAGGGGTGGGCGAAGAAGTCCTGGAATGAGATGCGACGGGTGGGGTCCCGCTCCAGGAGCCGCTGCAGCAGGTCCCGGCAGTCACGGGAGAGTGGGGGCCGCAGGGGGAGCTGCAGGAGGCAGGGGGACATTTCACCCTGGGCTCCAGCACCTCCACCCCTGCCCAGGGCTTGGCAGGACCACCCTGTCCTGGGATGCCCC